>NC_092361.1:19345450-20629788 GCF_030848805.1 Temnothorax longispinosus
GCTTTTACTGTTACGAGCTTTATATAGCTTGTCTACAGCGACAGCCATTGTCCAGGAAATATTTTCCAGTGGACAGACTGCTTGCTCGTTGACATTTATTATTACGATTGTTGAAATCGTATTCTTATTGATATCGTTGTCCTTCTTATTTTTGTGACGAATGCATGTTTAATACGAGAGCGGTAGTAGATACATTCCATTGCATTTATGATGCATGTTGAAAAATTTTGCTCACATGAATGTTTGAACAATTTGACAGTTTTACGGAGCGCGGCGAAAAGCTCCGTCGAATTCACTGGACAAGCGTTGTATATTTTATAGAATGTCATCACGTAGGGTGCAGAGAATATGTTTGCTTTTGTTCATCCATTTTTATGCTCTACTCGTGATTTATTTTATATTCGTGATATTCTCAAATATATTTAACGTAAATTTAATTATTTTTATTTCTTCTCGGTAAAAAATTTCTATTGTTTAATTTACGTTTCGGAATTTTTATAATACATATCTTGCTTGTACTGTTTTACAACTGTCACTGCATATCGTATTTCGGCCCATTTACTGTCGATACCTCTTATTTTTCCCCCTTTTCAGTCGAGACCAGCGAGACGGTCGACCGAAATTAAAACGTTCCAGAATAATGAAGTTAAGGTCTCGGCACATTTCCGCATTTCCCCTTTAGTCCGCCGGGAGGAAGCTCGCCGGAGGACAAAGACAGTGTCGCGGCGAAACGGAGAAAAATAAAGCCGGAGGTAGAAAAAGGTGGAGGAGCAGGCACGTCCTTTCGACCCAAACCACCTTCATCTCCCCGCTGCACCAACCGCCAATGGCCACGTTCCGCCCTGAACACTGGTTAGCACTGTCGCCGTGCGCGCCCCTTTCTCTCTCATCCCCGCCAACGACCACACGCGAGCGCGTAGGTGATCATGGATCTGCACACATACACCTAGATAAAATGGCGTATTCACTAAAAGGGTACGAACACAGAATACGAGGGAGTACAATGCGTGCTCGTTGAGGATGGTATAGTGGGTAAATGGATCTGGTCGAAGAGACATTCTCCGTATATACTGGGGTACAAATCGGAGCTTGCGTGCACGTTGCCCTTGGAAAAGTTGAAATTGTTTTATCTTTTCGAGGTAACTTCGTAACAATCAAAACTTTATCGTAAATACGAAAGAGAAACTAAATCGTTTTCTTGTCTCTTAAACTTTTAACAAAAAGACATGTCAATTTGCGTCTGAAATCTTTGTTGCGTAAAATTGCATACGTTGCAAATTTACGTTTTGCATAGATCTGAAATACACACTGTTTACCGAGTTGCGTTTTGTTATATAAACGTATAATTCTCGAGATAAATTTGCTCGGAACGATGTGCCGCGAATACATGTGGGAAAGCATTTAAGAAAAGAGAGAGAGGAAAACAGCGCGTTCGATTACGGCACATCGTAATATATAGTTCCGTGCTCGCGCAGGGAAAGGGCACCCGCTTCCTAAATTCTCTTAAGCCTGTTGAGTGAAAAAGGGAAGACCGAGGAAGAACTCTCTGATTTGATAATACCCTGTGGATTTCGTGGTGGGTTTGGTACACGATGTTTCTTCGTGATTTATTCTGCGATCACGTGTATGGTGAGCAAATGAATTTTTATGAACCATCGGTCAGAGCGTTTCCCATAAAGATTTAAACGGTAGAATCGGTAGAAAAACATTGGTTCGTATTCATGCAAAATCTACGCTAAATATTGCTCTCCACTTCTGGATTTTATCTATCTTGTGTACATTGAAAATACGGACGGCTGCTTTTATTTCATCGGTTCGACGATTTGATTTAAGGTCTTCGCTAGATTTATTTTGGAAACCTGCCTGATGTTCAGGATTAAATATTAACAACGTTCAAATATTTTAACAAGAAATTTTAAAAGCTTTATTTCTTTAACACAGATACTTTCTGACAGTTTTATTAAAAATTAATGCTTAAATCTGAAGTTTTGTAGAAAAGTTAACTATCTCGACTTTTTTATACGTTAACTGTTCATAAATTTAAGAGTCTCGCAAAGTACTGAAATATGTCTGCGCAGAATTTTATGCCAAGCTTGTAAAAAATAGTAAAAAATAGGTTATTCGTTGAGTAACCTCGTAATTTTATATATAGCTTAATCTACTATTAATACATCATACGCACACAATTCTCTACACATACACACATTAGTAATAGAATAAAACATTTTCTTTAGAAATTCAAAACAGTATAATCGTGGAATGATAATCAATATATAACACGTTATGTAATTTCTTTGCCAAAAGAAATAACATTTTCGTAAATGACAATATTAGACAATAAAAAACTAGGTAATTAAGTAACATCAGAGAGAAAAGAGAGAAGAGAAGCGTGGAAAATAATAAAAATAAATACCAATAGAGAGAGAGACATATATAGAACAAATAATTCAGCAAATAATAGCACCTATATTTCACACACTACAGACGACAGAAAAATAGCAGACGAAAATAGGAGATGATAAATGTGAAGCTTCAGAAACGGAGTTATCTTTACCTTAAACCGCAATATTTCGCGAAATAGAAATGAAGAAAAAAATTGTAAAATAGTGCATCGTAAAAAGTAAAATAAATTCAATGAGTACGCGTTTTGGTGCTTCATATATATATATGCTGATAGTATAATGCCAAAAGTTAGATAAATTACATCTTTCAAGAATGCAGCGTTCTATGCATTATGCAATATTTTATTGCTATCTTTCCGTCACGACTTAGCTTCGCGATGCAGCATTGAATTTTTGAAGCACGCTGTATATACACTCGAAGTTTGCGTTTTACTTGTATGTGTAAACGAGCGGATATTGCTTGTCCGCTGTCCCCATAATTTCGTTCATGCGACGATGTAAGTAAACATCGATTTCTATATGTAGCATATAAGAGATAGGCTGAGGCGATGGCCCCTCTGGAGGAGAGCTGTAGTTAGCAATATAACTTCTCCGAAAACGAGTGTGTCGCTTCCCGTGGCGAATCGCATTCGTCAGTCGTTGCTTCCGCTCGCACCATTTTTCGTCCGGTCTTCGTCGCCTGGCCTGAAAACGCTCCTCTTCCTCCGTCGGGATGTAATAACTCTACATTTCCCCGGCCCGACGACGTCTCACCGCGACAAATAAAACACGCCGCTACTCGACCGAACAAATCGACTTTCCGTCCTTGCTCATCTATTAGAGCAAGATCGATGACCAAGTATAGATCGGAGCTCGAGACTTTTAAAAGTAGTAGTCGTTGGCTGGTAATGTGGAACATTGACGCTTACCTCTTGTCCAAGTTTTATCAATCTTTTATATTTCTTGGCATTCACAGTTCATGTGCGTGCATGTACGCGCGCGCGCGCGTGTGTGTGTGTGTGTGTATTTGTGTGGGAAAAAGTTTCAGTTTGTACTTTACATAGTTTTTGCGAGTTTTAGGTTTCGAACATTTAAAACGGACAAAGTAGGTTAAAACAGTTCTTTCTTGTTGTTCTTTAAGTATGAATTCATAGACACACGATTATTTAATTAGAAGTACACTTTAATTAACATTACATCAAATTTTCCAATAAACTGTATGAAAATAATTGGCTGCTAATGAATGCAGTGAATGCACTCTTAGAATTGCTCTGTTTGACCTTTTTTCGCATTTCGATGATGCTCGAAATACTCGAGCACGTTGTTACAGTCGAGTTAAAATTGGAAAACCCTTGTAGTGCCATACTATTTACAAATGTTTTTTATTTTTTCTATACTACGCTGTTGTTTTATTAAAAAAAAATGTTTTTACAGGTGCAATCTTTTTCCCCTGACGCTGGTAAACAAATTACTGATAAATTAAATTCTTATAGAACGACGAATCGTCGCGATGCTTCACTAGCGTTATCTCTCGTTTCTCACCAAATCTTATTATCTATTGTCTCGAGATTAATTTTCCGCGAACCGTTCCGAATTTTTATCCCTTCATTTCACTTGGCACGTGTCTGTCGCAGCGGAGGTACAGAGAGGCAAAGAGAAGCCGAAAGATAAGAAAGAAAAATGCTCACGCAGTCGACACGGGCGGACCCTTGTGAAATCTGCTATGTCAGGAGAATTCCTGCAGGATGAGAAAGAGAGAGAAAGAGAGAGGAGAGAGTGCGGGGCCCTACCGATCTTCGCGCGCGAATATTCCACGATAAAATATTCTTAACTGGTCGCGCGGTCGTATTTGAACGAAGGGCGGTGCCGGTTGGCAGATACGTTGGTGCGCACCCCTCATTTTCCTTTCCTACTGACATAGCGATTCTTATCTCTTCGTTCTCCCGATCTCGTGATACCCTGCCAGATACGAGAACGAGCGGAGAGATTCAATTATTGCTCTGAGACCCAATCCTTTAAACGCTCTCCGAGCCACTTCCGAGATAACTCGTTCCGATATTATTTCCTTTATTCGAGAGAACGATTGTCACAGACCGTTCCTCATACTTTCTTCTTGCATCTTTAAACGTTTCTGAAAATTGAGGAAACATAATTATGATGATTTAATATCTCGTATAGCGACGTATATGATTGCACAGCGGTAATCTTAAAAGACGCAAAATGCAGAAAATTAATTATTCTTATGTGAAATTTATACAAGCTATTGTAACGTTCTCTAAATCATTACAACCAACTCACGTTATTATAGTTATTTAATCGGCTAAAAGACGAATGCGTCTGCTATGTTAAGACGGAGAATTCAATGTAGTTTCCGCAGTTTAGGCAGTTAGAGTGCCGGGATTTGTAGTTGCAAGGGGTGACGGAGGGTATAATAGGAAGACACGTATATATATGGCATTCGTCAACGACCCAAATAAACCACACAGTACTCTGTCTTCTCTCAACCGAATCGTTCGCGCCTTATCAACTTCCGTTCTGCTTCGATTTCTGTAGGAGGTATTCCGTAAAAATTGCGAGATTAATTTCCTACAATTCTTAATGGCAATTCTACGAGACTATTGCTATATATGATTGCACTGAAATTTAAAGCTACTTTAATTAATCATTTTTTTGAACAAGACAAGTGAGACGAATATTGCAACATTATGAAAGTAAGAAACTGGAATGTTAGAATACAGAGAAAATAATGAAAAAGTGATTTTCTTCGTCTCTTGTACCAACATCTTTGTCTCTTCTTTTCAGCTTTTGCGAAACGGAATAAATAACCATCATAATTCCGACTTAGTACTTCGACTGTAGTTACAGTTCTCGTGCAAGCGAGAATTTGCACAAGCCTCTAAGCGTCTCTTAATCGTCCTTCAGAGGAAAATACCCATAAACGACCATCCATCACATTGCACGCATCTAAAACGCGTCAAATTTCCATCTTCAGAAGTGCATCGGGATGTATTCTCGTGGATACGTGTAGCGAGACGAGAAGCGCATACGTCTCAGAATTACCCCCCGAATTCCGGCCGTGTCAGTAATGTAGCATTATCGCGTCGCTGGAAAGTCGACGCGAGCTATTGGGGGGATAACAAATCTCGTAGCTCGCGGGAACGAACGGGAGTACGCTTTGGATGTCTGTTTATGCAAACTGCCACTTACGAGGAGAAGACGTTTGCGGTCTTTTCCGCTGTGAAATAAAAGGAGGCCCTAATATGACGTACTGAGCTCGCTTAGATACTTGTGTGAAAAATACGATATTGAAATACCTACGTGTTTATTAGGTATTTTCGTAATATCTTATGCGCCAATGAAGGAACTTTACTCTCTCGAAACATCCCATACATAACTGATATTTTCTCGGTTCAAGTTTCTAAACCATGAATTATTAAAAAAATTGTAGCGAATCTCAACGAGTGCATGAAAAATGAATTTGTTCATACGATACAGATTTGACCGTATTAGTAATTTATTATCTTTGGTCCACTTATGTCTATCTAAAAATCGGTATTAATATTTCTATTATATTTTATAACGTTTTGCGTTTTAATCGTTGTGCAATTCCCCAAGAGAACATTTTGTCACCTGTAACTACATATTCTTGTACAGAATCTTGTAGATACAAGGGCGATAAATGGTTTTCCGTACTGGAGTACCATCAGCCTGGAAAACATTATACCGCCAATGTTCTCGCATTCATAGCGGTCCTTATCGACCACAGAGTCGTAAATCATGGTTACGTTTAGCCCATTGCGCGGGATAGAGCCCCTTACCACGAGAGGGTGTAGCGAATCCCTCCTCGAGCAATTACGATCCCAGCTATGGTAAAGCCTCGAGGGTCCAAACGAGGAGGATATGGGCGTGTTTGAAGGCATCTGATCTATCTCTACATATATGCGATTTACCTATGAGATCACGTTTGCGAGCCTCATGTCTGTCCGTGTCTGATGAGCGTATGCTATAAAAAGATTTAATGTAGATAAGAATATCGAGCACACTTGAGCATATAAACGAGCGATGTAAATATTTAAATTAGTTATTGAGTTACAAATTAATAGAGATACACGCATGTATTCATAACACGTCAGCAAGCTTTTTAAGAATAACTTTTTTATTAACGGTAAACGCGATTTCTTTCTAACATACTCGCAAGTCAGTCTAAGCGAGTAAATAAAAATATCATTTCGCTAAACGCTTCTGCGAGCATGCGGCATGTCCACCGTACAAAATTTTAATATTTAAGTACAAAGCATACATGATGCGCCGAGCACATCTCAAGTTCGCGCTCACTTCGCTTACGCGCGAGGAAGAAGACGGGATGAATAAAATATTAACTGCCAATTTAAGCGGGACTTTTCCTGCGACGCTAAAACGAGACGTTTATACGCGTCGGACGGCGACACGTCACCGTCACGCCACACCTGAGTGCCGTTATTTACAATCTTCCTGTGGATGTATATATACATATATGCGCGGACCTTCCACGGGTGATGGACGGACGAGCGCGCGCATACCACGCGTGCGCTTCCCGTTCGAATTCACAAGGTGCATACGCCGGATAAAATACCAGAACTCCATTTCGTCTGGAATTGCAATTTTGCGGGATTCACCTATGGTCCCTCCCTCCCCTTCCCCCCGGCCACCCTGCATCCACCCTCTTCCCACCCGTTCTTCCTGCTCCGTCTCTTCCGTTGCCTTTCTACATCGAAGCGCGCGCGGCGTGCATTATATCAACATGAATGCGCCGTACGGGGGGTGAGCCCGCGGGGCAAGCGGAAATATATGTGGCGTTTCTCTCTGGGAAAACAACAGGCTGCTGCGCGGGTATGACGCGCATCTTCAGTCGGAAAATTCACTCAAAATGTCGTTGCCGATCGCGCGCCGGGGGCGAGGGATCATCGTGCGGCGTGGCATCGCATCGGGGCTTTTCGCGACGATGACGAGTACAAGTGATCCAATTAGAACTTCACCGGCGCGAGAGGCGGTTGAGCGATTGCTAGTTAACTTATTAGCGAAGTTGTGCCGATTCGGCTCGCCGTTTCATTTCCGCGACGATGAATAATTTGTCGAATTAACGATCGCCAGGGAATATTGCGGCGATGAAATCCCCTCGCGCGCGCGCACACATACACACACACACACACACACACACAAACCTCGCTTGACGGAATGAACGTAACGTTCATTCACCAGGCGTTCGCCCAGTGTTTTTAGCACTATTCTCTTATTGAATTTATGAATTTGTAAAAGCTTTTCTCAGGCAATTTGTACACGTGTCGAGCTTCTTACTTTGACAGATGTAATAATTTGTTCGTGCATTTTGTGTATGTATATTAATCAATAATTTTATCTGAGATAAGTAATTTTAGGATACCTCTTTAGATTCAAAATCGTGCTTGTTTGATAGTCACAAATACTGGGTTAGAAAGACGTTTGGTCTGACATGTCATTCCGATTGTGTCAAGGGACGTAAATGGATTTGAAATCTCGTTTAGCAGAAACGAATTTTGCGCAATTGTATAGCATGTAATCATACATACGTGCGCGCGCACACACACACACACACACACACACACACACGGACATTAACGGCAAATCCTACTCTTGTTGTGACAGCGGAGAAATAATGTTTCGCTTCTGACCTTTCCCCTTGTTCTTTTGGCGGTCCACGCTCGTGCATCAAAGTCTTCTCGTGGTATGACGCAAGTCCTTTCGAGGATTCTCATGTTTCTTCGCGCCTTGTTGAGGAACTCGGCCACGTGGCAATTTCCTTGAGTGGCTTGTATGTCGCGACTTTCAGTTTAGAAACGTGCGAGCTGTGTGCGCGCCCTTCCGGTCGCTCCTTTGTCTTCAGACTCCAAGATGAATTTATAGTGGTCATTATCTTTAACGATAATTAAATGCGCATAATCGCGACTTTCTGTTTCCGTTCGCGACACTTTTCTAATGGCCTCGTATTCTGATTTTTCCAATTTTTATGCAGCTTGTACATGGATAAATGAATGGAAGATCTTTTTCTTATGTGTGTTTCTTAGCGCATCCATGTGTCGATGCGCTAAGAAATTCGCATTCTTTGGCAAGATATGATTGTTTAAATGACAAATAAAACTTTATTGAATTTACTTAATTACAATATTGCGCTAGTTTAATTAGTTTCAGGCTTTTTTTTTTACTGAAAAGATAATTTCGAGCACAAGCGAAGCGCGAAGCGATTCGGGATAGCGCGCGCGTAGTCAGGCAGACTTTAAAAAGAAAATATTCAAAGAGGTAATTACACATGGGCTTCTGAGCAGTTTCAGATAACAAGCAGAAAGTTTACCCTTTGATGTAGGTAAGGGAGCATGGGGTAGATGGGCTACAAAAGGAAGGCAAGGAGCAAAGCTGAGGGCACTACTAAGACTTAACCCTTATGTTAAGTTTATGAGGGGGCAGCTTGCGCGCTCGCAAGCTCGGAAATGCTAGAGAAACCGTGGGTGGCGGCGGCTGGAAGGTGGACAGAGGTGAGATAGGGGTTGAGTTAAGCTTGTGTAAGCTGCCTACGAAATTATGAGTGGGATAATGCCGGGAACTTCTTCTAAGGGGATAACACCGCGCAAAATGCGCTACCTCGCTCGTTATTTTTCATTTTTATGCAAAAATGTGTGTTTCTTTTATCGTATCACGGATCGATAATTAAAACTTTTGACAAAATTTGATTATTAATGCTAATGGATATCTCGTTCGCGGTTTTTTTTATTAACGTTTTTTTCACGTTGGCACTAATAATAATGATTAAAATTATTATCTGAGCCGCAAGTTGTTAAGATGTAAAGAAAAATAAAAAAAAAAAAACAAAAAACATTTTAATAAGAGTTTGTAGAGAAGAGATATCCGCGAAAACGGATAATCGATGGAGAAAAATATCATGAGCCAATGAAACCTCATCATTCTAATGTCGATAATCGGTTTTTCTTTCGAAAACTTTGCATTGGCTATTATATGTCGATAGCCTTTTATACGCACAAGAACGGGAGTTCGAGGGCTTCTACGTCCGTCACTTTGATCCCGAAATTGCACTTGTCTGAGCCAGCTCATACTCTTTCACTTGCCGTATCAAATACTTCTATCGCGTTGCAGCACCTTGCGGCGATAGCTCCGTAAATCGCTTTCATTGTTCCGCGGTAACACGTTGCTGCGATCGTGCCAGCGTTCATCTACGGATTCAAAATGTCGAACGTATCGGGGATTGCATGAAACTGTATTGGAGCACTTCTCGCGATATAAAATCAGGCTGCGAAAATTGCTTCCAGGAAACGCCGCTCGTCGGCATAACTACGGGCATATATATGCACATCGATCATGGAAAGTGTGATGTATTTCATCTAAATGCGCGCGGGAAATGTTCCAAGAGGAACAAGCCGATGTAATGTATTTACGGAACAGTTTTTAAAGTCGTTTGCGGATCGCAGTGGATTCTTTTATGTGTTACATTTTAGAAATAACTGCAGGTTTAGAAACAATTTGTGCCAATTTCTTTTATTACACGATACAAGTTACAAATAATAAATTACAATGTCTTAACATTTATATTGTCCCAAATTCAAATATCTGAATGTTAGACTTATCTAAAATTAAAAGTATAAGACGGTATGTGTATTGATGATTGCATTATTAAGTTATTTATAAAACTAATACATATTACTATACAAATAATTATCAAACAATACAAATATTGTAATTATTATGAACATATTATACATTTACACATTATTTACTTGATAATGATTATATGAAACACAAGGCTACTTAAAATAAGCAAAAGTGCGAACTGACGACAGTACCGTTATAAATGACGTTAAAACTAGTGCATTACAGCGAATTGTTGTTTTCGAAAGCGAGGAAACGATTTATCGGTGAAGCATTATTTTGATCGTCCATCCGCACTCTCATCTCGATTTTGATTGATTCATCGCCCGGGAGATATCGATAATGTTGCCAACAATCGGGCCATCACTTTCGTGGGAAGATGGAGGGATTAAGTGACATGGGTAATCGCTAATCAATTACAAGCGGCAATCATCGTGCGATTACCCATGCCGCCAGACGCGAAATCGTTTTCGTATAAATCACACGACAGCCTCAGTTGTAAGGGAAGGCAGGAAATCTCGCTGGTGCGTTCCTAGAATCTCTGCATGTCTTGACTTAGGAGCTGGTTGATTCTCTCTTTCTCTCTCTCTCTCTCTCTCTCTCTCTCTATCTATCTCCTTTCTCCTTCCTCCTTCCTCCTTTCTCTCCTATCCTCCTTCTAGCATCACCGTTGCTAACAGAGCCGGAGTAGACCTAATGTTAAGCCCTTCTACCCATCCCCTTCTCACTTACTGTACATTGATGAGACGTCAAGACCAGATGGTACCTATGCTAGTAGCTTCTCATCCCTAATTTTTGCCGACGAGACTCGGAAAATCTTATGCCAGGGATGGCATTATCTTTCTTACTTTTTAAGCTTAGTGCGTGTCATAAGCGTTGCTGAGCTTTTTAAAGATTATTGTTATTTTTATATATGTACCTATATGATAATATATATCACAATCATTTTGCGCAGCTTTTTTCGGCTGATTTTCACTTCGGGAGTTTATATTATAGAATACATATATATTACGTATGTATAATGTATAGAATATTATATATATGTATATAAACTAGAAGAAGAGAGATAGGAAATTTTATTTATGTATATATAAAATCTTATTTTTACATATTTTTCAGCAAGAACTATATAATAATAATGCGCGATTATAGCTAATTGCAGTTAATTTGAGATGAATAGTATCAGAATTTTATTCTCGCCACGCGTGAAGAGACAAAAGGGTGAAATGACGATAGGTAAAAGGGAAACCGGCTTTGGTAATAGAAAACGCGGATAATGGCCGCTTGATAGCTCTTTTTTCCCCGTGCAATCATAGCGATCGATTAACGATTGCGCGTGTTGGTGTCTGGTTGTCGTTTCTAAAAGTGGAACGTCCCATAAATTTGTGTCTGTTGTGTGCTTCGATGGGGTATTCAATTTTCCCATTGATGCACGACCACGCCAGTTTCTCTCACCGAGCGTTGTCATTTTTTATCGTTTGTTTCGTGTCTCATCAATTTCGCTTTCTCTTCCGTTAAATAAGTTCTTTCGTTGTAGTTTATAATTAAATTATACTTTATAATTAAATACTGAAATATTTCTGCATGTTTTCTTTTTTACATTGGACAACCCGTTAATTGTTTATAGCGGTGATGAGTTTTATTGAGATATTTTCGTTTCAGGTAATTGGAGATTATTTAACTTTGACGCGCTGCTAATGCTGTTTTATGCTTGCTTCTAATATCGGAAAACTCTTCAAGATGTTCGAAACTCTCACTTTAACGGAAATCGAATTAACATCGATACTACGAGAGTATATAAAACTTAAATCAATCGAAGTTCTTCAGGCTGTATTAGCTAGCTATTTTAGTGTTACTTATATCTTTGTGTTGTATACTTTCAATGAGCAAAAAAAGTAATTTAGAATAATATAATACCGTAGTGGACAGCGACTCTGATTAAAGTGCAGTTTGACAGTGGTAATTTGTCAGGCATGGCGCGTCCAGTGACAAATGTTCACATCGATATGAACGCTTGGAGAATATCGTTTAAGGGGACAGCAAGAAAACTTGGCAGAACAGAAAAATGACAGTGTCGTGCCGGGTTAGAATAGCGGCTCAAAGAGTAATGATCAGCAATTTATTAGTTTACAGCTTACGCGAAGATCGACTTCTGTGATTTCCTTTTTATCTTCGTATAAGAATACACTCTATCGATGCAACTTGTAAAGGATATTTTGTAAGAAAAATATAAGAGTAAAGTATATAATACATACATCGCTATATGCATATAGCTTTGTATTTAAAATATATAATAAAAATATTTTCCCAGGCGTGTATTTTGCAACAGAAATGTTTTATGCTCAGAAATGAAAAAAATTTTAATTGCCTGATCGAATGTTAAATATATATAATATAAAACAATTATATCTCCCTTGATTATTGATAAATTAAAATTACGTCAATGGGGTGAAATGTAGTTCTCTTCTAGTATTCTAAATAGAGATATCAAAATAAGAAATCGACTCGTGTGTGCCTATAGTGATGACTTTCTCGCATCTGATTTAAGGAAGATATATATTTTTCTCGTAATGTCGCAAAACTTTCCAGAACGATAAAATCGCGTTACAGTTTCGTAGCGGCATAAATGCCGTCGCGCAGTTTTATAAGAAGCACAAGCAGAGGTGGAATAAATTTTCCAACGGCTCGTGAATCCTTCAAAGAAAATTCTGCGACGCTGCGATACTGTCTTAAATGAAGTCCTGAATATATTTCCCGAATTATGCTTGGACAAATATTATTATTGTCGTTGCAACAAAGGGCCGGGCTTCATTGTGCACCTTCATCCTACGCCGACGCGAGATCCTTTCAGGAGGTCACGAGCAATTTCCCCTTTGCTCTCTCTAACTCGCGGACAAAAAAGCGATTTGCATCGTATAAAAGGGTGCCTGATGAAGGTGCGAGGATCGAGGCTATTAGTGATAGTGAAAACAACTTATTGTCCAGTTCGCCTGGAATAGTAGGAAATATAAGAATGTAGAAGTGCGCGCATGAATAAAAATATATGGCGACAATTACGCGATTGCGAAATAGTGCAGATTGTTTCGCGCCCGGTCACGTTAGGGGCGTTTCTCATCGTCGCGCGCGTACATCTTTCTTTCTTTTTCCGCCGAAATGTCGATGAAGTACGTTGGCAAATGATATATTTTTATCGGCCGCAAGTTCGGGCGCCGGAATGATCGGAAGTTTTGCAGGCAAGTCACGTGCGCGAGGATTTGTGATTTTGATCCTAATGTGCCCTACTCCTCCTGGGTGTAATAACTTTTGTCTCGTACAACTTGTCTGGCCCTTGGCGCAATACAACGGTCTCGTTTCAGTAACATTGCTAGACATTGGTCATGCATCTATTTCTGCGAAGTTTTAGAACTCCCGCAACTTTCCGAGCTGTAGTTTGTCTTCCTTCGTTATTACAAGTTTTCCAGCTTCATTCTTTGAATCGCGCTTCAGCCGCCATCGTTTTGTTTTATCGTCTTTGAATCATAAATCCCTCATCTTTTCAATAATGTCAGATTTCTATTCCTATTCTTATGAAGAGATTTTATAAAAATCTGATTCTTTCATTCTTGACATTTACGAACGCTATTTTACATCTTAAATATTACAACGCACGCCTTTTGTTATGTTTTCATTGACCAAGCTTGGAAACAACGATAAATATCTATAAATTGTTTATTTGTCACCACGATGTTTATCATGAACAATAGTCAATTTATATGCGGTGAATTAATAAATGTTACGATTGTTTGTACGGCGTCGATGCGTTGAAGAGAATATATGACGCAAAGGAATGGGAAATTATAATAAATGATGAACGCAGACGATGCGCTAATTGCGTTTTGCTAATTGCTTTCTTCATCGGGATGAATTATCGAAGTTCGTTCCTTCGATGGGCATTTTTCTCTGTCCGGCGTTCGAGCTGAGCGCGCTGGAAGAAAAATCCGCACGAAATACCTCATCAGCTTCTGAATAAATTTCTTATCGCACCTCTCTCGCTTTGAATTAAGTTCGAAGTTGAAAAAGTTTTCGATGAATTCTGTGCCTCGGTGGACATGGTGATTTCGTGCTGAGCGATTCATTAGCGACGCAGAATAACGATTATGTCATTATTAGTAAAATTCCCCTCGTTTTGTCAGCGGAGAGAAATTCTCATGCACTCGCTGATCGGTGTTCATTGAAAGTTTAATTTCAAAACGAAATAGTCCGCAATAATCTAATGAAGTTTCTTCTATTGAATCGGCGCGCATGCATTGATATGTGAGAGTTCGAGCCGTCATTATAACGGATTAAATTGGTTTCATTTGACGTACATCGCATTTCGTTATTTCGTTTCCATCAGCTTACGGACCTGAATTACCTTCATCATGATCAAATTTCTACCATTTAGCGGGAATTTTTTTGGAGATATCCCACCTTTATTTATTATATCTCGAGCATAACCGAACTTATTGAAATGCTTTTTAGAAATAAAATTCTTAGATAATTTTTGCGATAAAAATATTAAAACTTACTCGAACGGTTAATCGTATATATAAAGGAACGCGCAGTGCTGGCTGACTATGTGTGCTTCCACTACTGCGATCGTTTTGTATACGTCCGACTATAACCGCTTCTTTGCTACTTGAAAGTCTGACATATACAGCCGCGATCTCCTAACTATGAAAAACGGTTGAAACTTGCATACCTCTTTAAAGTTTCGTGAAAGCAATTGAGAATTTCTGGGAAACTCTCGAGACGTGTATGAGGATGTATATAATTTTCGATTCCACGAGCGAGGCGAATTTCCCTTATTGAATTCAGAACATAACGCGGCCGGTGTATGGACTGTCGATACTTTGCGTTATATTTCATGTATTTAGAAGACGAAAGCGATTTCGGTTATATAAACAAATTGATTTGCAAATAAATAGGTAAAAAAAATAAATGACATAAATAAGATATAGATATTGATATTTGACATTTGTGTTTTAAATAGAAAACACTTTTTCTTTCTAAAATTTTTTTATATAATTTACGTAACACTTTATAGATATGAAAAAAGTTATGAATTCGTGTCTCTGAAATGACGAAAAGAAAACAGTGACTTTGAATTATAAAATGAAAAAGCATATAACTTTCTACGCTCTTTCCAATATTGTTCTCTCAAATCCCATAACTTATATTCAGGCTAGTTTTTCCCATTACGCGTATGTGGCAGAAGTTATGACAAGTTCTATTCGTGCATGACAATAATTTGAAAATACATATTATATGCAAATAATTATGGCGTAGGTACATGTATTCATGTGCGTGAATATTGTGTTAAATAAAATTTATTAATTTATTACGAATATATTTTGAAATATGCAAAATGCGCTTTCGGATTAGAGTTTAACAAAACCGATATTTTTTTTCTGTTAACTAAAAAAAGTATTTGTTCTCTTCTTGACATTTTTCTTTCTGAATAAGGTAAAAGCGAAGTTAAATAATGATTCGTGGAAGCTTGCTCAGCTAAGACGGATACAAGATCTTGAGTATATTTTATTTTTAATATTACAATTATTTTTATATTGTTTGTTTCGTATATTTATTTTCTTATTTGTATCTTATGTTAATACATTAATTTAAAAAATCTTGTTTATAGTTAGTAATAATAGAAGTTATTTTATATTCTATTGTTGGCAAGAAAGAGAGTTAACTTTAGTCGAATCAGAGCAGAAAATAAATCTCCTGCCCCTCTGAAAAATTCGTCTTCAAATAGATTACTGTATTTTTCTTCTCAATGGGCGGAGTTACTTCATTCAGTCAGCTATTTTGTATCGTTGAATTTTCGTTTCCACCCTTATCTCGACGTGCTGAATGAGCGAAAAAAGACTAAAGGGCAAAGTTACAAGAGTGTACTTTCCCTTTCACGTAAGCTGCAAACATTTTATCGAGTTGTACCTTATACGATTGAATGCGATAGGTTGTGAAATCTGTACCAATGAATACTGTACCAATGACTGCGCGGCAGAATGATATGTGATGAATTATATAATATAATATTGGAAACAAGATTAAAATCAATTTTAGTTAATCTAGATTACGTTCATAACAATAAGAAACAGAGATCTCAATCGTCCAACCCAATTAGCTCTCCAAATAGAGTTTTGATTGAAATCTTCATTTAAAATACAAAGTTTGACAGGTTAATGAAACGAACTTTACAAAATTTCCTTGCAATTGTGTTACGCTTATTATCGCTGTATCCGCAATATTTTGATAACAATATACCGGCACTCTCTCACGGGAGTAAAATTAGGCGCACGGTTGCTTTCTGACGCATGACGGTGCGAATAGCGCGTTCGACAAAGTGCAAAAATCGATTTTCCAGGCTCGCGCGAATGAAAACTTCCGGTCTTTAAAGAGGCTCATTATTTCCCTGCCAGAAACGACCGATCGTAGACCGACCGGCCTTTCCTCTTCACCCTCGCCGTTCCACCGCCGCGCCGCGCCGCGCCGCGCGCCGTGCCAGCTAGAGAATAGGATTTGGGGTGGAATCGGGGTGGACAAGATTGATAAATTATCGGCTTGAAAAATGCAAAACCGATGCGCGCACACCCACGATTTCACCGACACGCACTCACATATCCACGCGGCGGATTGGTGTTGGTGTGACATATCGCACGAGTAAGCCCTTATACGATGAATTCAGGCGGATGCATGTTCTCCACATAAATTCCGACACGAAGCTACGTCGCCTGTCATACAGGATGCGCGGAAAAACTGCAGCCTGCGCCGAGAGTGTGTTCCTCACTTTCATGCCTCGTTGCGACGCGCTTCACGGTTTAACCGCGTAATTAAATTTATGGTCTCATTCTATAGACGGCCAATTATCGGCGCAGAATGAATATGTTAATTTTGTTTATTTTCATCGCTCACCGTGCGTTTATTTATTTTTGTAAGAGTGCTTTGCTACCTCTAACTACTTTGAAAATACATTACTAGATATATCGAGCAATTCGAAATAATAAATGTTTAGATGGGATAATGCAAACTCTATAATGAGTATATTTATTATTATGAATAGCTGTAATAATAACCATTAATTAATAACTACGTGTTTTTATTGTTTCAGATGGAAGAAACGAGTATTGCTGTGCATCTGTTCATAAGGTTAATATATGCAAATTGTTTAAAATTAAGGCTGTGTAATTATTATCGATAAAGGTACATGTTGCGCGTTGCTTATATTTCATTCCCTTTCGGTATATCCATATTTTGTTATAATTATAATTATAAATATTATCTCTCGGATATGAGATGCGACGTATTGGGGAAATCGAAAAGCTGCTAAGGGGACTAGGCAAGGTTGAAAATGCAAAAATTGGCTCGTGTGTTTAATGGTTTATAACAAGGCCGCGAATGATATAAAACTTTTTTATTGTTTAGGGTATTAATTATAACATTATAAAATAAAAAAATCCATGGAAAGTCGTTCCCAGATCAATAATATCGGCGTCCCAATGTAATAAGGAAAAACTGTCGAATCCACGGTTTTACCACGATTCCAGTCGAACGGATAAAGATTTTGGCAAATTCTAAGAATATTTCTTCTCCTTAGGCTTCCCTCTATCGATTATACCTAAAAAATTAAAATAAAAATAAAATTAACAAAATGGCGTCCAAAAAACAAAAAATTTGTAAAAATTCGAGTTATTTGTTATTATAAAATTGTAGCAATATTTTTTTCAATCTGATTTTAGGTATAATCGATAGAGGGAAGCCTAAGGAGAAGAAATATTCTTAGAATTTGCCAAAATCTTTATCCGTTCGACTGGAATCGTGGTAAAACCGTGGATTCGACAGTTTTCCTTATTACATTGGGACGCCGATATTATTGATCTGGGGACGACTTTCCATGGATTTTTTTATTTTATAATGTTATAATTATACCCTAAACAATAAAAAGTTTTATATTCATTTGCGACCTTGTTATAAACCATTAAACACGAGCCAATTTTTGCATTTTCAACCTTGCCTAGTCCCCTTAAACTTCTTCATGATAAATTTTGCAATGGTATGAGAAAAATCTATGTAATATGCGTGACATTCAAAATATATACAGAACGTCTCTGGATGTGCACGCTGCGAGATTTTAATGCCTCGGGATTTGCGTGGTACAATTTTTTTTTTACGCGGGATTTTTTTGTCGAGCAATCCTCCAGGAGATATATGAAGCGATGTAATTCAATTTGCCGTGTGGCGCTTTTTTCGTGATTTGAATGTCGCGATGAATTTTCTCTCTTGGCAGGCTTCGGTAATTCGCTTGTGAATTACGTGTCGTAATGAGATTGGATGCGCGTTTGATCGGCCGTACTATCAATATATTAGTGAGAGAGGGGGGGAGGGAGAGAGAGAGAGAGAGAGAGAGAGAGAGAGAGAGAGAGAGAGAGAGAATAAAGGGGATGAAGAGAGGAGGAGAGCTGTTATAGTGGCATGTAATTATTAATGGAAAATTATATATGGCTACAAAGAGATAAATGCACTTGCAATATTAATATGCGCCTGCGCATATATTCGTATTCATATAACGCTATACATAATTTGAGTCCCTTCTTCTGAGAAACCAATATTATCCACATCTAATTATTTTATCTGCTGCAAGTAGTCAAGAATGTATTATTTGAGAATCAATACTTATACTATTATATAAAGTTTTCGTAAATATAAAAATTCAGTTTGTTAAGTAAAATCGAACTTATTTATGAATTAACTAAATATTTCTCTCAAAAACTGCTTGATTGATTGGATCAAAGTTTTTAGTACATTATATATGTGTATGTTCTTAAGAAAGAGAGATTAGTTTTATAAAGCCGTCTAAGTTTTTAATTTCATCCCCAGTAAAAGAACTCGAGTGAAACTATGTGATATAACTGTAGCCGAGATATAATCGTAAATAATGCTGACATAATGCTAAAACGTTAATAATGAAACATTAAAAAATGGAGCATTATCTCTGCGAAAACGCGCAATTAATACAGTAAAGATAAGTATTTATATAGAAATTTTCCTTTTTTTTTTTTATAAATACCGAAGCTAATAACATAATAAATAATCATGAATTATTCTTGGTTTTGCATGATTGATAACATCGTTGATTGCGTGCAATGACCTGTACATTTGTAAAAATATGAGGTCAGAAGTTCAACAATTTATAATACGATTTATATATCAAAACCGTTATCGTTAATATGTGTATTTATATTTATTGTATTTATAAATGTGTATTTATAAATTGCCCGAGAATTTATAATTTTTGCAGTTCAACAAGCAATATCTTCATTCACATGATGAAAAAAATTTATTTTTAAATTTACAATATTTCTAGCGCATACGTAACGATATTTCTTTTTACGTTACAAATTAAAGTAATGTTTTGTATAATTTGCTTAATTCTTTGAAAAGATGTGATTTAATACAATATATACGTGTATGATCTCAAAAACGAATAATATTAAAGCAATATATTTTATTACTAATATAATTAATTGTAAAATTATATTATTATCTGTTGTGACAAAGACAACTTTTCCAGAATTGAAAATATACAAAATACATTTAAATGGATATTTTTTATTTTCTTTTGTATGTGTGTATAGTTGTATATATTTTTAAACAAACACATTTGTTAATTAACAAACAGTTAACTTGGCAATAAACAGAAAAATATGATTAATTTTGTAAAATTTCACGATACGCGGATGTGATGGTATATCATAAATTTTATAAAACAGAATAATATAATAATATAATAAATAATGAAAAATAAACTAATATAATACTAACAATAAGTTTTTTTATTAAAAATAAATTATAAAATCTTACACAAATAATGAATATAGCTAATATTTCTGAAGCTGTAGAATACACAAAGTGTTTCATTTTAATCTAGTCGAATATTTCGAAAAATAAACTCGGCAAGCAAAAATGTTTTTTCAAACAGAAGTTGTATGATTTGAAAGAGGACATATAATAAAAAAATCTTTTTTTTAAATCGATTTTTTAAGGTTATATGAAAATTATCATCATTTCTTAAAATGGAATTATGTATATGACTTTCTTCATATAATATGATTTTTCTAGTTATTCTGCATATTGAAGAATAGAGTTATAAAAAAAATCCATGAGATAGGTATATTATGTTTAGTTCAGCATATTTGACATAAAATATAAAATATCTCGTAAACTATTACTGTTTTAATTACTGTATCTTAATACTTTTATGCAGAATGTGGGTAAATTAATTAGTGTAATAAAAACACAATTGTTTTTTAAAAAAGTTATGTAATTGCATATTGCAACTTGCGTAATTTTCTTCAGAATTTCCATAATTTCCATACAACTTTTGTCTGAAACATTTTTGCCTGCAATGCTTAGTTGTCCAGATATTCGGTTGTTTAAAATAAAACACTCTATACATAATATATAAACTCTTTGTTTCTCTTTTCCCCTTAAGTGTTAGATTTACTATCGGTTAATATTAATACTTACCTGAATTTGATATCGTTTCAATCTCAAATATTGATTGAATGTATCGATGCTTTGGCGTATGCAAATAGTACAAGTGCCATATCGAATATTTTTTTCATTTGCCATCATAAAAGGTAATATTGGTATAGTGCGGAAGGTGCGTTTTAGTCGACGAATTCAATATCGCGGATTTTTATTGTTATTGTAAACAATTCAGTGCACATTGCTCTCGACGTACCGTGCTCTGCGCTGGTTTCGATGAGGTATTCATTTAATATGCATTACGCTGCAGCGCTGCCTTGATAAGTGCTGATCTGGCTTAAGTCCTCTTTTACGCGCCATCGTCGAGCTAAAACGAGAGAAATGAAATTAAAAAAAAAAGAACGATACAAAATTTATCATGAAAAAGTTAAAATGGTCAAAGTTCTTTTCGTGCTTAATATGGTTTCTGTAGTCAGTTAACAGAGTTTTAAAATGATTATATTTTTTTATATTTTCAATTTTTTAACACAAAACATTTGACTAATGTATTCTACATAAGTAGTCAATGAGAAATAGTATAGTTCTGATTATTTTATATTTTTACAAAACATCTTCATTAATAAAAATTATATAATATTATAAATATTTATTAGAATTTTAACTTTTTTTATAAATTTGATTTTGAAGTTATTACAAAAGCATGTTATTGATTCAGATTTTTGTGCATTGATTTACATAATGATCAATTTTTAATATCTCTTAATGTTTTCTTAAATATCTTCTGATGTTATTGTAGGCATTATCTTTTTTTCTAAATTATTACTTCAAATACATTTTTTTTATTTGCACATTATTAAATTTAATTTGTAATATTACGTTCGTTTAATGTTGCGCGTTTATAACAGTCCAATATTTTATGCATCTTTTTCCAAATGGGTTATTTCGAACTATTACAAGATTATTCAATATTTCATGAAAAATCGTGACCAAATGGATTTATCTGTATATATATTTGAAATAACAGTCATGCCGCGATCAGAACAGATTTTAATGGTAGTTCCGATGCCTATCACAACATTATTGTAGAGTCAATCACTCTATAACGGATTTGCAACAACTTGTGGTTGATATTAACTTGTGGTTAATATATAATAAATATAGGATTAAATATACTAAAATAATATTAATATACTGAAATACTTTATTCAGCAAAAATGCTCAATAGAATGTATAAAATTAACACGTAATTATGATATTTATGTATACATAATTATACAGAAGGAGAGAAAAAAAGGGGTAAGATAATTAAAATTTTTATTAACGATCTTTTAAATAGATGATCAATACATGGTTAGCCACAAAATTTTGGAAAAAATTTTAATAAATAATAAAATGTTTTTTAATGCATTTTATCATTATCATATTAGAAAATGATAATCGACTTCGCGTTGTCCTATAGTTTCTGTAAACATATATAAAGGTTATCTACTTAAAACTAACTGTCAAAGCCACAGAAAGTAAACTGTGTGTGAAATCAGATTTTATTAGTGTAAAACTGATTATCATAAAGAAAATTTGATAAAATTATCGTAAGGATAATAATAGTCTTATGGCTAATTTGCTAGAATATTTTCAAAATTTGTTAGAATATTAAATATAGATTTGATAAAACGTTATTAAAAAATTGTCTAGAAATATTTCAGATTATTTTCAAACGTTTGCTGCGAATTTTTGTATCTCTGGTTTTATTATATTTCTATTGCAGCAGCTAGAGAGAATGGAAAGTTTTCACGCGTGAATAATGATAAGAGTTTTGCAAATTATACTACGCCTAGTTCTGTATTCAGCAATTACTATGAGTTATAGCTTCTATGCTACGTGCGTCAATCTACAATTGACGAGTTAAACGCGCTAACGCGGTAATTCGATCTGTCTCTCCTATGAATATCGGAAAACGGACTACGTGAGTCAGTTCTGAATACGCGGACGAATACGATTCTTTGTTGTTTCGTTATTTTATTCTACGATTTTTTTCCAGCGATCACTTTTTGTTAGGCGCTTTGCAAAATCTTTGTACCTTATAAAAGGTGAGGGCGAATATTGATGCTGGATACGTTTGTGCAATTAGTACGCACGGTACGGGACTACAAATGAATCAGGCCTAATTGCATGATTCGATTTTCATCTGACGTCCTTCCCTCGCGCTCTCTAATAATACATGCACACTATGCAACGTGCACGCTATAGCCATCTCTATTAAGCTGATGCTTATGACTCTAGAGATAGCGTATTAGAGCATCAACTTTAGTGGATATTCGAAATTAGGTTTAGCAATTCTCACGATAAACGTATACTACAGTTTACTGACCTCATCGTGTGACACTTATTTATTTTCTTTCCTTCTACAGCTAAATCTATTATAATAATTATCGATTATAATATTTCAAAAATAATATAAATTATTATCTCGAAGGATAAGTGAAAGAGTTTATCAATGATTTAACAATTAATTAGTAAAAGTGTATGATCGAGTTAATTATCAATTATACGTTCTTCTTGTCAGTTTCTGAATGCCTTATTTTAGTTGGTTAATAAGATATAGTAAAGTGATACTGTGCCGAGGTGATAATATATCTTCTTAGTAAAGCCCTCATCAAGTATTATCCATCTTGCGTGCCGTCTTAATTTGACGCCACGCAGCCACGCGGAACTGCCTCCTCAAATTGAGTATTCTCATAAAGGAATGGAGAAGCGGATGGGCGAAGGGGTCGCCGAAAATGTAGATATTCTACCTCCGAAACCATCCCTGGCACGGTCTCTCATTAAAATAGTTAAGCTCTATTAAGAAGCGGCTAGGTCCAGGATGCTCTAAAGTAACACGTTCTATTGTACATCAGCTTCGCCGGTGGGACGGTTGATAATAACGGGTGGATATCATCTGGGAAGTTTAGCGTAACTACAGCTGCGAGCTATACTGTACGTCAGCCTCGTTGATGGGCCCTTATGCCAGATTGCGGAGGGCTGCTCGTTAAAGCCGCAAAAGTTTCCAAGTATTTAAATTTTGAACGCATATAACGGGAGTCTACGACGAAGTAATATGATACGCATAACGGAATCTGTGATAAGTTATATGATCAAGTCGCCTTGATGTGTTCAGTAATATAAGTCAACGATTTTACAGACACTAGACATTTCGTCTTTCGCCTCCCATCTGCCAGGCATATTAAAGTTATTTAAGTATTCAAAGCGATATTTTTGGTTATCGTTATCAGTATTGCCAATGTTATCGTTATTACCAACACAATTATTGCAAATGCGAACGAACATGTACGATTTAAAATTGCATCACATCGTGTTCGCGAAAAGCGTTGGCAAATAGATGCGACGAAGAGTATCTTTATTCTTGGACACACGTACAGGACTAAAACTAAAAGAGCGCGCTTCAAAGACAATGTTTCGTGGACTGTCGCGATAAAACGGCGTTGATAAAATCGCGCAAACAAAGTACTAGGGGGCATCATGACCACTTACGGTTGTCTCCCCAGCCCTCGAGGGCATCTCGAGAGAGTGTCACGTCCGCGTCCCAGCTCGTCTTCACCTGCAATTTCCGGATATCGTCACCGCTATCAACGAGCGAGATCTGCCACATAGCCATCTCCTCTTTCTGGCACGCAAACGCTATGACTTTTGTCACATTAGCGGCTTACGAGCTGACGCGGACCATCTTGACGCACGATTCCAATTTTGGGCACGTTTGCGATCATGCAGTATGAATAAAATAATTTTATACGGCATATACGCTTTCGACATTGCGTTTTTATAATCAAATTATAACAATTTTATTATTGAATTACGTTTTTATAATTCTGCACGGATTTAATTCGACCTAAAATCAAATTAAACTGTTATCGTTACATTTTAAAGACATTTTTTTTGGAGAGTAATAATAAATTACATAAAAGTTTGAAAAGTGCCGATTTAGAACACTATTGCATTAATTTATTTACAACTGTTTAAACAGAAATATATATAGAATAAAAATATATCTGTAAATGTAAGAACACGGATATTCAATTGAGTTTAAAAGGATGATTAATTTTATTGTAACGATTTTACATGTTCTGCAATACCAACGTGTGTCTCTATAAAATACGTTGTTGGACTATGTTTTGCATAGCGTGTAGCGCATAACGTGTTGATGTGCTAAGTGAAACTTTGTATGCGGTTTGCAAATCAACAGCGTGCCGTTGGTTGGTAGTTCTTGTTCGTTCGAGTTGTCGAGAACTTGGCGATCACGTTCTCGATGTCGTAAAGAATGTTTTATCTAGGTTGGTAGTTTGACAAATAAGAACATTGTTTATTGAAATGTCACGTACGAATGCACGTATCTACGTTGTTTCTAAGTTTACCATCTTAGCACTTGGGAATTTAACTTTATTCGTATAAATTTATTTTTACAATATACATAGGTATCACTAATTTATATTATAATAATATTAAGATAATTATTTAAAGTGGCATTGTGTGTATTAGAAGTTAAAAAATAATCATAGTTTTATTAATAGGTATATAAGTTTTTAAATTAGTGTAGGACAATGTAAGCTAATATATTTTATATAATAATTTACGCTAACAGAACGCTATGATTTAGTGATATGTTGACAGAATATTCGACAGTAATTGTAGACGTGCGATTTTCGCAATGTGATCACGCTTGTGATGCGATTAACTAGTTAGCATGAAAATTACATATATAAATGTGTGTGTATGTGTGTGTGTATACAATTTATAGTTAGACCAATGTTATCTATTGCAATTTATTTATCTATCGTGTGGCCATTCTCACCGCAATGTGACTTCGATCGTTGGGAATTAGTTACTACCTATGATATACGTATCGGTTATGCTATTAATTTATCAGGATAATTAATATATGATTTTACAAATACACCGCACATGTAAATGATAGATATACGGATATATGTGTATAGATATATGGATTTAAACTTAAAATCCTCTGCCATTATAGAAATCTTTTGTTCCGTATAGTATGGACAATAATTGTATAATAACAGTAATCCAGATTTGCCGTGATATGAGGAATTTAATCCGTACAAGTATTTTCATAGAAATTATGCAATTACAAATTACGAAGCTGTTGATTTTACAGAGTGCATAGTCTTTCTAATAACTTACAAACTTCTCTCTACAAAAGATTTTATAGCTTCTCTTCTATCTATTCGTTCAACCCATCCTGGTTCTTTTAACAAGGTACTTTCAAGGATTTTGTTAAATACTTATAGACCTCAGGAACGTTTAAGTTTGTCTGTGCGGATGTTATTTCACGACCATTCTACACCAATTGTAGACCTGTTATTTTTGGAGATAAAGCTTTCACGCTTTTTTCAGTTTAGAAAATATTTCGGCATGCCAACTATCCAATGACTCAACTCTACGTATATACTTAGTTGACAACATTATCTTTAATTTATTAATATATATTTAAAGCTAATTGAATTACGAAATGCAGGATGTACATAGCTGGAAATAATGTGTTTACAAAAATCAATGTAAAAAGCACAAATATGTTAGGTATAAGAAATATTAATTTTAACTTGGCACATATTGAATGTGTGTCATAAAGAGTTTGATACTACAATAGTTATTAGTTTATAATTTAAAATGATTAATAATTAATTCTTTGCTGAGAATACCTATCACAAAATACAGTATTTTATTTTAGCATATTCCATACTTCATATAAATGAGAATCCAATACAAGAGATCATATATAGTTTTTTTTTTCATAATTGCCCTCGACTTTTTGATCGCACTCGATAGACGGTAGACGTTTAATTGTCAAAATTTGGTTACTACGTGCGTACGTGGCTCTCGACCGTTTAATCCTGCGAACTGCGGATTCAGGTGTACAAATTCCGTTTGCCGCGTGTATGTATGAAAACGTGATTCACACAAACGAAACGCCCTCGCACGTGCCTGCGTACGTGTGCAAATTTGATCCACCCTTCAAGTTCAGTACGTGGTAGGCGTCAAACCGTGATCCTTTACAGGAAGATTATCCAGCGTACGAAGTTCTAATTACTATAAAGGTTACGTCGAGGTATTAATCCGTACGATCCGATGTAAAATATCCGTCCTTAACTAAACCTCGTATCAAAAAACACGAAGCAAGAAATGATGCAAGTTTGATTAAAAGGACGCTTCACCCATAAAATGTTGAAGCGTTGAATATTAAACGACACATTAAATTTTCATAAAAAGAAGATTTATGAACCGTGTTAAATATTAAAATATTACTGCATTATTTTAAAATTTACCTAATTATGCTTGATATGATGAAAATTATCTCCCACTGTTGTGTATCGCGTATTATTGTCTCATCGATAACTTCTAATTAGAGATATAATATTTATTATAAATTTTTTTAATGACAGTTTATGTTTGACAAAATAATAAAAAAATTAAATTTATAAAGAAAATTCAAAGCTAAATAACGTATATAGTAAAGCATTTAAGTTTTATTCTGGTAAAGAATGTTCTTCAAAAGAGTTATATCAAGTATAACAATGCAAGAATGTCAAGGTAAGCGATAATTGCAGAGTACCTAAGGAAATTAAAGTTCGACAAAGATGCTGAAAAGATCTGCATTCTTATATTTATCGAAAAGATAGTATTCGAGTCCAAAACGATAATGATAGAAAACAGTTTTTCTTAACTTTTTAACTAACTTTTCTTAACATTGACATTTTTTTTTTCTTCAAGTAAATCGATTGACATATTAATGAACTCTGGAAACTTGGTAAATCACCAAATAATAGCACTAATAATGTGAATGGCCGCATTTGCGCCACGTAATGAGAATTAAGATGGTTTTAAACAAAGAAGCTTTTGTTATAGCTTGCTTTGTTATACTACATTATTTCACGGTGCGTTGCAACATTGCTGAGCATTATTTAGCCATGTAACGTTATAAACGTGGCACACTGTTGCAGCGCGATATTATGGCGCTAAAGTTAGAGAAATTAATAGTGTGTCACAACTTTGGTGCGCTTTCCTTGCGCTGTAAAAATGTGCAACTTTGTTAACTAAGCAATTACTCGCGTATCCGAGTTTTATAATTCCAGGTACATTTCACAATCATATTAGAATACAATTTATTATTGTATAAGCCGTGCATGTCCACCATCAATTAAGGTAGTTACGTACTCGTTGCTATTTCGTTGCTATTTATTTTCTCTCTAACTATGATACGCGACGTAACAAAAAAATTATCGCGCGTGGCTGCAGTACGTCATAAAAATAAATTATTACCTCTTCATGTGTAGGTCCTATATCCTTTGAGGTTTAGCGCAACTTGCGATATATCACCCGTACATATATAAATTAACGCGATACGCCATTATCGTGAATGTAAAGAAATATATCTAAAGAAGCTTTGTGAGATTTTGTCGCGCGTGAGAAAGTACGCCGCCGATTACGCCCACAGTCGGGCGCGCGTTATCGAACGCCGAAACACGGTCATAGTTATGAATATTAATTGCAACGCAACGCAATAGAGAACGAACCGTGCGCTGACGAATTCCGTGCACAATGCAACGCTAATGCATCGAGGGCATCGAGGCACGGGAACGAGAGGGCGAGAAACTTGTCACACGCGTGTAAATAAGGCGTAATGTATGGGGCTTACTGTGAGGCCGCGGACCTGGGGATTATCCCCTGCGCAAGCCGCACGCACCCTTTCCCCGTAAATGGAATGCAAAGTACATTCGGGCGTAAATCATGCGATAGAAACGGCCGGTAAACCATTGCTCGTGTGGCGCCGGCCGGCGCGAATCGAGAAGATTGTGACAATGATTCAACGCGGGTTTATGGCACTCCGTGTAATTAAGTCGTATCCGACGCGGGTATTACGCATGCAAACGCCGCTTGAATTCGCGTTCACACATCGCTGCTGCACGCGAATGTAATCGGATCGTCCCGGAAAATTCCATTGTAAGTTTCTTCCGCGCACTAGCCTCCGCGTCGACCCGTTTTATTTTTTTTTTCTTTCGTCGGTTCCGGTAACTCGACGCCACGGAGGGTAATTTTTTGCTGAATGTGAGAGAAATTACCACGGCGCGTTATACGTGACGCAACAACGCGACGTGCCAATCTACGTCTTCTTCGCACTGTGAAATAAATACCTAGATGTCAAAACAATTTTGTGCCGCGCGCATCTTTGTTTAAGCATGGATTTCATACAAATGTCTTTTATTTTCTGTTGTATAAATTTTTTAAATTTAGCTGATACTATAATAATAAAAACTATACGATTAATGCACACAAGTTAAAGAAGCATATTCGGTATTTACCATTATGTTGAAAAGCGCTTTTTCTTTCTTGAATTCGGCGAAATTTTAAAATTCGATAAATTACTGAGGCTTTTTCATGCGAGACGTCGACGATATCGTATCAGACATTAAAGTCTGGCACACAGTGAACGAAGCCGCCGGATAAGCCCGCCTTACGGCTGATCCTTTTTTCATGCCACTACACTACCTTTATCTCTCCTGTTAACTTACGTTCTCTCTTCTTCTTTTTTTGTAACAGGTGGTGACGAACATACTCGTGGGAACAGCGCGGCTACTCCCTGTGAAACTCGCCGAGAGGTGAGCGTACGCACAATTTTTAATTTCACGAACATAACGAGGCCGTAATTTATAAAGGCTCTCTCAACCGCGTCTAGGACTTTAACGAGAACGTTAAAGTGGTTTCAAGTCGTTGCATATCTCGAACAAATTACCCCTACACCGTGGAGTTTTTAAGAGGCCGCGAGAGAGCATTTCACGATGGGCATGACATGCGTTTCCGCGTAAAAACTTCGAACTGTGTTATTAGATCTAGCGCTGTTCCGTAAAATATGACTTTTGCAGTAACGGAAGTGAAACAAGCTTCGACGAGAATAATAACTCTTAGCTAAGTTCTCACGCGTTCGAAGAAAATCTTTCACGTCTTTCACAACGCTTTTTACTTTGACGTTCTACACGTTGCGCAATATATATAGATTTCTTGTATATTAACGTACGGTTCTTGGCTAGCTTTTTTCTTATCGTAAACTTAATCACATTTATGTACATGTCGTTTGGAAGTTATTTGATATTCCACCGGCGTCAAACTTACGCCCAGACTCGTACTTTTAAAGTAGCCTTAAATATGCGTCAGTCACTATGAAATTTATCTCACTCTTCGCCGTGTCCTCGTAATTTATTTCCGTGATACGCGTTACAAATTACAATCTCATTAACGAAGTCGCATTTTAAATTTCCTTTAGAATATATTCTTGACGTCATTAAGGAACGGAGATAAAAAGTTCGACAAAGAGCCTAATGTACAGACTTGAAGGAAAGAAGTAAATTCGCAGCATACGAAACTATCTAGGAATTAACCTACTTAAAAGTACGGACTACCGGATGCAAATTACAAATTTTTGTGCATCTTTAACGAAGTATCACAGTTTCGACCGAGATAATACGGCGCGGCGGAGTTTTGAAAATAAATAAAACCGACTGCACTTCCAGCAATATCATGGACCGTATTCATTTTTTATCTTTAGCTTAACCCGCGAGCGTCGCACTTTTAATGGAAATTTTGTGCTTTCACTACTAAGACTCATCTAAAAGTGTACACTTAGTATTCATATTGTTTCCGCGAATGGGATTTTCTTTTATTAAAAAAAAAAATATATATTCATACACGGAGAGAACGAATTTTTCCGGAAAATGTAACATTTAATACGTGGCGTAATATGCTTATTTGCTACGTGAAAATGAATTCATCGCGCCAATGCATTTTGTAGATTAATATTTTATCGATGGGTGCTTCATTTAGGAACGTTGTAATACTCGCAAACTAGCATGTTATCGAATTAATGCAACCTGTATCAACGATGATATGCAAGTTTGCGTAAACATTTTGACACTGCTGAGAGTGCACAATTTCAAATTGTACAGCGACCTGGTGCGATAAGGGTAACACGTCCCTTTCATTTGCAAACAGATATACATATATATATATTAGAAATTCGAGATGGCGGATTCAACGACGCATCTGGATCTTTAACGCATGCTGTTGACACAGTCGTATCTCGCATATGCTATTCCCAAATGGCACCAATGGACGAAATAATCAATCGCTTGCCATTAACGGCACGAACTACTACCCCCGAGACACGACGTGCATCTACCTTAAATTTTATGTTCTCGTAAAATTGACGAAGCAATATATATTTTGAGGAGAAAATACGACTGTTACAATTAAATTTTGCAAAAAAATTTTATTGGTTGTATAGACGTGCGCGACAAAAATATTTTAATAATATCATTGATATCTTTCACAATATCCCTTTTGTCGTTAATCTTTATGGAAAGCTACTTAATCACGTTCGCATTAAGTAAATTCAATAGTCTCCTTTAGAAATAGATTTGTACTGACTGTGCTTGATTTTTTATTCGTGGTCACTATTAATTAAAGATTACATAGTCTCCTTCATTACACGATGCATCGTGTCGGGACTCCCGGCGAGGGAATAGCAGTTCAAATTGTATGCAGTTACGCAATTACGAGGGTTAAGACGTTATCCTTAACGAGAATCCTCAAACTGGTCATTTAGCTCCCGGCGAAACGTTAAAGGCGATGGGTCGCGCCTTTTAGACCTTAAGGTGTTGACACAACCTCCTCTTGTAGTTTCGAATCTCGTCTTGCTTCCATTCGTATTATGGCACCTTGCTTTTACAGCTGTTTGCCCCCGCTTTGTCTCTCTTTGTCTTTCCCTCTTTCTCTCTATCTCTCTCTGTCGTTTCACTCGTCGTTATGTCGGTGTGTCGTCACCGGAAGTGCAGCACGGGTTGACCCACATGTCTCAACAATGCTCGTTGTCGACTGGCTGCAATGACCACATCGACCGTGACTGCAGCTATAGTTGCCCAGTGCAGCCCTTGGCTTTTCGTTCGCTATTTCCTCCGGGTCGCCCCCTTTTTCGACGCTTTTCCGCTATTCCTCGTTCGATTGTATCTGTGTTTAGTCGTCCATGACTTTCTCTCCTCGATAATTCCTCGCTCCTCTTGCTTATGCAGTTTCCGGCATCGCGCGAACAGTTACGGTCGGTTGGGCCAGAGCGATTTCTTAGCGAATATTTCCCAGATCGATCGATACGCCGGCCGCCGGAGGTGAAATCCTGCTTTGAATTCAGTCGACCATGTTTTGGGGAAGTGCGGCCGACGAAGCGATTTGCTGAATGCTTGCCCACAGAATTAAAATGTGCTGTATTTGCCGCATCGCAATAACGATAACCGCGATATAATTGATACGGATTTGCATTCCACGACGCATCAATTGCACTCGCATCGTCCACGCTGAATATTATCTTGAGCTTTCGACGTGAAATGCATTCGAGTCAAGGTATAGTGAGTTTCGTTTGCCCCTTGACTTTATACAGACATTTTACAAAAGTTTTGCAGATTCTCGAGGTGCTCCTTGAAGTTCTTCTTGAAAGTTTGACACTTTAAGCAGATAAGTTGCCAATTCATCCTTTATTTGAAGATGCATAAATCTTCATTGCGCAACAATATTGGGGCGTGATATGTTGTAGTTTAAAAAAAATGAACGATATACGAGTGGAATATGTAAGTTGTATCCGGTCTCGAAATTGTACCGAAATATTATATGTGTCCTTGCGATATATTGGTCGTTTTGATAACATCTTGTTTTATATGCAGCGCGAGATGCGTTCTGAAATATACAACCTTATTTTATTGCGCTACGAGAGGGCGAGATATATATCGCAGAATGAATCTGAAACTAATGTAATAACAAGCGAATTTACGTGCTTCTGTGTAACAAATTAACTACCAATTATTGCTTTATTATAAACTTGTAATAAATTCGCTTGCCATGGATTTAGAAAATGAGAAACTCGAATTTCGAGTTTAGATGCTTCATTATTCCGACACGAAAGTTTAATCTGAAAACACCAGCGGGCTTTAGTATTCCGTTCTGTCGATTTGCATAATCGGAAAATTTATTTTTAGTACGCTATTATTGAAATTCGTACAGAGACTAAAACTCAGTCATTCCAAGAGGAAGGGTGGGTATTAAAAATTTATTCTGTTAAACGATTTATTTATATTACTGTCATACATTACTGACAACAGGACACGTACGCGACGGTTTTACAATTTTGTCTTTTGTTTTCTTCTCAAGAGTATTACGTACACTACACAATCAGCTGACATTGACATCAGCAAGAAGCTTACAAGAAACAAGTTTCAATTATTATATATATATGCAAATTATGTCTTTTTTAAATAAAAATTTCAATAATTGATTAATTATTTCGTTTAAAATTATTAAGCTTAATGTTAAATTGAAATTTGAAAAACAAGGTTTATCTTCGTTTTGATTGGAAAATGAATTTAATATTTTTATTATTATTTCGAAATACGATACACACAGCAGCTGTCTCATTATTATGATTTGATGTTAAATTTACTTTCTTATACCTTTGGCTGTCAGAACGGATCATGGATAGAGGTCTCGAGTAACAAAGCTGTTTTCGAGAAGGTTTCGTTGACGTCGAGATCGGCTTGACATTTCATCGCTTCACTGTTCTGCAACGACAATAGACACCATATTAAAATGCAGCGCAACTTTACGCGCTGATAACGACGCGATATCGAGTATAGGATTGTTATTCGGTACTAAAATTGATATTCGATCTCTTTTATGGTAGAAAAACTGAGAGTATAGAAAAAAAAACACTTGATTGAGCGTCAGCAAATTCATCGGCGCGTAAGTAAGAGCAGTTTTATTCGCGCCAGGATTTAATACTCGTAAAATAAACGCGGCCGATTTTGTTATCTCTCGCGGCGATCCTTCGCTTTCGGGAGGATCTTGGCCACTCCTCTCCTATACGGTCTTATCGGTCGTACTTCACGCGTTTATATGTCGTCGAATTAAATTCCAGATAATGCGCTGTAAATTTGCTGGCCTTGCCGTACGTACGTCCGCGCGTCGCTCGTTCGCCCGGCGAATTTATCGTCCGCATTAATTTGACATTTAATTTTCCGCGACGCGCATTCCGGCGCTTCCGCAATTCTCCGTGATGCGCTCGAAGTGAAACGTTGCGCTTCAGAATTATTCGCCGAGCGATTTCGTCGCCGACAATTTGTTTGTCGTGCAATTTCGTCCTGTCGTATTACCGGTATAATTGGCCGGAATTGCCAGCGGTATTGTTCGAATCCACGCCGAGGATTGATCAACCTGACGCTTTCATTTATTGGGATTCTTCCTCGATCGTTTTTAGATATCGGACAATCGTCGCGTTGATTGTATTCTCAAGTGCGGGAATATTTATGAGAGTCACTATCATTGAAAGTGGAGAGCAGCTAGACTAAAACGAAGATATTATTTATTGTTTACGTTTTTCATTTGCATAGATCTATAAGGATAAGCTACAGGTAGATACAATTACGATGTTTTTTTATACAAAACGTTTTAAAAGAGAACTTTTATTAATAGTATAAGAATATGTAGATAAATTAAATCTATTACTAAATATCAGTTTATTGATTGAAAACTTGATTGTACAATAATATACGTCAATAGACGCGTTGCAAGGGAAAGAATTATTCAGTCAATCTCTTTCGATCTATATAAAAGTACTGCCCTCCTCACGGAATCCGTGCACGTACGTACAAGTGCATATAACACACGGCTGCGCTTCGACACCATTGTCTGTGGCCGATTGTTATTTTAATTAGGTTTTTAAGCGTAAACGAGTGCCTCCGGATGTAGAATAGAAACTAGCTCCTCGATCGTCGCTACGATCCCGATGTAAAAAAAAAAAATTTCACGGGAGTGTATGGAAAGGATGGATGAAGTTGGGCTTTGTAAACGCGAGCCGCTGGCACTCGCGAGCCTGGGGCTCTCCGGGTGCGGATTCACCGGCACGGAATTCCGTCCTGACGAAGGCACGTCCCTGTGAAACGATCACCGCGATTCGAAACGTGACTTGAGAACCGAGGAAGCTGTCGATAGAAGCTACCGCTCGACGTTCTTTAAATTTTCGATACTTTTCGGACGTTGATGCGCTTGCCGCTTAATCTCTCCTGACGTGACGGAACTGATGCGGCTGCATTTGCTACGTGCACACAAAAGACCTGGAAAATGCTATGTGTGTTGCCACTTGCTGAACGCATCTCTGAGATACGCATCTGAATGCACCTTGATCTAATTAAAGATAGACAAGATATTTAAATATCTTGGAGAAAAGTCTTTTTTATTTAATCGCAACATTCTTACTTATAAACAGTGCAATGAAATTCAAAGATATAAACTTGGTAAATAAATGGTCGTTAACGACATATTTTAAGACTTAAAAGATACCGATGGGAAACGAAGAGAGAGAGAGAGAGATTACGCTCGTAAGTTATTTTATTACTTTTTCTTTGCGAATAAACGCGAGATACATTTTATACAAGGTAAATTACTTGCAAGACCGGCTGTAATTAAAAATACGATTGAGACTTATTTACCAGGAGAAAACCAGTCTTGCTACGTGCGAATAAATCTTACGCTGTTATTCAGGCTCTTCTCGGCGGCTGAAAATTCAGTGTTGCACTATATAAAGCTTTACTTGAAAGGCACTCCATAACTCGTAAATAACAGCATTATAATCCGCGAGAAACAAGAGTGAGAAGTAAAAGCAACGTCGGGGACGGATTTTGCCTGGCGTGGCCAAGACTTTCGCGTATTATTTATACGACATTGTGCTACGACTGCCAGGAGCGTATTTTTTCTTCCGTTACACGCTGGCTCGCGTTGATCTCCCCGCAACCTTTATACCACCCTGCAACCAAGCTGGTAGCCGCCGGTTCTTTATCTTTTTGGTCTTGCCCCTTCCCATCCCGATGTTGGGTCAAATCCTACTTTATCGCCTTTTTTAGAATAAATGAGAAAGCAACGAAGGCAGAACGCGAAACGCTTGAAAACAGGGAAGAAAAGAAAAGAGGAACTAATGGTTCTTTTACGTGAATTGGCACCGAGCGTATTCTACAGGTGACGTTTCGTGTAAACGAAACAGCTGGCAAAAGAGGGAACGATAACAAAGGAAGCCTGAGATCCGTTACGTAGTACCTGAGCATTGCGACAAAAGACGAGTATTTTTCTTGACCAAACGTGAAATGTAATCAACTGATAAGAAATAATTCGACATCGCGATTGTATGCAATTCCTCTCTACTCGTGATACCCTCAATTCCAGTAAAAATAAAACGGGGTTCCCGATAATATCTAGTTGACGTTTTCCGAACATTTCGAACGTTTCTAACTCGGATAGTTGTTGAGGAAAGAGGTTCCATAGAGATGTACTCGACATAATCGCTGAAAAGCGAAGGCAGAGAGGAAATAGCAGCGTGGCAGCGCTATTAAATTACATTGTATGGTAACTTTTCTCGTTGAAATCTAAAAGATTACTGTTTTTTATATTAGGCATATTTTTCACGTAATTAATATTGCGAGATTAATACCTCTTTGATTATTGATAAGACTGTTATGAAATAGTTAGAATTATATACGAGATTAAAATAATCGAAAGAGAATTATCAACAGCGAATAACTAATCTCCTTATCTTTTTAGATTGATTTTGAGTTTACAATGTTCAGAAGATGGATATATCAATCTTTATAATTAAAAATGATAAAACAGTTTTTGTGATCCCATTTACATAAATTTTCTGTTTATCTTCGTAATATAAAAAAAATAGTCATCGAATTTAGTTCGAGAGTTACATCGTTACTGAAATTCTACTAAAGAATTATTTCAACGTAATGTGCCACTATGAGAGAAATGAACTTTGTCGGAATTACGATTATGTTCTGACGCAAATGACATTCCGAACTAAAAGTTTTTATCCAGTTTAGATCCCCGGAGGGCAGTGTGAGACGTCCGGAAGATTACCTACACCCGAGGACACAATGAACCCGAAAAGGGCTTAAGATCAGTTTCAAAACCATCCACGAAGTAGGTCACGCTTGTTAGATGTTCGATTGATCTACACCTCATTCCACGTATACTGTCTCCCGCCTCTTCCTCGTCCCTATTTTTCTGTTCTCATTCCCGAGGAGCAAAGAAATCGGTTAGACTTCCTGGATAGACTTCCGTCACTTTCTGGTTTCGGTGCGTACGAAAGAAAAAATTCTGAAACGGTGTTGCATGGCCTCGTGGCATCTTGTCAGAATTTTTCTATGAGCGTCTCTCGAATTTTTACAACTACACGTAATATCTATTGCATATATTTTTGATTTTATAAAAGACTACTTCGAAAATTTTTCAAATTTTTTACATCATTACTTATATACTTTTATTTTAGAACAACCTTTAAATTATTCGCTTTCTCTCTCTCTCTCTCTCTCTCTCTCTCTCTCTCTCTCTCTTTTCGCTACATATAATCATTACACATTAGCCTATTCGATCAATGACTGCTTATTTTGTGACATGTGACGAGAGTAGGAAATTTTTTGCTATAATTCCCGTATGGACAAGTCGCATCAAAGGCTTAACTACTTTCACGCGCGAGCGAGTCGGTCCATCCCCTGCAATTTGTTTTAATAGTCTCCTGAAGTTTTGACAGACGACGGAGTTTACGCGTGCTCTCGTAAGTGTACACACGACCGCAAACCGAGTTCCCGTGTAACGAATCCATCGGCATCGACGTTCTCGGCCATGCCACCGCAGGTGCGCGGCAAACTTTAGCTTCGCGCACGTACCGGACGTAACGTTAAAGTAGCTGCGATTAATACGAGGTCCAGTCATTTTTCACGCCACCACCCCGCGTAGGGTCGCACTCTAGGCGTATGTGGATCGTTGTAACGCGAACTTTGCAATTTATAACGCCGTAGACGACAGACACGAGATGAGAGTTTACATTAGAATTTATATTTCAAGAAAGATAATTGATCTCTTAATAGACTATAAGAGATTAAGTTAAGTGAATTAACGATTAAAACCGTGTCTGTTTTCAAATGATAAATATTCTTTGTTTTTCTTTTTCTTGTTTGTTCGAGAAGAAGATTTAATATGCAAAAATGATATGTGGGTCATATAGGTGGATAACTTTGGGAGCTATCGAGACTTTTCCCGGCATTTTTATCTGTTGTTGCAGAGCGAATCGGCAATCCACCGAGCATTAAACCGTTCTTGCAATTTAAATGCTTCAAAGGTCGCGATTACGTAAATTTAAGTAACCATACCCTTCTTCGGTCACATTCAAAACTTTGCGTGGTAAAATAGCGGAGCCACCGAAAGTTCGGTGTCGCCGCGAAGCGAAGTTAGCAAATTCACTCCTGGAAACGCGGATAATTTTACTCTGAGCCCCCCGACCGTGGAAATTCAAATTCGGAAGTGTTCCTCGAGGAAGATTTATTTGTTGCGGCTTTATTGTGTCGCGGCAGCTGCTAGGAAACCTTGTCGAGAGATCACGAGGAAGCCCTCCGTTGAAATACGATCGTCTCTTGAGAAAATTCTTTCTTTTATATTCTTGAGTGTTTAAAGTAAACGTTCCTGGATTTCCAAATTTGCATTACCTTATAATAATTATCGATAAAATCTCTCATCACTCTTATCACAGAAAATTTTGAGCATTTTACAAACACCATAAGTATTTTGTTTATTAATTTTACGTTTATTCGTACGACTTGATCCCTTGTAAATATTTCAAGCATCAATGACCAATTTGCAAGATTGGAATGTTAAAACTGTATGCACATTTTATTTGCAATTAATTTCTTTATTATGCAACTGTTATAAAACAACAATTGAGAAAAATAGACATTATATACATTTTTATAATAGATATATTTTTTGATAAAATCTATGACTGACGTAGTATATATGTATAATAATGCACCGATGTGACACAGATATGAAGTAAATTTTGAAATTTATTTAATATGAGTCGGCTTATTTGCATACATGTTTCATGTATATAAAAACGAAAATGAATGAAACACTTGCATTATCTAACAATATATTAGATGAATACGTGGGAGCTGCAGGTAAAGATAAAATATTTACGATAGGATTAAAAACGTGATTTAAAACAAGGGTCTAAAAAATGATACATTTAACTGCTGCATAGAATATATATCGTTCGTTTAATAATTGTCTTTAAATAACCGGATTTAAGGAAAATCGGCCAATAATTCTAGTAGAATAATGCATACTTAATTCAACAGTAGTATAATTTCTCATAATAACTGAACCGAATGCGAAACTTAAAAGATTCCATTTATAAATCTCCGTATATTTGACTAAATTGAATTAAATGTGAGTTTAAGCGCTCACAAACCGCTACATCCATTTGAGAGGAAAGTTCCAAAGTTTGCTGTTTTATTAACGGTTAAAAATTTTAAACTTACATCGGAGCACGATTGAATAATTTAATGTCAATCTTCCTATCATATTTTTCTTACGTTGCGTCTTTTTAATACTACATATTGCTAAAATTATATTTCGAAGTGCCATCAGATGGCATTTCTTAAATATAATATGCCTACAACTTATCATATCTCTACGTTATACGAATTTTACGAATTCAGGTTGCACACTATTACTTATTCCAATAAAGGAAGTCAGATTCCATTACTAACGCAAGGGATTTAAATATTCTGGAAGATTTATATTCGATCGAGACTTACCGGAAGTACTTTAATATGAAATATCGGCAATGCTCAATCTATAATCGTAGAAAGTATTGACATAATGTTTCATTGTAGCTTTTATTAGAGATAAAATCTATTGATATAAAAGAACTATAACAAGTTTAATAATCCAAGAGATTACAAATTTACAATAAATGTTCTTGATATGCAACAGTATAATTGATTTTTTATGTACCATACAATATGGCTATTATCTTATTTGAACAGACGAAAGTATTTCTCTGAATTGTTTTGCGTGGACCTTGACATTTTGTGAATTTCTTTGATTTTAATGCGTTACATTAGCACGACAAAGTAGTAAGAGTCAATGACAAAGGCTACGCGCAGACTTTTGCTATAGGTACGAAAGAAAATGATAAATGCATCGATATGACTTGGTCTATTTTAGAACTCATTATTAAATATTAATATGGGATCAGTAAATGTGGTTCTTAAACATTGCAATTGCAATTTATTAGAATTAATTCCCAATTATGACCGTAGATAATATTTATCAGATATATTTTGGTGTCTTATTTTTACCACATTCTAATAAAATAAACATGTAAAAGCTTTTATTTGCCAACAACACATGAACGTTAATGTTTCCACATTTTTCTCTGCTTTTTTAATTTTTACTTTTCCCAAGCACTATTTCACTTTCTACTTTTTTTCACTTTTCAATTTTATCTACTTGAAAAGAATTTAAGCTACTAAAACTGAAGCTTATAGGTAGATCAATTTTCTGTGTATATATGTGAAATTTAATCAACAATTGTTTCACAATTAATGCTTCATAATTGATATCGTTTAACATGAAGTAAATTATTTTCTGGACTTCTTCGGTCACTATTCGTGTATGTAGCAATAAATTTCATCATTATGGCACATGCATTTAATTTTACCCAACTTTATTTATTACACGGTGATGGAATTTAACAAGTCTAACCAATGCAATTAGTTCATCCGTTCGACACCGGATGTTTTTTAATAATGATTTAACCCCACGTCTCTCTCGTTAATTAACCTACCAACCTATCTGTCTATATCTGGTGAATTTCCAACACGAAACATAACAAATTTGAGACCGCTTGGTATTTTCATTTCGAAGCGAGTCGGTATTATTGAATGCACTTTTCAGAATTTTTGTGGATACGCCAAATTGGCATGGTCCAATTAGCGATATCGTCAGCTATAAATGAATAGTTACACGGGGACAAATGATCGTCGAAGTGCCGTTTGAGTTGAAATTAAACTAACACATTCGGCTCTTTGGATCTGTTGCACGACGTTATCACGAGAGTTTCCACGCGAATAATGTGATTAATGTTCTACGTGCAGGGGCGAAAAAAGCAGCACGGCGCACTCTGCGCGTGATACCCGACAAATTTGTTTTATGCATTTTCTACCGTACGTGTTTTCGCGCGTTCGATGTAACGTGCTCGGCCATTCGTGAGAATTCCAAATAAATTTATCTGGAATGTTTTCGATCGCATATATAAGAGCATTAAATATCTCGTGTCGCACCTTTTTTTGCATGAGAATTACATTGTTGCGCAAATCAACGTATCTTTATATTGCGATATCTACCACCATCTATATGACAATAATTAGATATTTAAAAATTATGTAAAAATAATTTAAATTTAGTTATCTTTATATAAATTCCAAATTATATTTAAAATTTATACAAAACACATATACACAATGTATAAGACTAAGTATAGTTTAATAGAATTTCTTGTAGGAATCTCCGACGTTTGCGAGAAAAAACCTACCTTCTTGTAAACCTTTCGAAAGCGCGAGTGTACGATACCGCCCTTTTTTCCCTCCGCCGGAGCAAGTTTCCGCGGGACGGAAATAAAAGTCTCATAACGAGAGAGCGAAGTTAGACGGTGCGCACGGGGGAATAAGTATTCCCGTCCTCATATGTTACTGTAATACGAGCTCCGCATGGAGACATTTGGACAGGTACGTATCCGCCTGTCTGAACACAGGCACCTGTGCCACCTCTCTCTAGCTCTCTGAAGCCGGAACCCCGGGCCGTTTCTTTTCCCTCTAGTCGGCGGCACAAAACACGTCTCGCGACGGAAAGCACGGCAGTTTTGTAAAGTGAAACACCTGCGCGAACAGCACGTACGTGGACGCGCGCGAGTTCATACACGGCGCGCGGGCGGATGTCGGAGAAGACTTTGGACGGCGCGGGCGGCGCGGCGCGGCGCCGCCGCTCCTCTCCTCCGCGCCAGAAACGATTCCGACGTCGCCGGCATACATTACTGCCACGATTACGGTGGCAGTTGTTTATTGCTCGTGAAATTCTGCATGTTATATGCGTGCTGCGGCGCGCTAGCTGTACACCGTTGTACCGGGTGTCTTTGGGACGCGATAACGTACGGCAGGGTGTTTAGGCGGGGAGACACATGGAGCTGTTGTCGCGTCGCTTGCTCTCCGACTGCGATGACGCGCTCGTAACTGTGTCAACAGCATTAAGCGTAATCGAGTAACGTACGAGTTATTAGCAACTTGGCGCAGTTAAAAGGATGCTGACAAGGTTGCCGGTTGCTATCTGATTTTAGATTGCGCCATCAAAGTCTCGACCGATTGCGATCTCTCATCGGAAATGTATTAAAGTCGTATGTCAAAAGATAATTTTAATGTAATACTTTATGAGTGATTTATTTTTGCCTTTCCAGACTGACAGAATAATATATTCGCTGTATTATCACCCTATTGTCCTATGTTCCCAACATAATTCAATTTCATTGTATCTTGTAATTATTCTGGCCCGAAGGCCCTCGGTTTGATCATGCGGTTTAACCGTATGAATAATCTCTATACATAACGACGGATGCGTTGGAAACTCTCGCCATAATTACATTTCTTGCGAATCGTTTCCATTAACCTTTATTGAATGGATTTCGTTAATGCAGGATCGGTTTGTTTATCGACCGACCAGTATATTCATTCGGAACGATTTGCGTTACGCTAATTAACTAATTATAGCTCCATTACTTTTATGTCTGGCGCTTACCCGTCAAATTGCTGAAACTCAGCCCAAATGTAATTACCGATGGTAATCACGATATTAATGTTTAACTGCATAGCGAATCATTTGCAAAGAGTCGTACAAAAAATGAGGAGGCAACTATTGCAGATACATTAACGCATGTATTATAAAATGAGAAAAAAAAGTGAAATCAGCAAATAAAAGGCATATAAAAGATCTGATCTTATTAAAGTGCGGGGAAATCGCGAGGGAAGTAAATTCTCAGACGCATACGCGTCTATAAATCTCTCTTTGTTTTAGAAAAAAAGACTCATGCGCAGGACATTATCCAAGTCGGATACACACCATTAAAAGATTTTCCAACCCCTTTTCATCGCCCAACTGCTGGGGTTCCTTACGTCGTTAATCTTCCAGGAGAAACTCTGGGGGATTCATTAACCATGGTCGGCATTCGCCAGTCACTGGAGGCAGTTCAACAATCTTTCTATACAGGGTGGTTCTTGCATTCACGTGGTCTTAATACAGTTGCCATGATAAACAGGATACTATTGGATACAGCACAGTACAATGACTGCATCTCTTAAAGTGATTATTTATAATGTAATCTGACGATCGTTAAAGACAGTTCCAAATTATGTTCCAAATAATAATAATGATAAAAATAAGATTACATTATATTTTTACATTTATGCGTAAACAAATGCAGAGGGACATTTCTATTCGCTCGCTCGTGGCGACAATAACTGAAGATTCCATTACACACAATTCTCATTTATACTTTTATGCCCCAAGTAGCTCTTCGAATTGCTGAAAGGCATGTCGCGCATTGCATTCTGCAAAACTTTTCTTCAACCTAAACGGTAACAGAAATTTAACTACGTGAATAACCATCGTGTATACGAGTCTTTCCGTGTCTGTTGGAATGGCGAATGAGACTTTCAGTGTCTAATATCTCCCGGTGCGCATCGTGCGTCTGGCTCCTCTTGCTTTTGCACCTAAGTTAGCGGTCGTGAAAGAAGGTCGTGAAAACCACGGAATAATCGAGTTGTCGCTGGTGGTGGTTTCCGCATCTTTATTCCCGCGCGCGCACACGGGTCGAGTCGTGTACCGTTTTCTTGGAGATTTTACTTAGCGGGGACCGGCGTTCTGTGAGAAAGCCCTACATCCATTCTTTTATTTACGAATCTAGCGCAACCATCTTCCATTCCGGAAGATGCTCGCGCTTGTAATAGCGTTCCGCTGGTCTTCCATTCGGGTTGAAGAGACCGTAAGCCGCGCTGGGAGAATAGTAAAAGTCGAAGGAACGCCGGAATGGCGCTATACACGAACCTTTGCGCACTCCTCGGCTTTTAATCTCTTTGTCTTAACAGCAATTTTCCTGTCGATTGTGTCTATTTTGCACTTTTAGCGCTTTTCGCGGAAAACGGCCAATGGAATGTGAGAATAATAAGAACCGAATTATTCGCTTTACATCTCACAGGATGCAATGTAATTTTCTTTATCACTCACTCTCATCTTTGATCCTAATGAAACGACGCGAGAAAAAGTTTTCCCTTTGCTTCTGGAATTTTTCTTTAATATATTCAATATATTGAATTGATTACCATTTATTTAAATGAAATTGCACACGCTGTTTTGTTATATCATATTCTATACCATTTCTTCGTAGTGCGTCTTGTGATGGATTCAACGACGTGCGCAACATATTATTCGATTTCTATAAATTATTTACGAGGTATTGAAATGTACGTTATATATTCTTCCGTCAAAGATATTCTTTAGTTACTGTAGAATCGATTCCCGCCGTACATATGACTCTTACAATATCGCATGATAAATCCCACGAACCAAATTTCTGATTTCTTTAACGATTTCTTAAACAATCTCGCGGAATCAGAAAAGTAATAACGGAATTGTCAGTTTTGTCTGAAAATTCTGTTTGTGTCACATTGTTTGCTACGACTTGTGACGTTTGATACCACAATAACGATGCTGCGGTGCGATGTCGCGCCGTATGAAAACACGGGATTATAGTTAATCCCGCGTAGAAGACTGTCACGGAAAGCAGCATTAATCCGCTTGCAGATGCAACTCTCGATTTATCTCCGTGCGATGATGTGTCTTTCGTCAGCGGATATTACGGTGCCGATTCCTGCCAGCAGCGTACCGTCGGCGTCGCCGTCGCGGTGTGGCGCACACGGGGCATCCGAGGCTGCATTTTACTAGGCACGGCATTTCGCAAATTCACGAGCGTCGAACGGTTAGTAGAGAACGGTCGTAAAACTCCCGTGGAATTTCGATAGGAATTACCGTTCTTCCTTATGCACGCGCGTCCGCCGTTACTTTCCTGCCGTTCTTTTTCGTTCGTTCCACGCGAATCCACGGTTCATCCCGATGAAACTATCGACTTCTTCGCGGGGATATTAGATTTCAGCCCGTGGGCACCGGGCTGTATATTAAATCCATATTCCGCGGGAATTCTCGCGTCGCTTTCAAACGGCCATTTTATTACGGCTATACTTCTTGGGACGTGCATTACGTATGGGGGTGCATGTGGACACTACGTTCCGTCGGAGATTGGATCGTGATCAACTGCGGAATTATTCCTCGGACGATAAAATAGGTAGAAATAGTCGAGGGAAGATGCGCGCATACATCTCGCGTGGATTTAATTTAAAACGTAAGCGCGTTCTACGGTCTCGGTGGAATGTCGGACGTGTGCATTTAATCGCGTAAACACTTGCCGCACGAGCAGGTCAGCGCCGAGTGGCGTTTGACACGTACGTCGATGTCGAATTGGAATATTAAATGAAAATCCATTTTGATGAAATTGCGCGTGACAGTCAACATTTAGATCGTATTTGAAGCGCGGGACAAGTAACAGCACCGCGATAACAAGGGTGTCATTAACCATACATCGTGAACGAAGTTTCACTATGGTCAACGTGGCGCTTTCTTAGTGAGATAATATTTATTCTGCAGGAAGATTACTATTTAGACGGCAAATTTCCTTTTCATAAATCAGGCGTTTCCTTCGTTAGGATAAAGCCATATACTTGAGCACAATCCGCCGTTATCCCGGCGACGTCGTGTCTGCTGCTTTATCCGGCATTTCTATGGACTACCTATATTTTGATTCGCCAGTAGACCGCCATTTCCATAAGCCTTTCATCTCCCCAATTGTCTACGTCCGATAGATTTGTATTCGTATGGCGTTTGTCCCCGCAAAACAATCTCGGACAAAGTTATTACAGGTATTCGAGTCTTGGATGTAATAACCGAATAATTTCGTACGACCTTATCGCTGTCAGCTGAGAGTGCTTTCATATAGCTGCCAAGGTAGCTGGATTACTTTAATAGAAATCTCTATTCCCCGAGAGACGTGACGTCGTTGAACAAACCAGAGGGAACCATCGAACGTTTACGGGAAACGTAATAAGCATTTACATAATGACGATGATATTAGAAACATGAGCGTTACTATTATCTTTGTGGTAATCAAGTTAATTGTTCCAAGAACAGATATTGTTGATAACCCTCCTGTAATATTTGGTTGTTCGGGATAATGTATTGGTTGTATTGCGGAATTTTTATAGAGTGCAGTCATTTTTTGTTCAATTTTGCAATGGCACACATATTATATGCATATTGTTTTAAGAGAGAAAAACGCGCTTGTATACAGTTATGCGTTTTTTTTGCAGCATTTGATACTTGAAGTTACATTCTCCGAATACTCGTGTGCATTTTGCACAAAAGGTCATATTTAGATTACATAGCGTAATAAAAAGTGGCGAACAAAAGACGTGATGCGTAATCGTGGCAGAAAAAGTTAATGGCTGTTCTGGTGGCGAAAAGACCCTTCTCGCAATATGGCGTAATGAGAGTGCGGATTTTCCATGAAAGTTGAGCGTGAGTTTTGCGGGCAACGCGCGAGATTCTAGATTAATTGTCCCTTTTTAACGGGACATGTACGTTGCGCTTATAATTAATATCTACGAAAGAAGTAATCCCGTCGCTCGCCTCGTTCAGACGAAACTTAGCAAAAAAGCTTGTTGCGCATTGTTGGCTCTCACGCCGCTCTCATTCTGCATAATGCAATTACGAAATTTGCACCCGCTGTTCTCATTTCACATATACATAACTTCAATGTACCTGACTATATATGGACATTAGACAAAACGTAAAATGTATTATTAACTGATGTGTACGCTACGGTCAACATTCTCCATATGGTAACTCGAATATTCGTCATTATGAAATCGTATATTAAATGTCCGTAGTGAGGCGAGAGGTCTGCGAATAAAATAAGGATATTACAACACATTGAAATGCACGTTAGCGGTTATGTCGTGAATAACGCATAAAATATTGCGGGGAGAGCTATTGCGTCTACCTTGTGTCTGCCTTTCTCGACGTATCTAAAATTTTCATTAAAATTATTTTCCTATTGTACCTCATTTGTGTCGAAATCAAATAATTAAAACTTGTTGCGATTTGTTACGCGAGAACGCGACTCTTCGGCTCGCAACACTTACTCGCGCGGATTAGATTGTCGGATGAATACGTGGTTGACGAGACGTGTAACTAAAGGGGATCGTTTTGAGCCGCGGCGCGTTTACCGCGGCTCCTTAATTCCAATTGTAAACGAGGTTTGTGACGGCCGTGGGCACGCGCGAGGAAAAGAAGTTAAAAGAGCGCGGCGCGAGTGACGAGGAGAGAAGACTGGTGAACGAAGTAGTTCAAACAAACACGACGTTTTCGTGCCGTCGCCTGGAGGGTAGTCCGTGAGGCTAATCAGGTCAGGCGAGGATCGCTCCTTCTCTCGTTTTTCGCTCCCGTGTAAACGCCTCATCCAGCATTCCGAGCATTAATTACACTCTTACGTTCCCTTTACCCGGGTCGTCGCCGTTGCTACCGTTGCTACCGTTGCTGAGGAGCGGCCTTTCATCCGCGCCTCTATCTCGTCTTGATTGGCACGATATAGTCTACATCGCGCTGTAGTCTCGTGAATATTTTAGGAAATACGCATGTGTAATACGACGCTGGAATTCGCGCGGAATTGATTACTTCAGGCGCCTCTGCTACGATTTATTCGGGCGTGGCAATACCCGCTTTTGTCTCAGATTATTTTAGAATTTGTACCTCGAATTCTCTTGTCTATATACTTCTATTTGTAACTCGAAGTGTTGCGAGAACATTTTGTTTCGAACAACATGAAAGTTTTGTAACTTTAGCAATTGGAGGAACGAGCTTGCAAATTGTGTTGTTATTTGATCAGGTGATCGACCTAGATATCTGAAAAATTCACCTATTCATAATGCGAACATAACGAGAATGGTAGTAAGAGCAGGAAGGGGCGACACAGAGAATACATTCGATAAATTGTTGATTTATTTATCAAATTGATGCACACTTTTCGCACTAAATTTGTCGTTCCATAGCCGAATGCGTATGTTGTTTCGTTTGTATTCAATAGACGAGTTTTTACGGTCAATAAATAAGCTATTGGACTCGTCATATTAATTTGGATAAAGTAGATGCGATGTTTATATAATTGGAATTACATTATAATGCTGTGAAAAGAACGCCTTGTAGTTTATTCACGCATATCACTATATTTTGTCATGCGTGGGCGTGTTTATAAACAGCGTATAATTTTAATTGTGTTATTTTCTCTTTAGTATATTTGTGTGTTATATTTGCTGCAATTAACCGTTATAAATAACATAGAGATGCATTTGCAGATGTGTATAATACATATATTTTTGCAAAGTACTTTTGATGTAAAGAAAGGGCTTATTGATTAAGAAGAAAATCTTGTCTTCAGAGAAAAATGCATCTTAACTTACATTTTAGGGAATTCCGCGATGAAGACAGAAACGACTCTCGTACTGCCCAGTCTTCATCATCATCTTCTTCTTCCCACTTCCGTCTCCTCTTCTACTTCCGTTTACATTTTCCTGCCTTTCACCCATTCTCCTCTCTCCACAAGCACGAATGCTATCCTGCAGGGGCGTTGCAGCAGAAAGTTTTGCTGGCGCAGCCGGAACGGTTTCTCGGGCGTTTATTTTTGGATCCGGCGTCCTTACCCTCCCTAACCCCTTGCCCCGTTCTACCGTTTACTAAATCCGTAATAACGATGCGCCCCGTTAGAAGTACTTACCGTAGCCTATCCCAAATGGAATCATGGCGCAGTCGTGCACGCCTGCCTCGCAGAAAAGGCGAATAAGGTTTCTTTGCGAACTTTCCAACTAACTTCTCGAAAAAACACATTTATAAACTCGTGCCGACTCTCTGGCACAGTCTGGTCACTGTTTTATCGTTTCGCCGCCACTGTTTCGACGTGATGTACGTCAAAACGTTTGCGGGTGAGAACGACTTCCGCGTATTACCTTCTATTATTCATTTTCATTCACGAATTGCTTTTCACTTCAATCTGTTTTTTCATTCGGTTCGACTGTTTTCGCTTAAATTTTCGACGACTGGCTTCTGTTTGCAATCTCTTTCAACGTGTTTTACAAAAATCTTCCAATTTAGTTACGAAGGAAAAATAGTCGTAAATCAATGTGATAATATAATTTTGGTAACGTGCAATTATCAACTTTTAAGTTCTATATATATATTTCTTAAAGTGATTTTTACAAGTGATTGCTGATTAATCGTTGCTCGAATATCTGAGTAAGATATAATTATAATTGTCTTTTTTTAACTTGCTGATGAATAAAAATTAAGCGTTGAGATCAAATCGAGCCAGAAGACACTTTATTCTATTTGCAGCAAAATTCTGTGACGTGTCCGTGATAGTAAAATCGTTAAGAGCTAAATGTAAATACAGGACAACAAGTGGTACGATCTCGCACCTAGGAAAACACGATGTCGTTGCACGTAACGACCTGACGTGAACGAACGCCGGCGGATAGAGCACGAATTCCGCGGCTGATTAAAGGAATTACGCGGTGGCCTGGTCGGTTCTCCTCGTCCATTTAACCGGCCCGTGGCTGGAAATTCTGCCGCGTTGCTATTCATCGCGGCGATGGCCGAGGCTCCCGAGCTATTCCGGAAGCGACAGGTGCCGGTTGTTGGGTAAGCTTCGGCGACGAAACGGACCATAATTCTCACGAGAAGGATGTTCATCCCTCGGAATCCTCGCGCACTTCTGGGCTGCCTTTCGAGATATTCCCGAGAGTTTATCAGAGCCGAACGTACGATCTGTCAGGACTTTATGATGAGTACGTGTCGATGCTATAAGATCGTCGAAACTTGGCACGGCGCGACATTGCCTCGCCTCGGAGTCGCGACCATCGAGTTGTCTGGCGCATTCGAATGTAAAAGCGGAGTCACGGTTTCTGAGCGTCATCGTCAAGCGCGCCGAAACGCTTTTAACTTCCGACGTCTCTTTCACGATAACCGTTGAATGCGTTATTTGTCGAGCTTGGTTTCCCCCTACCATCGCAGATGCAGTTTGTAACGTGCTAGCTTGGATTACGCTTCACTGGTTTAACTTGCTTTTGTGGTCCCAACGGTTGCACGAAATTAAATTGTTTACTTCACGGTATTCTTAACACGATAATGCTATAAATATGAGGCATGCTATAATAAATTAAGAAGCAAAAATATAATATTCTCAGGATGATAGATATAAATTCTTGGGCAGTTGTTTAAAAAAAAAAATAACATTTTTATGCATTAATCATCTTTTCAACTTAAAGTATGTTTATCGCTATATATAGAAATAAAAATTTAAGACCATAAGCTCTACTACCTATTAGGAAGAAAGAGAAAATAAGATTAAAACAATTGATACTTGATATTTTAGCAATTGAACAACTGTAATTAATTCAGTATTTGTGTTTTAAATATCTTGATGTGAATACTGTTGAGTTGAATACCGTTGTATCAAATATGGAGGACCACTCGTAAGATGCTAAATACGTTTGCCCGAATTATTCTCGTTTAGATTCCTCTGATCTTTCTCAGAAGTTATGGGATAGTAATCGTGTTTATGAACGAACAGTCTAAGCTTCAATCAACATTATCAAAGCTTGAGCTCAACGCGTTTGCGATGAGAACGAAACGGTGTCGTCGTTTTGATCGTCGCTCCAACGTGTAACTTTTACCCTCCAGCGCTTACATCCGATGTACCTGCACCGTGGATTCAACGCAGATAATGGCATTTCGCGATACCATCGGCATGAGTCGGATGCAATTACAGAGGAATCCTGTGCGCCACTTATGCGCACATAATATTAGAAAACGCGATTTCGTCGCATTAACTGGCGCCGGGTAAATTTGCTTAAATGAAGGGAAAAAAAGAAATAAAACAGTTTTTACGTGTGATCGCGCAATTATAATTATTTGTGCTATTAATGGATAATTTAGTCTTTAAATATTGATCTCAGCTTTTTGTATTTATTATAACTTCTTTATTATACGTACAGATTTTATTATATATAGAATATTTTAGTTGATATGAAATTCTTACAGGTTTCAGAATTTTTCACTTTTAGATATTTTCTCTTCCTAACAAACGTAATTATTTTCTTAGCCTTTTAACTACTTACATATACAACAAAAGATTTAAGAGCTTCTAAAGGATTCTAAATTTAAACATTTGATATTTACGGAAATGTGAATTAAGCTATTTAACTTATTTCTTGAAAATAACGTTTTAATTAATCACTCACGGTTTGCTTATAGCTCGTAATTGGATGACGGTCAACTTTATATGTGAAGCGTTACTCCTTTATCACATAATCTTCTTGTTTGGGTGCATCGAACTATTATAGTTTAAGGCTTCGAAGTACAAAACCGATAGAAAACACTTATGCAAAAGGAAGCGAATCAAGCCAGTTAACTCTTTTCTCAGGTAATAGGAAACCAAGTAAATACCGAAGATCAACACGTTATCCCACGCGTCGAATTACGAGACCGTTCAGCGGAAACATTGTTCCTTTAGCTTTACTCCATGGTCAATTTCTTCTGTAATCAAACCCCTAGAAAGGGCCAGCCATTACTTTGCGCACCCTACTCCGAAATCAACGACGCTGAAAGAGAAAAGTAAGAATGGTACATGGTTCTAAGGTATACCCGGACGTAGACACACATTTGAACAAATTGCATCGCCTGAATCGTTCGAACAGTTGCTTTTTCGCGCAACGTATAGAATCTGAATTTGACGAAAGTTCATTTCCTTCATCTACTTCATTGACTTTATTTCTAATACAGCCATTCGACCGAAAACTGGTTATATCCATATAATAGTTTTATCCGTATAATGAAACAATGATGCTCAGCGTGTTATTTTACGCGAGGCGGTGTAGTCGCTCACTCGCAAGCAAGTTCTATCATTCTTTGAATTTATACTGTCTCAAGTTTACGTGGCGCAAGTTATAAACTTCTTCCCAAGAGCCACCAGAGAGTCACCGGCGAACGCGGTGTAAACGGAAGTGCGAAGATTTTCGTTTTACGAGACGCAGCGTGTCAACTCCTAGCGTCAAACCCTCTATCAAACGCTGACACCTCGCGGGCTTCTCGTCCGAATGCACATCTCGATAAGTTGCGCCGACATTCATCCGTGCATATATTTGGATTCCCGTAAAGTTTACAGTGTGATTTACGATAACGGATTCCCACCAACTTCGAGTTTGTCATTAATTCGCTCGCTTAGATTTATAGCGATTGCGATTTCAAGCGCATTAAGTTGGTCTTTATCGTGATTTAATTAATCCTTTCTCAATGAATTCTAAGAATTACAGAGAACAAATCGCAGATAACTTTACGCGAATCCTAGAAATTATATAAGATAAATCGAGTGGAACATGATTTTACTGATTGAGCTTCTAATCAGCTGAGTAATTGTTTTTAAAAAATTTTATAGAAATCCTAATTATTCATAATTTCTCATAAGATTGTTTTTATTACAAATTCATTTTTCTTCTCCATTGTATTCTACCACATTTTTAATAATATTTAAATATGAAATAACAGGTAAAATGTTGGGACAATAGCATAGTTAATAAGGCAACGTTAGAAGAGACACGTTTGATAAATTGTGTCATATCGATAAATGTCCGTGAGTCAAAAGTGTCCGCGACTAAAAAGTGTCAAGTAGAAAGGCGATGTTTCACGAAGGTAAATTTCCTCGGCGACGCCGTTCAGATAGTTCCTGAATATTATCGTAAAGTAAAAGCATGCTATTCAAATAAATCTTGCAGAAACGTATGTCACGGCAACTCCCTATCTTGAGCAAAATGTGTCGGACAGTTTTCATCTTTGAAACTTTAGAACTTTGCGACCTTTCTCGATACCATTCGTACCACATATGAGATTGCATATTATAAGAAGTTATGTCATAAAGTTAGCTGTATTTGAAATAGTAGGTCGCGATGTCGTTCCCCGCAATATGAATCATGAAATTGTTCTGCTTTAAAGCGTGTCACGCGTGATAGATCTAGGTTCTAAAACTAAATGACCGTCGTCGCGGCTCTCTGTGTCTTGGGCTTGCCTTGCAAAAATTTCGATTCTCCAAAAGTTTCACCTGCAGGTTCTTTTGTAAGATGGATTTGTTCGTTACGGTTTGAGAACAAAGTAACGTACGAAGAAAGGGCTGAAGGACTACTGAAAGGAAAGATAGTCGCTGAAAAAAAATTGAGGAAAGTTTCCGCGAGGTGAAACACGTGAGAACGGCTCATGCCGTAATTAGCGATCGACGCTCCAGGAAGGAAAAGTAATTACGCTCCGACTGATTCCAACAACGCAGAGATGTCGTTGCTCAATTGCGCTACAGTGCTACACAATTGGCGCCAGGCATTCTTCTCCGCTCCTTCCGCGCCTTTGCCTTCGCAATCTTTCGTCTACTCAGACACCTTTTATTTCTTGTCCGGCTCCGTCCGTGTAAAGAGATAAAAAATTCAGTATGACATATACTTGCGGGATTGTTTGTTGAGAGTTGATAAAGCGGAGTCTCGGCGAACGAGCGCTCCGTAGAAGCAAAAAGTCATTCGGATAATTAACGCGAACCGTTGGCTGCTTTAATAAGACAATTTTCTGCGCTATTTGTATTTCTCGACTTTTCTGCAACCGGAGATGCCAAAAGAAAAGTTAATAAAGAAAAGCCAGTTGAATTCTGTATACTTTTGCAGACGATTGAGGAGATATCAAACGCGCGTAATGCGCGGGGATGCCTAAGTATTCTCCCAGAAAATTGGAAACCAAATCCGGCATACCATTCTGATTCTCCGTTAACTAAACGTGCAAATTGCGCTCTGTAAATGTGGTTACACGAATCGTTACAGGGAATTGCTTTGTGAATTGATTAAAATAAATTAAAATAAATTACTGCTTTTAACAAATAATCTCATTGCATTCTAAAATGTAATTTAAATTGAGATCATTATGTATTATTAGATATTAAAGAGAATGAAATATGAATAATTCGGAATAATGATGATTAACTTTTAATCGCATCATTAGTTAGGAGTTGCATGAAAAGCTTAAATTTTTAATGGAATTATACGAAACAATAGGATACCATAAATTTCTTTAACACAACCATATTTCATCATTGAATATTGAAATGCTTGGAACATGTGAATTGCCACTGTTGTATTGACAATCTTCGTTTCGGTGCGCGAGATTATATCATGTCACGAGCATGTCTCTGTTGATTGGTCGAAAATTAGTCGGCCGCAGATCATTACAGCCGAATCTACTGTCACAAGTGCCACCATCACTCTTCTCGCACGAAGGGTGCGCCTGAAAGGTACATTTGTTGAAATGTACATCGACATACGATGTCGCGTCAATTTTTGGTCGGTGTCCGTACCGGATGTGATGGACGTCTGCTTCTCGACTGACAAATTTATGATGATTAGCTTTCAATGAATATGCAACTAATTATTCATATAACGAACAGCTCGCGGGAATATTAAATTTACTTGCATCAACGCTTCGTAAATCAATCTCCCTCTCCTAGATAATACGATTTATTCATCATCAATTTTATTCACGATGATTAATAACCAATTACGTAATTCAATTATTCTTTTGAACGCGGTGTGTATTTCCTCGCCGAAAGTCATTAGGAAGATTAGATTGTCAGATTATATCGGTGCCGGGCGATGTGGTTTTCATGGAGCACAAAATTTACACTCTCGTCATTAATATTGCCAACGAAGCATATACTATCTGCAATTCTCGCGCACAATTGTATCTCAAAATGTACATACTTCTCCTCGCTATGAGATATCAGCTTAATCCGTCGGTCTCGTCTTGATTTACAGTCGCGCCGCAAAACCGTAGCAGTTTATGGGATTTGTGCTGCGGGTAGATATTTTTGCGGAGATACTCGATACTTTTCTCGTTAGCTACATCAGGATTTCTCTATCGTCTTCGGCGCAGGGAGCGCCAGATACTTCTTCACGCCTTGCCTCTGTGCGGATTGTGGACCGAAGAAATTAATCGAGCTTTGACTAACCGAGAGCTCGCGGTAATGGCGAGCCGGAGTAGCTTCGAAGTCAGATAAGTCGAAAAGTCGAGGGTGAGAGAGTAGACGGCCGTAGACAGACAGACAGACGGGGAGGAATGGCGAGTAGCGAGGGAATGAGAAACGAAGAACGAACGAATATCGTGCCGGCGATCTTATTAGAGATCCTGTGCAGTGGTCTGCCAAACGAGTTATTTAAGTTGAATGAGAAAGGGAATAAAGGAGAGAGAGAGAGAGAGAAGGATGAAGAGGGAAATTTCATAGAACGGAAGCGAAACGAAGAAGTGAGAAGAAAATCCGGGCCAGTAAAGGGAGAAAACCCTGCTCGTAAAGAACTTCGTATTATCGTTTTCGCAGCTCGGTATTGTGAGTGCCGGCTTAACGAATATACTTATTAAGGAAGATTGTGTCAATCACACACATATATACACATTCATACACACACACACACACACACACATATACACATTCACACACACAAAATTATAGCCAAATAAAACGAAAAAGATATTTTCTTCTTACAGCCGCGTGTCGTTATGTTATTCAATACATATTTCAAGCGTATGTCTAACTCAATATTTCCAAAAAATTGTTTTGCATTTAAGCTCAATGCACTACGACAGGAAACTTATGCTCCTCTGTAAATCATGCTCACTTATCCGACTGAACGACCAAACCGTAAGGTGAAGCACGTATCGCCTGTCCCTCCGATTAAGTATCAACGCTATCACTTGACCGCGGTAATTACTATGTGACGTTAAGTATTATAGATCAAAGACGAAAAGCAACGGATAATATATCGGGCCGACAGCCCATCCCTTCCTACGTGCGTACACCGCTCGGCGTATCTTATGGCATTACAGGCCGAAGTGAATCATCCGGTCTTAAGCGAATCGCGGTTGAGGAGATCGTGGATGAGGTTAACCGAGAAAAGACAAACCGTCGGCGTCTCCGGCAGGAGCGCCGAGAAATCCACGGCTTACGTCTCGCTTTCTGTCCCGTGTCTCGCTCCCGCTCCGGCTTCTCCGATGCCACCCGGTATCGAGCGCGAGGTCCCTTATCCCTCGTGCTAATATTAGTGCAGCAAACTGTCTGCCGCCGCAGAAGGAGATCTCGGTACAGCGGCGTCTGCTGCATCGTAACATCTTCCTATCCTCCCCGCAGAATAACCTTCCCCCTCGCTCCATCTATCCTCGGTCGCTCCGTGCTGCCTCGCCATCCCCGTCGCGCGTCGTGCGCTGTCTCTTGCGGAACTTGGGCCAGCTAACCCCAGACCAGGACCTCTCTTAAGTTCCGCAAAGTGAAATTTACAGCATGCCCGATGGCTCGCTCCTCTCTCGCTGCGAGGTCGCCGAGGGATGTTAGAATCTTGCTTAATATTCCGTGGGCTCCCGAGGGGCCACCTCGGTTTCACGGAGGTCGACTGTTGTACAGGACACCGCTACGCTGAAGACCGCCTTACAAAAAATCCTTGCCCCGCGATCGCGTTAGAGATTGTGAGAATTTAGACGTTATAGGAAAAGTGCTTTTAAGTTAAGTGATTTCTGTAATTTACATAACTTTGCGAACTTTATTTTTCTACTTTTTATTTTTAATATTATACAGTTTATTCGTATTATTTGAACTAAAAAGAAAATAATATTTTAGAATCGGAAAAATTAATATCATTTCGAGACTTAAAAATAAGAGAGTATCTGATTTATACATATTAACGTAGCAAACAGTGAATACTTTTCAAGACAATTTTTTTGCGTAAATATTAATAAAATCGGCTTTTAAAAATGCGAAAATAAACGTCAAATATTTGAGAAAATAAATTCTACAGAGAAAGTAATATAATATTAAAATGGATTTAAGTTTCAGAACGTAAATGCAGTCATACAAATTGCGTATTTTAATGCTAGATTATTATAAAAAGTAAATAACTAGAGAATTAGTAGTTTCCAACACTATTACGAATGACATAAACATTAATAACAATGTATCTGAAAATTTTAAATTTAATTTAAATAAATTTTACAGAAGATCATAAGAGCGATAAATGGACGGATAAATAATAATAATTCCTGCAATTATTATTTAATTCACTTTATTTACTATTTTATGCTAAAGATTACCTTTCATAAAATCTAACATTTAACACCAATTCTCCTATTTAACCTCCGCAGGTTAATTTATAACGTTACTACGGGATTCCCAGTTCGAAGTAAGCCCCCGGTTATTAATCCCAAGAAACGATCATGGAGAGTAATAAATTGATAATTCGTCCCGGTGCGGAATGAAGCCGGTTTCACCGGCAATGTACGGCCCATAATACGAACGATCCATTATAATTAATACTGCAGATCCGGCGCGTGGATTCCAGCCAAACGAGGTTACGTGCATAATATCGACAAAAAGGGGGGAAAAATTTCGATGAAAGCACACGAAGGCGAAGAGGAGCTTTTCTGCGTCCAATCTTCTGGCATGAGGGCCGATTTCCATAAAGCATCGAACACGATTCTTTCAGCTCTTTGGGAAACGCATCCGTAACGCACGATGACAAAGAAAAAGGATTATGCCGAACTCCGAGAAGAAGATATAGCAGGATATATATACATATAACAAAAGCGCGATAGGATATAAGACTATTTTGTGTGTATATATTGTATATACAATACATATATGTATATAGAAACGTATGTGTGTGTGTGTGTGTGTGTGAGAGTGCATGCATAGAGAGAAACGAGGACAGTCATTGAAGTGGAATTCGATGAATTTTTATGCCGAATAAGTAGACGATGAAGAGCCGAGAGAATAATGATCAAGAAGCTGCGAAGAAAATGTCGAGCTTACTTACTTTTGCAACGATCGGCAGAGAGAGAGAGAGAGAGAGAGAGAGAGAGAGAGAGAGAGAGAGAGAGAGAGAGAGAGAGAGAGAGCGATTTTATAACTGCGCCGGATGTGAGTTAATCGCGAAGCTTATAGGGGTGGCTACACGAGTGATGTGCTTTCAGCGTGGTGCTGCCTTTTGTGCGCGATCGTATAGATCGTGCAGTAAGTGCGAAATGGATTTCGAACGTGGCCGTTTCGCCGGCTACGTTCCGGAACGAGAAAATTTCTATTGGTCACCTGTCGTGTGTAACGAACTTCTCTCAAACTAAAGCTCGTAATTTTGATGAGCTCTTCAATGTGCAAACGAAAGCCACGTAGTGCCAGGCCTCCGAAATGAAAATTGGGGAACATTTTCATCGTCGTGATTGTTACATTACAATGTTATATTTTCATTGAAACTTCCTATTAACAAGAAAATTCTCGCGACAGATTACACAAGCGTTAAATATGTCATTTAATATTTAATGGCAAATAAAACGCTCTTTAATTTAAAACTTTTCAGAAGGTATATTCTAATTTAATTTACCAACACGATTACACGCACATATGTATTAAAACAAAGTAAACCGATTAAAAAAAAAATTGCATCGATAAAAATGATAACATTTTTATAACGCTCGGATGAAGAGGCACAAAAGCTTGTAAAATTAATTCTCTTATTAATTGCCGGCAGTAAATAGTTTATTTATTTAAGAGATGCGCTGTTTCTCTCTTGAAGCCGATTTCTTTTTCCACTTCTATTTCTCCCGGATATCGTGCATCGAGACGCGGATAGTCGTTGTATTCAGCTATGCCTTGTTGTGCAAAGCAACTTCGCGCGTTTCGACCATATGAGGCATCGTAAATGGACCTTCAGGATACGTTTCCTTCAACGACGGGAGTGCGAGCGTTTACGTATACGTATACGCCAGGGAAACATTATACTCAGTATTGAGTAAATACACGGAGTCGTGGGGCGCCTTGCCCAATGTACGGCTCGTCGATGCACCGTCGGGAGTTATTATGTAACTCGTGTAAATGCATCCTGTTATATATGAGCGCGCGCGGGGAAGAGAGAGAGAGAGAGAGAGAGAGAGAGAGATGCAGACCATCGTGCGCCTCGCATTCGGAATTTGGAGCACCCGCGAGTACGTCTCGCGTGCGTGCGCTTGTGCGAATTTCGTGTCTAGGATAATATAGACGCAGGGAGATAGATAGATGAGCGAGGATGGAGACGAGCTTTAGGCGAGGAAGAGATGGGAAAAGCCAGGTAGTAGTACAGCCGTTTCTAACACCATCGGTGCAATACTACGTACACGTACAATTTCAATTTTGCTTCGTTTCTGGTATGTGCTTTAATGACTGCGTATCGGCTAAAGTAACAGATTGATTTTCTATGAAACATGTTTATCGCATATTCAGCGGTATACATATGGAGGAACATAACAACGTAATATACTGAATGAAATCTCTATTTATTTCTCGAAGATAAAGGTATAAGACAACAACGGAGCTTCTTTATACACTTTTTATATTTTGACAGTATTATTATAAATTATTTATGTGCGAACAATTAATTGTTAGTATGACTTGATGTTTGTATAACTATTATTATTTAACTATAAATAGGTTTTATGACATATTTTAACGTATATTTGACGGGTAAATTAAGCTAGAACGGGATCTAACTCGAATAATGTGATTCGTAAGAATTGTATGATACGACTTGACCACTAAAACCAATTTCTAATCATCTACCGATCCAGCTTTCATACGTCTACACTATTGAAAGGGGGAATTCTCGCGTCTTTCAATGTTCTCAAAAGCGTAATCCAAGTCCTTTCACGATCGATGCCAATGTCTGATGTAATTACTTGGAAGCTCGTAGAACGTGCACTGCCTATGATCGGCATGCGATTAGCCATTCGTAACAGATACTTCTGCACGTGTTTCAGTTAGCTCCGCGAATGCTCGCTAGATAATATGTAAAATAATATTCTCAATTTTCAAATATCGAAATGCGTAATGTTAGATTTTTATTTACCGCTGAAAAGTAGCATATTCAATATTTTTGTTGCACATATTAACAAAATAGAAAACTGCAATTAAAACAAAAGATGTAATTAAAAAGCAGCTTGTAAGTAGGGTTTCTTTAAGATTATTTTAGATTTATAGGCACAATATTTTAAAGATCTACTTGTCTCCACGCCATTTCCACTGCGCTGATTATCTAGCGAGATTTCGTAGAGATTGCGTAATTGAAGATTTATGTTTTTCTCCCGACACGGTCTCTTCGGCTTAAGCACAGATGAAAACGCATCGTGATGAATTTCTCCGTTGGACGAAACTTTCCGTTCAGTTCGCGACGCGGATCTGTCTCGTTTTCACCCGGAGGTTGATGTCGAGGATCGGTATGAGAGGAGGGTGAAAGCGTTCCTTTAAAACCGAGACCTCTTCGCGAACTCGAGGGGGAAGGCGGTCGGGGGATAAAAATAAAATCGATATGCCGCATCGCCGGCGTGGACCGTCCGTGGACAAGAGACTCCTTTGCCACACCCTCTGTCCCTCTTTCTTGCAGCGCTGAATCCCTGAAGCTCTTCCAACCGACATACGTATGGCATCCAATGGGATGTATATATAGAGATAGCAAGAGAATTACGCGGGTCTGTTATGCCTTTTTTCTCTCTATCTCTATCTCCCTTTTCTCTTTTTTATTGTGAGGCAACGTGACGAGAATGAACGACGGACAACCCTTTCGAAGTCATGCACTCTCAGTACCACCATCACTCTCTTTCCTCCGAACAACTGGTATAGTAGTATATTTATTTGTGGCGTATATAACTGCGCATACAGCTGAATAGATTGACGTATCGATGTAGAGATTGCTTCGTTCTCTTTTTGATCGAAGATCGATGGTCTATCAAGCGCGAGATTGTTCTTGCTGTGTCGTTAGTATATACAATTCCCAAATACGATTTTCTTTCCTTTATAGATCCTATAGAAAACAATCGAAGGACCAATAGATCTAGTTAGTCTAATGCAATTGTATTTCTCGATTTAGGAAAGGTATCGTATTATCTGATTGATGTTTACTTATTCCGTATTTATATAATTGCTACTTTTCTAGTGTCTGATATTACGAAAATCAATGCGCGAGGTTGTAATAATGCAAAAAGATTTTCTTCGTTTCCGCAACGATAATCGCGTCGCGAAATGCACACGCAGTAAATAGTTCTGCAATGTTGCATGTCGTCGTGGAAATTTTATGACCAAGAAGAGAGGCGGACAAAGTATCTGGACTGGAATTTATGCATTACGTTTTCTTGTTCCGGGAAATTTCGTTATTTTCATAGCTGCAACACCAGCCGCAAACGGGCCCTAACAACAGAGGAGAAACTCGCTTGTCCTCGGGCAGAGGAAACGAAGTTAACTCCTGAAAGCTCGTAAATACAGAGCTTGGATGAATCCACGATGGTCTCGCGTGTGTGCTTCGTTTATATCTTTATAACAAACGAGGCAAAATCATGAAGCATTCTTAATGACCAATGCGTATTCTGTTTTATTGCGTAATCCGTGTGTTTCTATCGCCACGGGATGTATTAAAGTCATCTAATTGAAAACTATTATTTGTTCCGTTCTAGTTTATCGATTAGTCAGTTGGAAAATAACGATGAAATCTTTCAGGGCGCTTTGTCCTAAGTCGTTTTACCAATGGTAGAAGTTTCAAGAGTGGCATCGCTTGCGAAAGAACTCAAGCCCCAAGATCCACTCTTCAGCACGTATCCGGTTGAGTAAATTGACCTCGTGAGAAATATCAAAAAGCCGTCCGTGACTATTTCAATGATTTCCCCCTTTGCACTTCTGGATCTCCGCCTCTTGATGGATGGTCGCGTCTGTGGATCGTTCTGACTTGTAGGTAACCCGTGAGGTTACCATGGGATTCAATCTTCCCTCCCAGGCAACACGTCGTTAAGAATAAGATCTGAATAAAATATTCCATGCGCGCGCATGAGCGGCGAGCGGAAAGGCTGGAGGAGTACTCTCCACTGGCACTGGTATCCGCTTCGGTACTCGACTCAAGTCGTCGGACCGAGTCGAGTCTCGCCTCACGAGGCACGAAGCTGCGGTAGATTTTAGCGCTTACTTGAGCATTTTAAATCCTTGAATAGACAAGCACCCATTTGCCCTTTTGTGTCTCTCCCGGCTTTTACCCTCGGCCTCTTCATTCTCGCCTCGCGCACTCAAGACTTCTTTGCGAAGTCTTGCGGACTTTGCCCATCCTCGGTGCTATCTTTGGACGTTTAGTATTCCCTTCACCGGAACATGTCTGCGGACGGTCTTTTTGCTAGCGCGTAACTGACAGCGAGAGCTGAAATCCGGGGGTCCCCGCTAATCGCTGCTGCGAAAGTAAGTAATGGATTCAGGAATCGCGCGCTTCGCACGACGCTGATATGAATATTAAATTTGACATTACGAAGGAATTTTCCACTTAAGGTTAAATCGAGGTAAAAGGCCGGAGGGTTAATTCCATATTTGGCGTGAATCTCTCATGAGATCTCGGGGAAGCCGAAGACGGCCGTCGAGTACTTGAAAATTAATATGCTCCTGACGTGAGGTTGGGATCCTTGGGATTAGAATGGTTCAGATCTCAACTCCTTCTGCCTAGGTCTAAGCTAGGTTCAAACTGAGTTTAACTTGTCCAAGTTGGTCCAGTTGATTTTAAATTATAAAAGGACTGTGTGTGTGTATAGTTTTTATATGTTCTTATACTATATATATATTGCCATATATTGTCATGTTTTTTTTTATAATTTTCTAAATTGTTTATCTGACATATCTATGCGCATAATTTTAATCTGTCATTTTCGAGTATTTTATTCGTAATTATCCGTATTAATGTCCTATATGTATATATGTGTAATTGCATCACGGTGAAATTGGAATAATTCAAATTAAATATTTCTAAATAATCTGCTTTAATCGCATATATTAGGTAATTATTAGGTAATCTAGATTGTAACAAATTAGCTTTTGATATTGATCCAAATTTGTAAGAACTAAATCCGAATATCCGAACCAATTCAAGAGTTTCATCAAACATCAAACTATCGAAACAATTTTATTCTCTCCTTTCTCGGACGCGCGCGTATAACACTGCATGTGTTTGCGGCGGTCAAAGACGGTGTGACGCGCGTCGCGCTATAAACGTCACTACGAACACACAGCTTAAAGCTCGCCGGAATGGGCCGCGTGCCAGCGTGCAAGCTCTTCGTAGCAGTTGCATTTCTCACTTCGGTCGTTTACGGGAACGGACCGTAGTCGTGGACTTGCCTCCTCGTTCATTCCAAGTATCGTTAGCATCGTCACATCGACGGCACGTACGTCTCACACCCTTGGGCTTACTTTCCAAAGCATCTCGGGGATGGAACACGATCCACGTGCTCCTCCAGTTTACCCCGTCCTTCTCACGCCTCACTTTAGGCTCGAGGGAGCTTCCACGTTCGGATACGAAAAGTCACGGAATCTTCCAGTTGCGAATGCATCGTTTTCTAAAACGTGCCACACGAATTCGAACGCTCCTCCAATTCGGCTTTTACGCGATGGTAAAGTCTCTGTTTATACAAAACAAACTGGTATTTACACAGCGAGCAGTTAAAAGGATTGTGGAACGATTGCGGCGTGACGACAGTTACATTCGGTCACAACTTTGAACGTAGCATTGTAGTCTTCACTGCTTCGTGGCATCTTCGTCGTGCTTTTTCGATTTTATGTAAAAGTTACACGCGAAAACTATGCGAAAGTTAAACATGTAATTTATTTTCTTAAAATAACTTTTTATAAACTCGAAAGCAAAGTGTAAAGTTAAAGATACATTAATAAACCAATATCGCCATGTGATCCAGCAGTTAGCGAATGCATTGTTAGTCTCAATGACCCTTGAAATTTCTGGTGGTAGATCCCTCTTATCTGCCCGTTAAATTACGCGAGGATTATATGCTCCAATATAGTTTAGTCTGGACATATTCGCTGAAAAGATATATAGGAGAATTCTTGTAATTAATAGGATTATTAACTTATTGATAAGTCAATTTGAGATTTTACAATTAGAAAGGAAATTTATTAAACTATATCTCATTATTTTACAAGACACTTTTTATAAAATGTTTATTTCTTTGTTGGCTGAAGTTATTTATAATATCTAAGCTTTTACTTTTGTAAAATAAAGCATCGTGCCTAAAAAGGATGTTTCTTTAACGGAAGATTTGACCTATAGAAACAAATAGGCTATACATATCTCGTCTTCGCTTGACGAAGAGATTTTAAGCATTGGTGTGTTTTGTATCGAACGACACAAAGAACAGCGAGGAAACACCGATGAACCAGCGTAAGCTCGCATCAGACAAGAAGTGCTCGGCAAGAAACTTCAACTACTAAGCTTCTTCGCTCAAAGTGCCTTCCTTCGAGCATCGAGATAAGCGCTCTTAGGTATTACGTCCCCGGAGACATGAAGGTCCAAGTATCTAAAGATATGTCTTCAGAGATAGCGGCCTTCGATTTGTCGAAGGTTGCAACCCCTTTGGGCATATTCGCTTTGAATCACTACCCTTATTATTACGGTACCATTATTTATGAGCGTATACTGAGTAAACGCGCCATTTTCACGTCTAGACACTTTTCCGGCCGGCAACGTGGAGTCCGTGCTCGGAAAAAGGTCGCTGTGTGGCTTTCCAGAAAATATAGATGCAATTTAATGGCCTCGCTGAATTAAGTATGAGTTCTCTTACACTGGCGCATACGCGCGTTGCATAAGCTCGGGTGACATTTATTGATTGATTACGTTTAAGTGCGTTATTGGCGTTAATGTAAAAGTGCGACGCTGCAAAATTTCACCTGACGAATTAGCTGTTCTCTAACCCTCACCTTTCACTCGTTCGACACGATCCGCGAAGATTCTAAATTACTTTTTGCGGTTTCGAGGGATCGATCAAATTTCTGGGTGATTTTCATTGTGGGAAAAGTTTGTGCGAACGGTCGAGACGAATCACAGTGGCTGGGTTGGAATTGAACTTCAAGAAAACGCATCTTCGAACTCGCAGACATTACTTCGTGAATACGCCTCCGCCACTTTCTCTGACGTTTCCTCTCGCTCCGTCCTCCGTCTTATCCCGGTTTGTTTGTCGTGAAGATGTTGGACCGGTTTCGTAAACCACGCTGTTCGAATCGCTCGAATTATTCCTCGAAGCTGCGGGATAATTAAGGAAGTTTTGCCGGGGACAATCAGTCCTAGTTCCACGGAGACTGCGTCTCCCATTCGGGGGTGGCGGATGATCTGTCTGGACCGCACTGATCCGCACACCCGTTACCCGTGGTAAACTACCTTCATTTGATATGTCCTTATTTCTTCCCGGAAAGTACATAGGTAGCAATGCTGCCTAAATTGTCGAGAGATATATAGGGAGTTTCGATAAATTGCATTTTTATTAATAAGTGCATCAAGCAAATTTGGTGCAAGTAAAAGAAAAAAAAGTTAAAAAAGAAGAATTATATTTAAAAAACACAACAAAGAAAAAAGTCTGTATTACAGACTTGTATTGCAGACTGTGTTAAATAATTGTAATGCATGATTGAAATAAAGCATTTATGGATTTGTATGCTTTAAGGAATGCTCCCTCTTTCTCTCTCTCCATTTGCTTTTGAATCTTGCGACATTTTCGCAGGTGCAATGTATCATGTTGGATTTAGCAGAAAGATGTTGTGGTAACGCTGCGTAATTTATAGTTTGGTATTTTCCCAGCTATTCTAAGTGTCCGTATAGGTACTCGCCATATCGGGTATGCCGGAACAAATAATTTAGCGATGCGCCATAGGATTCAGTCGAAACACTTGTCGCGTTAATGACACAATATTTTAGGTAATGCATTCCCGTAAGTCGTAACAGCATAATATTTTTTCTTAGTGTCACAGTGTACGTAATATGAGCATTGGGAAAAATATTCTCCCATTACTACCGGCTGTATGAGTCCGCAATTTATGGTCTGAAGTATCTTCTCGTAAAAGATGGAGGTCGTAAATCGTCCCTTATAAATGTATTTCATAGAATTTAAACAAGATCGGGTGACAAATTCTTCTTACAACGCTTTATAGACCCGTCGCAACATTTCACATTCTCTCTACCTAATAACGGCCGTCGCTCGCAGCGATATGTTCCACTTAATCTCCGAGGAAATTTAGCCTCGCTGCTCATCCGTAAACAACGTATTTGATGTCGTAAAAAATAGTCGCTTTTTTATCATTATTGTGTTGAGTGGAAACTATAATACGTCCTCAGAAGTAAAGTGTAACATTTCACGCGTAATTCTTCGCGGTGTATATTTTGTTATAAAATTTTGCATATCGAATACAGTATTTAAGTAAAACTTTAATCAAATTAAATATATTTTTTATACAGAAGCTTAATTCAAAGTAAGTAAAAATAATCTTTATTATTCGCGGATAGCAAGTTTAGCCATCACAAGAAAAAGCCGTAAACATCCGACATACGCTCACGGAAGATACTCAATTGGACGACGCGGGTGCAACAAACCACGCTTAATTACCGAGTCCCATAAAAATTTAACTGCTCTCGCGTAAAAGCTCTCGCCTGGCAGACGGTAAAAATTAAAAACTCACCAAGCCACATATTACATTAAACGTCATCTCTAGTCATTAATTTCTCACGTAACGGCTCTTTCGTTATCTTATTCTTCGCGTTTTGACGTAAGCTGAAAAATCGGGACATAAAAAAGAACCATAATGGCAATTCTCGCGGTTGCATCAAAGCATGACCGACCTGGCTTCATCTGCAGTCTCGTTTACGGTGGAGCATCTTGGAACGATGGAGTGTGTCATATAAGCTCCCGGCGGAAAGGGGAAAATTTCATTTCGTATTCTCCCATATTCTTTCCCCGCTTTTGTCATCCGACCGTCAAAATTACCTGGGGATTCGAGAGGGAAAGAACTTATCGCTAGTTAAAATTTATGACATGTGAAACATAATACTAATAGTACATGTCGTTCGAATCATAAAAATAATGCAAATGATACTCGATCAAAAATATACAGCTGTAAATGGAAATATCTCATATTTCTCAATTGTTTGCGAGCATATTTTTTTTATTAATATAACAGTTTTTAATATTTAGTACGTATTATTCGTAATGTACTATTGTATGATTATTATTTGTGATGTACTATTGTATGATATACTTGTCAATAGATTGTCATTAGATAGATTTACATAATAATTAACTAAGATAATAGTTGAGTATATGCAATTTGATAAATTTTTGTAGTAGAGAGCTAAATATCTAGAAAAATTTTATTCTTGAAAGATTACGATTAATTTAAATAACCCGAGAGGATTAGTTAATAAAATAATATATATTATTTTTTATATTATTACTACTTAATAAAATTTCAATATTTACATCTTACTCTAATATTTTCTTGCTTAATATTTTTTTGAAGTCATTACGCGAATAATATTAGTAAAGTTGCAGGTTTGCCATATATAAACGATATTAAATCGTGGCAAATTATGCGGCACGAATATTAAATTAATGGTGTCTGCATCAGACTGCATCATGTTAGCAAAAATTTCAAACTAATGCGTTTATTATGCGTTACTCGGCTGGCAGCATATTAACCGACACATCACCCTCATATGTATATATACGGATTGCTTATAAGAATATCACAATATGGCAAAGAGCAAAAACTTATTTGCATATTTTATTAAACGTAGTTCAAATGTTACGCAAATGTAGTTTGAAAATATCTAATGTCTAATGCATGAAGTTCTTCTTTTATTTCGCGATAATGGATCCATAAACCTTTTTTCCCCCCCATGAAACACGAACGTACTTTAATTGAAATACATAAACCATTGTTGACCTTAATATTTCGATATGTGTACCATTAATACGTTCGAGAGAGAAGAAAGAAAAGTAGAAAATCAGGGCCGCCGAATATTACTGTTTTTCTCATTTTCTGTGGCACGTTTCTTTTCACGTTCAATCTTTCCGAGCAACTCCTTTAATAGAAAACGGATTCAGCGTATATATACGTTGAAGCGGGATGGCGACCTAGAGATATATATACCTACTCACGCGCGTCCCGAAATAAAATTCGTTCTCTTATTTTTTCGTACGTTGTCAGAATTCAATATACAGATTGTCTCTCTCGAGGGAGAGATCGCGTACGCATTTTGATATCGCCACGGGATTCGGACGATATCGTGTGATATTACGGAGCAGTCTATTCAGGAATTTGAAAAGCCGCAATCAGCAACTTTTTCTATATACGTGCATGGTATCTACACTGACACACCGTAGATCGTTGAACGTCGGGCGCGATCTTGACGATGATGATAAAATATAAATAACAGAGAGCATACCTAGCCGAGTCGCATTAAACGTAGTTCGAGTAATGCCGGCTGTATTCCGAGGTAATTACGTTATGGAGCCTGATAAAGGCGGAGAGGTACGCCATATTAAATTCTTATCGTTTCAGCCAGTCGACTCGCGCTCCTCGAAATCTGCCTCAATGGCGGTATGAAAGCCCTTGTCTTGACTTTCGTATCTGCCACCGGCATGCCGACTTCTGCGTCTCCCCTCTCGTCGCCGCCATTCTTCCTCCATTTATCCTTTCTTTCGATTTCCTGTCTCAAATAGCGCGAAACTTCATGCCACCCTGCCCTCCCAAGCTCTCTTTCCGCCACCATCTCTGTTTGTTTTCTTTCTCACTCCTTATCCCATTTTCTGAATTTTCATTCTCTTTCCGTTCTCGGCTTTTCGCCCGTTCCGCGTACTGGCAGCGTGGCCGAGTTATTCTCTGTGTTTTTATTGCGGGGGTTATTGCGTATATCAGGACCGAAGCTGGAAGACAACAAATTCCCCACCATATTCTCCTTGAGGATGAACGGGCAAGATAGAATCTTTCGAAAAATAACTTTGGGCATTGTCGTATAACGAGAATCGCAGGACTACGGTATTGCATTATCTTGGGAACTGCGGATATTTTTGAAAGCTGCTTTTCTAGAAAGTAGCCGAGAAGAGCGAGTCTATGCGCGCCAGTTTAAAGTGCATGGAGAAGAGCATCGATTAATAATAATATTGAGCCAACCTCGTGGAGAAAGACAATAGGAGATAAATTGGATGTATTCCAAACGTTTGTTGCATTTTACGAACTGTTAATGTACAAACTTTGTACATTTCGTAAGATAAACTGACTTTTATTAAGCCATTCGGTAGATTGACCACAGCTCGTGCGATCGCTTACTGACCGTTGAAACAAAGTGAATCAGGTCTTTCCAAAGTGGGACAAGCTGTACGTCGCACGCTTCACAGAGTGGAATAAATTCGAGCCTTTTGTTCACCGGAGCCGTTTATTCGGTCACTCGGTCGTTAAGACAATCTTAAAAACCGTACATTTTAGAATACCTCGGTTTCCAAATAACATTTCGCTCTCTCGAAAATGTGCGGAATAAGCGCGTTACGCACAACGATCGTCAATTCCATCATCCAAAAATTTCCGATTTCTATTCGACTCGACCGATTCTAGCGCAACGGTTGCGTTATAGAGACGAAGTAAAATATCGGTGAAAAACGCAGTTCCTTTATGGTATGTTGTAGGAGCGGGTTTCCCTGAATATCGACAAACTGCTCCTAGTTGCAATATGCGCTCCTGCTCGCTCCGTTTTCTTTCACTTCCCGTTCGATATCTCCGAGCCTTGAAAATAGAGGCGCGCGAAATTCGACCGACAATTGAGGGTATTGTACGTGAACGAGCGGGGCGCAAACTGAATACCATTCTAATACGTACTCGAGATCCTGATACCTACCTACATGCATCCTGCAGGAACGCCGAATCGACTCGATAGATATTCATGGTCCCGGTCCCGGGGTAACCAAATGCGAGGCTATTCTCTGGAACTGTTACCTTCCTTTCCTCTTCTCCACCCGTTATACCGCTTTGACTCTTTGCTCCCTCCGCCCGGAATACGAGGGGTGGTCAGGCAAAGCAAGTAACAACTGGCCTCAAACTGTCTTTTTGATTTGTCCGAGAGTATCTTCGCGTGGTAGCAACTTTTCACGAGTTGCGAATAGTCGGGTATCGACTATCGATGTCTGCTTTTTCTATCCTGAGCGCTTGAAGCGATCCGATCGAGTGAGACGTCGATTGCTGTGTCGTGTATTTTTCTTCCGTGTGTGTTTTCCACTTTATATCTCCTGGAATATTTGGAAAAATATATTATTTTGAGCGCACTAAGTTTGTTTACATTTGTATCTATATACTTTGAAGTATTTATGAAAAGAGTTTCTTAAAAAACATTTCCAACGGCAATCGGAAGTACTTATAAATCGCTTTTCGCCCTGTACTTTCGCACGGCATGAAAAATCCAATATTTCAGTCATGGATCAATTTTATCTAATTGCAGTAATTACCGTCACCCAAAGTGTGTAGCGATGAATGTTATTTGAACGTGTGCGGTGTTAACTTAATTGCACCATGATTTACATCTCCCTATTGTAAATGAATGTTTGTACATTGCAGAGAACACACATACCACTTCAGGTGATCACGCACTCAACGCGTCGCGTCGCCGGTTTTCACCCTCTCCATTCCTCACTTGTAACGTAGATACGACCGTCCAGCAAAGTTGCTAATTAGTTGCTCATCGTTGTTGCCCGCGAGTGCGACGGTAAACTAGACGCTGTCGTAATTATATGCATGCCGGGCACTGCAAACTGTTTTACTTCACATGTCGTTAATATTCCAACCGACGTACCGACATGTTAGCCCGACTAGTAAGTTGCCAAATTACGCAGCTCAGTAGTTTGAAACAAAATATGCGTACTTCTAGGAAACTGCCGGTAACGTCTGACATTTAACAGTGATTTCTAACATTTCATCTGTTCTTTCAAAGTCTTACTAAATTCGATCGTTATGGTTACGTTAATTAAATCTGACTTTAGGAGCATTTAGTTTTATACATTTGACACACTTGCGAGTGTATATTAAGTGTTTTAGAGTTTTATCATATTAGCTTACTAAATTATATACTGTAGGACGTAACTACTTTACCCTACTCTGTTCTACTTCCTGCTGATGAGCCATGATTAAAAAGTCTAGCGTCCTGAGTGGCGCCGAGTAACCGTAACGAAATTTTAATACACTACGCACAACTCGACATTTTTCTCTTTCCACTTTGCTTTCGTCCACAGAGAGAGATACCAGTCAGAGCGAGAAAAACCAGACACGGCCTAACGAGGCGTGCCATTTTAATCAGCTCATGTTGGAACACGTTGGCAGCAGTCCGCGATGACACAAAGTACACTTTATTCATTTTTGTCACGCTCAGGACGAAGCAAGAAAGACGAAAAGGTAGAACTTGAAGCGGACGGGGGAGCAATTTCTACTAGACACGAAATTTATATATTCAGGAGGAAACGGCGGCCGCGCGCCTGTGAGGAACTACGATCGAGATTGGCGTAGCTTCGGGAACGAATAAAATTTCTTTGCCTTCCGTTTCGTCAGTTTCCCCTCGTACACGTCGTTTTTTCTCCGTTACGCGGGAGGAACGCGAAAACAGACAAAACTGAGACACCCAGGTGCGGATGCGGAAATGCACGGAGCCGCTGCCGCCACCACTACCGGTTTTCTCTCTCTGTATCGCATGAATAATAATTCGTGTGTTTGCTGAAAGTGCATCTGGTAGCGCACTGAAATAACTGCCTACAAAAAGGGTCCCATAAATTTTTGTGCGTGAAATTTTTACGCAACGAGATCGACCGTATCGATTGGCGCGGCGATGGGAATAGAAATGACGGATTTTCTGAAAATTGAATTCCGTATTATTGGAGCTCAACTAGAAGTAACGTCTCCGCGGCAATATATTCTCAACAAGCATGCGAGCGTAACGGATTGTCGATGCGTCTCTTTGGACCCGCAGATCGAAAGCCATGTTTGTGCATAATCTAAGCAAGTGAGCGCCGAACAAGTCGTTCATGAATCTTTCAGGATTACGCTCGATAAACTTTATCACGGCCGCAGAGAAAATTACGACGGTAACTGTGGCCGACAGCTATTTCGTGACTCATTCCCGACAAATTTCTCTTAACTTGCCGTGATCGCCTCTTCGTCTTCGTCCGCCTGAGTGCCCCTACCTCGCACGGTATTTGAATAATGCGTGCTGAATTTTCAAGCCTGCCTGAAAGCAGCGCAGGCGTTCAGGTATTTCCAGTGAAGCTAGCTATTTACATGAACTTTAGTTCCAAAATGAGCGCAAGTGTTTATACAAAATACAAATTCTGCTCGTTCTAAAAGCATTATTCTTGATAGAATAAAACGAATACGAGCGCGGGTAAATACCATTATTACTTACAATCACGATTACGTGCAAAATATATATTTATTATTTTTAAGTTATTTTATTTCTAACTAAACTATCTAAAAAAATAATTTTTTTAACATAAAATTAATAAAGGTATGTCTGTTAACACGCACGTTTTATGTTCGGGATTAAAAAACGACCATGTACGTGACTAGTAAATCTGGATAAATTAGAACTGGTTGGTTAGACAGTGCTGGATGGCTCAAAAGATTATTCCATGACGCTAATGCCAGGATTTGCTGGGGCTCGTCGGTTTCAGGTACAGAACCGTGTGTTAGAACCGTGATAAAATTACAGGCCAGCGGCCAACTGTGGATTTCCGGTAGGATATTGGGTTGCAAAAATATTTTATCTAAATAGGAAATGACTATGCGGCGATTTGATAGCGGAATGAATATTTCAGTTTCCATTTTATGGATGCTCTTGTTTGCGGGTGATGTATATTTGATAAATAGACATATATGTTATCATATCAGAAATTGCAAACACGCTGTCGTGCCGATTTAATGCTTTACATAATTCCCTAATGCATAATTGTTTACCTCATTTGGATTTCAGCATTTGGTACATGGCTCGAGCATTTTATGTATTTATAATGAGAATTTTATTTGCTTGAAAATAAAAAAAAATTGCCCAATTAAAACGTTTCAATTAAATATTGTTATAAAATATCGTTATTATAATTATATGTAAATTTTAGCAATTAATAACAGAAAATTTATTAAATGTTATTATTGATGCTACATTGAAATTAGACTACGAGTAAAATGGATAGGTATATTTAGGAAGCTTTTATTTTAACATTACACACAGAAATATATGTAAAATTAATTTGAACGGTATATCGGAGCTCTCTCTCTCTCTCTCTCTCTCTCTCTCTCTCTCTCTCTCTGCATAAAACATTCATTCTCTGCCACGCTACACATGCGTCTTAAATGCAGCCAGTAAGTGGAATTACGTTATACCGCATTAACCCCGAAAATTAACAGGACATAATGCAACATGAAACATTATGCTGCACCGCACCAGCGTACACACCTTCTTAAAGTAAAAACAACACCAGAAAATGATAATCTCTTAGTTATGTATAAGTCGCGTCTGACGCAAATGTAGCTCACTTAACATTCCCAAGTTTACATAGCGACGTCCTTATAAAATTATTTACATTACGAGTACTCTTGAGAAAAGAAGGGAAAATAGAACGCAAGAGAAAATTGAAAGAACTGCAAGACCATGGATTTTGTTTATTACAATAAATGAATAAAATAAGGAAATAGTTGCTTCGCGTAATTATGTATATATTATATTTTATTTATGCACTTATTATTAAATTACACACCTACTTGTACTTGTTACTTTACAAGGCGGACGCTATAAAACGATGCGAATCTTCTATTTAATCAAATATAATAGAAGACCTATATACGGCTTTTCTTATTACTGGAAAATAGATTTACGTGGGCACGTGTGTATGCGTGGGATATACTGTATTAGCTAGAGTAATTGGTTACGAAGTATTTCAAACGTAAGTCATTACTGAAGTTACATTTAACCTACCCGGTGGGAGATGTCGCATTTCCATTCCCTTGTAATTGGTCAAACAATGCCCGCGGACATCTTTTGTCTCGTACTGCTAGAGATATCATGGCAAAGTCGAAAATCATTGTGAGTGTATATATTACTGTCATGAAACTGCGTGATATTCCAAGGAGACCTATTACATTTTCTCTCAGGAGCGTGAAAGTATATTTTGATAGCGCCTATATTATATATTGTTTTTATATATCTTCTACAGTTTTAATTGCTGATTATTTTATGTGCAAGGTATGCAGGCTTCCTTGCTTCGGAATGTCTTTTCATGTCTGCGCTGTCGCGTTGGATTTTCCGTCATAAAACCGTAACTATCCTCTAAATAACCATTAATTAGCGCTTGACAACAAAGAACTGTCTTAGAATTCAGACATCCAGGCACAATGTCGAGAACAGCTTAATTTAATGTTTTGTTAAAATCTCGTAGTTGCATTCACAAAAAAGATCAATGTAGCAGAGATCTTGATTGATTTTTTTTTATATCTGCATGTGTACGTGCACACAGATAGTACCGTTTCTACGATGTCTAAGCTTTTAGTGAAAGAAAAGACGTTGATTCCAAAGACTTCTATAAATGAATACGATTTTAATGGCGCGTCCCTCCTTTTCGCTCTTTGCATCGCGTCTTCGCGTCAAAAGCTCTTCAACTCCATAGAAGTGCTACGTGCCGACGTCTATAAAAAAAAAATTGAGTTTGGTATCATGATTCTTTCCTCCGCGAGCGCCGCTCATTCAGCTGAAAGCAGTCTTAATGACGACATTGACGGTTGCAATTGAAAGATGAATGCAATCGCTCAAACATGAATTACAATTCCTTACTGGGACAAAATGCGTCTCAAAAGTTGTATTTAATCTTTGGCGTCTCCCACATCATTTTTGTGTCTGTCCCGCACGAATTAAAAATCTAATTTAAATGAGAATCTCCCTAAGAGAGTTCAGAATTTTGATTACTCCATAAATAAAAAGATATCGAACAGCATGTCAGAGAGCTAAGGTAACCCTTGTAAGGTACCGTATGCCGAAGATAACTACCATACCGTATCTCGCTACTACGTCCAATAAAAACTTTCTCGCGAAACCGCTCTCTATCTGCCGTATATAAGACCCATTTCATTCCGCGTAAAAAGTCCTCGTCCCTTACGTTCCCAATCTCCGAACTCACCGCGCGTCGCCCGGGAACTTTTTAATTCGTCCTCGTACGAGAGAAAGTTTCCTACAGAGTCGCTCTCTCCTTCTTTCATGCCGTCTTCAGTTGCGAAATGTAAGTCGTCATGCAATTCCATCAAGATTCTCAATTCTAAATGTAAATTATAATCACGTTTGATTCTTTATGGGTTACATTTTCTGTTTATATAAGGTACTCCGTTAAATTAAATACCAGGAAGTATGTAATAAAGTGTCTTTAATATATAATTCTTAATATAATCTTTCGTATTTTTACGAAAGCTTTTATGCATTTTCGCTTTTAGTCTTTCTACGACCATCTCCATCATGCATAACTCGTTCGCATCCTGGTGTGCCCCATGATTCTTTTGCTTCTCCTCAGTTCTCAATATCGCGCTTTCTAGCTGCCTTATTTATCACGGACGGAAGCGATATCAATTCGTCAATTTATCACGAGAAACGCTCGACTGACGTTTAGTGCAGGTACTGATTCATATTGTGCATGCATTATGTTGAGATCGACGGAAATGTGCCAGTAAACGTTTACTGGTAAGACAAGTGCGTTGCTCTCGAATACGAGACAATCTTGAGTAACCGGAGTAAAACTACGGCGAGTTATTTCGCCATTGTACTTGGAGATCGGCATAAAGAAATGTGCGCCAAGTCGAAGACAGTCCTGACGCAGTTGCGAAATACCATGGCGGCATTATGCAAGCGAAATGAAAAACGCACGTTTTACATTGCGAGATGACTTTTTTTTTCAGCTACATAAAAATGAAGACATTGTAGGAAGACATTTCTGCGGCTTTTTCACGCGGAAAAGTTTGAACGATAAAGGATACGAGAGACAATTTGTGCGGGGTAGTACAACAGGAACGTAAAACGATAGGTTACTAAATATCAATTCCGTTGAGGCTTTACTTTTCTGATATCGAACAAAGGGATTTCCTCCATCTTACGATCTCGAAAAGTAATTCCAGCTATTGGTCGATGCTTTCCTGCACCGTCCGCGATATGTACACACGTGTATTAAGGCGCACACGTATACAATGAACTGCGAATGGAGAAAGGGGGTTAATAGAAGGTTATAGGATACACGGATAGGTGCTATATGATCCATTATGATATCGGCTCTCGAGCAACCCTATGGGTATAGAGCAGACTCCATCTGGATTATCTTCGTTGATTTAATTTATTACCGGGATATTGCCGACTGATATGGCCTGCAGACTGAGTTATGGCTACTTAGTCTCACAAAGGGACCACGAGATGTAAGCGACTTACTGGGAATACTTGAGATATGATAATCTGGTTTAGTCTCCGGCTGCTGATCGGACACTCTTATCTTCGGCTTATCACGTGTGCCGAGTGCAATTACAATGGCCATTAATTCGCCGGTTCTCTGCTGAATATTCCGTGGCGACGTATAGCGGTGCCTTTCGCAGACGAGTCAATAATATGACATTCATATACATATAATATACGTGTCAATTTTTTTTTAGATCTGTCCGTTATGCAACGCAACGATTGTCCAATACGATAATTTATCGTGAAAGATTTTATTTGGATTTTTATAGCTTTATGTATTTATTCTGTTCTTCTATTCAGAACATTTTTCTATATCCATTTCGTCAAAGTACGACTAAAAAATTCGAAATTTTTACGTCAGATTTACAATGACGAGTGCCTGCGCTGCGCACGAGATAGGATATTTCTGTATCGAAAGCTACGAGTGATTTTCTATTTCTCATTATACAGAAGAACACGATACATATATATATATATATATATATATATATATATATATATTCGACTGCGTCTAATATGAATATCAATGTAATTCCCGAGATCTGAATTACAAAAGCTCGGTATGAGCAATGCTCCAATAATGGAGCATTCGAGTGTCGAGTCAATGCAGATACCGCGAGCAAAGCTTCTGCGCCGATCGTATTCTCGTGACTTCCACATAATATTCCGGGAAAACACTTAATCCGATGTATACCGACGGTCATGGCGCATACTCGATTGAACTTAATTGGATTCGCTTAGCGCCGTCTCAACACGTACTTACGGAATAGTAATGAGAGCTTGTCGCTTCAATGCCGTGCCGGTCGGTCTAGGGGAAAGCTCCCTCATTGAGATTATTCGAGGCGATGACTGTTAAATTCGTACGAGTCTTGCCGTTGAATTTATTCATGTGGCCCAGTTCTCTAATTTGGCTCGGGAAATAGACGGGGTTTAACTATGAAATCTGCGAGGCCAATTGGAGCAATTCTATCCGCGATTTAATTTACGGACCGTCTTTTGTGTTTCTTTGATATTTCGTAGAATTCTGATCTTCGATCCTCTTACAAAACGGAAAGCTTTTCCGTGTAATTAACAACTCTAAATTCAATATTCCAATATTTATTCATTTATCTTGGTAGACGTTTTTCTCTTTTAAGAAAAGAATATAATACTTATATATACTCAGATCCTTGAGTCTTATCCAATACGATGTTTCATCGTAGTGTGAGAATAAATTCAATTTCTATAATTGCATATTCGCGGATAACTCGTTTATTTGCTAACGCGAACGCAATTGTCCGTTTGCCATCAGATGTGTATTCGGTCGTTTAACTGATGCCGAAAACGCTCGACGCGATTTTTGCGCGAGTGTAGCAATTGTGCTCGAAAAAAATGGTGACGGTATAAAATCCAATGGTAAATGGTAGGCGCACAAAGCATGGACATCCGAGGTTTCCATCGCCGATTTTATTTACCAACGGTTGAGCCCGGTAGTAGCGACGAAGGTGGCAGATCGTAATTACGAGCTGCACGTATCTCGTACATCCCTGCAGCGCACCGGCAGAGAAGCCACCGGTGTTCCTCTCACCTCTCCACTATCCGCCCCTTGACTCTATGATCCACCTGGCATGATTCACCGAGCGGTCGCTTCTCCCCCATGACCGTCAGAAACTTAATTAACTATTCCGCCCCTATAATCCCGCGTGTACCACCTCGCAATAGAGAACGACCAGCCAAGTGTACATTCGTTCGAGATTTGAAGAGTCTGCCCGACAGGTATAATGCAAAATGCAGTTATACTTATTAAAGAAAGAAACATAGAAGATACGGAGGAAGAGAAGAAAAATTCTACGCGAATAATTTTCTTTGCTAATTGTATCGAGTGATAAGGCTAGAGGATATAGTCAGCCATGAAGACAAACATCGCTTAATTCACTTTTAGCTTCCAACGTTTAATGTATCTAGGTATGAATGCAGATAATACTCTATTTTGATATAATTTATAAGTAATATTATGTTGGTTAAGTCTGAAAAAAACTGAAGTGTTTTTATTTCGAATGTAACAACAAAAAATATCATGATGTGTACCAAGGGTAATCCGATTATTAGTAGTGCAAATTATAATGTATTGCTAATACTGTATATTTGACTTGAATGTAGTTTAATTAAGAAAGTTACTTTTATATTTATTATTATTTCCACGCGTTCTCATATCGACACGATTTCTCGTGTGTCTGCGGAAACTCAATCTTATTTTGATATAAAATTGGTACAAACGAAGTTAGATAGAGTAAAAGAAAATATAGCAAAAATGAAGACTCCTATTTAAACTTGTACTGCAGGTATTTGTAGGGCCTGCGGCTGGAGGTATAACGCAATTTGCTCTTCGAGATCTCTCGTTGCCGGAGAGTGAACGAAGTTGTGCAAAGCGGTACAGCGAGTAAACAAGTATTTTATGCTTATCTTGAAAAACGGAAGATGAGCTTCGTCAGTGAGTATGAAATTTAATCAAACGAAGATCGCGGTAGTACATAATGGCAAAAACGTACACGGTGTATTCGTACATAGTAGTTCGCGATATACGGACTGTGTGAAAGTTGTCAGGGGAAAAAAGTATCTTTTGTGGAGCATAGGAAACAAATATAGTATCGATTGCCAGTTATCGTGACCTGAAAAAGTTTCAGCAGCTACGGGTTTTATATAAAGTCGATATCGAACGAAGGTTACAATCCATAAACTTAATAGGAAACCGTCGGCAATGCGATTACAGATCAGGGGAGATGTCGGAGCCCAGCAGGAAGTACCTGTCTGCAACGCCAGACACAATTTCCTGGTTAACCTAATCTATGTTTATCCGTAGATTACAACGCGTGAAATGCATCAGAATTTTATGTCAAGATAAATCATTTATGCATCAGCAAGAGGTAATAAAGATAACAAAATGTTCTATCCATTAAGAGACATATTCAGTTAATACTGTTCACATTTGAAAAATTTTTTAAGTTTTTTTTATCTTTTGTACGTATATTTTATGATTTTAATACGTGTATGTATAATCATATGCACATTTTTATAATTTTGATACTAATTTGCGCGTACTCCCTTGCTGCTACCTACATTTGAACTCTGCATAATCTACATATAGAGCGTCAAAGTTACAACTAAAGCATTGCCCGGATATATGGATTTCTCACGAGCTTGTTACAATGTCACTAAAATTCCATGGAGCTTACTTCCCCATTGTTACGAGCGCCTTGGCGAATCTTATAAACTCGTGTAACATTCTACAGCGTCTTACAAGGTCTTCACATAATCTCGCTGCATCTTCATTTCTTGCGACTCCTTTGCTAAAATTTATAGCGACGCGTTCCCGTTGGACGTTCGCGATTGTCGCGAGTTTAAAGTGAGCGGCGATGTTCGCGAGAACAAATGCATTCTCGAGTTTGTTTGCTCGTTTACTTCAAAACGCGTCCATTAAGGGTGGGCTGAATAGCCGTGCCAAGAGACGAAGAACTTCCTCTGGGCAAATCGTTCGTCATAAATTTGTCTCCCTTTACCTCGGCACCTTCGCAGCCGGTGGCACATGTCCGATGCAGAAAACTCGACGATAAGCTCGGCATACCTATTCAAATATTTCCCGTTAGTCTTGACGGATCGAACGAAAGCTAACGAAAGTCTACGTCGCCGTCCTCGTTGAATTCCGGCACCATGTCCCGCACGATCATTCTACTTTTATTTTAGCAACTCTTAAATCTTGAAGTACCATAGTAAGAACAGTTGTTCTTGTCAAAGACTTCAAAATCGTACTGGGATTTTATTCCGGCTGGAGAGATGCCCGACGATTTGTCGCTGTCACCGAGAAAGAATCGCGACAAAAAGTTTGAGAGATTGTCGGGATTATTTGGAGGACGATGAGCGATATTCAAGGAGATAGTTGGAGAACGAGCGGCCGTTGAATTTTGTGGGAATTTTCTACATGTGACTAATGGAGTTTTAAAAATCGTATGAGTTGGGAAGGTTCAATCATTAATATTTAAGTATCTTTTTTTATAATGAATATTTTTTATATACGGAAACTCTGTAATATGATGATAATGAAATGTTTGATATATTTTCTCTTATTTTACATTTTTCAAAAATTTTTTGGCTTTGACGTTTCTCTCTCAAAGCTTTAAATATTATTTTGTTACATAAAATTTTTGACATGTGACCGGTGTACATTTTTCTCTTTTTTTTTTTTTCAATATTGTGTTACTGTTCTCTCAAAATTTTTCCGTTACCACTCGTATATTTTGCAGACAACGTAGAAATAATTAGAATACCAACGCTTATCGCAATCTGAAGGCCTCTGTCGGCCTCCATTCTCTGATTCTCAGCACGAATACACAGAATAAAAGGATTAATCCGTAATGTCACGAGCACGTACCAAATTCAATTACACAGAGACAGTCCCCCCCCCCCCCGCAAAGGTTCTCAGATATCTCGGAATCTTGAATTTGGTGTTCCCTCATTGTCGTCCAAATTCTTTGTTGTATCAGTTTATTTCTTTTATTTCGGTGATTTTATTTCTCCCGTTTCTCCACCATGAACATGATTGCGAATTTGTACGATATAGAATTAACATATTTCTCTCCTGCGGTTATTCTCTGTTAATTTAGTTTTTATTAACAAGAAGTGTAAGATCCTGTGATACAGCTGTGTCTGTATTTGTTTCAAACTTAGTGAATTTTGTATGTGTGTATGTAATAACATTTTATAATTTATTATATATTTTTTTAGAAACTGCTGCGTTTAACGATTACGTCTAAAGGCAAAAGAGATTTTACAGTTAGAACGATATCAAGTCGACCATGCGTAACTTGTTTTTCACCTTTCCTGCGCATATCGTAAACTTCTATTATTTTCTTCCGTATATCGTAAACTCTTATTATCCTTTCTAAAGTTCTATATACTGTTTTCTACATTATTTTGTTTCGTGAAAATTAGAAGGGCTTACAGGGATATAGATTTGATAAAACGATAGAAATGAACAGTGCGATTTAAAAGTGAATTAAATAATTGAAAATCTCGGCGAATTTTCGCGATGAGTTCTATCCGCAGGATGAGATTTCTGTTAGTGGTCATCCATGAATGGATGCTGCTGGTGTTGGTCGTTATATAAACGTTCGTGTGGAGGACCGATATGTGTCCCCGCAGTGAACATGTACGTGTAGACGATTGTATGTAGCCGTACGTGCTTGAACCTGGTCACCTCAAGGAAAATTACCTCTCGGAATTTACCAAGATTTCCGTGTACGTTTCGTGGCGATATAGTGTGTAGACCTGCTGAACTTTTCCTAAGCGTGATCGAAATGGGATCTCTGGAGCCAATCTTGAGTGTATCGAACTTCTTTGCCCATTGATACATACGTTTAACATCTTTAACATTTTGTTGATAACGACTGCACATAAGAATTTTTTAATTAAAAATTTACATTTATCTAATTATTTTCATATCGGTATTTTTATATATTCAGTATTTTATACCTTTTACTACATTTTTACTAAATATAATAAACTACTTATTATTATTAAATTTATATTTCTTTTTACTTAAATTTCGGACATTTTTAAATTTTATTATTTTATATTTTTTTCTGTATGCATAAGATATGGACGAAAATTCAATGTATACGAAATTAATAAATATTTTTTATTAAATTTTTATCAAAAGAGATCATTATGATACGGATGTAACTTTTTACACATTTCATGTATATATTTTTTAGTTATTAAAATTTTAATTATCAATACGCGATCTTATGAAATCTAATTTCATACGCACATATTGTTAAATTTAATAACCTTTCAACAAACAATCCCTCATAAACATTGAATATGGTTATATAGCGAAGAATAGAAGCCGTTCCGTGTGTGGATGTTATTATATGGTATTCATCGAATACATATACTACATATAGGATTCACGTTATATTATTACAGATAACGAAGTGCAATCGATCTCGAGAGCGGGGAAATGATTTAATAAATCGTCCACTTCTTATCTCGACTTTCTCGGTCCGTAGCTCAGGTTGCAAATGCCCTCTCCCGTGTGTGTCTCTCATACGTGCAAATGCTGGATATTTTGGGATAACAAGATCATAAGCCCCAGGCAGTAACAAGATCCGTCGAAGTAGTGCGTCGTATATCAAAAGATATTCCTTTGTTATTCCAACTGCGAGGATTTCATTTTTCTAAGCAACAAAAGAAAGTCTCTATTCTAATCTATTTTGCCAAGTCGACCGATTTACATAGATTTGAAAAACACGAGTTTTGGCGTTTAAAGCATCACTCTTATTTATCACTAACAAAATTATACTCAAATATTTGATAGAATTATTATATTTTTTGCATCAGCTGTTAATATATTTTGATTTTCAACTTTTCCTTTTTCTTTTTTTGCTTCCTTCTTATAATTTATATTTTTACGTTGTCATAAAATAATTGCTTTTAATATATCTTTTGTTATATGTTTCGAGGTATTAAATATATTAGGTACATACTCGACGTAGTCACTTTTCATTATGTTCTATTATAGAACGGTTTGTAATTTCTGTTTTGTCTCTTTTGTTGCTGTTTAGCTACAGCAGGCTTTGTTACACAGCCTCATTCACGTTTGTCGTTTGTATTTCGAGACAGTTCGCAGCGGGTCGTTATCTCTCTCGCTATCTGCTTACATCATCTGTTCTCCGCAAAAAGCATACGATCAGGTCTGCGCAATTGAAAATCTACTGTGTTCACGGGTCCGAGAGACTAGTAACGCGCCGATAATCAAAAACCGAAGTACGTAATCCTCCGGGCGCAGCTCATGACGCGTACCGGCGGAGTCCTCGCAACAAAGCATAAATCACAATGCGACGAACATTCGTTATATGACACGCGGACCATGAAATATGCGGACACTGTCTGTCCGCCGGCAATAGACGCATGATGTGCATATGTGTACGTGTTTGTGTATAGCATGGCCACTAGGTGCGTGGTCCAGCACGCAATCTAGCGCGTTGGCGAAGTGCGCCTCGCACCGCGAGAGCTAAACTCATCCGATTGGATTCAGAATTATTCAGAGAGATGGGCGAGTATGTGCCTGGCGAACCAAGATCCGTCATGCGATCGCCACTATCAAGTTTTGGCGATTTGAAGCGTGCCTTGCCACGATAACGCTGGCGCCCTTTGTCGTGGCCGTTTATCCCCCCATCGACCTGTAGTCTCGTGTATCGAAATACCGTGTGGCGTATCGTAATGCGAGCAGTAGTGCTCCTGTCAGAGATGGAAAGGTTAAATGATAGCTGACAACCACTCCGTTCTAGAATTACAAACGTACTTACACGGCAGCTAGCAGCTACTGTTCTCCGAATTGTCGATAAAATTATATAGAAATAGATAAGATTATGTTATATACGTTGTGTCAGTAGCATAAACTGCGATAATCTGAACTATTTTATTTGCTTGAACGTGCAGGGCATCTAAATAAAAATAATATATATATATATGTCCGTTTATATATATAATCTAGACTTCGTAATGCATTGACTGAAGTTTTTCGTCGCGCGCGTCGTAAAAATTGGAAATTTCTGTTGAGGAGAAACACGAAAAGCACATTAAGGACCTACAGTAAAATTATGAAGAGAGTGCGCGGTTCTTCGAAAAATCTTGACGTACCAACCCTGATTTTATTTTCTTCCTCTATCGCCACTTACATGCGACTTACATTCTTTTCGAGGTTCACGGAAAAGTTTGCACGCGCAGGTTCTGACGCGCGGAGAGCTCGGTCATAATGAGATTTCGGGTGAACAATAGCGTCGTCATTTCCCTAATGCAATTCGGCACTTAAATATTTTAATAAAATTCCCTCTCCTTTTCCGACGGGATCTTTACTTAATCCGCCCATTCCGTGTTCCCGTCCCTTCTTCCGCTTCTTTCTCAATTTTTATCCAATGACTTCTTACGCTACGCTAACTGGCAACAAGTTATTGGACTGACTACAGTTTTTAAGTAAGTTGACTCGTAAGATCTGCACTATATTCTGCATCCTCAAATTGAAATGTCTGTAACTTTGAGATAGGTGATAGATAGAATTAGGTGATAATAGTTAGCAATCAATTTATTATTTATATAACCAGGACAATGTCGAAAGATAATGCAAATTCTTTATTTTAATAAGCATATGTGTGCAACATGATGTACGAACATTGAACATATGTACAATATCGATAATGAATCAAATTCAATGGCAATATATGCATGATTAATATTTATTGTAGAACTAGAACTAGTTTATTAGTATCTATCTGATGATTTGAATCGTTTCTTTTTATATTCATTTCTATATTCTTTTTATACATTTTCTAAGTCAACTCATATCTCCGGTCTTACGCTTGTCTTTTCCCAAAGAATTTTGCGTAATTTTAGGCTTTCTTTCGTCGTCTATTCAGGCATGAGCATAAAGTCGGTTACACACGGTACTTCTCCACTTTCATGCTAATTTTCTTGCTTCTATCTGCATTTTCTTCTTTCAGACCGCTTCCAGAAATCCCTTTCTCCGTGTATTCCGCCCCCGTTTTCGTTTTCCCAGTCTTTCATACGCAACCTTTGCAAAGCATACCCCATACTTGGGAATCCATTCTTATTGGCCCGAAACGAAGTTTTCGCGACTTGCTGTAAAGTGTAAAGAGAACTGCTTGCTCTGCGTATTTCCTGTTTAAGTTTGTAACACTCGAGTGATTCATACCATCGAGTATATGTTTGAGATAAGTCTCGTAAAGATGTAAGACCATATTTGTCAGCGACACATTGGGTACAGTTTTTGAATACAAATTTGTTCGCGACTCGAGAATCTACCTATGCTATTTAGATTTATTTTCATACATATTATTTTTCTGTAAAAAAAACAAGACATAGAATGATGAAATAATTAAGTACTAAAATATTTAAATACTTAAAGTAAAGTGTTTACCTAAGTGTTCTAACACGATTATCACGAGAGATCGCTACGAGAACGGAACTTCGAGGTAAACAAAGGCGGAACGCTTCTGCTTGTGGACATATGTCGATAGTGCGAGGCAACCAACATAATGTGCAGATCGTAAGGTCACTATATATCAGCGGAGAAAATGGGTGGATTCTGTTTATCTATTTTCACGAAAACTTATCCGAAAGCAAGAAAACCCGCCCGCAGCCATAGATAAATCAAAATAGAGAAGCCGCGAAACTTTTAAGTGCCCGAAAGCTGTGTCCATTGCAGAGGCAAAGCTCATATAGCGACCGCAACTCTTCAAAAAGTGGCATCATAAACATTAACTTGAAGCGCTTGGAAACCACAGGTCATAAAATATGTTATTACAAGATTTTTTTATTGCACACATCAAGGTTTATTTACAGTTTAATGTACAATGTACTCACTATCACTACCATTGTGACACACCTGACGTTTTTAATTTAATAACATAATAATTACAGAGAGATAAATAAAATAATTAAAATTCAGTCTCTCTCTCTCTCTCTCTCTCTCTCTCTCTCTCTCTCTCGTATGTGTATATAATCAAGATTTATTATTTCATGAATGCATTGGCCTCATCGTTTCGTCGATTACGGCTTCGATCGTAAAATGTTACACTCGGAAGTAATATTCTCTGCTGCTGCAAGGAAGAAAATTAAATAGTAAAATCCTACTGACAGACCGGACATGGTTTAATCAGAATTTTAACAAAGCACGTCGAAACGGGAAAATAAAATCCGAAGTAACGTCGACGTGTGCGCGCCGGTTTTACGGGGCGGGGTACGCGCGAGTTCGATTAAAGCAGATATTACGTAGATTGATTCGACCAGCGGAACCGCGCCGAAGACACCCGGGGCGAAGGAAATTTGAAATTGAAATCCGGTTAAAATGTCAACGATGCCCCGGCTTGTTATCGCTTGAATTTTTCAAAGAGAGCCGGTTGGCCCACGCGCAATCTAAATCTTTCTCCCCCTTTTTTATCCTCTATCGACCTAACATTCTGACTAAGCATAATTAAGGATTTAGCATATTAAAGGAGGCGTGAGATGTTCGAATTACGATGAAATCGTCGAGAAGCAACGAACTTCGTCTCTCTTTCCTCTCCTTTATTCCATTATTGATTAATTCTCCGTAAATTGATTCAATATCCTTTCTTATTTTTAAATTCGAAATTGTTTCTGCTCAAATGACCACTTCTTTCTCCCTCCCGTAGAAATACCCGGGGAATATGAAAGTGAGGAAAAAGATAAAGGAATGACAAGAACGGTTGGGCACGATATTAGAAGTAACGGGTGGAGTCGTGCTATTTTTATTACCCGCCACGTATTCTAGTCGACATTATATTACACTCTTTTGTATGACCGAGCGGCGGTAACGGGTTACAATCCGACGATTTGGGTTCTCTTTTCCAGCCATCTCATTCCCTATTTATCTCTTTCCTCGCTTTCTCTTGTTTCCCCTTTTTATTCTCTTGCACATTATTATTCGCTAAATTCTGAGATCATTAGTCTGTAAAATGGTACAGACACTGTGAGATGAAAATGTCAAAAACTTCCAAACAATTTGATTTGTTAATGATCATTTGATAAAATCGAAAGTTTTGATGTAATTAGATAGTTAATTTTTAAAACGGTTTAATTGTCTTCCAGTAGGTAAAAAAAAATTTTTTATGAAAAAGATATGTATGAGACTCCCTACTCTCCTTCATTCTTGCTGAGTCAGTGACTTTAGAGGTCTACATTTTCGTGATGCATATCCTGACACTTCACAAATGTCCTTTTTCATTCTTGTCATCCTGCAGCTCCATCTTCTTTCCAAATTGTACAATATCGAATTCCAACATGAGGATCTCTACGCTGATTGTAGAAGACAAAGGTATTTGTGATAGTAAAATTAAAAGAAATGATAAAAGTTGTAGTAATATTAGCTACATATTTAATTTATATTATGCATTTCGTGAGCTCTGTCATCCAATTAGATTTATTCAGTTAATAAATACATTTAAATCACACGCGTAATGTTAGCATACCGTTAATAAGGTGTATATACAAAATAATATTATTAATAATTTTGAACATAATTTCTTTCTTTCTTTTTCCATTATTCTTTCCTTTTTTTCCTGACAATCATAATCTTTAAAATTGCATCTTTGTTACGTGACGTGGCATAACTTCCTTTATTTCTCTAAATCCACCGTCCTTTCCTGCCCTCCCCGCGTTTTTTATCTTTTTATATTTCTCTGACTCTCTCTTTCTCTCTCTATTTCTCTGCGTTGTCTTTCAACCCCTTGCATCATCAAGCTTAAAGTCAGGATTAGGACGCACGAAAGTACACTCTGGCGTTAAAGAATGGAAACCGTTGATCCTGAGGATCAAGAGGATACGCCCCGTCCTATTAACGTTTTTGCGAGCGCGAACTTCATCTACGATATACCTTTCTACCAAGGCTCGCGCAATTTCTCATTAGGGTAAATATTATAGGTCTCATCACGTAATGATACTATACTCAGAAAAAAATTAATTCCAGCGGGACGATAGAAAAATTTAACAAAAGTAAAAAGTTATAGATGTTTAAAGTGTGTTTCGTGAAATTTCGTTAAAATCTTGCAAATGTAATTATCATATACTTATTAATTTTCCCATTTACAAGTTTAAAAATTTTATTTGAAGACTTGAAAAAGATGAAATGAATAAGATTGAGCGACAATTCGGCTTTCTTCAAACAAATTACATTTTGTGTGCAGAGATAAAGAACAGAAAATGTCACACATTAACTTGTCCATAATACATAGTGCGCTATTTGAATAAAAAAAAAAAGAACGAAATTATATAATTTTTTCTACGGACAATATATATGATACAAATATATTTTTTATATAATATAATATTTATAAAACTGATATTTATACTTTTTCCCCAGAACGATGTTAAATATGGAATGGTGATGTAATACAAAATTTTATTAAAAGGCAGCGTAAATTTTATCACAGTACATACATTCGTAATAGGCACTGCGTTCATTTGTCTACTGTACACGCTATATTTTTGATTAAATTTATATTTGTTTGAGCAGTAAATATCCGGAGGCATTTATACACTGAATTTTAACACAATTGAATTTGTTTGGTTTTTTTGGGATATTATTATATGTAATATATATAAAAAATATAACGTGCTGTCCTATTTTTTAATTTTAATATAATTTTACCTTATGTACACACGTAAAATGGAAGCAGCATTATGCCCGGAGATGGATATATGTAAAGCCTTGGTACATGGAAGCATGGTGCCATGCGTAAGAAGTCACGTACTGGAAATAAAATATAATCTTGAGTAAGCTACCGAGACGCTACTTAAGAGGGAACACAAAGTACGGCGATTGAAACGGTTTAAGAAGTAATTATAAAGTTAGGAACAAAATTCTCCCTCAGACTTGAATATATTTCATTTAGCCGTGAGCTAGAATATCACAAAATATTAAATGCGTATATGCATTAATAGGAAAATTTTCTAACTCAAAATGTTAATGTTAATATATATGTCCGTGATACGTTATAATATAGCATCAATAGAAATTTATTGGGCTAATTGCCGCGAGATACTAGTGTAAATTTATATATATAGTATCAAGTTTGATTAATCCTACGTTCCGATATTATGTTCAATGAATGTCACACATTAATGTGACATTAATTACGAGATTCGTTTTGTACTATAGCAGTTAAACCGTGAACATAATCTGCATTATGTCGCATTATAACTTGACAATAGATGTACAATTGAATTTCTCAATAATTTTCTGTATTGCTTTTGCCTATTAACTAATTATTACCACTTTTGCAATATCAATTTTTCATAAGTTAGGACACACACACAATTGAATAATTTAATATTAATAAAAATGAAAATCTGGTAAATGAGCAAATCGATAACAATAAATTGCAAAAATATAAACTATACAAGATATTTAAATAAACATCTTTTGCGCAGATACAACGGTAAAAAGATCATATTGCTTCTCTCTTAATGAGCTGCATATAGTGATAAGAATCCTCATCATTATTTTTTCTTAATAAGAATTCTTCTATCGAAATAATCCATCGAGCGATAATTGATTTTCTGGGTGATTCCGCATTAACGCTCGAATGACTTCCCCTACATAACGTAATTGTTCGCAAGAATTGCTATGTTATTAACTGGTTGACGCATGACGAGGAATGAACAGAGCAAATGTCTGTGAGGGAAAAAGTAGCGGTACGAATTCTTTGTCGCGTAGAAACCTCCAGGAGACACTCTCTAGGACAGTTAGTAATTATCTCCACTTGGTAAGAGTGTAATTATTCTTCCAGTTCAAATATTCTTTTTTAGCCTTATCTCTCTTATTCTCCCGGTTAAGAGTAATCGTTGTACGTACATGAATATAAAAAGTTTCGATTAACCTATACATGAAAGGATACCTCGAGAATTTTTAATCACATTAATTCGCAAATGGTTAAAAGGTACTTATATTTATATTTGAAATATAAATATAATAATCAAATTAAGAGAGCTACAGAAAATTTTATATTAATTTTTAATTTACGTTGCTTCTATAAAAGGTATAAAATAAAGCATTAACGAATCACGCAGAAATTTAATATTTTTAAATTTTTTTATTAACTTTATGTTTAAAATTTTTAGTATAAATACGTTAGAATATATGATTAAATCATATATACATATGTGTGTATTACGCGAATACATGAATACATTCAAAAATATGTCTCATAAAGAAATTATGAAATATTTATGTATATGTGTTCGTGGGTAGGCATATGTTTGTATATGTATTCGTTCACTACTCTTCCATAATTAATCTCTATTATCAAGGTTCATGGATTAATGATTCCGTAACGCTTCCCTGACAAGTTTTGGCCCTGACAAGAATTTAAAGAGCACTAGAGCCACCGGAGCTGAACGGCGACTGTCACCGGAGCAATAAACAGTTTATGATATTACGTTTGAGCGCGGCAGCTGCCAAATCTAGTTAACTTTCTCTACGCTACCTTTTTCCGTGATCCACGTTGTTCCTTTTTCGCGGTGCAACGATACCTCTGGAAGCTGTATAAAACATTGTGATACAGGTACATGCTATCGATTATCTCAGAACGTGTAGCAATATTCTATGTATATGTTTATATATCGCGAACATTTGAAGTCATTAATAATGCGAAAATATTATTTTATGCATCATTAATCACGAATGTAGATTCGTGATTGAGGCGAACACTACTTCGCCATAACGTGCACGAATTAGTATCCTTTGAGTGGAAATTGGTATTCGCCGTTATACGAATCCTCAAAACGAGTTATACGTTCGTAGAAGCAATAGCACGCACTTGCCTTCTATCATTTGATCCTTTGTGTTAGTAACAGCAGCAACTACCAGCAGTTACCCTATTGTTCGTCGGATAACCGGATAATCAAATTATCGTGTTATTCACCATTTCGCTGAATGACGCCACAAAGCGGAATATACAGATAACCGTCTTACCTTAATTAATATCTAATTGAAGATTTTTTCTTCAAGCTTTAAATTTCTTTCAGATAAGTCAGACAGGTCACGATCTCGACTTATAATCCCAGTTAATTCGGCAGTTTGCACGAATTTCCAACGAATTTATTTGCACAGAAATTTGGATTCTTTGCAATTTAAACAGATCGGGAATAGTTTTTCGCCATTGATCGCCCCTTGCTGTACGCAAGAGGATCGACGACGACGTTCAAATCCCGTTTATTTGATTACCTCTCGTTTAATCGAGGCATTCGGCCCAGAATGGGATTTCACCGAATCGTCCGTCGTGTTCGAGACCTGAGGAGCGCGTTTATATGCGAGAGAGAGAGAGAGAGAGATGCGATTAAACTGAAAAATCGACTCGATTGAAAACCACGTTTCTCTTTATCGAATAATTATCAATATTATTTTTCACGAAATAGCAATCATATGTTAAAGTTTCTAGTTATTATCTTTCATAGTTAAGCTACTTAACTTTAACCTTTTTAAATACATAAAATAAATATATTTTATCATATACAAATTTATTTAAATTGAATTTGTTGCATAATAACTAGAAGAGTCGTATTACGTATGTAAAAAAATCATATAATTCTATTTTTTTAAATATCAAATAACAATAACCTTAAAAAATTGATTTTTCTGGAAATTAATTTTACTATTATTTGTTTCCTTTTAGACTACTTTTGTCTGAAATATTTGCCTGCCAGGGTTGTATATACATATTTATTATTTCTTAGGAAGGATTATTAATTAAATTTGCAAACCTTGTACTTATTTATTTTGTCTAATTTTCTTCATCATTACACGGTTTAATGCATTCTTGTAAAGAAAACGAAACATGCGAACCTAAGAGGATATAATATTGGTTTTTTAATTTGTTTGTGGATGAGACGTGTTATTATAAACAGAGGTTGTGTGGAAAAGAAGACGCAGAACGAAAGGATCAGCTAAAAAGTTCATGTTAAGAATACTAATGAGGAGGAAAGGATAAAGGAAGAACGCTGCTATCTTTCATCCTGTATAGAAGTTCGTTACTATCTTTCATGCTAAAGTGCAAGACATTTTTAAACAAGATATAGTTTTGAAAAACACTCGTTTTAGTACGATCTTATTAGAACGTATATTTTAACAACTTGTTTTAATGCTTTAACAATTAAATGACTTTTTCCTTCGTTTAATGATGACTACAAAATATTATCTGACAGTCATTTATATATTATAAAGAATAATTGATGTTCTCTCGCAACATCAATTTACAAATGTGATATTTTTACGAACGCAATAAGCTAGAAGCTAACGAGAACATCCGATAATATCTCGGTTACAGGAGCAATCTGTATTGGAAAAAACGTAATCAAACCACGCGCGCGGCCCAAATAAGCTTTATCCCGTTCGAAACTCGGAGTTTCGTCTTTATTCATGTCTCGATGCGCAATGCTTTTCGATAGATACGCCCGTCCGCGTAGGTAGAACGTAACAACGGTTCGGACGAGATTAAACCCGCTATGAAGTCGATCGCTGCAGCACGGCGGGGCAATAATTTTTAACGGTACCGCGACTCCGATTTTACCGCGAGCGAGTGCGCCGCGATATTTTATTACCACTTCGGCAAACAAGCTCCGGCGCTGCTTCGGCTCTACCGCTGTCGGCGCTGCTACATGAATGCACCCCCCAAGACTTGCGGGGGCACGGCTTTGTTGCGGCGAAAGTTTTGCCGATGTCAGAGAACTTTCGCCGAACTTTCCGTGCCACTGTTAGATCGTGTTCCTAGATCGTCGAACCATCTAATAGACTTACATCTACAAGCGCGCGCGCGAGCGAATCAGAGAGCGGGAGTAGTTCCACCTGGGGCGTCTCATCGGGGTTGATGCCTAGGTAGTTCCTCCACGATAGACACTTTCTACGTCGTCACGTCATAAACGTGATACCTGAAGATGGCGACGTAAACATAGAATAGCAGAGGGTAGCGAAGCGCTGATGTCGATAGTGCTTTACTGTGTACCGTATCTAATAAGCGTGTGCAGAACTCAAATGCGGATCTTAAGAATATATCAGAGTAACTGGGACAATGCAATTTCCAGTATTGCGAGTGCGTTGCATGATGGATAAACAATGTTTTATTATACTCAATTCGTCGGATAATTAATAATTTAACTACAGATTTTAACACAAGGTTTTTCCCTCCTCCTCCCTCTGTTTCTGTCTCTCTCTTTGTCTTTTTGAGTCTGGTAAATATTTCGTTATGTTATATAGTGAATATCATGCGTCTAGCGTCATCGATCTTGGAATATAATGCAGTCACAGCACAATTATAACGTTGCTCGCAATGAAAATACAAACAACAAGATACGTGAGTGGTGACATAGCACGACGTATAGTTACGTTTTGGCATTGAACGTCGCCGAGGGGCAGGACAGGGACGTGAGTTAGCCGCGCGCGATGTGTAAACGCGCGCACCCTGGAAATTTGCAAGTAAATGGCAATTAATCAGTGTCCGTATGAATGGCCCGCTGCCGTTAATTTGTCATTTCGTGCCGCGACAATTTGCATGCGACTGTCCACCGGTCATCGAATTTGCTGTTGCGCCACGCGTGCAGCAACAACCACCGGCTAGTTTCTGTTTAAGCACCCTCGTATTTACGGGGAGCTCTTAATATTCCCGTGCATGTAAAGAGGAATTCCGGTTACATTCGCAGCGTATTCTTCCCACGTAAAAATTACAGCGAAATTCCTTTCATAATACGCTCGCTTTATGAAAGTTATATCTTCTGTATATTTTCTAGCTTTCCTATAAATTTACGGATGTTTGAAGCTTCGCATTCTTTCATATATCTGTCTCTTTGAGACATAAATATAAAATTTTATGCGATTTATCAAATTTGTAATTTATTGAAACTGTATATTGTTTTGTTTATTTAATTTTGCTTATATCCGGTTAACATGCAATATTATTGCTGCGCGAACTTGATTTGCAAGATTGACAGAGAAATATAATGAAAAGTTCTACTCTTGTATATTGAGTTCCATCCTCATCATTCGTCTTTGGAAAAGCTTCGGTACTTTTTAGTTCAAAGGAGAGACTCTCTTTTCACGCTACACATCGCTGTCGCCATCCGCGTCGATGGTGAAGAAAATTTCGGAATACCTCGAAACTTTATCGGCACTCTTTCCGTTAGTTCGAAGCGCGAAAAGCGCTATCCGCGGCACATGAACGGTTTCCCTCGCTCGGAAACTTTTATTTCGCCGTTTCGTCGACATAGACTACAGGAAAATCGACACAAAAAAATGTGCGGTGAAGAGAAAAAAGTAGGTACGTGCAGAGATTCGTCACTTTCAATGGCGAGTATCTCTATAGGCAAACTCGGAAACGATAAAATGTTTTCTTCGTGCGAAAATGCACAAATTTTAAGTGATATTTTTTATGATTTATAGTTTACCGCCCCATTGTAAATTATTGATTTGTTTTTCCTTCTCTCTTTCTCTTTCACATATACACACATACACAGAAAAAACAGTAATATTTCCAATTAAGTTCCCTATTTTATCTTAAATGTTTTTATGGAAATCTGATTAAAATATTTAAAGGAATTGTTTATACAATACATATACATAAATTTACGTAAAGGCTTATCCGCTTCAAGAATTCAAAGACGGATAAGTCGGAGTTTTCTGAATACACGTCTGTAAGTTTGAGTGAAATGCCTCTTTCATCTTCTCACAACATGTTTTCATATTCCGTCGTACTTATCTGACTGTGCATCATACGCGGAAAGCGTATAACGCATTTCCATATTCTCCCGCATTCTTTATCCTCTTGGCATTAAAAGCGTGAAATTTTCAAAAAAATCTATGAGAATTTCTTAAGTCCGGTGACAAAAGAAAGGGGGTGATACGGAAAGTACGCGCATGTCAATGGTGTCCCTGGAACTTCCCGATGAATCGGCGGGCTCGGTTTAGCGAACTGTAGAAGTGAATTTCTTTTTATTTCGGAGTATTCGACTGTCGTCCCATGCCGTACGCGCAAGATCGATTCCCGCCGTTTCCACTGTTGACTGCGAATGCATTCGATGTAAAATGCAGAAAACGATCAGCGCGGTATACCGTACGAATAGCAGAATGTCAGAAGGGAAAAGGGAGGGGACAAAGGGAGAGAGAGGGAGATTTCAGAGTTTGAGTTTGAGAATTTATGGAAATGTATTTTTCCGCGTTGCGAATGTTGGTTTGCACTGTGGCGCGCATTTTTACCGTGTTTCCTTACAATCACGGAATATATTACCGGCTTTCTGCGAAATTGTTAAAGCAACGCTCGATTACATTCAACTAGCAGTTTACTATGAGTCGAATTTTTTGATGCTTTGATTAATAATGGGATTATTCGCGATTTTTGTTTTTAAGAGATTATTATATTTTGATACTTTGTTGCGACGAGCTGAAAAACTTTTTCTTCATCCAAGAGAAAAATACAAAGTACTTGAATCATATTTTTTTATTTTTAGTATGTTAGAGAATCTGGCTAAAAGTTGAGAGAGTCGAAAATTTTCAGTACTATGTACTATTTAGAAAGTTTTGCGTAAGGTGGATAAATTGTCAAGTTAATTTCCATTTGCCAGAGCTGTTTGCGTGCATAAACATAAACAATTTGTTTTATGTTCATTTTGTCGGAATATTCGCGCAGTACACTCTCATACATGTTAAAATCTTTTAACTGAATTAAAATTTTTATATAATCCAAGTTTCTTTACATAAGAAAGAAGACATCGGGTTTGTTTCAACTCTTTTTTTGAATTGTTTTAAACAAAATGATATATAATTTGATGGTGCACAGGAATTGTTCAGTTTTATTAATTGTAATATTATTTTCTAGGTGTAATTAATTTATATGCACGTATATTAATTTGAATAATCAGCAGTATCAATATATTATGCTTATTTGCATAAATAATTTACTTATTAATGAGTTATCAATTACGTTTGCATATGGCTATGCGAATGAAATATTATATTAATCTTGAAGGATGAGTGCGCACGATGTGATTAATAGGGGCAACATTGATATCTCCTTTTGCGTTGAAACAATTTTGCGCGTCCATTGAATTTAAGCTATGCCATGAAATGTCCGCTGCGCGTAAAGTCTGTGACTCGGCGCCATAAATTATGATATAGTGAGACAGGGATTAGCGAAATAGCTTGGAGTTGTAACAGGATGTGCACTTTCTAACTTGATTATTGCCTTCATCCTGGTATGCCACCAGACGTTACAGTTCGAATCATTCGTGCTTCCGAGAAAAGTTTCTATGAAAGGAGAACCAATTTTTATAAAAGTATCGATTCGTAAAGTTGTTTAAGTTTAAGAAGAAGAACTTTAGTAAACTTATACTTAAAAATAATCAGCAAAAATAAATTTCTCTCTCTTTCTCTCTCTTTCTGCAGTATTCTAATTTGCTATGTTAAAGATAATGCTTCAACTTAACTCGATAGTCACGCAACCGTTATTTATTTTAATGCCGTTAATTCGGCGATACATCTAGTTGAATTAATATAATAAACACCTGCAGGTGTTCGGTCCATGATTATTTATGAATTTATGATATTACATCAGTCATGCTACAATCATCCGCGCGGATAATGCGGATAAAATCTACATGGGAATGCTAAAGCACGCAGCGGTCCGCTCACGTGCAATCTCCACGTGCTATCGGTTTAATCGATGTCGCTTAATGCGTCCGTTACTTTCGACGATTTTGCGTTACGTTAAATTAATTCCATTATCGGCGATCGGAGGACGCGGGCGCGCACGGCAATCGTTGCACTCTATTTGCGCCGGCACGCATAATTCCGGTTTACTTCCGCTAATGAAAGAACCCCCTGTACACGTGTACATATACATATACCCGTCGATACCAATATCGGCCCTCGAATAATATCGGTAACGTAACGTGGCGTCCTTTGGCGGATCGATCGAGTGTGCGAGGTGTAAGCGCGACTTGAATTCATTCAGTCAATTTCGCGCGGCGGTGATTCGACCACGGGGTTTCGCACAAACGGGGGAGAGCAAATTATTGTCATACCAGCGATAATTGAGCACAACCACCTAATAAACCGCGTTCGAATCGCCGACTCTTCGCGGGTAGCTTCGGGTCGAGGCAATTACAGCGGCGACTACCGCTGGGCAACGCCCCGGCGCGGGCGGTGCACGGCGGAAAGGGCACATCAGCCAGTTTGCAGTAACTGGTACAACATTTACGCCAGAAATTAATGCTTAACTCGAATTGAGTCGTAGCCGCGAGTCTGCGCGCGGACAGGAAGTAATCGCATCGGGCCACGGCTAAGCCCGGGAAAGTTCATTCGATAATAACGCGGGTTCCCTCGCGCTCTCGCGACGAAGTGCTATTGCCGAAGTTAATTTATGGATCAGCGAGACGTGTTTAAAGCTTTATTGGAGGAACTTCGTTGCCTCGACGTTACGTCACTTACCCGATAGCGTAGCCCGGGAATGGGGATCGAACTCGCGCGCATTCTGAACTTTGCGATACGTTAATATATAACGCGAGATGCAAAATGGTGTGCCTTATATCAAACGTCGAATTGTTCTTCTTTAGCATTCGGCAAAGCGAATGTGTACGCTATGGTACGCCAAGTCTAAAAAATTATATGGCAAACTCTGGAATTCCGATTTCTAATCCGTTTGACTTGCTTATTCGCAACCCATTGGCACGTCTCAAAAGCTTCAACGAGATAACTTATGCAAAGTATACAATGGCACGTACTTGGGAGTTTCATACTTTGTAAGTCCACTAATACGTAAATCAAATATTAAAGTAACGTAAACTTCATCCTTGTATTCAAACTATTTAGTTTGACAAAATTAGTCGTTAATCCACAAAGTTATATGCAACGTAAGTATAAATCTTGAATTCAAGAGTGTCAATTCCCAGCATCCATATAAATATGATTGGAGACACTATCAAGCATAACTGCTGCGTAGCGGAAACTCGGCAAAAACTTGTCCAATCTCCCGGATTGCTCGGTGGCAAAAGGTTAAGGCGCTTTCAAAGTGAAGCGCTCGCTCGTGCGGCATGGTCGGAAATATTGACGCAACATGACGACGTGGAGTTTATGCGGGAGTCGGATCGCAATCGTGAGTATGTCGCGGTTATCGACAAGTTGCTCATTCGCGTCTCGAAACCGGCCTGTCTTTAACGTGAAACTTCGCAAGGGGGGAACGCGCGCGACAAGTTTCCGCGACGGGAAATTCAAGTGTAGCGGCAGTCCTGATACGCTCAAAAGCAAAATCCGGAAAATCGAGGCGCGTATCACTGGAGGCAGCTAAAACATCCCGTGCCGCGATCCCCTAACAGGCCGAATCGCAAAAAAACTCATTTCAAATAGCTTCCGCTACGTGGATTCACGTCATGGATACACGCAAATGCACACAAATACTTACACACACAGTATAGACAAGAATCTCATCCCAAGAAGGGATCCCAAGAAGTTCCGGGTAAACCTTGTTCCACGGCGCCGACGACATCACCAACATTAAGCACATCGAGGCGCGTAAGTAGTCGGCGGCGCTCATGGTCAGACAAGTACGGTGCGGCGCGGCAGCGGTGAAGTTTACCGAACAGCTGTGCGAAAATGTATCGTCGTTATTTGTTCCTTGGTAGTTCCTACCCGCGGTTAGGTTGCAGTCGCCTCAGTTGCACTCGGTGTGCTCAATTTGCGCAGATAAGACCGGTGTGGCTAACCCGACCTTAAAGAAAAAGTTAGAAACATATAAGGCTGTAATCCGCGTCCTGGGACGCTAAGAGAAGTTACTAAGCAGAAGGTTTTCTTTCTCGACCAACTTTGTTGGTTAAACCGATCCGAGAGAACTAAAATGTTTTATATCGAATGTGATCATCGATGGGAAAGTTAAAGATACTAATCTTTCCCACTTGAAAAAAAAAAAAAAGAAATTGTTGGGCGCTATCAAAAGAATCGAATTCTGACGTATCTTACGTGTAACTAAATGATTCAAATTGACATTATGCACATCTTCACTTTTTAACATTTTTAATGATATTCTTAATACATCAATTTTTAACTATTGAATTAAATGTAGTAGTTTTCAGATTTTTATCGCGCATTGTCATTAATACATTTATGAAATATTTATCGCTGTTAGTGATTAATTGGCGTATTGTGCACGTAAACCGCAAAAAACTCACTTTTTGCGCGTAGCCTAGGCGGTCACGTCAAATACATTGTATCGTGATAGTATAACTTCCATTTTCGATCGGTTCGCCGTCGATTCTCAATATCGCTGTACGGACGGCTTAATGAAATTTTCGAGGGTTCCGGCTCTGCCATAAATTTCTATCGCCGACAGCGATCTCGTTCGCTGATACACAAAACCGGACAAAGTCGACGCGGAGTCGAGAGAGAATACCCGTAACTTCATTCTCGACTCATCGTAATTCAGCCCGCATGTACGACCCTATTTTCGTCGCAATGATTAAGATCGCCCGATTTATTCTATGGATTTATATCCGCGCGAAATGCAATCGTACGTCGTTCGGGGGGAAGCTTTTGAATGTTCTACGTGACTCGCGATTTCTATACAATTCTTCGTACAATTCCTACAATTTGTCCTTAAATTTCTATCGCGCGACAAATCTCAAACATTACTTTAAACATCAGTGCAACCTGCACGAACGTCATTGACTCGAAAATATGCACATTTTTTCACGAGCTGCAGAAATCTATTTTCGATATCCTTATGAGAAGTAGCTCTCCTAGAAGCATTAGGAAAATGCAGTCTTATACATATCGCGAACTTACTCACTCGATCGTCCCCGCTTCCTCTCGGTCCTCATCGTAACCCTGCGTCGTCCAATTTCCATCGTTCGCGGTGATGCGAGAACTGTTCGAGCAAAAGCGACCGGGTAAATATCTTGCAGTGCCGGTAAACGAAATTGAATAAACATTTTTCAGCAAATAGAGCCGACAATGGTACGAATTTAAAAGTCGCTGAGACGAGCACAGGTGGTTCCCCTGTCGCTGGAAAAAGCGCTGAACGGAAAAATTGCATTTCACCCTCTCCCCCTCCCCCTCCCCCTCTTACCCCTCGTCGCATTTCGTTTCTCCCTTGCACATTTTTCGCCCCGTCACTCCTCTCTCTCCCTTCCTCTTCTCATCTCTTCCCCTGGCCATCCCTCCTTTCCGCGCCGTGAAAACCACCCCCATAAAGCTATACCCTTCGTGGACGACGAAGCCGTCGGTGATGTAATCGACTTTTGTGCCGGTTATCCTTCGATTCTCGCTGTGAATTGGTTATAAATGCTAATGTACGAGCCAGCTGCGACGCAATCTCTGTGAAATAACGTTTCAACATGAGACGCGCAGTTTTAAATTTGACGAAATTCTAACGAAATTCCATGAAATTCTATATAGGAAATTCCATGAAGTGATGGCATATTCGGTATATCGAGCAAAATGTGGCAGAAACAATGCTACGGAACGTGTATATTCGAAGTTATTTTTGATTTAATTTTTCCTCCGCATTATTCTTTTATATTATTAAATTTTATAATATTAATACATATATATATAGAAGCATTAAATTTAAATTTAAATTTTGCATATTACTAAAAATTTAATAAAACACTCTATTTAAATATCTGATCAATAAATGTTAACTTTATGAAAAAAAATCGAGGTTAATTCTCTCGAGGCGCACCTTTATCATCTTTAGAATAAAGGCGGCCGGCGTTTTGTTACGCGCCAGCGATCATGCAATCTTACAACGTCGTTTGCACGATGTACAAGCTTAAAGGGAATACCGATAATTATTAACAGTAAGTGGTAAATAAAAGTAGACAATTACGATAGAATATTAATGGTTTTACGAGAACGCTTGCGACGTCAGAAACGCAAGCTCGTAAATAAGTCGTAAAAAAGGGAGGAAGGTCTGCAAATCGAGACGAAAGAAGGAGAGATCAGATCCGATTTACGATCGGCGGCCTGGCTTGGCAGTTTGTTCCGCGGCGAGATCGTTTCTTCGCCGCAGAGAACCGGGAGCCGATCGAGCGCAACGATCGATCACGCCAAACGATAAATTAGCGTCGAGTTAGTATCCGACGTGCTTACTTCGACCGTGTTCGTGCGAATGTGATTGTCGAGAAGTGGTCTCGTTATAGAAGACAATGTATATTGTACATATTTAGACGGCTATGAATGCGAATGACCAGTAGAGGGTAAATTTTGGAGAGATATTCCACTATTATGCGAGCGAGCACACCGAATCTGACTTTCCCTCCGCTATTACTAAGCTCCATGTGCGCTATTGTTATGACCGCTCGGGTTGAAATTAATCCCAGGATATATAATTAGAGAATCTTGTCTAATTACGGGGGGAAGATATTGTTTGCGTCAGTTGAAACAACACAATAAGATCGAATGTTATTTTACTATTTCAATATTAAAAATGTCGCGCTACATTTCTGTACCGCGGAACATCTACCGGCTTACGCATTATGCAAATCATTTTTCATGAAAGTTTCAAAGCCGGCCGTATCTCCTCCGAGCTGAGATCGAGTCTTAAATCACGGTGAAGAATAAAGAAGACGGTGTCGCGGGATCGGTTGATCTTGCTATGCATTTATGGATGTCGAACGTACGAAGAAAGCAATATTTTTCGCGCGGAATCCATCGTCGTTCCTCTCGATCCGCAGACTTCTATCCCGGCAGCCCGTCTATCGCCCGTCTCTCGATTCGTCCGCCTCTTCTTTTTCTGTACTTCCCATAATGGTAGATTCTACCATGACCGTCGATTATTGTCCCCTCCGTTGGAAAGCTCCAGGTGACCGAGTGCAAGTACACAGGAAAACACGTAGCTCGAAAGTTTCCCGCGATTTCCCCCAGGGCCCTCAAATAATTCTACGTCGAAAGTCCTTCTGGAATTCAACCGTCTTTCTTAAGACGTCGAAACAGTCACGGACGAGCAATGCCGATGTCGGGATTCTCACAAATTCCGGCTGGAAATAAAATTCGTTCGAGTGCATTGAATTCTTCGATATTACGAAAGCATGAATGTCTCCGGTAAGAAAGTATGAGTGGCGTATAGATGATTCGTTGAATCGTTTCTGCACGGCAAGCACTAAACAGTTATTGATTGAGACACGGGAGTTAATGATCAAGTATCTTAACGTTAATCACTTAACGTTCTTTCGAGGAAAGTAGGGTGAGTAATCGAATCTCTTTTTCTCCTTTCAGAGTCCAGCGAAGCAGGAAAGTGGCGACGTTCTTGAGCTTCAAGACAGACCCCGGAAGGACAACGCGCGATTTATTTACATGCGACGAACGCAAGCGCTCTCCCCGCTCTCGTGGCACATGAAAGACACAAGTAAATTACTAGTTCGACTTCGGGCGCACTAATCGGCTTTCCAACGTGCGGAAAGTCCAATTCTCTATAGAGACCGCTCGCAACTGCCCGACGGTGCATTAAAATGGCGCGGAAATTCGTCGAGGACGAAGAGATAAAATAAAGAAAAAGCTTCGCTAAAACATTCAGCGAGCGCGAACCGGCGCGCGGCGCGGCGCCCACGGACGTACATCGGACTTGCTTATTACGGAAATCCAGTTTGTTGGAATGAGGCTTTGAAGTTTCTATCGCTTGCCGACGAACCGTGCTCCACCTTCTTCCGCTGCCATTCGTTTTTTGCACTCGGAGCCGAAGGAAAGATGGGAGAGCGGAAAACTGAGCGGCTTCGCATTCAGACGGTAAGGAGAAAGTTTAAGTGACTCATAGAGACTCTTTCGAAAATTTCCTCCGTGCCGTTTCTCTAAGTTTCTGTTTTCTCGGTGAAAGAGTGAGAAATACAGAGTAGAGAGAAAGAGAGGGAAAGAAGGGAGAACAGATTAGTAGCCACGGTTTCTCGAAGGCGTTATTTTTCATCCATTTTCCACGTGCTGCGCGGTAATGCATTAGTCGGCACGAAGTAACACTTGTATATCGCGATTCGTTTACGAACTTAAATTAAGTCACATAACTTGAACCATTAATACCGCGTAAATTAATATCGACCTCACGAACGAACGCGCGATGAACAATGAGTAATTGTAATGTCATATCCTGACGTTTACTTCTCTTTTTTCATAAAAATTAAGCAAAGAGTTATTAATTAAGCAAAGTTTTATAAATTACTGCGTATTATTTCCCATCTTTCGTGACTTTACTAACTGCTACTACTTTACTAACTACTACTACTCTTACCAACTCCACTCTCTAAAGCTAATTGTAATAATGATGAAATATTAAAGCTAGAAAAAGAGAAATTTATAAACCGGTCTTTAAAAGATCTTCTTTGCAAGAAAATATTTTTATAATATTAGCCATCAGTGTCCGCAACAAAAGCGTTCTGAGAGGTAACTAATATCGTAGAACATATTTCGGACATCGATTTTTCTCTATAGAATTCCAATCCACATTCCAGCCAGGACGATCCCGCTATGGAAAAATGACGGAAGTGTCCGCACTATGTACGATCGAACGTCCCTTTGCTGTCAGAAGATCCTTCCAGGACATCATTCAATCGAGCGATTTCGACCGGGCGTCGTAATAAGAAATCGACAGTGACGAAAATCAAAGTGACATCTGGCCGAATGACGCCGGCGAATTTGAGTGGTGGTCGAGGAAACGCGAAGAGAGATCCGTTCCCTAGATTATAGCTCGCGCGAAACTCCAGTCATGCGGCTGTGGCGATTGAGTCTACGAGATTCGAGGACGCGCGTACGAAGAAAACCCTATTATAAAACTCCATTCCTGCCGAGAGTATTGCTCTGTGTCATCGCGAAGTATGATAATCCGAGATAATTCTACGCACAATTGTGACGAACGAATGAACGTAAACAAACAGTGGACGAATTAGCGATCGCGCCTCGAAACATATAACAGAGTGTGAAACCTTTGACATGTCACGCGCGTCACGAAGCGCGAAATTATCACCGAAACCCGATGAATCTTTCATCTTCGGCCGTTAATTCCATCGCTACTCGAAATATAAGTGGTGAATAGCAAATGCGTGCGTACGGCGACATATCCGGCGATAGGACTCGGTGATTCTGTAGATAGGACAAAAAGAAAGAGGATGGAGAAGGACAACGTTAGACATTATAGAGCTTACGAGGGCTTCAAGCCGGCGAACAACGGCAACACTTCGTCCCTGAAAAGATCAACGTCCGAACGCTCGAAGACACATTCGTCTCGCCAAGTGAGATGTTTGTGCTTCGGCGGGGTGCCTGATAAAGCCAGCCAACACTCATTCCTGAAGGGGTTTATCATAAACCTCGGGATATGCGCCCTTCTCGTGGCCTATACCCTGCTGGGCAGTTTCATCTTCCTGGCCATCGAGAGCGGGACCATCGATGGCGTCGGCCTTCAACAAAGGACCCTCGCCACGACGATAGCCGGAAATCAGCATACCAAGAGAAACACCAGCGCTTTGATACAACAGGTAAGAAAAAATTGCTCTATACATTTTTACTGTATCTATAGATTTTTTGTAGTAATTTTCAGTAGTAATTTTATTAATGGTAATTTAATAATTATGTTATGTTTTTTTCAAAAAATATCGTTTAGTGTGAAGCGGAAAGATATTGGAACATATTTTTAAATCATCCACAATTTCTTTTCCAAGAAGTATCCTCATTATGCTCAAATGTAGCTGTAGATCATAGACTCTAATAAGAAGTTATATAGCCACCTAACGAAGATGCATGACGAAATTGTTCTCGAGGCTCAAAAAGTCGTAGATATATTTCGTAATAACTATGTAGCATGTGTACGCGCTACGTACAAGCAAGTGCAATAAAAGCAAGAATAACAGAAGGAGAGTAAACAGATTTGTTGATACTATGAGTGCATCACGGTTGTCGTTGCCGGTCGCGGACGTAAGCCACCAACTTGTTTTTGCTTTTCTTTCCCTTGAGGAGGAGCAAACAGTTCCGGCGGCACCAGTTTCTCGATTTATCGTCACGTCTCCGGTTTCATTCCGCTTTTCTACCTGAGGTGACCTCAGTGAACCCGAAGTCAATCGAATTATCGGTGCGTTCTGGCGCGAGCGCTCGTTTTCAACGAAGTTTTATCGATCGTGCTTCCTTTCCGCTATCCTTACGCTTTACAGGAAAAGCGTATTCCCCGAGGACATCGGCACAAAGGCTGCTGTCTGTTGCTTCCGGCCAATAATAGCGACGACGGATTGTTCTCTCGATAGCAATCGCTCATCGGCAAACGATTGAATATTCGTATTCTTTTTATAAATAATTCGTCTGATTTTATCGTCTGATTTTATCCTGAAAAAAAAAACGGTTTTCTATTGCGTTTTATTAACTTACCTTTTCTCTCTGTGAGAAGCTCCTGAATTTTACGGTATATGGTCCAATGATGAAGCAATCACACAGAATTCACCATTTGTCATAAGATGTAATCCGCGAAACGTGCATTCATATCCGTCTGACGTGCGTTAATTAACGAGCGTACGCGAATTTAATTTAATCGACAGTATGTCAGTTATAATCCTAAGACGAACGTAGACGTAGTCCGCAGTACCTGACGATATTTCAAACGTCGCGTCGTCTAATTAATAACTTTCCGTGTGTGACGCAGGCCCGGACGAAGACCGTGGAGAACATATGGATAATCACGGAGCATTTGAACGTTCTCTACCGTGAGAACTGGACGAAATTGGCAGACCAGGAGATCGCGAAATTTCAGGAGCAACTAGTGAAAAGGATCACGGAGGACATGATGGCGACCCAGACTGCCGGGACGTATACCGGGAGTTCCACCAGCGAGACTGTAACGGAACGCCGTGTGCCGGAGTACGAATGGAACTTCGCGAAGGCGTTCCTCTATTCTCTGACAGTGCTCACCACAATCGGTAAGTTTTAGACGTAATTAATTAATTATAACGTCGCGCGCACCCATTTCGTCCGCGCTTCAGTGCGGCACCTCCTGCCGCATTCTTGTAAACGTAATGAGAGATTCCAGCGAACCAGGACTATGACAAAATGCGGTATGTATCAACTACAGAAATTATAGAAATTATAAATTGCGTGCCTGTACGTTGAATTCTTTAACACAATAATATATTTTAACTTTCTGCAAAAGAAATGTAATGTCTATCAAATTTAGAATTCGGTAATGAAAAACCTCCGGGGTTTGATAAACTAATCTAAAAACTAATCTCGCTAACATAATAATAATACTGGAAATGTTAATTCGTAAATCGCAGTATATCTATGGCAATCGCAGTAATGACATGATAAACAATAGTATACAATCAGTATCAGCAAGCATACGCGTCGAAACTACAAAGTGCACAGATGATGTTTGCTTCTCTACTTGAACTTGTGCGATTTCCCGTCTGCGCAAGTACTGTATATACATGTGTACGAAGGCATAAGTTTACAGGAAAGGAGTGCCGGCGTAGCAGAATATTTGTACGTAATTAGTAGACAGCGGGAAACAGAGACGAGCACCGGAAAGACATTGGCACACAGACAGATAAATTAGTTGAATCAAATACTACGTCAATTAGCTCGCAACGTTAGTAAGAGAAACAATGCTGACGTTAATAGCATTGATAATGTAGCTTGCAGTAGCTTACATTGACCAGTTCTTACAATTTATTTCAGTAGTTTGTAAACTGACTTTCTTACTTTAAACATTAGGATTCAGTATTTTTAGATAAACCATTAGCAAATTTAGTTTCTTCTCATTCGATCGCTTTTTCGTTATTTGTGGGGAAAAATACGTTCAAGAAGTTTTATTGAAATTTCGTAGAAACTTAATTACATTACAATTCACGTAAACCAAAAGAAATATTCCGTAATTAAATGAGCTCTCTTCGCTAAAGCAAAGTGGCTATGATCGACTATTATATTCCGCGATTTGAAATCATCGTTTACGAAACGAAAATAAAAAGACAAACATAATATAGCGAGCATCAATTTTTAAGATAAACAGAAGTCCGTCGTTAACCGTGTAATGGCTGTGCGAATGCAAATATATTGTCCATCTCAGGACTATAGGTTTCCTTCATTCTTCAACAATTTTATTGCTTTCGACTTAGCGGCACTGGAAGCGAATGACGTCACGTCCAGTCGTTTACTCTAGTTATTACTGAAATAGATTGGTACTTCATGAGTCGGTGGATATTTAAAAAAAGGAAGAAAGTAATGGTTGGGGATGTCAAGCGACTTATCGAATTATCGATACGATACATATTTATACCTTTTTTAATGCTTTTAACTACTTCGGTAGATTTCTCGAAATTGCCTTTGATATCACTGACACGTATACCATTTATCATGTTCGAGTTCATTTCTGATCATGATTTATTTATCTTACTTCACACAAGTGGTCCGTGAGAATAAATAATTTGAAAATAGTTTAATAAACATATTATAGATAGATGTTAAATAAAATATATCTCTATATATTGTTACCGTAATTTTATAAACATCTTTTATAATACAGGATATAATTATAAAATAAGTTAGAATTTAGAATATTATATATCATTAAGTGCAATCTTAGCAGCACATTTTTAAAACAAAAATATCGTGTGGGAAACATTACATTTTTCAAGTATAAAAATTATCATTGAATATAGCATTTATTTTTATTCTATGTAGTTTCTCTGTGCTTGGTCTACTGAATGCACCATCCATTTCAAACTCCCTTTAATTTCACGCTTTGCGTGCACAGGTACAGAAAACTGAGAAAACATTCAATGACTACGGAACTCCACAGATACCCCTCTTTTACCAAGATAGTTTAATCATAATGCTACGCCACAGCCGGGTTCTCGGAAATTAATATTTCGTAACTCACATCGGCTCTCGTGTTTATAGGCGGAAGGCTATAGGCGATTGATCGTCGGCCACGAAATACGTAAAATCCCGTGGGTCGCGTGATGTAGCATTCGCAATTTTCGCCGACGATGTTATATAGAGCGGACGTAATACGCGCATCCGCACACGGAGATTTAATCGCGGCGTGGAACACGCGCGTGTCCCATGAATTTTAATATAAATTTTAGCGCGCGTGTTTTTCGTCTATCGTCTACGGCAAATAGGGCGTCGGCCACCGGGACCGCCCTCGTAATTACCGAGGAAGATCGGTTTTATAGTTATTATTACTATACGTAGGTAATTGGAAAATGATATTATTTCTGACATTAGAAGCGACGATTCATTCAATCTTGCTCGAGTGTCGACTGTCGAGGTGTTTCCTATCGTAATTTGTTGCACAACTGTGACCTCGCGCAACACTATACCGACGACTTCCTATATGCCACCATCGTCAGCAACAGGATCGATAATGGTACTGTTCCCAACAGGAAAACGGCATAGAAAATTAATCTGATCTGGCGAAGTTCGTTGCCATCTTGCCCTAAACTGACCATTTCTACTTCATCCGCGTTGCGTCATTCTAAATAAAACATTTGTCCTACTTGTCGTTCTTTTTTTTTTGCTCACAGACACGGACGTACGATTGCCTGTCGTTGGTATGGTTTCCTTTTTTCTTGATTTTTTCCACATCGTATAGCGGTTAATTACGGGAAGTATTCCGGTACTTTTTATCGGCTTGTCCGAGTACGAAAATATTGTTCAGCGAGTCAACTACGTCCCGGTAGTCAAAAAACTTCGTACCGGCATAATACTAAGCGGATGCTATCGTTCGTAACTTTCTGCGAGCAAAAAATAAGCAAACATATCAACTGGAGAAATGAGAGGGAAACTTTTTTGTCGCTATGTAGGTATATGTTTCTACGTATTCGACCACGAGCCGTAAAATCAACTCGAATGAAGTTTTAATTGGAGTACATAAGCATTAAAATAAAGCTTTAGTGGATTAATTAACTTTTTTGTACGTTCCGCACAAAGCTAATTTTATCGCTATGTCTAATCTATTTACGCTTTAATTACCTACCTTCTATTAAATAAACTGCTTTTGAGATTAATTTGATGGAAAAAATTATGCCAGTGCAATTTCTAAATTTCATTTATACTTATTGACAAAAATAGATTTTGCTTGTAAAAAAAAAACAGAATTTTTGGGCGCGTTCGCTTCCTCTTGGACGAGAGGAGTGGAAATTTTAGCAAAACAACGATGTTCTATTGAGAATGCGCAAACACATCATGGAGATGAGTAAACAACTCTCGGCTCCCGTGAACGGAGCTGTCCTCTTTTAGAACAACACTTTCTCCCATCTATTCATTGCGTTTTGTCGGTTTATCATTTAAATTACGATTGAATTTTGATACGAAATTTTTCCCAACCTTTATCATTCTTAAAGAATTGGATAAAGATTTAAAAGGATAGGTAGAAATAATATCATTTGCCATTGTCTCTTGAAAATTACATTAAAATAATTTAATAGAAGTTAAAATAAAGCGCGCAACCAGAAAATTGCAAACGAGGAAGCAATTGTATACGTTACGTATTTCACGTTTCATCAGTTTTTTATGCCAATCACTGTGAAAACAGAAAATTGTTGTGATCATTATTAATTAAAACAATACGCCGTTACGTTTTAATATTTCGAAAATTACGCAAACATATTACAGTAAAAATTGATTAAATTTCGATCTTGCATTAAAATTGTATCACGTCTCCAAAATTTAGCGATGCGTGGAAAACTGATTTTTTTAAATAAATTTTTGCCAAATTATTAGTAGATATGTATTAATTTTATTTATTTTTTAATTGTGCTTTAATTACAAAGAATAATTTTATAAAAGCTTTCTTATGTAGACGCAAATTAGGTCGCTATTATTATCGCTTTCAAGACTTTCTTATTGTGTAAGTGAGTTTACAAAATGAATGTTGTTTATACAAATTCACAATATATACGTATCGTTATGAAAAGAAACGACGAAATTATACAAAGAGCAAAAAGAATTACTTATTTTAAATTCACTTTAGTGAGATGCTCTCGAAGGGCAAAACTGCTTTGCGGAAGTAACAAACTTTGCGCAGACATTCAATGTTTTAGAGAACCTTAACTCCCTTTGATTTTATATTCTTCGAGTCTGCGTTAGACGGCCCGTAGGACTCCTCCGCTTTTCTATTTTATCCGCTGTACACCTCTCGCTGTACGACTCTATTCCTGCCTCAGTTGCGCATAATCCAGTTTACGTATCGCAAGAGACGAATCATCCGTTTGCATTTCACGATATGAGGTCGCATGAATATTTGGCCGTCTGCCTCTCCGCAGGCAAGAGTTACGTATTCAGAAAATAGTTCGAGCACCATCGCGGCTGGACGGGGACCAAGAAGTAACACGACTCTCCAGGAAACTGGACTGTATCCTCTAAAGAGACTACTCTCTTCATCTACTTACGTATCCTAATCCGCGATATCCTCAATACGAATTTACATATAGCCGTCTCTCTAGCGCATCGCTTCCGCTTGACTTGCAACGATGTCTGTCATTTATGGCGAATCGATTCCTATTGTGAAAGCAGAACTACGATGTAGGAAAATGTGTTTGTCTACTTCAATTCGAATCTCTGTGAGAGGTATTTCCATTGATATGTTATTCGGATCAGCCGTATACGAAATGAAATTTTAAGAGAAGATGAATTTTGAGATTGTACGTATCTTATACATAAACGGATACCACACGCAAAGAGGTATGCTAAAACATTTTTCTATTTTTTTTTTTTTTCGAGATTTACACTGGTTTAGCTGAAGCAATACAGATGTGTGTGTGTGTGTGTGTGTGGAGAGTTCCATTAATCATCTCGAATGATTACTCTCGCAGCGTTCACTGATGTTTTCACGCGCACACCACGAGAATCTATGTACTCGTTGCGGTATGCGAGACAGTAAGTTTCATTTCATAACACGATGCTCTCTGTGTTGCCAGTTTCATGCCACTATCTTTTTCTCATGTATCCTCTTTATCTTCCCGTTGCGCAGTAGTCGCAACTTTAGGTGGACCGGGAAGAGCAGACACGATTTTGCGACCGTCTTAATGACGGTGGAATGAAGGAGGTGGTGAATTTTAATCAGAAGGTCCCCGTCGCCCTAATGGATTGCCAGGCGCGAAGGGACGCCGACTAATCACAATTTGTCGCTCGTTTCAGTAGTGGTGCCCACCCAATTGGCATAGCTTGCTCTGTTTATAGTCTAAACTCGAATTAATTTTACATCGGTTTATCTCATTTATTGTTGTTATTTTATCTTCGTTAATTCGATCGATTACCAGAACTGCGTAAAGGTATAAATATAGGAAACAATGTTCCCCTATTCTAGCTATATAAATATCATTTTGTATTTTCATAAACATTAAAAATGAATGTACCGTTCTGTTTTATATATATGTCGAAATTATTTATTTTATATATTATTATTTCGCCGCGTTTCATCAAAATGTAAAAAATTCACAAACTTTTACAAATTTGCTTAAAATAATTTTTTACTAAGTATTGAATACTTTTGAATGTGAAAACAAATGCAGGAATGTTTTAAAATAATTTTAGCTTCAACTAATAACGGCGCTTGTTCAAGCTCGCTGCCATTATTACAAGCTTCGAACTTGTAAGTGTAAGGATTAATCGAAACCGGGGATAAGAACAGGCGGAGTGAAGAGGCGGAACGTGCGCGCGGAGTTCGAAAAAGTAGTAAGGAAGTCCCGGAGTGGCAAAGGGCGCACCTACCACCACGTCCTCGCATCGTACGAGATTCGAATCACGCTTGTCTCCTCCCTCGTTTTCTCTCGTATTTTTCTCCTTCTTGGCGCGCTACTTGTTTCGCCTTTCGTCTTTCGGGCACGTCAACCTTCTTTCAGACATCCTCCATCGTCTTCTTTACCTCTTTCGCCACTACGCCGTGAAATTGCTATTTTCATTTTCTATTTTCACCGGCTTTCGCAAACGAACCGATCGAATCACGACCGCACACTGTTGACCACCCGTTCTATTCCGAATCCGGCTTGCTTTAACTTGTACGTTTTATTTCGTTAAGTAATTGCATTAATGAATACATAGTACAAACAAAACAAACGTATAACATTTCTGATATATACATATATATAATGTATAATACATTGATATAATTAAATCCAACAACAAACTAAATTTAAGAGTGGAAATAACTTGAATAAAAAGGGAAGGAATGTTTTTTGAACTCATCTTTGTTAACGTCACAAAATATATTCAAGGTATTATGTAACGTTAATTATAATGAAAACAAAACGATCAGGAAAGTTTCATGTTCAATAGTCAATAGCATTGTAATACTATGATCGTATCTATCGTGACGATCAGAACATATATGAAGTATGAAGTGCCACTTGAACAGGAAATGGTAATCACCGTCGGAATTTCGATCTTCGATTTTCGAAAACTCAATAATCATTGTCGTAACTTAGTTTACTAGTGACGCTTTTGTAAAGTTCCGATTGAAAGTTAGGCTTGCGATCATTAATAGGAAACGGTCATATTAATCGATTCCTCCACAATGGATATATCCAGCTTGGATTTGAAGCGAAATTTGAGTTGAATTGACTTTGCAGATTTCACTGACTCTGCGTTCCATTCCATCCTACATTTTCTGATACAGTTAGCGTATACAATACACGGAGATTCAGACAACTCGAATACGTCTCGTGTATATAATTTCTAATTTTAATTTCTACATTAAACGTCTAACTTACCTTTTCCGAAACTTGGTGTTAATTGGCATTCCCGCGATAAGAAATAAAGTGCGATCGACTTATTCTTCTAATCGAAGAAACCCTATTCGATGACTTTGCAGAGTTCCTTTTCGATACTGTAAAGTTCTCCTCGCGAGAGAATGCGGATGCCTCGCGCCGCGCCGTGCCGCGCCGCGGAGATCGACTTGTACAAACCTGCAGCTCATTACCGCGAATCCGATAGCCCGTCATTGGCGAAGTGAAAAGGGAAATAATGAGAGAAATAGTCTAGCCGGCGCGCGGGAGATGTTGTCACTTTTATTTTTCATCGCATTTTCCCCGAGAGAAATAGCGGCGCGGTTCCCTTACACAGCAATGGCAACGATAGTGTATACCCCCAGACGTCGACGTCGAATGCCACGGGAAGATGGATATCCTCTTTTTCTCTCCGCGCACCGAACTCCACCGCGGAAATGGTAATATATACGAATGATCGATCGTCGCTGGAGTGGAATCGGGCACGCCTTTGGGATATATTTTTTAATCTCGTTGCGGTACGTTTCCCTTTTTCTCTCCGCCACGGCCGTAGATAACATTTCGATTGTATTTACATCTTTTCTTGACGATTCATAAATTAGAAAGCTACCCCCGAAGCGCGGGATTATATATGAGGAAATTACAAACGGAGAGATAATTCTGCGAATAAAAGCGGATCTAGACTGTCGGACGACGGATTTCGACTGTCGGAGGAAATCCGTAGTAAATCCCAAGTTTTGCGTAATCATTTATTTCTTGACATCATTTATTTTCGTATTGCTTCGTGCTACTTCCGTGGATATCAGCGGAACTGCGCTGCCAGTTGAAGATATTTTAATCTTTCTTTCTCGCGCCCCGCGTTTTTTTCTAAGTACTTACGGCGTGCATGGCGAAAGATAACTTTATAAATGGTTTTTATATACATTATGATATAATATATCAAAGAAGATATGTTATACAGTTCACGTGTCTTATTTATTCAACTTTCATAAAATATAGACAGTCTAATAATCAATTTTTTGTTCGCTCACTTTATTTTATAAAAGTTTATTCCTCGAAGATGGATTTTGTAAAAAAAAGCCCGAGAGACGCAATTATCCAATTATCCATTCCGACTTTAATATATACACTATGTTCGTGTAAAGAAGCGCCGAGAAATTCGCAAGAACGATAGAAAGAAAGCGGAAAGCGAGAAAACTCGCGGCTGATTAATGCGTCACGGCTTTAACGGGAAAACAGAGAACCCGCGCAGACGCAGTATCCTCGTCCGTAGCTTCCTCCGGCGCAGCGAATATCTAATTACACTTGGAAATTATTTTTCCCCTCGAAAAGTAACGACCTAGTTACGCTGTTATTATTAATGTCTGAGTTGCACGGGCGAAAACGACTTTCGAGCTATCGCACGGGCCTCGTAAGACGGCATTTGTCTTCAAGATTATACGCTCGTTTCTCGAAACGTCCTTTTTTTTCCTCCCGTAACGCATCGAATAATGCAGCCGCTTATGAATGAAGAACTTATGAATATCGTGCAATAAATTACGATTAACACTCTACAATACAGTCGCCCTTTTATCACCACTCAGCACACAAATTTAGCCTGAAATCCGTACCTTTAACAAATGATAAATTCACTTTTTAATTTTAGATTAGTTACTTTAATTTAATTATTCTAATTTTAAAAGTGACATAATTACTTTTGCGGTAATAGCCCTTTTAGTAGCCTTTTATCAGTGAAACGTTAAGCATATACATATACATTTTGCTATGTTCTTAATATAAATTTAGGAAAATTCATGCGTAAAGCGTATACCTTGCCCTAAAAATTCTAATCGCGTTTAAAACGATCATGCATATGCAGCCGCAAGCGTATTACGTATTCTTTTACTTGTTCCACACACGTACACAGGAAAATTTCGGAATAATCTTCTCAATAAAAACTTCACCGCGTAATCCTACGTGTATCCACCTCGCGTGAACGTATCTTGCAGCCTATACGACGGCTCGTGTTAATCCTTTTTAAATCCATTTACGACGATGCGGCCGCATAAATTCATAAATAATGAGGAAATACGCTGAGCGAGATAGGAACGAAGCGGAACGACAGAAAGCAGAAGCGTGGACCCCAGCACGCGCCTGCATACGTTTCCCGCTGCACACGTTGCTGCTTACAAAGACACGGCTACCTGGCATCTATAAATCTAAAGCCGACGCTTGAGAGAGATAGCGTGCAACGCGGGCGAAAATTTCGGACATTAAGTAGCGGACAAAAATGGATTTTTCATGTTCTACCTGGTTCATGCGGCAACGTGGATAAAAATATCAAGGGTTTCCTGCCCGGTGTTTCCCGGTCGAGTTTCAAATTTAGTCGAAATTTATGCGCGGATTGCATTTATCGGTCGTATAAGATCCACTGTGGCGGACAATATGAAGGGATATAAGCGTGGTAAATTATTTAATTTTGAATCGCACTTTATTATATTAGTGATTTAATCACAGCTGTTATATGGTCGCGGATTAAAACGACTCGGATTAAAGCATGCGCGATAACGGAATATGGAATCATGTCCATTTGACGCAGCGGTCTTTGTTTATTCAGCGTTCGATTAGTAATTGCTTTTAGCATAAATATTTTCTCGGGCAGCTTTTACGATGTAACGCGCGTCTCCTGGGTATTTTTTTAAATTTGCTTTTACAACAAGATATGCTGCACAGCAAGGTATCCGTTAATATATAAGCATGGCCATTCCACCTTATAACACGCGTTAACGCGTCTGGACAATGCTAATTTCGCCGCTTGTCGCCCGCAGCACGGGCGTGTCAAACAATTTTAATTGCATGATTGTTGCCTTTAATTATCTAGCCTCGTCACCTCGGGTTGCAGCAGCGACAACTCGGCGATGAGGATAAATTAAACCTTGCCGCTGTGAATAAATACGTTTACTCGACGTTGTATCATCACCGCAGTCAATCAAGACCCTTATCCAGGCTGTCGTTGCAATCACTCACCTTCTTGGCCGGTACGTCCGATTACACCGCGCGAGGAAACTCCAAGAAACACAACGGTTTGCTCTGCTTACTTGACCCGAAACCACTTTGGAAGCGATTTCAAACGTAAAGTGTGTACGAACAGTGGCCATTCGCGTGTTAGCTCTACCAACTCGCGGCGAGTCGTGGCGAGTGTCGCCCCTCGAAACTCTCACGAGTTCGAAGTTGAAACACGAGACAAGCATTCGGGTGACGACGGTCGTCGTCAAGCAGTTGAAAATAGAACGTACCTAGGAGTAATTAAACCCGCTAATGCAAATGGATCGCGGGCGACGGCGAAACGGAAGGGGGGAATGGAACGGCGAACGAAGAGAGCGGAGATAGAGGATACCGTTTTCTCCGGGCAAGGCGTCGTCATTGCCTCTCTCCGTGAGCGCTAGCACACGCTCTTCGCGCGCGCGGCTGCGGCACCGCTGGAAATATAGGCGAAATATGCTAAGAGCTAACCGGGGGCGCTCGCGGTCTTAGCATAACAACGTCCTGACATTCGGCGCAAAACTTCTGAATATGCACGAGACGCTCGGAATTAAAACGAGATCCACCTTCGCGCTCCACGCGGCGCCCCTTCGAGGCCGACGTCGCGGTCGTATCTCCATTTACTTCCGAGCGACCGTACCACCGAGCGAGTAAGATATCGAGGAATATCGGTGAGGAACATCTCTCCGGAGAGTTTGTTAACAACACGCTCGCATTCAATCTCGATGGACGGGCTCGAGGACTAAGAGCGAAGTCGTTAACGATCCGCATTGCGTGCAAGCCCGAGTTTCCATTCATTTGTTGTTGGGATTTCGGACCGGGATGGTGAGGCGAGTTAAAGCTCGCCGTCCGCTGCACCGAATCGCTACGAAAAATCGAAGAACGGTGTGCACACCGACGCGACGGTAACGCTGTGGAAATGTTACCGTGTGTCTGTATTGTCTTTTTGTTGCAACCAGTTGCCTGGAGTTGCGATATATATCGGATTATATTTATCGAGGTTGAAGAATGTACAGAGAGAACTCCATTTTTCGTTGGTCTTGTCATAAAGTGCTCTCATCTACATCAAGAACACTTTAAACTTTTGTGGAAAGATGTAAGTTACCAGTAACGATATCGCTATTGATCACATTTGCTCGCTCAACTTTCTGTCAGTATTATGTTTCATTTTACGTATATCATGGTAGAGCGTGCCTCTTCAAGAAGTTAACTTCTTGTGATAACAGACTCGGATAGTTTGAGACCACCGAATTAGCACGTATCCCGTTGTATTTGCATTCCGTTTATCTCCCCTTGTCTCGGCTCCGCGGACCTAGAAGAGGTATGGATAAGGTGGTAAAATTATACGCGCCTTAATCTAAGCCGAAGAAGCCAAAGAGGCTGCGGCTGTGTAACGTTGGACTGTGGGCCATTAACATGGCAATGGCGGTTGTTATGGTGGTCCCGGCTGCACGGTCGAACGACAACTTTGTCCCTGACGACGAGTACCTACGGCCGCCGAGAACGAAGAAGTTGTATACCCAGGAGAATACATTAAGCGTAATCTCTCCCTCCGTCCCGGAAAATCACCTCGTGCGCCGCGGTAAGAGCGACAGGGTTGACTACTTCCTAGTTTATAAGCGAGATACAAGCGAGCCTTTCCGTGTACATCGATTGTACACGTACATTATGATTATGTCAGGCAACAATATTAACCACATTGTTGCGTCAAGGTTGGTATAGCGATAGCGCACAATCGACATTAAAACATTCATACATTGGAAATGACATTAATCCCTTCCGCAAATAACTTATTAATGGGATAAAAAGATGGATAGAACGTTAATAATTATACAAGAGAGGAAATACGCATGATACATTAATAACGGTACGCTCGTACACGGTGAAATTAATTTTATCTTACTGCGACGGGGTAAATTTTCGCGCGATATACGCGCAAATCCTCGTATCGATTATAGGCAGGCTCAGCGTAAACCGAAAGAGTATGGTCGTGTACATGCAATCAGCTTAAATAATCATAAAATTCTCGATATATAAAGCGTGTCGCGTCGCAATTTGCCAGCTATGCGATAAAACGGTAGAAGCGTAAAATACAGTTATTGCTCACAATAATACAGGGTGAGTCATTTAACTTGATTCACATTTAACCTATTCTAAATTACTCGTAAACTGTTTATTTCATGAAAAAAATTTATTTCGAACATAAGTTGCGTGCTATTAAAGGGAGCATATAATATAGTAATCTATTTTTTGTTTTTGCTACCTCGCTTTTTTATCGAGATATGAAAGTCTATTTTTTAACTGAAATTATATGATTTCTTTTAAATAAAATATGATCTCTTTAGTCGTTCCACATATAAAATTATTAAGGTAGTAAAAAAAATTATTCGTTTGAGAGATATTTAATACTTGGTATATATTTTGACATAAAATATAAAATATCTTGAAAAATATATTTATTTTTTGGGAAAGAAATAAAATGGGCTAATGAACTGATCTGGTTCTTAGAGTGTGCTTATTTCGTATTATAATCTAAGTAAATATAAACAATGAGATACGGCATACATTTCTTTCTCATTATTCTTCCCCAACAGTCTCATTTACGAAGTAACATCCACAGGGTACACACGCATATTTCTTTCTCCTGTGGGAATTGTCTGCCTGATTTTCAAGTATACGATTGTCATTTTTTCCTTTCATTCGTAACGCGTTAAATTTAGCCATAATAAATATTAATCAATGACTCTAATTCAAAGTCTTATTGCTTTTGACTCAAACATTTATCTAGAATTTCAACGATTTTTGAATTTTTTCCGACCTTTTCCAGTTTTTGTCTGTAACAAAATTTGACGTGGCAATTACCATTTGTTCGTCTCAATACGTTGAAGATGATCTTACAGATCATCTTCACTCTTTGCGTTTTTTTTACAGTAATTGATTCATCTCATTATTTTATGCATAAGTATTAAAGTACAATAATAAAATAATAGTTTATGAGATATTTTATACGTCAAAATATGCCAGAATAAAGTGTAAAATATCTCGCAAACTATTGGTTTTTTATAACTTGACCTTAATACTTTAATATGCGAAATTATATTATTTGAAAAAAAAATTCGAAAATGTCATTAAAAAATCAGCAGTTACCTTCATATCTTGATGAAAAAGCGAGGTAACAAAAAACAGTTTACTATATTATATGCTTCCTTTAAATAGCATGCAACTCTTGTTTGAAATATTTTTTCATGAAACAGTTTACGAGCAATTTAGGCTGATCCAATTAAGTGACTCACCCTGTACTTCGGTATCTCTGCTAGAGCGCGATAATGAGATTGCAAAGTTCATTGTCCCATTTCGAATCGATTATAATCGATGTCGGATATAAGACAACAACGTGCTATCGCTACCATGCACGTGGCGATAGTAGCCCGTTGAGCGAGTGAAGTTTTTACGTGTCCGATCTCATCCTGTGTGTGTCACACTATAAAACAAAACGGAAAAAAAAGACGAAAACGAATGATCGGAGCTATAGAGGGATGGAGACCTGGACATTTTTGCGCCGATGGAACTCGTCCGCCGGCACGCATATTTTGCATCGAGAAATTATTATCATCCATTCAATCTGCAATTTACCGACGGCCCATGAAAACACGCGTTGGAGGCAAAGCCATTGAAAGTTGCGGCGATAAAAATCGAATGTTGTTTAAAAATATACATATAGTATACCTATCCGTTGACTTTGCAATGTGTGTGTGTGTAATATATACATACACATGTATATACATTATATATATGTGTGTACATACGTGTGTATATGGCATAGAGCTTCCTTTCCAGCAATTCGCGTGAAAATTGATCGCGTGCGTTCGCGTAACCGCGTAGCCACGCTCCAAATGAGCCAATCCACCAATGACGCGACGCTGTTGATGCACAACGAGCATTAAAAAAAGAATTAACGAGCTCTCGGAACGAAAAGCCGTTCTTGTATTCCCCTGCCGTAGATCGTTCCGACGATTAAAAAGCTCACTTTTATTGGCGTCCTATCGCCCGCTCGTGGAACGCACCTGACGGGAAACGTGCATTACCGCCCGCGAGAACGGGGCACGTCAGGATCTGAAATAATTTCGCGTTTTCGACGCTGCTCGCAACATTGATAAAAATTTATTCTTCTTGCCGTGTTTCACGATCGGCATATCGAAGCGACGACATCTGGTTCATCGAGCTTAGATTGGGCTACTTTTAATACGGATTTATCGAAGTGCATCATTTACGTTCCGTCGAAACGTTGCACGTCAATTATATAATTCTAGAAAATATAATATTTCGATATAATCGAAATTTGTTATTATTTTAATTAAAATTATTAAAAATTAATTTTATTCTATAGAACTACTTATAATATAAAATTAGAATATAGAGCTCATTATTCGAAATACAAATTCAAAATCGATTCATAGATGAATGAATTTCTTTGATATGGTATTGAAGCGTCAACATATTATTTTCTAGAACTGATCCTCCCAATGATTAGCTTAAAAACATTTTTTTTGTTAAAAAAAATTCTCTTAAATACAAGCACAGAATACACACAAGACAACTTTAAACGTTTCATTGATCCCTCGCGGTTGAACGGACAGATGCGGCTCGCGGCTTTCGCCACGCTGTGTTTACTCCCAATTCATTTCCCGGGCCGCAACAATCGACAGAAGTGTCAGGGCGACGCCGTCAATAGAGGGAAAATCGAATGCGGCCAGTGGACCCGATAAAGTTCCGCGAAACGCTTCCTTAATGCGGAGGTATAGCGCCTGTTGGAAGCTGTATCGGAGAGCTCAGTTGGAAATAAACTCAACCCCTTTTTCACAAGTTGTAGTAGCAGTAACCCTCTGGATACCCTTTTTAACCCCCTGGTGGCCGTCATTTCCACCCCTCGCGCTATAGCCACGCCACTTATGTGGCCGTTCTTATCCACCAAATTCCACGGAATGGTCTGCCACAAATAGAAATGGCGACGGTGCTGCGTGATCCTGCGACGCAGTTATATCCTTCGATACGTGAGGCGGAAGCTAGTGTGAAAGGGTAAAGAAGAAAGTACAAATGACATAGCAACGGTGTAAGGGAGAAAGCGTTGCATCGACGGGGTATATATGGACTTCATAGATGTGCGAATAATTCGAGGCACGTACCACCGATGGATTCGCATGGATAAGTCGGATCCCGTAATTACCTGTCCGATACAAAATCGATGTCAAAGAAAGACTGGCAAGAGAGGAAACGTGATCGAAAACGCGACTGGGCCGGGGCGTGTAGGGAAAACAGGGGATGGAGGCGATGGAGCTGCGATTTATTATTCCGACACTCGCGCACGCTGCTTTTACGATCCACCATATTTCTTGCCGTGAAGATTACCGAAGTGTTGGATTCGAAAGATTGATAGCGCTTAAGTATTGTTTGGCGAAAACAGAGAGGAACCAACGTAATACTTTCGATGCGCGCGCTACGCTAATAATCGTGTGTTTCGTCGGCGGTTAATTATTCGATAAAACCTACTCATGTTATCTTTGCCTCCTTGATCATGTTGGTTGTGATCCGAAGTGATGTTTCAATAAATTAATTCCCATTTTATTAAATAGGAACGAATAAATATAATTGCAAGTTTTTGCTTTTTTTCATGAATTTGCACTCTGATCTCACCTGAAAATAAAATAACGAAAATGTGATTAAAAAACAATATCGTAACGCAACAAATGAAATAAATTGAAAATATATACGAGCAATCGTATAACGATGGCGATGTACAATTTCAAATGTACATTCCCTGAAGCAATGATCCTGGAAAAAGTACACGTTCGGAGGGAAAACTTTTTCCGAAGTTTTAAAACGCATTTCACAATCAATTTAACCTTCTACTGATAGGGTTCTATCTAACATCGAGGGTTGCACGTGATCGATAGTCTCGTTTTTAAAGCCAAAATTATACGAAGATCTCTTGATAGTTTAATATGTAAAAATAATTAATTTTAAATTATAGATTGATGAAATTTTTTTAAAAATAGTTTTAAAATATATAATTGACACCGTTAAATATAAAATCGTCCGACAAATTCATCGTTTGATTAACTTCATATAACTTTAATTATGTGCTACACGAAGAAAAAACTTTTCTTTATTTTTGCACTTTTTTTAATTTTGTCTGTTCTTTCCTACTTCGTATAAAAAAGTTTGTATGGAAAAACATTTCATATAATTGGCTCTATCCAAAGTCTCGATATTGCAGATAACGTTGATCTGTTCGACTTCTCATTAAAGATTACTTTTCTCTTCAATTTCTTTCTTCTTATTTTCACTTTTATTTGCAAAATAAACTACAATATTTGACTAAATTTTGTGAAATTGTAATTTAATTGACTCTTCAGCTTTCAATTTAATGACCGGTATATGATATAAAATTTATTATATATATATATATATATATATATATATATATATATATAGGATATACACAATAATAGCGTATGTGTACTATATACTTTATTATTTTTACTATACTTTAATTTGTAAATATAATTTCTAAAAAACATATTTTTAAAAAGCGGAACATTAAGAAAAATTATTTTTTTATTTTAATCATGTATATACTGTTAAACAATAAGTTAATAAAAAGTGGATATAAACTATAAATAATATTATAATGTTAATAATTATAAAATAAACATTAATACATATGGTATATCAATCGGACCAGTAAACATTTTTGTAATTTATCCCGATATTTTTTTGTGAATAAATATAATTTAACATTTTAGCACGCATATTATTTTATATAAAAATTGTATTTATAGTGAAGATGATAATAGAGTTTGATGATCAAAGGGACAGTCAGATAATTAGTAAATTGTAATTCGTTTTGAGTAATTTTCAGGGAATATTATTATAGTTTACTTTATATTAACATATATAAATATAGAAATGCATTTTGAAATCAAATATCTCGGCAAATGAGTACCGGAGATTTGATTGATATTCGATATTTTATCCTGCACGCGATAATTCTCTGATGAGTTCGTACGAGATGTGTAGCCATTTCATGCATGCATTCGTACGTAACTCCATCTTTTATGATAATTTTTTTATAATAATAAATAATTAATGAAAAATGTCAACATAACTTCTTAATCAAGATTAAGGATATAATGATCTTATTTCTTTCTTACTTATACAATCAAATTTTCTAAGACATTGCATAAGTCTGCCAAAGACTACCATGAACAGCGAAAATTTCTTGCATCGTCCTTTAAGGTTTAATAACGCTTGCTGAGCCTCGCCATTGCCATAAAGCCTCAGGTAGGAGACAGAGTGCCGAAAATCACCGTAGTTGCAGTTGCAATGGCATGTTTGCCGCGAGCAAATATCGTGGAAGTCCTTGGCGTGTCGTTATGTCGAAGGATTCTGTTGGGATATGGCGTAAAAGAGGGGTAAAGCCAGGCAGAGTGCTCCTATCTTTATTTCGTGACACTTGAAAGCCGAATATTGTCGTACGTACAATGTACAAAAATGCGAAATATTTATAGAGAATTTTTCCAAGAGACACATCGTGCATGTGAAATTATGTGAAATAACCGTAGGTATTCTTCTGCAGCAATTTCAGCGAGAAATGTAAAAACAGTCCAAGTAGAAAGACGTGATGTCAGATTGTTCCCAATATGTAACAAAATATCTTACACAGGAGATTTATCTGCAAATATTGTGTATAAAAATTCAATATTTAACTTCATTAAAGGGAAAGAATTAATAATTGCGAAGTTACTTCGTTCGTATCGGCAACAATAATAAAAATTATCATTATTTTTGCACAGTTCGTGTACATAATCATGTCATAATACTACGAATAAGTTTTTATTTCACTTTGTGATAAACACGGCGCCTTTAATTCTAACAGCGTTATATTTACATCTCTCATTTGGCGTTCTGCTGATCACAGCAGAATGCGAAACGAGCGCTAACGAGCAAATCACTCGCGTGACAGTCGAGATAGATTCAGAAATTAAAATCACTCGTGTCGGTGCACACGCGAGTAAAGGACCGTTAATTATCCTCGGTCCATTATCTCAACGGCAAAGTTGCACGCGTTCCGTGGCCCAACCGCTTCCGTTTCCGACTTTTATTTACGGGGCTACCCACGCGACAGATAGAAAAACGAGCGACCGCAAAAACAAAAAAAGAGAGAGGGAGAGAGAGAGAGAGACCTTCATACGGGCTAATTCGCGGACCCTTTCTTCGACGCTGCTTCCCGAATTCTCCCCTTTATTGCTGTAGGAAACAATGCAGCAGCGATTAAAACGGCGGGCCGGTTTGCATGTGTTTAGTGCACGTGTTTGTTCTGTGCGATGAGAGTATAACGCGATTGAATAGGGATTAAATGTTCATGACAAAAACCGAACTTTTTTTACGCGGCCACGTCGCCATTTCATGATTATTTATGGCGCTAATATATTGCGCGATAAACGATATCGGCGAAATTGAAAAACTGATATAGGAGTACTTTGACAGATTACTAGCCAACGGGAAATAGCGCGCGGCGTTTGTTTAAACAAATTTTCGCGTAAACAAGTTTGCTTAGGCTGTTCATTTAAATTAGTTTGATTACCGAGTGAGTACATTCGTCGACTTGTTGTTGAACGTTTGAACGAAATGATTGTAACTCTGTCACATTCGTGTAATGGTTCTTTTTTTTACCATTTGACGATATCAGTGTAGCGTAAATTTAAAAGTACCTATAAAATATTCATAAATGTATAAGCATTTCATGTTGTATTATGCATGATTAACACGTTTGCAGAGAATAATTACATGAAAAACGCGTATTCCAAACATTTACGTTATTTGAAAAAGATACGAACTCTACAAAAATTATGACGTTTATAAAATATTCTATAATTACGTGATAATCTACAATATGAAGCTCATTTTAGACGATTTATAATTTGCATCGAATTTCAAAATATGTGTAATTGTATTTACAATTTTATATGCATACATTTAATACGTGCATATTTTAATAATATATTCTACATATACGTTATATTTCTGTTCTTCAAATGTATTACACAGAATATAACTATGAACAGAATCCTACCCTGAATTCTGACACAAATAATAGGTCATCTAAAGTGAGGTTGACTGTACTGCATTCTCTCGGAAATAATCATGCTGCAATTTCAGTACACAAACAATTATACAGTTCAATATCGCTAGCACTGGCAATTACTTTTATCGTTATCACTTATCATTAGGCATATAATTCTTCTCAGTGCATCTGCGTATTGGCAGATGCAAGTGATCGATGAATTCTGCGAATACCCACCATCGAATGAGCATTGCGATAAGTCACTCACATTGCTGAATCCATAGAGTGTGCGGTCATTACGAGAGACTAAAATGTATGTACGTGTACAATCAAACCGCGTGCGCGCAGTGAGACAAGCTAGGAGATGAGCAATAATTAATATATGCTGAATAGTATTTGTCGAAGCCACCGTGAATCATTACGCTTGCTGCGGTATGCCCGGTATCTAAATAGACTAATCTAATCATTTACCTCCGCTGCATTTGTATACCATTTCTCTCAATAATACCATGTAATTTGGTAATGTTAACATTTTATGTTATAGGATGTATATAGTGATACGATCTCATTCTAAGTTAACATACTTTATTAATGAAAATTGAATTTATTCCCAACTTGTCATTTTTCTGTTTTCGAAAAATATGTTTTGTGGGAATAACGCATAGAATCCATCTTGTTCTTCAATTATGTAATTTTTTTTACTAAAAGTCACTGATGGCGCGGGGGGGGGGTATAGGTATATCATATTTAAATTCTACTACATCCGTAGAAACTTATGTATATGTACGACGATTACATTCGCCAACTGCGTCAAATTGTTTCCGATCAGGTTTCTCGGTCCAATCATCCTGTGCGGAATCTATTAAGAAATGGAAATGATCAACGTCGCCGATTCACCATTTTCACGAGAAATCAGACAGAGTACCTACGAGAATTCTAGATATTCGGGGAAAAATACGAAAAGGCCATGCGTGCACGATGAAAAGATGTTTGCGAATGCACGCCCCGAGAATTCCTCCCGTCGTCGATTTCTTTGCTTCTCTGCGAAAAATTGAAAGTCGTCCCTGGGAAAGTAATTCTTTACGCGCGCGATGGAAGTTACATAGATGGGGAGTATTCATCAAATATATATGGCACTTGTGTGCCGTTATGGATATATGCGAAAAAAATGTAAAAAGTTTTAACGTGGATTTATGACACGGAGCAACGATAAGAGGATAACCGTGTGCCATGTAGAATCGTGTGTGTCGTCAAAATATAAATCGTCCGATTCGAAACAGCATATGCTTAACACACTATCGCAATGACATAGTGCGTGACGATTAAAATTTCCATCTGAGGGCAGTAGATCACAGACCGATTTCCATACTACACGATCACATCTTTTACAAATGCGTCGAGTGCCGATTGCGTCACAAATCACATGCCGAATACGTTACGCGTTAATCATCGATCACACAAAGTACATTTTATCCCGTCACACGGTGTGTGCACGCGCAATATACATTTTATTTTATAAATTATTTTTTCAATCACTACGCAGTATAAATGACAGAAAAATAAATTTTCAAATACAAATTTGCGTTACTTAGCTATTTATGGAAATTAATTTTCACGTATCTGTAAAAGATTAGTGGAACATTCTGTACACCCACGTAAATCTACGAATAAATGCATTTTCTGCAAATATATGTGCGAGTGCTTGACGAAACGAATGTTCGTGTCATGAGAAAGAAAAATTAATCGGTTAATCTCGTTGAATTTTATTGTTAGTACGTACGAAGTGCGGAGAATCGGTATTCGTTTGTATAATAACTCGTCGTTCGCCAATGCGTTGTTTTTCAAGCCCCATTGCGGGGGACATCGTTAGTATGCCAAAAAAAAAATAGAGAACCAATGACGTCACGGTCTGTCAAAAGATTACAGGCCAGTATGCCAGGAAGCGACAAAAACGCCCCAAAGCAGATTACAATCCCCCGTTAGCACCAACGGTAGCATATTCCACTTGTGCCTGTATACGAAAAGCGTATCGTGCATGTGTTCGTACGCATTCGTGTATGAGTTGACTGCTGTTTGCACGCGCGATCGTAAGTGTGCATGCGTTCGATATATCTGCGTGTATCGAAGTGCGGCGCATTGTCGCGATCCTTTAGAAATATGCACGTATGTGCGCGCAAGTTGCGCGTGTGGCTGCGTGTATCGAACGCGCGAGATAGATACGTTTATCTGTGTGCGTCTCGAATCTCTCTCTCTCTCTCTGTACGAGGATTGTGTGCGCATATGTGTAAGTACGAGAAGCGAGCAAAGTGGACTGTGACGTTGGGGATCATAGGCGTACGTGAGTGGAAAATCTGGTGGGCCCAAGCGTAAAGGTAATCGTCCTGGAATTAAGCAGCCCGTAAGGGATTAAGGCGCATATATAGTCAGACAGTTTTAGTATCGTGCGCTTCTGGTGCAACGCTCCTCGACCATTGAGAGCACTGTGCAAAAAGGCTACGTTCGGTGAGACGAAGAAGGCACTCCATCGCGATTTCATCAGCATTCCCTAGTGGAGCTGCGTTAAGTATTTTGCGATTGACAATTGAAGATACATTCCATAGTCGGAGATGCGAGATATGATATGCATTGGAATGCTTTATATATCTAGATCTCAGTTATTGCATGATTAGCATACGAGACTGCAGAAATTTTTATGAAAATCAATATCAAACGACGAATATCTGACATGACGGCACAAATAGTGGTAAAAAAAAATTGTGAAAAAAATGTCTGAACAAACAACAAAAGAGAAACAACAGCGAGCGAAAGACAGTCGAAGACAATTTTTCACGTGGATAGTTTGGTGTTTGGAGAGCTTTATGTCAATCCCTGGAATAAAAGAGTTCGCGGGAATGGACGTAGGATTTTCGAATTGTTGGAGCGTGGGTATAGAGACAGCGTCATTTACTCCGTCTGTACCTGAAGCCACACTATACTAAACCATGTATCGTTCTTCAATAAAATACTCTCTAGCGTACGGTTCTGAAAAGTTAAAAAAAATCTAAGTTTAGTTGAAAACGGGAAAAACAGCGAGAAAAAATCAATAAAAATATTTGCGACTGCCTAAAATGTATAAATAGAGGTAAAACTTTTGTTTGGATGCATTTAAAAATAATGCCTACTTAAATTGTATTACATAAATAATCGCGGATGATTATCTACTTGAAATTGGACGATTGTGAGTGCATTGTATAAATTAATAGAGTTTTCTCATTAAGACATATTAAAAGCGAATACGAGCGCAAAAAAGTTTTCTTTATTCCCGAGAACAATAGAAATCTCGTTATTTCGCGACGGCTTTAGCGAAGGGAAATAATTGAGTCTTGTTTTTCTCCTGTTGCGGGAACCATTTTGTCGTCTTTTATCGCCCATTTTTTATTACGATGCCCTTCCCTTCTTTACGCGGCATACTTAGTCTTGTACTTTCGTCGGAGATAACACCGCGTCGCCGGAAGGTAATTTCCAAGATAAGATTCTCGAACATTGTTTAACGTCTTATATAATATAAATGACACTTTATCGTAATAGCACAGAACATTTGAAAACGCTGTAGTAAATGTTTTATTGCCAAAATAAATTGCATGCTCTGAGTGCTTCTAATTTATGAATACATCTATTCTTTATATTATTTGCTTGTGACATGATTTTTCAGCGTCTTAGTAACACGAAAGTTTTTTCGCGATATGAAGTCAGAAGCGATAAATACTTCTTTTTTTTTAATTCAAATGTACGAATAAAACTTAACTAGATGTGTTAACAAGCCATTACTCTTTATTATAAAGTTACATATATGTACATACTTGATTAAACACGCAGTTACCATGTGAAGGATTATCCTCCACTGGGAGATTTAAACGAGCGCGTCTTATGTTCCCACGTGGCGAATAACAAGACGGATTGATAACCTGCGATATTGTATCGTAACGTGCCATGGGTATTATAGCGTTCAAGTGGAGCACTTTCATATTTCGTAACGCCTCATGAGCCTCGTCGTCAAGTTTCGAAACGAGATATTCGTAAATAAGCAACATTTATAAAAAAGCTGCACTGATTTAAATACTGCTAGGTTTCTGTGATCAAGTACTCTCCGGGCATATTAACTATTTATACAAGATGTCAGTAATAATGAATAATTATTGATAATTAGATTATAAACAATTTAGTGCACCATTCTGTCTTGAAAAAAACTTTTGTTGCAACTATTACATTTATACATGTATACATATATTGGTAAGGAAAATATTTAATATCGCGAGAGAGTCTGTAGTTGTCCCTGCATTTCCATCCAAATGCTACTCGTCAAGGTTCCATTGTCCGTATCGCACAATTTAACACGAACATGTCTGTTTTTCGGACTTCTCGCGAATGGGGAAGAACACTTCGACTAGTATGAAACAGGCTTTAACGACCGTTACAAATCACTTACGGCGAACTTCGCACACGCGAGAGCTATTGACTTGGATCAACCCTTTCTACCGCCGTGCTCTTCTCTCGCGCGTTAACGTGTCACACGAGCACTACAGCGCCCGGCGACGTGACGCGTTACAAAAGAGACGCGACAGTGGTGCACGTCATCGCTGCTAACATTATGCTTTTGAGCACGCGCGTTCTCATATTTCGGTCGCGAGGCGATATTCAAATAAACCGCATCAAAAAGGTGCGTCGGCATAATGAACCGCTGACGAGGGGAAAATAATTCGGAGCGCGCGCGCGGGAATTTTTTGTTTTATACTACAAAAAATCCTGGGCGCTTTGTATACGAGCGAGATAAGAATTATGGTTTTGGAGCTCGCAGTATATGTAGTACTCGGAATAGTCCTCTGTTCCGATACGGAAAGCCACGTTCGATCGATTGCGATAACAGCCATTTGGACGGAGAATTAACGCATCCGTATATATCAAATGTATGCCGAACGTATATTTCGCCGAAACGCGAAGTACGAATATTGACTTTTGAAGCCAAATTTTTCAAGTATTCAAGTATACACAGCATACACTGTGCATTTAATATTCGGGACGGGTTTGGGACATCCCTAGCTTCAACCAAAATTAATTCATGAGATGCGGAGAAAATGGCGGTGGTACCTATGTAAGTTCAAAGGACTCGTTCTCGTTTCGTGTGATTGCGCAGTCTTGCACCGTCGAGAATTAAAGCGAACACCTCGTCGGGGGGATAGCCGAAACGAGCATCGTGAATTGACATTAATTTTCATGAAAATGCCCGGGCGTTACGGTGTATAATACAGAAAAAAGTGCAAAGTGTTGGTTATACGCGAATGCACTTACAACCGCAAAAATGCAGACAGCGCTTGCAGTGATTTGAATTTTATGTTTGGCCGTTTCGGTCCTCGCTCTGCCGATTGGTCTGTAATTTCCATCTCGATATGCTTAACGAATTGAGAAAGCCAATATAAAACAAAATAAATACCGTTTGTCGGAATTTATGACTGACGCGTTTTATTATCGAATTTTATAATTATTCGACGTTATTCCGCAAATACCGCATAATTATCGCAGTGAGTCGCCGGAGTAAAGCTGCAACAGCGACAACTCCCGAAAGCCGCGAAGTCAAACATCCGCCGACGGAAAAAAAATCAATACCCCGTTACGCACGTGTTATCGATGCCAAGTCAGGCAAGGGATAAAGATCTAGAGGACAACGTCGCGCTAGTCGGCAAAAGGGATGCGAAGCTACCGCCCCTAAACCAGCTAGAGCCGTCAGTCCGCGAGGCGTTTCTGGGATCCGGGATATTGGATTGTCCTGTAACGTACCGGGCCTCCTATCCGCCTTTCCTCGGGCTTGACGTCGAGATTCTGAGCTTTACCTACCTACCTACCTACCTACAACGTGGCCGCGACAAGACGTGACGCGACATACGCCCGCGCGCCCCGTGGCTCTCCCCGTCGCGTCGATCGGCGAAACGATAGTCGGCACTGTCAGATCCGGAATTGCTTTGGGGATAGCGTTCGAGGTGCCGACGTCCATCTCGCGCTCACTCCTTCTCGCGATTTTTCCAAATGTTCCGCCTACATGAAAAATTGATTCGCGCGGAAAGAATCTGCAGGATATATATATCGTTCGTTCTACGTGAAGAGAGATTTTCTTATCGAATGATACATGAGCTGTGCGAGAATTGTGCGAACAACCACGTTCGTAATTAAATTAGTTGTACCTGAATGCATTATTGATTTATGCATATTTTTCGCGAAATTTTCCGAAGGCTTAACGTAGCCAGCTACTATTAGAATTTAAAAAATTATTTTTTAATGTGATGGAAAAAATATACGAGTATAAAGTGTTGCATGATGTCACATAACAAAATATACATACATATATATTTTCATCTCGTTATAAATTTGTTAAATAAATTATAGGAATGTTCTGTACCACGTTATTACCAACCACCTCCAGTCTAAAAAAAATATATATATCATCGCGACATCGCGTACGCTCGTTTATAAACTTGGTGGTTGACGGTAATCCTGATCGACGAAAAAAATGCGTCGGTGCCTCGATGCACTCGATGTAACGAATTAAATGGCAGTACGAATGTGCCGATGCAGATTGGAAAATTCGGAACGCTTGCCGCACGTTTTTCAACCAATGTGAAATACCATCAGCATACATGGTGTACGCGTGAGAGATAGCCGATAAAAAAAACATTGGCTAAATCGAATTTCCGTATCTACCGAAAATGATTCGCGTGCACGATGTTGCTTTCACATAATCGCGCGTACTTCTATGTGTCAACTTCTTTCTCCCGTGGCTATAATTTATTTACCCGTTCTGCGTAAATATGCGCGAACTATATGCGATCTAGGTGAGAAAATTGCATAGAACTTTCAAAACACCTGAGCGCCTCGCGGAAAGTGTATGGAAAGTGCACGATAACGTCATCGATAATATACGCAAAAAAATGCATATAGATAATGCATCTTATTCGACATTTAGAAAAGCGAATCCAGTTTCACCGTATAATCACCGTTGAAAATGATTTGCTTTTATCAGATATAAATTATACAATAATTATTACAAACAATATCTTTCTCTCAATTATCGGATAATATGCGAATAATTTGGTTGCACCGTTTACCTGATAATTTGCAGATGAGAGTAATTAGATCGGCACGTTTGTGCTTCTCATCAGCCGTTTTCCAGCGTGTTCGCGAATTCACGCTGGCGTATATCGATATCATTCGTCAATTGCACAGCTCGCGTCATAAATTAGATGGCATCCTTAATTAAATTCCGCTTATTTGTTGAAGGTGCATTACACTATTCGCATCCGGGCGATATGGCATAAATATGATTTTGTAAAAATTCATGAGAATAACCTCGTTTATTTTTACAAAATGGAATTGATTCTTATTTATATGAAAAGTGCAGTTTTTCACTTAAACGATACAAGCAAACATTTTTTTACTTTATCCTTCTTTTAATGATAACGTAGTGCAGGTATGCATCATGCGAGTACGCGTTTGAGTACTCTGGTACTCGTGTTTGGTTATTGTTGTCGTTTAGGTGTGGAATATTGATAAGACAGAGAATAAACAAAAAGTGATACGATCTAAAAACAACTCTCTTTTTCTCTATTTACATAACCCGTAAAAATGTTTTTTTATGGTATTTCAGTCAAGAAGTATATTTTTTCACTCTGTCGTCTGTTTCAATTACAAAATATGTATAGATATCTATACCGTTTGTAAACGCGCGACACTTGGTACCAGCCAATCAAGAGTAAGGGTGCTATTACGACAAATGTAATAGCACCCTAATTGGTCTAATTGGAAGTGAATGTCGAAAGTATGTACCTACTCATAATTCTTTTACAATGCAATCGACCGAAATAATGTGCAGCATAAAGACATATCTCTTAATTCTCTTTCTCATCGAGAACACTCAAAGGTATAATAGTAACGCTGACTGATCTTATTCGCGCATGACTTCTTAAATGAAATTATATCTTAATAAATCAGAATACGTAACTTGATCTACACGGAAACCAAGAGAAGGAACTTCGGACGCATTAGTCGTGCTAGCTTTCGGCGAGCTTACAAAGAATGAATATACATGAGTACAAAGGGTTCTTTTAATATGTCTCGCCTCAGTAATTTTTTCCATGAGAGAAACTCGTAATGGGTAATATTTTTATAGCGGCAGTTTCATATGGTACGATGTCCAGTATAATTCTCAACAAAGAGCCTTTTTCATAAAAGAAGCTGCCGCTTGTCTTGCATCTGCGAGCAAAGCATTGAGGTCAAGAATTCATTTTTGTCGTGAAGATAAAATTGAGACAATTAATGGATATTTAAATATATAATTATCCAATATATGTAATTCAACCCTATATAAATGATAAACATTTCTCTGACAATCGTAGCTGATAATGAATAATAATGAAACGAAAAATACCTTTATTTAATTGCAGCCTTAATTACAGCTTTAATTACAAACCATATGTTAATTAATAAAAGAATGGCATTCTTTAAAAAAGCGAGAAAAAAAAAATTTTTGCTTATAACAAACTGTTTTCAATTATGTTAAATTTTTAAGTTAATTACACTATGCGAAGTCTATCGCGTATTTTTCAAGCCTTACGACTTTTACGAGAATAACTCAGATTTAATTAATAGAAATCATATTGATGAAAAAGTAAAGTTTGCTTACATTAATATACGCGATACAGTATTCTTATCATATCGATGGAGTTTAGATATATTAATTACATTATATTGTTCTCATATTATGTTACGATATAATATCACAATATATAGAATTATATGTAATATTAAACAATTAATGAATTACGAGATGTTTACGAAGTCGGATAGATATACTGTAAAATTGTGAGAGCGTAATTTTTACGCTGAGTCATTCATACAACTTGATTTGTCGCCAGCGAGAATTTAAATCCCTCAAATCCAAACTTGTTCTACTAGCAGCTCAATACTTTCCTCTTGGAACACGTTTCGATTTATCCCAGGAGAGCGGAAAGCCAGCAAACTTTGGGAGAAGAAGAAAGGTGGCTGCCGCCACGTGATTCGACAAGGGGTTGAATAAAGGCGAGTTAGTTCCAGGAAAGCCGGAGGAGAATCTATCCATGTATCCGTATTATCCCTTAGCTGCCGACACTTCGACCAACTTTCAAGTATCGATCCGCACCACATAGTTTACTTACAGTGTCCGTATTCCGTCGTCCCTGTTCTCGCAAAAACCTTAAGAATCCCTCCCGGAACTAATTTAATTTCCACGCTAAGCAGCGATTGTGTCAAAGTCAATAATGAATTTATCGTAAATAAATTATTAATCACCAGCAAAAGTTGACGCGAATGGCGTCATTATGATAACAAATGTATAAGAAATTCGGATCTTTTTAGAAATGTAAAGATGCGTAAGTGTGATAATAACTCATAAACCTATAGTAAATATATATTGGGATACACGTTGGGAAATCGTGAAACAATTGACCGCAATATAAACTAGGCATTAAAGTGGTATGCGTTATATCAGTTAACATTGATATTGTATTGAGTTACCACCCCTTGATCCGCGGCGCTATCATATTCCCAGGGGATGTCCAAAAATAAAATCCAGAGGATCATCCCGGCAAGGACATCGTGCGTGAACAGGGGCGGTCGCGCCAGTGCAGTGCCGAGCTTTCCTAGATTTACGACTGGATATTATGCAGATGGTACTTGCATTAAATGCACCGACAGCGCAGCACGCCACGGACAGAAAAAAAGATGCTGAAAGCGCGGTGAGGGTGAACGGCTCACCCTACGCGCGACCGCCAGGCAAATTGTTTTCGTGTACCTGTTCTTTCGCGTGAAACACCCGGCGAGGGTAGGGACCTGTGGGGGCGTTAGATATCGAACGGGCGGGAATCTATGCAAAAAGCGACATAGCATGCAAATTTGTAAATATGGAGATTCCGAAGCGATCCGCGATGCAAATTTCCCGCGCGTCGAATTATGCGCGGAACGAACATGGCTACACAAAATTATAAATTACCCTGATTCGTATGCATATTTAATTGATTTAAAACTGAATTTCAAACGGCGAATAATAATTAAATAATTGAATAACAATAAAAATGATTCGGCTAATCATGCCTGCCCGAATATTAAAGATACATCGCTTATCGCAGGCGTGATTAAACTCGATCCATATAGCGAACGAGTGCGAATTTACGCGAGCTATAAATTATCTCTCATGATCATCGTTAATTTTTTATAGAGAGGCTGCGCAGCATCGCAATTAGTTCACTGTGCTAACGTAAAATTTATCATTATGGCTGTATTATTAGCTCAAACCGTACACACTATGAATTAAAACGGACTCGAGACTATTGATAACTCGATGTACATATTTGTTCACGAAAACTCCATTGTTTCTCACTAATTACTTCAATCTGGCGTTCTCAGTCATAGCAATATGTATTGAGTATATATCGCGCAAACATAAATGCATATATATTGGGCTGATTTAGCTACGATGGAGAGTGACAGAAACAGCGACGATCGAATGCAAGAGAGAGAAAAGGCGACACTTCGATACGACACAGTCGGCCACTCAGAAAAAGTGCGTTTGATTTGCGAGCGTATACGCCCGGCGCACAATCGCGATAGTTTTGTGCGTCCACTGTAAACGAAGGGCACTTTTACGAAGCGCACTTATGACCGCGTACTCGAGTAATCCAACGCGGTATCAAATACACGGCAACCACCGGCGCAAGGCGATTTCCACATTTTCTGCGCGAGCGCTTCTCCTATCGCCGTGATTTCGCGTTCTGCTGTTTTATTACGGCCGCACATTTGTACACAGATGTTACGTACGCTCATGTACAAACTGGAACTCTTATGCGGAGTGTTATCTCGTTTCTGATATTAGAATATTTCAATCCAGAATATGTACGTTCATTCAAAGATAGAAAAAAATAGATATCTCTCATGAAAGTATCTATTTGCTTCCTCTGAGAGGAATCATTTCATGATATAACAGTGAAAAACATTGCAGGACAATAAAAAAGACATAAAAACTGATTTAGTTGAAACAATTATATTGCTGCATGCAAAATCTGTGAAGCGTTGCATTTATAATGCATTTGATATATATCAAATCATATGGACCGCTATAAATTTTCGCGGGTTGACTACGCTAGGAAAGCGAATTGCAGCAACTTTTCATATAGACGTGCCAATAAAATATGCGTAATATACGAGCAACACTAAATAACTTCCTTCGATAATTCCCGAATGACGACCGTTAGAGAAGGGATTCGAGGGTTAGAACGATTTGAATCGACGATTACCCACGTTGGGATGTTCGGGGAGGATATTTATGGGCTTAGAAATCGCAGTAGGCCGACAAACGATCGTTACTACCTCTCAGAGTGTATTTACTGCCATTGTGGTTCACAAATTGCTAGTTGATGTAAAACGATCATTTGAAGTAGATTGCGATTATCAAGGATTACTTGACATTAGTTTAAACATATAAATCTAAATTCTTTTGCATATTAGTATGCATGGATATAATTTATGCAAATTAATTATATTATTGTTGCCTGTCTTAATTATCGGGAACAGTGTTTATCTAAAGATAGGATATAATTGTGTCCAATAAAGTATTTGAAAAAATCAGTCACATTTGAATTCAAAATGCTGCATCTAATAAAAAGTCATGCCCAATGACTGAAACAAATAAAACGAATATTTTCTTGGTCTATTCGCGTTTAAAGAATGTTTGTATTCTCTCTTCACAAACCGGCTAGCGGCGCGGAAGGTCATGAGAGGTGCCAATGCACCGACGTTACCTTCGCAAGCGCCGTATTCTCGAGTGACGGTTGATCCTTGCCATTCCTTAGAACGATCCGTCGTCGACCGACATCAGTTCTCCCAGAAGATAATCGAACGAGAATGTTACTTTCCTCGTGTGTGCGTACGGTAATGTTATCGACTCTTCACGCCGCGCGCCGCGCCGCTCTCTCATCCCCCATCCTCCCTATGGTCTCGCCGGGCTCTTACTATGTCCGAGGAGTTTCTAACCGATTGTGTACACAGTCCCGATAACGAGGAGCTCGCGCATATACAGCGCTGAACACAAAGCAAATATTGAGCCTTTATCGACCTGACCTAACGTGATCTGCTGAAGAAAATCGTTATATCCAAGATAAAGCTCAAGACGCGGGAGAGAGATGTACGCGAACTACTATAACAAGCGCTTATCGATCGTGTATATTGCGTCCTTGTTCGACGACTAATGTAGTGGATACTACTCTCATCTACGCATGTGTATGTGCGCGTACGTACGTACGTGTCGTAAACTGTACTGCACAATCTTGAATTATCCACAGATGCTTCAAAATTCTCTCGGGTATATATAATAACATTTTTATTTCGTGGAAGGGTTCTAGATTTTTGATATGTCGAGAAATACAAATATATAATATACTAGTTCTGTCGCGTGTTTTCCATCAGCTAGCTCTGTAGAGAGAAGTATTGATTTTACTGCACTAAAGCAGTATCAAACGTATAGCGCTCGCTACTAATTAGCGATACGCTCGGCTATAATTGCCAATTATACATTTCGTTACACAGAAACACACACACACACATAGTATTAGAAGGAAAAAATTGCAATATTTATTACTTAGCTTGTTTTAAATATACATATTTTACACCTACAACGACTGAACATATTTCTAAAAAAAGTTCTAAGTCTGAAAATTTTGTGTTGCATTAATAATTGTTAATGCCACACAGCACATACACAATTTTCATGATTTGTTGATTACGTACTTTATACAGAAGTAGTTTTTACTCAGCGTATTTTCAAATATAAAAGGTTAATAATATCGACACCTAGCTCAGCTGCGGATAATTCTTGATGAAGACTAATGAATTATAGGAAAGAAGCGCGAAGTGAAACGGTACTAAAGGAAGATAAAGAAGAAAAGGGTTGACGTAAGCTTTAGGTGTCGAAAAGAGATAATGATGAAGGCGCTGATGGGACTCGATGAGAAGAATATTATTGTAACGGTTTTAATTACTATTTCTAATGAAAGACGGGGCTATTAAATTTCTGTCAAGTTTGAGTTTTTAAATGATAAAGATTAGCTAAATATATACATTATTTTCTGATAAACGACATTGTGCGATACAAGAATGCTATTTATAACGTAATGGAATTTCATAGTTATGTCTTTTTTTCAAACAACAAATCGTTAAATTATGTTTTGCAAAATAAATCGTTACCAGCGTCCCGTCATTTATGTATGAGACGGCAAAAATGTTCACACGTGGTGACATTAGTAATCCATTGTTCGCATATACCACCGACGTCATAAATTTTACGTAAGGTCACAAATGAAAATATGAAACATTAATAAAGCGGACCGCAGAGAGATCAAATATGTAAATCTCTCATCCATGCTGGTTTTCAAGGTAGCGAATATAGTATAGCTGAAACAAGAGCCGGAGGAGGGCCGCGCATTATTTCTGTTCCAAAAGAACGACGGAGCATAGCATGAAACTCAAGTTTCGTCTTTGCTGTGTTATGAAAAAAATGCGAGAAAAAAATAAAATTTCGTTAGAAAGAACATAATTAAAAACTATAGTTTTGCGCGGGAAAACCCATAACATCCCGTTCTCCTTCTGACGACTTTTTAAGCAGTTTTGCGCGTAGCACGCGCCCGACTAGAGTGCAATGTTCTTTACCAGTTATAAACGTTAATGAAGTACATTGTGCAGCAGCATGTAGGGAGATTTTCCTCCACAAAGCAATTAACTCTCCTAGTTCTAATGTCTTTTTCACAAAAGATGATTTTTCGTCACTTATTCTAGTTAACCTGTCGACATATGTTAAATATGTGTCATTAAAATGATTACCACGTGTTCAACTTTTCAGTTGCATTTATCTTTATACTTATACCTATCTATAATAGATTTTTTTAAGATTGAAGAATGTTTTCGTTACTTTAAATATGCTTTATATATCTAACAATAAGATTTAATATATGATAAATTTTACAAATTTTTGCATTAGATATATCACTGCTTTATACGCACACAGTGGTTTATAAGCAAAAAATTGACATATTTTAAATTGAAACTTTTTCTCATTCAACCACGTTGTGCTTTAAGAATTAAGAATTTATATTAGATTTGCGCAATTCCTCGAGAATTGTTATATAAAATATGTAAAAAGTATCTTTATTTTATTCACATTTGATGTTAAACAATTTAAAATGAGGATGAGGGGAAGTTTATGCGGAGATAAAGAAGGATAGTTCATACTCCGGGAAGGCGACAAAAGCGGAGAATATCTCCTCTAGGAGCAAAGATGAAAGGCTGAAGGAGAGAAGTATTAGGCAGAGACTTATTGCTTCAGTAATTACTACTAATAGCCGCCCCCTGAGTAGCGAGGGCGAAAGGAGGTGGTTCTATACTATCCCATATTGTCCGGGAGTGCCTGAGAGAATTCCATGTTGGTAAACATCCGGACCATAAATTTTTCCAGGATTCCGTGGAATTTTCGTGCACTTTACGGGGATCCTCGCCGACGTTCCACGTCGCTTCATACTGCAAGGCGTTAAGGATACGGGGAAATGTTATCGTGAAGGGATGATGGGCCAGCGGAGAAATAAGCTCCTTATGAAAAAGGGAAGGGACAGATAACAATGATATTCAGGATTTTAAAGAGACACACGACCGAATTCAATATATCGATGTTTACTGCTCTCGTATCGAACGGCATTTATTATTCGCGTCATATTTACTCACAACTAATTACACAGTCGCGTATCTTTGCACGTGAAAATGAAAAAAATAAATTAATGAAATTATACGTGTTGCCATTTTCTTGGCATGACAAATATTTCTGTAAAAGTTGATAATTTATTTCCGTGCATCTATTCTTAAGGCACTGTTCTCTCCCGCTATGAGAATCACTATGATAACGATAACTCCCGGAGGTAGCGTACTATATATGCACGCCATATTGAATGGTTGGTGCGTGATTTATGATCCGTCTCTATCGCGCCCTTATTCCCTTACCTCGTTGTCCCTGTGCAACCAGTCGGCTTATGCTTCTATGACATGGATATAACTTGCTTCTTCCTTGCAGTGATTTCTCGAAGCTATTGATGTAGCATTATCATACACATCGTCAAACGGAATTAGATTCGTTTAAAAGTATTTCATATTTTTATATTTACACGTGTTTTATGTATTTATCTCTCTTTTATACTATGTTTTACTTAAATATCTTCTTTATGCAATAATTCCAAAATATTTCAAAAATAAAACGTATCACATATATCTGTCGTTTTTAAGGCTACCTCAAACATATTATAAAAAAGGAAGAAAAGGAAGTAGAGGTATACGTTGCGCATAGTAAAGAGCTACTCGCTTAAATTTCATATTGCGGCCTGTTTTACCTTCGACAAAATCTGTGCGATAACGTTGAGCGGTGCTAGCAAACTCGTTGGACGGAATTGCGGGACGTAGCTAGACATCGAATAGCTCCCGTGTGATTTACAGTCTAGCCCTATCAACGTCCTGGCCTTTCGTCATGCTACCCTTCACATACCCTAAGCCGGAAGACGAGCGTTTCTATGAAATAGAAACATCTTGCTGGGTTTCGCGTGGCATAAGCCAACGCTCGAGATATATTTTATGGGGTAACATTTCCCTGACGGTGCCGCCGTGTAGAAACACCCGCGGAGGAGTATCCCATACATCAGGGTTGCACCCTGTCTCTTAACGCAGCGACTCTCAATGGGAGCGGCAGCGTCTCTGAATAAGAAATACATGTAATCCGCGAAGAAGATAATACGGTACGATCGATTATCTTAAATTATTTATAGACACCTTTCACGATGCGTTCTTGCGTTTTATTAAAAATAAAATATTAATATAAAAGAGAAGATTACCTAACATTTAGAATTCTTCCGTAATATCAACTTAAATATGTATTTCGTTGACTTTAATACGATTCACATAAAAAAAGATATATAAACCTTCATCTGCGTTCCGTAAAACTTGGAAATCTTCCTGCTAGTAGTAAAAAAAAGGGCTCCGAAAGATAAAACTTGAGAGCCATTGCTCCCTTTCTCTTTCTCTCTAACCTAATGCTTCCATCTTTTGTCGTTTTTCTTCTTTCTTTCGTTTAGTTACTTTTTTATTCTTGTTTTATTTCATTTACCCTAAACGTACCTTTCGTATCCTGACCTACTTTACTCTAGCGGGCTCTTACCAAGTCTGTCGTCTTCGCGATTACTGTCACGCACGTCCTACATGTCTGAAAACTACTTCCTGTAGTTTCCCCTTATGAAAATGACTTCATTTTGTCACCAGGGACATTCGATTAAAATCATTATGCCTCATTTTCCTTAACGAGTTTGTGAATTATTTTATTGATATTTTAATAATTTTTTTTTTAATTATATATCTTAATAATATTTTGATTTATTTCATTCATGTAAGCATCGAAGCTGCTTATTTATTGCTGTGATGTCTGTAAAACTCTCGATTATCTATTTAAAATAAATTCTATTATTTACACGATATTAACATTACTTAAATAATTATTTGTTAATCTTTCGACTTAATTTTTTGCATAAAATGTCCACTGGTTTATTGTTTACGTCCAAGCGACGTAATCTGTTGTCTTGTACGCGCCGCCTAATCATGTTCCTGATGAGCCGCGGGCAAGTTGCGAATCAGAACGTAATACCTGTGCTTTTGGCACCCAAATTCGGAGAGCGCGGCTAAATAACATCTTCGACGCAAGCAGCTCCGGGTAGACGATACTGCGGCTGCTCTAGATCGTAATATCGCTTTAATTATGTGCGCCGTATTTGCGCCGGGTCGCGTTATTAATTTCGGGTCCTCACGCCGAGAGACTTACCGTTACGACCTCGGGGGTTATGTCGGATTCTGCGAACCCTCCAGCAGGAACGTCGCCGAGAACGGAGACGTGCCGTCAGTGGGTGGGTGTGCAACCCTCCCCGGGATACATGTCTGCACGTACGATGCATCCGCCCAGCGCAGCACACGGCTCATCTTCGAAATGTTATTGCGCGGAGCGTATACCCCCATCTCTCTCGTCCTGCCGTATGTAAATTATTTCGGGCGCTAAATTAAACAGGTGAAACGGTGTTGCGCGATAAGTTGGCGCGAACAGAATTGCCCCCCCCCCCCCCACGAAATATCTCCGTTTTAGGATGTTTACGACAGCCAGGATGTTTGGATTCGCGACGTTGATGTAGACGAGGACGAGAGCGCCGCTTCAATTGCAAGCTTGGAATTATTATGCTTTTTGCGCGCGATAAGAACAACAATATCCGAGATATTCAATTTAAGTTGTCATCGCCGACGAAAGTTTTGACATGGCCGAAGTACTACGTGACGGAAAGTAATAAGTTTCAATGATACTCGTTACACGGATAAACGTTCGTATTTCCCGTAATAATTTGAGATCGTACATGTACGTGCAAAAATGTTAAAAATTGAGATATATGAATGTACGGTTATTTGAGCGTTAATTGATTCATCATTTATGAATGCTATTATAATTGTGCCTGTATCTGCTTGTCATGTTCGTGCCATCGGAGCGCTATTTTCAATCGTCATTTCTGTCGCCGTCACCGTTTCTTGGAACAGGTACATACCGCGCTTTACAGCCATCGACCGGAGCTAGATCGCACTCTATTATTTTTCACCGATGTAATTTTTCCTCGTTTTCCAGACAGTTTGGTCGGGCGTCTCGCGGAAAATATCCCCGCGGATTGCGGTCGTCGTGCAAAATAAATAATCCCTACTGTCGTTTCCGTTTCTCGTTTCGTTCCGCTTCGCGTGTCACGTGTCTGTTCCATTTTTATTACAACGAAGCCACCTCGTTACATCGACTCGCGTACCTATCTTCTTTTTTTTTTTTTTTTTTTAATTGTGCGCACCTCTATTCCATGGCATTTTTGAATGCATAATGCGGTGTGCAGAGATTTCATATAGACTGTAAAAATAATAATATATGTTTGCAATATTTCGAAACCTTGATGGGGACAATAGAAAAGGAAATCAGATATCCTATAATGCGCGCGCTGTTTACCATGTCTGTCAATTAGTTCTACTTCTATGATTATATTTATATATGAAAGATTCGCCTTTTTTAATATACCGCAATGCTTATTACAGGGTGCATCAAAACGACAGTTCGAAGTTCTCGGATGGAGCAATTAACGAACAAACGCGAATGGACTTAAAGTTTTGCTCATCGCTTTCTCTTGTGCAACTCATTTTACTTGCCGAACTGTTATGGTTACTTAGAATGCATTATGAAGACATAGTGATGCCGCATACAGCTGCGGTGAACTTTACTTGTTGCAAGTATCTGCGCTACATTACAGTGTTCGCCACAAATAATTTCAGTAGACACAATATCGATTTAAATTCTTAGAATGCTATTGATTGGAATGCCATATTCATGCATATTCATCTACATTTGTACACTTCAACATAAATTAATTAATCTGTTATTGATATTTTTAGGGAATAAAAAATAATTGAATCTCTATTATGAAATTGATGCTCGTAAAAATATAATTACAGTTAGGTAGTAGTATATAAAACACTGTGTTCAAGAAAAATTAAAGCTGTAAATGAGAGAAATTACTTTCCCATATGTATACATTTATATCTGCAGTTGCAAGGATTGAAAGGGAAATAAATGTTCGATTTGGAACGCCTTGAATGTCTTTTTAAAGTGCATGAATTTTTAAATGTTCTACTTGCTATGTAGAATTTACGAATACTCGTCACTTACCGAAAAGCTATCAATCTCAAACTTCGCTGAGAACTGCTTGTTAATGAAGGAGTCAATTTTGTTAATAAAAGAGAATTTAACTGAAATTATTTAGTACAAAATTACTATAAGTCTGTTTTATATAACTTAACAAATATACATAAAATTGTCAATATTTCTCTCTTTTCTATTTTCTTCTTTTTTTTACAAATTGCACTAAACAGGCTTACATGTTTTTTTTTTCAAAGTCTTAAATTATATAATCGATTTTATGTGCACAATATGCAATATTAAAAATTCTAAGATAAGATAATATTAAATAAGATCATATTTAATATGGCAAATTGTTTAGTACTACAAATAAAGAATATCTCGGGTTAATTCTTTATTATAAAACATATACTTGTCTTTTCAGATGTATCTGTACTCATTTCCTATTTCTTGTAAATCTTGTCTAATTAGAGCACTTTAATTAGTGAATTACATTTTAATTAATAAATCTTTTAAAATATAATTCTTTTTAAAAAGAAAAACTTGGCATCGCGATTGCGCCTGCTCCAGTTTGCGTTACGCGCGGAAGTATTACTTGAATGTCCTTTTTAATCTTAATATTAACCTCCGGCTTCTTCAGCAAGTGCTTGAATAAACCTGTAATAAATTGCCCTTGTGTCCTATACTTCTCGAAATCGAAGTCTTCGTTGTCTTGAAGAAGATTGGGATTTTGAGCGAGGTATGTAATTAGGTCGTTATACGCTAGTTTCTCCTTGTACGTCAATTGATCGAAGTTCACCGTCTCCTGAATCATGTTGCCTAGTTGCACTTCAGCCTTAACTACGTACGTTTCGACCCACATCCACATGATGGGCAAGGCACCCATATCGGTGAATTCCACCTTGTCTTTGTAGTATCTAAGTGTCTTCAGAAGTCGTTTCTCGAGATGTATTTTACCGGACAATGCACTCTGAATAATTTTGTGCAAAAGGTCTCCACGAGACATAGTTAATGGTGGTTTTTCTACATGCAATTTTTCCAAAAGAGTTGGATCCGCGAGGAATTTCTCTAGCTCTTCTATCATGACGGATTCGTCATCATTACGGGCTGTTGGAAGAGCAACAGTCAAACTTGTTAGTTCAGGCTGCCACTGACCTGTAGTTTCGGACATCATCTTCACGAGTTTATCTTCAGACACTTGAGTGCTTATCGATGGTACCTCGATAGCCTGTACATAAATATCAATTAAGGATTTCAGCTTCGGGTTTGATTGAATTATTTTACTTTTTTGTAGTTTGTGCAAGAGCGTTATCAAAAGTGCCCCTTTATTTGGATACACCAATGGTTCAAAATCTGGCCCAAGTATTTCCTGAATCTTCGAAGACGTGAAAATCATTTTGAGAGGTTGTATTGTTATCGCAAGCGTGTCCTCTTCTTCTAAAGTAGGCAGCAGATCAGCGTAAGGATTAGATGGATTTATAGACTGCAACAATATCTTAGGATTGACGATAGGTACAGTGACACTGTCGGATAACTGTTCATCGGGTGGATGTTCGCCAATACTACCGTGGGTCAAGTCGTTCGGATTAAACGTGGAATACACGACATTTGATACCAATTTCTCCGACGAAGCTACGATGGGTAATAATATCGTTGAGCTGACATATTCTATACTGGCGATATATTTATGAATATAGTTTATCAAATCCGTATTCTTCGTTACTTCCGGATAAGTCGCGGCTTTCTTAAGTACTGCTGACAACAATGCAATATTCGTGGGATAAACTGTCGTATCCACATCCTTCAAGATCTTCTTAACGTAATTTTTGCCAAATATGGTAGACAATGGTTGTAATACTTGAGTACTTATTGGTGTACCGCTATATTGCATGAAACCAGTTGTTTCCGCCGATTTCAGAAGTTCCTTGATATCTGGTAAAATAATTTCACGTTCTTCCGAGGTGTAACTTTCCATTTCCACCGTCGTTACAACTGGGACGCCACTATTGGATATTTGCACTTTAAGAGGCAGATCAGTGTCTATAGTAGGAGGTAATACTATCGCACTTGATACATTCTCGTTACTCACTTTCTCTTCCACCCTCCGTGAAAGTTGTGGTTTAGTATATAATTTCCTTGTTGCTTTGGTAGATTTTTTCGTTGTGATTTTTTTAGTACTCACTTCTTTCTGTGAAGAACCGCGAGCCTCAAGCTCCTCACTTGCAGTTACAAACACTGGTGGTATATTTTCATAAATAGTCAATTCTGAACTATGTTCTAAATGTTCCGGAGTATATTCTATTTCAGAATTATATTCTTCAACAATACTCTCTCTTTCAGATCCTGTATATTGGGGCTTCTTTTTTGAGAGATGTGGTTTCTGCGTTGGAATATAAGTAACCAGAGAAGGAACGTGAGATATTGACGTTAACGAAGGTTTCATAGTTAAGGGCCGGTGTGATGTATCTTCTCGAGCAGATATATATTCAGTGGCATGTGATTCGGTAACTTTTGCTCCAGTGACTCTTGCTCCTGTGACTCTTGCTCCTGTGACTCTTGCTCCTGTGACTCTTGCTCCTGTGACTCTTTCTCCGGTGACTTTTGCTCCGGTAATTTTTCCTTCGGTGACTCTTGTCTTGGTGACTTGTGCTTGGCCTGTCGTAGCAGAACGTGCACCGTGGATTGATGATTCCACCTTTACTTCTGCAGAGTCGATATGTGTAGGAACTTTCCATTCTGGAGTTCCAACTTGCTCGAATTCTTGTACAGCGGCACCGGGAACTTTACCAACATATTTATCTATGTTCCATATGTACGGAACTCCGTTGAAGCCACTTGGCACATTGTTCGTATACGTAGTATCTGTCTCGATTGCCAGGTTTACCGGTTTTTCCCGGTCTAGATAGAGATTTACATCTACTGGTTTTATAGGGCCTTGCGATTGATGCTGAGGCGGTGAAGTTGTCTTCAGAATATACGCTACATTTTGAATTTTCGTTATTAATGTGAAAGGTATATTATTTTGTAATTTGTGTACCTGGGAAAACGTATTCATCAAACACTGTTTAGGTGTCAGGCATTTGCTTTTCTCCGTTGGTATCAAGGTACTCAAAAGCACGGCTGTTTCCGGCTGTGCAATTAACTCAAGCTTTATGGAATCTACGGTCGACTGAAGTACTTGATCCGCATCAGGGGTCTTCACAGATTCCAAAAGTATCAGTACATCAACTTCAGGTGACACAAACGGTGTGAAAATTCTGGAATATCTTTTCATGATTAACGCTGGTAGCAGAGTTGTGGCCGGCTGTTGTAGCATGTGTGAATTTGGAAAGCTTGGAACGCGATTCGTAAGTCTCGTTATGAATGCCAAGAGAAGATCTAAGGGATCGCTGTAGGCAAATTTGTTGAATCCCTTGAGAATTTTATTCATGTCCTCGTTCTTATAATTGTGCATGAAGTACGTTAGTAAACTATTTTTCATGAGAACCGCATCCGAATCAAAATCTTGGGGAATAATTGCTGAGAGCAGCATTCCTACATCTATGTCTTTTTCAGTCAAATGATTCATATATTTGAAGTTCGAATTATAGTAAGATGGAACTGTTACAACCTTCAAGTGATGGTACACGTAACCCGCGGCGTCCTTTATGATCATTGGTACGTTTGAATTGAGAATTTTAGTTAGGACAGAAAAGACAAGTGTATAAGCGTCATTGCCAACGGGTTCCTTTCCAATCGAATCCCAATCATTATAGTCGATGATATTATTTTTAGTTAAATCGTACAGAAATCTGACGTTTTCTTCCAATACGGGATCATCGCTAGGGTTTGGTAAGTTTATCAGTATCAAACCGAATAATTCTTGCGACAAAGGCTGCTTCTTTGTTTGTAGATTGTTAAGAAGTTTTACGAACACCGGACCAAGAGCTTTCTGAGTGATATTCGAGTGTTTGTCATATCCTATCGTTTCTTCGTTTTTAATTTTACCTTTCGAGACTGTGTCTAAATCGATATCGGCAAGATAATTAAACGTCTCAAATTCTGTTGGTTTTAGTAACGTATTTAAATCGATTCTATTCAATTCGATCTCGTTGGTCAAGTATTTAGCTGTGCATTGAATATAAGATGGTAGATTTTTTGTCACCGACGACAATATGACACTTGTCTGTTGATTCTTGTCTGTGGTATCTAATTTAGATAAAATCGGTAATAAATTATACATATAAACCATCTTTTTCTTGAAGAACTCGTAAAGCGTCTGCAATGATGTATATTGTTCTTCCGTCATTCCGCTTTCAAGACCGTGGAGCAAATACGAGAAGATATGGAGTATGTTATCACGGAATGTCACTGACGATTTTAATTTCTCTATTACTACGTTCTTCCTGTTATCGCCATTCGGAATATTTTGTTCATCTTTCAGGTATTGAATACTGCTACTTGAATACTGTTCAAACAGCACCGGATTCAAAGATCTTCGTACGACGCCGAAGTCCGAAAGAGCACGTAGTAGAACATCTTCGTTATTTGATTTGTGCCCAATTCCCTTCAATCAGAAATATCTTTTATCGTCACAATAAATTACGATATATAATAGAAATAGATAATTAAATAATAACAAACAAAACTCATGTATATAACTTTGTTATCTTATTCCATTTTTAAACTATATTATTTTGAAAAAAAGTTATATATTTTCACACTTACTTCTTTTTTTAATTTTGGACGGTGTTTGCCCTGAAAATAAAATAAATCAAATATCACTAAAAATTATTTTACCTAACAAAATATAATACGTAACTTAGTTTTAAAAAGCTAACAATTTTACTCGCTTTATACACAGTCATTTATACAGATTATCAAAATTATAATGTACGTATCTAATTAGCAAATAATCACTATATTGTATCCAGCATCACTATATATTTGTCGAAATGTTAACAGTTCGTGTCAACATAATAAACTTACTGCCGCAACTGCACATCGCACGAATGCTGTTCCAGTTATGACGACGAAAATAATAGTTATTACATTTTTCACTATCATTTTGCAGAAAGTTATGTGGCCGAATCAAGCCAAATGGAATCGTATAAAATATTCGATCGTTGTTTATACGTGTAAAACGTTTCACATTACACAATATTCTGTTGGATTTAAAAATCGCTGCGTCTCGCAGCACACCACGACGACTGAGGTAAGCTTTAACGAGGGCGGTGCCTTTATATGGAACAACAATCGAATTGCCATGGGTTAGAATTATGTAGGTGCGTGTACGCGACCGCCGGCTGAGAATGAGTAACTCAGCAAGCGCATGTTATTGCTAACTGATAATTAAATTTTACTGTTCCGTACGTTCGATATTTCTCTCCCACCAGTTCCTTCGACTTGGTTGGTTTGAGCATCGAGCGAGATGAGATACGCTTGTTTGATTTATTATTCTTGATACCATCTTTAAACGACCAGATGCTGTATTACTTTTATGTTACAAAGAGATTGTTCCGCCATCGAATTTCTATCGCGGAATTTAATTCTCGGATTGTCATTTGATTTGGTTGTGCAAAATATAGATTTTGCCAAAATTTTGAAACTCGACACATCGTAATGACGGCATTTAATTATTAAATAATTAGGTATGATTAGGAGCACATTTGTTACAGCAAACCACACGACTTCGATGTTACATAAAAAAATATATCCATCTATCTCGGTTCGATGGATTAATCACTGAAAAAAATTAATCACTGTGTATGATTGCGCGAGAGACAATATAAATATCTCATGCGGGAAATATACACAGAATAAATACGAATGCTGGAAAAACACAAAAATTGATCATCTTGTTTGAAAAATTCGCTCATCAAAATATTCGCACTTCGCGGAATTGCCACTGGTGCATCAAATTTTCGTTAGTTTCTTCGTTATCTCACAGATTGTTTTCAATATATCTTTTGGAACTGATTGCTTCCCCGTGCCACGATTCCATGTGAAAGCGACCGTACTAACACTTTTCTATCAATAAAAGTGATCTCAAGGCTGAAGAGAACTATTTTCCACACTATTCTCTAGGCAAATTTATCTCAAAAACATTTATATTTACGCGTACACGCGCATGTATGTTCGCACGGATCAATTTACTTATATGATACGTTACATAAAGTTATTATCGCAGTAGTTGATTAGTTGGTATGTCCATTGCAATATAATAATCACCGTCGTAGGAGCTTATTGTAATTAGAAAACGCAATAATACAACAGCAATAATACTAACGACGCTCATATAAGTTCAACGTCTAATTTACAGTCTTATATTATATGTTCTAAGTAATTTTATGTCTTTTCTGTAGATATAGACGTAACCGCTTGAAATAAGATACTCAACATGTAGCCGTTACTCGCGACAAAGCGCACCGCCACTCTTTTGATTGAGCGCAGTGTATTTTTACTCGGTCGGCCAATAAAACCGAAGCTGACAATCTACTGTGTCCCCTAACAAATGACAACAGATAACTGGCGACCGAAAGGGTCGCGCCGTCGTGAAACGATAAGGTGGCGGGACAGTGACGAATAGGCCTTCGCGATCGCTCCGCGGAGCTTCCGCGGCTGCAATTCCATCGGCGATGCTCGATGCAGCCGACTGCCACTATCATATACGTACCGGGGGGCAATTCCGATAGGCGATCCATTATCTTAAGCGGCATCGAGCAATCGATTCGCGCCGCATCTCGGCCGAGAGCGCTTTTTCAGGTCCCGTCAGGACTTTCGCGCTCCGCGCAACGGTTTCTCTTCCACTCTCTTTCCATCGCCGTCCCTTTTATTCTACGCGCACGTAATTTTTTGGATTGACTCACGAAACGCGCGCGCGCGCAACTACATATTGCGCTTCTATGTTGCTTCCATCGCTCTCGTCCGTATAAGGTCGACCTGTCGGGATTGGGATTGAACGATGCGCAAATATACGGCAGCTCCGCGCCGAGAGCTAAAAGCTCGCGCGTTTTTGGGAAAGATATCGTTTTTCTCGCATTTCCGCGGAAGAATGAGCCTCTATTTATCTCGCGGAGATTAATGACGCTGTTTGTCGGCGATAAAATAGCCCCACGATACTTAACGTATTATTCTGTTTGGAAAAATGGGGATCGTGTATAATCAGGATTGTACGTAAAATAGAGAGCTTTAAAGCTGCTGTTACTCTTGCTGCTGCTGTTGCCGCTGCCCTGCTCTGCTTTCGCTGCCTGCGAAACTTTCGCGTCATGGTAGTAAAATTAATTGATGTAAACAACTTAGAACATATAAACGTTAATATTTTATCAAAAGCTTTAGCGATACATGCGCACATATGCACACATACAAATGAGTGAAACTTGTTACTCATATATGATAAAAAATATTTTATAAGAGAAATATACGAGGTCTTTATGATTCTTAACTGCGGTTCCTACACATCTCTTGCTAAAAAATATAAATGGATATTTATTATCGTACATAGCACGCGGTATACTAAACGTACTAATCCACGATATATACTGTCAAAAGTGTCTGTATTTTTTATGACAGAAAGTGCATCATCCGTTTGAATAATTTGTTTTGTGAGAAATTTGCAATAATTAATATCATAAAAAATTTTTATGACAAAATAACTGAAGTAATGCTAGATGTCAACAGTATTGACATTTCTCTCTGGCAATATATTGTATATAAATATCGCTGTTTATTCCTACAAACTCGAGATAACGATTAGCTGTCACCAGATAAATTTTATGTTATAAATCAACAACAGGAAAAATAGTCTTTTAATGCAGCTCGTCTCCCTTCCTGCATTGCAGCGATACGGGTCGAAATTTATTAAAGCTTCGTATCTTGATCAAACAGCGCTTTTGATTGTTTTGCGAAATTGAAAAAAAAAACTCTAGTTAAGTTTTTCTCCGTAGATATTTTTATTCATCCCCCGATAGCAACCTCCGATTGGACGCTGCTGCTGCACTGTAAATTCCGCCGCTCGATCGCGAGAATCGCTTTTGGAGATTACGATTGATCGACGTTTGCCGAAACTTAAGCTTTTACGATACCGAAGAAATTCTACGAATTTTACGCTTTATGTTTCAACTTCTCGCGCGAGGGTTTACCGTTGACCTAGATATTGATTTTCCGAAACTTAATCAATTTCGGCTTAATATATTCCTCGCGGGATATGAATCGTAATACGAAAACTTGCGCCAGAATTATTCCGAGCAAAATCGTTGGGATAAACGATAATGAATTTGATTTTTATTCAGGATTTTAGACCCACTGATAAAAATGATCTCGGGACTAGAAGGGAATATTTTCCGCATCATATCCTGTACAAACTCAAGGTGCTCTGGTGCTTATATGTGTACATACGCGCAATACATATGTACACAAATGTGTCCGCGCGCGTACACACATTTACTCGTGATCAATATACTCGTGATCCCATATTACACAAAGTTCTTATTACCGCGGTGGTTAATTAGCGTGAGCAAACCACCGCGGATATTATCCTTTAAGTATCCGGAAAGCTAACATTGTGCGAGAAATTGACTGTCGCGGTTCTATCGCCGTTCTTTTTCCGCTGTAATATCGCCATTGTATTGTACAATAGAACCACTCTCCTCATTGAAAGAAATATCTCTATAAATATCATCGCAGTATATACTTCATGTTCCGATTATCTTTTATTGATTTCGAGATTCTTGATAAACTTAAATTTCTTTCCCATTCCGTGTTCACAGGTTGCGGAAGTATCGCACCGAAATCCACTTGGGGCAAAATTGCTACGATGGGCTACGCCAGTCTTGGTATACCCTTGACCCTGGTCTACCTGTCTAGCGCGGGAGGTCTCCTGTCGAGATGCGCCAGAGGCGTCTTCACACGTGCTCTTTGCTGTTGCCTTTGCTCGAATTGCGGCTACTGTTGCTACGACGAGAGGCGGATGCAGGTTAGCGATGGCATGCCTTGCCGAAATTTTCGCATCGTTAGCCGATAAAAAATTCAGTCACAGATTGCCAGTGATACGGTCTTTCTCAATTGTTGAACAAGCCGGGTGTACGTGATGGGAAATGTATGTGTCGCATCAGCTCGACATATGCATAGTCTATGTCGGGCAGGATACGCATGTCCTGTACGATCGATAAGGATTAATCGCCACCGTAGTATTGATTGGTTATTGTTAGAGCGCTATTCAAATAAAATTGGATCAGCCTTCGAAACCCGGTACTCGAAACACAAGAGTGTAAACGATGTTGGCGTTCACTCGAAAATGTTGCGATGCAACATGAATGTAATTGGCACACGTGTAGAATGGTCATTCACGTGTGTTGACGCGCAGATATGAACGGATTTTCCATTTTCGGGTATTTTCTCGTACATACAGGAGAAAGAGCGGCGAATGAGAAAGAAGCGGCAGCAGGAGGAACTGGCGCAGCAACAGCAGCAACAGCTACAGCTGCAGGAGCCCTTTTACGTTCGCGCGAATGCATCTACGTTCACCAGCACCGTGGAAATTAAGGCCAGCCCGAAAGACGAGGTGTCGAGTCTCGGTTCGGGCGACAGGCCGAACGTCACCATACTCGCGCCAATCAGTATCTGTCTCGGCGCGATGCTGTGTTACATCATTGCCGGAGCATTCACCCTGCACAAATTGGACGGTTGGTCATTCGTAGGTAAGTCCCATGCATGTCGGGAAAAAACCTCATAAACTTTGTGTTCAGTGTTGCGTCACTTCTCGACATGAATTCCGATAGTTTCCGCGATATGAACATATCTCGGTGAGCCTCAAAGCGCTTCGAAATTAACGCGGCCGTATTTTCTCATATCAGATTGGCATGCATAAATTCTGCGACGTAATATACGCAGTGCGCAATATACGTAAACACGATATATGTATAGATATAAAGCTTGTACCTTCTTTGAAAGTTAACGGCTAGCGCTTCTTCCACATCTAGACGCGAGCTATTTCTGCTTCATGAGCCTGAGCACTATCGGCTTCGGCGACATGGTGCCCGGTTCTTATCCTCGTCACACCCTCGCCGACTCGAGAAACGTGACGGTCTGGTTCTGCTCCTGCTACATAATGTCAGGGATGGCCTTGACGGCGATGTGCTTCAACATCCTCCACGACGAGATCGTCCATCGGCTGAGTCACCAAACGGACAAGCAGGAGCCGGTGAAGCCGAGCTCGTCCGTAGACGAGCTATCAACGGACCCGTTCGCGCTGACCTCGTGACAATTTCCGTCGGGCAATCTGTGCCACAGGAACGGCACCGACGAGAACAATATATGTGGCACGGAACCACCCACCAATATATTCGCGCACGAAAACGAGATCAACATTCTGAAGGACACTTTCAATCAGGTGGACGTTACCAGAGATTGCAAGCCGATCCTGAAACTCGAGGATCACGTCCCGCCGATCTCTGCCGTCTATATGTTGCCCAAGGTCGACGAGGAGGCCGAGGAAAATACGGAAATGTGAAACTTGGACGCGGATTTCCGGAGATTGGCAGTCCGGCGGCCGGGTTCAATCAATTGGAGATTACCCAGCAGCGTTTTTACGGATCGTAACCCAGATGGATAGGTATATATGACACGTTATATATGCTAAATCGTCAGATCGCGATGAAAAGACGTTTTTGTTGAATCTATTATTAACGTTGAATTTACAGTTAAGACACGCTAACAACTTTAATAAAATCACGAAAATAACGTGTCTGTTAAAATTGCCCGTAAACTTTATATCTTCGTTTCTTTTTATTAGGAACATAGATATAGTGTTGTGTAATTTTCCAATGTGAATTTAGAAAATTCCAATTAGCAACTTCATATAGTTATCTACTAATATCGTCGTGATGTGATAAACGATTGTGTACGATGTTTTTTATGTTGTAACGTTTTTTACACTATCTTAATATACTGTTTTACGTGTCTAGATTCAACGATTAATGATGGAATCATTAATACGTATCCATCAGTGATAATACTAATGAGCATAAATGAACGCGTATACAGAGCGCTATCTGGGACACGTTCAAAAAAATTCAAAAATAAGTGCTTGAACCGTTGGCGCAAGTAAGACATCCTCCTTGAAATCGATACAAGATAGCTCTCATTTTCGCTCGTATATGACAAGAACAATAAATAGATTGACATAAAAATGAAAATTCTGAAATTTCATAAGTTCCATTGTTCCTTTCATCTTGAAACTTATATTACGATCATAATTAAAATAAAATCATGATAATGTGATATAATATTGATACTTTCTACTTGTGTAAAAGTGGCTGTTTGTAAGATTTAAAGGTAATTTATTTATAACGACACGTTATGTATTTTTTTTATAAATACAGTATATTATATAAGTTCTAAGTAAGAGGCATCAAGACAGGCAAAGTCTCTCAAATATCGTAGAAATTTTTTGAACTTCCACCAGACGTTGCCAGGTTAATTTTGAAGTGTCTTTAATAAATGTTTGCTGCATATTGCTGGAATATGAAGTTACCGCTTTCATAAAAACAGGATGTTACGTACCGAAAGGCTGAATGCAAATAACGTTGCCAAAGTTTACTTTATGCTGATTAAGAGCACTGAAAAAAAGGTTTGGTTATAATAACCTAAGGCTTGGTGAAATAGCTTCAACTAAAGGGTTTAGTGATTATGACGAAATATTTGGTTAATGGTAACAAATTTGGTTAATGTTAACAAATTCGGTTAACATTAACCAAATATTTCGTCATAATCACTAAACCCTTTAGTTGAAGCTATTTCACCAAGCCTTAGGTTATTCTAACCAAACTTTTTTTCAGTGAGCACAAATTATTATTAAAGATGGCATTCCAAGGTACAGATGTGCCATTTAAAGTCGCTGCTTGTAAGTGCAGTTTTGCGACGCTTTGCGTCGTGTAGCTTAAAGTAATACGGATTAATTGAAGAAATCACAAAGAGTATAAAATTCCAGGAGCTGAAGCCATGAGTAATTATCTATTACGACTCAGACGTTCGCGTACCGACATTAACGACAGGAAATTACGTTTACGTCGTCGATAAAATGAATAGAGCAAATGACCGGCATAAAATAATTTCCCAAGAGGCAATAGTGCATTTCATTCGCGGCCGGTATGCTATTCGTGCGCGGAAATGTTGAAACTCTTCTTTTATTTCCCTATCGTCTTTATTCGCGTCACGTACCGTTGCTGTGTTTCCTAAAGAAAGCCGTGGAATCGACTGAAAAATTGATATTTCTTCAATATAAATAACGCCTTAAAAACACAGTGTCTTGAAGATACTACATGCAAAAAAAACAAAATACTAAGATAAAATTCTAAAAATAATTCTATATAAATATAAGTAAAGAACGTGTACACATCAAAAATGTACACATCAAAAATGCATCTTAAACTTTGAAGATTTGTCAAATCATCCCTCGAGAATCGATATAGTTGTTATCGAAAGTACTTCACCACTTCGCTTTACGACCCATTATCCAGAAAGTCTGATTCATAATAAAACAGTAGATTTGGCTGAGTTTTCGGCGAATTAACATATCTCTCGAATAAAAATATCATTAATTTTACAGTACCTAAATCATGAGGGAATTTTTTTTCCATAGGATTTTTTTCGTGAAATTAATTTCCAATAATGTCGGGTTTATGCTCGACATCGATTCCTTAACGATCATAACACGAGCGAAATCGTTTGAGCGAATTCGATATTTCCGCGGATTTCATCCGTTTAATATTCAATGAGATTTCGAGGACGTCCTGTCTTGCGAACGGGAACCGACTTAACGTTTCTACACGCCTACTTAGATAGGGACATGTAAGGATTTTTTATATTTCCGTACTTAAGCGTTCACAAGGTATAAAACGCGTTCTTGTCTGTAACATAATTAAGCTATCGATCCTTGCGTCTAGCTCCGGACAGATTGAAGGTACACACGTACGTGGTTACTCGCACGCATACCCGTTTATCGATCGATCTGTCACTTTTCCTACGTCCTCGCGATTCTACCAAACTGTAATTTCAATCACACTGCCGTACGTGGAAAGCTGTGAAGATAGCGACCCGATTATCGTTGAACAAAGATCACGTTCTCCGAGAATGATATGAGCGACATTTAAAGTGGAGAAATCGTTTAAAGATATTGACTGTTCGCATACGCAAAAAAAAACTACGGTATATTTTAATCGTAATATCAACTCAATGAGTTGAGAAACGATCGTTTGTTCAACGATAATTGTCAGCGAGTCTTGTAATATTGTAATAATAATTAGCAACGTGTTGTTTGTTATACTGCCATCGGCTGGACGCTGGAATCAAATGAATGAATGAAATCAAATTCTGTGCTCAAGAACAATAACTAAGGTACTTACGGATAAGCATTAATCCCTAAGGATATTGCGTTTAGGACGACTAATCTCCGTTCTTTCATATTGATACTCGAATAGTCTACGAGAAGTGCGTAAAACAAAGCATAACTGTGAATTAGCTGTAAATGATTATTTTCGTTGCGTATGGGGCAACCTCTGTGCGCGTGGCGATTAATATTAATAAGCATGCCACACCTATGTTGCCATATTAAATATTCTTTACATATCTTTACGCGGATATAGATTATATAATTTAAAATCTAATATAATGTTAGAATAAAATATATGTTAAATTCAAAACTTGTACTTTTTTTTATACTAGATAAATTTTCTTTGTGAGAGTATGATGTAAAAATAAAAAGTGCGCCTAACCGACGCGAAATCTTGTCACGCACGACGCGGAGGAGCGAAATGGTCCCGGAGCGACTTAAAAAATGTCCCTTCTTCTGTTTCCTGTAACATATCATACGGTATAAGGGATTTTGTCGGCCGTCTCTTCACTTATACGAGCGATCGTACGTACGTTACCTCGATATTAAAAGCGCCGAGCGAATCGCTGAGAAGGCTGTAGGACCCCGCCGTGCAACTTGCGAGAGAATTTCGTACGGTGTCTAATGACAATCGATACTGGCTTGAGCAGTTGCTAGAGTTATCGTTATCACTCCGTCGGTGATTCGATGGAGGGTCGTGGCCGGCAGCCAAGACAAACTTTACTTTGGTGCTCGTACCAAGCCATCCAGCCATCGATCCAACCTACCCGCCCGTACAAACTTCCTCACACTCGAGTTCGAGTCGAAGCGGGGCGCTTGCTCCAAGCTGGCGCTACGGCGATTTGTTGCGAGAATCTATTTACAACTTTCCATATACGTCCCCGTGTACGCGAGGAATCGTGCAATAACCGCCGGCGTGTCACGATTGCGAATGCCGGAGGAAATGTTTAAAAGTTTGGCCGCCGCATTCCTTGGTTAAGGATAGGGTACCACGAAAAAAAAAAAGAGAAAATGATATCTCGCGCGATCGATATTTTGCATAACGCCCTGATTAAAGTTTTATTAATCGATATTCTTGCATGGTACTTAGGACTTACAGTTTTCTTTTAGTCGTGCTATTTTAGATCACTTTTAATTCTTTCACGAAGTTTCCTCTCGAGATAATAGACTCATTTACAAGGTGAACTTGTGAAGCGAATTAAAGTTTGACGTAACTTTTCACGCGGATATTGAATTCGTTAAATGTAAGTGAATTTGGCTACATCAAGGAAACATATATATCCTGTCGCATCATCACTTTGCTACTCATGAATGATGAAGAAGGTTAAAAAAATAAAGAAAAAACTTTATGCAATCTTGCATACTTCACTTAAAAAATTTTTAATTATATCTCTTCAATGCGATTTTATATTAGATTAATTTTATGCATATATTATTATATGTATTTCTGAGGACTTTTAATATATCATTCTCAATAAGAAGAAGGTTGAAAATGTGAGAGAGACTTTTCTATTCTATTTCTATTCTCGTATCACATTCGTATATTTTATTTGTAGTTTCATGCATAACAGATTATGAAATAAAAATTTAGAAGCATTGAAGCAAAAGAAAACGACCTTATTTTTCCAGATTAGTATAATTACCGTTACAATATATAGCAGATTGTGGCCGGCAATTTTTTATGTCCATATATAACGCCGTCTATGAGTCCAGGATGAGGTCCCAACGCGGCAAAAGTCCAGGTCGGCTTCTCTCCTTTCACAGGATTTTCTTTCCTATGTAGCTCCTCATCTTTCGCCCTTACGTTCCGGTTTCCTCTGTCGTACTCCAGGGAAATATAACCGAGTTCAAAGCTCTCGATGGTCGACACGAAACTTTAGCGCGACAATTTTGCACGAGAAATATCCAATGAAAGTCAAACGCCACGGGATTCAGCCTCATCGGTGCGTTTCAACCTTGGGGAAAAAAAAAAGAGGAAGAAAAGCAAATCCTGCCCGACCTTCCAACAGCCGACTTAATGGAATTAATGGTTTTCTGCTGTCGCCTTACATATTCATTCTGTGAGTGAATCAGCCTGTGAGCCGTCGAGTTTTCGAAAACTTCAGAAAGTCGAATCTATGTCTCTTGATACTCAATTGCGCTTCTACCGAGGGCAATTAGTGATCTTGCTACTTCTGGCTACTATCATTTCATAGGACCTGAGTAAAGTACTACTAAATTAAAGCAAACTCACTTTGCACAAAGTTAGCAATATTTGATCAATGTGCTTACTTCTAACTTATTCATTTTTATCTCGTTTTATTTCGTTCCTATCCTCATAGCTCGAACATCCTCAGTGAAAGATTATTTAATAACATTTCTTCATAAAAATAAAATAATTATTTATGTATTTATTTCAGTTTAAGGCAAACATTAAGATAAATAAGTGTTCGCTATCCAGAGGAATCATTATCGTTACCACTGAAGCGAACCATCGAGGAGAAATTGCAGGAGAGGAAATCTCGGAAGAGAGATATCTCAGAAGTAAAATCTCATTTATAAGTATCTGAGTTGCAACAATATCCTGACGATATTTCAATTTTCGTAATTAATGAATTAACGAGATTTGCTCCTGCCGTCCTACATTGCAAGTCTTACAAAAATGTGCCGTCAGTAATAATGTAATATTTTAGCACAAATTGATATTAAATGTAATCAAGCGTATTACTAAATCCATATTTCTGATGTATTTTCGTTCCCATCTCATTATAACAAATTTATAACTGTTTATTAAGTTACTGTCATGTTAAAGTAAAATAAAAAGTGCATTTTTTTATTTATGCATTTAATTATGCCATTTTTAATAAGATAACGCATAACTTAATCGAATAACTTGCAAGCCCTTTGTTTCATAAAGTGAGTATATCGATACATGCCGATGACGTTAATGAAATATTACTTGTACATAGCATCAATATATGATTGTACGATAACATTATATTAGTATTTATTGTTAGAATGTCAAGTCCAGTTATTTCGAGTCGTATTCGTCATGACTCGCTTGTCGATCGCTTTCATTGAAGCTCACGGTTGTAAATACGATATTGTCCTAGAATGTAATAGATTGAATGTGGAAAAAATCTTGTTAGATCTTGTTATTGGACAACAACAAATAACTTGGGAAATTTTCCATTATCGTAATATCGATTGATATCAACTTATTTAATTTGTCAATGTGAGAGGAAATTAAATGTTGCAAATATGCAAGAAATGTCCGTGTTGGATTTGGGTTGATTTTATTCATGTGTTTGAGATTTTATCGTTAATAGAATTTAAGGAATATTCATTCTTCTTCTTGTTTTACGTTAAAGATGTACGTAACAAGACTTTATATAAGATACACTTTTATTTTCTAAATAGAGCATACACACATCAGAAAGCAAAATAATCGAGTTCGTCTAAAGATATTGCAATAAATAATCGTTTTCTTGGAAAATTAACGGTGGTATCTCATTTACAAAAAGCTTTAAGTGAATAAATAATTTCGAAATTTGTAAACTGTTGTCAAAAATTCTGGAAAAGAAAAATATAAGATGTTTGCTAAGTAACGTACAATGCGACAGTAATCCTTTCCATGTTCTGCTCATAAATCATCTCAATAATTCTTTGCGCGAGCAGAGGAAATCTTAATAAATGTCTGATTCTCTAAACTTCGGGCGCATCGTCGATCAAAACAAAGTTTTCTATACGCTTATAAGCGACCTGCTGTGTCCGCGAATTAATCATAGTTAAAGTTTTCCGAGGTTCGCTTATGAACTCATTTTTTTTCCGACGATCATACATTCCTGGAAGATACACAAGCATCTGTAACGAAGTTTAAGATTTCCGTCTTGATAAGATCTGACGATGCTAAAAATAACGCATAATTTTTACCGTGTTCAAAATGTTTTTTAAAGAAATCGATTATTTAAGAAATATCCGAAATATATGCAGGAAGAATTGATGTCAGAAGGGCACATATATAGGCGTACACACACACGGTGGACATACTATCGTCTCTCAGATTCCACGTTATATACCGAAACTAAAAGTCTTATATTATATTCTGTAAATAGCTATGAGGGCGAACGAGGTGCGGAGTATTGGCCGACGAAATTGTAAAATACAAAGCGAACGATTTGCTGGGTATTGTACGTCTGTATAATCATTTGTCAAGCAATGTATCCTACGATAGGAGATAATAAAGAAGACATCAAAAATCTCAGTCAGCCCTCTTATTCTGTAGTCTGCGCATACTACCTTAGTGTCTCTTTATGTACGGTATATATATTTTAGTATCCTCTTACATTATATACGCGCAAACGTCAGTTATACGTAAACTTTCTTTGAAATCCTAACTTTCAATAGCTCTTAATTTCTGTTGGTATACATATATATATATTGACCATGATGAAAATTTGCCTGATTGATTTTTATGTTGTACGTTAGAATAAACTAATCAACCTTTTGATCTTCAACAATATTATGCGTCGGTGTAACGATCTGTGTCTAATCGTTAATCTTTATTCGTTCCACTCATTCACTCGCACATACCTTATCTTACCACCAATACGACACCACTAACTCTTGTCGCAAATATATTGCCAAGAAGATTAAGAAATAAAGTATTTTTAATTCTTCTTCAATTAAAAAAAAAAAAATAGTATTATTTGAAAAGTAAAGAATTTGAAGATATGGATTTATATATATACACTGAACATCAACCGCTTTAAACATAAAAATCGTGAATTTTATTATATATATTTATAATTACGTGCGTTATATTTGTTAAAATACACGAAAATATTATTCATCTTAACGCAAAGATGAATTTCTCCGGGCAATACATCTCGCTCGCGATTACAACTTGCAGTGCAGACGGTACTAAAGCCAATATGCTTCAGATGCCAATATCCTATCGATCCAGTGATACAACCGGATTGAAAATGATTTCCATCTTTTATCGCCGTAATTCTGTATAATTCGATGTAAGGCCTAATCACGCGATAAATACGAATGCCGTTCGGAGTAATTAAGAAGCAACGATAATGGTAATAGAAATGTTCCTGTCGGTGAAAGATACCGTGCAACAATAATTCATATATCGTGATTGATTGGTAAGATATGGTCGATACGGTAAATTAAATTACCATTCAACAAGCAGAAGCGATTTCGTAATTAGTGCAATAGAACACTCTCAAATTAAACCATCAAATCTTGCTATACCGTGACCTGTAGAAATAAAAAAGGAAGTTTTACAAGTATTAGCAAGAATCAAAGATACTTGATTAATTAACAATAAGTTTGTTTAAAATATTAATTCATTATATTGTCGATAATAATTAATTATCAAGGAATATGTATTAAAAGTACTTATTAATTAATTAATATATAAAATAATAACTTATATGTTTGGAATGTTTTTGCAAATTAATTATAAAATATTCGTTCGAAATACAAAAGGCGTACATTAATATCCGTATAAAAGACACAAAGTACATAAAATATCGTAGTATTCATATTCATGAATATTTGAGTTCGATGTTGTTAATTTATGGAAAGACGTCTGAATTTTGCATCGCGTGATCATCTCCATTCCGCCGCGCTGTCATCTCGTCTCAATAGCACAATAGATAAATCTGGATGATAGCATCGAAGCAATACAAACCTGGACGTAACATCAGCCCGCGCACATATTCTAGATGCCAATAAGTAAACAAACCGCGGCGCGAAATGGAATCGAAATCGGACCATAAATCTCGAATGTAACCGTGCGAAATTGCTGAGAAGGCAAAGATACATAACCGTCGATCCTCTTCCATTTCTATTTTTACCTTTCTTCCCGTATACCATATAGGTAGATTCTTTTGCGCATAATAAGCGGTATGAGTTTTTCTCTTTCTTTCTTTTAGAAACTAAGAGTGCATAAATACTTTTTTATTCGTCACAATTTCCGAAAGAAGATATTTTACATTTGTTATGTAAAGTATTCTGTATTCTGTAGTATTTATTATTTTAAAAATTACTGCGATTGGGTTATATTTTACAATACAGATTTCAAAAACACTTATTTTAATTAGCTTTTTAGTAATTAAATGTAATTAAAAATTATAATACCCGATTATTCATTACCAATTTTGAAAATTAAAATAATATTTTGCATTATTTATACAATATAAAGTATTAAAATCGTATTTCACACATCCTTTACTTAAAAAGAGACATTTATAATTTTTATACCTATAGTTATTAAGTTTAAAAATATGGGGAATAATATATTATAATACACTTTATTTATTTTTTGTACTATACGTTTTTGTGTTGAGAGATTATTTCGTAATTGTTAAAATTTTGAAATAGAGAAAATGCATATTAAGTTAAAAAATATAATAAAAACAATTTTCTCTTATAAATTTTACGTTGTATGCATTTTCATAAAATTATATTTTATATATGATTAAGTTTAATTACAATATAATTAACTTTCGGTCACTGCAAGTTCTATTTAAACAAAATAATAATTCACAATTATAATTCTATTTTAATAAAAGAGATTGCAATATAATTGATTACTTAAGCCTCATATATTACTTGCATTAACCTAATTAATTATTCTAATTAACATAATCACAACTAATTAAATTGTGTTTCCCTTCACGCCTCCAGAACTTGAATTTCATTCTCGTTATCGTGTATCGGATATTTACTTTGAAGTTTGGAATTATAGTTTGAATACCTGCTTTTACCATTTGTCGGCGCAGTTTTAGCTCCGTTCGCTTCACGATTGTTTCTCGCTAACATCGGTGCTCTGCTTTATTCACAGTTCGTCGCTTTGTCCAGAGTTTCAATCGATTGTCACGCGGCGTGTGGCACCGACGGCGCCGGTGCATCAGACCGGCGCAGTGCTCGGGACGGAAGAACATATGTTTAGCCAGTGGCGCATGCGTGGTCACCGCTTCCGCGACGTACCTAGCCATCTTTCCAGTCAAGCAAAAGTGATTGTTTTCAGTCTTAGTCTTATTTAACTGAACTTTTATTAATGTCAGAGCCACAGTCCGCGCTGCTATTACGGAAACAATTAGCAGGTACAATGTGAGCGCGGTGCGAGTGTTAAGTGCGTCTGACGGTAGCGCGAAGCGCGGACCGTGCGTGGTAATCCCCGCGGAGTCGTGTGACTCGAGCTCTCTCGCACGAAGGACTCCGCCGCCCGTCGCCCGTCCCGTCGTGTCTCGCGGCCCGACCGACGTCGCCCCGCGACGGGCCTCCTCGCCGCGCTCGTCCACGTCGTGGAGTCGTCGCGCTCGCGGGTAACCGCGGCCACGCTCGGCGCGCTCCGCACGTCGTCCTCGCCGGCTCGGCTGTGACCGCGCCGCTCAGATACGGGGCGTGAAAATCAATACGCTCTCTCTTTCTCTCTCCCGCGAGGAGAGAGAGAGAGAGAGTCTGTGTACGCTGCGCCGTGAATAAACGTTAACCTAAGCGGCGGCGGCGTAAACGTCACCGTCACCCTCGTCGTCCTCCGCGGCACGCTGCGATCTCCAAGTTTGACTTGTTTCCCTGTCCCCTTCCCCGCTATCCCCCTCCCCCTCTTCCCCAACCTCCGTCCCCGCTCCCGTCTCGTCGCGGACGAGAGCCGGTTCGTCGTCGCGCGCCGAGACGATGAGGACGACGTCGATGTCGCCGAACGAAGGCCGCCTCTCTCGCCTCGTGCCCGAAAATAATTGCAGGCCTTGTTATTTATAGCGTACGCGCGTCACCGCCGTCGTGTGCACGTTACTCTCCTCGTGAGCGTGACGGGGAAAAAACATCGAGCGGCGAAGCGAGAGAGAAAGAAAATAAAGTAAAAATTGAGAGGAAAAAAAAGAAAACGGGAGACAGCGTACAGATAGGGACGAGAGAGAGCGCGAGGAGCGAGCGTGAGAGCCGGAATCGCCGGAGAGAGAGAGAGAGAGAGAGAGAGAGTGCGAGGGAAAGAAAGAAAGAATGAAGGAGAAAGAGGGAAGGGAAGGAAAGAGCGAGCAAAAGCGCGTCGTGCAACGACCATCGAAGGTCAGCCGCCTTCGGGCTATGCTCCCCTGTTCCAGACGAGATCGACGCCACGAAAAATGCCTCGGAGTTTCGCCTCTCTTTGTGCGACCGCGACGTAGAACGGAGTCGCGCTGCGTGCGCGCGCGAGAGCGAGACGAGGAGAGAAGGAAAGAGAGAGAGATAGAGAGAGAAAGAGAGAAAGAACGTCGTCGCGTCAGTAACCTCGTGCCTCGTCTCCAGCGTCTCCTTCGCGCGGGGCACGTCGCGCTGACTCACCGCACCGCTCGGCCTCCCGTGCAGCGGCGATCTCGCATGGGCGAACTTAACCTGTACGCCGCGCGCGCGCGCGCGCGCGTTCCGTCCCGGACACGCTGCCTGGCGGCGATTGACGTGTCGTAGCTGACGCGTGCACGTGCACGCGCGACTGTCATCGCGCTAATGAGCTTACCCCCATGGACAATGCTGCTCTTTCCCCCTTTTTTACGCGTTGCCGTTATCTGGCGGGGAACATAACCTAGACACTTGGACGATGTCCTCTGTAATCTGATGACAAGCTGCACTTGCCGTCACAATTAGCTAGAAGTTTTGTCACGATCTTGATTATTCATGTTTGGTCGAGATTTAGAAGCTCACTGCTTTTTTGTATTTTCTCTCTCTCTCTCTCTCTCTCTCTCTCTCTCTCTCTCTCTCTCTCTCTCTCTCTCTCTCTCTCGGGTATGTTAAATGATGAGTCTAGGGGATGGTCCTCTCCCGAGGAAGATTGACCTGCGACATTCAAAATGAATCTATTGTGTTTCCGGAGTATATGTTGTGTGAAAATTGTTTTAGAAGATAATTATATATGAATCATTACTCCGGAGCTAATTATAACTTGGTGATAATGTCGCGCTTGTTTTATCATAGTTTTTGTTAAAACCTATACATAGGTTTCTTGTCATAGGTATCATCTTGACTTATTGTTGCTATTTCATATTTTAATTATTATTATATCATTTGTTAAGCTCTCTGTTAGAATTTAAAGTTTCAGCTAGTCTTTAAATACTTAAATTCTTTCATTTTTTAGGACAAAAAATATCTTGAAATAATGGAATACAATTAGTACTTTGTTAATCGATACTCGTTATCTGATATGAATATATTTCATATTTATTGTAACAGTTTATTGTTTACATTTTCGGATGTATTTTCATTGTTAAATAAGTCAGATATGATTTGAATATAGAACCTATGACATAATCTCTAGTCAGTCTTTCTTTCTTCGTCTTTACTCATTTTCTTCCTTTCTTACAGAATTAAATAAAAACCCAGTAGAAGGGTTTTCTGCAGGCCTCATAGACGACAATGACATATATCGGTGGGAAGTACTCATTATTGGACCTCCGGATACATTGTACGAAGGTGGTTTCTTCAAAGCACATTTACAGTTTCCAAAAGAATATCCACTTAGGCCACCAAGAATGAAATTTATAACCGAAATATGGCATCCAAATATCGACAAAAATGGAGATGTGTGTATATCGATATTGCATGAACCCGGTGATGACAAATGGGGATATGAGAAAGCGTCGGAGCGGTGGTTACCAGTTCACACAGTCGAAACTATCTTGATAAGTGTTATAAGCATGCTTGCAGATCCTAACGATGAAAGCCCTGCTAATGTGGATGCCGCCGTAAGTATCTGTATATATTTGAAAATATTATGTGCTTTGTGGTTTTTTCTCTTTGTATAAATAACTTATCTACTTTTTTTTCTCTTATTGTAGAAAGAGTGGAGGGAAAGTTATACGGAATTTAAGCGAAAGGTGGCGAGGTGCGTGAGAAAAAGCCAAGAGGAGTGTTTGTAGGGGATGAACAAATATTCAAATGGAAAGACTTATTTAATTCTGGTAAGTTTTGCAAAAATAAGTAATAATGTAATAATTAGACGTCGGATTTTTATGCAGAATATTGGAAAAGAGCAATTAATAACTAAGATTTAGGTTATTTATAATATCCAACATTTATACTGAACATATTTATACTGTAACATATATTCATATTGTAACATATTGGATATTAGAAATAACCTTAGAGAAAAGAAATCTTAGTTACTAATTGCTCTTTCCCAACAATTTGCATATAAAAAATCCGATGTCTAGTAATAATGACACATTTAATAAATTTATCTTATATTATTTATGATCATATGAATTATAGGCTTGTTCGTTTTCGCGGCACTTCTGAACTAGTGCAATAAGTTAGAATGAAACAAATATATTTTCTTTTATTCTAACTTATTGCACTAGTTTAGAATTGCAGCGAAAACGAACAGGCCTAATATTAGCGAAGTTGTTTTGACAATATATACATTTGTAATATAAATATAGGGAAGCCGTAAGCACTGTAAGAAAGATACCGACGCTCAGCATAAAGCTAACGGATAACAGTGCCACTAAAAGCGGAATAAGCCTGACCCATCCTTATGCAGAGAGAGAAAGCAAGACAGAGCGTGTGTGAACGCGAGAGAAAAGCTCACGCTGCTCTATCATGTTTATTAAATCACCGCCACCAACGTACGATCCAAATCCATCGAGACGGAGAACATAAAGGAGATACACACGCAATTCACCTTTTACATAATAAACAGCTAAAGAAAATTAATTTACACGTATACATAAAGAAAAGTATCATCTCTGTATGATTATTACCTTAATATTAATAGTTCTTATAAAAAACTTAACTCTCCCCTGCCCCTCCCATGCTCAAGAACGATCCTGAGCCCCGTTGGACAGAACCTTGTAATTTAAAATAATATGTTTACGTTTATCTCTCAATAATAATTCCTTAGTGTGTCGTTTCGTATTTTCTTACTTTCATAAATATATATATATATATATGTATAAATAAATTTTTTTATAAAGTCAAAAAAGACGGGACACATGCAAACAATCTTGTAAAATGTCTCAACTATTGAGAATTGAGAATGGACTGCATACGACTTGCATATGACATTGCGGTGAGAATAATTGAAACCGTACGTACGCGGTAATGTAAAATATATATTAAATTTCCATCGAACCGTAAGTTGCCAAAATAATTAATTCTAATTCAAGTGATAATAATGATAATATTATTGTTAATGTATCAATAATTACAGTTAGTGCTCGTAACGTAATATACATATACGTATATGGTATGGTATTCACTCTTAAAACTCGTGTGCAGAGTAACGGCGCTTTCCTTACGAATTAAACTTGCGGTTCTTTATCATCATTACATTGAAATGGAAATAATTCTTTCCTCTTAGGAAATTCGTTCAACTTAGGTGAAATTCGTATAAATTCTTTGATCTGGGGTTATACATTATTTCATATTGTCAATTAAATCTTCAGACATTGAAACAACGTCTATGTTACATTACACCTGCTCTTTTCTCATCCATTTTATTAATTATTTGTCATATACTTTCTTATCAGAACATATAATGACACAAGCAAGACATATAGTATCTTTTATTTCTGTCATTCTTATTTATATTTATTTAGAACAACTTTTATTAAAACAGATTTTTTATGAAATAAACTGCCATTTTCGACAGCATCAAGTATAGATTTACATACAAATAACATGAATAATAACAGTAACTCATATACATTATCACTTTTATTTTTTATATCTTTTTATTAAATTAAATAGAAGATTGTTGATAATTGTAGTTTGCTGAAAAGCGCCTAGAAAACATCTAATAATTCTCTCCGCGATCTCTGATTCGCTGTCTCAAGTAGTCACACTAATTCAAACATTCGATGTGGCGCGCTTGATCGGCCGCCATGACACTTTCGGCGGTGCTTTCGGAGCGGACGGACGAAGTGTCCGCGCTCCGCAATTAATCGCGAATTTTACTCGTTAAGTGTGCCTAAATAGCCGTCTTTCTATCGGGAGTGCCGATTAAAGTGACGGGCGATTGCCGGAATGTGTCGGTTTCCTCGGATCATCGTGATCGTTGCCGTTTCATCGATCGTGATCGACGCTGGACTGTGAGGTTTGAATTCGGGCTGCGTTATTCTCTTTGAACGTTTTCGTGCTGAAAGCGTATTCGATCTTTCTTTAACATACTGTGCAATAAAGATAGAATACGTTTTCAGCACGAAAGCGTCCAAAGGGAATGCAGCCTCTCGGTATAGTTCCAATGAGTACGAATTCCGATGACGTAGGCACGCGAATATGACCCTTATGTCACCCTAAGATAAATCAGTACGCGTTTAACGTACTTTTCATTAGACGTAGCATGTCCAAAATTTAATGCTCATTGATAATTATATCATGCGTATAAACTGTATCTAACGGGTAAAGCGGGAAATCCGCCGCTGAGTATAGTATATCGCGTCGGTAGACGATCAAGTAGACGATAGACGGCGAATGTGCCACAGATCCGTCAACTAAACTCCATACAATCGTAGCGTCACTTGCTATGTGGCGGCGTCTGGTCGCGTCGATAACATGAAAACGAGAATTTCGCCAAGTAAACTCCGTGCGATTGTAGGCTCACTGGGTAAAGTGTGTCGCGTCGGTAATACGAACAAAAATTCCGTATCAAGCGAACTCGGTGCTCGGTGTGACTGTAGTAATAATAGATATATCGTGTTAATAACGTAGTACAGTGAATGTACATTGCAATTCCGTAAAATAAATTTCATACTACCGTAGCATAACCATAATTTTCTACGGATCGATTATTTATGCATAAATTAATTAAAATATGCAGTATTTATATATGTAGTAATTTAGTAGTATATATTTACATAATAATTGGTGGTATTTGTACATGTAATAATTGACGGTGATCGCGATTATTTTTTACTTTAGCCGCAATCACTGCTTATAGTTGTTTTGCAGGCTAGAAACTCTGTAGTTTGCTGTAATAATAGTTGTGATTGCTAAATTATATGTATGAGATAATTAAAATTTGCGATACTTATTGGCAGCGATCGCGATAATTTTCCCTGTTAGTCGCGATTACTGCTTACGATATTCTTTAAGCAGTTATTCGTTGTATGTAGTTATAGTTTATTATGATTTTCTGCAGCGGTAGATGTGTTTATTATGTTTATAAAATTATGTGCATGAGAATTAATTGTAACAATACTTATATACGTATTGACATAATAATTGGCAGCGACCGTGATAAATTTTCCGTACTGGACGCTGTTAGTTACAGATGAATAATTATAGATTACGTTATGATCATTATATTTGTAAGATTAATCGAATATCTTTTTTTTCTTACCCATCTCTGTATATACTTTTTTAGACAGATTAAAATACGCAGTAATAATTGAGTAGTTAAATTATAGTTAATGCGATGGTAGCTACGGTTATAAAAATTTCTTTTTTTATTGTATTTATATTAAATTCATATTAAAACTTTAAATTGAAAATAAATAGCTCGCAAGAATTGAACGTATAATATTGGTAGTGCCAATATTACAATAAAATCTATTACGCATTTTATACATATACATAAACGTAATTAGTAAACGTATCTAACGTTGATATTTTTAAAATTTTTCGATACAATTTAATTCGGAAACCTAGCTTATACAATATCGCGAGAGAGGTACTTGCTACGTCTAATGAAAAATCCGCTATCGTCAATAGTTGATTGCAATTATGTCGAAACGCGTCGTGGAACAAAGTGCATTTCATCTTCGTGTCATGTCGCACCATGGCGAACTCGCGGCGTGAATTCGCGATTTTTCCGCTATTCCGAAAACGAAGTGTAAAGCGCGAGTTAACTTGCGGAGTTCGTTCAGTGCGTGATTAAGTACTCGTTTCCGGCATTCATCGCTTCCTCGACGGATCTGACAAAGGACATTTCCAGGATGGATTTTACAACGGATGTAGTAAACAGCAATGCCCTAACTGGTGAGTAAAATTATCTATTCGTTGTAGTATGTACATATATGTGTGCATGCTATCGTGATAATGCATATACATGATTGCGATTATTTATTGAATCATAAGGGGGAATAACTAAGAAATATTTAAATAATTAAAATCAATTATAAATGACAAAGTATTTAAGTAATTATTTATACAATTTATTGCGTACAGCCGCGTTTTAATCAAAATGGAAATAATTAAATAATATGTAAGAATCAGTACATACAAAAAATATAATTAATTAACATTAATTATAATACATTAATTTCTGTGCAGGTACAGCTAAAGGTGTACTTAGCGAGGGTACAACGACTAGTGAGTGAATTCATTTATTACATCTTTATATTAATCAATAACAATAACAATATCATCCGCCACTTTCATTGTTATCCTTTTATATATGTATAACTATATATTAAGAGCCGCACTTTGATGATTGTATTCTCATTTACAATTTACATTTTTGCAAGTAAATAATAAAATTAATTAACCCATTTCGACAATACAAATTGCAATTTTATTTAAAGGGCTCTACAATATCGAGATCTTAGACGCGTACCTACTGCGGTTAACGAAAGTTTAATAAAGTACATTCTCTTGTAAATGTTTTTTTTGTGTGAATATATGTAATAAATATTTATACATATATAAAATATAGAATAGGAAGATTAAAATATCTTCTTATATATAAGCGTACATAAAATTTATATTTGCAATCGAAGGTAAGTGATTGTGGTGGGAAATCACATGCTTCTTTCCTCAGCTGTAAGATGCCGCTGCAGCAAACGTTAATAAAAAAAAGTAAAAGTTTGTTTAACATTTCAAAATATAATTCCGAGATAATATAATACAAATTTATTTTTTAATTTCTCTACAGTTTTGTTAAAAAATAGAACATCGTGTTTAATTATTTTCTTTATTTGCACGATAATGAGTATAATAAATTAGTGCAATAAATTTGAGTATAAAAACATTAAATCCAATTTTCGTTTTCTATTTTTTAATGTGCATATAATATGCGAGATCCATAAAAATAATATCCAGTTTAATTAGTTTACAAAAATTTTTTGTTATTCTAGCAATTTTATTCGTGTCAAAAGTTTAAAATTTATTAAGGCTATATTAAAGCAAGATCAATACGGTAAAAAAGGGAAAAGATGGGTGATTAATAATTTGCAGCGTAATATTTAATATACAGGCTTTTAATTTAGAAACTTTTTAAAGGAAACATTGATACGAATAATATAATTTTATGCGTATATACAATGAAGATAATCTTCCATTTATCTCGTGGTTGAATTGTATGTTATTGCATGTTTAACAACTACTCCGAGAATTTTAAACGGTAAGAATGTAAGATTCATCTAGGGAATCAGAATAACAAGAATAATTAGCGTAATAATACTTAAGACAGTTTGAAACATCAAGTCTCTTCATGTTATTATGTATATTTTTACAATTATACGCTTGTTACATATTTTTCCAGTATTAAATTACAGAGAAAAACATGTAATAGATATATTGTGTAATAAATGTATTATTTCAAAGAAAACAAAGATAAGCCATCATAGTTGCTTCTTCACGTTTTATATGCTACATAAAAGTAAAATATTATGAAATTCTGTCTTTCTGAAAATGAATTACCAAAAAATCTCTTTTTGCCTATAAAAGTAGTGATTATTAAACATGCACATATCAAATTAATCAAGAAGATAAAGAGCTAAAGTTTTGAAATTCGAAGAGAAGCATTTCAAAGTTAGAAAGAAACCAAATAAGTTGTAGCAATAATTTATTCTGTCAATGTCTCCGAGGCGGTGATGATTGTTATTGTTATTGATATTTAGCAACAATTAGCCGCCTTAATGTTCAAATTCTCACGGAAGAGATGGATAATATAATTTAATATAATTTTTCGTAAAGTCGCATAAAGGAGATATTAAAGATCCTTATAAAGTTAAGATCGTCAATAAATCTCTCATATATCTTCAATATTTTGTATACCTTATTTATTTCTTTTTTATCTTCGTATAATAATCGTAAACGTACAATTTAAAACAATAGTGCTCGTGTGTTTATGCAATGTACAGGATACTCTTTAAAGCTATAATACAGTTCGAAATGAAATACAAATCAATAGACTATTACTTTAGGTAAACCTTCTTGTTTTTTTTTTAATACATTATTTTCACTACTGGATGACAGTGTCCTTCGTGGTTCGTTTACTCTTCTTTTTTTTCTTTTTTTTTTGATCGTATGCCCGCGCGCGTGCGGTTTCGGTACACGCGCGCGTCTCTCCCTCGCGCGTCCTGGGGGGGGGCCTCAACAGCTTTTAAATGTCTATCTACAGTTACCTTTTGTTGTAAAATATTATTAGGTTTTACGATATGATTTCCCTCCTTCCCGCCGTTGTCGATAACGCTAACGCATCCGCACGCAATTATGCACTTGTGTATTCGTTACGTTATATTACATGTCCGCCGTACACCATAGACGGTCGTCGATCTTTGCTCTCGACATAAAGCTGTACTGTTTAAATAATTAAAGCTAATCGGCTATCTACCGGCTATCCTGTATCTACAAAGAATCTATGCGTTACATTTGTCCGCCGCGAACGAAGAACAGGGAAACAATCATAATGTATAACATATATAATAAATCGTAAGGCGCCTATCCGTCGAGCTTCGGCTGCGAATGCGGCCTAAAATCCGATCGTCGACACGAGTCGCATTATTGTTGTACCTGTAATAAATCCTAAGAAAACGAGCTCGCGTTCGACTCCTCCGTCGTGAGAATCGACGATTATCTACGGATTCGCGATTGGCGGATGCCGCGTCAGTCGTACAGTTAACCCAAGTTGACAAATCGTATAAGGATGAATATTAGACTAATGCTCGAGCGAAATAATTTAGTTTGGTATTCGAAGATGTGAGATCGCACGTTTGTTCTTTTTCTCCCTGCTTCATCGTAACCTGCTCCGGAGCTTTTACTATTGTAGACTTATAGACGATCGATGAAATACGGATGTCTTTGTCGTGATCTCGTCTGCCACGATCGTTCATATTCTCGTTGATCGTCAGGCTACTCGGTAAGACTCAGGATCACTCGTCGACAGGCGGAATCAGCGTCATTAAGTTACGAGATGTAATCGCATGAGTATAGCAATATGTACATTCGATAATCCGGTCCGATCGACTTCCGTTGTGACGATTCATGAAAAACTTTAAAAAGAATCGAGAATCAAGGTTGGGGAATGGGGAAAAACAGAATCCATCGATCACTGGTCTCTCGTTTAGCAATGCCCTTCTAAAGCGATCGTCTCGCACGAATTCCTTGCGTCTCTGCCTCGTGCCATGCAATATCATTCACGTTTGTTTCCTTTTTTTTTATATTTTTAATTGCGGACTAGAATTTAATTGAAGATTAAAATTTATTCTGGTAAATACTATAGTTTGATTCGTAATAATTCGAGGACTGTCTCTCTTTCTCTCTCTTACGAAGTTCATCACGCACGCACATGTTCACTCATTCGTTCACTCGTCCTTTCGCTCTTAATGTCTCGCTGAATCGCCTCGAAGTATCTTCTATTCTTCTGCGCATTTTTCCCTCCCTCTAGGCATCGATTAATTTACGGCAAATTCTCATAATTACGTGTTCTCCTTTTGCGCCGCTTATAATAAACCGAACGCTGCATTTTCACGGATCGCGACGAGTGGTTATTGAAACACATGGCTCAATTCTCTTTCTTCTCTTATCTCATCGTTCGTCACTGATTACGCAACTTCATCCTTACGGTGTGCAATACCAATACCGTCCGCGACAAGTGAAAATTCAGCGTGCAGTCGCTCAATGTGTACCGCTGTTAGTCTGCGTGTGGATATATTCGTACGCTATTAGATAGTTAAGTGTGGTAAGTAAGTAAATATACAAGATCGTATTGTGTTTATATACGTGCGTGTACCTGTATGTGTATATGTATATGTGTGTACGTATGCATGTATGTAGTTCTTTGTTTTCGTATTCCGAAGTTTCTTCCATTCTTTTTCTTTGTACAGAGATATTTACATATGCTAAAAATCGCACGATAAATTCGCGCAATCTCTCGCCTCGTTCTGTGAAATCAGCGTGCCTGTTCGTCTTTTGCTCGCACGCGCTCTTTCTCTTTATGCATCATCGCAATATAAGCTCTATCACATTGGCTTTACAAGCCACATTGTTGTCACGACAATGATTCTAATAATAATAAAATAATAATGATTATTGATATAATAATGAGAATAATAATAGTAATGATAACATAAGCCTAATAATACAATAATATAAATATAATACAATAATAATAATCAAAAGAATATTAAATAATAATCGTCAAAGATATATTCATCACCAATTATTTTAGCGCAGCTAATAGTTTCCAACAAATAGAAAAAGGAAGTTTAAATAATCATCTCGTGGAACGAATAAATTTACTTCTTTTTTGGTATTTTACATTCTGCAACGCCGTTCAACATATCAACGTAAAAATAGTAATCGATGACAGTGCTCTTGTCAACTGAGATTATTCAATAATGATAATTATAATTATTTAATAATAATATTAATAATTTGTAATTATATATAATAGCAGTGATAATAATAACATTGGTAACGGTCTTAAGTGATCATTCTCCTCGCAGTTTTATAAATAGACGGATAAGCAAAAGGTAGGAAAAGAGAGAGGAAAACGTCGAGTCTTAACCGAAAGAGATAAAAAGGTACGTAACTGGAGATAGAGAGAGAGGAGTATACAACATTAACAGCTTAATCGCTATGGGGGATATAGGGAGGCGAGTATAAACAATAACATGAATCACAATTATGCAATAATTATTAATCGGCCGTTCCGTCGCGCGTAATTTTCGTTTAAAAATTAATAATAATTCGATCTAACAATTAGTTACTGGGAGATTGCACTGTGGCGAACCCGGACCACCTCCGTTTTCCGTGCATTATCTAGTCCGCTCCTAGTCTCTCCCCTCCGCTGGAATGATACCCCATTGATCATCCATCATCGGGAGGGGGAGTGTCATCCAAAAGCGAAAGCGGCCGGGGTTCTCTCGAATTTCGAGCGAATTGCAACGAGAGCCCGTCGTCCTTCCACAGCCGGCCTCGTTGTACTTCACAGTTCCTCTAAATGATACGATCTCGCCATTGGCCCGCGCGCACCGACACTGATCTCGTAACACTTGCCGCATAGAAAATGTCAATGTGAGTCCTTTTGATTGAGCTCCGTTCAGTTTTGATCGTTTTGTTCTCCTGGCGCTGGTCCGTCGACCAAGATATCCTCTTGTTTCCTCTCCGATGACACCTTCCTAGATTCTTTGCGTTCGCCTCACTATGATAATGCCCTCGTGGTAGGCAGGACTCGCACGATCGAGTCCTATAGCTGGTTTTCTCATTTAAAACTTAACTAGATCGGTGATCCTTGCGGAACGTCTTTTCTTACAAAGCGTTTTGGCATATCTCAACAATACGACCCTGGAAACACGTTGGACATTCCGCTCGAGTTTCGACTTTGTCCGAAGAAAAAACATCGAGCTCGCGCGTAATCCCATGGAATTTTGTGCCTCGAATTGTCCTAGTAATCCCACGTTTCCTCTGGTTCGTGTTTCACCACGTCCTTCGGACTTTCTTCCGTGGACTGTTGCGTCTGTTGCGCCGACGGCGGTCTGAGCGACGTCGTTGGACTGTTCTGACCAGACTTTGGACTAGGAAGCGGGCTATCCCGATCGGCCCCATTGTTGCCCGACACGGAAGAGACATCGCTCTGAGCATCCTCTTCGTATCGATCCTGCACTGGTGTCGGCTCGACTCTTATAGTTTCCTCGGCCTCTCTCTTTACTCCGTAATCGTCCGTCTGCATCACGCAAACGCCATTGATGATAACTTCGTCGCCCGTTCTCGTTGGTTCTTGCCACTCTGGATTCACCCATTGTGGTGCCGCGGGTTTTCTTCTATTGGACCTGGCCGTCGTGGGTGCCGTCGGTGTTTCTGTGGGTTCCCTCTTTATACTGCCGGCCGAACCTTCCGAATCCTCGCTACCTAGATTACTCATCGCGTCCTCGACGTCCTCGTCCTCGAATTCTTGATTGGGCTCTCGCTTCAGAGCATTCATGGAGAGGTCAAGACCGGAGCATTGTTCCTTCAATGCATTACCTACCAGGGCCGCCAGGTTAGGATTAAAGTACGGAGAGTAAGGTAAAGGTACATTTCCTAAACCCAGTCTCTCCTTTTGAATCTCCAACAGTCTTTGGTTCAATAACAATCTGAACTGAACAGGGTCGAACGGTTGGCCGGGTTCTCGTGGCGATTGCGGCTCCGGTTGGCCGTGCGGCGTCTGTTGCTTCAGTCTCATTCGATGATTGTGAAACCAGTTCGTTATCGTCCTCGAGGACAGGGCGAGTTCACTGGCAAGGAATTCGATGGTGGCCACATTGGGATACGGATCCAAGGCGAAGGCGAGTCTGAGAGCTTCCTTCTGTTCTTCCGAAAAAAGAACGCGCTGCTTCTTCCCGGTAGTGGGTCCCGGACCAGGTGATGCCGCGTGGTAGAACTCGGCCGTGTCGTTACTCGAAGTGTCGGAGCTGTTGTCGTGACCGGGACCGCTGCTACGTCGTCTCTTGTTCGCCTCTCGTCGTTCATTCTTCAACGCCTGCAGTCGGTCGACGTTGTGTGCGTCTGACAGCCAAAGTTGCATCCTAATGAAAGGCTCCCGGCCTTTTATACTGAGCATATGCCATGGTTTCGGTTTGCTCAGTAGCTCACTGACGGAGCCTTGCGACAGACCGAGAACTGCTTCACCGAAGATCTTTTGGCCGATGTTGTTAGCCAGTAACGCTTCCTTGATCTTCGTTGTGATTGTCTGTGTGTCGAGATCCTGCGTAAGGGCGGCCATCTCGTATACGCTTGGTGAAATGTGCGGATGAAGACTTCGAAGTGGCGACGGTGCCATTTGATGATGCGGCGAGTGTAGTGACATTTGTTGTTGCTGCTGCTGTTGTTTTTTTTGAAGTTCTTGCATGCTGAGCTGAGTATGAGGATGATGAGGTCCGGGCGGGGTCAACATCATCGGTGGTGGTGGCTGAGGATGCTGCGGATGCTGCGGATGCTGAGGACTTTGTTGTGGTGGGCCGAGCTGCATCTGACTCTCCTGCTGATGCTGTTGCGCCGCTGCTTGCGCAGCTGCTTGAGCGGCGGCCTGCGCCTTCGCTGCGTTCTGAAGCTGTTCTTGGACGAGTTTCGTTGGCGGCATAGGTTTCATAGGTGTTCCACAAGCTGTAACAATAAGAAATTTGATCAAGAAAATTCAGGAGTTTTAAACGAAATTTGATAGTCCGAAAGCTCGTCTCCTACGGACGTCAAACAATGCAAGTCTTTGTCCATTTATTTTTATCAAAGATCATATCAATACAATTTTCAACTCATTCTGCAATAAAGTAAAGAAGTTGCATATATTGTAAGGTCTTTGATAAAGTATTAGAGTGATATGTAAGGAAGAGCCGATTGTTTCAATGAGTCTCGAAGTTTAGTTTATAATATTTAATTGAAGGATGAGAAATTGAGTTATAGTTCAACTTGGCGTGCACATTCGTTACAAAATTCATTTATGTCCCTTCGTACCGGTTACACTAACACAGAAATTCACGATTCGCAAAAGATTTATCTTTTAAGCCTTAACACTGAATACCGCAGTCTCAACCAAACTAACGGCTACCGTGTCTCACTATCTAGTGAGCACCTGATAAAGGCTCCGTTACGAGTGACTCTGGAACACGTTACCGTACAAAATAAACTCGCCGAAAAATCAGAAACAAACGGTAGTGGGGTGCATTACTGCTTACTGGAGTAAACGGAATACAATAAACATTTGCTCCGTTTTCAATCGACGAAGGAATCTTACAATATGTTGCAAAGATGTCATGCTTGTTTAAAGTTGTTTTTTTTGTCGTAACAAAATACACGTTATCGTGACGTCGTGTTCGTCAGACATATCAGAGCTCCCGAACTACATTGATAATAAAGTAACAAAACATCTATATTGACCTGAGTTAAACTTACGAGGCAGGCCGCCGTAGCCGCCGGTCCTCATTAGCTTCTCCGGTGCGATCTTGTACTGGCTGGCGACGAGCTTGTGCACCGCGTTGTCATCTTCGAGGAACATCTTCATCCGAATAAAGGGCTCACGACCCTTTTGGGTCAGCATGTGCCATGGTTTTGGACGCGCGAGGAGGTCTGACACTGATCCCTGAGATAGACCCAATACTGATTCGCCGAATAGCCGCTGTGAAATCGAATACTGAGACAGCTGTTCCTTCACCTGTGGATTAGAAATATTCAAAATTAGATATATGTAACACAAACAATAAATTGACGCTTGGTATGATTACTTGAATCACGCTTACAATCACGCTTACCCTCTTTACAATATCTTCCGTGTTAAGATTATTGTACAGGTCGAACTGCTGCTGGGTAATCGGAGGAAGCACGGCTTTCAGCGGTCTTTGATTGGCCGAATGGTGAGTTGGGGTGGACGGTTGACTTATCAGACTGTTCGTGATAGAGGCCATTCTCTGAAGAGGGCTGGCTGCCGCTGCACTAGAGAATTCCTCATTGGGTGTCATCGCGGGGGGAAGTATGGAATTGCCAAGGGGTGAACTCGCGCTGGAACCGCCGGGCGTTGATTGAGGACCCGTCGATTCCTGCTTCGGCCTCACTAAAGAGAATGCACTTCCGGCGTGTCTCATCGCCTCTTCCATCTTCTCTTTTTCTTCTTCCGACACACCGTTTATCATTTTATTGCGCGGATCCACTTTGCCTAAACTCAAGTCCTGAACACCGCCGCCGCCATTCGCGGCTAAGTGGTGTTGTTGAAGAGCTTGCTGTTGAAGTGCCAGCAAACCTGGTAGTCCAGGCAATCCCGGCAATCCGGCCATCGAGGGATTCTGACCTGGTGCGGTATTCAATTTTTGGAGCTCACGGTGATAAGCATCCAATGCTAGTCGAATGTCTTCCTGGGTGCGCTCGATGCCTTGAAGACCGCCCTGGGTACCACTGAAAAAATGCGGAAAGATCGCGCTACGGTCAATCGAGGTCGTGTGCTGTCCTCAATAATGATCAATCGCGGTAAACGCAATCGTACATAAATATTGTACGATACATCCATCAACTTTAAATTACATGTCGCACAGAACAAAATTTTTTTTTCCAATTGCAATCGAGATACATGTAGGTCATCATATTCTATTACATGGAGTATTTTTATTAGAGTTAGGTAGAGACATAGAAATTTGCACCACTCAAATAAGGTTTTTTTTATCACAAAATAACGATTTGCTCTTGACATTTCGTGCCACAATGTCCGAGTAAGTATAAGACATTAATTCGGTCGTGTGTGTCATGCGTTTAGTCATCATCGTGCATCGGAAGAGATTGTGTGTCATTCGGGTGAATTGCGATATAAACGTCGGCAAGCAAATCCATGTCATTAATCGTGATCTTACCTAGGGAACTCTCGCGGACGAAGATTTTCCACTCTCGTGCCCATCAGCTTGGCCAATTCTTCTTGGTAAATCCTTACCACCTTCTCCTGGGGAATGTCGTCGTTTTCGTACTTCTTCAGTCTCCTATTTTGGCTGTCCAATCTGTCTTTGTTGAACGGACTCGGGCAACCGAGTCTACTCGGACTCTTGCTGTCAGCGTCGTTCGATACCTCGTGCTCACCTCGCATTTGCATATGGCCCGATTCCGAGAGAATATGTGCCAATCTTTCGTCATTCATTTCCTGTGGACCACCATCCTGTGGTCCACGTGCGAATGCTGGCATTCCTTGCTCCTTGCCTGAAACATACTCTACGGGTGAGGCACAACTTGTGGTGTATTCTTACTCAGTTTGGTTGATCTTAAGAAATATATAATTAGATACACATAAAAATAAACTTAAAGTGAAAAACACAAATAATTCGCGACGCGTTGTTTGACTGACTTTTGAGTGATAGCAGTGCTATTTGCTATTTTCGCACATTTTCTTCTGTTGAGATCATTCTATATCTCAAGAAATGATGTTCTTTATTTAATACCATGTAACGTGATTTATATATTGTTGTAAAATCTCAAATTGATTTTACAAACCACATTCATTTTTTTAACGAAGAATGTTTATTCGAAAATATAGTAATCTATATAATAATGAGTCATATTTGGAGGATGATTTTATATGTTCCTAAGTAATTAATAACGCGCGCAATCGATAACTGCGTGCTGAACCCGAAGGCGAAGTATACTCAACGACGATAATTAAAATATCCTCTTCTGAACTCTCTCCCTTGTGGTCTTCCCCCTGCACGTCGGTAGGAGTGTAGTCCCTCCTACGTGTTTCCCGTCTAATTGACCAATCAGCTGCAAGATTCAGATGAACGAACCACCGATCGTGTCTTTGATTGCTCTCACGAGCATCGCACGCGAATCGGCGAGAGAAAGTGGCTTGACACACGGCGTAAGAAGGCCGTACGTATTTTGACGGGTATAGAAGAAATAATCTTCGGGTGATTTGTCCATCAAGATATGATGTTCCTTACTTAAACGTGCGTTCGTGGAATCTACTGTATTTCCACGATTGCGAATGCAGTGAACGATTCTTATCCAGACGCGATTCGAGAGCTACGTTTTGTATCATTATCTTGTATCATTTGTGTTATGTAGATATGATTACTTCTAATGCCATGAGCAATCGCAACGTCCGCGGCGAGTGCCGCATTAAGAAGAAGAATAAAGTCTCTTTTTCATCGCTTCTCTGTATTAGAGTATCGTATAGCATGCATCCTCCACGGGAAATTCAACTTCCCTTGCGATAATCCGTGTAAGTCGCATTCCATCTTATTATACGCTCTAACGCTGATAGATAAGTAGGTATACCTGTGTCAGAAGAAATCGACAGACTTGCCGATTAAGATAACGATAGCGAAATGTCCGTGCAATTGACAACTAGGTGGGTGGTTCGAAACATTCAAGTGAAATCGGAAAAAGAGAGAACGATGACGTATATGCATATCCGCGCGATCGCGCATTGTCGCAACGTTTGAATTCCTGCCAACAAACTCGTGCTTGCGTGATTATGCTTCTGCTCTCTTCATGCGCCTATAGATATACATATAGAACTAACAAAAGTTCCTTCATAGATCTGTACAGCAGATTCTGGATCTGTTAGGATCAGATGCTATTAATGAAGTATTTATAAAGTGAGAAATTGATAGATACCGCGATGACCGACATAAAATAATCTTGGCAAACGTAATTAGAAATGTGTCAGAAGGATTGCTCATGGACAAATGTTATAAATTTTTATCATATTATAAATATGCATTGTTATATCACTAATTTTATCGCTGAATTCGGAGAAGCATATATGTAACGATTACGTTATATATATGTAATGATGTTTGCGGGTATACCGAGATAAAAGAAATGAGGTCACTATTACATACATCTTTTCTGTGGGTAGACCATCTGCGATCCCGAAATCAACGTCATCATTATCGAACGGTACATATCCTTTGAATTGCGTAATGGCAATATTTTAAGCTCCATTCAAGGAATCATGTTACGTGGCCTTGATTAATCCTAAAGGTTGAAATATATGAATTTTATCGCCGGTAGCTCACGATAGTTGCTGTATCTAACGTGCCGAATAACAATCTTATTTATTGAAGATAATTAATTTTGATATATAGCACTTTGAATTCTCCGCTCTGTACCATTATCGTGCAAACCAAATGCTGCCACACGACAACGTAGTTCAGTCTTGTTAGAAACTGACGGTGAGAGATGAGTTACTTGCGTCACTATAACATCTTCCTTTCTGCGGGTACTTCGGCATCACATGGGAAACCTTACGCGCATCGTGTACGGAATCGTGTGCGCTAGTTGATTATTACATTCGAGAACCAACATTCTCCCGCGCAACTTTCTCATAGAAAATCTAGAATATAAGTAGTCGAGCAACAAATATTATCGGACGAACGCGATCGTGGACGATACCTTACGGCGCGTGTAAACATACAACGACAACGAGCGCAATTCTTTACTTGTCGCGCATGTATCCGCAGACACTCTCATCAGTCCGGATACAATGAACGGTATCGCCGCAATTTCTCAATGTTTCTCTCAATTAAAAGGTATTTTTTCACAGGTTTGCTTAATCGCGAATCAACTTGTGCTACTTTTTAGGCGCTCGCAGCGTTGATTTGCGCGTTCCGCGGCAAGCGGCAAGTATGCGCGTGTAGCATGTGTATTGTAGTTGTCGGTAAATTTTGATGAAATTAAATTTAGTAATAGTATTTCATCAAATTATGAAAGATGTTACATTATGGCGGGAAAGGCGTTAAAATCAGACGTTACTCCGAAAAATATCGCGTGAGTACATTGTATAATTCTCAACAGTTGGATGATAAAAGATTTTCATCTCATCGCTACTTCGATCGCTCACACATGCGTTAATTTCTCACGGTTTGAAAAATCTCAATGGCGGGATAAAGTCGCTTGGAAAATGGCCCGGTTGCTTACGCAATGTCGCGGCATGTCCCGCATTGTTACAAGCTTTGTGCACTAAATCCATACTTTTCTCAGCGATTGCACACCCGCCGCTGGCACCTTCGTCTCACCTGCGGATGGCGAAACGTCACGGTCGACGTGCGTCCCGATCGCGTCGCGGCATCAAAGACCGGTTACGGAGAATCGACGAAAGAGAGAACAATCGCGTCCGTTCGCAGTACACAATGGGCGCGACGATGACGCGCGAAGGAAATGTTCGCGTACGCGTACGCGTGCTCGTGCGTGTTTCACCGGAAAGGAAACCGTACCGCCGGCAATTATATTCGCGCCGTAAAATTGTCTCGACGCATGCACGTGCACGCGACGCGACCTGCGCACACACAAGCGCGCACGCGGCGCGAAATAAGGGAGAAACGTCGACAATGGATTCTGATTACAAAATCTGGAACGATTTCGTGGGAGCTCGCCGGTAACAGTGACTTAAGAAACTCACCCGATTGTTGCGGGAGCGAATGCGAGTTACGGGTTACGATGCTTCCGAACGCTACGCGTCGCGATTCGCGATCGCACGCGGGGATTTGTGGAGAACGCGCGTGCATGCGCCGCGTATGGAAATCGAGACACACGACGATCCTCGCGTCAGCTAGACTTCTTCGTAAAATTGGCACGTTTACACGGTGGAAATTGAGAACGTTGCATATATATACTGTTATATGATATTTAAGTAACATCGTCGAGGTAAATACATTCAATAATTTCAATAAATTCAATTAGCTCGATGCTCATTAAAAAGGAATGAATATTTCGTGAGTCGTCCGCGATATGTTAATTTGCCGAGCGGTCAGTACTTCACAATGAACGTGTTCACCGTGATATCATTTCAGAGATAAACGCAGGACAAGTATTATATATACATATATTCGTTCGCATCTTCCCGTGCGCGTCCCAATCATCTTGTGCACTGCATCTAAATGTTCTTAAATACCTGGCAGAATGTCGATTGAGCAACTATTGAGTAATTTAACTAGCGACACGGCGAAATTCTTAAGACATAAAATAAGTAACGAAATGCGATGCTGCGTAGGCAGCCCCTTCAAGTACCAAGTTCAAAGAATCTATCCCGAGGGGAATCTAGATACTATCGGCGAACTTACGATCACATTCACACGGAATCCTCGTTTGCATCATCGTTAAGAACGAAGGCGCGTTTGCATCCGAAAATCCTGATGGGGGATCGTGTGCGCATAACGTATCTTGCCGCGGCGAGGCGTCAAGATGTGGAAGGATACGAGCGGTGCATAAGATCCGATAAAATCGGCGCGCAAGGTGGAGCTAATGAACGAAACTTGTTCGCGCGGGATACAGTTGGAAGCGTTGCGTTCTGCAGCCGTTCCGTGTGCACCTGTGCGCGCACCTGTATACAAGAAGTATTTTCCTCGTTACTTTTGTAGGTGGAAGCATGCTGTTGCGTACAACAGTTTGTTTAACTGACGGTGAGATATACGATGTCCGCGAGACATCATCACGTCGGTTCCTTCTCCGAACAGTTAAAGAATAATCGGGCGCGGCGCGTTTGTGGCCAAAGAACCGTTCCGACTTTAATTCGTATCAGTTCCGAACTTGGAGATCGCCAGTGATTCAAAACAAATTAATTTTTATATTTATTTTTATTTAGTATAAACACTCGAATGTCTCTGGTACCTGACTTATAAAAAATAATAAGAAAAATCATAAAAGAAAATCCTGCGATACTATAATTTCAAGTACGTATGTAATTCATATATAATACACAGACTTATGATCATGAATAACGACTTTTTCACTAGTAAGTATCAATTCGACTAATTCAGTCTGTATGTACATGTTTAAATACATATAAAAATATAATTTATAATTATATGATTAAAAAAAGCTTCATGTATCTTCGTAAATAATATAAGTAATTTTCCTATAAAGATTATAATATAAAGATCTAACGAACAGCAGAGAGTCAGATGACCTCTGTGAGTCGCGTAATTTTTATTCAGTGTGTATGTGAGTATATATGTAGTTCTGATATTGCCACGCGTAAATATTACATGAGTTTTGAAATCGCTGTCGCACTTCGATAATGTTATCTCTCTTTTGGATCGGGTCAACGTACGTAGATGAAATACTTTTATAATCGCGATCGTTGGGTGAACGCTTTTCTGGGTTCGGTATTATTCTCTATGTATATTTTAAGTTAGTCGAGCTTCTTTTTAAACATCGCTAATTATAAAATGGAAACAACGAAAAATCTGCTTCTCCATAAAGTACGATAATTACATCAGTTATAAAAGCACGGACATCTTGTCGCTCATGGAAATCATAGTTATACGACTGTGAAGATGGCTCATAACGTTTTTTACTGCGATTACAAATCATCGCAACCATGATTTTCGCCTATAACAGTCGTCACGCCGCGAAAAGTCTCCGGTGAGATCGCGCGTGCGCAACGTGCGCACACACCACTGCAGGAAACAAAATCTTGCAATAAACTGACTTGGAGCTAGACCAACTATGTTTATTACGGTAATCTCGCTATGCGTTGTTCTTGGTTGCGCGTTTAGATCAATTGTGTTGTAGCGCTCCGCGCGAGCAATAATATATTGCTCAGACGTGCCGTGCTGAATAGTGGGCCAAGATCCAGATACGTTTGTCGTGGGATTAGTAGTTTCCACGAACGCGCGATTTTTGTGGCTTACCTTAAGCAACTGACTAAAAGATATCTGTGTTTATGTTAGTCGTGATTTAGGCCATCGAAATCCCGAGGACTCGAGGCAACATTAACTAGATTAAATCATCTCACCCTGAACTACACGCGAATAAATTCATTGTCAGCGCTATAGTAGCCTCGATGCGAGTAAATTTTCGTTAAAATTGCAGCATTCATAAATAAGTATGAGGGTAAAGATTAACGAATATCGCGTGAAGCAGACTATAGAGACTATAGAGCTTTTTATTTGATACGCGATATGTGCACGATTTACGTGATATCGAAGGATAGACTTTGCGTGTGTGAATGTGTGTGTGTGTGTGTGTGTGTGATGTTTCCAACGAAAATCGTGAACTAATACAAAATTTTCGACTCGAAATCAATAGCACATTATACATATAATGGTAATGGTTTTCAAACGTGCGAATGATAAATAAGGTGACCGCAAAGTCGATTCACAAATCACAATAAAGCTTTCAGCGACAGGTTGGTGTTCCGCCGCCTGTGCTTGTCTATGTAGCCCGTGATGAGTCGTTAGATCAGGTATTTAGCCCGACGTAAACTTATCTTAACCGACACCTCCACCAAAGCTAGGCGGCGCCTTTCAGGCTTTATAAAGCCACTGATTTTTGCCCATAAATCACGCCTGATTATAGAAGTTTCGGATATTACTCCAAGTATATTTATGCTATTGAACCGCGGCGGATTCTCGTTACGATCACAAAGAGCTTATGACCATGATTCATACGAACAAACGACCGCGGTAAATGATTAATTTGACGACTAAAGAAACGTATTGCTGATGGTGTGCTACATTTTTAATACAGATTTTAAATATTCAACTGACCATAACTATTTTTAAATCTAAAGGAACTTGATTCATATAGCATCTATAAATTATTTTATACATTGCAGTAACATGATATGCCTTAGTTGTTTAATACACTAACGGGCTATATATAAATGCGGCTTAATTTAGAACTGAAATAAAATCCTGAAGTGATACGATGTGAAAAAGAAATTGCATTTAAAATACGATTAACAATTATCACCGACGTTTCTTGTTACGATCTCTTCCCTTCGACGGCTTACTTGACCAATTTCGACGATCGTATTAGCGGTGGTTCTTGCAATTCTGATTTACTGCCGTGCTCACGCCACGGGATAATACACGCACACGTCCCTGTAATTTTACGGCTGACGCATCGAGAAATGTTACGATCCCCTAAGTTTTTGTCACGGGTTTTCCTCCCGCCACCCTACCGCCGCCCTAACCCTTCATTCCAGTTGCCGTTCCGTCCCTCCTTCTCTCGCGTGCACTCCGTCCTATCCGCTGTAATGTCCCGTGATTGTTGTTACCAGAGATCCGACGGAAACCGACAATCCATTGATGCGGGACGCATGTCGTGCTCCGGCTGAATTTTATACACGTTTTATTTCGTCACCGGACGTGAAGGGAAAATGATGGCATTGAGTCAACATCCTGCGCGATTGATATTAATATTTACAAAAAAGCGGAAGGGACCGCACGGTCGCGTATCGCGAGTTTGTAACGCACGTCGCTATCGCGAGAGGAGAATATTGTGAATAAAGTGCGTAAAGAAAAAATTTATTACGATATTACACTCTTATATACTTGCCAAACATAACTCTATTATCACCCAGGATAGAATGTATTTTTCTAATTGCTATATGAATATATCGGAGAATGTTCATAGCGACGCTAAGATAAAATATCATTTATTCGCAATAATCTAGCAAGTCTGCAGCAAACCGAAAAGTGTAAATTGCCCTCCGCGATAAGTATAGACTGACGCGTTTAGGATTTCTATGTTCTCCACTGGATCTTCCTTTCTTCTCCCGTCTCTTCCCTTTCTACACACCCTTTATACATCTCACTCCTACCCAGTGCTCATCCGGGACTTCCTATTCCCAGGAGCTATTAGTCTAAACAATATGGCTGCCAAACGCAGCATACAATCGATAGCGGGCAAGGTATGCCAACGAGTTGCGTAATTTAATTAAGACTATAGTTGTTCAAGTCTAGATACGGCGTTTTTTGCATCAGATATTGAGTACAATGTGACTTCAATAACAACACGATATGGCGATGTAACCAAGTACTTTTTATCTTACAATTACACATAAATAAACCTATTACAGCTAGCTAATTCTATTCGTGTATAATATTTTATAATTATTACAGCTTTCTGCAAAATCATAGAATATTTGCTACAATCGACTTTTATCGATGACTTGCAGAATTTATCGGTCTCATTCTTCTAACCATAGTAAAAGCTCACGATGTCACCAACGCATACTTAACTCCCTAATGATACTTCGCGTGTGCACGAAGAGGGATGCGATCTCTTGAACGTTCCTTTCCCGCGGTGCAGTTAGAGGGAACGGAAGTACCATCGGGCCCCGCGTTAGGCAGCCGAAAGGTTAGCTGACAGCTCGTGGTTAGTGATTCGGCGAGATGGATTATTGGCAGTGCGAGGCGGAAGATTTTCAAGAGTCAAGTCAATCGACAAGTCCATCGTCGACGACGAAGGCAGAAGTGCATTGTGACGAACAACTCGTTTAAGTCTTAAGGATCGAAGACGGAATGTGATTCAACGTAATTACACACTTAAGATAGCGAACCATTCGATTGCGCATCTTCGAATGGTCACGCTGAACTTTACCGTAAACGCGCGATTTATCACGCTTATGGGGCGTGGAAGGAAGTGAAATTAATCATGATTGCCACAGGTATCCGCTACAATGTAGCGGCATGTGTAATTACGATGTCTCGTCCGTCTTTATGGACATCGAAACGTCAGACGCTTCAGCCTTCGTCGTGTCAAACGTTACGCGTCGAGAAATTGTACGAAACGAAATAAAAAAAAAACCATTAGTGAGAAACGGAGAGAGAAAGAGAGAGAGCTGGAACTGATGATCGGTACTCACCTTTCTTGGGGATCAGGGACTTGAGCAGCAGCACGGCGTTCTCGTCGCAAGCCCAACCGTGCATCTTCCGATAACTGTCGCGGCCCTTTTCAGTTAACTTGTCCCAAGGTTTGGGCTTGCTAAGCAACTCGCTGACCGTGCCTTGACTTAGCCCAAGAACGTATTTGGCGAATAGTCTCTGACCGATATTGTGTATCGACAACAGTTCGCGCACCCGCCTGGCTATGTGAAGAGTGTCAAGATTCTGCGAGGCGTACTTGTCCATATTATGACGCAACATCTCCTGCAGTCTCGCCTCCATGGGATCGCCCTTTGGAATGAGGGACTCGCCCAGCCGACCGGCCATACCGGCGGCACCGAACTCGTCGCCGAATCGGAAGGGATACGTTCGATCGTCAAACCGAAACGGACTCTTCAGGGTATCGAGGACGCTCAGCCCGCCGATATTGTTATTCGCCAGATGATGGCTATTGTTATTATTGTGACATGATTCTTGATCGGGCGGACTCTTCGGGGGTGGTGCGCTCGGTACGCCGGGCGTGAGACCGCTGCCATTGATGGAAGCCGAAGGAGTATTAGTTTCCACCATCGACGTCGGTGGCTGGAAGCTCGGCGGCGATGTCAAGGCGGTTGTGGAGGATGGTGTCGGAGGTGCCGGCGTCTCGTGTCCCGATACCGGCGTTGGTGCTTTCTCAGTGACATCTAGACTGCCCAGGGGTGTTGTACCGATCGGTGTATTCGATTTCACCGGAGTATTCGAGGTGGACGATGGATCCGTGCCCGGTGATGGAAGATGATTTAAACTACTTGGCGTTGTTGGCGGGTGTAAACCCATGTGCGGTTGGGCTTGTTGCAATTGTTGTTGCTGTTGAGTTAACTGGCTTAATTGAGATGGCTGTGATTGCTGCTGTGGCGGTGGCTGCTGCTGCTGCTGTTGCTGCTGCTGTTGCTGCTGTTGGCTCATGATAGACCTTTCCAATGTCCGCCTCCAATTGGCGACGATCTCTTCACCGAGAAACGAGCCGAAGGTCTCGACGTTCTGGAGGGGTGGCGGAAAGAGGAGGCTCGAAGTCGTCGAAGTGGCCGAAGAAGGCGTCGGGGTGGAACGTGGAGGGAGGGAGGCTGCTGTCGGAGGCGGTGGCGGTGGTTGCTGGGAGGACACATGGGACGTAGGTGGCACACCTCCGACCCCGTGGGGCGAGGCGGTCGAGGCGCGCTGCAGGGGTGACGATAATCCACCTGCAACCACCAAAAACACAAGGGAGCCCGTCAGCACGATCTCACGCGTACATGACACTCAACCTAACTTCGGCTCGCGATGTTGTTCCCGTTCTGATCGCCAGTCCGTCCGCGCTGTCTCTTTCGAAGTACGAAATCGACCGGTGACTTCGGCTCTGTTGATCATCTTCCGGGACGACGGATGACCGAGACTCTCTTTTTCGACGCTTCGTCGAATTATAATCCACGCTTGAGTGTACAAACGAGGAACGACGTGGACGCCAACGAGAGGAAGACTGTGGAGACGTTGCCGATCGCCCGGAAAGAAATTATGGCCGTAAGGATACCGTCCATCTCGCGTTGAACGTTGATCGCGATGACGCGCGCGGATTCGAGAAATCACGTCAAATAAGATGCAGTTCTTTGTCCTATGACGTGTTTGTCGCAAATGTCAGAGTGCGGAATATCGCAGGGTTGGGAACAAAAACTTTCTACGTGGCTGCCTAGAAAGTATTATTTGGTCTTTTAAAGTATCATCAAGACCGGCCTCGAAAAAGATTTTATGTTACCACGTGATCTCGGCGTACGAGATGTTTGAAATCTTTACGTAAAGACGGTGCTCTTACTCCGTTACGGTTGAAGGAAGTAATAGCGGGATCGGAAAGATAGGAACACGAGCGACGACGACGTAGAAGGATGGATTCGGTCGGTTTGATTTAGAAGGGGCGACACGTTGCAGTATCCCTCTGGCTCTCTGCATGTACAGAGTGTCTCTTTCTCGTTCCTTCTCATCGCGCGCTCTCTCTGTCAGCTTGGATCGATTCATAATAAACTCTGTCCCCGAAACAATGGCTCGGCCCGGGCAAATATTGCGAATATCGTCCACAAATTTGCGTGCACGAAGTTTGCGTTTCCCAGTGTACGGATGGAAATAGGAGGGAAGAGCGGTTTAGAGGACCCTTTACGCGGGCAAGAGAGGAACATTTGGAACATTCGGTAAAAGACAAGGTAGGCCTATAAGAGAGAAAGATAAAGGGCTAATGTGTGTTCGGTTGCGTTAGTACCTTCCACGAATGTACGTTATTATTAGCGAGAGAATGGCTCGAAAAAGTGCAGCCTAAGCAGCCAAGTCTGGAGAAATGAAATATGTATATGAGAGAGAAGTAGAGACGATAGGAATGATAAAACAGAGATAGACTGGACAGAGGAGAAGAGAAAGAGACAAAGAGAAGTAAAAGGGAAGACAGTATGAAAGGTAGAGATAGACAGAGAGAGATAGAGAGATAGAGAAAGAGAGAGAGAGTCAGAGAAAAGTGCGAACACAATGGCAAGCAGGGTTATTTTTGTTGTTCTCTTTTCCGATAAGCTCCTTCAGTCATCCCTCGTTTATTCTATGGAAGCGTTCTTGCGTCCGCGTTGCGTGACTCGTGTCCTTTTCATTGTTACTCGATGATAAAGCCCGTCGACGGAGCCTCGAAGAGAGAGAGTCGGGGACCGAAGATCAGAGCGGTAGCGCAAGAATTAGTAGCGAGATGGCCGAGGTGTGACCGACCTACCGACACCTCGTTACTTTTTTATCTTATCTAACTATTACTTCTTTTAATTTTAAAATAGAGATCCCTACACGATCATATATTTCTCTATTTAAATATTACATGATTTATTTATTTATTTATTACATGTATGCTTCCGATTAATTAACGCTATGATCCATATTTAGAGACAATATTTTTGAATGTTCCATTTTTTTCAAAACAATTAAGTTTCATACAAATTATATTACAATGCTGGAAATCAGCTAACCCGACCTGCAATTTCGCGTTTTATTCTTCTTCGAGTTACTTCAATATTTTACAATTAAAATTAAGTATTTTTCATATGTAACGATTTTAAAAGAAATATATCGCTAATCCACTTACCGAGTGCGTCGGGTGTATTGGAGGGTTTCAGGTTCTCAGCTTGTTGGAGCGCCTTGAAGCGCTCCATAAGAAGATGTTCCAAGCTTTTTCCAGGCTCGCCAGTTGGTATTTGCGAGAGGTCGACTGATCTCAATACACTGATTTCGCGCTTCAGGTCATCATAGTCCCTCTGCCGTTCCAATTTGCTCTCCAGTCTGTTAATGTGCTGCCTGCGCACTTCAAGTTCCTCTTCGAGCCGCGCCGTTGCTTGCGCACTTGTCTCCTGAAGGCGTTGCAGGCTCTGCTGTAGCCTGGACACCTCCTCAACCAACTGGTTGATCTAGAAATAGCAACATCGACCTCATTAAATGTCTGATAAAAATCATATTCGTGTAAATTGCAGATCGATAAAGTAACGCATATAAATCAATTGGAAAATCTTAAATGTTAATATCCCCCAACGCGTGCAGTGTCTTGCGCTCGTAATATTTATTGAACGATACCGACGATAAAATTCCCCGCATTAAGGAAGACATCGCACGCTATAAATCACAGAAATTGCTACTTCCGGAAATAACGCCGAGTACTTTCGCATCGCTCATCAGGAAATCGACTCGAAGCGATTAAATGAAGATGGAACGTAACTACATTATCATCGACGCAAATATAGAATCACATTTACGAGTTCCTCTCCCTCCTTCGCGATTCGCCTCGAGCATCGTTTATCTGGGACCGAACCTAGTAAGGAGCTTACCAGAAGCTCTTTATTAATTTTATCGGGAATATATACGGAAATCAATAGCGAACGCTTAAGCGAGGATAACTTTAAATCTTGGCGAGTCTGAATGTAATTACCGTGGATTAAATTACGTATAAAGTTTCAATCGAATCGATCGAATCGTTGAATTGTCCTATTATCGTATCGGTAATAATTTATGACATATGTCACCGACTATCTCGTCGCTTCGACACTTGAAGTTCTTGAAGTTCAATTGGATATGATAATAAATATGATTTCGCAGCTATCTTGTTGTTAGCAAAAGCTATATGATTTTGCAAAAAGTTGTTTTACTTAGCGATTCTATGTTTTTATTTAATTTCCTATAACTTAAAATTAATAAAATTAGTGCGTGATAGTTTTGAAGAAAATATTTAATAAACGATTCTCTCAAAGATAATTCGCGTAAGAATTAAAAATGCTAAAAAATACTAATTAGCGTAAAGAATTAAGTATAACCTAGAGGATAAAAGAATCAATGACATTTATACTCATGGTGTCGCCCGTAGCGACGTATACGAAGTACATCCGTCCCTCATTAATGCGTCATCGATCCGCACATAATAATTACAGTGCGACCGCGCCGTCTTGTTTTTCCATTTCTATAACGAGGACGAATCCGGGATGTTGAAAGAATCGAGTGGCAGCAACGCCGGCAAAAAATTATTGCGACGAATAGAGCGTACGGCAATCGTTGTGTTGCCACTGTGCCGCAATCAATCGCGATGAATTGCGAGCACTCGAAACCTATCCACGTGTTCCGCGAGGGTTCACATGAATGCGTGTGCGCGAGGATACGGAATGGTGGGAAGGGCAGGCTGCAGGCGTAGGAAGAGGAAGAGAGAAAACCGATCAAAGAGGGGTAGGACGGGACGATTTTAAAGCCGAGTACGTTGGCGCGTTCGCGATGCAACGAGCTACGTGAATGAGATCGTATCAATTGTTTTTTCTCACCGAGGCATCGTCTCTCTTTCCGTGCTCCGCGGGTTAATCGAGAAGCAACGAGTTCAATTTTGCAAAACTCGCACCTCTACACCACAGATGTTGGATACGCGTGTTTTGCATCTTGCGCGGGCTTTGACCGTTCCCCTAGTTCAATTTATTTAAAATCTACAAACGCGAGAATTCCTTTCTCGATTTGTCACGCGGTGTATTCACTGATAATAATGGATATAACCGGTACGTATCGATTGAGTCTTTATAATTTAATGAAATTAACCACATTCCTCTGGCGCCTTGTAACGCCATGACTCATCGCGGTAGCGTAAAATCGAACAGCCTTGACGCACGCGGTAAACTTGCACGTTTTTACTCGTTAGTTTATTTATCGGGGGCGGCTACCTGTCGATTGTCCTCCGTTTCACCCATAATCGATACGCGCTTACGTCCAGAAGCTTCGTTTCTATACTTGTATAAATATGTATGTGTGTATATGTATGTAGCGAACAAATATGAGTGCGTATTGTGGCGATGTCATACACACACACGCACTCATACACACGAACACATACACATATACACACACATAGCGGTACACAGGTAAGAACCGACGCGGGTGTAGATAAGTACGCATTGACGTTCGATATACCATCAGGTAGAAAGGGGTGGTTGCTGCTGGCGGAGGTGGCTTATGTAGGGATAAGTTTCCGAAGTTGCCGCGATCGCTCGCAATAATGTCCGCCATTAGTGGCGATGAGGTAGGTTATCGCCATGAGGGAAACCTGAAACGAAGGACAGGTGGAATTAACACCACGTCGATCGACGAACTTACGATAAATACGGCGGCGACCCGGCGCGGCGATGCGTGTATTTTTTTTTTCACGTGACGGACACTCACCCTTTGCGTTTGGCGTTGTGGGAGAGCGGTCTATCGACTCTGCTCTCCGTCTCTTTCGTGACTACTGTTTAACGATGCGAATAAAACGATGAAATCAACGTACACAGTGCAAAATGTGACCATATGTTTCTTCAATTAGCGAACTATAGAGCGAGTAAAGCAGAACCAACGGAATGCAGAACCTACTTTAAACTTTCTTCTGACACATGTTATACGAAAGAGAAATGATTATGACATAATGCTATCCATATTATTGAACACAGTGTGAAATTTTTAATTTAAATTTTAAAGTGTCCAGTCGCGATGTTCAAAGCATTTTATGCATTGCAACAATATACATAAATCATAATATATTTCCATAATATTCCTAATACATTAACATATATAACAGTTGATTTTATTTATATAAACGATATTAATCTAGTTTTATATAAATCTTAGACAAAACAAAGATTATTTAATAAATCTTAATTTAGTTGGAATGTACAATAGACTCGACAATAGATACACATATATATTAATTTTATGATGTCTTTGCAAGTAAAATTTATTACTGGATTATTTTTTTTTTTCGTAATATCACATATCGACTTTTCATAAGCTGAAATGCAATCTGACATGTATATGATAGTAACGATAAGAAAGATCACTGTCTCTTTAATTCATTCGCTCGAATATCAATAGTATTAATAATCGTACTATTTAGAGATGACCGCGCGATGGATCAATGGGTTTCGGTTAAATTTAACGTTTCCGGGAAGTTCACAAAAACCGTCGATTCTCGATTGTTGCAGTTACATATCGTTCGTTATATTGAATTTCAACCTTGTACTGAATTTCACTTCCAATCTATCTCGCAAATAATTTATTTCTATCAAGAGGGAAAGAGAAAGAAATTCTGCATCTTGTTACTAAATTTGATTAAAATTAGTTTTATTATTACATAAATTAGTATTATCATTACATCTTTTATATGTATAACAAATTAATTGAACAATTAACTTGAATTATAAAAATAATAACATTAATGTTGCACATTATTAAAAACAATACTCTATGGATAAAAAATTAAAAAAATTAATTGCATGTAGCACGTTTTAAAAATAAAAATGTTTTAAAAAAAGTAATTTAACAATCATTAGTTTATTTTGCGGAAAAAATGTGAAGAAGGGTAGAGATCATGAAAGAAAAGTAAGAGTGAAGAATTATCGCTAGGGACGGCAGTAGAGGGTAGCGGATGTTGGCAGGTTTTCTACGTTGGAACAATGTCATCGGTAGAAGGAGAACCGCTCGTTAGCGAGATTCTCGACTGCTGCAGAGCCACACAAAGTCAGTGTGCGCGCATAAGAGACGTACGTGTAGGGGGTAGTGACCAACGAGCAGCCCCCAGCACGAAGGCGTCCAATCTGGGTGGCGAAGTGGGGGTGAGTTGAAGCAAAAACAATCGGGGCTTGATCGATGGTCGTGAGGTATGGCGACGAGGATGTGAAGGCGAGTCGGAAGACATGATCGGTCGTATGCAAATTAAAGCGAGGACGGTGGGCTCCGAGCTGGCTCGTAGGGAAGAACCCGAAGGGTGCGAAGTCGAAGGGTACGCGGAGGGTATGCGCACAGCGCAAGGGCTGCCTGTACGCGGTGGTGTCAAGCAAACTTGAAGTAGCCGCACGCGTCCGTATTGTTTCTTGACCGTCGCGCCACCCTATCGTCTCTCACTCCCCTTTCCGCGATCCCACACGTCCTCTTCCCTTCGCAACTCCCTTAATCCTACGCGATTTTTGCTATTTGCATTATATAGGCGTCGGAGGCCTTTGTTTGTTGAGCTATTGATCACATTTTCTCCTGCGGTATAATCAATCTTCACGCATACGTCCACGGCCTTTCTCATCCTTACATGTGTACACGCACATGTGTATGTGGGCGCGTAACGTACACGTACGCGAATGTATGCACGGACGCGGTGACTCGAGTAACGCGGCTCTCCGATATCCACACGCCGCGGCACATTAGAACCCCTTTTCGTATACGTACGTAAATTCGGTACAGGGACAAGATGGCCGTTTGCTTCGTATTAATTTCGTAGTCTGTCCGCCAATGATGCGTCGGTACGAGATCGTCATGGCCGTCGAAACTCACGTTCTCGCTTTCAGTGGTTTCACGGTTCCCCTTTCCCGACGACCACGTCGTCGCATTATCGTTTCCACGTGGACGACGGGAACGCAAATATAAATTGTCGTTTACGTTCGGATACTTTGATATCCCTTTGATCTATACCCATTACCTTGATGTATCTCTGATTGGGTTAATCGTCGTAAAAATTAGACTTTAACAACTCATTTGTTTATTCAACTTGTTCTTGATTTGTGGTCGATTTTTTGCTAGTTAGGGCGAATTCGTCAGAAATTACTTCTAAGATTAGACAGAAGATTATATAATTTGATCTAAAAATACCTTAGTAAACAAATAGAAAATAATATGGCCACATCTAATTTGGTGACTGAAAATCGAGATTCTTACACGTGTAAATTCTTTTTTCTTTTCTTATGGCGATTAATTGAGTTCAATACAATCGCAATTTTTTTTGTACTATGAAAGACAAATATACTCAACGTTTTATATTTCAGGACGACAACAATAAAGTAAAAAAGTTAAATCTATACACATTTGCAGAGAGAAGTTCTGGTTAGCACATCTTACTAAGAAGCAACGATTCATAAAATTCGATGAATCTTTCATGCGTGCGAACGAGCGCTTTGTTATATCGCTCGATCCATCGCAAGAATTTGAATCTCGGTAGATCATGCTTTTGTAAAATCTCGTATCCTGGGGATCGATATCAGCGCGTCACGATAGGAAGATTCCATTTTTGCATCTCGGGAGGAAAGATCGCCGGTATCAACCCCTTTAGTGGCAAAGCACCCCTTTGGGCCGTGGAGCTTTCTCCCATGGAGGTTCGCTCCTCTTCTCGCCACAGGAGAATGCCAATTAAAAGCCGAGGTCGGAAAGAAAGCCCAATCGATAGGAGGCGGCTTGCCTTCCTCTTTCTCGCTCTATCTCGCCGATTTTCATTCTCCTGCTTATTCTCCTTCCCTTTCACTCTGCCGACGTGGGTAGCTGAAGCAACCGAAGCGAAGGGTTGCCCAAACTGGGAAGTGGGAATTATGGGCAGGATTAATATGCAAGGACTGGATACGTGCGGTGGCAGGAGGTGGAGGAGACGGAGTAGAAGGAGGATGGGCGGCTAGGGGCTGCAGGAGGGTGGCGAAGCAACAAAAGGGGTCGAAGGGGAAGTATAGATGGAGAGAAAGGGGCTTTCCGTTTTCTGTCTCCGTCAGGCCGACGTCGAGATAGCTGGGTCGGTCATTCGTTCTCTCTCCGTCTTCGCCCACGTCTCTCTCATTCTATCAGCTCGCATCTCATCCCCACCACATCCTCCTTACAGGATACACGGCTAACGGACACCCCTATCGATTTTACAACTCGATATATGTGAATACCCACTTGTCTAATGACTGATCGGGCTTCGAGCTCAACCCTTTCCCTCTCTCGAGCGTCCTCCCTCGAACCCCTTCGCGTTTCTGACCGAGCTTCTCCGCCAGCCATCCTCCGTTGGTACGATACTACCTCACGGGAACTGGAGAATGAGAAAGGGGAAGGAGAGAGAGAAAGAGAAAGGCAGCAGCGGCAGAAGGAAGAGGGCGCGGGAGAGAGAGTTGAGGCCGAATGTATCTCGCCTCATTACACTGACTACGTGCCTTTGGCCAACATCTCGCGTTGCATCGACGCGCAAACCCTCGCAAAAATCCGACAGAAAGAGCGCTCGCCATCCCTATCGCGACGTGTCTGAATTTTTTGCCGTAGGTGGAAAAAAGTAGCGAGATGTGATCAACTGCGATTCGTCATTATTCGCACGAAGACATCTTAATAAGAACGCTAAGTGAAATATCGAATAGGAAAATGTTAAAATATCTAATACTGTCTTGAGCTTTCATCTCAAATTGAAAAAAGTATAGCAAACGATTAAGTAATAAAAATAATATTTATTAAATTTTTAGCGGTCTCTCGTAGCAGTCTTTAAGCAGTAGATATAGTTTGAAAGTTTTTTTAAGCGCGAATTTTTAAGCGCGCAATTACTCGTAAATTGGGGCAACAATAACTCTTGAAATCACCCGCGAGAATCAAGATTTCTCGAAGTAGCTTGTCCGCTATGCAGCCGAGGGCAATGTTTACCTTACAGAAGCTATGCACGGCGACGTGGAGAGTTGCAGAGGGATGAGAAAGCGACTGCTGGGGTAGCAAAGGGAGGCGGATAAGAGGGGTGTCGCCGGTCGTAACGTACCTCGGTACGAAGGGTAGAAGGCAAAATGTATGATATTTTATTTTAGCGTTCTTCTGGGCGCCGCTAGATAAGCCTCCGAGGATTTATGCTTATTACGAGCGAGCACCGGCGAGGGCACTCTTTGCCGAAACCGGTCCTATACATACGGTAGTACGCGATCCTCCTGGTTGCCACCCTCACCACTCCCACACCTTCCCTCGTCTCTCACTCTCGTACCCCTGATACACGCGGTTATGCGTAATATACATCAGATTATGAAAGCTAGTAATACCAGGTAGAGACTCGACCATGCGATATTGCCTTTATAATGGAACGACATCTCGCGCTTGGTATAGTCACCCCTGAGCTACAGTATTGTTTTAAAAACTTGCATTATTAGAAATGTATGTAAACAGTCTTGCTTAAAGCGCGGCTGCACCAAACTTTTTTTTCTTTTTTTTTATCCGACTACAATAATCGAGACTTCTACCGAGGATCGGTGATGCACAAAGCCCGTTTCGCGTTTATATCCAATACTATTGAAAAGATATTGAAAATTATTACCATTCATTATTTGTAAAGCTCCACTAATCGTGTATAAATGTTCGTTGAAGCGAATAAAAATTAATAAAATAAATCATGTCATTTTCACTTATCGAAAGTATCGATATTCATTAATATACCGTAATATATGCCAGTGTAGCATAAAAGACTAATGAAAATTAAATATATAGATCTAGCACGCTCGCATGTTCTCGCGCGGCGAGCAGAACGTTTAAATCGTTACGGGCATAAATTATTTCCACAGCTGACCTAATAATTTCTCGATGTTTACAAAGGATTTAGCCATCTTCGGCACCTGCGCTGCTACGATCCGCAATCGACCGGACAGCGGCCACGAAGAATTAATATTAACCGCGTTCGTCATTTCTCTCTCTCTCTCTCTCTCTCTCTCTCTCTCTCTCTCTCTCTCTCTCTCTTTCCTTTTCCCTTGTACTCCTCTCCCTTCTCATCTCTCCTTTGCCCTATTCCTCTTTCTCTCCCCGACTCTTTCTCTGATTTGCATTACGAGGACTACGCGTTTATGAATACGTACGCCCACCCACACTCGACTCGCGGTGGCTCGACAGAAGCCATATATTAGTCGGGGCATTCGCCGGAGAGAAATATTGAAACGAGAGAAACGAGCACGGATTGCCGGGCTACGGATGGCAAGAAGAGGGGCACTGAAGAGGAAGACGTCCGAGCGTATTCGTATCAATGTCCAGTAAAATTTGCAATAATCGCACCCTTCTCTGCTTGCTCGTTTACTCGCCGAAAGAAACGATTCGAGATTCCAAGAAATGGGCATGCAATTATTTGCGTAAACCACTTTTCCAAAGTACTTACAATTTTATAAGAAAAGTATAGTATCACAAATAATATTTTTATAAAAAAATTATGAAAAAATAATAGAATCGTGATTCAGAAATATGGTTCAATTTTTTAACAAAACCAACTTTTTTTTTAACAAGTATTATTCCAACGATATCATATTAAGTGTAAAGTTAAATGAAAACTTCTGTATGGCTGACGTATTCCGTCTGAAATCACTGCGGTCTATCGACGGGTATCGAACGTGTCAACGTCGCCGGCTTACTCGGCGTCTAGGCGCGAACGGAGGAAGCTCGCAGGTTGCAAACAATCATTTCCCTCCCGGGAAAGACAGAGAGATCATAAACGCGCGCGAATGTTGCGAGAGGGTCGCGAGTCGGGCATTTATTTCATAATCAGCAGCTTTCGAATCGCCGTCATTGTACGCGGCAGCGCTTATTGACAGAAATGCTCGATAGGAAATGCTCAGCCGCTGGTCTCTGACATTTATGCGGTAGCTCTTCCTCCTCGGCGGGAGAAGGTGGATGGGCGCGATCTCGCGTGTGTGCGTTTGCATACGCGTATACGTGTATACGAAGGTACGAGCGCTTAACACCACATGCCACGCACGATAGGTCGAGTCGCGGAGGGTGAGCAACAACTGCCGATCGGGCTGAAGCACACATTATTATCCATCCGGCAGTGACATATATTGGAGGGCGCGAGTGTGTGTTGGGTGCGCGCACACACGTCTCTAACCCTGACTGCATTGTCGCGCTGGCTAATGAGAAAGTTGTGAGTTTCGCCATTCCGGAGCGAGGCGGTGCACTGTCGGGAAATACCGAAACCCACGTTCCGATCGAAGAAGCGACTCGAGGTTCGTCGCGCAGCGGCGGTTTCGCGAAAAGATAGGGATCGGGGACGCGATTATTCGTTCGACAATTTTGCGGCATGACTCGATGGGAACGTCGGCGTGTTTCACGCGTGTTACGCCGGGTTATAATTCACGTATGACGATCTAGATTGGAACGAAAATTTTATAAAACTGTATTACCACCGTTTGTTAGCGCGGATTTGCGATATCGTGGATGAAGAAAAGCGACGCGATTAATAGCTAGAGAACGGATCTGCACGCGATATACCAAGCGCGAGATCGCAATTGGAAATAATGATTTATTCGGCCGCGTCAGCTCGAAGGTGCTCAGCTAGCATGGGCAGAGGGGAAGATGCTCCTTCGCGCGGTCTAATTGGTGGAAGCGAAGGGAGAAACTTGGACGTAAAAACACCGCGCGATATCGAACGTACGTGTCCGCCGGTGTATGGTTCCACGTATGATACGTGTCGTTACTCAACCCCTTCGGTCTTCTCCAACAGAAATCCCCTTCCTCCGATATATTGCGAGAACCGTCCCATCTCTCCCCTGCCCCCAGTTTACCCCATCGCGAGGCCCGGCAATGCAAATCTCTTTTTCTCCGCGCGCCTCGGTTTTATATGGTGCGTCTCTCCTCTCTCGTTCCGAACTCTTCCTCCCTTATGCGGTCGACCACTCTTTCCGCCTATCGTTCCTTCCTCCCCCTCCTCCCTCTCCTCCCCCGCGCCCTATCGTTCCTTCGCCGCTATACCATCCTTTCGTACGTGGTCTCTCGCCTTCTCTTTCACGCGCTTTCTCTCTCTATCTCTCTCTCTCATTCCTTTCTGTATTTCGCTCTCTCTTTTCCGCCACCGTCTCTCACGGTCGCCCACCCTCTTCGTCTTTCTCATTTCCACTGTGCACACCCCCGCCCCCGCCGTTTTCCACTCGGCAACACCGCCGACACCGCCACCGTCGTGGCCAATACAATCGCCGCCACGCCACCCTTCCTTCACGGCGTCGGTCGCCGCGTACTGGCTCTCTTTTTGTCATTGTGGCTTATTCGATATATTGTCTACGGCGGCTCGCACGGAGGCGCGGCTGTCCCGGGGGCGTCGGGAGATATTAGAGACAAATGACGGCGGAAGAAAAAATCGCGTACGTGGGAACCGATCCTTGCGCGGGCATCTAGGCGTTTTTAACGTTCGTTCCGGGGGTTGGACATTTGAATCCCGGTGACATACGACGTACGACTACATCGTCAATCAGATTCGAACGAGATGCCTGCGGTGTCATGAAATACGAGAGACCGTCGCAATATAAATCGTTTAATCATTTAATAGTATTAATAATCATCCGATAATTTTGCTTTCGCTGCTCTAATCTATCAAGTTTTAGAAAAAAAGTTTAAGATCTCGAAATCCTCCGAGGACAATTCTAGATCACTGACGCGTATTATTATGGTCAATACTATCGCCTCCTGTTTATTATAAGCGTTCGCAGAAATAGGAATCGCTCAAAATTCATCATACGGTTGACATATTTGTATTTTGCGACAATCCATAATGCCGTATGCAAATACGTAGTTACAAGAACTTCAATCGTCGATAAATGCTTATTACGTATCAATCGTTATAGGAATTTCATTTTCTCACACTCATCGAAATATTCAATATTTTTCTATTACAAGCGATTTTTCTATACTTCAATTTTTGTATCCGATAAAGTCTAAGGATCAACTGTCGGATGGATGGATCTGGTCATTAAATAAGCCGTCTCGCAAGATAGCCGCGTACGTCGGGATATCGACAAAACTTTAGACCGGCCGGTATCAATCATCGTGACAATATTATTACCGCCGGCATCACCCTTCCTTCGCGACACCGCGACACCGCGCACTGACTCTTTTTATTATTGTGGCTTATTCCATGCATTGTCCGTGGCGGTTCGTACGAAGGCGCGGCTGTCCCAGGGGCGCCGAGAGATATTGGAGACAAATGACACTGCAACAAATGCGTGGGCGAGAGACGACCCTACCGACACGGAAACCTTCCCGGTTGGTTATTGCTTTTGACTAATGTATCTGTTTTAAGAAATCGGACGCACCTAATTGTATACTGTGTTAAAGTTACGGTTGCATGCGCATCGTTAATGATATGTCGCATTACTCACGTTACCCAATTTAGATCAAAAACATTGGTATATACCGTACATACATGAAAAATTTCTTTCAATTTATAAACACTGTTTCTCAACTGAAAGAAGTTCTGTTCTTGATTTTATTTAATTGATTATATTAATACGATTATTTAAACAAAATGTCTGAATAAAATAAAAACGTATGTGTTTAATAAAAATGGAAATTGCTATATCAGTCGTTTTAGGATTATATATCTTTGTGGGAGATCGCTTAATGTTTTCGCGTTTACAATTAGACGTTTCCGTACACTAATCCAGTTCGAACAGAAAGAGCATGAAACGGCAATAGAGATGGTGAGGAAAGGCAAAGAGCGAGTTTCTCCGCGGAGGGTGGCAGTGGGTGCTGTAAGGGATACCTCGCACGTCGAATGTTGAATTTTATCACTGACGCGCGATCTCCCCCAAGACTGTGGCTGCCCCCGAGAAGAGACGCGAGGGGGTGTTGTTGCGGATAGGTTGGTTTCGACCGAGTCCGGAGATGGAAGGCCATTCTCGAGTCGTGGAGGAAAGGGGGAGGGGTGCAACGCGAACGGCACAGGCTAATGAACTTCTCATTGATTGGTTAAAATTTCGTTAATACTCTGATGTGTGCTTCCATGTCTCGCGCCGGTTCCTCCATCAACACAAACACCAACGCGCAGACCACCCCGACACAGCCTGGCAGCAGTTCTCTGCAACCCATTCCTCCTCCTGGTGGAAATTCACCTCTTCCTATTTCTACCCGCACCTCCACGGCCCCGGCCGATCACCCTCGTCTCACTCTCAGAAGGGTGAATTTCGAAGGGTGGTTCCACGTTAGTTAGGCCTCTCCGCGGCGGTATAGCAGCAGGAACAGCGCCCACCACCACCATCACCTTTTATGACTGGTGGAAACTAACGAAATTTCCCTATCGGCGATCAATCCTCCCGCTCGTGATGCGAACCCTTTTCATTGATCTGCCGGTCGCCTCCGCGCTGAGGTAGCGCAACCCCTTATCGTAACACCCTTCTGACCGAGCAACAGAATCCCCTCTGAGCTCACCACCGCCGAAACTTCTCTCCGTTACTCCCGGCCCAGTGTTGTCGTCTCTTTTTCTGTTCTGCCGTGTCCATTCCCTTGCCCTTATACTCCGTATCCACCCCTGCGTTCACTCGAAATATTACCGTCGTCCGAGTGTGTCCCCCCCTCCTCCTATGTTCGATGAAGGGTGGAGAAAGACGGAGAGAGGAAAGGGTGACAGCGAAAGAGAAAGGCGGAGGGAAGGAGAGGAGAAAAAGAGCCGGCTTCGATGGCAATGACGAATCTCTAATTTTAATATCGCTCCAGTTCGCTTTGAAGTGCCCTCGTTAAGCTGGACACACACAAGGAGGATCGACCGTACCGTCGGCCGCCCACACGCGCGGATTTTTTATCCCGGCGGGACGTCAAGCCAGGCTCGGTCGCACGTTTTGCGGACGCGGCTTAACCTCGGGAATCACGTGTCAGGGAAGGTCCGCGTATAGCCATTACAGTCTAGCACGAGCGCATTCGCGTAGAATTTTCCCTGGTCAAATAGTTAAGTCCCGAATGTCCATTTAGCCAAAAATAGAATAATAAATTTCTAACCAATTAAAATTAATTAATTGTATTAACATGTTTTTTTAATCGCTATGTGTTATTATGAGGATTATTGTGAAAGTTGAAAGTCTGTTAATAGTTCAAGATATTTAAGATCATTAACGCTTGTGACATTATTTTAATAAATGTCAAATTGATACTGGATTGTTACGAAATTATTTAAAATCCCAATTGAAAAAAATCTAGAAACTATTGATATCAATCATATAATAGAAATTAATACTCTTCGTAATTAACAATCTGTGTATTTTTTGTTCTTGTTACTTTGGCTCGATAAATCCATCCCAACGCGATATCCTCTTTATCCACATTGCGGGAGTTTGCAGCTTTAAAACGGAAAGTTCTTTCAGGCCGATGTTACCTATTCGTGGTTCGGAGAGTGCCGATAATCGCTAAATTAACTTTGAATACCTGACGCCGCGTAACCTTTCATCGGCCTGCGTAGACACGTTTTAACAACAAACTGATACCACGAGGAGCGATATTCAATGCTCTTTCAGTAACGAGGATCGTGTATCAGCAAATCGCCGCTCTCCGAGTCTTCTCCCCCGAGCTTCCCATAATTGCATATCGTACATTTCGAAATGTAGACGGATGCGTGCACGACCAGTAACCCATCATACATCTATACGTGGATGGATTTTTTATATTACCGTTAATTTGCCGATATTAATTCTATCACATAAATCAACGTTTGGATAATCGCTAATAACCAATGTGACCGTTCTATGTTAAATAAACTGTTTTTTTCCAAATATTTTATAATAATAAGTATATATAATAAGTATATTATAATAAGTATATATAATGTAAATCTTTGATAAATAATATCGTTGATAAATTAGAAATGTAAACTTTTTATATGCGAGATCTCTTTTCTATCTTAGCCACACGTCAATTTTCTACGTCCTGTTTCCGGAGCTCGCTTTAGGTCAAGGTTAGCGTGCCGAGAATCTCAGTCTTGAAATTCATTAAGTCCTTAAAACCTTGGAAGAATCTAGTGGGTCACGATGCTCTCTGATAAGAGTGCGGCCGGGCTCCGAGGGGAGGCTACTGCGGCGAGAGAGAAAAGCGAAAAATAACAAGAAGAAGGACGGGAGATGGAAAGCGTAGAGACGCGTAATCCCTAACCTCGGACAACGCCGAGCTGCAGAGAAAACGAGGGAAAGCGATGCAGGGAACGCGAGAGAGAAAAGGATGTAGTTGCAGAAGGAGCGAAAGGGATGCGGGAAACGGGGAAGGTGGAAGTGCGGCAGGACGAGACTATATAGTGAGAAGGAACGCGGCGAAGGGTCGAAAGAAGTTTCTGACCTGCTTACGGTATATGCGAACCCAGGAGTTCCCTGCTACTTCACAAGAGTTTCCGAAGTGGCAAAGCAGACACCACCTACCCTCTCTCTCACCCAGTCCTCCCTATTTCGCCCTCTTGTCCAACCTCCTATCCTCCTTTCAAGCGCCGTTGCATCCCCGCTCTCTACCACATTCACGTTGCCACCGCTGCTGCTGCTGCTGTTGCACGTTGGGGTGTTGCACGTTGTTTACCCCTTTCGCGGGGGCGCGGGCTTTACTTTCGTTTGACGGTGAAAGTGAACGGAGCCACGTCCCGTGGAGAGCTGCCACGTCGTTTAACTGGGACGACGAACTATAACTTCAATGCGTATGCATACGCGCATATACTGTATGAGTATATGTGTGCGTGCCCGAATTACAGAGTAATTTACGTCTTTGAAGACGAGACATATCGAAATCCGTGACGTGAATATTGAGATATTTCATATTTTTCAAGAATCACAAGATCGCATAAACATTCGAGAATTTGAAATATTTAGCGCGCGCGATATTTCATCAGACATACCTATTAACACGAAAGAATTCCGATTCGATTTTATATCCTACTAAAATATATAATATATTTTATATAATATATTTTCTTATATTTCATATTACATTACTTTATTTCATGTATATTGAGTTTATTCTTCAGACTCGCGATGCCTCGATATAGATCGTACAACATAATCGTCTAGCCTCACCTCACCTTGTGTATTCATTGTCTACAAATGCCGTATCGATTTGTTGGTATCTTAAGACCTATCGCTTCCCGAACAAAGAAAAAAGGTCTGGAGCCATTTGACAACAAAAGAGTCGCGAACGAAGCATATCCGCACGCAGCATCGTCGATCACTGCCTCGATCTCAGATTATTATCGCAATTAATTTCTACCAGGCTTGCGCACCGAAGAAGGTAACGCCGCGCTTCGGACTGAAGCGTATTGGCCGTGTTGAGCGATGATTAATTAGAGACGGTAGACGCGGGACACGCGACTTTTAGCCGGTTTTGCATCGATCAACTACCCAGCCCCCTATCGACGAGCTATCGTCTTTGTCTTCTTCGTATCTTACTTAATACCTTCACGATTTTCCATTATCCCCAGATGGAACTCTCGACTTACTCACAATGTCTAGTACACGTGAAATGCTGTGTAAATTGTTTAATTGATACGATATCATGTATGTTCTTCACGTAAGTTTGTAAAATATTATTTCCGGTCCATTTTTTTTCCACTTGTCGGGTATACTATAAAAAAAAGTAACGCCGCATATTTTCTTCTACACAGAGTCATTTCTATATCGTTACGCGATAATGTATCTGTTACAAAGGGATATGCATAGATAGATTGGAGATATTCTCGTTCTCGTCACCGCAAGAATATCGTGGCTAGGACCTAGGAAGTCAATCGAGGGCGATTAAATCGGCCGTCGCGCGAAAGCCCTTCTCCATCGGAACCGATCGCGGTGGCGACGTTCCTGATCACTCAGTGAATGAGAGCCAAGCAAGTCAGAAGCCCGCATCGGAGCTTTCGCCTGTACCTAGGCTACACGCGGCGGGAGAAGGAGGAGGAGGAGGAGGTTGGTGGATGAGGATGAGGATGTGGGTGGCAGGGAGGCAGAAGTGGTGGTGGCGGTCGCGCTACGGTGGTGGTGGAAGGAAGAAGGTGGGGTGGGTGAGAGAATGAGAACGAGATGGGGCGAGAGACAAGGCCGAGTGTGAGAGAAAGGAAACGAGAGAGGATGCGGTATAGGAGGTACTAGGCGCCTGTAGTCTCATCTCGCTCGGTATCTTACGCCGATACCTAGCTCTCGCTCCGTTCTAACCCTTTGCCGGGCGATTCATCCATCCCCTTCTCTCTTTATTTGAGTATAATTATTGATTATTGGACGACGGAAGGCCGGCTACTCTAGGACGTAGAGGAGGTAGGGTTGGTGTAGGTACCAACGTTCGAGAGGGTTGGCTGGAGGTTGAAGAACGGTAGGAGGGTGATTAAGCTATATGCCTGGCATATCCCACCCCTTGGTATCACCCTTTCCTCCCCCTCCCCCCGCGCCCCTCCGCGCGTCCTCCTGCTACGTTCGCCTTTCACTCACCCCTTCTTGCCCGCCATCCGTTCTTCCGATACCACGAGGCTGCTGTCTCTCTCGGTCTTTCTGTACTGACAATTAGACTGATAGGTATATCTTAGTCTGCTATCGATTTGATTCCACCCTATCGTGTAGGGTGCACCCGCACCCGCACCCGCACACCCGGGCAAAATTTACATCGTGTATGCTACAACGACGTCGATCGCGATGCCGTCCTACAGCAGCCACCCTCTCCCGCTTCTCAACCCGCCACCCACCTCCCGCCACCCTTCTCTCGCACTCGTCCGTGTCCACCACCCCTCCGCCTTTGAATCCCCCTTCGAAGCAGCCTTCGATTATAACCAAAGCCCCCGCGCTCTACGTCCGTATAGCGCCAATACATCCGCCTTCCAAGGGGTTGATTAGTGCATTACCACTCGAACTCGTTCTGCTGCCGCCCCTTCGGAAGCACCGCCACCCCATCCCGACTGACAAGAGAACCCCGCATTTCGATGCGGCCGATACTATACTGGTTCGCATTGAATTCGCGAGGCTCTTCTTTCTCAATCGTTCTTCGCCTTCAAACCTCGAGATATATTCCCTGGAGTTGCCGACGTCCCTGCGGGCTCGGTTACCGGCGTCGTAATCGGCAATTGTAGGATTAATTATAAATTATGAATACTTGCCCGTATATGGTTTGCGCACAGAATACATGCAAGCGATAAATAATTCCACGCGATTTATACACGCGTCGAATCTTCGGATTCACATATTCGATATCGGCGTTCGCACGTGGACTCACCTGTAACAAAAAGCAAAAGACACGTGATTAATCATCGTGATGGAGAAAACGCATTATTTTTATGTATCCAAGCCTAAGTTATATATTATTTCATATTTCATTAGTAATGAGATATAAAATTGGAGATACGTTGACTGTAATTTTAGATTGACAATTATGATTCATTTAATATAATATTTTATTTTATAAATATGTTGTGATGTATGATAAGAGAAGGTTATTTTGTTAAATATATTCAATCTTTTTCAAATACTTGATTATAAAATCAAATATATAGTTCGTTTACTAACAATAAGTAAAATTTAACAATCTTTAGAAGTTGCTAAATATATAACTGTTCATTTTTTATATAATAATTTCTATCCCCAATTTTTCTCAACTATAAATTTTCTTAAAATTTAAAATGCAGAAATTGATTAAATATTCTTCATGTAAAGAAATGTATTGATATAATATCGTGCCTCGCATTAAAATTAACTATGACTCTTCAGAGTGTTAACGTATTTCCTTATCGCACAGATGACGTTAAAAAGAATATGAGAAACAAGCACTAAAGAACAACTAGCCACTGTCGATTAAAATCCGCTCGAAAGCGAGTATCGACGCTTGCCCGCATATAGGCATTCTATTAATTGTCGAATAATTAACGAAGTTAATCGACAGCTCGACGAGTGTCGACGAGTTTCAGCCTACAAAATCACCCTATCACGCCTCCTACCGTCATAGAGACATCACCTTCATATCATTATATGACGCCTCCCCTATCACGTGGACATCACCTTTATATCATTATATGTCACTAATGAAATTTTCATAGGATCGAAATATCGATGCGTCGACCCGGATGAGTTGTATCGGTCTATCAATCACCCATTCGTATGAATCAGATACGGTACAGGTTGTATCAGAAGTCGCATACTTTTTCTTGGTTAAAAATCTTTTAAAAGTAATTTTTCAGAAAAAATTATTTGTTTTCGTAAATCACTATTGCAATTTTTAACTTTAAATCGTTAATTTTTAACATTAAATCTGGGCAATTAAATTTTTAAATAGATATTTGTTAACATATAAAATCTACTTAAAATTAAATAAAATAGAACCAATACACATACAAGTACACATATACACATGCTTCCGAATCTTTTTAACCGAAACATTTATTTTCAATATAGTATATCTGCATAATTGGCCCATCCATCATATTTTCGCCAAGGAAAATTATTCTCATATTCATCAAGAAATCCATTACATTACTAGTTTATATGATAAAAACTGAACACCCTGTATACAATATATATGTCTCACTCGCCACCCCCTGCGACGCCCACAACCAATCCGATCATGCACGCATTATAGAATATAATTGACATCCGTCCGCCCTATAAACGAGTGTGTCCTGGTGTGTCCAGTCACTGTCAGTCGTCGAAGTCGATGCTGTTGATTTTTCGGGGCCGTCGAACTGTACGTCGCTCGTCTGTTTGCAAAAATAAAAGGAGCAAGGAAAAGATAGATGCTCTAGTCGGTTCGCGCGTTCAAACGAGAAGGGAGAACATCCGAAGATTGTGCGATAACAAAAACGCGAGCGTGTAAATGTCGGCAATGTGAGCTTCGTGCAAAGCTATTTCAATAGTTCGGAAAATATTTGCGGCATTACGTAAGAGCTTTCGGCCAAATACATATAATTCACGGTTTTGCTGTCACGTTTCGCATAAGAAAGATATAATATATGGTATAAGATACGATAGGATGTAATAGTTCTCAAAACCACGATTAAAAAAAGTCACAAGTCTAGATTCTGAGAATAGAGTACCATTTGGCTTATGCAATTCATCGGCTATTTTCCAAAAATTTCACTGATCGGCAACCCTTTTCATGCTTCCGCAATTAGGTGTACGAAATAACAGTAATCATTGTTTTTCCCTAATCGCGCAATGTCAACAAATGATCGATCATATATACTGGAAATCGAGCGTATCCCGCAGATAAAATCTCGCGATCTATACACAGAGACGTTAATCTCGCCAACAGGAGGATTTTATCGGCCGCAACCCCCGAGTGACACGCGGTTCGTCGTAAAAATCTCAGATGCCCCCTGGGCAGGTGAACGCGCCAGGGCGAAGCAGTAAACGTTATCGACTAAGCCTGTGTGTGCGTGTACACGACATATACATAGGCAACGTAACTACACGCTCGCACGCACGCACATGCACAGACATGCTCGGTTATTACTCCGTGAATGATAGTCGCCTGGCGAACAACGGTAGGGGAATGTACCTTAGGCGAGCATCGGTTAATGGGCTTCGGCTCGTGTGAGTGAGCCTCCTGTTACACCAACACGTCGTTGACAGGCTTGTAAACCCATAAAGAAATTTGATAATAAATAGACCCTAGCGTCGCCCGCGCGCCGCGCCGCGCGCGCGTGTTTTTATCAGCCTGCTACGCGCGAACTGGAGAAATTACGTTCACGGGTGGGCGCATGTGTGCGTCTGTAGTTGTGCGTTGCTTGAATTTATAATGCTCAGGGTTATAAAAAAAAGGAAGGAAGAAACAGCGCCTGGCTGGCTCCACATTGCGTGTACACATGTGTCTGTGCGTGTCTGAAGCGAGAAGCATTAGGAAGAGAGATAGAGAGCTAGAGAGAGGAAGTTAGATAGAGAGAGAGAGAGAGAGAGAGAGAGAGAGAGAGAGAGAGAGAGAAAGGGAAGTATACGATATCGTGGCAACGTAGGTGGCATATATTTGACGAGAAAACTAAACAAAATCACATCACGTGGCCAGGAATACGGTTTTATGATCGCGAGCTGACTTCATAGGAGGATGAAAGGTGCGTGCTCTCCTCTCACGCGTGGCAAAAGTAAATAAATAGTTCGTTAAACTCTATTACACTGCGTATATACACGTGCCGTCACGTAAATATGACGGCGTTTCGCATAATGAAGCTCTTTGCCTTGTCTATATTTTGTTGGATGCGGAACAAGTGCCGCTCGTAATTGCATAACGCTGATCGCGCTAGATAAAGTAGCGAAGAGCAGATAGCGCCAAATACGTTGCGAAGAGAGTACGAATTTCCTAGCAAGTATTCCCCGGGGAAGCAAACGGTCGAGTGAGATTTCCGATATCGACATTAACGGATTCTGGAAGTATCTTGGAAGGATTAGAGCTGGTCGAACCGCCGTTAATCGATAACGAGCAACGTCTATCGCGACGTTTCCCTCGGTGATAACCCCTTCGAGCGGCTAAGCGAAGCGTTTAAATTACATTCGTGGCGATGTGCACGAAGAAATCGTAGAATTTAAGCTTGTTATATCTACAAACGATCGACAAGATTATAAAGAATCGCATCACCGAAGAGAGAAAGAGAATTCTTGTATTAATACAATTTCGCGTTAATAAATGCTAAATTGTTTCCCGAAGTCAGAAGGAACTAAATTAAATTGATTTTAGCGATAGACAAATGAAGATAAGTAAATGAAGATTGCGAGACCGGCAAAAGCTTGGCAGCCTATCGGCAACCGGACAGCTATCGAGTATACCTCAATAATGAACACTTAACGCGCGTCTTGGTACCCGGGCAAAGCGCTTAAAGCGCGTTAACACAAGCTACAAGTGATTGATCGCAGCATAGCGAGCGCGATAGACCTAGAGAAAGGAAATACTAGCGTTCAAGAGAGATAGGAGGAAGATATCATCGACATGCGTTAGTCGGTTTTCCCTACCTAATGCTCTCGTTTATATTTAGACGAAAGTAAGGATCAGACTTCGCCGTGGCGAGCAGTATAGATGAGCAACGATACAGCTTCGTGAATCGCGGATCAATTTATGAAGGAATCTCTTAATGAAGGAATCAACGTGAGGTTCAGACAGGTAGACGATCAAAACTACTCACGATCAACTACATTGATTCGAATGAGTATTGAATAGATTATGAAGAAAAAGATCGATGAGATAGAAGCATAGCATAACGAATAAGATATTCCAATCTTAGGAATAAATCATATAAATCACTATTTACGTATCGTTAATCACTAGCATAAAATATTTATGACAGGAAGAAAGTATCAAGCGGGAAACCATCTTAATATTGCAAATGACACGTATAACGTCTGATTCAAGCAGCTTGATTGAGAATTGAGAAATATATATTACTTTCTAAAACGATTCATAGAAAATATTTTGCATTTTCGATTCTCGCGTGGCAAAAGGTGAACTTCAATTCTAGTGACACGTACGTATGTAGGCTATTCCTCACTTGGTTCAAACTTGTTCCGCAAGTTAAGAGAAGAAACATCGGATTATACGCTCCGTGCAACCAGTCCGAGAAAACAAAACACCTGTCGCTAATGCGATTATGCATTCTGGTCTTATAGTTTCTGATGTGCCGTCCCTTGGCGATGGACGCGCTCGGGCCGTGAAACACCCTGTACACATCGCGCGTATTCCACGTGCGCGTACTATCGATAACGCCCGGATTCTAACGGGGCGCTCAATAACGCGCATATCGAATCCATAAGTTATTAAGGCTTCGTGTGCGTTCGCCACTGGCTGGCTACAGCTACACTACCGTCATGCGGGTGGCTTCGAGGATCGGTTACAATAGCAAGCTTACTTCTCCCTCGCTTCCTCCAGCATGCTCTATCCCCGTTTTTCCTTGGTCGCGCGCCGCCTCGTAGCTATCGGCGAAATGGAATTACCTATATCCTGCGGCCCGACCGGCCATTCGACTTGCGTATTAAAAGAACCCTCACGTGGACCACGACGAGATAGCACGGCGCTATTCATTTCGCTCTGCTCGACGCTCACGGCTCTTTTTTCCACTCCGTTCTTTCTGCTCTTTCCACCCCTCTTCATGTGACGAATTTCCATGGAAAATCTGCGCGACCATTATAAGCACTTGCAGACTCGCCGGCCTGTCATTGTTTCCTAACTCGTGATTTTCATTATGCACATTGCGCATACGTTCTCATATAACAGATAATTTTTACCCGAAAATATATTTTACAATTGTTAAAAAAAGTTAAATGTTGTAAAAACATTTTTAACTGCCAACTTTTGGCAATATAAAAGATCGTCGATCTTAGATTTTGTTCGTCAATGCATAAGTATCGCGATCATCAAATTATCATTATTTGTCCTATAATGATTAACTATTACAGCGTAATATGACAAATACTGAATAATCGAAAGAACATACACATATTTGCGTTCAATTGAGACAATAGCGTCCGTTATATTCGCGTGTCCGGAAATATTCTTCCGAAGTCATGTACAAACGCGACAATAATAGAACTGTGTAATTTTTTATTATCCCTTCTCTCCCTCCTCTACACGGTTGCAATAACGTACCATCGGCAGTATGTTATCGTATCTATTTTCGCGTTTGTAAATACTCGCTTGTCACATGGTAGATTTATGGAGAACAACAAGCATGAAATGAACATAAAGAAGACATCGTGCAACATAACGCGAATATACTATAAGAAGATAATGGGTACCAGTCACTTAAACGATGATTTAAGATTGCAAACTGGCCCGCGAACGGCAATCTTCGGCATCCTCATCACCCTCGCCGACTTTCGTGGATCGTGCAGAAAAATAAACCACCTTTCCGCCCCTCTCGCAATGATTGTAACAAAAGAGACGGGAGAAAATAGGCGGAAAAAAAGAAGGTATATACAAACGATAGTTGGATCGCGTGCCGCGAGAAGTCGAGGCGCAGCAGGATGAAGGAAAGTCGTCGGCTTCTTTTCTCTTCGCTTCTCCTTTTGCGGTGCGAGGGCGAGGGCACGGACTCAGACAACGAAATCGTGAAAAACTGGGCCGATGCAACGAGACCAGCCGTAGATTCGGGCTGTGAGAAGTGGATTCAACGCGATCGCTCGAAAGACTCATAAAACCCCAAAGCCTTGAATTCCGTTTCGTTAGGTACGTAAATGGGAATAGGTTGGAGAAAAGAAAAAAGGGTTCCGCCTTTCTCTGTTTACGAGGGTCGCCAGTCAATGAGAAAACTTTCGCATAATTGCGACTGACTTTGTCCTCTACAATTTGTCCAATCTAATGACGTTTGATCGTAAATGTGTAGCGCAGATTGAGCGAGAAGAAATCACGATTTGAAGACGATTATAGGTTGCCAAAACAAGATTCGATACGATAAGAATAATTGTACGTCACGTTTGCGAGAAAATTGAATTGTTTACAAACGTATTAGTATTTCTTCTATACAATATATATTAATTTTTAAAACTATATCCACTGTTTAGCAAAATTAATTTTTATCGATAATTCAATTTTAATTATGTGCGATTTATAGCGTTATAAAAATCTGTAGCAAATTAGAGTCGTCTTTTGTATTACATGCTTGATGGTTTAGTTTCTAAAAATTCGAAATATATTTCGCTCCATTTTGTGCCATTTCTACTTATGCTCGCACCACATTTGTTTTTTGTATCATGTGCTATAACGCCTTCGGAGAAGCCATACGGCGAGCGGTGCAAAAAATTCTCGCATTCTTCAAATGATATTAATAGTCTTTTTTTTATCTTCCCACGGTTTAGCGACGATACAAAAAGATATGGATTTCGTTGGGCAAGTCGCTTTCATTCATCCAATAATTCAATAATTATTTTAAACTTACTTTGGTAACTCTTTGTTCGCTCGAAGTACCACGGAATTTTCGTTCTCATTTTTTTTTAGACTTTCTTATTTGTTATTAAAATTGTTATTACTTATTATTGCTACAATCAATTAAATCACAATTGAAATAAACTGCAATAATAATAAATAATCTCTCTATGCAATAATAAAAATCTTGCACACCGTTGCAGTTCCATTGATATTTATCCACCTCGACTCACGAAACAAGGCAATCAGTTCCAATTTGAATAGATTAAGGCTCGTGTGCTATTGGCCAATCGGGAATAGCTTTTTTAGCTTCTTTCGCTTTTTCTGGGCAAAACATTACTTGGCAGAGGAGATCTACGGAGGCCGATATGCCGCGACGATACCCACGGGGCCAACTGGCTGGGCCATTAGAATATCTCAGCTTAATCTCGGCCGTCGAATGTTTACCTAGGTTCTATCAACCACTTCTCTCTCCCTGTCGAGCGTCTTACCCCCCCCCCCCGTCAGCCACTCTCTTTGAGTCAGAACTCTCCAACGGGAGAGCTGCTGAGCACCAAGCGCGAAGAGGCCGGAGAGTCCTCATCGAAGTGAAAACAGTCGCGGAACAGACCTTTCAATCGTCGTCTTCCCGATCGACCGAGGGTTAAATAAGTGATTCTTGCCAATTTTATTAGGCGGTTCTTTTGCCTTCGACCGGGACGCCGGAACTCCCTCGACCGTGCCAAACCCCAAGGGGTAGTCGGTGGTTAAGGACCGTGGAAGGAAAGACCGACCAAGAATCAGAAGTAGCCGCGGAAGGAGAAGCGGAAAAGAATGAGTCAGATAGAAAGCGGAAGGAGAGGACGAGCGGGGGATTGCTTGGATATTGATACCTACCCCGCTATTAAACTAATGAATTTAATCAGGCCGGATTGAAAATGCGATAGCTCGAGACGACTGCCAGGCCCCTCCCCGACGTTGGATCGTATTCTTTATCTCACTCCGAACGATCATTGGAGATTAGATTTTTAAATTGGGGACGATATAGGTACAATCGTTCGTTTCTCCTTTCTATCTCTCACTTTCTCTCTCTCTTTCTCTCCATCTTACTTTTATAACACTGAGTTACCCTGCGCCATGCCCTGTCCTCCCTCTCCTTTCTGCCTTCCACCGGCAACAACCATAGTTAGTACAGTTCTACGGATAGCGGGTCTCAGCGTGGAATTAGCATATCTCGGAAAGTGATCCCCCGGCCCTAATTGAATTATTCTTAAATTCCCATAAAATCGTGCGAAAATTACAGGGAGCGACACCGCGCGATGTAGCGCCGAGTATTCTCCGTCTCACTCTCTACGGCGCCTCTCTTTCCTTCCCTGGCCGCCCTTCGCCGGAGGGCCGAACGGGCTTCGACGTAATATCGGACACGATTAATTTTCTGGGACGTTACGCCACTTCCGCTTACAGGCTCTACGACGCATTTCGAGGTACCTCAATTTGCGAATTGCCTCCCTTTTTGGTACTTCTGCCACCTTAATTTGCGTGGACTGCATTATTAAGATATAACAGTTTCCTGATTTACAATAATTATAAATGACCCACATATTCGTATATACGACACATATGTGACGAGTAAAATTCGCGAGTAGAAATTAGCGACAATTTTAAAATTATGATCAAGGTTATATATTTTGCAACAAATCTCAATTATACCCTATATTTGACAATGGTTAATTAGGGATTTTGATGTTCGGTGGTTGAATAGTGGATCCCAGAAATGAAATGACGGAACACATCGAGATATCCGAACATTGCGCTCGATCTGTGAACTCATGACAACTCAAACTGAGACACTTAATTGGATAGGACCAATCAGAAGTACACGAGATATACATCTCGGGTCGCATTCATCCACTTAAAACTAACTGCACGCCGGAGACCGTGAAAATCTCGATTAGAAGAGGCGGAGTCGAGCGGGAGACAGCGCACCCGGCGCGGCGTCCCTACAATAATTTTAATTTTAATTTCGATCGAATCTCCGGCACACCCTCTGCCAAATTCATCCCTCACGAGGTTAAGGAGCCGATCTAAAAACGTAATCCGCGCGACTCCCGCGCGGGAAATGTATTCCACCCTGTTTCTTATTCCGATTCTTTTTCTCCTTCTCTTTTCAAATAATGTCTATTCGCTTAACTAGTTTTGAAACCCTGCTCTAACCAGAATTCGCCTAGCGATGTGCGCGGATACATTAGGAAGACAAATTAATTTCGTTGATAGTGAGATTGGAGATTCCATTGAAAGGGGGACAACTGGCGTACGCACGCTGGGCCGTCTTACTTTGATTACATCGCCATTAGCCAGTTTTATCTTAGCATGAAGCCTCGTGTCGAATAAAAAGATCTTAAAAAGTGCCAATACTACAATAGAATCTTAACAATCATTGTATTTTTATATATTTTATAAAAATTTCTTTTTCTCGCATAGCTTTAATAACACATATTTATTTTTCTGTTCTTTCCACGTATTATCGTAAATCACTAGAATTGTTTTTAGTGTTGTTCCATAAGAATAATCCGTTAGCAATCAATTCAATCGTATTTATATATACAATAATTAATGCATTAATAATATCTGTACGATAGTCGAGTCTAGTCACGTGTAAATCCAATAATTACATGAATAAGAGACGCTGAAAGCTATCGACGCGATGCCAGAACGCGCGTTCCTGAAGCAGAAAATCGCACGGATCGTTCAATCGTTAATAATCGACTACTTGCGGGCATGCGTGCCTTCGTCTAATTGCCTCATCCGCTTCGTCGAGCATCGCAGAGAATTTCTTCGGCGACACACGAATTGTCGATTGTATTGGTGATTGATAGTTCGCACGGTACTGAGATGATTCTAGACGATTTACCGGAACATTCTGCGATCGAATCGATAATTTCGACGTGAATAGGACTTTACTGATATCAAGCAGGGATTCTCTTATCAACACGGCTAATCGACTAAGCGGTTCTTTTACACCTCTCGTATTGCAAATAAAATATTTCGATGGAAGCAGTATTTTTTTTTATCGCGCGATGTTAACCATTACGTACATAACACGAGGGAAAATATTACGATAATATTTTGCTTAATCGCAATTGGTTTTATTTAATTTTATTTAAATGTAATGTGACGGGACCAACACGCATGTGTTGGTTTGTGTATTTACCGCTAATTATTACTTCGTTTATAATAAGATTATTGATCAGTGGAATTACGAGTCTAAATATATATAAGTCGTTCTAGATCTATCGTGTTTATACATGTAACGATCACCACGGGCGCCAGCATGTCAGTACGTTGTCGTAACGATGCTTTATAGATTTTTCGCGATGCATATGTGACGTGGCGATCGTATGAGCGCTTATGTTTATTTCAAATGGCTGCTTGCTTATAGGCTGCCTATCAGAGCAAACTTTAATACCCCTGCTAATCGATAGTTGTATCACATTACTTGGTCGCGCTCTATGTGCGTGTAATAAGAGCTTTCAAATCGGCACACAGATATCATAAGTTAGAAATATTTATGTTAATAAAGAAATTGGAGCTCTACGTCACGAAAAATCAAATTTAAAATCAGCGGACAATGATGCTGTATAATCATTTATATCCCGATGTGCCGCACATTCTTGCTCATTTATGGCGAATGTCGATCTTTACAAAATCCATTTACGTATAAAATTTTCGATTGTCACCTGTTATCCACGTTGTTTTGCGCGTATCGTACTTTCGAATTGACAGCCTTCAATTAAGCGACGGCCAATCGTAATGCAAATGCGCCACGGAAATTGCCAGATCGTATGAGGAAATACATTACACGAGCTTGTCACGAAAAAGTCAGATGCAGGAATATCACCGGTTCATTCGTCATTGTCTTGCGTGCGGTATTTACAGCGCACTGGAAATATAGTCATTATGAAGAAAACCCACGCGCGTACTTGAGCTTAAATTTTAAATAACCGCTGAAACACGCGTCCGTCTCCTTTCTCTGTCGTGGAGACAATTCCTTAATACAGTAATGCACAATTATACAATATTAAAAATAACGGGGGCGAGATCGCGTCGTGGGATACAATCGGCGAGCAGTACGTAAATGGTACGCAATATTACCACGGGGAAATGAGCGAGAATTAATCCGAATCGTCCATTTGCGATTATCAATAGGGACATTCTTCTTGTACGTGGCACGTGCACGCGCGCTCACCTCACGTTTAAGCGTGCGCTTTTACGCGTGCAACAGCCCATAAGTTCCGGTGCACGTGCACCCGAGACGTTTACGTGACGTGTGCAAGCGCGACGCGTACGTCGCCCTTACGTTGGACATCTATCTGACGTATGACGACTCCGATTTATTCCCAAACCATCGTTTAATCCGCTGCTAATGTCAATTTTCACAAAGTTCATTACGCTCGCTTGGTTAAGAGCCCGACAGCCGTGCGTTCTTCTTCGCGATAATCGAAGGCAGTTGGAATTTCTGTCTAATTATCGATAGTCGAGATCTCTTCCTGTAGCGTGTGATAAAATGATTATAATCGTTATATTCCGGTACCGGCGATATCGGCACTTGATTATCGTCCATGTTGGATGGGGAAACGAACAATCTTAATAATTGGATAAGGAATGTATTATTCATCGGGTTATATTTATGCGATCTTAATTTTAACCTGCAGCCGTTATCACATCGAACGTGATATGTATAAGTACAATCCCTAATGAGATACAAGATATACCTTCCTCGCTCGCAACAGTCGATTAATTACTTCCTCGTATGGACTCGCTTCTACTGGCGCAAAGCCGCGGTGAAACAATTAGTGGGTGCCCGAAAGTTTAACGCGTACGAATGTAGGGTCCTTTTTTTTGATGACCGCGAAGGAAACCAAATTAATCTCGCACGAACGATAGACCCGAAGTGATCGAACGCGGGGGGACGCGAGTAAGGGGTATGATTTAAAAGTTTCTCTGTCAATCAACGGCAGCCGGGGTGTCTGCTGCGAATGGCTGGAAGGGTCGATGCGATTGATCCGGGGCTATCGAGAGAAAGGGTGGTAAGCAGAAGAGCGGGTAGGACAGCGGATTGTGCGAACAGGGCGGCGATGGAAGGAGAAAGCCTTTCGGCTCTAATTGCCGTAATTAAATTCGAGAACTTACCCGATCCTCCACCGACCAAGATCTTACTCCGGATTTCAAATCGTTTCTGGGCTTACTCCCAGTATTGCCACGCGCCCAAGCGGATTATTTCCAGGCACTTTGGGGAGCTCTGTCGTCGTGCGATTGTTTTTTCGAAAAAAATCACACATTTAGCTGAGAAGCTGAGCTCCTGATCTCAGTCAATATATATACAATATCACAAGTGAGGCATACAAATGCGCAACTCTTTTACACTTTATACTTGTTTTCTTATTTATTTTCGTAAATGAGAAATGATTCCTTGATCACTCAAAAATACGTTATGAGGACGTTGCGTATACGCAGTCGAATTTCAGATGAATACGAACGAGCCAAGGGTCAGAGACTGTCGGTTTAGAGACTGTATCGTTACTGGACCTTTCCATCCTTAATACGGGCATCAAAGAACACAGTAACTTATTTTATTGGATCAAACGTTGACGCATGATTAGCCGAAATGTATAAACTTATTTATTCCTCTATCGATAACCCCAGCTTCCCGCAACAAGCTTGACAGTGGCGCCGAATTTATTTTTATATCGATCAGAAATTTATAAAGTGATAAATTACTTAATATCAGAAGTAACTTGCGTGCTATATTAGTACTTACGTAACGTTATTCAATGAGACACTAATGAATTTAATACATTCTTAAATATTTATAATGATTAAATGTTTATAATGATATAATGCAAGACACTGCTATTTTTAATAAATATCTTATATAGGTCTTCTCTTAACAATTAAATTCGTTATTTGATATTAAAATGCAATTTTATTACTTTTTGCTGAAAAAAATGTAATTATGTAATTATATATAAAAGTAAAAAAAAAATAAAGTACAATAACTAAATGATTAGTTCGTGCGCATCATATTATCATTAGTCGAACACACGATATTCGGAATTATAATAATTAATCGTAGAGGAAATAAATAATTGTCGAAACAGTCACCACTGTACTTCGGAAAGGTCTTGGGTCATTTATTGCCCTCGTTCGAAAAGATACTCACACTATTGCGCGCCATCCGTCGTACACGATTTTATCATATCTCTTTCAGTCCGGCCTGATACAGATTTCTCCGGGCTCTATCAATGCGCACAAGTTGATATGACTTGATATCTAAGTGGCAAGTTATCGACCTATCCAAATTGGTTGACGATTCAGTATTAATTAATGTATTTCTAGTAATACTAAAAAATTTTCCCGTTACTATGAAATACAATGCAAATTAATCGTTTAAAATATAAATAACATTATAAATATATTAGCATTTAAATATATTAACATTTGTAGATAAAATTTTTTTTAAGACGAAGTATATGAATAATTGTCCGAGCTTCTAAATCTAGCGAGAGAATAACCGCTTGTTGAATTGTACACGTTTTAAAGCAAGTTGTTCTTTCGTGCCGTGCTCATTTACTTGATCTGGATCCGGCTTTACATGCTATACGAAACACGCGCCTAAAGTATTTTATATGTTTGTGTGGCAATTCTTAAAGTTAAATTATAGTAGTTTTCTTTCAATATTGTAAATATAATGTATCTCGCAATATAGCATTATAGTGTTCATATATATGACGGCAATTATTGGATTATAACTCCTGCAAGTTACTGTTTGAACATAAGACACTTGAAATGCATTTGACTTCGTATCCGAGATATTTATGTAAGCATCAAATGTAAGCTTATTGAGATTCAATCAAGATATATCTAGACGCGTCTCGGATAGCGTCACAGTTCAGACACGTTTATTTTCGAAATTGCACATAGTGACAGCTTTAAAAATAAAAAAATCATATTGCAAGCAAATTTAAATTCACGATTTGTTCGAGCTTTATCATTTATACCGAACCTGCGTCAATCCCTATTACAAAGGAAATCCTTGGAGCAGTCGTGGGCGCGAATACTTAATGAGAGGCACTGGAGAGCGTCGTGCGAGCCTCGTCAATTGGACGCAGCCCGGAGGCGGCAGGCGATAAGCATTAGGATCGCAGGATGGGCGATCATTGGCCACCTTTGTGCCACTCTGCAGTCAGATCGAATTGCGATCAGTGATCTCTAGGATAGGAGATACTGCGGTGGCAGCAACGAAGGGATTTCCAGAGGACCTACGACACAGATTGACCCTAAGCAAATGACAAAGCGCGAATGCACGACAGGGTGCAGAGAAAGAGAACCAGGAAATCCGGTTAGGACGTATGAGAAAATAAGAGAGACAGAGACAGAGAGAGAGAGAGAGAGAAAGAGAGGGAGAAAGAGGATGAATCTCCGAGACAGGGTCAGCAAAGGCAATGCGTGGGTGAAAAGAGGAGGAGAAGGAGGAGAGGAGGATATTTTAGAAGGAACAGCATCCTAAGGGAAAGAGAGGGTAAAACGGGGAGAGATCAGAGGGTGGCTTTCTCGACTAACCACAATCTGTATATTTGTCCAGGCAACTCCCAAGAATCCTAGCAGCTATCCTTTGGAGTTTAGGCCAATCCGCAATACAACAACAATCCCTTACATTGTCGACAAAGGAAAATCGGAAATCAATTTCGATCCCTACTTATTCGATTGCTGACCGGCATTGATGCTCAATGCGAACAGAGTGGCAATCTAATCATAATCGTTAATCTTAACTCGTTATATTCTATATTATGTGTGACCAATGAGAAGAATAGAAAATAATATATATAAATTATTTTATAAATATATACGAAAATTTTAATTAAATAATAATTATTTTTGCTTAAGCAAAGTAATAATAAATAATTTGTATACGTTTGTAGTAAGGATTACTATAACATATTTTAAAATAAATTACGTATTATTATCGATAACATTCATTAAGATTATTAGCGCATTTTACTGTTGTAATATCAGAGGCAATGATAAATTTTTAGCATAACCGATCATAGTCGATAACAATATAATTTTCATTGTACTCACATCCTGTTGCGATTGCAATTGATCACAAGCCGAGCGAACGAATTAAAAAGACATCACTGTCACTGCTTAAACGTTACTTCAATGTTTCTCGACACAGCTAATAGATTTCTTGAGGATTGTGTTTCCGTATGCGTTGGCATTGCCACTTCTTGTCATCAAAATTAACCCATTAACGCCCACCGTCGGCTTCGGACTGCCAAGAGTAATTGACTCCGCCATAGATATTTGGATGGCTGCGCGGTACCCAACATTTGTCAAACAAGCTGAAAGTTTTGCTTCAACAAGTACCTTTGGAAAGGACAGAGAAATATTGCGACACGTCGCGTACATTTTCGCGAAATATGAGCGACGCAAAGCGGTCGTTTGAAACGGCGAGTCGACGAATAATCGACGCGAAATGACGTAAAAGAAATCTCGCGCGTGGCACAGGACGAGCGGAGTACGCGATACGAAAGCGAATATATCACGTTATAATTAGTACGCTACTACGTCAAAATTTATCTTTGCGGTATTCTTTTGCTCCCCCGTATCTATTTAATTCCTTTATCGCAAATTTTATTGAGCTTTTCCAACTGTTTATATACAATATACACAGTAAAATTTGTCCTCGTGATATACACTTCAACGAGAAATGAAATCTCGAAAAAGATATAAAGAATAAATTTATTTCACACTGTGCTCTGTGCTAGAAGATCAAAACGCGTTGCAAAAGTAAAGTGACACATGCAATTGCAGCGCTGACAATTGTGCCGGGAGAAAGACGGCAATAACAGAATGCAACAATATTTAAATAAGACGAACAGTTAAACGAGACAGTCTTGCAGTATAATTCAACGTGTCATATCGTAATCACATTCTTGAATACAGCACTCTGTCACGATGCCGAGGAGAGGGAATTTAATTAACAATAACGCAAGTAATACAAATTACAATGCAGAAAAGCGACTGCAAATTATACCTACTCTCGCAAAGTGAAACAAATAGATGGAAGCGCAGCGTTGTATTTACACTTACGGCATTAAAAAATCTCCACGTTCGTGTCGCAAAGTAACGAACGGAAAGCGTGAGAATAACAAGCACACGACCAAGAGAGCGAATAGCAGTAGGGAGAATAAATGGTAGAAACTGGTGAGAAAGAGAAACGGGAGAGAGAGTAAGAGGACGAAAGAGAAAGGACGAACGCCGGAGGGAAAGAGGGAGACAGAAAGGTAACAGCCGTCAAAAGTTGCCGAACTAATAGGACGATTTTCAGCGCGGAGCGTTTAATTAAATTAATTATATGCGCACCTCGCCCGTAATATAAATTGTGAGCAAGCGTCGAGGATGAACGCGAAGGGGGTGAGTATCGGGAGGGTGGCAAGAGTTGCAGCGCGGGTGCAGACGGGGGAATGCCGTCGTGCTGCGATCGCCAACTTTGATAGTTACATTTCATCCATCTATCCCAGATACATTTCCCGCGGACTGCCGCGTGGCAAAGTTCGAAATCGGCTAACGGCACCGCCGGCGAAACGATTGCCGAGGTTGCACCATACTTCCAGGTCCATGTCTACGTATATATGTACACGTGCATGTGTGAATATGCGTTCACCCGATAAAAGTTAAGCTACCGACACTCAAGACAATGGCGCTACCGCGTCTGTAATCTGCACGTGTTATCGCGCGCCCGCGCTATATCCCGCGGCTCCGGGCTCTGATGCAATTTATCCATTTAATGTCCGACACGCCGCAATCTATTTTCGCACGATGAAACTGAACTCTTTGATGCCCCCTGGGCCATCGAAAATTCGTATTAGGATTAGGAACAGATAGCTGAATCGACATTTGCATCACGAAAGATTAGCCTCTCGCTGTGCTAAATGAGTAAAATGTAGTCGTAGAGTTAACAGAGATTTCAAATTATATGTATATATAAAATTTTAAATATAAGATCAATAATTCTCCTACAATTTTACAATATTATAAATGTATGAGAGAAATTTTGAAACGTTATATATATTATAACTATTACATTTAAACGATTTGATCTTCGCTCGTATTCGTATCCATCACGATTATCACGAGTTACATCGAGGGTTATCAGTCTTCCCTTTGTCCATCGCTTCGGTCTCGAATCTACGTGCCTCCACGTCGATCTGAAAAGCTTTCGCGTTCAAGCGTCTGGCGTTCAAGCACGGAAAAGCGACAGACGGACGAAGGAGTCGCTGGCAAACGTCTACACGGACACGCACACATACACGGCGTCCAGGCACACGTGTAGATCAGAATGGGTAGATGCTCGGGCCTCCTCCCCGCCCCCGTATCTGCGTCCCCCCACGGTTTCTACATCTCCGCGGATAAAGCGGTAAGCGGACTCGCACACATACACACGCGCACATACACACGGAGCCAGAAGCAGAAGGGTAAAAAGCGAACTTTCCAGGCGGATGGCGATTCTTGCGAGCCAGACGGTAAATACATTTTTAAATAAGAGTTTTTTGCCCCGACCACCCCGCGCCCTCCGCGCCCCACCCCCTGCCTTCCGCTCGGAGAGAGAGGAGAGAGATTTCGTCCCCGTATCGGGAATTATCCTTTGGTTTGTGCATTATCCTTTGGATCGCGGGTGGGGTAGCATCAAAAGGCATTCACGGACCGACCTGAGCCGCCTCCACCTTCTCCACCTCCTGGCTCGAATCCTACGAACCCGACGAACCCTCATCCCCTCCGGTCCGCCGTCTGACTTGTGGCGGGCATCACTACTTAATGCCGGCATAACTGTTTGGCGTATCCACGTAGCGATTTTACGTGTATTCTTATCCGCGATACATATTATACGATCCGCACGACGAGCGATTCTATCTGGTTTGTAGCACACAGTGGCAAAGCTCGGTATACCTATGTCTGTGCATCAAGTTTGGAGAAGAGCTACAAATTTAATTCCCAGTTCTTTCTTCCACTCTAAAGTATAAAATTATGTTAAACAATTGGCAAAATGTAATCTTGCCTGATCTGATCTGCCTTGTATTATGCATGCCATCATATATGTATGTGATATCTGGTACCCGAGATCCGAGATCCGAGATCCCGAGATCGCGCGATCCGCGCCTCATTCGCGTTGACGCCTCATCGCGTCTTCCGTCCCGCTTTTTTGCTCGGGTTGTTTCCTCGCCTTTTTTCATCCCGCGCCGCGTCCTCACCGCTCGAGTTCAATTGTGATTGATCACCGGCGGTGATTGAGGATTCGAAATGAAAGCCTCACGGTACATCGGCAAAGACAAAAAGACGAACCGTCGCTCCCCTTCTTCCGGAATCAAACCACTCTCCCCTCTTTCGGTCCACCATCTCTCCTACTAACTCCCTCTCTCTCTCCCTTCCCTCTGCCGATCTCTCTTAACTCCTCGCCTCTTACCCCCGACCCCAACCGCGAACGGAACGAATAATGGAGTAAAATTTATACGACTCCATATCGGTACGATAAAAAGACAGACAGACAGACAGCCGAGCGAGCGAGCGAACGGGCAGGCAGTGAAGCAGCACAAAGGAAGGATTAATTTTAAATATCATATACTTGTGCCGACGTAAAAGCGAAGGTGGAGCCGAGAGGGTTCCATCGCGGAAAACCCTGAACGACTGATAAGTTATGTCCTCATCGGGGCTCAATACAATCTGGCTTTACGGAGAAAAGCCACGTATATGTATCTCTTTCGAATGAAGAAAGACGTGGAAGGATCAAGCAATCTGAACTGTAGAAAAATAAAAGAATCGGTCGGAATTTCCGGCAACATCTGCAATTCTGATACCCCCGCTTTTATACCGGTGTCCTTTCGTGTGCGTGTTAACTGGTTTCAATGAAACATATAATTTTATAGTAAGTAATTTTTATTGATGTCACATCACAGCTTGATTCACTCAGCGCTCTGAATTTATCTACGTGCACGAATGAATAATTTACACGTTGCCTTTTTTTCGGTAAATAAAGAGATGCGTGCGAATAAACAGGAAGCATTTTATATCGGCCAAAATAACTGCCGAAATATTTCGCTGAGTATAATTCAAGCGATTACGAAACGATTTCAGGAGACCTTCGGAATTAAATGCACTAGCTACATTGGATAGTCAATGAGTATTATTTACGAGTGCTTCCCGCCCGTTTCTCATCTTACGGCCAGTTTGTTCGATTTATTTAATATTTTGCATACCATTCGTGCGGTTTGTGCCAAGGAATGTCTCGTTATTATTATACTTTCAATTCTATATTTCTAAGTTTCGCGCAAACACCTCGCGAGTCGACTAACGAGGCTTTGACATTATGCCAATCGACAGGATACGTATACGTGGCATTCGACGTTTGAACGTATGTACACAGCAAATAATATCGCTTTTCATTGCGAAAGAAACGCTACTGACAATGCGCTGTTCTTCGTCGACATTTATTATTATAACCATCGACCCGTGACGAGTTGTCGCTCGAAATAAATTCATCGAAAAACGCGTCGCCGCTACACCGGCCATGAGAGTTACGTGCCGTACATACGTATGTATATAAATGTCTTGTGTGAAAGCAGATACCGTTAAAAATATGAGTATATTTCCATTTTTCCACAAGTATTTTTAAGATATGTAAAAATCTACTTGGGACGAAATATAGATAAAATAAAATGAGAAGTAACGATATGCTTCAGAGGATTAGAAATGTCGTTTCTGAGCGTCATCAAAAAAATAATGAGTAAATTATAGAAAAAGATATAATTACAAGTGCACAAGGGTATATTACACGTATATATCGACATGGCGTAATAAGTGCGCGCTTGTTATTAATCATATTTTATCACGGGTAATACTTGTTTCGAGCAAAGAAACTGGAGCTCAGCTATCAATTACGCGGAAGTTAGCGGTATCGATAATCGCAAACCGCAGAAACCGCCGCTCGTTATCATAGGAAGCCCGCTTCAGCCCCGTTCGATCGCGATTCTCGTCGGTTAGAATCTGAATTCGCAGCAAGAAGCGCGCATCCCTTTTTTTCCTTCTCCCGCGTCTCGGATTTCAAGTACAATGAAATTATCGGCTGCCACGAAATTCGCCGTGAACTCGAGGCAGCCTCGGGGCGGCATGGGAAAAGTCCGCTCTCGCGAAGGATTAATCGTGAATTATCAATCGGCAGAGTCGAGTCGAGTCGAAAGCCAAAGGAGGAGCGAGCGAGAGACAGAACGGCGAGGAGGGGGAGGATATCCCTGCCGGTTGAGAGGGCCCGGAGGGCTTGCTGAACGACGTTTCTGGTTAATCGCGTTTGCGGAAAAACGGAGATAATTCCCGTCGTCCGTCTGGACGATGGAGGCGTGTAGGTTGTAGGTGGAGAAAGGTATAGGTAGGATATAACCGTGCGTGCGAACCGTAGAAGAGCGAGAGGGTGGAGAAGAAGGAGAGTGAGAAGGAGGGTGTCGGTGCAGGAGGGTAGTCCACCACCTCTCTCATGTACGGCGGAGGTGGGATTTTTTTATATAGATATATATACATACATACACATACAACACGCACGTGCATACGCATGTACATGCACGTGGAGAGAAGGTGGGTAAGAGGATGAGGATGAGAATGAGGATGAGAAGGATGAGGAGGAGGAGATAGGGACTGATATTCGCGGGCACACGGAATTTTTAACTAGCCCGGGCAGCCTTTAGTCGTTCCGCCGCGAAAGCGCAGCAGAAAAGTTATGAATCTAATTTTCAGCGTATTTGTGTCTCGGCCGCCCCCTCCGCTGCCCCCGACCGCCCCCTCCGCTACTCCTCCGGCTCCCGCGTCCACCCTTCGTCCCATCGCCATCGCCACCAGGAACATCTATATCAATCCCTCTCCCCGCACGTGTCCCTATCTCTTCCCCCCCCCTCTCTCTCTCTTTCTCTCTCTCTCTCTCTCGCTCTCTCATTCGGAGCCTCCACCTACGTCCGTCCGTATATACCTCTCTTCCGTCGTTCGCTTTCGCGTAATAAAGCTCGCGCGCGCGGCTTCGTTAGGTTTTTATCTCCCGGAGAAAAAAAGAATTAATTTCGAGAGACGCCGCCGTTTTTCTGCCGGTACTCTCTTCCGTTTCATGTGCGCGAACGCGCGTTCGGGATGTCGACAGGAGAGTTTCATCCTTTCGGTATTATCTTCTTCGGTGAGATTGGAAGGCGAATGATATTTGGCTGACCAACGGAGAAAAGTCGATCGAAAGAAGACGGTAAAAAAGTGAATTTAACTGTATCCACATTATTTTCCGCGGAAATGACCAAGATATGGATAATATTCTCTTCTGAAAATTGTTGAATGTTTCGTAAATTATCACACTTTAAAATACTATAATTTTGTCTTTTATTGCTCATTGTAGCCTTCAAGTCGCATATCAGTTTTATAATTATCTTGTTTCTTTTTCGTTCTCTTTCATATAATAAAAATTTCAATGAAAATCAATCTTTAGATTTGTGCTTTTAGGAATATAGATGTGTCATTTTATTTCAAATAATTTATTTTTATATATTTTTCGATCGTCTTTAAAATATACAATTTTAGCAAAATGGATTAATCATATCTAGCCATTATAATTTTAAATTAAATAATGAAAAGACAGAGTAATTAAAACTGAAAATAAAGAAAGTCATATTTCTCCACGATTATCCTTAAACATAGCACCAGAATCAGAACTTCTTTCAATAGTATCTGTAATGACCGTTTCTACGCCACTCGATAATAAGCATGGACGCTCTGAAATTGCTACATAGAAAGCAGCGCATAGTGCAAGAAAGTCTCATATATCAAGTTCGACTGGCTGGAACTATGTACGCCGCGTGCAGTAATAATTTAACGGCGCAAACGATCGCAAACTTCACAATCCTTTGATCGGCGCAATAGAGACCGGCATATTTCGCGGTGTATCGTCTTTGCGAATCGAGCACGTAATTTTCAAACCCGGCTTAGTCACGGTTGTGAGTAATAATTCCATCTGCTAGCTACTTTCCGTCGTACACCGATACACGTAAATCCGAGCCGCTGGTATATAGTACACTTACACACCCATACACTCGCATATATCGCGTTCCAGATCGACTTCACGTGCACGGGGCCAAGTCATGACAATACGCCATCGCGGCTCGTTTCTATAAATCTCCTGTGACCCGATAAGAAAAGATTGCCTACCGATGAGGTGGCCGAGCGGCCCGCCACCCTGTCGACCACCCAACCGACCGCCAGCCATCCCCTGTGTGAGCGTGCTACGTGCAATACACCTCGAGCGCGCTCGTGTCGACGTTAAATCGAAGGGCACGGGCATTAACTGTCTCCTTTCACCTCTACCTTATTTCAGTGCCGCCCGCCACCCCCTCCCCCCGCCCCCATCGCCGAGTTCGTAAGCTCGCGTGCTCTATGAAGTATATTTAAAACCGTAATTACGATACAATCAGCGAGCCCCGTGACCAGATACACATCTCGATGCGGAGGAGAGTATGAGGTCGATCGATCGGTTCGAACTGGAGAACCTTTTTTAAAAAGCTAAGAGCGAAGGTGCAGAAGGGTGAGACCCTGCCGTTCGCTTTCTACCTTTCCCTCCCCCATCGCCGAGGTCGGCGATGAGGAAGGCGGACTCCCTCCGACTGTGGAGTGCGAAACAGACGCAACTACGCACCGCACACACGTGTACATGTTCGTGCGCGGATCGGGGCGGAACGAGTTTTACACGTCGCGCAAAAGTTAGTTCCTAATTATTCAGATTTTCTAATTAATGTTTCAGCCGACAATGATGGAGCATGCGGGTCGTCTTTCCTCTCCCTCTTTTTTCCTTTACCGTATACATACGCACAACTCGAGAGTGAGCGCGGCTATTCCTGATTGCGCTCACGAGTTAGGTGATATAGATCGAGAACGTTGCACATACGGATAATTCGCTTTCGAGCTACACCGCAACGTTAATGCAACAGAATGTTTGCTCGTGCTTAATCAGATTAATATACTGTTATCAACCGGTTATTATGGATTAAATGATGTCGAGAACAACTCAAGAGATTGTGAAAAAAAAAACTCCTGAGTTGATGTTAACAATCAAAATACAAAAATCCTATTCGAAACTTCGATGCCAGCAACAGCGATAATGAAATTGACATTCAAATCGGTCAGATATGGGAATTTGAAGCAAGAAGGGCGAAGGAAAAGAGACAAAACGACAGCAGAAAGGAAATCCACGATTTTTTTTAACAGGGGAGGGAATGGGTGGAAACGAACGAGTTATATCGCGAGTTTGTATATTTTGTTCTACTCGAAACTTACGAAATGAATATCTCTATAAACGATATTGGTTTCTCCTGACGACCGGCATAAGCCGGGCAGCTATCGTTGGAAGAAGCACTCGTTGCACTTCTAACCCACGTCATTTTCGCTCGAGTGCAAATATTCCCAGGTTTTTGCCAGACCACCATCCTCTCTCCCTGTCGGTCCCTTCGGCCCCGGTCACCGGTCAGTACCCTCGAGTCGAAACCCTTTCGAAAGCCTCAACGCAACCGCGAATCCTTTCCGCGAATACCGCAAGATGGATTCCTGATGAGACGTGTGCAGATATAATATCCACAAAAATTATTGCATTTCATATCACATTTTATACTGCAAAACTGCGGTATCCATAAAATACAAAATTTTTCTTGAGCTCGTGCACACCATGAAAACTTTGATAATTTATTTTTCTCTCTCGCCAATAAGTACAGAGATTTATAAATTTTAATTAAAAATGTATTGTGAAAATTTTCAAATTAAATAAATATGAATCATTGAGAAATATATGTCATGTCGATGACGTTTAAATATATGCATCGAGAAAATTTAGTTCATTATTTTCTCACAAAAAATACGTTTCATTCCACGTATGATAAATTTATAATATACAATTAAAAAAACATATTATACATATAAGAATGCTTACATAATTGGAAAACTCTGGTTTCTCCACCCATTGATAGATCCGTCAGTTCAAATCCATAAGTCTAATCTGTTTTATGGCGCATGGCGCCGCGGATACTTCGTGGATAAGTACGCTATATATCCGTTATATATATAGCGTGTAGATACAGACACGTAATCGTCGTGCCGGAGGCATGATAAAATTTGTCGTTTCGTTCGAGCCGCGACCCGATTGTTTGTCGCGCCGTATCGTCGTGTATTGCGCAGTCGATTGTTCCTTATCGCGCTAATTATCAGCAAATCTTCCTATCAGGACAAATATGGTAATATCGTTATGGATATACTCATGCGGGCCTATCATCGGCGTTACTAATATGGCGTCCGTTACCGATATCTCGTTGTTAATTGCGACAAACGGACACGGTTCCGATTGGCTCACACGAAGAAGTCTGCGATGATGAGATAAGATTCGAACAGTCAGGCTTGAAGATCATGTAAGAAGTAAAGTAAAAAGGAAATTGTGTAAACTGTCACACAACGAAATATTTAAACAATAAAAATACGGTATATTAAAATTATATCATATGCTAAAAATTTTTTAATATCTGAGTCACTTATTTACAATTTTTTGACGTTCTTTTGATAGTTTTAATTATCTGTTTCTAATAAATACTCATGCATGTGAAATTCCTAAGAGTAATTTTACAGTCGTCCCTAATACACACAGAATAAAAATTCCACCATAGCTGGTGTGCATCTGTCGTCGACGCTGCAGTCACGACGGAAGTACAAAACGACAAAGTTATTCGGCGATGTCTTAGATTGTCGACTTATACCTTCATTCATAAACAATATTCCGCTCTATAAAGTAACCGGCGAAAATTTTTTAGCAAAAGTCGGTCTTAATTTACAATTTACACATTTTATCCCAAATAAAATAGATATACACAACATCGAGAGCGCAAGAAAATAAAATATAAACTTTTAATGCATCCAAGAATTACGTTTAAACGTTGAACACTTGTACTATTGTATCCACTTCGGGTGGCGTTGCCACTTCGGCGTAGCAACATTACGAACGAACAAACGAAGATACGACAAGAAAGAGATGTTCTGTTGTGCCTTTTGCACAGAACGACCGCGCGGTTGTTCCGGTGGTAATCTCACTTCGTAGGACGATACGCGGGAATAGGACATGAGAAGAAGAAGCGCGGATAACGCTCTCGGTTATTTTTCGATCTACCCCCCGCGCTCGGTACATTAGCCAACGTGTTTTGAAACACTCGCCGAGCGTATTTGCCTTGGCACGAGTATCACGGTGTCTCTTTCATCTCGCCACGCCACCAGAAGTTCTACTCTTCTTCTTCTTCTCTCTCTCTCTCTCTCTCTCTCTCTCTTCTTCCTTCTCTTTGTCACCCCTTAAGCGTCTCGTGAAAGTCGAAAGAAAACGATCCGAAATAATAAAATAAAATAATTCTAAACTTCGCCGAAGTCGTTAAGGATTCATTTATGATACAATTCTCAGAAATATAAAACGATTCAAATCGCACGTTGTCGTTATTATTACTATTGTTAACGAATTGATAGATATCCGAAGGACCATTATATTTTCTGTTATAATTGCGCGGAGAATGAATCATTCGTCACGCTACAACGACTCGACCAAATGACTCGAACTTCCCACTGTGCCTTTTGGCAGCAATCACTGTCAATCATCAGCGTGCATCGCGTTTGCGTTACCCCGAGATAATCGGTGAAATATTCGAGAATCGATGTGACAGGTAGATTGAATAATTAATAATTTCCAATTGCAATGAATGCAAATTAAGCTCGTGTCACGCAATTATATAATAATCGTATTCTCTGCAATTTAAAATTATCGTTTGGAAAAGTGGAAGATATTTTTTTGTCACATATATATATTCCAAATGTAAAATTTCAACAATGCCGAAACATCTTAGAGCGGCTTCTATGGAAGCAACCCTAATTTGTCATCGTGATTTATCAAATAACGTTAAAACAGTGATTCTCTTTATTCATTGATCAAGCATGCCCATGATAACTTGGCGTAATTATGACTGGAGATTCACGGCACGTGAAGCGTTAAGGACAAATGAATATCTATTACAAGTTTTAAAGGTGCCAGAGATTTCTGGCGTTTAATTAAGATCAAGCAGCTGCGGGAAGTAAGACGCTCGGTGACGCGACAAAATGTTGAAGATAAGTACATCAACAAAATAGCGAGAATTTAGAACCGTAGCCGTGACGAATTCAATTTGTCGCCGCGACACAAACTACACAAAGGCCCGAAAGCTCTCAGCCACCTCGGTAGCGCGTATGTTATCATTCTCACTATATCCAATTTCTGCAGCAACAGAGACAAGGAGACAGCAATGTTGATGGAACTCAAAGACTAAACATTGGGAACATTTCCGCCATTGTAATTTATTGTTCGCATCGAGAGATAAATCTAGATAAAGCATTTGAAGTTACTTCATATGCACTCGTAGCAATTATATGCGCGTCGAAAATTCTACGAATGCTCAATAGAAGGAACTCTTCTCTTATGACTTAAAAATGTACAGAAATGTCAACGCCATCGTTATCGCGACAGTTTAAGCAGCGCAAACATTGCTAGATCCTCGTTTCGTTGAGGGACCTAATCGAGGATTCGTGAACGTCTGCTACCGTGCCGTCAAATGAGCACGCTCGTCCTACATCGATACTCATCGTTTCGATATCGTCCGGCGTGGTTACGCGACAGGAAACGGAAACGGAATGAATCGCGGACGAGCGCGCTTATCGCGCTGCTTTATCCATCGCGCTAATTTTTATTATTGCCATGTTTATAGGATGTTACGCGGTCGCAACGATTCTAATATCTGGCCACATCCTATCCGGGAAAAAAATTTCTCTCTCTCTCTCTCCCTCCCTCTCTCTCTTTCCATGATACTTCTGTCTAATAATATACTACGGAAGTAACTTCGTTTGTATCGTATTTAAATCGGACGATGAACGTTCCAATAGATATCACATGCGAGTGACACATAGACTTAACGAAACCAGCATCGAAAATAAAGAAATCCCCGCGTTTTCTGACGACGTTCTTCGTCGTCGTATTGCTCGCGCGGGTTCGTGATTCAGACGCGCGACTGAAGTGATTTATTTTCGGCGGGGCGAGCGGGACGCTTTCCGGAACGCATGATTTAAATGCGCGATGCGCGAGCCTGTCTTCGAGGGTGACGGACAGGGTGCCGCGGGGACAGCGTGGATCGCTCACAATGTCTTGTTGAAATTACAGACGTGCCGTAACGGAGTCGACCGTTGGTGGTCGAAGTTACGATTCGCATACATAAGATTGGTAGCTCTAAAACATTGAGATAATGAGTCACGGAAAAACGTTTGCAATCGCAAATCATCGCCAGTTCATTCCGCGTGTCGTGGGTAACACATTTGCAACATAAAAAATGAAAAAAATATCTATTACAAGTTTTCGTATACGTGGAGGAATCAGAGTTTCTATAGCAGTGAAATTAGTCGCAATGGAGAACAGAACTCTTCTAATTATGACCTAAAAAAAATAGAAGCAGATATCGCTCAAGATTAATTATTCAAGGCTGTCGAGAGACAATTTAATCTTTACTGATGTCAAAACTTGTTGATCGAAACTGCGGAGTCGATTGATAAATGTAAATTGATAATTCTTATCAGTTAACAAGACGCTCTCGGAAAAAGATAGCTGGTGGAATATGTCTCGCTTTGTGACGCTTTCCGAAAAAATAAGAGGAACTTCTGGGTCGCGCGCGTGTACCGCCAACTAAAGTATGGCGTATACGCGGAAGCAAAGCGTCCACGAATGCGTCTTGTTCGAGTTCTGGGTAACGTCATGTATAATCAGATACTCGTACGTATAATATTATAAAACACTTAAATTGAGAAATCTATATTCGTGCAATGTTTATGTTCAGAATCAGTAAGCACGTATCAGGTATCCAAAATTGTTAGCGGAGTAAAGACAGTATCAGCTACAGCAATATATACATTGACGCACGTGTCTGATAATTATCGACCCGTCATAAACTAACGTACTTCCGAAGTCTCCATAATTCATGGGCGTACTCCCGAGTATCGCGCAACCACCCCTCTCTGAGATACCCGCGTCCTCGTCCCCCTCTTTCGGAGACACTATCGCATTATTTACTCCTCATTATCGTCCTTAAATCATCCCGTCGCTCGGGAGGGACTTGAAACTGCCATTACCTCTCTTTAATCGACGAATAATAAAAATCATTCCGGTGCTCCACGGCGCGCGATGGCTTCTCAATAAAGACATTGTCCGCGGAGCAAATTCTTATCCGTTAAAAGGCATCGTCGGCGAGAACAGAACGCGCGCCATCCCCTTCCTATCCTCGAGACAAGGGGACGGACGAACAAGGACCAAGGATACGACGTTGACAAGAGGAGGGACGGGATCGGAGATTATCGGCTCCGGGATTACAACAGGCTCGAAGGCTTCGAAGCAAACGATTTTCCTCGCGCGGCGACAACAGAGACGGGGAGGGGGAGGGGGGCGCAAAGGGAACAGAGGAAGGGCGGACGGTGGTTGAAGGCGACAGAAAAGGAGGAGTGGTTGTTATTGGCTCTAAGGAGGATACTTATTGAACTCTTAGCGGCGTTTTTATCACTCCTTTCTCACGCGCGCGCCGCTTTAAGTGTTTTTGGCTTTGTTTAAGAACTCGTGTACAGCCCCCGCCACCCCCCGCCCGCAATCGTGCCGCTGTGTTTTCGCCCCTCTCGCATTATACACCCTTAACAGGTTACGCTTCCTCCCACCATTCCCGCCACACTCCTTTTCCTTTACCGCAAGATTTTTACGGGCTCGACCTCCTTGCACGCCGCTTCGTAAACCACGCAAAGTGCACGGCACTAAAGGGTGCAACTACCACTTAGGCTCTTCCTGACCACTTCCGGGGAAAAAAGGCTTCGAGTAGCGGCGGGTAACTCGTATTCTATATTACCTCTCGAAGATTTATCGACTTGGATAGCTCTATATGCCTTATTCAAGGCCTGTGGCAGTTTGATCTATATAGCAAGTATCCTTCTTCTATAGCTTGGAATGAGCGAAAAGAAAAACAGATTCTTTTGTAACATTAATAAACTATTATTTTTTTTATCTATAGATTTGTTATCATTAATAAAAATTTACGCATTAATATTTTGTATATAATTACTAATTTTATCAATGTAATAGAATTTAAAGAAATATTTAAATCCCAAATACGTAAGTTATGCAATGACAATATATACGTCAGACGCAGATATAACATTTCATTACGCTACATAAATTTATACATAATTACCTACTTATACAATTAATTAACTTTAATTGCACATCAGCCAGAAGCGTAACAGCTCGGCATACCTCGCGATGCCCTCTATCCCTAGATAAAATGAAACCCAAGAAAATGGAGCCGCCCGTACGAGACGACCGTAGTTTATTAGGTCGAATATTTGGCGGTAAAAGTGAGAGATGACCGTCATTATCTCCATTCATCCGTGTCGCGCGGCAGCTGCACGTTGCAGATCGAGATTGCAGCGGGCAGTTAGACGAGAGCAATGTTACTCGCGCAGCTTCTCGGAGACGCACGGAGTTTGCACGGTCGTCGCGGCTATTTTTGCCGAGAGCGAAACCGCGCGCGCGCGCGCGCACGCTCGCCCTCCTCTCCCCAGGGTTATTTACCCTCCCGATAAATATACGATAATGTTATCGTATAGCGCGGGGTTCCAAAACCGCGGGCGAGCGAATCGTAATAGAAAATTTGCGCCTTGCCATTTGCCACATTCTGGGCGCTTTAACGACCCGAGCAAGCCGATCGGATCCATACGACGTGCCGCGTTCGTCGTTACTAAATATATGCCGAGATGCGCCTATTCAATCGGACGCGACGTTAATGGACAACGCTGAAAAGCGATACGGCGCGAGATCCCCGGCGCGTTACGGCTTTTCTAAATTGACTTCGTTATCTATTTCGATAGAGCTGATCGGGTATCATTAGTTACGTTCGCTACTTATAGCTGCAGGCAGGAGTTCGTGTAGTTTCGCGGGAAACGCGCGGCGAGGTAATTTGAAACGTTTATCGCGAATCTAGGTCCCGATCGTGTATCTTTCTCGAGAGAAAAATGCCACGCGAGAGAGTTGCGAAACGGCTCACCCGAATTCATTACCTGCCGTTTGTATGCCAATCATGTTGCCTAAATGCGAATCGCCATGTAAAACCCACAATCACTTCTGTCTCCATAATTTATATACCAATCTACTTATAAATAAATATAATTTGTAAAACACAAGTAGGAAGTTTCGTATGGTGAATGACGTACAAAGAGCTAGCTCTAAAATCTTAGGTATTATACTTTTATCGGTTAATACTATTTCCATAATCTTTGAATTAATAAATAACGTTCCCCTTTATATAATATTCTTCAATAATGTTAAATGTAATATAATATTTATTACACTTTTACTAAGATTCTTATTAAGATTACGCTTTTAATAAGATTCTTATTGACATTAAGATTAAAATTTGATTATACTTAATATAGTATTTCAATATAATACTGACATAAAATTCCTAATAATTGATTGCAATTTGTCGCAAAAGCTGACGTTCTTTCCCGTATATTATTTTGTATCGAAATGTATTGTATTCAGCTAACTTTCGAGAAAATTGCAAAGATTTTCCGTCTACGTGGCTATTAATTTAAAAAATTTAGTTGAAAAGTATGCTATTTGAAGCGTCTGAGCGACGACACAACAGTCGGTTAGAAAGGGGTGAGTGTCAGGCATGCGTGCGGTATACGAACGTGATTGCGTGGAACAGAATTGCGTAGGCGGATAAAGAAGGAGAGGGACAATAATCCACCGAATGCGGATATCGAACACGAGCAACGTTAGTCATTCACCTCAACATGCCGCGACTCACGCGTGTCTGCACACAGAAATCGTACTAGCATACACGCGGTGGTTTTGCACGCAGCAACCCCCGGGTTGGTTAAGCCGTGCGATCGCTCGTGAAGGAACGTTCGATTTGTCAATCCTTTCGCAAATCATGAGAGATCTGCTTTTCTTAATTACAGTGATACTATCTCATTATCTCATTATTTACGTTGTTGTTGTTAATAAAGAAAAAATTGTATACATATGGGAAGAAAAAAATTTTGTAGGAAACATTGAAATATACTAATAATTTTTTTCTTATCAGAGACGATTTATTGCGTTACTGACTATTTTAGAAGAAAGAGTATTAACTTGTTATTCTTTTATTTTTAATTAAATATTAAGAAGAAAGTGGGAACGAGGAAAGAGGAGGAGGGAGAAGTTCAAGATTACAATCACCGTCCCACACTCCACACGGCAATACACGAGAGAGCAACATTTTAGCGGAAGGGTTCGAGTTTGATCTAACGCACCTCTTTGTCTTTGGCCTGCAACTCCTCGAGGTTGCTGTTCGGCGTCCTTCTGGGATTGCTGGCATCGTGTACCTGTTGTTGATCGCTTCCCTGCGGAGGCTGAGACAATTGGTGTCCCTCAGTCTTGGAATTGTTGTCATTCGTTGCGGCGAGCTGTTCTTTTAGCGCGGCTATTTCTTTCTCCGCCGAAGTCGCTCTCTGTAACAAGAAGAAAAGACGATAATGAATGTTAACGTTCGTAATATACCAGTATATCAATTCGGTGAGAATTGAAAATCGCCGAGAGAATTGAAAATTTAATTTTCTCGGTGACTTAATCAAACATGCGAGACGAAGATCGTATTACGTTAAATTGCAAAACTGATTCGAGTCACCTTAACAATATCACGCGATATAGACGAGCAGTATTGGCATTTTTTATCAACTCTACCGATATAAGTTCTTTATACCGCGCACATTTGACGAACTAATTTTCAAGACTAATTAATAGAAGAACGGAAAAATATCACCGCTCACGAGTTAATAATAAGCGATAGTCCTGTTCACCGAGACATAGACACTTTGTAATTCGCGTGGAAGTTGTACTCCATTTCACTTTAAAGAGGTTTAATTTTGCAACGCAGCCGGAGTTTTAACGGCGCAGACGATTGCGCTTAAGGTGTACACTCTGTGCAAATTTTTCACGGTGGTCCGGATCGTTAAATTACCGTCGCGGAGCCGTGCGACGCGAAATCAATCAATTCTCGCCGGCTGCACCTAATTTCGCGGCTACGAAAAGCCGGCAAAAATAGAAACGACGGCCCGTCGAGCCGCGCGAGGCTGCTTTGATATTCTCAGCGCAGGAAATAGTAGGCTGGCGTCGCAGTTTCTTTGATCCTGGACATTGTAACGCACTTCGTCGTTCTATAATGTAATTCTTTAATGTTACCGGAATTCGAAGACTGTCCCCCGGAGAGTTTACATCAAACCACCTGTGCAATATCTCGTCCGCGTTAGAACTATATATTTATTCGCGAAGTTGGCTCCTATACGTGATTAAGAATTACCTTTCTTTTCATTCTATGTATCGCATATCGCACGTCATACGGTAAATTGCAGTAACAACTAGAAATACTATATATTGCCATCAATATTTTTGCGAGTTCAACTGTTACTTAATATACGTAGTGTAAACATCGTTGCCGCTATAACATGTCAGTTACAATAATTACATTCTACACATATCATAGCGTTTCTGCATTTCTGCTGAAATCGCTCATGCATATCGATACATAAAAGAGCACTGTTTCGTCAAAAGCGACGAAGGCGTAACTCTCGCAAGGAGACCATTAACGACGAAATACTTTTGGCGACTATATCTGCTTTTGCCAGATCTCTGGCAAAGAGCTCGTTAATTAGCGTGCCGATGTGCGACGTCTGCCGCGACGTTACCCCTTTATCAACGTAAAGCACAAACGAGTGTCGTAAGTACACGGAGACACGATGAAACGAAAGAACCGGTCCGGCTCTTTCAAATCAAAACTTTTTCATCGATAGGGAAAATGGGAGAGTTGATACGAAAATAACGAAGGCACCGTTAAGCACAGAAAGGGGATTACCTTTTTAAACTTTCCCCATAAAGTATCTAATAAATATTGTTCGCCGCCCCCGTTGTTCCAGCTTGGATATTAATTATAGCAAGCTTTTATATTCAAAGTAGCTCGGCCCTCGAACCGGCCTATACCCGGCTACATTCGCGGCATGTACACGCCGGATAGTTACCCCTGCCTGCAATTCTTGTCCTCTCTCCGCGACTCTCTTTCGTCTCCTCTCTTTTCCCGCTGTCCGCTTTATCCACGTTCGCGGCAATTCGATAGAAGGCATCCGGGAAGGGATTCGGGATCGATCGGTCGAATCAAACAGGTTATACCGCTTCTGTACCGGCTCACCGCGTCGGAAGGGAAACCGGACCTGTCGCTTCTACGATCAACAATTGAGCGTCGATGACGTAACCCACCGATCCGTTCATTCATTAACAAGTTCGAGTTACGCTGACAATCACGATCGACAATTCGCTATCTTTCCGAGTGCACAGCCTACAATCGACCTACAGGAAAAGAGTGTAGACGGAAAAAATGAATAGATTTAATCATAGGTGTTAACCAACGCCGTAGACGCTACTTGTCTTAATGTAAGATAATATTGGTTTCGAGCAAAAGTGCAACTACTGAAAATAAAATGAACAACGTCGAAAGTTTCGTTCAGTTTATGCGATACGCGGCATCGACGTGTGTATATCGATTCGTCAATGTGTATGACGTCTCGTGAGACACACATATGGCGTCGCGATCGGCGAACAGTCGGGAGAGGTGAGGACGAGCATCGAGCATGTAGCGTGGACGAAGTCAGAGGCAAGAGGCGAGAGAGAGAGAGAGAAAGAGAGAGAAGGAGGGAGAGAGAGAGAAGGAGAAACAGAGGCACCAGGCTACAGCAGGCAAGTAATGACCCATTGTTTCCTGCAAAAAGCCTTGACGATGTTATCGATAATTGCGAAATGATACGGGAAGCATAAATACATATCTGAGAGCGAGCCGTAATATACGGCTGTTCGAATGGCGGATGCGTATCGATAGCTGCCGTCTGGTAGCATCCTGCGTATTTGTCACGTGGACACACGTCAGGAAACTGATGTTGGCGGTGGGGAAAATTCCGAGGACTCGCGGCCTGATAGACGGAGGATCGAGAGAGGTTCGCCGATAACGATCGTCCTCCCGCGCGGAGCTACCGTGATCGTTACATTAACAGCGGAAGTCGTTGGCGGATAATGATTTTCTTTGAGCGTCCCGAACGATCGAGCGGTCGACGGTCATAACGCGCGATTTAAACGTAAAAGATTCTGCCGACGATGATTTATAGCGCCAAATGCGTATCACGCCGATGCATCTCGTTATTGTTGTGCTAAATATTCACCATCGCAAATAAGCGAATGGCGATAAGTGCGCGTTCCTATTTTGTAATTAAACTGCATTGCGATGTATGACTAATTTATATTTCCCACTACATTTATGTACCGCCGGAAATAGGAAGCACAGCGCGTTTTTATAAAAAGCGTTGTGATATAAGGATCGACATCATCGATCTAATGTTTTCGCTTTAATGGGAAACGGTATGAATAAATTAAATTGTGCACAGAGCAGATTATTGCTTAACATCGCTCGGACATACAATACCGTACTACATTTCTTTTAGGTCATAATATATATCATAGGCACAAGTCAATATTTAACTTCGATAAGCTCTGCAAGTGGCCGTTGCTAAAGTTTCCGAACTTGTCGAAACGGATAGTAATGATGCCATTAGTAACGAGATCGCGATACCGAGAATAATAGACCGGCCGCGTAATGCTAGCGGGGGAAACTTTACATTGCCTCATGGCGGCAATATAAGTATCCCCGTTATAGTTTCGTAGAACAATCGATCGCCTTCACAACATGACGGATGTCTGATAAAAACTGACGTGGTTCGGTTTTGTTGCGTGTATGCCATGCGGCTTCGGAATCGCTCGTATAGTACGCCGCCGCCGATAGAGCGCTCTTAGACCGCCCGTAGCTTGCAGCGATATTTTACCGTCGAATTCGTAATTACTTTAATTGGCTCCAGATGCTAATTAATGACCTAAACATATGCCATGTTATATAGATCCGGCCCGATAGGGCGACCTATACACCGCGGAGTCAGGATCCGGGGTGAGAACGCATGTGTTTGTCATTACATGCACTACGACGATTTTATCGCTTCTGAATAACATCCTCTACCCTTGCCGCGCTTCTCGCGCTCTACACTCACCGTATCAGATCCAGAAAGCGCCGATCGCCGATTAAAGTACCCGCGCATCGGTTTGTATTAATACCATTGTCCCGTTAGAAGAATACAAGCGCTCGTTAATCGCCCGATGATCTCTAGTGTATATTTCCAAGTACGGCATAAAAAAAATAATGTAATATCGATTTCATTGATCGATTTCATTGATCGTGCCAATTTGACAAACACATTAACCTTTAGCTGAAAATCGTGTAGGTCTAACATGACCGTTGCCGGTTAAGAATTTGATAATCTCGGAATAAAATGACAAACTTGCTTTACTCGTCGTACATTGTTTGCGTCAGCGAGAAAACGAATCGAAATTGAGCAGCTGCGCTGACCCGATTTCATTGATCGTGCCAATTTAACAAACACATTAACCTTTGGCTGGGAATCGTGTAGGTTTAACATTACCGCTGCCGGTTAAGAATTTGATAATCTCGGAATAAAATGACAAACTTGCTTTATTCGTCGTGCATTGTTTGCGTCAGCGAGAAAACGAATCGAAATTGCAGCAGCTGCGCTGACCCGAGAACTCGCGGAAGGAATGGCGAGCGTAGCAAAATACACGGAGCGGATTTCGTGACACGATCGAATTACTTCGTTACGGACGCACGTCAGATCGGCGATTGGGCGCCCGTCGTCCTCGCCTATCATTACAAGATGCTACTGGCAGCAGCCGCCGCAGTCTCGATTCGATCGTCCGACAGCATCGATTACACCAGCCGCCTTTCAACCCTGAAGAGGGAAGAAGGTGAGCAATCGCGCGATGTGTGCCGGCACTTGGATCGGGTCGATCGCCGTACCGTCGAGTCGAGTCGAGTCGTTTCGTCTCGGTCTCGACGCCCGTCTTACACCCCTTTTGCAAATTGACGGTTATCCGACGGTTATCCACGGTGCCCGGCTGCGTCGATCGATCGGTACTCACTGATTCGACATAGGGACGTAAGGGAATCTCAGTTCCTTGCAACACGCGCGCGGACGCAAGAACCTTAACTGCGGGATTACCTCCTGCATCTATATATATTGTATGGTCACGCACTTTGTGCGATCGCCGCTTCTACCGCCGGCGACGAGAGTCGAAAGAATCGATTTCCTACGCGCTATATCGTTGCATAATGGCCGACTGTAAATGCGTCTGGGTAGACGTCTTTTACCTGTTATACTGCTGCGATCATTCGAGCTTTCTATTATTGGAGTAACTGTTATATACTCGAAAAAGTGCACGAGTATTTTTAATTTATTATTTATAAATGTATATCGTTACTTTCTTCTAATTTTCTACACTTTTTAAGTTTATTTTCATGAACACATTAAAATCCATAAAAATATAAATTTTTGCAATAAATAATAACAATACATTAATAAGATAATGGTACTATATTCTCGACCAGATCTGAATTATCATTTAAAATATCGTCAGCAGACGAATAGACACAGCAGACATTTATATATCTCGGAGATTGACCGGCGGGATATTAATCTCCGCGCAGTCAATTTCAGGTAACTCCAGAATAAGATTTTTCGACTCTCGTCGTCTTCTTCCTTTTTTACCTTTCTCTCTCAGCCGTCGAGCAAAGAAGATTGAGAATCGCAAAAAGCGGCTCTTTCAGTCGATTCGACCGTCATGGCGAGTTGAGTTTATCTCTCAGGTCGTTATAAAGTCCCAAGGTTTAACAACAAAAGCTACGGTAGATTTGAAAGCAAACCTTATGGTTTCATCTCTTTATAGTTCTTTATAGATGACTTTTATGTAAATCATTGTGTGTACAATTCAAGAGAAGACTGAAACTATATAACATCCTCTTACGATGAGGAACATATTCGTGTGTAAAGTCGACGCGAGCATGTCTGATATTTGCCCCGTCGAACGCCGAGCATTCTTTGTGCGCCGAACGCGGAATCCCGAATAGATCACGCGCCTTTGCCCTCACGCGTTCTCGCGTCTATTTTTATCTTCACCGCGCCCGACATCATCGACACCACTCTTCTTTTTTTTCTCTGTTTATTTCTCGCCGGTTGACTAATATAAGAGGCATGGGAAATTCCGAAGCGAACAGAATCGCGAAGACGTCCGATCGATCGCTCACGCGAAATGTCAAATCTCGATCGACGAATAATGAGCGGGATAATGAGCACGATAAAACGTCGGTGATAGACGGTGGGATCGCGCTATAAAACGCTGTCGAACGTCGGATTCGCGGGGGATAAGAACCGGCGAACAAGAACACGACATTATGCCATTGTCAAATCAATATACGTATCATCATTGCTCCTGCTATAAGGAAAGGCCATTCCGTGAATACCGGCGCATTTCTCGCACAATCTGCCTCGCGTGATGCCTCCAGTTTTCATCATGCATAAAGATACATCTTCCTTCCCACCACCTTCAAGTCGCAACTCTCTTCCAACTGTAGTTAAAAACGTGTACGTAATAACTAATAGTGCATTCCATCAATTCCCCGATACCGCCTTTTCGTGACAAACAATGACAAATGAGTAACCGCGGAAAGCCCGAAGTAATACCGCGCGATAGGCGGAAGAAAGAGAGAGAGTAAATTTATGCGGACATAAAGAATCGTAATGTCGCACTTTTGACTTGCAATTGCCGGTTGTAGCGCCGAGCAAGATCGCGCCCGTTCATTGAGGTTCATATCGCGTCTGCGAGCTACCGATCAAGCGTCGTGACCCATATTTCGAGCGCGTCCACTGACCGTATCTAAATGTTCATTAAAACTACACCGATATTTTTATGACAGATGCGATGTTCGGGTGAGTTAAAGTTACGGTCGATCGATAGGTCGCCGGTCGATCGCGCGTCGCAGCGGCGCGGCTCGGCGTCGCGGCGACGGGTGTGTAATCGCGGTTGTCCACGAAAACTCCTCGCCCGGTCGGCGGCATTACGGAAGGCGACAGAGAGGAAACGGGCAAACAAACAAAGAAAGAGAGTAAGAGAAGAGAGTGCCTTATACCAGGCGCCTTTATAATCTCCCACAGGGTGGCGGAGAAAAAAAGTGGAAAGGAGAGAGCAAGGGGACGAGGGGACGAGTGTACGCGGATCAGCCGTTTATGACTACCGGCGTTGTTATATATATATACTTTTTTAGAAGAAGGGAGTTGAGAGAAAGAGAAAGAGATAGAGAGGGGAGAGTGGCGGAGAGGAATGGCGGAAGAGAGAAGAACGGGAGACGCCCGCGATATTTCAAATTTTCTCATTACACCTCGAGGTGCGAATGATCTCCCTCTCGCTCACCCCTCTCACCCTCTCTTGATCTCTCCCGCTTTCTCTCCGTCTCTCCCCCTTTCGTCCCGTTTCATCTCTCTCGCTCCATCCTTCCTCCCGTTTGTTCTATCTAACGCAAATCCTCCGCGCCACCGATACAACGTGGCGTCATTCCACCCCCAATCACCTCCCCACAGTCCCCCTCTTCAATCTCACACCAACCAGCCATCAGAGTGAACCCCTCTTGTATTTATTATTAAGATATCGATCGGCTCTAAGCCCCGGTACATGCTGCAATATGCGGTTGGGGACGCGGGAGACATACACGAGAAGTCGCCAAAGAGAAAGCCAAGGAGCTTCTCTTGCGAATGCCTCTTCCTCTCTTTCTGTCAGACATCATTCTCATTGATTATCGTGCATCTTCGTGTTCGAGCTTCAGAAACGAAGAGCGAATGTGTGATCGCTATCATTGATCGCGTTGCCACGCTTACCCGTTGCATTTGGCTTTAAATGAAAGATAACACGTAAGGTGACGATATTTCACGTTTCACGATTAATATTCCCACATGATTCGAGTTAATGGAATAAATCTGACATTTGCGTACACATCGCAATATGTAATAACGTGAACAAGTATCTCTCGAGGATCAAAACACGCGATAACGAGGTATTAAATGACGCGACCATAAATCTAGACAAAAATTACATTAAACATTATCTGACAATATGTCGACATATACATATCTATACATACATAGATTTCATTCGCAAACGAGGAAAGATAGGCAGCATTCGTCTACATTGGGCTCGTTAAATCGTAGGACAATAAACGTGGCCGCGTATGTCCTAAGAGAGACATTTCTCTAAAGGGTCGTCGACCGTTTGTCGTGTTCTTTACTCTGAGCACACGCATATGCGCGGGCCCTTAATAGCTAAGGACGATCCTCCATGTGGCATAGGGAGCAGGTTCCCACGTGCACCGACGACTTCTGACAACGATGCAATACGTTACGCGGAGGCAAGCGAGAGAGGGAGGAAGGGAGAAGAGGCAGAACGAACTTCTCCCGGGGGCAAATAGACTGTCTTTCGATATGGACGCATCAGGACGGCAATATTTAAGAAATGTCAATACGTCGTTCAGCCGGGGGTGTCGGCTGAAAGAGTATTTCGAACGGAAGTCGGGAACGGATAATATACCGGCGGCTGCAATGTGCGCGGGCGGAAACTAGCCTCAAGGCATTGGTTAAAAAATAAAGAAACGCCTTTGATGTTCCCCGTTGTCCTAATGAAAAATTAAAGCCCTTTCTTAAACATCATTAGACACGAGCACTCTTTCAAGTTCCTAGCCCTTCCCCTTACCCTCGGTCTTTCTTCCCTTCCACTTCACGACGTGCCCGGAGCGTCCAATCACGGCCGCTTGTTTTGAATCTGCGTTGACGTCGCCGATGCCTCGAATCAGTAGGGAGCTCGGCAACTTCCGAAAATACACCAATATCCACATAATAATCTTTATGCCTCGAGCCGAGATCGATAACGTCATTATATCCGCTACAATCTACATCCACATTGCTAATGCATTTACAGTTGCTATTGAATTCTAATTCAATGTATCTGCATAGTGCCATTATGTAGCATTATGCATTGCAGAGATATGAGTCATGTATCTCTGAAGTAACATAAGTCAAGTTCCGAAACAGATTCTATATCAACTCTAACTTTTGTTCAAATAAGACGCAGACATAAATCGGTCTAATAATTTTTTGTAGAGAACAAGAGGCAGAGAGAAAGAATAATTATTGCAATAATATTTTAAATTCTAATTCTTCCGAAATAAATGCTTCATACGAAAAAGCGATGGAATATCAAAAATAAAAATTCAATCGTTACAATTATTAGTCCTCAACGAAATTTGCCTCGCGTGTTTCCCTTCTCGATTAACGCTTAGAAAAACTTCTTTACCCTCGGCAATGGAACGACGGAATTTCCTGTACTAGATTCAATTTAACGAGCAATGTAAACGTCCGGGTGTAATATAGTATCCGAACACGCTTCCCCGTGTGTCTCCGTCTGCAACGTTACAGCGGAGTTATATCGGTGTCTTTTCGGAATGCATAAGTACGGCAGCGGCGACGAAACAGGACCGGATATCTTCTCACGCGCACTGCACTAATAAATCATGATGGCAGCGGAAAAAAGATTGGTGATCATCTGCCAAGGAAAGGCGCGGCAGAAAACATGAAGCGATTCACGAGGGGGATCTTTCTTTTCAGCGACGTTCTCGAGTCGCGTCGCGTCGGCGTTGATTTCCTCTGTCAACGCAAGAAGAACAAAAAGCGCGGTCCGGGTGACGTTTCCCTTTTATCGGTTGCCGAACCAGACTTAGTTTCAAAAAGCAAAAAATTTCGTCTCGCTCTCGTTAATATTACTAATTGTTCAGGCAGTACAAATAAGTTAGAATGGCACGATAATTATATATTAACGATTTCTAATGAGATTTTCAGGTAATTTCACCAACCAAAAAAATTATAAAATTTATATTTTTTGGAAAAACGCGATCATGAAACATGAGGACGATATAATAATAACAAATGTTGCATATATGATTTGCAAAGATTGTTTTAGTTCTTTATGTATCATTTTCGCCAACTTGTATTATCCGACGAAGATCCACCGTCAGAAAATCGTCCGCAAGGGAAGGGGGTTGATGCGTCCACATATATGCGAGGAGAATGCAGACGGTAGCCGGGACAGACGCCATAAATATCGGGGCGTTCTTATATTTTCATCACAGCCATCATTAAAATTTATGTTATGATCAGAAGTGCACGTATATATCAGAGGACGTGTACCGCCACGGCGGCGTCGGTCGCTGCGAAAAAGAGGGAGAGATACGGCAGAAGAAGGGGGTGGGTGAGCAAGCCTGAAAGAGGGGTAGGTGGTAATATTGTAATCTATGTGTGGAAGAACGCGGGAAGAGAAACAGAGGAGAGATGAAAAAGTAGCTTGAATGGCAGGCACCCCGTTGTAAGGGGTAGTTTTCGGCCGGGGCGGCACGCCGCCGTGGCAGGCGGGGGACTTTGGGCACGGGAGCGAACGCGGAGAAAAGAGGAGTGAGAAGGGTGCCGAACGGAAACAATGACGTCTATACCAAATCCCTGTTTTTCTTTTTTTCCACCCGCACCTCCTCACCTCCCATGACCTTCTCTCTCACTCCCGCTTTCCCGCTCTCCCTCTCGCGCGCGCAGGCTCGCGCTTCTTTTTATTTCACCTCCCTGTCTCTCCACCCGCAGGGTGCCATTAGACCCCCACGGCGGCCCCATAAAAATATAGCCCGTATTGTGCTCGCTCAGGTACCAATCCTCGTGCACTAAAAGTAACCTACTGTCTCCCGCTCGCGAAATGTATATCTGCACACACACACACACACACACACACATACGCACACAAACAAACAAACATATATACATGCATGCTATTCGCACACATTTACTCGTGCGTCATGTTACTAGGCATCGGCGACTTCGATACAGATCGGAGACGTGAACTGCGACTTTGCTTTAGTCAGCTTTTTAATTACACGTAATCGGTCTGTCGAACACGCGACCAACTACACTGCCATATTTGCAATAATATTTTATGCGTATTTTTTATTCATCAACAGCTTAGCAGTATCGCTTGCGCGTGAGTAGAACGATGCCGACAATACACGTGCAAAATTACCAGCATTGGCAATTGTATACGTTATAATAACCCGTGGAATCTATAAATATGCCCATTTGCAATGATAACGAGTGCATGCCCGATGATAATATTCGAATATCATTTTGGTAGTCATTCGTGCGATTTAAACAACGCGCGATTAAAAGGGTAAGACGTTTTGAATATAGAGAAAATAAAATTAAATACTCTATACATTTTTTTTGCAAAACAAATTCTCGTAAATTTACGATTTATATACATATGGAGTTATTTGGTAATTTATCGAACGAGAAATAGATTCCGCGACTCGAGAGAATCGTGATAACGCGGAATCTCAAAGAGCAACATAGTTCCCCTCGCGATCGAACAAAAACAAGAAAAAAAGAGTGCAAAAGCAAGAGTACAAAAAGCAGCATGAGCATCTGAACAACCGGCAACCGTGATCAGTCGGCTCAGGACAGATCACAAAGATGATTCGCTTTTGGCGGAGGGCCATTGTCGTCCGTTGGACCGAGCAGAATCGAAATGGCAAACGGTAACTCGATTGCTCGGCCTGCACACGGATTGCGAATTATTTCTCCTGTGGTGGCGTGCTCATTCCGCGGCCAAACAATCGTGATCGATTCATGCAAATTTCAACAATCGTCCCCCCTCCTCTCCGCGCTTTCTCTCTGTCTCTCTTTCCCTTTCCCTTTTCCATCCACCCTTGCCCCCGCGGTCCTGTATTCACCATCCCTTTACTGATTTCGCCGCGCCGTATATCGAGTCCTCCATTGTTCGGAGCGAAATTCGTTTCTGTACGGCACGAGCCTCGAGTGTTTTCCTGACTACACGTGCGGTCGATCGGCTAACCCGCTAACTTCTCTTCTTTCGCAAAAAAAAGCACCGCGCACAATCGCGAGCGAAGCTCGAATCAGAGTTAACGCGCGAGAAATGATGTCGGAGATGATTAAGTGGCAGCAGGTATTTTAATTTCTCCGAAGTATTATTAATGTTTTCGAAAACTGCTCTGACATTCTCTTTCATGCACGATAAAATGGCGTTGCTACATAAATCATAATACCTCTAGTATTAATATCTGTAATTATTATGTGATGAACTGTAGTATGAACGTAACATTATCGATTATTAAGATAGTATTATGCTCTTGTCTGCCTATAGCTGAGTTCCCCAATTAAGCGTGTTTAGAGTCTAACAACGTCATGTATCGATGTCTATAATTGAGCTCCTCGCTCAATCTCGGAATTAAAACGCAAAGAGTAATCACGCCGTCACTGCGTAATCAAACTTTATAATACCCCAGGAGAAATAAAGAAAAATAAATCGAGTCTTAACAGGTTAATAAACGTCTTCTCTCCCTGCCAACCTCCCTCTCATCTCGTCCGCTCGTTACCTATCTGAACTTCGTTCCTCTCCCCTCTAACCCCTTCCGTCTCCGCACTTTTGACGCTTCAAATCCTTTGATTCTCATCTTTTCGGAAGGCTTGGAAACGTCGATGCGCCTCCTGCATGAAAAGGGGTTCCTCCCAGGACGTCCCCTGATTGGGACGATAAAAGAGGCCCCCAGCTAAGCGTGGAAAGGGTAAAGAGAGAGGGAGGTAAAACACTAATTAGTTATCAAAGGGCGAGGAAGGGTTTGGTGACAAAATAGTAGATCCTGAAACGAGGAGCCCGTGCACCCTTCTTCCACCACCTAACCCGCCCACGTCCCTCTCAACCCCCCCGCTCGTCTAGCGGATATACTACCACCGTCACCATCACCATAACCCCAACCTTCGCTCTATCAAACCCTCTCCCCTGCTACCCCGCGCTTCCACTAGCACCCATCCAACACCTCCACACCCCTTCCGCACCGCTCGCAAGCATCCTTTCACCCCCTTCTCTCTATCGTGCTCTGTCTTTGGATGGCATCCCCCACGGTGTCTTAATACTCTCGGGAGGACGGCCCTGTATTGATTTTCGAATCATTAATTCTACGTCTAATCAGAACTTGCGCCAGATATACATACGCGTGTCTGTGTGTTATACATATATATATATATACACATATAAATGTATATACATTGAGGAAAGGACGACGGCTGAGAGTGCCTGCGATACTGGCGGATGGAAGCCGCGCTTGCTCTTGACTGGTACGTCAAACTCCGAGCGCACGAGTGCATGCCGATATACGCTGACAGATTTTGTGCCGACGAGTACAGGTGATTCATAAATAGGAAGGCGATGGTGCGCGCCTCCATCCCCGATTCAGGAGAGTCGACGAGCGAATCGAGAAGTCGCGCTGATACGTACGTCTTGGCGACGTCGACGAATGCGTCAATATTGCGTCGAATGTGTGATTCGAGATATGAGGCGACACAAAATATATAGCTGTCTCAGAGTTACCAAATCAAATGTGTAAACAGAAATTTTGCTTCCACATTTGATGAATCGTCACGTGAAATTGTCGTGATAAGGCACAGCGCTTCCTTGTATTATTTATTTTAATCTATTTTGATGTTACACATTTTGATGACGAGATATATCGCAAATTTAGAAGCGTCGTTGACCCATAACCGAAATTCAATTCCCGGAGCAGAGCGGCGTCTATCTGGCCAGGTGTTTGTCAATCCGACGAGCGTGACTGAAACGTCGTACAGAAATACCTGATTGGAAATTCATTCCCGGTCTTCCTCGGACGAGGAATCCCTTTTCGTATTCGTGAAAGATAAATCACGTTACAGTAGCAATCGTAGCGATTGTATATAAGAACACAACTTACTGTAATATAATGATATCCCAAGAATTTTTCTGTTTTTTTTTTTTTCAGATAATTGCTTTATGTTCCTGAATAATATGATTCGTTTCGCACGGACGTTACGAAAATACTCTCTAAAATGTTGAGCGTTCGATTTGTATTCTTTAGGAGGCGTTTGTGCCGAAGATCAAAGCTACGTCGAATTCGTGGATTCGGCTAGAAATGAAAGATGAGCTGCCTCGTGACTCATCGACCGTCGACGATTCTTGATTCGAGAACTCCGAGCACCGCGGCGTTACTTAGTCAGTGCTCGATTTCTTCTCGATGGCGCGCCGCGTAATTTCGCAGTATCGTGAAATCTATCGAGAGACCGATTCTCGGAACGAATCATATATAACGTCGCAAATAGGCCTAATTATAGCGATGACTAACGCTGACAAGCGAGTCGAGACGTATGTGCTGATCGGCGGGAGGATTCGGCCGCGGCGATTCGAATTGTCTCGCAATTAGCTAGAATTCCGGTAGCCGATAATAAAAAGTAATTGCTGACTCGCCGTCTTTGAAGCTCGTAAAACAGTTCGCGCTGCTTCGATAGAGTCGGATTAATTGCGCTGCAAGCTTTTTATTATCGGCGAATTAATTATATTGATTTATTAGTAGAGGCAATTACGTGCGCATGAATTGATGGGACAAGAACCGGTGTATCGCGCCTTGAAAGTGCATAAATAATTTAACCGCATTACCGTGGTTTAAACGATCGGATTTCCGCGCATAGATAACATATGTAACGAAACGGATCAAATTTCGTGCAAATGCAACGTGGACAGAAGTCGATGGAAATATTTCAATAAGATCGTTAGAGACTTTATTATAAACATTGCACTGTCCCGATCGGGCTGTTTTATCTCGCGAAAGAGACAACGGCTCGAAAGCGAATTAATTCGATCGCCACGCCGCGGCCGGCATCTATAACGCCGACTCACCATAACAGATCACATTAAAATTCATTCGTACGGATAATACTAATTAACCGGAGAGATCGGGAACTCCCCATAGGAGTTTCCGCGACGATTACCTACCCGGCCGCGTAAGAACGGGCGTTACGCGCCTAACAGTGGAAAATTGCCAATTTTCCCGATAATGAAAACTCCCGTCGTCGTGGTTAATTCAATTCCCTTAATTTCTCCGCATTGAATTCTCCCGAAGAGCTTAGAGCAGCGCCGCGGCGAAGATTACGATTGGAAATGTTACGATTGAAATCACTCGGCCCGCCGGGCGCCTTGCTAAAGGAAATTTCGTTCATTCGCTCGTCATTACGCGCGCCGGATAAATTACAAGGCGATTGCCCGGGCCGCGATGTCGCGAAATCGCTAGTTATAGCGGCATATAATTTCCCAATTCAATCTTACGTTACCGAGCCTCAGCTACAGCTACATTGCGTAGCGAATCATTTCTCCCATTATGTATTGTGTTTGCGATAAAATTACGCGGTAAAATTATACGAGCAGACACACCAATGAATAAGATTATGCGAATTTGGATATTTGGCCATCACATTCATCAGAAGCTAATCTTCCTCGTAAACTATTTTTGCCCCGTCAGCAATTTGATATTTTTCTCTCATTTGTACAAGAATAATTTTCCTTTGATTCACTGTTAACTATGTTCGATGACTCGTTCGTGGAATTGATTTATTACCGGCCAAGATAAAGCTGTCGCCGAATGATATTGACGTAAGACAAGTTCTCTTTTTTTTTTTCATTAGACGCAAACGCGAACTAAAGATGACAGGGCACGATTTATGACCGTTTCGATAACGGAACGTCGTCATTGCTGAGATACGCAAAATACAATATCTATTCTCGATCATATACATTTTGCTGATTTCGTCTTACATAGCTAATATCGGTGTGACGCTTTTGCGTCTTAAATCAGTACCGAGTTGCATCACGTCTCAAAGTGTATTTCATTTCGCTGGCATTATGAAAACACCGAGAAGAAATTTTTCAGATTTCTTATCACCTAAACGAAATATTAAGCTGAACTAATGTATCGATCGTCGACATGCGTATAATGGACGACAACGAAGAGACGAGCGATATCCGAATATATATAAATAAGCTATAGTATATCACTTCTAAAAGACGTACCAATTAGAACGAAATTTCTTGCAATCGACGAATGAAGCCGTCACCCCGTCGTTCTTATTCACATACTTATAACAAAAGTTCATAAATAACTTTTACATGTCTGCTCTACTGAACTATTCAAGTACGTTAACATCGTGAAACTATCGCGAACAAAGAACCATTAATTTTGCATGAACTATATATCCACCCGAATCAATTAATCAGATAATCGGGCTGCTTAGTATTTAATATTGTTCACGTGCTCGACACACGATTTTATATAGGTACTTACACATATACGCATTTATGAGTTTATTTAATTAAATAGTACTAGAGCTAAAAAAATATATTTTTTAATCTAGCGAGAATATTATGTATACCGTCTTTAAACACAAGAGCGATATCCTGGGAATTCCCAGGAAATAAGTGTGAAGAGAGATCGACATCGCACACGTGTCAAACAAATATCGCACGTACACCTGCAAGCGTGTAATCGAAAGCATTGAACTCGCATACGACACGCAATCGATGCGGTATTAGGGACAGGGGGTGGTCTGTCGAGAGAAGCGAGGGTGCGTTGGTGTAGAAGGACGTGCGGAGGTCTTCTATCGATTTTATCCATGTTTTAAATTATTACCCGTTCATTGTGGACGCCATGTATGGGCGAAGGGACAGCGTATCGGTGAATGAAAAGGGTTAAGAGGGTAGCGAACACAGTTCGCCGCGGTTTTTTGTTTCAACGCTTGTGGATATCTAGATGGACGAGAAGAAGGGAAGGAACACGAGAGAAAAGGGTCGTAGGTAGCAACAAACGGCAAAGGGTTACCGGGAAACGATCTTGTTCTCGGTAATCAGCCTGTCTCTTGAGAGAGACAGTTTTTTTCCCAGACAGACTTTTCCACCACAGTTACGCGTCGCGACGCGACGTATCGAATGCGTGACTGCGTCGAGATAAAAATACTCTCGACGAAGAGCTTCGCCCTCCATTAGAACTCGCTGTAGCGTGGAATATCTTTGATTTCATTTTTCTGTTAATCTGTCTCCGGTAACCGGAAATAATACACGTAAATACTTGAAGAAATGTTTGCGATGAAAATAAGGTCTCGCGATCGGAGAAAGAGCATCGAATACGTAAAGTCTCGAAATGGCGCGGCGCGCGCCGCGGCTTTCCATTTAATCGCGCTCGTTCGCGACAATCATCGAAGATAATTGCTGACGAACTTTCACGGAACTCGCTACTCACATTCGTTGCCCTGGTCTACAGCTAGATCGCTGCGACGTTACGAAATTTAAAACGATCGCAATCTAATAAAAAAGAGGAGAATAAAAACAAAAACAAATAGAAAGGATCGATGAAATGGTACGCTATCGTAATTTCCAAGCAACGATCAAGTCATAACAGGCTTCGAAGGCTGTTTATCGAGCGACTCCTGAGACACGGCGCGACTTGGATTTTCACATCACGAAAGAAACGCGCGGCTGGGTGATAAAAGCACGTAGATATAGATACGTCTATAAAGCTATAAGGAGAGAGGACGGACAGAAAAGGAAGTACGGAGCTGAAAATCGTTTCTACCATCGGGATTTCAAAGCTGTGGACGCCGCTGACGAGGAGGGTGGTAATAGGGCTGAAGAGCGAAACTCTGGGGTTCGAATCAAAGGATTGCCAAGCTGTACGGCTAAGCAAAAGAAGGAAGGAGATGAGAGAAGGAAAGCAATGGCAGGGAACTCGATTAATTATCTTTATCAATCATTAAAAACCTATTTCTTGAAAAATCATTTCCTTTCTCTCGCCCCTCTCTTTCACTCTCCTCTCACATTCATATCGCAGTTATGATTTTACCATTTATACTGCGATGTCGTGTAATCGTAACATATGTAAAAGTAAGAATGCTGCCGGATATAGGCGAATAAAATTGTTAAATGTTATTTGAGTGAGAGTTAATTACACCGGGCGTTCTCGCGCGATCGGTACGCGGAATGGAATTATTGCAATTCACAGCTGCGTTTCATTTTTCCGATTGACAAGTGGTAAAAAGGGCGAATATCCGAAAGGACGAACGGTAGATACTTGTCATTCTGGGCATTTACTATTTTTTTGCGTGTACGATTTGTTTTACCTCCCGTGCTGCTCATATCCTATTAGATATGGAAATACACTTAATCCGATATTTCCACCGGAATATTTCAACAACTTCGCAATATTTCTAACAAGTGCTAACAACCGAAAATGAATTTTTTTATTAACTATTCTTTAAAGAGTGTTAATTTTGTTACTTTATAATTTTATAATATTTAATTTCCAATTTTTGTAGAGTTTTCAAACCGCCTGATTTTCATCACAGTTAGCTTCTGTTTTTCCATATATAAATAATAGTTCCTACAAGAGTATTCATCTCTGAATTTTAATTATTGCCGAATTTCGCCCGTTCAATCTTCATACGACATGATACGAATCGTCCAAAGGCAAACGCGATATATTCCGGATCATCGTGGAAGAGGAATGCAGATCTTTGCCCGCGCAATACCTCAGTCCATCGAGTGCATACACTGCGTAGGCACCCTGCATTCAACGGAGGCGTCATAAAACTATCTGTCGATCTCTACTGCTGATCGCAGTTTTGAATCGGGAAAAAAACCCGGCGCGGAAGAGGAAAGTCAAAAGGGAGAGATTTAGCTGGAAGTAAAGGGAGGTCGGGGGGGATGGTGCACCACCCTAGAGCGAGACAGAGAGAACGGCGGATGATCTGATGGCAAGGTAGAAGGGGAAGAAGGGGTTGGAAATTCGAATTGCAACGCGATATTCTATACGGGCAAAGTTACGTACGGGGCGAAGAGAAACTTGCCATTTTCGTTGTGGGGGGAGTGGGGTAGCCAGAGAGGGTTGAAAATAAGCGATAATGCGCCGGCTTTACTTAGCTAATTAGCGCCTCTCTCTCCCCCCTTCTCTCTCCCTCTCTCTCTCCATCGCTCTCGCGTACTCCGCTTTGCCGTGCCAAGTGAGTTCTATGTCTGTTCATCCTGCATCCAGCTGGAGTCGATCCTTCACTCTTTCCCTTCTCTCCTGCTGCCTCAGCTCTCCCTTCTACCCTTAGCAGCCCGTTTTTCCTCCGTTCCACGCCGCTCCTGCCATCCTTCCTTTGGGCAACCCCCTCTTTCACCGTGCCCGACGGCGGGTATTAATTCATTTAGATATTATTTTGCGAGGCAGGCATTAACATTCTCAATCAGATTAATTAAATTATTTTTCTCATCCGCAGTGCCTATCTCGGCGCTCGCGCTCACGCTGTCTTCTCGTCGTGTTGAATACACTGCTATGCGTGCACGTATGTGTATGTATGCGGTTACGTGCACGTGCGCGCATTATTTTCTGGCAATTGATTACAACGCTAAAAAAAAAGAACGATTTTCCAGACATTACGCAAGTAAGGATAATATTGTTTAAAAACATATCACCTGGAAAATGGTTAGAAAGGAAGCAGTAATCTGATTGCTGTAATATATGTATAAGATTTGACAGCAGCAGTTACAATACTGATCGGATTTTGTAACAATTTATAACGCAAAGACGTTCCAATGAAATTATCACAAAAATGAATTGAATACAATTAACAACTTAATTAATTCGATATTCTATTGCTTATGTATATAATTTGTATTATTATATTTGTATTTAATTAATTGTATATACCGTCTTTGAGCTATTCTATAACTTATCGGCAAAGATACGCGAAATGATTCGTGAGCGTTTGAATCTTCAGAAGAATATTCTCCATCCTGATTATGTGAGAATTACCCCAGAGAAATATTCCAGCTGCGCCTGTATCACCGGGACTTCGTTTTAAGGTTTCATTATAATTCCAGCGGTAGATAGAATTAATCGTAATCACCTGAGCTCGTATGCGTGCGCCTGAAACGAGCGTGATACGCCGCTGAAAGTACACTGAAAACGAATCCAAGTTAGCACGGAGAATAAGAGGAATGCAGGCGCGGGATGGCAGAATCCCGAGGTGGATCCCCGGCGCGGCGATGTACGAGGGTAGGAAAATCCGTAGGGTGTGAGGGAGGTACGCGATGGACGCCAGGGGTGGCTTGCCCGACGAGAGCGGGAAAGAAGAAGGGGTTAATGCAAAGGTCCAGGATAATTACCCACATGGCTGGCAATGCGTATTTCACTTTGATCAAGTCTGTGTTTTTCTTCGCTCGCCTATCAAACCTCTTCTCGAGCCAGTCCCACACCTCTCCACGGCCTCGCCCCGACTCACCCTTTCGTCTCCTTCCTTCTCTCTGCCCTTATATCATCGCGGAGCTTGATGGGTAGGTAACCCGCTTTTGTCTTTTACCGGAACGTTTTAATTATTTTAAACTCGGACCCGCGAGCGTCTAATTTGTGACGAAGTGAGAAGACTTGCCTCGATGTATATGTATATTGTTGAAAACATCACCATGTTCACGACACGTGAAAAACAACCAAAAATTTGGACTAATACTGTACGATCGACTCGAGGATGTATTACCAACGAAATTCTTGTCACTCTTATATTTTGCGTTTGCGCATATAACGGGATTAAATTATTAATTAATATATTTATTTTATTATCATTATTTCCTCGTTCAATTGATATCCCCTTGTATACAATATATACCATATTTTGAACGATCGTTATGCATCATTCATAAGACTCTTAACGAATCAGATTGAGAGTTATAAGATGCCGATTAAGTAAAAATCTCGTTTATAGAATGAATGGTGGAATCGCCAAAACGTGTCCTCCATCTCATCGAAAATACATTTTGCATCAAAATTAATTAAACTTTTTTCTTTCGCATCCGGTCGCGCGACGGATACGCGATGAATACCTAATTTATTAAGTCGACGATGGAAGTCCGCTAATGATCTGCGGGATCCAATTATTAGACTCGTTATCATTACTATTATTAACGGAAGATAAAGGAAAGCCAACGCCGTACTGGCGGTAGAAGTACTCGAAGAATATGGGGCCGCGGTAATTAATGCACCGCCATATAATAAATATCGAGTGCAGGTCCCATTTCGCGTCACGGCGTTCCATTAAATTGAATTCAGTATCGTCAGCTGGCGGTACTCAATACCAATATGCTTATCGCCTTTCCACCCACCCCGCTCTTATTCCCTTGTGCTTGCCTCCTTTCCGCTGATTTTGCCGTGCCGCAGCCCCTCTTTCTAAGTATCCTTAAAGCTTAAAGCGACAAACAGGTCTGATACGGCGGCGCCAATCAACGTTCAGAATCAAGCGAGAATAAGTTGATTTATAATCAGAGTAAACAATGTATATTACTGAGAGTAATTGTTATTTTACATTATTATTGATGCGTGATAGTACGTTGCAAAACTGAAAAACAGCAAACAACTGTCCTGTACGCGATATGGTAAATAGTTATTTAATTGTCGAACGCTGTAACAAAACAACGTGTATAATGATGGTAATTTTATGTAGACATTATAATTTTAGAATAATCACATAGTGAAAAACATTATTTTATTAATATTATTAAATACCGTTTAACGTTTTAAATAATTGTTCCGACTGAGAAATCGCGCTATGGCTACAGTAATCTATTCTGCATTTTAATCACATTATTTCTAAAAATAATTACTTATGATTATTAGAATAATCTCGGAATAATAGCAATCGATTGTTACAACCTGATAACGAGAGCGATAACATAAAACGTTAATTCGTACACTTAAACAGATCTAATATATATGTCAACTCCCGTTATCCATATTACGAATTAAAATAAATGTTAATATATTAATCATATACATTGACAGCTATTTCATTATAGTGACGACGACAAAATTGCTAATTATTAGATAATATACGCAATAAAATAATAGAAAATTTCACAAATATTAATTAATAATTAATTATTATAAATAAAGACTAGCTTTATATTACAGCGTTTATACAAATTTTCAACTAATTCTAATCATATATGTACCTACAGTGTGCGAACGGTTATTGGAGCCGGCTGAACGGCAATCTAAAAGCCCTATTCACAGCCGCAGTATCGGTGCGGGATACATTTTTTTTTTCAATCGCAAGACCGAGGAATGCAAAAAGAATCGGAGCGTGCGAGACAGTTCGAGCAGTTATTCGATCATTTTGCCCCAAAGAGACAGCCGCCTCTCTTCTCCGCGTTTATACCGCGGATCGCATCGACAAAAGGGGATCTCCCGGTGTACTCCGCAGAGACGTACCTTGGGGTACACGGTGAAACAAAAAAAAAAGAAAAAGGGAAAATGATACGGAGAGCGGCAAGGGAGAGAAAGAACGCTTCTCTCAAAGCGTGCCTTGTTCACGAATAATGACACGCACTCATTGTTCTAATTATTTGTGCATACGATTAACGCCGCTGTCTGCCGAACCCGCCGGACGTGGGACATGTGTGACAAATATGCGCGTTCGCCCACCCACACTGACGCACTCGTGTGCATACGTACGAGCGAAGAAATGAACGATAGAACGGAAAAAAAACACACCGCGTCAAGGAACGGCGCTAGTCGGACGTCGGACGTACGTACGAGAGAAAAGAAGAAACGACTATGACTATATATGCTTCTACATGTCCACACACAAAACACACGCGCGCGCGCACATACGTGAGCGGTAAGTCTCGTGTGGCGGAGCGCGTGTGCGTATACAACGAGCGTGCATTGCGCGGATACAAAGCGTGTCAGCCGGATACAATGCTCGCCATCTGACGCTCAATTAACGAGTTAATGCGGTACCGTTGATAATTAAACAAATACACGGGCTTTTTTCATCATCGCCCCCGCTACCGCGCGCACCAGCGTGCTCACATGTATGTACACATCCGGACGTCCTGCGTGTTGTGTTCGCTCGCGTTCGATCTTCCACCTCTATACCACGTAAACGAGCTCCGTTTTCTCTGTCTGTCTTTCTCCACGTGCCCCTGTCTCCGTCGCTTTCACGAGCCCCCGTTTCGTGTCTCACGCTATAATCCATGGTTTCTGACCTCCATCCTCCTTGCTTGGCCTTTAATCGCGAATCCATCTCTCCTTCGTGCTTTTTTGTCGTTTTAATTTTTTTCCTTTTCCTCTTACTTTTGCGCGCGCGCGTGCACGAGCTGATCTATCGTCGCAAATAATGCGCGTACGTATTGTGCCGGTCGACCGATTATTATATTATCCCCGGCCGGAAGCGGATGTGTGAACCGTACATGGACAGGGGGAGAGGGGATAATGAGCGCGCGGCGTTCCTTCTCTCGTGCTCGAACCGAGGATCGAAAATGGTCGTGAAAAGTTTACCGGGACGGAGGGAGTTGTCCTCGTTCCCGACATAAATACAAAGTCGAGGAATACGATCGTTAGGGGTAGATTGCGTTTGGAATTCTGTTTGTCTGATTTCAATTAACAGCAAAGTTCTTAAGTTTCGCATCGCGCAGCGCAAGATTAACGGGATGTCGATGCTCTGCTTGAACAATGTGTGGTTGGTACAATTGCTTGAATGTTTTATAATTTAACATATAACGTTTATACAAGACTATTATACTATTATACAAGACTCATAAAAAAAAATTTTTTTTATAGAAACTAAAGATAAAGATATATCATGGAACATATGTCAAAATCAATTTTTGTCTATGTGTGAAAATAGAGATAAAAAGATTTTTTTCATAAAAAAATAATTCAATTATAATATCTAATGTAATTATGATGATTATGCCAAATTAGTAAAGATGATTTCAAAATTCAACTTTAATTTTAAATTCAGAATTTTCGATTACTTTAATTGAGTTTTGATTTCGATCTAGAAATTTATCATCGAAATGAAAAGACCTTATTCCACAGATAATAATTTTTTCTTTCGTCTAGTGCATACGTAACTTAATTGATGAATTGTATGATGAGAGGTAAAATACACAAAGATTGAAATGTGGATTGTATTTTATGGTTTTGATGAGTAGAATTGAGTAGTAATAGAGAAGCAACGCGTAATATACAGAGAAAGAGAGAGAGAGCATAGGGGCCGTACAAATACCGTCGATACCGCACTTCCGGCAGCGGTAGTGACCACTGAGAACAATTCGAGTCGATAATGGTATCGAAGCTGATAAGCCAACCCGATACGATATGGTCCATGAGAAAGACAAAACACATAACGCTGCGAAGGCGCGGCGCGTATTATGATTAAAACTGTTTTTATTCCTCGGTAAAGCGCATTCGACACCTTCGATCTCGACTTCACAGTCTCGAAGCCGCTGCGAAATCAATCTCTAATAATCTTTTGCTATTGACACAATATCAGATCACGCTGAACATTCCTTTGTCAATGATAAATTAATTTAGTTAATCTGACATAAGAAACATCTATCAAAAATACATTAATTAAAAAAAGACTAAAATTATTTAAATATTTCTTCACTGACCCCAGCATAATTTTAATTTAGTAATATAGTAGTATATTAATGTTAACAAGACAATTAAGCGATATCAGTTCTGTCGTTGGCTACGAGAAATGTCAGATTAACAAAATTATACAAATATCATTGAATTAAAATGCCAAAAAACGCGAATTTATGAAATTAATTTTGTATCGATCGATCCCACGACGATTGCTTCTTCAATTCGCGGAACATACTCTCCGGTGTTCCGGCGTGGGTGGTGGCACCCTAAGAGCTTTATCTAACGAGCACGGTGACACCTAAACACCACGGAATCAACATCAAACAACATGCCAGTCGATCTTGTCTCTGTAAACACACTCAAGTATTGTATTCGCATGCACTGCCACTACTGCCAGCATAGAGCATGTACCTGCGACAAGGACGGCATTAGTAAGGGTAGGGGGACAGCAGTGATGATTGTCTAAAGGTGGCTCGTGAAAAACGATCCTTGTGAGAGAGAGGAGAAAGCTCATAAAGTCATTTAGTCGACTTCGATTTCAAACAAACATCGATCCATTTCATTTTATCACGTGATGATTATCTTTCGGTTGACTCAGGATAAACTTTGGTCCTTATTATATAATCCCATCATTAAAAATAAAAATATAAAAATATAAAAAAATACTCATTCGTTCTATAATAATTTATGAGTTAATTTAGGACATTTAATATCAGAAAATATATATTACTTTAAACATGCTTTAGCTTTTATCGTATTTATACCTCTTGCGAGATTAGCTTTCTTAAAATTGAAATTCGATTATGTATATTCGTATAAAAATATACGAGGACGAAAGAAATAAGTGTAACGACGTCGTGGGTAATGTTATAGATTACGTTACACGCCAGCTAATATATATACGCACGCTTCTTCGCAAGATTACAAATCGTCCCGAATTCGCGCAGCCACAAACGTGGCAACTGAAGATATTGCGAGATAAGCGTTTTGCAATTAGCGGTGCTGCAGCTGCACTCGAGAAAGAAGTGCAACGTTTCCTTAATAAAACGAATTTCGTGCCGGTTGCCTAATGCACCACTGACGACAGAGTAACGCCGTGCAATGTGTAATGATAGCTCTTGCCGCGTTGACACACACACATACACACACACACACATAGACACATATATACACATACACATGCGCACACACACACGCGCACGTCCAAGCTCACATGTACACACATATATAAATAATTAAGCGAGATAATTAATATCGTTCTATTTGACATAATATTGGATGCGCAGAAACGGATAGCTATAATTTCGGTTATTACATTGACAGCGAAGCAAAACCCGAAAAAGACCATCCACGGAATGCAGAAGATTTATGTAATACTCTCATGTATCTTTTAATGTATGATAAATGTATCCGTTTCAAAGTGCTCTTTATATTTTAAAAATTCTCTTATAATATGATAAATATTGATAAAATCAATACCGTTTCTCCGTAAAAACAGAACCAAGTACACTAAGATCTCTAATAATTAAAATTTCTTGACGAAGGAATCATCAAATTATTTTCTTTGTTTCAGGTGTATATCATGTTAAAAATTCTGCTGAATTGGATGAAGAGGTACTCGCGTGGGTAAGTCACATTTTAACTGCACGATTATTCTCTCTCGTTTAATTCTAATAAATGATAGCATCGAAAACTTTTCGTCGTACAATCTTAGGGTCGGTTTAATTTTTCGCGATTACCTCGAGCCACAAGAAATACCGTTGATCCCCGGGTGAATATTCGCGCGAAGAGCGAAAGTTATCGGGATGCGAGAGCACCGCCTAGGGTGAGGGCGGGGGGAACCAAAGCAAGAGAGAGAGAATGAAAAACAGAGAAAAAGCGGAGAAAAAGCGAGGAAGAGAAAGAGGGCGAAAACCGCTGACGGCGTCAGGTGCAACGCTGACCCCGACACGTCGCCTGTCAAATCTCTATTTACCGAGCGACCAAAATGACCAAACTCAAACGAACAGTCCGATTCCGATGGCCGACAGCCAATCATACGCCGTCGGGACTTCGACGTTTTTCGCTCCCGGATTTATTCACTGGAATTCGGTGGAACATTTTCACCGTGGAATCGCAAATCGAGGCAAATCCCGCCCTCGGAAGCGTGCCGGCCCGCAACGCGACGAATTTTGCGCAGCCGTTAAATCGGGGCGACGAATTATGCGGGGAAACACGGAGATTCGCGTCGCGGAAAATATTAGGAATTTTTTATTCAACGGCTCGCCGACCGTGCTTGGCTATTAACTGTGTTGTTATTACCGAGTTTTTGAAAACGGGTAAATCAAAAACGGGAAAACGGCAGTGTACATGGAAGAGTGACGGTACACGTTGTATCCCGCAATTTCTTTTTTTCTTGAATCATTCACTAACGCGTTAATATTTGCAGATCCACAAAGTTTATTTAGCAATTAATTAAACCGTAAGCTTTTTTCGGTATATAATTTCACTTTATTCTTATATTTAATTGTAAATTGATTACTATAAAAAAACATTTTTATCTGAAACTTCACGAATCAAGGGATTGACCTAAATTTGTCGTATCACTTTTGTCATGCAGTTCCTTTCAAGATCTTTACTCTCGCGTGACTTCGTGCAGATGTAAAGCTTCCCCAGAAAAAATACAATTCAATTTCCGAATCACTACCGCGCTTTCTTGAACCGCATGATCGGGCGTTGAAACTTCGAGTACCGAAAGGCGAACGATCTGCTTGGTTTACGGGCAAAAGGAGAAAGAAAGAGAGAGAGAAGTATCTGTCAGGTTTTCTCGCAGGCCCAAAGAAAGGTCGGCACGAAACATCTGTTTGACATCCCTGTTTGTCAAGGCGTGACTCGGCACTTGCGGCGCTCTCATACAAAAGCGATCTACCACGTTTGACGAGCGATCCTTTCGTTTTCTCGGTAGTCGACGACGCTACATACGATCGATCTATGAACTCCAACCATTCGCTTGCAATTGCGCGTGAAAATTGTAAACAAAAGTTATCGGGTCGAGTTTCGAGGGGTGGAAAAGTGTGCCTGTGAGCAGATGGCAAAAAAGGCCTAACGTAAAGGTAACGATTCACGAAGTGAATCGTTAAGATTCGATGATTCCGTGTAGACTCTATATCACACGCGTTGTAAGTATGCATAATCTCTTTGAAACATTTAGGTTCAATAGAATAAAAACTTATATCTGTAATTAAAAATAATCGAAAAATAAAACAGTGTATTAATTTATCAAACAATGTTCGATAAATGCGAAGTAAACTTAAGGTTTAATTTTGTAACGCGAAGATACTTTTCGATTAAACTCACTTGTCCAAAACTATGTCAAGAAGAAAAAGTCTCGAGTGTTCGCGTCAAAGTATATAACTCTACTTTCTTGATAAAATTCCAAAGCAACTTAATAGATTTTGTTATCACGTGCCAATGGCGCGTAGATAAACGGCGTGTGAAAAGGGAATGCCGCGGAATTGAAGGTAATAGGAGGGTTAAAAGGTGAACTTGGCTTGTAGGGCATCTAGCCTAACTATTGTGACACGATACCAGCGTGCTTGCCTTTGTATTACGACAACGACGAGGTCGAACTTCCGTCGTGGCGCACGTGGATCACTTGTTGCTGGGATGTATTATACGTTAATCCTATGTAGAGTCATGAGTTATCATTTAAAGCTATCGAGCGACTTTCTTCACTCTGTAAACAGTGTAAATCACTGAAGAGTTACACCATATCTTCAAGAAATAAAAAATAGTTTAATTTTAAAATTAGTACTTCAATATTTCAAATTATTTATCATTTTCTCTCCTTTCTGTAATCTCATCAATGAAGTATTAATCGATATACTAAATTTTAATTTAAAATTTACGTAATGTAATAATTTAAAATTTATTAATTTCTTTCCTTCTCTCTCTATCGCAATTATCAAATAAATATAGATATTATGTAATTAAAATTGATGGAGAAACCCGATAATGACGCACCAAGTTAAAGTAAACTCCATTACAACTTTCGGGACCTGCTGCATAAATAATCCGATAGGCATCTGTCGCGACGCGAGCGAGGAGTATTTCGAAATCGTGAAACGAGCAAAACAAGGACTGACAACAAGTAGACTCGCGGCGTCGCACATGGTCCTAATCTCGGTGAAGGTACTCCGAGAGAAAAATCAAAGGGGGTGACAGACATCTCCGAAAATTGGTTTCTCGTATTCTTCGGATTGCACCGTCTCGACGCGAGCTGCAGCTGAGACGTATCGACTGCACGTGTTCATCTCGAATCCGATCGTCGTCTAAGCCATTTCCTCTCCGTCCACCCCAGTGGGGACTTTGCTTGTTCTTTTCTTTTTCCTTTTTATACGCGGTGCTTCTTCTCGCGTCAACGGGAAAAAGAAAAAGAAAAAGAAAAAGAGAGAGAGAGAGAGAGGGAGAAGGAGAAAACTCAGAGAGAATCCCCCGTGTCTAAAAATATTTTTATGGAGCCCCCGCTGCGATCCCAGGCGAGTGTCGCGGCTGCGCCTAGCTTCTGTTTTGATGACCTCGACGCGCTGCATCGGCTCACCCCCGAATGGGACTGCGATTGTAAACCGGACGGAAGTTCCCGGCTATTAGTGACAAAATATGTGTAATATTTCCGGCGACCCAGAGCGAGCACGACGCGTTGGTACCATCGTTCATTAAACGATACCTACCATTGTCGCGTTTCATGCTAACGCGATCGACACTGTCCGACAGCTACTGACAAAATTAAACAATATCGATTTTTATGGCATTTTAAAATAACTATATAATATAAGCAACATAATAGTGTGATAAAAATTTCTATCGATATTTTAATATCTCTAATTTTGCCTCGATTTTCGCTGGACGAATATATTTCTCGCAATAATGAGGAACTTGTGGTATAAATTACAAATTGAGCTATTCCGTATTAATATTGCTTATTTTTTTATTCGTTACTGATTGTTACAATATATTCCGTGCATAATAATGAGATACTCCGAATATTTAAAAAACGCCAGAATTTTTCTAGCCTTTATGATTTATGCACTAACTGGATTTCAAAATATTTGATCCTCACAAAAATTGCTCGTGCACGAGAAATTGAACAGATCGCAATTAGATCGCGCGCGGAACATTTCGGAAAGGCTGGCCGTATGTATCTCGGCGATCAGTGGCGTCAATAAAATCCATCGATCGTTAAAACGTTAACTTCGAGCGAAGGATAGTGTCGCAATCCTTTATGTTCGCCGATATCGTCGGATCAATTACGATTTCGTCGAACCTCGTCAGGCTTTATCCGGTGCCTTGATCTATGCACCGTCACACAACATAACCGTCATGCCGTTGCGCCAAAGAACACGATCACTCCCTACCACCGCACCTATCAATGTAGCTATGCCACTGCAAAAGTGTCGCTTTGATATTTTTGACGCGGTATTAATAACCATTTTTAACTGTATTCTTCCTCATTTTCCAAATTTCGTTGGCAGTCAATTTTTACAATTCAACGGTATTCTATCTGCATCTTTAAAATAATTGCAATTTAATATAGCAGTATTACGCAGACTGTATAATGTAGATGTAATAATATTGCAAAGACTGTATAATATAGCAACGCGTGGTACACGCCTACGTAGGGGGGCTCGCGTGTGCGCGCACGCACGGTCAATACATCCCCAGCGGCTGTTGGAGCGCGCGCCCGAGCGCGGATATAAAACGCTCGTGCACCAAGAGATAAGCATATCGAGATAAAACCGCACAATATCATTGGTCGGAGGTCTCCCGCGGCCCTTCCACCTCGCCGTCACCTTCCTATCCGCGCGCTGCAGCCGCACACTTACGTATCGGTATCCGTCGCTGCCGCACGTAAGTACCCATCGCGATACGCAATACGTATGTACGAGGTGCGCATTCTTGCAAATACGATGCAGATACGATGCAGATGCGCAAGCGGACGGAGAGAAAGGTGGAACATACGCGATCGTCCATCGTCAAGAAATTGATGAAATCTTCGCGCGCGGGCAACAGGGCGAGAACTGAAAGTTCTACGCAGTTTCATACATCTTAATAATTAAAGAATCGCGCGCGTCGGGCGTTTCATTCAGCGCAACGCACATGGAAGATGAGAGGAAGGCCACACACGTACGCACACATAAGAAATACATTAGGATGAGATAGAGACAATCTCAATGATATAGCAAGCGGATACCGCTCTCGCCTCGTTGCTGCTGCATCTTCTCTCTCACCTCCCGCCGCATCTATCTATAAACATGCCCCGCTCTCGTTTCTTCGTTAGATGCGCTGCACGCCGCTCGGAGTTAAAGTGCTCCGAATGTGTTGGTAAAGGACTCGATCCGCGGTCTTGAGTTCGATGCCACGGCATACACCGAGAGAAAGAGAGCGAGAGAGAGAGCGAGGGGGGGAGGAGAGGGAAGAACATTATAGCAAGATGACGGAGATAGAGCGAAACAGAGAGGTGGGAACGTGTAGCGAACGAGCGGGAAAGAGCGAGAGAATGAGTATCGTGGGTACCGCCCCCTTTTTTAAACCACGCCTACTCTCGATATAATATTATATCCACCTCTACCACCTCCTGTGTGTGCCGTCGTCTCTTTCTCACCGCCGTCGACTGTACACGCGCACCGCGGAACACGTTTATGTAAGACGCACACAGAGAGCACACACACGATACAATGCGCGTATTTGTCACGATAGCTCGCGCGCCGATCCCCCGCTTCCTCTCCTCTCTTTTTTTCTCTCTCTTTCTCTCCTCTGCTAACCCCCTCCTCTAACACCGACTCGTGCTCTAGCTGGCAGCTAATACCTCTCGTTAGATGACCCCTCTCAATTCGCGGCCTCTAATCGCGGAGCATCTTTTCTCTGACAGTAAGAGCATGTGCGGCATTTAACAACGCGCTTTTCAAACACAGTCAAGGTGAACGCTTATTCGATATCTAATAAACGTCTTTGATGCATCTTTCCTATCTTCCCTAACGGATGTGTGGCATAATTTGCATATGTCCTACAAATATATAGCGAGCAACTAATTAACCGTAGAATAACAAATTTTTCGTATCAGATAATTTTTATCTTAAACAGTGCACATATGTAGGATTTATGTCATGTGTGTGTATGTGTGTGTGTGCTACCATTGCAGTATTTGAACGGTTAATCGTAAATGACACGTCGCCTCTGTGTGGCAAGAATAATTGAGGCATTACAGACGCCTGTGTAAGTCTTAAACGCGGATAGCTTAGAATGGTTAAACCCAATTAAGGCGCAGCTAAAGCACGTTTAGCCTTGAACGGGACGACGTACCGCACTGTTACTAAAATCATGCCTGTTTGACGGCTACCGATTTACAATTCATACTCGCGATCCTTAAAAATGATCAGCCACTTATCTCTCTTATATAGTTATAAATGAATATACTAGAAAAAAATAGTAGCCTGAAAATAGAGAGAAAGATTTTAATTCAACATTCGATCGCGAGGAACATTCGTTCCTGTGCAGGTGTTCACGATTACGTCGCAGAATGACACATTCTCGAGAAACATCCGGGCGTGAAGGGAAGTGTCGTCCCTCAAAAAGACTCGCAAAGCGCACGACTGCAATCGATACGCGCTTTCGGAAGCGCTCACTCGCTTACTCGTCGAACGATCGGGCACGTACGTATTAATCCGGCGGCCAGGCAGGAAACGCGTAATTCGACGTTCTTACCGCGGTGTCATCTGTCCGTGGCAGCGTTTTACGTAACCAGGCGACTTTGCGATCTCGACGCGGCGGACGTCCCGTTTTTCTTTTCTCTTTTTTTTTTTATTTCTTCCTTTTCTCGCGATCGTTTCGGAGAACATGTGTCATTTTTAACGCGCGCCTACATTAGATAAGAATGGCAGTAAATCTCTAGGACGTCTATTAGTATTCCGCCTGGTTCGCCAATCGACCGATCCGCGGAATGAGTGATTTGCCGCGATTAGCATTCGCGCGTGTGCTAAGTGATTCGGCGTGTCTGCTCGCCAGCCGTTATCGCGCCGTTACATCATCGATTGATCGATGCCAGCGCAGTTTACTCCCTATCGTATGGATGAGTAAGACGCCTCGGATAATTAAATTATCCTTCTATGATATCGTGACTTTTGCTCTCCCTCTGTCTAACTTGAACGGAGAATAATAAAATTCGTACATTATAATAATTCTGTCATTCTGTAAGAACATTTAGGTCACACGATACCAGCGCTCTCGAGTATTAAAAATAATCATCTAATAACAGTCCTATTCTTATCTACACCGTAATGTTTTTATTTAAGAAATTATTCGGGCGAACGTGTACCGACAATAGCGCGCAACGTGCCCCTAAAACATGCATGCACCTGTGCCGTATCTATGCGTCGAGTTAAAGGGGTAACTAAAAGTGATGTTTGCAGACAACGTGTTTACATGCTAAACGTAAGTGGCTGACTCTCACTCCCTCTAACCGCTAGGATGTGTGTGTGTGTGTGTGTGTGCACGATAGCGCGGAGGATCAGTGAGGATAGAGACTGACAGAGAGCTGTGACATATGTGTGTAAACATTTAACGTGCACACATACATACAGTGTGTATACGTACAATGAGATCGTATCACATATTCATTAGCAACGTGCACCGTAATGTATTATTTTAGTATAAATCAAAGTGTAAATGCTGCACATGCTGCCGATATATAAACTTAACGCTGGAAATCTTTCAAATAATATTATTTACTCTCGCACGTGTGTCAATGTTTCTCCGAAGGAGGGGCGAAGGGAAGATGCGACGCAGCGCGAGAATAAAATATTCATTCGACAACGTGTTATGCAATACGCATTTCCACGGGATTCCGTAATTCCGACGAAAATGATTTCCGTAAAATTTCGCTTCTGAGAATATCGAGTGGCGTGTAAATTGCGCGGCCACTATCACCCTCCGTGTGCACGCAGTGCATCGCGCGTGGCAACCACGTGGTGCGGTTCACCCCTTTCGCGCACCCCACAGCTCTCCCCGGCTCTCGCCTCGTTCTCTTTCACGTGACGAGTGTAAAAAGGAAGAAAAAAAAAGAAAGCCGAACGTGAAGCGCGGAGAAAAAGAGAAACGGAATCGAACGGTCACCGTCCCACCGCGGCGCGGCACCGCAACGGTAGTGCGGATCCTGTTTGCTAGAGGCAAATGAAATACGGAATTCCGCCGGGCGGAAGCGTATCGTGCCGACTCTCAAAAGTGCCGCATCAACGTAATTATCGCGAATTATACTCGGTCATTCGCGCCCGCTCGAGTTTATCCATCCCCCTGGCAAATGATGAGTCAATTTCCGATCGCAATAGTAACAATTGCGTATCAAATATTTCAGCTACAAGTAATTTACCATAGTGATTATAATTAATCGTTAGTACTTTGATAGGGGACAGTCGATTTTGTTTTGGTAAATGGTTTACATACGATGCTACGTTGCTTACACGATATGCTTATAACGAGCATTAATTAACTGTCAATTCTTCGTACTGAGTGCTTGCAGGTGACTGCAAATGTGGAAGCGTGCATTTATATGAATCTATAACACGTAATAAGTATAGATTATAGATATTAATATCGTAATAATTTCCGAATTTTATTATCACACGCGTGTGAGATAAAAAAATCTCTTCAGCAAGACGTGCTGTCGAAGAAGAGCTAATTGCGAATTTAACAGGACGCTTCCGTTTTATGGCACAACCTTCCAAATACGATTGCGACAGGAAGACCAAGGAGAACGAGAAAGTTGACGAAAAGAAAAAAAACGCACATACTTAAACACGCATACACACATCATACAGGTATACGCGCGCGCGCAAACATCCGCGGGATCGTTCGAGCGAAGGAAGACACTCTCGAATTTCCAGTTTTCGCAATCAGGCCCGAAGATACGCGATCATGCCCCGGTAATGGCGGAGGTGCAGTGAGGCATAGATCCTTTCTGACCTCCGTGCCATAATCACGCGTCAGAATGCATCAGGCAGAATCCCCCTCCCGCCCCTCGACCTCCCTATATTTCCCCCCAAGCTTCCCCGTTCCCTCCTTTGCAGCTCCCCTCCCGCTTCTCCCGCAGTGGCTCTCTGCAGGGACTGCAGGCCACGTCCGTTCGCAGATGGTGTTTTAAACGCAGCCATGAACTTGAAGACGTTACCCGTCCTCCTACCCCTGCCGCCCCGCGTACTCCCTTCCGTCAGGTCTCCCCTCGCATGGACATAATTCTCTCGACGATTTGTCTGTCGCATACTGCACGACTCCGCAACGTGGGAATCGCCTTCTTTCACGGACGCGTCGAGTAACGTCAAGTTTATTCGCGGGCCTTCGGTAATCATACTGTGAGGTCTTTTTATTGCTATGTGTGAGATTGGTTGTAGAGGTAGGTAAGTAATAATACGATTTGAGAGAAAGGACGTAACTTGGATATACCCCGGGTACGATCGTTAGCGTGGAAAGAAAAACGGAAGAGCATCGCTAAAGTTTTTGAAAACATTGGTTTCGCTTTTACTACTCATAATTATATCGAGCATTTTTAACGCTGTTTAAATTCTCAGTTTACTTATTTGTAAAAGTTTTGCCGTCAACTTCAATCAGTAATTACATTCGATTGACTTATCGTAGCTGAAACAGTCATTGTTAGGTCGACGATTATAAATAGCGATACTATATCGGAGAAAAATACGCGCCACTTGATAGCGTGGTCATTGTTGAATTAAAGATAATTGATTCTTAGTATTGACAATCAAGACAAACGGTCATGTACGGAGCATTACATAGATTCTAATGTCGCGGTTTACCGCAACTTATTAATTCTATTATGTATTGTTAAACAACAGTCGGCAAGAAATCGATGATCTCTCGTGCTTCTATTACGTTGCCATTTTAAAATCAACCTCGTCAGTTCTGTCAAATTTAGAGCTAAAGATAAGTTTGGGATAACGCTGCCCGCGCACGCGACGTGCATTTCACATCTGCCCGTGAGCCGGGATTAGCATGTCCCTTAAAAGTGTTCCCCCCCGTGTATTCTCGATGCATTGCGGCGGGGGTGGACGGCGAGGACACGGTGACGCCGAAAATGGATCGCGGCAACGCGGATGACGCGACGGGTGTAAACACACTCGCGCGAGGGAAACGCGTACGGATGATGTCGACGCGGCCGGCGATCTATATAAACGTTGAACCGGACGCATATTGCTCGTTAACACACGGCCGGAGGATCACCGGTGAAGAACGGGTCTGAGGCCTCCCCTCGTTGCCGCTGATATATGCGTGCATACGCGTGTCTCGTGCGCTCTGTCTCGGAAAGCCGTTCCCCGTTCTGCGCATTGCCGAGATGAAGAAACGGACACTCGCGACGTGACGCCAAAAAACGAAGCGCATTAGCCCGCCGTATATAAACGCCCGGAGGATACTAAACGGACATCGTTTCAGATGGCTGAAAGCGAGCAAGAAATCACAGCCGATTACACAAATTGTCTCTTCTTGTAAATAACTTCATTTATCCCTCGATCTCCAATCTACCGTGCAATGGAATCTCGTGCGAGCGCGAATGTTTTGCCAGTACAAATGTTCATTCTACATCAATTTATATAATTTCTAATTTCAATCCGAAGCAAAGTCCCATTTTTCCCGTCATAAGTTTCTTTTTCATCCGATTCCTTGTTCGCGATCGTCGTAAGATAACTGAAGTTGAATCCGGCCCGGATGAACACTCGGCTTGAGAAAAGTTACACCGTAACGGCAAGACAGTTGTCGGATGAACGCGGATGGTCCAACCGAAAGGAAAATTATTTAAAGTGAAAAAACTGCTCCCAAGGAGCCCTTGACATCGCGAGCAGCGATGATAGGAACTGGAACTTCGAGTGGGGAAAACCACTTCAAAGCCGCAGGCGCTAATTGGATTTACAACGAGTCAGTCCTTGGGACGTTCGTGGACGAAGTTTCGAGTAGCTGCAGAGGGCCGGCGAGAAATTTCTGCCAGCGTATGTATATACGTGCGTACGTGTAGATGTATTTTTTTTTCTCTGTGGAGAGAGAAGAGGAGATGCCTGATAAGTCGCCGGCCAAATGAACCACGGTGATGACTTTTCTCTCGTTTTCACTCTTTTTCGCAACTGCACTTTTGTCGAGTCGTTTTTTCGTTTCTGAAATTCATTCAAGTTTCACGCCGTATTTGATATTACGAAATAGAGATTTATTATTATGAGCTGGAAACGACGAGTAACGACGTTGTTAATAATTATATTTTGCAAATGAGTATCAGCGTTTTATGTTTTCTCGAAAATGGCACAAGAGATTCGTATCTGCGTTCGCGCACTCATATTTAATAGGGAATATTCAATTTAATTCAAAGATAACGTGTAATCGAAAACGAAGATATAACCTTGACTTTACAAGTATAAGAAGTGTAGATACGTTTTCTCGGATCGTTCCGTCCGATAGGGATCAACAAAAGTCCGAAGACCCAGCGGAGGATATAATCAGCTCCGATTTATTTCAAGAGTCCGGCTCGCTCTGACGATTCGATCGTTAGCGCGTACGCGTCACATTCGACGCTAATTGAAGCGAGAGAGCCGAAGCGGCAATTAAATGATCTAAAACTAGCAAAGAGATTAATCACGGCGTCGCCTGCTTACCGGCGGTAATTAGAAAAGTCCGCTCATTAGGCGCTCCAATTAAAAAGAGTCGCCGACGCGCGCTTCCGTTTGTGGAATAGCGCGAAACATGAGAATCGAATTGATTCGTCGCTTAAAGCGCGCACCGGTAAGAACCCTCCTCGCATTCCGTTCTGGGCTTTCACACGCGCGCGCGCACAGGCTTCGTCGTCTCCTCGGGGCCATCGGCATCGGTGGCTGCACGCATACACGACGATCGCGCCGTGAAAGCGGGCATTAGGTATGCATTCGTATTAGCGCGCGAACCTTTTACCCCCGTTCGCGAGTAATACAAAGGCCGATCCATAAAACATAAAACGCGAGAGGCGAAGGAACCGATATATTATCGGGTAGCCACATTTGTGCGCGCGTATTGTACGTGTGTGTATATGCGCGTGTGCGAAGGAAGAGAGAGAGAAAGAGAGAAGTAAAGTTCGGTTCGGTCTCGGGTGGAACCAGTTTCGGGGGACCAATTCTTTTTTTCAATACCGCTCTTCCTCATCGTCGTTACGCGCCCAGTATCCTCGCGTACGTTCGCGCGATTTGCATAGACCCAGTCGCGCCGATCTGCATATCGGGTGTCGTTAAAATTAGGCGTGGGGCACCGTGGGGCACCCCTGGCATTCCCCCCATGGTCTTCCCCTCCTCGAATCCTACGGGAAAAAGACCAGCCCTTCAATCGCAAACACAGCGATTGGACGGATTGCCGAATTCGTGTGGCCCGCGATAGCTGTTAAATTGTGATTTCTGCGACAGAAAGAGAGAGAGAGAGAGGAGGGGGGACACAGGCAAATGGTAAGCAGTGTAAGCACCACGGTTCTCAAGCTCTGCCTACCTAGTGCTGTAAGGGTGAAATTTAACACATGATCTACGCTTGATAGATCGTACCGGTTTCTTCGAAAATACGTTGCAAGCTCAAGTATCATTTGATCGAAGTAAATCATATAAAATGAATCGGGGACCCTTCAAATTTCTCATGCTTGTACATCAGATGATTACGTATATAGAAAATGTATTGATTTAATACGTTATTAATACGATAAGACTATCGTATTGACAAAGATCCAACTATGTAATAGTCGAGAGTTTCTACTCTCACCATAATAGTTGATGGTTAAGTCAGGATTCCCGAGCGAAGTGTCAAAATATTTCTTCTACATACATATCAAGTACGCGACGACGATTAATAACAAGAGGGCCGTGTGCGTATACACACGTGTTTGCGTTTCCTTGGAAAGTCCCGCACGTGCTTCGCGCAAAGATCTAAGTCGTCGACGGGGATACTCTCTACGAACAAGCTGAGACAGGCAGCAGTATCAATTACTGTCGTCCAACATTGTAATCCAGATATGTAGACGCCATTTACCCAGAGTATTTCCAGTACGTCCAATTGCGAATTTATTTAATCCCTTTTGAATGAGGACCCGCCTCCTTTGTCCGCCTTCCTCGAGTCACTCGTTTACAACCGGAAGCTGGCCGCTGCTCGCTCGTATAATATCTGCCGCCCGAGAGACATTGTATCTAGAAGTACTACGATTGAAATGAATGGCTACACGTGCTATTCGCCTCATCGCGTGTTATTTCGAGCTTCCTTGATGGTTCGGACTAGGTCGGCAGCCCTCTCTTTCTCTCTCTCCTCTCTATTCCTTTCCTATCGTCTCGTTCTCGTGTCCTCCTCCGATCGAGGGGCGACAAAACCCCGCACCTCGTTCCACCTCCCCGCGTCGTACCGGTTTTATGCGTTTCGGAAGCTGAAGAAACAAGAAGAGCGGATCCCCGATCGGGCGTCGTTAAGATAAGACGCGCCGCGACGCCCGTATACCGCCGGAAACACTCTCTCGCGCGTGCGCGCGCGACAGAAGGAGAGGGAGAAAGAGAGAGACAGGAGGGAGAGAGGAGCAGCAAGATCGTGGACCCGAAAGTCATTAGGACTAAGCTCGGATGACGTTATACACGATAGTATACACGGTCAATACGCAACCTCCTTCCCTTTTCTTATCTTCACTTATCTAACGCCTCCTCGACAGAAATAAAATATGCGACAATTTCTGTCATTACTGTAATCCACTAATAATTAATTTATAAGATTTACAACACGTTTTTAAGAACTTTTAGAAAATTCTAAAGATTGCTCAAAATCTAAAAATCTTATAAGATCTGCATATCACGGTCAATAAATAAATCTATCGTATGATATATCGAAATTGCTCGTATCATTGCGTACGCAGGATGAATTAAAATTGTAATCGGAGAATCAGATCGCGCGGTTTCGATTTCATCAGTTTTAAAGAGGTACAAAGGAGATATCGTCTGGTTTTAGTAGACGGTTTATCGAAGAGCACAATTTGCACGGGTATTCGGTTAACGCGTGCAAGAGGCTTCGTGGCTTTTTAATAAAAGACGCGCATCCGTCTCGAGCGTAATTACGAGACGTCGACACGGTTACACGCGCGAGAGGTCCGTCTAATGATCGTATGCGTGCGGGGAGGCCGCATGCCAGTGAAAATTAACCAAACAAATGTATCCCTCATCTCTATGCAACGTCGTTTTCGTTTTACGCCTTATTTGAAATTTACATGATCCTCTAGTAAGAATCTGTGCTATCAATTTTCAGTCTTATGGCTGTCATGTAACAGCAATAAAAATCGGTGTAATCCATGTTATGCACACAGGCAAATTTATATAACTGCTCGTTACACACACGTATCTATATAAATAAATCAAAACGGCGTGCCAGTGACCACCAAATGCTGTCAATCAGACAATTGAATCGTTATCGAGTATTGGATTTGATTAACGAATAAATCACAATGATGGAAACAGAGAGAAGAAATATAACTAAATGGGCCCAACTATATTAAAAGTTTGTAATAATAATTTATATGTATGTATGTGTGTGTATGGGTGAGTTTGTTTAACAAATTTCAAAGTTCAGAGTTTATTTTAACAAATCAACAAATTGCGTTATCGTATATAATAATTACTTATTATTTTCAAATATCAATATTAACCGAAAATCGTTAGATAATGACCGTTCCTTTCTTCAAAAGGAAGCGAGAATAGCGAGATTCGTCTGCAGAATTATATTCGTGCCCCAGAAAACCATTAGCGTCTCCTCCAAGTTAACACATCCTTTCCGATTCCCGTTTACCGGACACCTCGACGCCGCTGATGAGTCCGCTCGGGGGAGCCGTTAGAGACCATTGTTTCAGGTCATTATGATGAGCGACAGTGGGCCATGGCACACCGTGCATACGTGTCACGCATATACCTAAACGCGGCGCGTGATGCGAGCGCATTACCGTAATGGCGTATCCGCTACCATGGATCACATTATGCCGGGGAGTTACCGCTATTTTCGCGCAGCCACGCTTTTGTGCTCTTTCGGTGCGCGTCGAGTGGCGCCGCCGATCATCGCCGCGCGGCGAAAACGCCGCGAAAACGAGCGGCATCCGGCCGCTTAACGGGATTTATTATGCGCCGCAGGAAAAATGAGGGTTGCTTTCTTACAGCGCGGATTGTTTTTAAGCCGCCTGACTGAGCCTAACGGTGACGCCTTAATTGTATCGACTCGCGGGGATCACGCTACAGCATGCGCGAATGTGCAGCCGTAACGGAGCGCATTATGATAACGAGGTGAGACGACGAGGTGATCGTAAATTAATCTTTGCTTAGAAATAGGAAAGAAGGAGCTCTATAATAACTATGTGAAGATTTCAAAGTCTATTGGATTCTAATAGATTCGGATTATACTGAGATAAAAAATACCCGCTATAATCATTAATAATATACTATAATTAGTATTTTACTGTGATTTTTTTAAGGCAAGCATGTATGCAAATGCGTTAATGTCTTAGAAGGAGGAGATACGTCTTCGACTCTATTTTTCAAGGGATTATTTGCAAAGTTACCTTCTGGATTTCCCCGAATTAATTCGTACGGCGCGATCGCGCGGTGCGTCGACATCGAGAATTTAGCATGGAAATGCGCCGGTTGGTGCCGCAGCGCGCAACGGAAGCACGGTTCAGGTGTTACTTATATCCCTTATCACCATCTGACGGACGTTGGGACCCGACGAGACGCCGCGTGGCCCATTGTCCACGTCCGAAACGGACGGTACAAGGTCGTATAAATATCAACCGGCCATATCGCACGTGTGTATCGGCAATTCGCGCGTAACCAACACCCGGTCACCTCCTCCTCCCCCCTTACACACTACGGCACCCCACCATCTCTCTCTCCCTTTAGCTCCTTCGAGAGGAGTCCTCTTCAAGCGGTTCGTGCCTCTTTTACGAGCGCATTTGCATCGCCGACTATATAAGACGAGAACACGTTACGGCGAAACACGACGAAAGCTGGAGATAATCGGCGAAGAGAACGAAGGAAAAAGAAGCGGAGTAACAAACGTGCGAGCAGCGTTGCTTAATAACCCATACTCGTCAATTCGCGCGAATGCGTACGCGGAAAATCCTTCGATGGTGAAACTTTATAAGAATAAAAAAACCTCGTAAAATATGAAGTGTGTAATTTTGCGTAACAATAACGTTACCGTATATTCGCAAAATTTTATATTACAAAATTTATATCATAAATTATTTACAAAAATATATGAGTAATGTATAATACTAATTTTGAAAAAAAGCGTAAATTCGAAGATGGAATGTTCGAATAAAGATTTCGATGAAAGTTAGCAATGTAAAAAGGATTAATTTGAAAAAACTTGATATCTCGAGGCAAAGAAAATCAGTTATTAAAATCGCATTGAGCGATATCGAAACAACCGTGTGGTAAACGCACGCACATTGTAGATACGTTTATGGATAGAAACCGTATCATTGCAATCGGCACACCGATTCTCTACTCGGCGTGTATTACAAGCGACTCGAGCGTGCAACGCGTACGTAATTTTCGTTGATTCTAATTGCAATGAGTTACAACTAGAAAGCGCTCTAATTGAAAGCATTTCGTAAAAGGCGATGGCGTAAAGTTTCGCGCATCTTTGTGCGCCGTGTGATTTTCCGGCTTGATGCGGCGATTCTGGCCGCGAATCGAAATCAAAGTCGGGGAAACGCTTTCGCAAGGAAAGTCTAATGGTTATCGTACGGTATAATCTTTAAACCTCTAATTGCAATTATAGCAGAAGTCGCGTACCTCCCCTGAACTAAAGTCGTTGAACATCACAACGCTCGGTACAGTTTGGGCAATTGACAATGCAAATAGATTTTATAATATTGCTTCAGGATTAATTTCAAATGTACTTTCGTAAAGAGTTTAATTCTAAATGTGATATCATTAAAATAAAGTGTTTGATATTAGAAATCGGTTATGATTAATGACGATTTTCCGCATTGCTTTCCATTCGGAAGACTCCTGCTTGAAACTTGATAGGGGTCTCGCGCGAAATGCGCCATGTAATTCGAGCTACAAAAAAAATTCCATCCTGACGCGAATCCGGAAACTCTCGAGAACGCGCGCGCAGCAAACGCGACACGTTTTGCGTGGCGCGGTCGTTTGTATTGGATTAGTTTCTATTCGATTGGTCTCAATGCAACACTTCCGCAGAGAATCGGAGGCGCGCGAGCGGGCCGGTGCAGCGAGCGGGCGGATACACAGAGGGAGTCGGAACGAGAGAGCTACTTACGGCCGCACGCAAGTATCCGCTTAATACTCGATTCTGCTAGGTATAACATACACATGCACAGGCGCGCACAGACGCATACATAAACACACGAGTGAGCACATGCGGTACGCGTATGTACATACGCACCCGGCCGGGCCGTCTCTTTCTCGTACGCGCCCCTGTATATGTACTCAGTGGTGTACTTATGCGTACTTAGTGTATACTCACGCCGATGCACAGATAACTTCGGTGAAGGTAGGTGGAGAGGCTCGGTGAACACCGAAGTGTTCGAAAATCGCTTTGCTTTACGAGCGTTTACACGAGCAGTCGCGTCGCCGCGTACCTATATAGAGAAGGAGAGAATAAGGAGAGATTTCGCGTAGGTATTTACGCGCGCATCTTCTCGTTTTCTTCTTCTCAGAGAAATTGCTTCCGATAATCAGAATTCGAGAGTATAAATGAGCCGATTAGAAGAAATCGTTAAAATCTTAAAGAAACGAGCAATACCAAAAATTGTGATGTATCGTTAAATTTTAAATGTTTATGACGTGAGCTCCGAGTTACCGCGATACAATTTAAAGTAGGCATCCGTAAATGGAGCTAAATTAAATTTGTTTACTCAATTGGCATGCACGGGATCGGTCGCACCGGGCGCAAAGAAAGTTCGCACGAATTCGTTCATTTGGAAACCAGATAGACCCCTGCGATACGCGCGGAGCAAGACAGAAATTCGATATAACACGATCGTCGTGCATGCCGCCGGTCGTTATCGATTGCCGGTGCATTTTGCAAGTAACGCCCATCGTGCCGCGATAAATTTTCGCGGGCACGTAAGTATGTCTGCGAATCACGTGATCGCATGCGGCGTTTGCTTTGTGAAAAAGAAGAAACTACGGGCGCTATAAGCGCGATTGCGCGATACCGCGATAAATTTTACACCGCCGCGCCGCGTCTGCATCGCGATGCTCCGACGATTCGCCCGAAGATACGCCGAACTATGCTTTATCTCGCATCACGCATCGCGCATATCTACCGGATCGGATGACGCAGGTGGATTTAACATAGGAAAAATGAGGCTCAATGCGCTGTAACGCGATTGCGAGATCCGCCACTAGTGTCTCAATAAATATTGCATACAGTCGAGGTCGATGTATTAATTATTACGATTCTCGATGGATTGCCGCAACAGAAATATTCCGATAAAGCGATTACGGCGCGCAAATTCATGTATCTATGTACACGTGTATGCATGCGACCGCGTATACCGAAGCGCGATCAACACTATCACGTTTTCTTCAGTATTTTCGATCAAGTTAAATATTCATTCGAAAAGTTCATGCTAAAGATAGGAGGAAATTTCGAAGTCGATAGTGGTGTGTACGTCCATCAAATTTCGAAAGATTTATTAAAGACTTGACAATTTCGTAACATTATTCCAAATATAATTTATGTTAATATTTAATGTACATGCGCAATGGCATCACGTATGCGAATATAAAGAATCGAAGGTAAATGCACTGATGTGCAGCTGAGGCCAGTTGTTTTTCAAAACGCCGTTTTTTGCTTTATCCGTAGTAAAAGTATTTAAGTAAAAGTATTTAGTGCAGCCAGCGGAGATGTTACTTACTAATGAAAAGTGTTCATCCATCATAAGCACAACGATAAGGGACAGGTAAGGGACAGGTAAAAATTTGTAGCGAACCAGGGTAGTTTCGGTAAACGTTCCTAGAATCGTTCCCCTCGAAGACCGCGATCAGGGAAAGCGCTTACCGGGACATAAACAGCGCAGTGTGCAAGGGAAGTGGCGGCATTAAGCTTTCACAAATCGCAGTGCAAGATCTAACTCGAGTAAACTCGTAAAATTGCGAGACGGCACTCGGTCGACTCGCCAAGACGTTCGTCTCGGTGAAATGTTCATCGACCTCGAGGAAGAACAATTGTCACGGTAAAGTCTATTTCGCCGTTTGTCACGTTATTATTAGAATTTACAGAATTATTTCAGTCTCTATTCGGATATTATAGACACCGAAAAATAATTTATTACTTAAAGATTAATAATTATTTTCAATCTTTAAATAAATTTCATAAATTTGACTCTCTTTCTTTTATGTGAAAAAAACAGCATTAAGAAAATCAATTAAAAAATCAATAGTAAAATACACTATACAATACGATTTGTAACGAGACTGCCGTTATCAATAATTTAATTGCTAGCATATTTCATACAAGATAGGAAACTAAAAAAAATTACTTCTCGCAGACACAGCCTCATAATTAATTCTAAAAATATAATTGCTATTTTACGATATTTAAATGGTTTTGAAATGCCGAGAGAAAAGACCAGACGCACAAACGTTGCCTAATAGATTTCCCACGTGTCATCGTGTTGTCAACAGCAGACGGTTAATCCTGTCTCCGTGCACGGTGACCAGTGGTTTCCATGAATGAGTATCCGCAACGTGACTTTCCCCGCACACTCGAGCGTAAAGCGTTCTTCGCGATCACCGAGTGTAACTTTCGGCGCGATCGAGCGCGGATCTTTTCCGACGATCGAGAGCGAGAGCATCGACCGATTTCGTAGATACACTTTTAATACGATCGCGCTTACGATCCGGTCCTATAAAGTGGTGACGCAACGGGCGAACGGGACCCCAATAGGTCGAGATGAGAGCCATTGTATAGCAATCTTATAATTTAGACAATCACCGATCAATTGAATGGGCCTTTACTACTGCTATACATGCAACGACCGTACACCGGCGAGAGTGAATGATGAATGAATGAAGGGACAAGACCGAATGAATGGACAGATAGTTGGCTCCGCTTAAACGTTCGTAAATAACCGGCCGCTTCATTCAATTACTTTCAATCGCTTCGAGCCAATAGATACAATTTAGAAAAAAAGGGATCCCCGAGTGCGAGCGCGCCTTACCACTATGCACTTGTTCGCCATACTGAGAGTACAGTATCACAAAAACAGAGTAAAAGTCCGACTAGGTTCAAGCTAATCACTTGCAAATTTATTTTTTAAATCAACGACTATAATTCTTTTTACTGATATTTTGTGAGAATTATAGAAAATTTGACAACATTGTAAATTGACAGTTTTTCCAAATAAATTAATCAAACATTGGTCCATCTTCAACCTGATGACGTCTGTATCAATTTTTACAATTAACTTGCGCTAACTTGAGCGCGTTTGCGGAGTTACGGTCGGTCATTTCGAACTGTAATGGAGCCGCGGTCAAAAAGAAAGGTAGGTAACTCACCCGAGAGGACATTTCACTACGTGCGCGCGCGCGCGCGCGCGCTAATCCTTGGAAACAGGCTTAATTACAGTCGCGTCCGAAACAGGATAATGGGCCGGGCGCGTATATGGCTGTCTCGTGTCCGGCTAACTAGCGTCAGCTCGCCAAATCGGTTTATCGTTCGGCGAAAAGTTCCTTCAATTCTAACTGACTCCGTCTGCTTGCGATACCCAGTCTCACCGAAGTTCTCTACATTAGGCACTTGCGTATTACACCTGCAGTAGCGCAAGTCCGATGTCGCGCCAACTTGCGGCCATTAATTAACATTCTCTCCTATCGCTCACGAAAGTACATTATACGACTTCCAGTTAAATGATTTAACTTTAATCCAGTAGACGGTCATTGTTAACTCTACAACAGCAGCGCATTTTGCCTATACTGTACGATCTCTCCGTGCACTAATTTCTGTTGCATGTCCATAATAATCATTTAAAATGATTAATTGGATATACGGAACAGAGGCAGAAAGAAAATCTATTTTGTCAATTAATTATGTTTACTTTGCGTAATAATAACAGCTGCAAGAATTAATTAAAGATATAATTGCGAGTTCTGGTTTTTTTGTAGAAAAGTCAGGAATTCGAAAGATAATAAGTTACAGCAATACGAACGGAACATGATGTTTGCGTAAACAAGTGCATAGTGACGCAATTGCATAATACAATTCCATCATCAAACCGTGGCTAGAACAGATGAAAAAAAGTTATCTGCATCAGTTACCACGCGCGCATCGCATTAACACCGCGTCGGCGCTTATGTCATGCATTATATGGCGCTTTGCCAGATAAGACAGTAAATATTGATTATCAATAATTTTGATGACGTTATCCAAGTTCGAACGATAAAAGTATCGAAGCTATTTTTAATGAAGAACATCTCGGAATACCTTCAGGTGAAAAAACGTTGAGTAAAAATCGTCGCTGTGAGTTATATCGGACCGAAAGAAGCGACTATTGTCGCAATGACAATGCACCGTCGTTAATATCTCGCTAGAGTGTAGAGGCTCGTCCGATGGATCTCAATTATATGTTAGGCATGAGCACATTTGCCCGCGCACTCACTCGCGCGAAGTGTGAGTCTTATCCGTATCGTTTGCTCGAGCTTCGCGGCTTTGTTATCGTGGCGAGTGAGGAAAATCTGGAAACGCGCAAGATCGAAAGGCCGTCTCGTGGCCCGCGTCGTGTCGACTTAATGGACGCCGATCAGCGGGGGCTCTGGCCTTAGCTTGTCACACGGCCGCGAAACCTGCCGCTCACCACGTCACGTCCGGATGAATTTACATGCATAAAACGAGACGGCTGGGGCTCGGCGATTGTCGATAGCGGGTTTCCTTTTCCACCGATGACCGGATCCGGCTCGTGATCCTGTAGTAGAGGATCAAATCGACCTCGATGATTAGCATGCACAGCCCACAATGACCCCACCATTGCGCGCATTGACGTGTGCGTGCGGCGCGTTGTAGCAAACGTTCGACAGAAGGAGACCGAGGCGAATCTTTCGAGACGTTCGCAGCGCCGAAGACCGTCGCGAATAAAAACCGCTTTCATGTATCTATTATCCATAAATGTGAAAGTCCACGTTTGGATAACGCGATATTCGATACGTCTCTCCTTCGTATGTTGCGACAAATAATAGATAGTCATCGACCTTATTTTATATCGTTCACCCTCTCCTTCTATACCATTTCGCGAAGTGATTCGATATATGATTGCCCTATTCATTTGATGTCAATGCTTGGTCATAAATTTATTATATCAATTGCTCCGACCAAACAATTGAATTGTATCTTTCCAGAGCACATTAGAACCATATATTATACTACTTTATGTTCGTAGTGCAATAAACCATATTACATATATGTAATATTTTTTGCAAATGCTCACGATTATTCGAACGCTGCAAGCACAATACGAATAACCTTTCTCACCGAAACGTTTTACTTTAATATTAAATATGTAATTATATTTCTATAAATCGTTTGAAACTAGACCGTACATAAATTAAAGATTTCATCTGAAAACCAATTTTATTTCTTGGTCAACGTCAATAATAATGTGCATATTTTATTCGTTTCGATCGCATAGTTCCGAATATAGCTTAATTATGGAAAGTCGATCGCGAATATTTACTTGCAAATTGCCGCGGCAATTTTGTGGAGAGAACGAATGGACCATATAGCCCATGTCGGCCAGCTGTCGCCGGCGTGCTATCAGAGGCGAGAGGAAAGCTGGGTGTTTGCCCGCGACCAACTTCCGGCTGCTTATCAAATGCTCTTCCGTTCGACCGTTCGTTTCGGGTATTCAATTGTGGACCCGCAATTGCGCATTCCGCGCGAGGTCCAGTTGTTTTACACGATTTACTGGCGCGCCGGTAAATACATAACGTGCCCGGCGTTACGGAAGTGATCTTCTGCGGATTGTCGGAATCTAACTAGTTCAAGCATTATGTCGCAGCACTTGGAAACATGACGGTTGGTTAAAAAATAAAAAAAATACAAAACACATTTATCGTCGTTGCTTACAGTTTTTTCGTTGCTTTAGAGCAGTGTTTATAAGGCCAAAACAGAATCGTTAATATTCGGATGATGATCAATGAAATATTCATTTAGCTTCAACCTAGTAACATCTATCAAGAACTATTTAAAGACTTTCAATATCCATTTAATCAATAATTAAATAAAGGAGTCTCATATCATTTTGCTGATAAATTTGCCAAACGGAGTCACAGGTGCATCGCATATTATGGTCGTACATGATTAATTAATTAATTAATAATAGAGTGGGGTAGAAAATAGCGTTCAATGAACATATGGCGTCGTGCATGCTAATTAAACGTAATCGCGGGAAAAATAAAATATAGAGTAATACCATGTTCCTTGCTAATTATACACCACTTAGAAAAATGAATTAAGGGTTAAGGGTGTACGAGTGAAATGAGGTGGAAATATGGCATGTAACAGGTTCGCTTGTTCCGCGAGCGCTTGTATTCGTCTGTTATGGCAATCTCCCGTAAATTATGTTTCCCAGGTAATTGCTCGCTCGCTGAACTCCTCGAGTCAGCGACGAGCATCCCCCTCCCCCCCTCTCTCTCTCCCTCTCTCTCCCTGTCTCTCTCTTCTTCTCCTGGCCGTTTTACCCACCATCTTTCTCCCTCGCGTTTACCCGCTCGTCCGCGTCCACTTCGCACGTCTAATAATCATGTAAAGCAGCTCCGGTTATCTGTCTGCAATAATTGCACATTGTCGAACGTAAATTCATGCGTGCATCGCGCGCCTGCGTCGGTAAACGGACAATGTGAAGGCGTGCAAGAACGCAGACGTGGTGCCTCCCTCCTGCGACGCCCTCCGTCGTCGTTGCCATCGTGACGTCGACGTCGGGAAGAAGGAATAAGACGTCGGATTTTTTCGCGGTGATCGTAAATTCCGCGCGCGTAAATAAACCGCCGATATTAGTCACCGTTCCTCTCTGTGTGTGGACCTCTGTCGTTCATTTCGATCGGCTGAACCATTAAATTCTGAATTATAGTTCTTTGCATGACCTTTTTTTATTTCGTGATTATTTGATCGTTTGACGATTTACTTAGGTCTGTAGATATTTACAAAAATTCACTAAAATAATATTTACAAAATTTTTAAACACTTGGCAAAATTATATTATAAATATATATATAATAGAGGAACATGAGAGAATTTACGAGGATGCGTGAAAAAAAATCGAAATTTTTTCAACTTTTAAATGTTTATATAAATGTTTATGATAGATAAGATAGTTATAACAAAGAAAAGCTGCATTCCGATATTCACTGTCAGTACTAAAAATCTATATTTTACGTATACTATAAATTTTCAGTACTGACAGTTGCTGATAGTAAATATCGGAACTAACGGAGTCTAAAATTAGCAGAGATACACTATCAAGTATGAAATCAATTATTCGCGCGCTTAATAAATCGATTTGAGGTAATTCCTATCCTGTATGCGGAATGTTATTAGGATATTGAACAGAACATGCGGTGCGAAAACTTTTGCGAGGCGCGAAATCGAATCCGCCGAGTAAATTAGCCCAGGCGCAATGATCGCGCAGTTATTGCTCCCTTAAATCAGACGCGGCCGAATACGAGATACGTTTGCGGCCAAAGTTTATTTAGCCTCGCTTTACGGCTCACTCCGAATTCACTTAAGCCCGAATCGCTGCAGGAATCGCCACGATGTCGTCCCATGCGATTCGGAATTTTGGAACCGCTCCAAGCGACCTTTGAATAGTTTTCGGAAGCGGGAAGGAGCAGAGGGGAAAGAGACAAAGAGGAATAAAAAAGGAACAGAGAGAGTGAAAGATGGAGGGATGGAAGTAGGGACATACAAAGAAAGAATATGATCGTCAATCGGAAACTCTTCTGCTATAAAAAAATGTATATATGTATATGGCAATGATTATTCAAATATGAACGATTCAGAAAAAAATTACAAAAACTGCAAAACGCTATACCAATCAAGAATTAAAATATTAAAATTGCCGATCTCTTAATTTGTCATAAACAACAAATATTTTACTGCAATCTATTTTACTGCATGCTATTAATAAAATAAATTATTATGACCAGACATTGTCATTACGTTTCTACATGCATTGAATTTTGTTTATCTTATATTGTCCGATGTTGCTTATTCTCATTTCTCTCTTCTGGATGCTCCGTCCCTGCTCTTATAGCGATTCTTTCAACGCCGGAGGTCCCGAATGCGAAGCACAATAGCGACTGGCATTCGAAACTCTCTGCACGCTTATTCGAAACATCTTCACGAGGAAGAGCTTATTTTACATTTGTCTAGCTAGCTTCCCCACTTGATCAAAATTTGACGAATAAATTATATAACAATACGCTATTTATGCGCTCTCCAAATTCGCATAAGAAAAAAAATTTACACTTGTTTCATTTAATAAAAAAAAAAATATTTTTTATAGGGGACTAAGAATGCCAGAAATATCCATTATCAAAATTGCATCTTATTCTGCAGACATTATAGAGATAGTGTGAATTTCCTTTCGCATAGTTGATTCGTAATGTAACGTGTACGTATATAATAGTAATTAGTATGCGTGACATTACATACGAACTAAAAGAGCATAAGGTTCGAATTTCGGAATCCAGTGGGTTTGCCAAATATTTCTGCTATCGTGTACAGGTCTCGCGAGTCTCGCGAGTCTCACGAAGGTTCGTAGTTCGCGACCCGCATATGTCCCATGGAGGTATGCGCCTCGCGTGCCTGGCGCATCTGTTGCACACGCGACGCAGACAACTTGCGACACTACCAACACGTTAGAACGTTCGATGTTACACGATGATCCGTTCGAAATCCAAATTTTAAATAAAAATTGATTTTCTTACGTTACGTACACAGAATAATTTACTTCAACGCGACACACACTCGGTATAATTTGCTAAACGAGCAGCCGACGGACACGAAAGTGTCTACAGTGCCAATTTGCAATTACACTACCCAGGTATTATTCGACCACACACATACCTACGAGTCCTCGCATCGAACCGCGACTAAGCCTCAAGTTTATGGTTTCGGCGTGTCCAGGTCAGAGATCATACGCGGAGATCATCCCGAGAACCTCTTCGGAGTCGATTGTGGAAGTACGCGCGTGGGTGCAATCGGGCGAGCCGTGGGTTCGGGACTTTGGGTCGTAGGTCACGTGGGTCGTGTCGCGATAATTAAGAGGTATCGCGCTTTGCTAGTCGAAACGCAGATATAATATACGGAATGAAGCGGGGCAACGTTATCTGCGCGTGTAACGTGAAACGCGCGGATTGTAAATATGCTCTTAGATTTCACAAGGAGTAGCCTCTCTCTCTCTTGGTGTATTCTGTAGATCTTGTTTACGGGGATGCGCCGGAACGGTCAATGGCTTATTGACGTCCGTAAGACAGCTCGACAAATATTTGCTCGAATCTCGCGACGACGTTGTACTAGATGACTCGTGTAATGGTATACACACGCATACTTTGCGCGAACACTGAAAGTATTCGTGAGAAGGTGCTATACTCCGGCAAACTTTAAAACCTTTCACAAAGTTTTTATTTCAAGAGTTCAGTTTTTGTAAGACGAATTGTGTGAAACTTGTGAAAAGTGAATTTAAATTACCTTTTATGAATAATCAATTTGTATAATAACGGAGCTATTTTGTTATAATAATACAAAAATAATAAAAATATTCTTTTTGTTAAATTGTAACGTACAATTAATACATCGGCAGAATATTTAAGATTCGATGACCCGCGAAGTGAACGCTTGTGCTCACTTTCACCAGCGGCTTACTACAGAGTCAATCGACAGAGAATGACGTTTCCAGGCCTCCGAGGGGGAGAGCATACTCCGGTTCCGTGATCGCTTCTGCCTTCGCCGTTTATACGAAGTAGAACGTAAATGCACAAATGCAATTAAAAAATACTCGTAAAATTTATTAATGCCAAAAAGAATCGTGAGAAGATCAATATAAATTCTGTCATTTATTTATAAAATCGTTCTGTAACATCTGCCTTAATCTTGTAATCGATATCTTATACAACGAGAAAAAAAGAAGTCGAAAGTTTCACTTTACATAGCGCGACCATCATGGAAAATATATTATATATGGCAATAAAACATGCACACACTTATTGGCACGTATATAAAATCTTCGTGCATTCCCATGCGCCACGGCATGCATATACGATCATTTCGTTGTCTCGTCCATCATCTCGGCAATCGAATAAACTATCGACGGGAAAATAATTTAACGCCAATACTGCCTACGTGAGTCGTTATCGCCGCGAGCGCGGCGGTACTCCCTCGCGTGGCATTTCACCCGGTAGTTAGTGGGTGCTCAGCGCGCGAGTATCTCCCGCGACGCGTGTATTTGGATATTTTTAGAGTGTGGGTGAATCACTGTTTGGCCGAGGCAGCCGCGCTCACCGGCTCCGGCACCGACAGCTAAATCACCGCGATTTCAGAAATAACGACCGCGGAAATTAATAATCCCCCTGGGTGCCCCACAGAAACCTCGTTCCCCTTCTTCGTGACCAAGTGGACCAGTTGTTCGGCGACGATTACGTCGCGTGTATATTACCTTTGTTATTATATTATCAGGTCTTATCTCACGCGATTGTGAATGTTATTTTATATTACTGATCAAAACTGCCGCGACGCGACGGCGCGTCTTGTTTCTTCCCATGAGATATTCGCTAAGCTCCCCATGTTCATCGTTCGGAATTCCTCGTCCATGTCTACACGCGAGTAGTCTCGCCCGGTCGCATTATGACTCGCATTCCTATTCGCAACAGCAGATCGTTATCGTTTTATCTTTCTAGCCATCGTTGTGTCTTCGATACGATTACAGCGTATATATAGGCAGAAGAAGCTGCGATAAAAAACCAAATTTTTTTTTGCTTTTGCGATCAATCATTCGCTCTTGTTCTCCTCTGCTGTGCTATCCCCATTGTTCTTAATACAATGAATATGATTCTTATCGTAGAAACTAAAAATTTTTCGATAGCAGCAAGTATTTTTAAATTACACGCATTGTCCCAAATGCACTTATTGTTAGTTACCAACGTGACATTTTAGTTTCGCGAAGACCGATCAAGGGTCGTCGAAAAAATGAACGCGGTAAGGTAACGGCTGAAGGGGCGCTCCCCACACCCCCCGACTGCTCGTTCATTATGTATTTTAATAAGGCAAGGAGGCGAATGGCAAATATATACGTGTACTGCGTACACCTGCGTTCGCTTATATAGTCAGCGCCTAACCGACCACGTTGCTTACTAGCAGCTCGTAAAACGAGCGAAACCTCGGTCTAGTACGTAGGTCTAGACCAGGCCTGGACTAAACCAACGAGACGGCGAATCCGAAATAAGCCCCTGTATTCTATTTCGAGGCCGACACGCCGCGCCATACAGTATCTCAGTATCGGTATAACACGCTAATGATTCCTTCATCGACCTCTCTTGCTCTCGTCCTCCTTTTGTATACATACCACTGTCATTGCGCCCTGTTTGAATGCATCAGTGTTTAAAGTCGCGCCTGAGTCGTATACGGTTCACGTTCAATCAATAATAAGGCGTATTAAAAAAAAATTATCGTAATAATATTATAGCTCATCGATTTCTTGCCTGTCCCTACTGGATACATGTGCCAAATCGATAATTTTTTAGCAATCAACATTTTCAATAAACTGCATTACGAGAAATTAAAAGATTTCTTTATAACAATATTGTATTAAATGACACGCATATCTCTGGGATATAAATTTAGATATTTATGTGGGGATACCAGCTATTTGATATTGAAAATGTCGCTAGATTTCATGTTACATCGCTAATTACTAATATTTATTATCGTTAATAAAAAAAAGTAAACTGAATATTTCACTTTATAAAATGATTTGGATGTGATATTTTGCGCTATCTATAAATCATGATTAACGCTGAGTAATGTAGATAAATAAATAAATCGAGTGTTCACTAAGCATAATTAATATCCGAGCAGGTTTATAACCGAGCCGCTCTGTTAAACTTGGCTGCTTTAATTTCTTTTTAATTAATAGTGATATCTAATTACTATAATTAATTTTTAATGAGTGACGATAATCCGCGCTAATGATATTGCACGTCGTAAATCCAAAATATATTGCATTGCAGTCAAGCCTACGAGCAACATGAAACATTCATTCGTGATTTACAGTTCGTGATCTCAATGTGCACACGCAATATATCGTATTTTTAACAATTTCGACGGAGTATCTGCGACGTTGCATTGTTGTTTTAATGACATTCACAAATATCCTAAAACTGTTACTACAGACTTAATCCATTACATAAAAAGAAATGATGAAAAATAAATTGACTCTCATTTTTGTGTATCACAAGTGTATTGTACGTTGTCCAATTCTGTGCATTCGACATTTCACATTTTAAGTGCATCTCAATGTGCTTAATCTATTTATTCCTATCATCGGATTTCCTTATTCATCAAGTCTTGCAACGAAGCGCGATGCGATCGATATGTCTTTAGAAATGGAAAAGAGCGCGTCAGAGACACTCTTTCGTTCTTTGACATCTGGCTCGTGCAACTTCCTTTTCTCTCTCTCTTTCTCTCTCTCCCTCTCTCATTCACTCGCGCCGCACGTCTATCTCTTTCTATCTTGTTCTTGCTCGCTCGCGTGGTCTTCCGTTCCCGCTCACGTCCGCGTGACTCATGTCGCGGCGTGCGACGCGCCTCGATAAGTGTCGCCGTCTCTTGGGGATTTCGGGAACCTCGTCGGGGATTCCCCCTCCCCCCCTACTGCCGCGTTGCGCGGAGCCGCGAAACATCTCCGGCGGAGGGGATGCTCCGTCGTTGCGGTGGGGGCCGCAGACGAAGGGAGGAGAGGGCCTAGCTACGGCAAAACTTTTGTCCATTCACGGCCGACACGCTCCTAATTGGGAGTACGCTCCGAGGTCTCGTTCCACGCGCACGGATGCTGCTGGACCGGACCGGAACTGATACTTAGGAATCGTATTTCTTTTTCCTTTCGCGCTCGCGATTGACACTCACGCCCGAGCGTGTGGGAGGGATATTTTATTTATCAAATCTACAACAGCAACAATGTCAATCGCCGATCGAAATTATTATTTCGCCGGAAAATTATGTTCTCAAATAGATATGCCATTGTAAGTCACGTACGTGTTAAAAAGTAAATTTGGTAAAAGAGGCATATAAAGGTTAATAAGAATTAAATTTGTTAAGCATCGAAATGCATATTCAGACATGCGAAAACATGTTTTTACGCAAAAGCGTCCTTTATACTCCGCACGTCAATGTGTATTTGTCAGCATTCATGCATGCTTATCTAAAGGAAGTTATATTCGCTACATACACATTCACATATGTCAATGCAATTTCCGTTCGGTGAACAGAAAGTTTGATCACTAGAATTGAATGTAGTGTTTTTTTCAATCATGGTCTTGAGAGTTGTTATTTCGCGTCGAAATTGCAGACATTGTTGCAACGATTTTTTTACAGATTTGTTTTATAGAAATAGGATGGATTCGCGACACGACCTAATTTTAAAAAATACTGCACGACTAGATGGATTCGACTGTGGCATAAAAATCGTTATCTGATATTAATTCTACGTTTATAAAACGATATGCTGCAAATTATTATCGCTATTTTGTAAGTGTTCGCATTTGAGAAACGTTCGAATTTTGATGATTCAACTTTCATTGCAATTCACATTCGAAAAAAGTTTGCTGAGGACTGTGCTCATGTGCAAATAAAACAAATGGCTTTTGGACAAAATCTTCTTTGTGATAAAAAAATATTTTGAAGTAGTAATAATTCGATTGACGGAGGGAAATAATTCACGGAAATAGCGTTTTTGCAATGCGAGTTTTTTATGTTGTGCAATAATGACGAATCAGCGTCAATATGAAAGTCAATATGATGATGTCGAGAAATGTACCAAGCTAACGAGCTGGGAGACTCACTCGATTGTCGTCGATAGTACCGCGAGTCAGAAAATTGCGCTGCAATCTTCTGCGCGTCGCCAGACGGAGCAATGTACTTTATTCCATTGCGCGTTTTGTCACATCGTTGGTTTATTGAATTACTATGAAAGAAACTACTCTTCGAGACTCGTCAAAAAGAACCTAGCGTATAATTTCTATTGTAAACACAGTCTTTCGCCTTTTGTTACTAGTTACTAGTTATGGCTCTGATCTAATGATGCCTCTAAAATGGCAAGCCATTTGCAACTTTGCTTGATTTAGAAACCGCATCGAATTAAAAGTACGAATTCACACTGCTCAACTACCGCGTCGCAGAGAGAGAGAAGTTAATTCGCTTTCATGATTTACACTTTGGTCGGGAACGTTTTGGTGCGTTATACTTATTCAGACGTTACTTTACAATATGAATAATTTTGGGATAAGTTTATTAAAATAACTGAAAAAAATATATCCTTAACCAATAACCAGTTATTATGGCATCATACTGCCAACAAAATCTGACTCTTATATTAAACATTAATTTCACTTAATTCGTTCTTTCTCTTTCTCTAAATCATATATTTTATTTATGTTTTCTTCAATCACAGTAAAATATAAAAATATAAAATTACACAATTTTGTCGATATAACTGATATTTAAGGCCTATAGCGAAGATTTAATCTGAAGAAACTTCGGTTTTCCCATCAGGTTAGACGAACGGCGTGCCTACGTCATTAGCTCGTAGCCTAATCAATAGACATAATTATGAAACTATGCGCCATTAATAGTCCCGAGCCGCGCGGGTCATAATCTCGTGGTGAAGGACGGTACGGTACTAGTTCGCGCGTTATTAAGCGGGTGTATTTTATAGGAAACCGGTAGTTGGGTAATAACGAGCGAGGGTTGCCAACGTTCGATTATGGTTCCTTAACATTATTACATGCTAAAAGAGAATAACTAATAAAATGCACCGCATTGTGCCTTCCAAGCAATATTCATGCAATTATGGCGTTAGAAAATCTTAACATTCATATTTAATCCTTATACCTGTTTCTATTAACAATATCAATACATTAATTTGCGTTATATAATGTCATTCTCAAATAATAGCAAATAATTATAATCTAAACAAGAATTGAAAAAGCAAGATAATATTTAAAATAAACACGTATCGTACTTTGTTTTTCAAAATAAAAAATGTCTGAAAATTACATCATTTTGAAATAAATAATACAGGAAACATATCGAGTTCCTTTTCTGAACTGATTTATAACTTTTATAAAACATGATAAATTATAAATTATTGAAACATCCGGTAAAATATTGTACTTTTTACGGAGAGTCGTCGTTCATTGACATCTGTCCGATTTCTTCCTTTTTTCGTCCCGTGGTTGACTTGCCGCTAATCAAAGGATGCGACAATCGTTTGCATTTCCTGTGGCCAGTCATTAACATCGGCACGTTTCAGTGGGGCTTTATCGTTTATCAGCTAGCGACAACACCCTTCTATGTCGGCCACTTTGCCGCAAGTCGGCCGCGCCATCCCCAAATCGCTAAACTATCCTCCAAACACCAAGTACCGCACTAGGGAAACTTCGACGTTAGCCACCCTCACACCTTCGCCGTTTGACCCTAGAATCGGCCAAGTGGCCGAGAATCTGACCAACGAGCAATTACGGACGAGGTGCCGAAAGATTTTGCGGTGGGAGATTTACCACTAACCGACATTATTTACGGAGCTGACTGGCGGGCAATTCTATTTTCGAGATGTGCCCAAGACTCGCCACTTGATAGTGATGTTTGACAAAACGTTTCAAACGTACAAATTATCTTAATGAGCGAGCGACTTATAAATCACGCGGCGCACTGACAGCTATACATTCGTCAACCACGGGCATGTTAAATCTTTTTTAATTTTTTCTCATTTTACCTGCGTGAAATGACAGATCGCTTTTTTTTCTTACTAATAGTCAACGATACAAATAGTTCTAGTGATGGGACTTACGGTAAATGACCATCGGTCTTAATGGATATCACTAGCTTGCGTTATTCGTCAATATTGTCAGAGAAACTCGGTAATTTAATTTTTCCTCATTAACTGTCCCTGATGTACGTACCGATTCGTCAACGGTTATCGAAACAGACGATTTCGTATGAGTACTCGTGAAATACACTCTTAAACAGCACGCTGTAATTAACCTGCTTTGATATTCCGCCTGTCAATTAGAATTCGTGTGTGCTTGCTCTAAGAATCGCAGTGTCAGTGATGTGACAGATGAAATGTTTTTATTTATCGGCAAGTAAATTTCACGGAAATTTAACGTAAAGTTGCCCGACAGTTATTGGAAAAATCCGATATATAGTATACTTATAGCGAATGTACACGATTTTGTTCACGATACGAAAGAGATCATAAATATTAACAATTCATTTCTCTCTGAACTTATTTTAGTAAGTAAAATATTGATATGTCATACAGCAGCATCTAACATGTATTAAAATTTAGCGTTCAGATATAATAATTCTCGATTTTGGAGCGGCAATATATTTTTCACTTATACGCTCCGAAATGTTATTTACAATCTTATATTAATCTCTCTCACTTTCTTTGACGCTCCATATTTCTCGTATACTTTTGCGAGGACTTTATAGACGTCAAAACAAATGTGAAATTTGCCTGTTTTACAGCAGATTATATTTAATTGCAGTACAATTGTAACGACATGTCACGTAGATGAAGCTAATCTTAACTAGCGGTTTCTAATAAATACTCTGTGCGCGAATATGCACGAGTCATCGTTACCAGTAATAAATATAACCATGTTGAACATTCTTATCGGTTTTTTGTCGGCTCTATATTTAACATTTTGATAGCTGTACATATTCATAATTTTCTTCATACGCGTTATCTGCGATTTAATTTACACAATTCGTCAAGACCGCAACGCTATATCGATAACCAACGGCTCCAGAATATCGCGGTGACATTTATAGCGCGATACTAACGCGTGTTTAAACAGAAAACGCAAGAGGCTTTTCGAAGTGTGTGTATTTTTCTTTCGAATTACGTGGAGCGGCCTGTCCCATCGCGTAAATACCGGCAACGTATCGAATGACTGTGTGTTACCCCGCATCGTAGTAGATTTTCTGATTTAAACGCTCCTACTAGCAGCGAACGCGTGACACGGTCGAACCCTCCGGCAACCCTCCGGGATTATCTCACCCCATGCCAACGCGGAGCGGCCCATTTCCGGATATACGTAATAGAACGAACGTACACCTACAAAGTTCTCTCTCCCTCTTGTAACACAAAATACACTCGATCGGCACAATCCTGATCACTTCGCTCTCGCGTGACCCAAAATACTCGCTCCTCAGCCTATCCGCACTAATCCTCGTCACCGAAGCTACGTGCACGTAGACGCAACGATCGCGATCACTTTCCTGTCACGTAACGAAGGGATACTTTCCGATTTCTCTACATTCGCACTGATCGGCAACGCGATTCTTTTCCGGCCGAACGTTGCGAAGGTCGCGTAATCATCACTTCGGTCTCACACGACGGGCAACGCGGGGAGGAATCACACTAATCAACAGCACCGAACTACTACCCCGTGGGAGTTATCGAGCGTGGAACATCGTGTCGTGCACTTACCTGTTGCCAGAAGTGGGCGAGCGTGAATAAGGGCTCCTTCTTGTAGAGCCATTCCATGGTCGTTATATTCCGCGAGTTGGCCTCCGCGGAGGCCTGCATGCTGGCCAATGCCGCTGAGTTCAGACCCGCTAGTATGGGCTGCTGGAGTGCCGCTGTCACGACGGAGGTGTTGCTACCGGCTACCAGATTGGCGTGGTACACGGTCGCGGTCGGCGCATCCTCCGAACCACCAGTAGCCAGTAGTTGGGCCCCGATCGGCGCTGACGGCCCCTGGAGCCCCAGTGACGAAGCCACTTTGACGGCTTCGAGCTTCTCCGGCGGACGCAAAACTGCTCTTCCTCGTTTGCCGCCTCCGCCGCCGCCGCCTCCGCCTCCGTTGCCGGTCGCACTCGGGGAACACGTTTTAGGCGGCGGTTCCGTCGGTACCGTCTCTCACCGGCAGTCCACGATGCAGCGCGTAGCGTGTCACGACTGTCACGCGTCCACTCGGCGGCTCGCGCTTTCGTGTTATTGCCACGCGATGAGCATCGCCGGGCTGACACTCTCCCGCGGCAGCGCGCATTCGATCTTCAGACGTTTCCTTTTCGAGAATTTTTCAACCTTTACGATGCCGTGCGTTGCAAGTGTTTGATCGTTATCACTCGTATACGGCGCGTACTCTTATTTATCGATTTCTAGTCTAAGCGAAGTACTTCGATCGGTTTCTCTCTCGTCGTTCTGCCGATCCGAGCCGATCGTCTGAGCTTAGGTATATCACGTCGCGATTCGTCCACATCAAGCAGTCGTCGAATCAAGTTGCACGACACAATTCTGACGGGCTAGATAATAGTCTCACGTTTGTCGAAAACGCGCTCGGTACCACGGCATTATCAGCACTGTGCTAAGTGTCTCGATCTTCCTCGATCGACGGATTGTGTTGATCCGTATCATTCGTCACCGTATCATTAGCCACTACTGTTAGAGGGTCATAGAACTCCTGGACCGGACCAACTCCGCGGACTTGTCAAGATCGCGCAGTCTCTCACGGACAGTCCGCCAATATCGACGTTGTGCTCCTCTTCGTCGTCCTCGTCGTCTACGTAGCGATGATGCGAGCAGATCTCTACCCGCTGCCGCATCACACGGCGCGCATCACGGAACGGATCAGTGTTTCTCACTCGCGTCAAAATCGGGACTCAGTCCGCGACACTCGCGCACTTCGGGTGCACAATCGACTTACACAAAAAAAAAACAATCACGACGATGTGAGCACGGAGTCTCCTCCAGTCACACGAGGAAGATCACTTCGAGATTCGGAACACTTTGGTGACACTTGAAGGTAACACTTGATCGATACGCCGCGCGATTTCGAAATCTGCTCTCCTCTCGTAATCCGTTCTTCAGCAGAGTCTCTTGAGTCTCATTGATATCAGTTTGACGGCAGGCCGGATGTCTCACGTCCAGAGTACCTTCTTCCGTCGAAGGGCAGAGAGGTAAAGAGACGATCGTGTTTTTTTTTTCTTGATATCCTCTCCTTCCTCGTTTCGTGGTTCCACTGAAGCACCCGGGTCGCGAACCCTTTCGTCCGCTCTCGTCCGGATGACCTCAAGAAGAGAGAACGAGACCCGTCCTAGCAGGCTCCTAACCTGAAACTAAGAGCTACCGGACGACCGATGCAATGCCTGGAGGAGGCGCAGAGCCAATGGTGGGAGATAGGCGGGAACTACGACTCGTAGTGGGGTAGTCCAACCCCCCACACGACCAATCTTGGATTCTGGGAGTATCCCCACTACGGTCGCGCGCCGTCTGATCTCGGAAAGGACACCGCGTGAGTGGGGATAAGCCGCGGGAAGGAGCGGGAGGCCGCGGAAAGAAGCGGAGGCTGGCTAGGTGGTCCCTACCAAAGCGGATCTCATATTTTCAACTCCCCGACCGCCCTTTTCCAACCCCTGCCGATCGCTAGTTCCCTTCTTCCGTTCCTTACTCTTTTTCTTCTGATTTCCCATCCTTTCCATCCGATCTATCCCCCTTTCGCTCCGTCTATCAGCCTGTTTCATTTTTTCGACTTTCTATATCCCCCCCTCTCCCGCTTCCGCCTCTCATACTGTCTTTCTCTGTTCTACCTCTCTTTCTATCTTCTTGGTCCCGCCAAAACCCTTCATCTTAACAGCTTAAGTAAATATCCTGTTGAAAAAACATTCAAGTTAGGTCTAAAATTTGTCACAGTCTCCCGAAAGATGACAACGTCTCTATTACTGACTCAGTAAACTATTAATGACTCTGAGCAAAGTTGGAAATTATTTGATAATAATCGGAGTACACTTTGAACACCAATCGAACGCTTAATGAGATCGATTAAGTTTAATTAAATATTATTCGATATACTTTTTTCTCTTAGAACTTTTTCTTAGTCCACTATCCATTGAATTGTGATTGAAGAAGGATACCAGACGAAAGACACAAAGGAGAAAAAAAGACAGTTGAGAAGTATAATAAATGCAAGTAAATGACAATTGTGCATTAGAACTCCAAAATAGTGTAATAATGTAAAACATTTTTAAGTAAAATTTAGAATTTTATTAGCTATTTAAATATCTTTTTCTTAGATATGACGGAACTCTTTAGAAAATAAAAATTACGAAAAAAATCATGATTTGGCAAGCAAAGTAGTTCAAACTGTCATTTACGCAAGAATAAAAATTACAGGCTATCCAAAAGTCTTCTTCGCGCGGCATATCCACCATTACACGCGGTGCCTTTCCTTTTCACTTAATTACTTGAAAATTACTTCAAAAAGCAGGACAAGGGTTTCCTTCCTAAATCGTGAACTGCATCTACCTGAAGTTGAAAACTAACAGTTTAATCAACAGGAACACCGTACTTCAATCAATAATGTCATTCATTTACTAACGCGCGGTTAAAAATTGAATTTATTAAATCTCGCTGCTTAAACAGTCAAATAGTCCAGTTCACGACATAGACGAGAGATTTCTTAGTAAATTTTTTTTATTTCTCTATCTATTCGAGCAAATCACATGATTGTAACTAAAGTTCTTCGTATCAAGGGACAAGATATTTCGTTAATATTAAATAAAAAATTTGATATGTCGTACTTTTACGATCTTAATCATCCCACAAAATGAGAAGAGAAAACAAAATAGTACTGAGCAGTTTATATCAGAATTGTTCTTGTCGCGATGTTATGGGGTTGACTTACGCGTCGTAAATAAAAAAATAGGCTAAGGGCACACGCGTGCAGATAATAGCCCACTGAAGGGGTTAGCCGGTACAACCCGCCTTTTACCGCGGTAAACCCACTTCGCACCAGTTAACTTAACTGGTATCGAACCCGGCGCACATACGAGCACACGTAACGTTCATTTTCATACTGATTGTCTGCGGTATTGACTTTCGACTCCGCGAGATTGATTGTTGCATTTATATAACTCTAAACAATTTTATTTCCGGCATAATGAATTAAAATTGGACATTAAACGAGAAGAGTTATAATATCATGTTGATTATCATTGTGAAAAAATTCTCTGTGACATTTCAAAAATTAAATTTAAGAAAAGTATCGAAAAGCTAACATAATTTGTTCGAGTTATAATATCTGAAAAACGTGTGTTTTAAGAAGATAATGTTACAACTGTTTGTTTGGACATACAATTGTCAGTTTAGAGCACAGTACGTTCTATATATCTATGCGAGGAAATCATTTTTAATTTTTATTGCAATAATTTTGCAATGCGAGATACAGTATGTCAACTATCATGTTAACTTTTTTTGTCGATTGTTAACCAAGAATGATATTAATAAAGAAAGAAAAAGTCACTAATTTCCCGAAACTCACTAATTGTTATGAGACATTTCTAGCAAATAATAGATTATTGCAGAAGTTAATGCAGAAAGTTGCAGAATATTTGATTAGGTGTAATACTGACAATGAGTATATATAGTTTGTGTAATACCGGGCGCATCGTCATTAGAATACTGACTGGATACTTGTTGCTCGATTAACGCAACAAAGTTGCAGCGTGATGATCGATTTCGTACGATTAAGTATTCTACGCTAATTCGCAATACCATCAACAGTTTGGGATTGGTTTCTACGGCTAACGCTAACGCGGCTGTTTAGCTCAAGGAATTTCAGCCGGTCGTTATTAATGTGACAATGTCTGTTTTCATATTCTACAACGGATATCATTCGTCTCGTTCATTCGTATTCGCGAGCGATGCAAGAAGATAAGTGATAATCGAAAATCGTTGCGACACGGAGAGGAGGATGTCATTTATAATTATTAACGGAGGAAATCTATTGCGTTTGATCGTACTAATAGACGTAATATTATGAAATCATTATCCCTAGCAAAATGATCGCCAATATAAGACAAGACCTCAATGTATCCTCACGTTGGTGCGATTTCCGCGCGAAGTGTTATTTCGAAATCACTTTCAGTGCTCAGACGCGTTTCGCCACAACGGCGACGAGAATTCGCGAGAGGTATTGATTGCGCCATGAAGTCCGCAGAAATTTCATAAACTTGTAATTTTCGGGACCAATGTGACGCGGTGTTACGACAGTTTGTGCGCTCGCCGGAGGCTAACGCGCGAGATTTATCAGGCGCGACTAAGCCACGAAAATACTACACGACTGCCGACTTGTCAGCGCGTACTTTACGATCACCCGGTATAGCGCAGGGATTAGTTTGTCAACGCCGGCCGGCGTGCGCGACGTGCGTGTGCATCCGTGTACACGCGTGTCGCGATGGGCAAGATTAGCAATCCTCGCGTCTTGCGTCTTCGACGGTTGGAAATATAATGCGTTGTCCACACTTGGATACATTGTTGGCAGAGCCAGCAGCCCGGACAAACGGCTACGTTATACGCGGTCGCATATAATGCGCTACTTGCGCACACTCGTACCGCCAACGACGAGCGTGGACTCGAGTTTTAAATAGAACGAAGACATCCTGAATAGAAATAAAATGTTCTCGTAGAAATGTACCTTGGAGCAAAATTGAGAATTTCCAAGCTGCATTTAGCATAGGGATTATAATTACATATCTGCGTGTTATATGCTTCTATAACTTCGATAGAGGTACTGCTTGCAACTCCGATTTACTCTATTAAATCTTTAAAATAATCTAACAATAAATTAACCTTTCTGATTATTATGAATTTTTTTCATTGATATAAATAGTTAAATTATTAATCTTGCATGACAGAAGTATCTCTAAATCAATAGTTGCGTATTTAACATAAGGTATTTTCGTAAAAATCTGAGAATTTTGTATTCATAATGTAACAGTGAATTCTAAAGAGATATAGGAGACGTGTAAGACGATTTAATAAAATGACTTTTTATTTGATTATAATACCGAGAAGAGGTATGCATTAAGTTTGTCAGATAATTAGAATTACAATCGAAATGGTTATTCTTGATCGAAAACGAGCAGATAAATTTGACTGACAGTTCGTTGCTCAGCACTTAATGAAGTAACGTGAACTTCCAGTGACATATTCCGAACAGTCTATCGCTTTTAGTCTTTTATTCGATAAGTTCTTTAAAATAGCCTTTGTATCGCAAAATTATATTATATCTCGTTGCAACAATTAATATTAAAATGGAATATTCCACAGTCAGATTTGTCAGAAAATATTAATTTTTGAATAGAAATATTTTTTGTAGATTATGTCGACTTTCTATGTTTATACTAGAATTACTGATCAGGAAAATCAGCGGTAATTTAAAATAGCGGGATTACAAAACGGTTTTGACGAAAAACTGTGGTGACGCATAATGGATGTTTATTATTTTTCTGCTGATTCGCGTGGTATTCCTGCGCGTTTTGAAAAATTGTTTTAAACTTGTTGGACACACTGGCACGAAATCAGACACGTGATGATCGTTTACATTTACGATTAAGATAAAATTACCGGCCGAAAGTATTTGACCGCGCGTGGATGCTCGGCGATTGGCCAAAAGCACGAATACACCCTCGCGTTTTGCAATGCCGTTGAGACGATTTTACTGCTCGTATATACGCGGGTATGGCCGGTCGGTTCTCGTAATAGTACGACAAGTTAATGCGTCGCCTGATATGCGACGTGCCGCCCGGATTTCGATGTACCGTGGAATAACTCACTTGCGACAAATCATTTCGAGTTTAAATTACATATTTCCCAGACGTACGCCCGTAGCCAGCGCGGATTTATTTCGCATTTACATCGTCCATCGATGAGAACAAAAACCGAATTTCTCGGCCATTTTCCGCGTCGCCGCTGCATCGCTTACGCGCCGCGGTTTCTCGATCGCGTTTCGCTTTATGCAAATTACCGTTGCCGTCCGTCACAGATTTTTACGCGTGTCGCGCGAAAAAAGCGACTGTCAAGGGTGCGTGTGTTTTTAATTCGCAGTCATTCTTCTTCGAAGATAACGAAACGCTGAATATGCGAGAAGTCGATCGTTACGCTAATCCTTCCGATTATTTCTGCATATAACAAAAGAATCGTGCATAAAACATTTTATTGTTGTTCGGAATTTGATTTTTTTTTCTATTAGTATAGAGGAAGAAAGAACTGATCGCAGGGCAAAGAGAGTCGAGACGAACGCCGCGTCGAGTCGGAACTATACTCATTGAGGTCACTCAAATGAAACCTCTAGGAATTCGAAACGCGCCCTCGTTTAATCGGCGGAATTTCTTTACCTTGTCGCGGGAACGTCTGCGACATCGCGCACGAACGGAACGGCTTGAACAAAAAGTCCCCGGGTGCCGGCCTGTCGAAAACGGAACCGCGAGAGACGTCGTGCGTCACGGTCGTCTTGGAATTTCGCTGCTCGCAGCAGAGAGACTCACTTTCTTCCAACGGTCACACGCTACTCAATATACCGGTCGACGATAAAGTCCCTTCCGCCGCCCTGTCCCCGCCATTGGTGTTCGTGGGGCAACGCGATTCTCTTCGAAGACTCCCCGGCGATTGTAACAATATCTTTTGCGCGGAGGCACACGAAGGATGCGCGACGAACGAGAGAACCGTAAGTTCAAGAGCCGCGCTCAGGGACGTCGTCGCGCGACACGCTCGCGGTAGGAACGACATGAGACTCAACCGTCTGTCTGTCCGACAGTAAGCGAAATCTTTTTTACACCGGATAAGAGCAGTGGAGCTGGAGGGGGGTACAGATGGGGGGATATATACGAGATCCAGGGAATGAACTCGATCCGCGGATCAACGCGGTGATTATTTTTCGAGACAACACTCGAGCGCGAGTACTCTCGACATGAAAAATTACGTATTTTCAGAAGACAGAAAAGAAAGAAGTGTTTCGTGGCGGCTCGCGACGATCGCGTAAGATGTCGAAGAAGTGTGGCACGGGATCGATCGCGATTAAAGTCCTTCGTGAGTCTCCCTTTTTCCACGACATGCGTACCATGACGTCGCACCTAGGTTCCCACTAATCTCTTTGAGATGCATTCGCTTAAAGTAGAGGAGTTCACCAGCGATACGGCACGGAGAAATTTTCTCTCTCTCTCTCTCTCTCTTTCTCTCTCTCTCTCTCTCTCTCTCTCTCTCTCTCTCTCTCTCTCTTTCACTAATGATGATCTCGCGTCAACGATCACGAGTTTCGTGAACACACTTGACGCCAGTTCCGCGCGTTGAAACGCAAATGAAGTTTACGATCTCGTACTCGAGACGTTAAGGTTTACGTGTTTGCCGATCTGAAACTCGCGCGAATTATAATAGTCAGCTAAGTGCTATCAACCGGGTCTCGAGTTCTCCGACAGAGAGCCACTCGAATCGCGTTTCTCACTCTCCTTCCCGAGCCGTGAAGCAAGTTGGTTGACCGCTCGAGATAAAGGTACGTAATGCGCCCGAGACGATCTGGAATCCGTCTGATGGTCACGTTCACGCTGGTACCGTTTCGACTTTCAGATAATCCGAAAGAATGCCTGCACGTGTGTGACGTATTCGTGGAGGGGAGACTTTTAGCGAGAAAGAAAATCCCACAAAAATAGTGTTGATCGAGAATGCATTTATCGTATCAGCGCACCACCTTTCAGTCGATGCGAAAATACTATAATCGTGCGAATCTAGTCTTTCTGACACATCACTATTGTAACGCGACTTTTTGTAGATTATAAATTATTCCCTTTAAATCTGCTCGACTATAAAGATAATTTTATGAGAAAGAACTATTTAATTAAAATTAAATGCAGAAATATAGATGAAATACTCACAATACTGATTGTACGTATTTTACACAATTTTGATAAAGCAAATATGCTTTTTGGGTTCTAAATGCATTTATTATAAAAATCTCAAGTGGATATCGTTTTGCTCCAATTTACTATTTCAATACTTCCAATCTGTTATTTTAATATTGGAAGTCTAAAAAGAAAAATCTTTTTATATTTGAAGATAACTTGACGTAAGAAATTGCAAGTTCGAATTAAAACTTTGAGAATAAAACGCGGTTATTTATTAGCAATATCATTATTTCATACTCTTTGAATCGAAATTATTTCAAATGCACCTATCATGTCCATTGATACAATAACCATCTCTAGAGAAAATTGCTTAAGATTATTCGCGTATAGCCCCTACGTGCCAATCACCCGCGTCAACTTGGATCATCACGAAATCTCTCGGGGGGGGGGGGGGTAGGAAGGGGAGAAACTTTATCACAGCTGACGATTATCACAAGTACACAATCACAAATCGCCGTTGACAATCACCTGCTGCAACACAGTCTTTCCGCCGTTCTCCGTAGGTCACTCTTCGACGTCGTCTTCCCTCGGAAACGTTCCCCTGATCTTCGCGGTTGTCCGCGGTGTCGGAGCGCGAAGAGAGAAAGGAAATCCGCGCGCGAAGCAGGTGAAAGAAAATGAAATAAACTCTCCGGAGTCAGCAGTGTTCGGGGGGAGCGCCTCCTTGCTCGCGCGAGTGTCCTCGAGCGTAAATGGGGTCGGGCGGGGAGAGCACACCTTACACCGAAGCACCACTGCCTGCACTCGCCCGATGATCCGGCGCGTGAAGCGTCGTGTCGGCCTATTCGATCCACGCACTCCACGCGCCTAGTGTGCGTGTGCGATGATCCTGCTGGGCCTGTGTTCTGGCCGAGACTAACTCGAGCGCTCGGTGCCTGCAGCCCTCGCAGTCATCCCTCCGGCCACGCACTTTTCCACCCCGGCGAAAGAATTGTCCGCCTCGGTCTCGAGGCGCGTCGGCGGGTCATCATCAACCAGCCGGTGCTCTCCGTCGCGAATCGTCGCGGGTGTCCCGCGAACGGTCGACGTGCCTGTTCGACCGTCACCGATGTGCCCCCGAAGATGAATCCAGGGTGAGCGATAGGGGGTACGCGAACGCATCGAGGTTGGACAAGACTTAATCAGCTCGGGGACGGGAGACTGCTCCGGCGCGGGCCGTACGGTGGCGCCGCGTAACGCGAACCGATGGAAACCAGGCTGCTGGAACGTGAGGGTGGCTACCCCCACCCATATGCCGAGCATCCCTTCCATCCACAGCCACGAGGACACGGACCGCAACGCCGAGGGACGGTTCACTATATCAGGTATCGGAAGTATCGGTGACTTCAACGGGCTGATCGGAAAGAAGGGTTGCGCTACGCTGAAGATGTTCCAGTTAAAACGAGGTTTCTGATCAGCTGCGATGGACGAACGTGCGATTACGGAGACTTCTAATTGAGAATCGATTATAATTATAATCGCCGAATTACTTTCGCCTTTCTCTTCCTATGGAAATTAGATTTGTAGTGCTCTTCTCTGCTGGAATTTATATTATATTATACTGTTCTTAAAAAGAGTTTTTTAAGGGGATTATACAAAACAGGCTTGTAAAAGTCTAAATCTATATATAGACTCATTTCTGCAATTTTAATTTAATAAAAGATAATATCTGCGATTAATAACAAGGTTAAATAGACTTGAAAACAACGTTCCAAGATAAAACAATATATCGTGAAACAGGTCGAATCATTAAAGTAAACGGTCTTAATACATATATTTTAAAACGGAAACGTTGATATGTATCTTGCGATGTTAATTCCAAGTTTACATCGAGAAACGTATTTCGGAGTGATGTGCTTGAAATCCAAGCGGGAAGAAGTCGAAAAAATAAGGAAAACTGATAGTTCGGCTCTCAAGTCTTCTTTCCGATCGGGAGTCAAAGCACGGCGACAGGGTGGGAAAAGGTGCATGAGCATGCGCTCGAAAGGGGTGATCTTAGGCGCAGGTTCTAACCCCCCTCGTTCCCCCACCGCCGTCGCTTCTGGACGATCACACAGCTCGACGTTTTTCTACCCTTATCTTTACTTCGCTTCTCATCCTCACCCGAAAGCTTGTATATGCACTTTCGCAACTCGTACCGCAGCGACGTTCCATTCGAGATAGTGTCAATTCGAGATTGGCATCTCTCTCACCGTGTTACCTTAGCAATATTTTTTCTCACAAAAATTGTTTATGATTCAATAATAGTGAATCGACGGAATTGAATGTGCGACAAATAGAATTTTTCTATAATTCTGTAGTAACATTTAATCACACATTTTCGCTCATTTTATCTTACGTGTTTAATTGTTTCTTAGGAAACAATTATTATTATGGCTAATTACTTAACTATTTTTGATGCGTCTTTTATTTTATTACTATTTATTACCAGTCTGATTCAGACGTTGCATAGTGATCGCAGGATACATATAACGTAACATGTATACTTAAAATATACGCACTCTTGGAAACAGCTTTCAGAAAGGTGCACTTGAACGAATGTTAGCAACTGAATGGGGGCTTTCATCCTGAGAGTCGCGGCCGACAATGTGCAGCACACTCTTTAAAAATTCCTGCTAGCATTGTCGCAATCTCTTCTCCGGGAATTGTTTCTACAATCGATTCTCATTAATTACCTCAGAATTATTCTCATTAATTCCGTTTCCTCGTTAATTCATCGTGTTCTATGAGTTGTAACCGACAATATGAAGTAAAAATCTTGAAATTTTTTAGAGTCTTTGAAATTATGCAGCCTTTTCTCATTATGAAAGAAATTTTTTATATGAAACGTTTATTTTCTCATTAATATAATAAATTATTTTTAATTAATCTTTGCTATGTAACAAATATAAAACTTATTAAGTTATATATCGTAAAAAATTTATATTCGGAGCAAGTGTACAAAATCTTAAAAAATAATACAATTATTGTTATTAAACATTAACGTTATCAAACATTAAGAATTAACGTCGTTTCTGATTTTATCATAAAAAGACGGATGTGTGATTCCCCGAGAAGAATTAAAACCGCTTCTAAATTATTTCCGCGCTTGATACTAATCAAACATAATTCCGAGGATCTGACGAAACGAGATCTCGGTTCCTCGCGATGGCCATGACCATCTGCTGTACATTACTTCGCTTTGTAAGTACACACAGAAACATTGCCGCGTGTAAGACAAACCCTCAAACCCTCAAACGACTGGAACGGCATTACTCTTCCCAGTTCTTACGCTCATCGCAATTTCACGAAGAAGAATGTTCTGTCTATAGCGCCGAGCGAATAGATCAAACGTGTCATCTTGATCGTTGAATTATGCTTGCAATATATAACTCTAACAACCGTGCTAATAAATTACCTCTCTGCAACGGTTATGCATAATGTTATAAAGTAGTAATTGCAAATATTAAGTAGAATTCTTTTTTTTCTGTTGAAACGTGAAAATTCGCGATTTTTATATAATTTGCAAATTGAGATCGCTATACACGCCATTGGTGATTTACACCCGACACTGTGTGACGTAACATACGTCGGTTCTACAATCTATTGTTCAATATTGTCCTCCTGAGGCGAGGGTTAAGCGTTCACTTTCGATCACATAATGAGTGGCAATGTAGGCCAGGAACGTCCAGAGGATCGTATTTCGCCGTACGTGGCGACACTCAACACTCGGGTCGAGTCATACAAGGAATAGTCGATTACATATGATAACGCACCATAATTCTCGGAATTTCACGTAATCGCTGTATAATACATAATAATAATAAACGGGAGTATCGAACCTGCGATAATAAATATGTTGACGTATTGAAAAATGTTTAACGCCGAATGACTTTCGGAAACTCATCTGCGGTGTGCGAATAATATAACTATTGTTTATTATAATTGAGTAAAAGTAAATAACGATAAAGTATTCTAATATTTATTTATATCGTGGCAAATTTAAACGTTTAAAGGTGCTTACATCTTCATATGTGCGACAGCTATCTCCTGAAACATTTTAATTCCTTTTACTTATTGTTATACGATAATCGAGACTAACAAAGACGTTAAAATTTCTCAAAGTGCTTACAGTGCGTATTTATAAAACTTGCCACGCATACGCGTGATAAACAAACGAACGCACGCAACAGGCACGCAATTGCGTGTCAATTTCCTTCAACAATGCGAAGAAATTTTGGAATATACATCGGCGATATAATTTGTCGATACAAAAGTACATTATTGTTTCCTGTGTACAAAACGCAACCTCTATATTCTGAAAATTACGACTTTCCAAAAAATCAATCAACATCAACGTTGATTGATGTTATTAGGAAAAAAAACGCACAGATACTTAATATTACATTAAGATTTATTGGATTTTAATTATCCTCTGCTGAATCAAGAATATCAATTGCTTATTTTTAGAATATATATTTATCATTTTAATAGCTAAGCAACAACACGATTATGAATGGGCACGAATAGGTATAGTAATCTATGAATCAATTTACATGCTTATTTCAATCATTGTGAAAAGTCTTGAAGAATGCGTTATTTCGATTAAGGCGATTAAGTACATGCTTTGAGCATAAGATTTTGTTTCCACGCAGCAAATGATAAGCAAAACTAAAGCGGTCGTTCTTGCATCAACGTAGTTCTCATGCCGTCTGTTCTACTTTATTGTGCAACGTGAACGTTGTAATTTTGCCTAATTACCGCAGCAAGAAGTAATTTGCTATAAACGCTTCTGAGGATTAATTAAGACATTTCTTAAAAGATCGTGTTTAAGTTCTATACGTGTTATTGTATGACGGAAATATAATTCATTAGCTGAACATATTCGCGAATGTAACGCGCCATTATATGCTATCTACAATTGTGTGTATGTGTGATCGAATATTACCGTTCGGCGATTGTATTAATCAACCGGAAATTTTAATTTACCTCGAAATTTATTACAAATTTCTAACAAAAGCCTCAAATTATTGAAAGCAATAATAGTAATTATTTTAGAGTTATTAACATGGCACAATAGATCAGTTAAACAATGGTTATTTAATTAATGTTTCTGAATAATTTGCATTATAATTCTGTTCGGTTGCAACTTATTCGAAGATATTCTGACCAAATGCTAAAAATCGATCAAGACTGTCTTGAAATAATTCCCAAAGGGGTTCATAGAGTCGTCTAGCCGGTTCGTTCGAGCGACCAACAGTCTACACGATGGGAAAAAGCAGTTATACTATTAATAAACATAGGCAGGATTGTTATTCGACGATTTTATATTTGCATACGGCGAATCAGGCTCTGGCCCTTCATTGCCCCAGAAAATAGCAGGAACACCGCGCCCAATCGGCGACTTATTCGACGATTGTCATTAAGATTTCTCGTCATGGACGTAATGCTGAGTTTCATCTCCCTGCATAATTAAAAAGATTACTTTGCATACGCGCACGTATGAGTTAGCGCCTGAGATAATCCGTTGAAGAAAATTATACCGCGTGCAAAGATTATGTAGCAAATATACGTATATATAATGTCTGGCGTTATAAATATATATAAAATAATATTATATTTTCCAAGAGGAATATTTCTATTGTGAAAAATATTTCATAAAATTTACTAACGCAGTCATGTTTAGAGGAATAATCAGCGGTTTATATCTTAAAATTCTAATAATACATCTAATAATACATGAAAACTGTTAGCGTAACGCATTACTTTTGCGAATGTGTCTTATCTCAAGTTACAATCTCAACGGTTCCGCCACAAGACATTCAAACGTAAAACGCGACTAATATCTTAAAACGATCGCTATCAGCGTGGTTACGCAACTATCGCATAGACGACTAATATGACATGCAACGTATAAGGACGACTCGGTGAACGTTGCGCCATTGGCGAGACGTCTTTCCAATCGAGTATTTATCAAACCGCCGAGTAGTACACGTGTTCACGCCGCGTCGCAATGTATTCCCCAAACAACGAGTGCCGGCAATAAACGATCGTATTGCGCAACGTAAAATAATTACAGCGCAAACAACACGTTTGGCCCGACTTGATACGCGTTATACAATCGTTATACAATGCTATGCACGGAGAACACAAATGAATGATTCGATCGAAGCGCGACACTATATGTCTGTACTCGTCTCTCTTTATTTCTCTCTCTCTCTCTCTCTCTCTCTCTCTCTCTCTCTCTCCTCCCCTTTTTTCTCTCTTTTTCGTTGGCGATGCGAAAATGTGCATCGTATGCACATCGGCTCGACGACGCGGACAATTGCATCCCTTCTAGAAGCCATTCGTGATGAAAGTCCACACCATGGCGCGACGTCCACGGGGGCAATGGGGTAGTCGGGTGTGGGAGTTACATTCCGGCCGAGATTAATTCGGAGCAAAGAGGATTTTAGCATCTATCTCTCCCGGGCGGCCGTAACCCCCGCGTAACTCCGCACTAGCCGCGCTACCGTTTTCGAGCAATTATTTCAGCAACATTGCAAAACGATCGCACTGCGACTCCACCGCGGTCGCCACCGCCGCCGTCACTGCCGTGTCGCTGCATCGTTGCACATTGCGTGTCCGAGCGCGGCAACGGATGATGCATCATCGGAAATCTGTTGCCGTAAACGTTGTAAACAAGCGCTGTTATACATTATTATCGGTACACGCATTTACGTATTGTTTACGCAAGCGATGATAAGAACGTAACTTAGCGAGTATAGCGTTTTTACATATGTTATGCAACTCGCAGCATTGGATACGTTATCGCACTCCAATCTCCGAGTCGGTCAGGCGTAAAATCCAAAACGGCAAACAAGCAGTGCAGATTTATTGTACGGATGATCGATATGCAAATGCTATCGCGAAAAAATTCCAGATGCGCGTCCGTTGGGTTTCGGGGTTCGCGAGCGAAACTTGCTCCTTCTCGCAATGTTTCTTATACTCAAATCGATTTCATACTCGCAAGCACCTGGCGGTTTTTCTAGGCTGTCCCCTCAATTGCAGTGACATATATTCAGACAGGACACCGAGTCGAAAACACCGAGAGAGCGAGACGCGTATAATAAGCTGTTTAATAATCAATGCGCGTGGACCAATAATTACGAATCGCGGAGCGGGTATGCAAAAGAGTAAGAGATCGTTCCAGACTGGTTTTAGACAATAACATCGCCGGTACGATCGTATTATGAGTATAATATACCCTGTGCTCTGGCCCTTGATTTCGATATGCTCTCGATTACGTTGTAATTTCGATATGCTAAGGCGACCGCGCCCCTTTCTCACGTTCGCCAAATTTTCTTTTATCTTATTTTACGTTCGCTCGGTGCATCTTCAATTAGTCAACTGTCAACCGTATCTACATTAACACTTTGAGCAACGTATGCTTCTTCGACATGTCTGTTGTAAACTTCGCAAGTGCATTAATTCAGTCAATAGATATTAACATATCTATTGATTGCACACACATCCGTAATTAATAGAAATACTTATATTAAATATATATGAAAGCTTAAAAAATGATATTTCCTTATGACTTTACTCGCGAATTTTTCGACACGAAAAAATATAAGGACGCTTTATATTTAATTGATGCGCGAAAACATCTGCGAGCACACGCTCGGTCGGGAAAACATTAAGAAGCCGGAAACTGCGATCCTGGGAACACTCGAGGCAATCTGTCAATCCTAGCACCGGTTCGATTCAATGAGATATTCGGATTAATGGCTTGGATCCATCGTGCACGTAAGAATCCGCGCGTCCCATCCCGGAACGGAGGAACCCACGGTACAATGGTCCCGATACACAATGAGAGGAAATATCCAAGATATGCAAATATCAGGCGCGTTCCCGATCATCTTCGGCGTGCTGGGCGGAAAAGGGTTCGAAAAAGAACGGGGCGCACATGTTCCGAGCATTTGCATACCTCCCGATGCACGATTTGCATACGGAGAAATTTGCATCCCGCGTACACACTCGCGGCGGAGACGAGCGTCTCCCAACCGGTCGATCGAAAGAAATTCGGGTATCGGTACGTCCTCCTCACCCTCTCGTCTCGTCTTCTCATAGGTATGCATATGACTGTCTATTGAAAGGCTATGGACGAGGGGGCCTGAGAAGGTCCTCGACGCAGAAATAATATATTAAGGGAGCCAAATAGTACTAATACCTTTGTGCCCGATCTACGGCGAATAATCCCGCTTTTTTCCCTTTGTGGAAATCCTAATGTATTTTTATTCTCGTTGTGTGTTCCCGATCGCTCCTGAGTTTGAGATTTTCAAGTGGAAACTTGACACGTCAGGCGTCCGAGAACTTTATCGTTACGACATGCGACACTGCGATTGTAGAATAACAAGTTGAGTATTATCTCTATGATAATTTTTTTTTTTTTTATTTATTAAGATTTTAAATCCGTATTATATTTTATTTTATGCGCAGAAAAATTTATTTTAAAAAATCTAACTTGTGTACAATATTTACCGAGAATATCTGAGGATTGCAAAAGTATTATAGAATTGCATACTGTATATATCTTTATTTGTTGACGCGCTCTTCAATCGGTGTGAAAAATGGTACGGATCAATCGCATTGAATGCACTGTCTAGCCGTCTCCGGGGAAGAAAGAGGTTTTTCTCAGTTGCCGGAGTGTTTCTACCTGTCACGTTTGTCGCATCCACGAGCCCGTCGTCTCACGTTTCCAATTCTAGGACACCCCGTGGACGAGGAAGAGCGCCGGCGGGCGCTGAATGCGTATCGTTTTCCGTACACGACACACGTAACTTCTTTTCCACCGATATACGTGCTTTTCCACTCGCACAATGGACAATCGACCATCTTCTATACTACCTGCACCCGACTTTTCTCGATCTTGATTTCCAGAGTTGATCCGGGTCAACGAGCAAAAGTGTCGGTTTCGAAAGTGAAGAAAACATTTCGGCTTTTGCGTTTGGACATTGACTCCGAATATTAACTCACGCCAACTTCTATTCTAAACGATCACCTCGAATAATCACGCTTTTTTTTACTTTCGCAAACGCGGCGAATTTTTATACAACATTAGCGCTTTTGTGTTTCTCATGGCTTATAAAATCGCCGTTTTACTTATTTAAGAGTTTGACTGAAATGCATTTAAATCGATAATCATTGAATGGTGTAATGAGAAATTAGGCATTATTATAACAAGGTTTACGAAAGCACTGTATTCATTTTTCTAGTCAGATAGTAATGCTTTTCCGCCCAATGAATCACCGTCTGTATGCTACCTGCACACAATTTTCCTGGATCTTGATTTCCAGAATTGATCCAGGTCGACGAGCAAAGGTGTCGGCTACAAAACTACCTGAAATGCTGTAAGTTTTCCGTTGAAAACCTCCGGCTCGACTTCGACGTATGCCGCGAAGGCGATCTTAATCGACTTTTATGGTCTCTTTCTCCGATATTTTCTAGAACGATGTACCATCACTCAGGCTCATGCTTCGCGTGCAAACATTTCTAATCGCCATCTAAGCCATTGATCATGAGCTTATAAATGTCTTATTAAATCTTTATATATCAATTTAACAACATATAACAAATCTAATATATTTATAGCATGATATTATCAGTTATTATTAGATGCTTTCTTTTTTCGCGTATTTGGCGAAATTTGCGTTACGAAACATCGTATAGCCACGTCGTAAAAGTGCCATCGAGTTTACATCGCGACAGCCGCGAATGTGAACATATACGCGGACATTACCGTGGTGCAATGCTAATCCATGCTCATCGATCCACAACCCTTTCTAACGATCGAAAGACAGAGAACCAGGCTCGACCTTGGCGCGGCCCCTCCACCTGGCCCAATAAAGGAGGGATATACCCGTGCACACACACGATGGCACGCACACTACTGAGGTCACGCACACGTACGCACACACGCAAGCATGGTTCTCTTGTCTTTTTTTTCTCGCCACGTATGCCGTATGTGTCATACGATCCGCCTTTGCACACAGGAGGTGTACCTCTATACGAGGGTTTTTATCGAGCACCAGAAGTCTCCCCCTCTGTCCCTTCCAACTCCCCTACCTACGCGCCTGTCTTCATGTCCGTCTTTGGCTCCCATATGCATTGGCACGTATGTGCCACCCGAGTACGTATATATGTGTGTGTATGTGTCTCTCTACTATATATGTATATATTGTATATATATGTGTACACGAGGAAATATGGTAATTCACCACCATCGCCAGAGATATGTAAATAAGTTAGATTTGAGTTCTGTTGCGGGGCGGAGGGACGGACGAGGAAGTTCGATGGGAACTGTACCGAAAGAAGGAAGGGACGAGGAGGGAACGCGCGATCAAGAAACGGAAAGAAACACAGAGAGGGGGCAAGAGATAATGTGTAAGCGCCTTAGTAGCCACACACATGATCCGAGCGACCGGATCTAGATTTATTGGTTCCTCGCTTATACGAGCGAGATAGGGAGGAGGGGGGAAAAAGAGAGAGAGATAGTGAGAGAAATCGAGTTCGGAGGGCCGTTTGGTGTGAACGGAAGCCAGGGATTTTACGATCTTGATTCAGAAGCAACGTGCGCCTCGGTTTCGTCCTGCCACGGGCTATTAATCTGCCTGCGATCCGTAAATGCGCGTATAGCAGTATAGACGAAGAAAAAAAAAACGACGCAGTTGCGGACACTTGCGTCTCCTTTCAGCAATTTCAAAGCCCGTACAGACAGATTGATTTCCCTTCGCGCCGATTCTTTACCGATTCGCGATGGTCGCTACATCGGAAGACGAAAATCTTGAAACGCCTCTTGTTCTTCGTCAGAGGAATGTACTAATGCGGTAACTTCTGAAAGAGTCAGTTTGCATTTAAATTTGCATATCTGCAAGTTGACAAAACTCGTCGTATATATTAAACTGGCGATGACATTCGAAGATACAAAGGGAAAATCGTGCGGAATAAAATCATGGAAACCGCCGTCATTGAGAGGGTAATCGGCAATTTCCATCTGAAAAGGAAATCTCGAAGTTACGAGAAACGATTCACGTGCGCTATCTTCAGCTACCGAAAATAACGAAATTCTTGGAGCTCGTCGTTGTCGTTTATTTATAAGTAGCCAATAAAAGAGGAGATTGGTTTTTAGATAAAGAAGAAACCCGGTTGATAATTAATATTAAAAATTATTAAGGAAATGATGACACGATCAAAATGCAGCGCTTTTAATTCTACACACGCATGTATAATAATTTTACACTGTTGAATCTAGATACTTCATACTCGGCAACTGAAACTCGAACCACCGGAAAATTCTGAAATGCCAGTGACAATTTCTAAGTCCGGTAACGTTCCGCGCGATTGTCACGCGCGTTCTTCAAACCGTTTGAAGGCCCGAAATCGGGCGCCAAATCGCTGACTGTTTGCAAATAGCCGACAAAGAGAAAATAAATCGCGTTTCGTGTGATTTCGGTAGGCGGAAACCGGTTTCCACGAGTCGCCCTATCGTTGGCACGTACCGTGCACGCATCAGTGGCAGAGAGATACGATTGCGCACGTAAGCTAACTACAAATTAGCATACACGTATATATGCCCGCTGACGGAAAAGAAGGGGAGAGAACTCGCCCCCCTTGCTCGCCCTCTTCTTTCGGTCACGACTGTTCCGCCGCGGCTATCGAAGAGGAAGGCAAAAAATAGCGCGCCGCTCATACTGAAGCGATCTATCAAGTCGTGGTAAAAATTCGAAGCGACCCTCGTAGCCGATATACTGACGACAGATAGCATCGACCGGTATACCGGATAGCGTAACGCAAACGGAGTAATGAGACCCGGACAAGACGGGAGGAAGGACGCTTGTGTGCGTCGTTGGGCATTGTGTGCCTGCTGACGGCTACCGTTTTCTACGTATATATACATATAGCGTATCGTTATTATTACCTTCACGGCACACTGGTCGTACCCGCGAACGTACCGCCACGCGGCAAATAAATTTCACGGCTTCGATTCTTCGCGCCGATATATCAGAGATTCTGTGATGCGCTCCAACGCGATCGGTACGCTATACGCTTATTCGTGCTCCAATTCTCAGCCGTGGTCTTCGTCGAGGAAGTCTTCATTGACGCAGAAGGCAAATGTATGATAAAAATTTGGGACGACTAAGATATATAAATTCTTCACAAAACATGTAGATAATGCTTTACTATATCAAATTTCTAACGATACGTAATATTTAATAAATGTTAAGCTATCTCTCTCTCGCTCTCTCTAAAAATAAAACATCTAAATTCTATTATATTGTTTTACAAATAATTAATATAATAATTTGTTCTTTTTTGAAATCGCGTCGATTTGAGTACGAGATAGTTTCGAAATAAATATATTGTTTCCGGCTAAGGATTTCCTTATCAATGAGGACTTCCACCGATCGCGATGCTAACGCGAATCGCACCTTCGGCGCTCAACTCCTACGTCTCCTACGAAATGTACGTTACGAACGGGAGCTGTCCTAAAAGGCGTTCCAGCTGTGCGTGAGCATACGAAAAGTCGATTAAAATCTCATTTTATCCTTCCAAGAGCGCGGGACTTCCCCCTCACCGGGTGGCGCGATTCGATCGATCGGCAGATCGGGCTCGCCGATTACGGGCGGACACGAGGTGGGAGCACCTGTTCGCGAGTGTCTCGCCCTCACTTTGAAATGCCCTGTACCTTAAACTTACGTTGCACGGCGCACGGCTCTCGCAGGTACATATACACACGCCGTCGCTCGAGTGCCGATAGCAGGCGCACGCGGCCACGCTGACGCACTCACACGGACGCACTTTCGTCACGCGTCTCTGAACAATGGCATTAATAGGCCCTGGCGAGTTATTAATTGCCGGTGCCCGCCGGATATGACTGTCTATAGCTTCGTTCGCCGAGCGAACGTTCCTAATATCTGTGGTATTCCGTTGGTAGGCTTGGGTCTTAAATCAGACGCAGTCTTTTCAACGTACGGACGCATATGTGTGCGAATATCCGTCCGTGTGAGAGCGTCGATCTTTGTGCAAACGAATGAGAAAGTGTCTGTCTTAAAAAAAAATATTTACGTTACGGTAACACATCTCTTTCATTCTTTAATAATTGTTAGTTGCACATCGGATGAAGTTTTAAAATGTGAATCATTTTATAAGAGCATAACATTAATAGCAATGACAATTTATGATAGATCAGGTAACGATTAATTAACGATTGACAGAGCTGTAAGTTGGTTTTTGTGCAGGCGTGATAAGCAAAATAAGCTGTACTTGATCGAACAAATATTAGAAAAAATGTAGTCAATGTAATCGATCCTTCAGAGGCCATTAGCATCATTACGGTCGATGACAGGTGAAAAAAGCAGGTCAAGAATAATTTCTGTTCCATGTTCGCGTTTCGATTAAATGCCCTTAATGGCGTCGCGCGCGATACATTGAGTTTTAACGGCCAGTTAAAACCGCTCGTCCCGCTGTCCTTTCCTTGTGTATCCGCGGCTTAGTCGGCGCTTTTATATTGCCGGTACCATCGAAGAATCGAGCGTACCCGAGTCATCTTTATGGTCAATCTACGTACGCGAGCTTCGAACTCTCGCTAAGTAATTAAGAGCGAGCACCGACTGTCGGGTCTGATTAATAGAGGACGGTGCGAGATAATCGAAAGGAAGTAACGAATGGAAAAGAAGCTAAGGTGGCAGGTAACGCGCGTCCCGGTGATGCCATCAAAACCGACACGACTCTTTCATGGCCACTGTACTCGCAGGAAATTACGCCTATTCGCGATTTACGTTACCCACGATATGAAAATAATTAAAGAGCGATGCTGGTGAGTTATCGCTAAAAATGAATATGAAAGTGGTTTAAATCGTCTTTAATATCGTATATTATGCTTTGATGAATGTACGCGCTCAGGTTCTAGCACATAACTGAATCTCCATATACCACTGTATAAATTTTTATTTACGTGTACACGTGATCTTCGGAAATGATGTTTCGTATCTTGATTTGACTGACGCAGACGTGGCAATTTGTAGTTATAATTAACGCTTTATAGGTCATACATCTAGCTATTGAAAGCTATCTGACTGTACTTTTTATACACACAAGAAATATCTATATAAACTACAAACATTTTTTAATTTTAATTAATTTCGAGATTAAATGTTGATTTATATTATCTACATATATCTTTTTAAAAATATAAACAAATATTTTATTTTATCTTGAATACATTAAAAAATGACACATGATATAGATACAAGAGGAAGATAGAGAGGAAGAGAGAAAGAAAGGGGAAATATCAACATTTTTCCCACAATTGAAATGAATTGAAATACATACCAATGTAAATGATCCATTAGCTTCCGGTGCTGGAACAAAATACAAGAATTATTGGTATTTTGTTCGTAGCCACTCACGCGTGTCTAATGACCGCGTTTGACGATAATTCGATTTTCAAGAAGGGACTTGTGGCGTGTGTGTGCGTGTATGTTGTGTTGGGCCCTTTCGCTCTCTTGAGGCTGACATCGTCGAATGACAGTTTGATGAACGGACAGGAAGGGACTGGAAGGCCCACCTGGCTCCGCAGACAATTAGGATCGGGCTGCAAGGTGGCTCTTCTCTGGCAGAGCGCGACCGCTCACGTGAACACGTTGTATTTTCATCTAAACATCAAACTCGGGACTTCGCCGCGATATAATGACTCGATGGTGAATTTAATCTATGCGATTAACTGCTATGGTACGTTAAGTGCGAATTATATTTCATCGAAATTTTCATCTTAATTGGTTCCACGGTGCTTGTACAATATGCTCTATAACGGCCTTGAGAATTAAGTAATTATTGCTGTAGATTTATACTTTATAAAATCATAATTGTGAGGAGCTGTACCATGATGTGTAATGATAAGATATCAATAAAATAGGCTCAAAGTAATTATTTCTCGGAACTTTCACATAAGTTAATGATAATAAGTTATAGCACGCAACTAATTGATCCGATATAACAATGAATACATTTATGAATATAATTTTATTTAAAAAATCGTAATAAAATTTTGTTGTTTATACTATTAAAATATTAGTTAACATTTATAAATCATTATGAATGTAATTATATAATTAATTTAAATTTAAATAATTTTAGCATACACATCGCACCATGTTTTACGAAATAAATATAGAATTAATTGCTAAAGAATTATCGCAATTACTCTTAAAGTCGATGCAATACAAAGATCTTCGCCCGCAGGAGAGCTCAATACTGGAAAATTACGAAACGCACAGACCTGCGTACGTATATAACGTATGCATGCAGCAAGCAGCAGTCGAATCCGCGTGAAATGATGCACGGTGAACCGTGAATCACTTCCTACGTCGAAGTCGATGCCTGGTTGATAGTCGGCGATACCTCGTCAGGTTGAAACAGTGGAGTTAATGAGATGTGCACGAGGAGCGAGGCATATACGTGTAGGTGTTGGTGAATCTGTCTCTCTCTTTCTCTCTCTCTCTCGCTAGGAAAGGTGTGTCGGTGCTTGGCGGCGGTTTAGTTAGTGAGCTGGTGGTATAGTAGTGAACGGGGGGAGACCACGAGGGGGTTCCGACGTATTGTAATTGCGGCCTAGCAAGCAGCTGAGTCCTCCACGCGTGGACGATCTTGGTCGCTGGTCCGAAACGGTGAGTGATTCTAATCACTGTTCCTGGCAATTCTTACGCACTCCGCGTCTTGGCGGTGAACACTTCGCGAAGCCGCTGAATTTACGCGAGACTTTCTCTATTTCTATTAACGCAAGGCTGCGAAAGTTTAACAGACCGTCGATGAATTGTGTGTGATTATATTCGAAGATTCAAATTGTGTGAGCGAACGTTTATCAGGGATAAATTTTTATTTGTTGAACAACGGTCGATAAACAAATTTCCTAGCGCAAAAATATTGCTATTCGCTATTATTTTGATGCATGTAATTTTAGTATATATTCTCGTACTAACTGATGAATTTTAATTACCGTTTTTGAAAGCATCGATTGCGACGTTGCATTTGCACTGTTGTAATTCAACGATCACGTAGACGTCTGTATAGATATGTCACATGAAACTCTTTGAGTGCTTAAAACTTCGAGGCGAATACAAAGCGAAAAGATCCCCGAATGGAGAGAATCCATACTAGTCTTGAGGCCTATCCAACCGCGGATATGAACATATATGTTTGTTCAACGGTGTTGCTTTCCTGTTATTATTGTGGTCTCTGTATCTTGCGTTCGTGCACCATACGGCCAATGTCTGCTCAGTCCGATCCTGAGAATAGATACACAATGCTCCTCTTCTTTTACTTCCTATTTATCCCCTTCTTCGACAGCGTTGCGGTAGATCGAGGTGCTACGGCCGTGACATCGATTTTGAGCTGGAAAGTTCGCGGCAACTGTCAGACTTCACAGTTGCGATGAATAATGCGGCGGCACTTTCCTCTGCACCCGTTATATATTTCATTACGAAAAAGATACTTGAGACAGACGTTTAACGCGCATAACCGCCCGAAATTGTGTCATAAAAAATTTCAATAGTTGCTTTGGTAGGTGTAAATAGAATTATAGCGCTAAAATAATCTTCGTGATGTAATTCTTTCATTTATATTATAACTCCAGAGATACCACGAACCTTGGAAACATGAACTGAGACTCATAATAAGATAATATACGTTGAGAGTGATTACAATATCAGTTCGGCATATCGGAGCTGTTCCACCGTAAAATATATGTGATGAGAGCGCATGATAATAAATATTTAATAACGTTATTAAGTAATCAATCGGGAGCGGGCAGCATGTGCAGTTTACAACAAGGACGGATCTTCTAACGAACCCGCCCATTATCATAATTTAGTCACATAAAGTAATTCCAAATGAACCATTCAATATATTAACCATTCAATATATTAACCTGGTAGGTTCTCATCGGTGTATAAAAGGAAGACAGTCTATTCTCTCATTAGCCACTCAGCTCGCCGATCGCAAATTAATTCCATCATCCGACAACGCCCAATTAAGGCATATGAAGCGTGAAGATAGCAATCGTCTTCCTTCAGAAGCTACTTTGCATAAACGAAGAAATGTGTGTGCGCGCCTAAGCTACTCACGCATTGTTCTCTGTACATGACGTATCAACAATTATCATATTGACAGTCAAATAATGTGCTCGATAAATATCCACCAAATAATTGATTAACAAATAATAGACTGAATCAAATGGCCACTACAAAAAATAAAAAAAATTTTTTTAAATTTTAATTAACGTACCTATTTTTCATCAATTTATTTTTTTTTTTACAAAATATTTTATAATAATATAAACATTTTATGATGAGCTAATGACAAAACGATTATATAACAATTTAAGAATTGTTTGAGTTTTAAATCATGTAGTATCTCCCTTCATACGAGTATCTCTCTGACTTCGTACAATCACGTTTAGAAAACGGAAATTTCTATCGGATATCAGTAACAGTTGGTTTGATGCTTTCCACGAACCAGAGCGATACTTCGAACACGAGGTGCCATTGTTTTCTCTCGAAATATCATTTGTTCTACGCAACGACTAAGGAAACAATGGCCGGAACGCCCGCAGGTTGTTGACTCGATTGTCACCGGCTTCATTTTTCTTCCTTCTCTTTCTCACTTCTTCTTCCGCTCGCTAAGGCGAGCAGGTACAACGGCAATTTCAGAAACGGTATTAACTTGAGCGTTATCATATGTATCGCAAACAATGACGTAACACACCCACGTGCAAATATTCAGGCATCTCGAAATTATCGCTTACAGTGTTGATTCTCGTAATGGTAACACAATCGATAAATCGCCTAAATAAATGAGCGTACACGATGTCCAAAGTTATAATCTTTGTAGTTTGTTACCTACTGAACAACGGCGAAATTAACAAGTATACTGCAAATATGTCAAGCAAAACTAATTGGGTAATTTGCATATAATTATACCTATTCGTCGAGATAGTACATAATGTAGTTTTTAATGCGGAACGGGCAACCTGTAAAACGGTCAATTTTTTGTTATAGCGCAGACCTTCAAATTGTGCTCGATCACTTGATTTCATCGTTACCCTGTATCAAGGATACCATTAGTTGATACTTTATTACTTAGAAACACGTGTAACTTGCCCTATTATCATTATCATCAATTAAAACTTCACGTCGCACTTGTTCGATGAATTATTTATTACATTTGCAACTGGTGCTTACGCTTTAATAGCGCGCAATAAAATTTTTTGTCCGGACATTGTTACATCTTCACGAGCAATTTGATTTCATTAAAAGTATAACCATGTCGCAATAAACATTAAGCTTCGATATCAACGATATCACTATGGAACATATCTCTATGATTCTCGTCTTTCAGTCTTGTGAATCAATATACGATACAAAATATTAAATCACATTAGCTTCCCATTAATGTTAGTTACCTCTAAAGCAATAATTGTAATAGGTACTCGGAGCATAAGTTTTATTCTTTTAACGAGACTTTTTCTTATGTAGTTTATATAAAAAAATTTATAAAAATAATATACATTTTTAATATAAAAATAATAATTAAATAAGTAGTAAATGTGATAATGTTACACTTTTCGATAGACCTCATTTACAATATTTATTGGAAAATGCAAGATTCTGGAGGATTAGAAATTGGTTTTCAACTGATGTCTTTATATAAAAAACAATATTTTCGAAAATTGTATAATGTATAGTGTTCATTCAATATGTTTTTATAATTCTGCCTCTTTTCTTCGGCCATTGTGTACCGATTGTTGCGTGTTTGACTCTGCTAATACGTGACTTTTATTGTGAGCACTGCCAACAAAAGAACTCTTTCCGGTGTTTACCATTTTTATGCTCCAGATCTGATTGTTAAACAATTGGTTATTGCAGAATTGCAAGTGCAAATGCATGACAACAGATTCTTTTAATAGAGAGCGTCAGTGTGAACAATATGATTAGATATGCTTGATACATAAAAACCAATATCTGCTTATGGTGGATGGCGTTACTAATTATATTAATTATATACATATAATACGAAATCCTAATTAAACCATGCGAAGCATACACTCTTATATGCAGACCATTGCAGTTAGAATCATTAAAATACATTTTTTACCTTTAAAACCAGCAGAAAAAGGATCAATTTATTCGCGTTTATTGTACTATAAATTTATTTAATTAAAAAAAATTATACTCTAAGGCACAAAAATACCAAACAGAAAATAATTTAATTTAAATCAAATTAGTTTTATACACGAGTTGAATTAATATGGATTTTTGAATCTCTTCCACGATTTCTACGGTTTCTGCTGTTTTATAACGTTGCATTTCCGGATACTTAATGTCAGGGGCCCCCACTACTATACTATATTACAAAAGCGGTGGATACGAAAGAGAGCACCGTAGGCCAATTTCATCCGGGCTGCTTCGGCTGCGCTCTTCGAAACCAATATCGCAATGTTCGCCGCGAAAAGTTCGTCCGGTAATGCCATACAATATCTACTCCAGCTTCCATTACTCCGCTCCAACCGTGCCTTGTAGTTTCCCTCTCCCCTCCAGTTCTAGATAGGCTTCCCCTCCCAACGTCGCCGTGCGACCGCCGCCACCACCACCTCCTCCTCGTCCTCTTTACCTCCATGAAGTGCCGTCCACCTCCACCGAGTTTCGCTTCCTCTCTACCTCCGACCTCCGTGGACCTCCATCCGGCGGGCAGGAGGAGAGGATGGAGAGGTGGAATAGCCCCGCGGAGAAGGAGGCTCGACGAGAAAGGAAGACGGGCAGCGCACCGAAAGTATCCGAGAAAGGAGGATGGATCGTGCATCGGGAATCGGCGAGAAAGAAGGATGGTCGCGCGGGACATCGGGACGGTCGGCACACGGCAGGAAGAGGGGCGGAGGGGGACGAAGGAGACATGCCGAAGAGAAGAGGAGTTCGAGGGGGTTGGCTGCAGGCACCGGCGTGGTCGTCGTCGTTTTCTTCCACGTTGTCGTCGTCGTCGTCCTCCCCCTCCTCCTCCTTCTCCTCCTTCTCCTCCTCTTTCTTCTTGTCGTCGTCGCTTCTCTACCCCTGGCAGGCAGGCAGGCAGGCTTCTCCCTTTTTTTCTCCTTTTTCCAATTATCGATAAGACGGAGACGGCGCAATACCGCGACGCTGCTCCGAGAAGAGGAGTAGGTAAACGTTCTCTCTCGACTACTCTTCTCTCATGATATCCACCACTACTCTCTCTCTCTCTCTCTCTCTCTCTCTCTGCCGGCGGTACCCGCCGCTCTTTCCCTCCCTATAAACGGTACCTCCGCGTCCTCCTTCTTTACTCTGTTCACCCCTCTCTCGTCTGGTTTGCTCGCGCGATAAAATTGCCTCCTCGGTCTTGTTCGATGCCCTCTTCTACCTCCTCCTCTTCTTCTTCCCTCACATCTTCGTCCTTCTCTTATTTTCTTCTCGTGTTTTTCGCGTAATGCGTGGCATAGCTGAAGGGCCCAGCGGAACACAGGAGGAGAAAGACGAGAAGGAGGGAAAGAGCCGGCGTGCACGGGAGCGCGGGAGGAGCTGGAGGAGACGGTGGAGGAGGTCGAAGCGATTTAACACGATTGGCCGGTAGGAATAAACTGGCAACACGCGCATTGGTTCCATCGGTTCCATTGGCTATCGGGGCTTGTCGCTTTCTCTCGCGCACCGGCGACGTTTCTATCGGGCTGACCGACTCCTTCTTGCACCGACGCGACTCGATCGATCTCTCCTCTTTTGCCACCCCTTTCCGCCATACGGCCGGACTAGCTTTGATTTTATGGTAGCACGGCGAATTGTTCGCGGCAACGATCCCGAAGCTGTTCCCAGGCTATTTTTCCGTTTCCACGAACGCGACGTGTGCGCGCGCGATTAACGAGTGCGTATATGCGGGACGACGTGAGGACCGGCAATTGGCGCGATTTCTCGGACCGGTCATTGTATTTCCGGTTGTCGAGATGGAGCAATAATTGTTATTGTCGCCGCGGCACATCCGTCGTTCTCCTTCCTTGAACTCGTCGCGATTTTGCGTTCGATAATCGCCATTTCGGTTTCAAGTACAATCGTTCACGTGCTGGATAACCGCGTCAGCCTTTTAAATGATGACGTAAAGCGTCAGCTTCAAAAACAAGCTTAATTTGATAAAATTATTTCCGCGTATAAGAAGACATACGAATGTCTTCTCGTTTAAATTATAGACGGATTCGTCAAGGTCAAGAATTATTCTCAGACGTTATCGTCATTTCTTCTCGTAATATGAATAGAATGTGATGCAGTAATCATTCTTCGCTGTAGCGATTGCCATCATCGCCTTAAAATTATTTGCGATGTCACGTCGAACGTTAGCAATTTCGAAAAGTGTGATACAGATTGAACAGATTGATATAAGCCGCGCGTCTACAACAATCAATTCTGCCGATACGTATCAATCACCCCTAACGATCTCAAGATGACTAGGGGTCGTCTCGACTGCAAAAAGATTAATCGTTCGGGAGGAAGGTGCGAAAGGACAGGTGTGTCCGTCCCTCGGGAGAGACTTGCGCCTAGCATCGTGTTATTTCGCGGCGCAAGATATTACTCCGGCGCGGCGTCGGCGGGCTTCGGTACGCTCGGCCGGGCGCCATGTTTGATTGCTCGACGTCGTTGATCGCCGTCCGGCAGGAATTATCATAACTCATCCGGGTAATCTAGCCACCGACTGGAAGAAAGCGACACCGTCACGTGGGTGTTATTTACCCGGCGCGATGAGGGAACTTTTGAGTCATGGTCATCGTGCGGCCGACTCGTTCGTATATTGGACTTTATGTGTCTCGGCATTAGAAACACGCGAGAAGAAGAAAGAACGAAGCTATGGGGGAATGGACAGGAATAAGTTACAGAGATGAGGAGAGGGAGAGAGAGAGGGAGAGAGAGAGAGAGAAGGAGGAGCGGGAAAAGGGCAGAAGTTCCGCAGTGGTACCGAAATTGATTGCTCGTACGATGCCATTGATAATGTGTCTCGCCGGGGTCGAATTTAAGATCCTGCGGGCTTCACAACATATATATAGCAAAGTCCGTGCCGGATTTCTTCTCACGCCTGAGACAAACTACCGTTATTATAATTTCTCAAATTCGAGATAGCCATCATCGTGATCAACGATAATGCTCTAATGCTCGAATGACCATCACAAACGCGGTTCTATCTGAATACGGCTTCTACCGCGGGATACTATGGCTCCGCGACCGCAAAACTTCCTTCATATGCCGAACACTACTCCGCTCGCCAGCAAGCCACCGCGAGATTTTTTTCCCGGCGGCGTTTCCCGACAAAGGTCAGAAAACTCCGCGTAGGTGATTTCGAGGTGGTCCGAGGTCAAGCTTCTTTGACCGCAGAAGCGCGGAGAACTCGGGTATTTTGCTCCGTGAGTCTCAACTTCTCCGTTTTCCGCCTCTTCGCCCTTCCCACCACTCGCTCCCGTTTCCCAGCACGGTCCGCGCCCGTCCGTCCGTCCGTCCGTCCGTCCGTCCGTTCGTTCGCCCGTCTCCTCCGCTTCGCCGGTTCGTCTCGCGGCTGACTCCGGAGGCGTACGCCGGTATTATTTATCTTGTGAATACCAAACACGCGCTGGCGCGGCATTGTATTATAATTTACTTACCGACGTTATAATTACAATTCCGTACAAGTGACCGGTGGCATGGTGCACCAAGGTCCGTACCTGTTCCCATACCGCATAATACCCGCTTCCGCGTCCCGGTGGGCACCTCCACCACCATCACCGCCGCCGCGCTACCACCATCGGACAGCACGCATCGCGCGCGGAGGCCCTGTTTGCACAGGCCGGGCCATAATATTCAATTCCAATTCATCCAGTATTAACCTTGCCGCGGAATATAATGGGCTACCCGATACCACCGGTGTAACTTTCACGCACCTACGTGTACACCAAGTACCGGGAGAATACCGCCGAGTACGCGGGCGAGTGCTACCGCCCGTCGTTACGAATGCTCGCAGCCTGGAGCGAGCTTATTTGATCATTGTACGCTGGTGATTATATCCGGACGAGTGTGCATCCTTTTTGGCCATTGTGCTAACTCGCGCCGCGTTTCGTATTGTCTTACGCGGGGGATTTTCATACGACAAGATTAATATAATCCCACTTCTCGAACGATACTGCACCGAGTGAAGTATTTCCCTTATAGAAATTTAATACTGTAAGTGATTTTTTGGCTAGTAATTAATCACTTAAAAGTACTATTAAAAGCACTGTTAATAGTGCTAGCCAAATCACTAGCCAAAAAATCACTTACAGTATTAAATTTCTATAAGGGTTTTAGCCAATTGATGCTAAATATGAAAAATACATTTCTGCGAATGCGTTAGTATATAAATCAATCGATTTAATTAATTATGCCGATATTCACTCGTCTTAATAACCAGATTTTGCCGATTCTCTAACCATGATCTTAATCACACGCGATAACACGGTTGTAGAGGATTAGAATAATGTCGCTGATGTAAACGTAGCTACGTAACGACTCTAACCGCATAGCGCCTTCGCTATAATTTCATTGTAATAGCAATGTCGTGTAGCGAACAGTGCTGGCTGAGGAAGTCGTTCTTCGTGCCGGTATACGAAGGTCGTTTAGAAACGATCGGCGAACGATTAGTATCGAAGAAGGAGGGACGAGCGCGCATCTGGCGCACCTGACGGTCAGTCGGACGATGCCTTATTCCTTCTCGGTTCCCCCTTTCTTCACAACCCTTCGACACAACGTGTATCAGCCGATAGACGTTGGGCCTCATAACGTCCGCTTCTTAATGATCGTTATTGAAATTTTACTGCCTCTTAATTAGGAATTAATGACTGGTTGCACTCTGGCCCCTGTCGTTAAGAAATTAGCGAGACGGACCTCGTTGCTTGATGATCGGACATTCCTCTAATTACTCTCGCGATATCGTTTCTATATCTTCACGGAGTGCTCTAATCTGTCTTCGAACCTGATATCATCTCTTACAGGCTTAAGGTATTTCGGCAATGTGATAATGAATAAAACAGTGTTACAGAAGAATTACAAGCATACAAGCATCACATGCTTATCATGAAATACATACACACAACATATACACAACATTATAGAGACATATCTTTGGAAATATGTTCATTTAACAGTGATTAAGATTATTGTTTAGTTCTTTTTTTTTTAATCGCAATCATTTTCTAGTATAATTTATAAAGCAATCATTTAATTTTGCAATTTTTTGATATATGTAAAGTTTTGAAACATAAATGTAAGAAATTTGACTAATCCTTCTAGAATTGGATATAAATATATTTGTAATTGTAAGAGACAAGAATGAGATATTTTTCGGATATACAGGAAAGAAACATCTGTTCACCGTTAACGCTATTCTTCATTTGCACACGGCCACTTTCGATTATGTAAAAAAGTCGTGAAAGTACGCGAGAGAAGCATACAGCGTGGTAACGTATAGCGAATTTTTGCGAATAATCGCGATAACATCTCCTCCCCGCCCGAAACATTTCGTCGAATCTTACCGGTCGATCTGCGGCTTACTTACGAAACGAGCGCGCGCTCGCGCGCGCTAGTGCGTAGTCGGCATTACGAATTCGTGCGTAGGCAATAAGAAGTACCCGTGGCGCGGCAATAAAGGAAGACGCGCCGGAGTGGGTTGCCTTGTTCACTTATGCGAGCGGCGCCGCTCGAGTGACTTCACGAACGGAATTTCACCGACATCTGCGTGTCCTCCGTGGCTTCCCTTCGGTTTCCTCACTCCTGATCGCCCCGCTTTACACGCGTGTCGACCTGCACGCACGCATGCACGCACGTACTGCGAGAATATGTTTTGCGGAACGTCGAACTCGCGACGACTCGAAACGTAAAGGTGCTGCGTCAGGGGTGAATGAGCACGACATACGGAGACACAGGCTAGCACACATATACTGATACGTGATCACGCTGCACCTTCTTGCTGTCGAACGATTCAGTAACCGACATCCGTCGGCCTTTTATCGTTACGTTGATGACGCGTTTGTAAATAAGCCTATGCTGATGTAGAGCTTTCGCGAATAATGGCACGATCAGGGTTTGGAGAACTGGCGATAAACATAGAGAAATAGCACTTAGATTTCGCCGACCGACATTTTTGCTTTGTCTTAATATTTGATAGATATGTGTGGAAAGGTAATAATTGTGCAAGTTCTATTTGTCTTTATAGATAGAAGCTATATATGTGTCGTCGTACAATTGTTAATTCAATCACAAAGCAAATACAAATTTGCTTGTAGAACACCGACGTTCGTGTCTTATTAAAGTCCGGCATAATACTTTACCCGCAATATTTCTTCGCATCGTGATTCTTTCTCATCGCGATATTATCGGGCAACGTACACGCGGCATGTAAACGACGAAGATACGACGGCAGAACAGACCTACTGTAATTTTTGAAATAAACTTCCTCGGTGGGAAGCACACACGATCGACAGGCTTGCGTGCACCGTGAAAACCGTTCGCCGCCTTTCGAGTATGTAGGAAACCGGAAGTTTTTCTTGGTGATAGCGCGAGAGAGGGAGCATGGAGAGGGGACGCGTTCCCTCGGCGGTGGCCGGTATTCGGAGTACAGGTGTAGGCTACCTGCCGGCGGTACCATCTACAAGGTGGCCCCCGTTAAGGGAAAGCTGCAGGCGCGATAAAGAGTTCAAATTGAAAGTTAATTTTCTGCAACCCGTCCTCGCACATTTCGTTCACCGTGGCACCTTTCCTTCTCACTTTCTCTCGTTCTCTGTTCTCAGATATTTAACCGATAATAGTTGTGAGTGTATCCACCTACCTATATCTACCTGCTGCCGTTGCTGCCGCTCGTCGTCTCGGCGCATGAATCGCACGAGCCGAACCATCGATAATTAATATCTTCAGCTCGTTTCGGCCGGTGCGTTCTAATTGACGATTGCAATTAGTTCCGGACTATATAACAGCTCCAATCGGCTCGACGGGCGTGGAGTGGGCCCAAACAATTCAACGAGTTCACACTTCCGTAGAACAACCCGATGGATTAGCATGTGCTCGATCTTCCTGGCTTTCATGCCTCTCAAGTGTCCAGATTATCATAATAGAAATAGTGTTTGCAAAACATAGATATTAACGTTAAATTTATGCATATAAATTTACATAAAGCAAGGATTAATCACAATATCGGATTTATCGGATAACAAATAGGATATTACAACTGAAAGTTTATTCCTGAAAAGATTATTACTGATTAAGAATTTCTAATTCAACATAATGTTAATTTTTTAAGGCAATTCTTTAAAATATTAAATATGAAACCACCCCGTTATCCAATCAATTTGCCGATCCGCGTGTGTGCAGCATGTTGATACGTCCGGCACGCGCAACCCCTCTTTGCGGTCAAGGGATGGCGGAGCTGGTGGTCAGGTCCACGAGCTTGAGTTCTTCGGTCTTGCCTCTCGGAAACGGTTCGTATCTCCGGGGCCCGTACAATTCGTTCTCCCGGTTTTCCACAGGGACTATTAACCCCCCCCCCCCCAGTAACGTGTGAAAACGGCTATAAATTTTGACGGCGCGGCGTAATGGGTGGTAGGACTTTAAGGATGTATAATATGAACAAGGGGCACTCCTTCACTCCCCTCTCCCTCCTCCTCCCATTCAACCTTCGGGCCCTACTCGCGACTCCGACACCCTCGCACGCGCATAAGAATGTGTAGTAATATACTCCGCGCGCGCTAAACCCCATCCACGGACGGCGAAAGGGGTAAGTAAGCCCGGTGCTCCTACGGCCGCATAAACATAAATTATCAGCTGGTAATTACGAGATATAGCTAACCCCTTCCTCCTACCATCATCTAACGGCACCATCAGCGACACCATGGTACTGCCGCGTCGTTGTCGTTGCCGTCCTTGCTTTCCTTTTCTTCGGCGAGGAACACCGCCTTGGATGGTGGGAAAAGTCTCAAGCCCGGGGAGGGGATGCAACAGCTCCCTTTCATCCTTAAGCGGACGAAACAAAATTGCGTGGACCGCCTAATTGTTATATACATTCCATTAGGTTAATTGCTGAATTAAGACTTCTGCTCCGCGTGCGGGTTCTCGCGCGGTGTGTATGAGTTATGATCGAGAAGATAATGGGCGTTATAAAGAATAACGATTTAACTGTCCTAATGACTCCATTAGCTGCGATAATATATACATGACGTCGCACATCGAGAAAGAAGAAATATGGAAGAATTCGCTAACCGGTATACATGCCGTAATATAATAAACAATGAGCACTTGGGTGTCGCTATAATTATCCATTTATTATTCGTATTATTATAATATCACCGATGATCTCGAGAAAAATATCGTATTGTACGTATTGTGTACAAGACCAGTCGACGATCGCGAAGCTCCTCTGGAGACTGCGCCATTCAAATAAGCTCCAATCGGGAGCGGACGCGCGTGGCGACTCTTGGTCGTCCTTTTATCGGTTCGCGGGATTCCTCCTCGTCTCCTGCGCCACACGTGATTGCCCTGCGTCCTGTGGGAGGGCAGACGCACAAAACATAATGCGGCGCGCGTAAGTCGAAGAACCCGCACCGATATGGGTGGCGGACGCGTGTGTCGGGGCATCCTCGGGTCCTCCGGGTCTTTGCACGTAGCATCGGCGCGCGTATGCGTGTGAGTAATTAAAGAGAGCGACTGTCACATCCGGCGACCCACGCGAGCAGGGTGCGGCCCCGGTGGTTCGTCCCCCCCCCCCCCGTCCATCTGCAGGTCGCCGTGCTCTTCTTTCTTCGTCCATCCCTGCTGGGCAGCCCTGCGCCACGTCACTCTGTCGCGCCACGTCTCTCTCCTGTCCCTCGTCCTACGCTTACCGAATCCGTCTCATTTTCAAATTCTCCCGGCGTTGGCTCGCTGTATCGCGCAGTCGAGTTCACCGCGGTACCTCTTTGGCGAGCGGCGAGATTAACTAGCACGTGCCGAATATGGCAAATGCATCGACTCAATCATTATACGGTTTCGTGTCACGCTCGATGATCGTGTACCGTCTTCCTCGCAGAACGGTAATCGATGAAAAATCGGCTTTATCTTCTGCAGACACATTATGCGAGCGTAGCCGTACAATCGTATCGATATACGAATTATCAGGTTGCTATATAATAGTTAGCTTCGCGAAGGTAGGACGAGACAGGATTTTCTTGCGTCATATCTAGAATTTATATTTTAATGCTGAGACGAGTGCTATGACGATCGTTGATCATTATTAATTATCATAAAAAATGAAATTGCGAGATAATGAGTATCGATGTATGCATAATTTACCATAATAAATGTCCAATATCGCGAAACAAAGGAATATTAATTCCAAAGTCTGTTGCGATTCATGACTCGCAGGTGAAAGATTGTATTCTTTTCATTTTGATAAAGTTCTCGACTTTCCCATCCGCCTCTCGAAGGCAAGGGGTAAGTACATAAAAGATAAAGCACCGCGGAGGTACCGCGGACCTGCAATGTTGCATTCAGCGCGTGCCCCGGCTAATAAATAATTAAAACTTTTGTTTCGAAGGTAGCGGTGATGTATGGCCTCTTCCCGGGTGTCCCAGCCGCTGAATAATCGCACTTTATGAATTAAGGTTATGCTTTATGTTAAAAGATTCGCTCGGCATCTGTTTCTAATTACCCGTTAATGGCTATAGCGCCGGCAGTAAAGCATCCGTTACCATAAGCTCTACCCACCTATTGTACTCTTGCCGACTAATACATTCGCGACGGTAAGAGGCAGCCACTTAAAGACACTCACATGACGTATCATAAAAATATTACAGAAATTTTAGCCTTACGATCATTATTATTCTTTAGATCTACTTGTGTGTTTTAAAATCCGAAATTTAATTTACAAAATTTATTTTTATTTTTGTCGCAATATTCGATAATATACTGATTTCCGATCTTTCAATTATTGATAAAATTTTGGCTGTCGCAAAGTTTAATTAATATTAGCAACGTAAAAAATGACTAGCATTCCGAGAAGAAATATCTGATTTTTCACAATCACGAGTGAAAAAAATTCACTCGCGGTTATGAAAAATCTCAGGAAAAACGGAGCTCTTTGTGTTGACGGTCAAAGACTGGGAGCATTGCGGCTCCCTTGTTAACTCGCAGCTAAGGAAGGGGATTTCGCGTAAGGCATGCCGGCAGTGGTTATCTCGCCTCGAACCCCATTCAACAGTAAATCAAGGATTTCTTTTAACGAGCATTAATTGTTTTTGCGATAGTGAAAATTGCCTGGTGGGACAGTTAAAGCAAACGGCGTCCGATATTGCCTGTCGAGCGGCATGTAAATGGTCCTTTCATTCCTGTCGAGACGCACATTCGCCTGCTATCTTTCGTAGCGGTTTAAAATGTTTTCTTCTTTGATAGTACATTGGCGAAACGTCTTTTCTCAGATATCTCTATCGTTGCGATAAAAAAAATTGCATAATTGATTATTTCACGCTTAAGAAACGGTCATTGAAATTCATATCGGATTTGTACATGTATTGCGTATTGGTGTATTATTAATTTAGATTATTATACATTTAAGTCAACCCTACGTTAATTAATCCGCGCTTCATATGATTATAAAAAAAAAATGTTTGCCATATCTCCTCGCGCAGTCGCTTCTGACATTTCCCGCTCGGCAAATTCACTCTCGCGTTTCGACGAGGATAAACAATCGCAGACGAGAACCTTCCTCGTCGTCGCAGTTAGCTGCCTAGAATTACTTTAATGCCAGGCACAATGTATGCCACCCCGGCTAGGAACATTATCCCGATGAGGGAGAACGGGCGACGCCGGCAATGCCCCGAGAGGGAAGGAAGAAAAGAGGCTTCCAATAGGAAGAGGAACACGTAGGAGAGGAAGAAGGAGGTCCTCGGTAATGGTATACAGCAGGGAACACAACTCTTTGGCCCATAGATCAATGGTTGGCAATTATTGTAAGTTCATTAGAGCAGCACGTTTCCACTCTCCTCCCTCCTCTACGTCTGGTTCCCCAAGTCCCCGGGTGCTTCTATCCGACGTTCTCCATCTTCCATCCTCGCCCGCCTCCCGCCATGCTCGGAAGAAGTCACCGCGATCCTACGCCACCCCTCTCCGCCGTAGCGCCCGCCGCCGCCGCCGGTCCGAAAACCCCTTCTCGCGAAGCTGAAATTGCGACATTCCGCGCGAAACGCCGAAACTATTTGACTCTGTAATTTGTGATTGTAGTTTATTGTGCGGATAGACTAACGGACCGGGCGGTGCAACGCTGTTGCTCAGCTTAACTCCCCGGGCGACTCTTCCGTGCAATTCCAACGGCGCCGGGGTTGAAATTCCTTCGGAAGTACGGCCACACGCGCGCAGCGCGCGCGTTATAGATAGCGTGATCTTTGAAGGTACCCTCTTGAGTCACGACAGATTGATGACTGGGCAAAAAACCCTCGGTGACACTCGCTACATTGGCGATGCAACGGTTTGGATTAAAATTGTGGCCGATCGTGAATCGTTTCTAAAGTCTTTAGAATGCGCCAGTTCTTACTATTTCACAATTTTAATTAAAACGGATCTTCATCGTTATCGCTGTTCTCTGCAAATCGATATTTAATCGTTTTGTTAGGAAAAAAACCACTAACGGTCTTTTACAGATATTATAGCATGTAACATTGCATGCCTCTGACGTGTTACGAAATTCAGTTTTTACTCTTTAATACAGTTTTTAAATAGCAAATTAGCGCGTATATACGTCTAATGTATCAACGTATTCGCGAGACATTCGAAATCCGAATGGGCTATTCGCGATAATGACGATGCTCCGAAAGATGCAATAGGGCAATTACCATCCTTCCCTCTCTCCCCTCTCTCTGCCAGTCGCGCTGTGTGACGACACGATGAAAATTGTCATTACGCGAACTGGCGCGACAATTATCGCGGCGTTCACGATTGCAATTTGCCACCGTCTGGGAACGGTCTGGGATTACTCAACGAATCATCTTGTAACTTTTAACTACCAGCCAGAGCGCGGAGGGGCTTCGCCGGCTGAATTCCGCGCACTTCAGGAATCCGGAGGAAAGGAAACGCAACGCGAAACGTTCATATATCGACTGCGCCGTTTTTTATACTTGACGTTTCAGATTCGCGTAAGAGTTTTGCATTGTTTGCAAGTCATATCGTTCTGTCGACGTATCGCGTCCCAATCTCTTCGTAACAACTCATAAGAACAACGATTAGGAGTCGTTCGCGTACGCATAACGATGGAATCCGTTGTCACGCCGGGCGTCTCGCGCAATAATAATTTATCTTATTTATGGGCAAAATTACGCGGGGCAAATATGAATATGTAACGCATTTTGCTGATTGAAATTTTTCCAAGATTATTTTTCCGCGGACCCCTCGGAGTGTCTTTACCGTCCGACCCCTCCTCCTCCTCCTGGCATTGTTTTTTCTCCCCGCTCGCGCATTGTCTACGTCGCATTCTTCGGGAACACCCTCTCGACGTAGAGACGAGTCGCGCTCCTAAAGCGCATTGATCCAGTAATTTACCGTGTTACGGCACTCGCGACATCGTTATGAAGATTACAGCCGCGAAAAAGTGTTGTCGGAATTACGAGCGTGCCGAGAAGTGGGTATAATGCACGCGTTTGTAGAGTCGGTGCTCTTTTGTAATAGAAATTACCCGTATAACCCGTACTTGGAAGAAATGAAATAGCGATGTGCCAAGTGGATCATCAGGTTTCGTGATTTATACAGCGCGTCGTCTTCGTGAAATGTATTCGTGAATCTTAAACTCCTTATGGCAAAACATAATTTTTATATCTTCAGTGATGAAAAGAATTCTTGCGCATACTAATCTTTGAATCATGCTTTTCAATTAATTTCAACACATTTACTAATTTTAATCTGTACTTTATTTCTTTTTAATAGAACTTTAATTTAACATTTATTATTAAATTTTATTATTAAAATATACAAAGTTAAATGCATTCGAAAATAATAAAAAGTGATATCCAATCAAAACTGTGTTGTAAATTTGTTTTGTGGTATCGTTGGCCGTCAGTTTGCATTTAGTTTGTAATCTTGTATTCCCTTCCGATTATCAGGAAAGCAATAATTTTCGGGAGTTAGGACACGAAATAAGGGACGAGACGAAATAAGACTATTAGATCTTTATTGCTGATTCACGTCGGTACTGCTCACTCGGCATTTAAGCGGAGAAGCAGGGCGCGATTTTAAAAAGGAGCTTTAGCATGTCGCATCGCTCGGTAGGAAAAACAAACCACGCAGGTAACAAGCACCCGAGGATAGGATAAGACGAGGGGTGACGGCGCGGGGGCGAGCCCTGGCAGGATAACAATTCTTTTCCACGACGGCGGAGGACCGCGGCCGGGAAATTAGCATCGATAAATTTTCCGGCGCGTCGTTCCGCGTTGTCGACTACGACGACGACGATGGCGGCGGCGGCAATGGTGACGGCGGTGGCGGCGGCGACAACGACGCCGGCATGGATATAGCACCGCGAAAATGACACGATGATGTATAGGCGACTGTTTTAAGAATTATTTATTATTTATTGCCGCGGGACCTGCCTCAACGCAGTCTGAACGCATACCTCCTGGCACGAACGCCACGCGATGACATAGGGTAATAATTTGGTAGATTTTCATGATACTTAGATCAGACCTGTTCTCGCGAGTAAAACGTTTCTTCTTCCTGTCTCCGTCGTCCCACAGAAAGAACGGAAGAAAACAAGGACGGATACTTTGCTGGTTACACTCACAGATCATTGCGTGCATATGTATCCATTATATTGATTCATTGCAGTCAGATAGTTGTTGTCGCTAGTAAGAATTATATATACGGATGCAGAGATAAAGAACTTTCGGTAAACTTAAATTTATTTCATATTTTTGTTCTTTAAATGCCAATTACACATGCCGTAACTTAATTCTTTGAAATCTTATTATTAATAATCTTGAGCATTTTAGTTTACGAAACATCAGCGCTCTTATAAGGATCAACCGCTAAGCTGCGGCGCAGCATTTCTATTTCCTCGCGAGCTATTTTCTGCATTACGTAACACAGTATTCCCGGACGGTGGTACGAATCTTTTCCAAAACGCCAGCCTCGCGCAGGCCGGCGACGTCGCGAGGAACGTCACGTTCTTGATCTCCAATTATGCGCGAGCGTTGTGCGATCGCGCGCCCCGAGAATCGTGGGTTTCCATTATCGCGCGGCCAGAAATTAAAACGCAATCACGTCGGCTTGCAGAATTCCGCCACCGCGTGACGTGTTTCGCGCGGCTCCGAAAGTCTGTCGAAAGGCGAAACACCTAAGACAGATGTTTCGCCGAGTGCAAATGTTGCTAAATTCGAGCCGGTTGCAATTAGGAAGTGCGCGCGCGCGCGCGCGCGCGCGCTCGCGCGCTTTATTTCGCGCTTAATGAACTTGCGGAACGCGCGATGATAGGCGCACGTGATCGTTTAATTGTTGACAAGCAGAAACGCAAAGAATGTATTTGTGCACCGCTGCTGTATTTAATAGTGTCAGTTACGTTGCAGTGCTCTAATAGGAGTTTATGATAGTTTTCGTAATTGGATCGCAAAGTTAAATGAAGTTAAATGTAGCTATATGTAGGAGAAATATACTTAAAACACGGTAGATCGCAAAATACTTTTATTAATAATTATATTTCCCGATAATTGTTATATATAATTATATCATTGATTACATCAATGATAATTTTACAAAGGCAACAAAGACACCCGATTACACATCTTTTATTTTCAATTTCTTTTCGGTATCATCTGAAGAATGAAACGTATATCATTCTTAAAAGAAAATGGAACTAATTGGAGGAGGAGAGGGTGGTATCCTCTTGAAAGTCGTGGACTTTGTAGCAAACAAGACACGTGCTACGATAGGGCGACTAGACGAAGACGTATGAGCGAGAGAAAAACAATGAAACAAGAAAGGAAAAACGCGCAAAACCGGGACTCTTCTAGCAGTATCTGGAATTCTAGAGTATACGAGTCGAGAGTGTGTACACCATGCTAGCGAAAGATAGTTGGCGTACTTCAAAGATGAAAGGAAATCATTATTTTTTTTATAATGAAACGCAAACGAGATATTTAAGCTCTGTGCCTTCTAGACCTCCTGGTCGAAATCACACTTCCGAATTGCTCGACGAGTTTAAAAAAGGATGAGATCCTTATTATACTCCGCAATTATATGTAAAAATCGTTATTTCCACACTTCAGAAAAGTCTAACATGGTTGAACTGCAACACACATACATACACACACACATTAATTTATTAATTAATATATATTTATTATGGTACATTATAAATTTTTTTCATCTTTTGTGCATATTACTTTCACGTATTGTATCTCGGAACATATACTGCACTCCATCGAAAGCTAAAATCCGATCTCGCCGCTTTGTATCAAACGCCGAGCTTTATGCAGGTATCCGTAACGGACGCAGCAATTTGAAACGATTTATCGTGAAGAGTAACTTCGCATTATGGATCGCTTAATGCGGATAGACTTAACAATACACAAAAGCGGGGGTTATATCGGGTGAACCTCGCCGAGGGTGGGAGTTAATAGGACCTCATTGTTACAGGGAGGAAATTCGATAATCGCTCGGCATACACGCGCACGCACACTAACCGGTGCACCTTTCTCCCCCCCCTCTCTCTCTCTCTTTCTCTTTCTCTACTCCACTCTATTCCTTTCTCCTTCTCTCTTCCTCGCCTTGCTCTTTCTCCTTATCAAGCATTTACTTTCTCTCTCCCGTTCCACGGTTTCTCCCCGTCACTGCCTTAGAGAGAACTTTGACTAAACGCCTCCACGCTTCCTTAACCTCCCCATTAATCAATATTAAATCGCCCAAAACGTTCCTTTGTTTATTGACTGGCAGCTAATAGGTTTTCACCGCCTTGACTTCGATGAATTCATCGGCGGCGACGACGACGATGGCAAAAACGACGACGGGGGAACTACCGTGCGCCTTCTCGTATATCCTCGCATTCTGCGCGAGATGATTAAGCTTTAGCTCTCCTCTCAAAGATCCTTCATTGTATAAACGGTGTAAACTGCTTTGCGAATCAGCCCTGTCCGCCCGTCGTCACTGTTACACCTGCGAGAACGCTCACGGAGAAAATTGCTTTCGCGCACGGCACCGGCTTTGTCCGCGCCGATCGAAAGTCGGCGGACTCGTTAACGATAATAAATCTAATTGTTGCGCAAAGAATGAAGCCACATAAATCCATTAGCCGTGATTGTGGGCTCCAGACAAACGCGAGTACGCGCACGGATGATGTCTGGAACCCATGTGGACGTTCCAGGTCTCTGCGAATTATTAATCGGCACAGAGATTGGAAATGTTAGAGTTCTGTTAGCTCTCTGTTACAGCTCCTCAACAACCGAAATTTCAGTAAAATTATTCAGCGCGAATGCACTCGGACGACCAGATACGCTTCGATAAATATTTAATCTTTCAATTACAAGAGTTAATAGAGGAAAGGCATGATGAAGTTACGAAATATCGGTATGCATTCATACTCGCTTACAATCGCACGTAAATCGTCCGTTTCGAATTCGTATTGATTTAGTACATGTTATTAGTATTTGGTGCATGTTAGATTCTCGTAGATTCGATTCGACGCGAAATATTCAAATTGCGATTCACTGCTGCAGCTACGGATAATGTCAGCGTTGCGGACATCGGAACTACGATGCAACGTCGCGAACCGTGTCTCCCGCCTTCGATAAAGAACAAATAATCATCGCAAACCTCGGTTTCCGCAAAGACTGTTCAGTGGCGTGCAATCTTCTCAGTTGGTATTATTTCTTAGTCCAATTAGTTTAATTGTATACTCGCGCAGCTGTTGCAACGGTAGACTTTGTAACTGTTGCTAACGGACAAAGAGGTTGCATTGCAGAATGGTAGATAATGACGGAAATTAAAGAAAAGATATCGCAGTTAGGTGCAAATCGCGGGAGAATCATCGTATTGTGTAATCTATATCTCGAGTTGTCTAAACTCGTCTCCGAAGAACAAGGACTTATTTAATTTTTTTTCAATTATTCGAATCTCCTTTCGATAGAAAATGCCAATTTTATCGAGCAATATGTCTTATTATGATAATACGAGCATAATTTTAATTCGGTTTTATTCGGTACACAAAAAGTTATCGTTATATTGCACAAAAGTCTTGAGTGTTAACGCAACTACGTTAAATCACTGTCTAAGAAGAGCTTTCGAGATACGGTATTCGAATATCGGACAACGTCGCGTAATTTTGGCTTTGTCGCGAACATCGGAGTGCCGCACTCATTTGTCGGTGACGATTGCGGTTTCCACGATATTGAAGAGTCTCATTAGTGCTGTTTGTTATTGTTTGTGCGCTACTCACTGTGAAAAAGAGTGTGATACGAGAGAGTGCCCGAGGTGTCACAGTGATCCCGCTGATTCTCACACCTCCTTTACCGCCGTTGGGAGTCGTGCTAACCCCCTTCCCTCCTCTCTTTCTCTCTGCCCGGAGTTTGAGCTACTTGCCCCCATTTTTGGTTTCCTTTTAAGCATGTTCTTCACAATAATGCGAAAGCTTGTTAAATACAAGTACACTTGGATATACAAGGATACGCTACGCTCCATGCTCATTGGACGCGACACCGAAAAGGCCGCGATATTTCCGGCATATTCGACTACATGTCCTATTGTGCGCGCGTCCTTGGGTTCCGTTAAAAATGGAACAAAGTGGTAGGCATTCTTTTCGCAAAAATGTAGTATAAAAAATAATTTTCGTATGGAATTGTTTTTTTATGTCAGAAAATTTATCGCTTTATGTTCTATTCGTTAGCCCTGTTTTTATGCAATTACGCGTTTTTTCATCTTAGTAAAAATCTTTGAACATACTAGATCGGCAAAGCATACGACATAATTCGGAACTTGATTTCGCGCAAAATCGTGCGACGTCGAACAATCGAAAATTTCATGGCATTTGCATCGAAGATGGCAAAGGTACGACTGGTTGTTTGCCTCGGCCTTAGCCGGAGCAGACAATTATGCACTCTTTTCCTATTCCTCCCTTCCGTCTTTGCCATCAGCGTTCAGCACGCGGCAGCAGCGCGTGCTCCCGCAGTTATCTTGAGATTTGCTGCTCATTAGCTGGCGACCGGTAGAGATGCGAAGTTTCATACTGGCTAACAGAACCAAACGCCAGTCTGTAAACGAAAAATTCGTTGTCCCTCCCTCTTTTTCCGCCGAGAAAAACAATTCGCAGCTGTCCTTAGCAATGCAAACGCCGTAAGGGACAAAGAAGGCTGAAGAGGAACGAGTGAATCACGAGGCCCTCCGCGTTTAATAGAGGGCAACGATTCCACCTGGTGAGATAATTACATGCGAGTAAAAAGCCTATTATTATGCCGAAAGGTGATAGTTGTAATTTTATCTGCCTTACCTGTGTTGTCGGTTCATGCATGTCAAATTGTTCCGCTAATTCTGAAGGAATGGATAATCACTGTCTGGTCGTTGTACAACTTTATTCGAATACATTCTCGAGTCTTTCGAAAATTAAGACACACTTTGAAATTGTTTCTACGAACATTTATTTATGAATTCTTGCGATGCATTTCGTACATAACACACTGTCACTTTTATCTTAAAAATATTCCTACTTGAGAAAGAGGTATATTATACAAGTATTTATGTAAGAAGGATTATATGTGTAAGAAGGATAATCTGTATGTACGCAAATTTATCTTATTGAAAGACGTAGGTGACAGACACGTTGGGTATATCACGCGATAGGGGAGAGATTCGCGAGACATCGAGATTGGATAAGGATGCGCCATGTTTGTTAACGACAGACAGGCACCTTCTCCAAGCCAGCGCAAACGTGTACAGATCTAAGCTGATTCCTCCCTCTTAAAGTTTCCCAGTCTCATCCCCTGTGTTCCGCGGCCTCGTCTCTCCGCTCCATCGAGCTTTCAGGATTCATGTGTCGGGTCTGCACGAACAAGAGAATAAATGAAAGAGACGGAGCGAGAGAGGATAGAAATGAGTGAGGTCGATGGATGTGAGGGCGGGTGAGGCGCGCGGAGGTATATGAAACAATCGCTTCATTGGAAAGTCAAGAATCTCTTGAGCCCGTCGGCGTTTGACTTGCCATTAGGAGCGTCAGTTTTAATTGTGCCTGCACTCTCGTCCTCATCGTTGACGTCGTCGTCGTCGTCGTCGTCGTCGTCTATCTCTTGCAGTCTACAGCCGAGTCTCAGGTGAAGTGTATCGCCTACTACCCCGCGCGTATATGTCCCGCCGTGTCTACCCACCTACTCTTGTGCCCTTTAGCGATGTCTCATTAGTTGCAGCACTGCAACGGATGAGTACATCCTACTGCCACCCAACTACGCCCGAATCATCCCACCCGCCCTATACCACCTTTTCCTCTTTACTCCTCCTCCCGCAACCCATCTGGAAGACCCGTTTCCACCCCATCACTCGACAAACGCCTTCTTACCCGCGGCCACTTACTTTACTTTACACCATCGCTTGAAGTGACAGATGAGACCGGGGGGGTTAGACAGATGCATACGATCAGCGATATCGACTCGGATCGAAAAAGATGCATCAAGTTGTATTTACAATTATTGGTATATCTATCGATGCACTTTGATATAGAATTTAATTATTATTCTAATATATCACTATTTTGAAATAATCTGATTTTTTATATTTTGGATCCTCCTTTGTATCGCATTGTTGTTGATAGATTTCAGTTTATATTTTGATTGTCTCTTGTCACAAGGTACACAACTCGGGCAACAAATAATTTTTTAAGCAATTTTAGTTTTTTTCGCGATGAGGGAATAAGATGAGAATTCTCACTCGTTTACTTAACCGTTACTCGATACCTGAAACAAGCGAAGACGCCAAGCAACAACTCCGATACGCGGAGATGGAAGAAGAGTAAGAACTGGGGTGGATGTACGAATGCTAGATAGTAGCTCCGGGCGGGGCCTGATTATTTTCCGCTAGCACGTTCATTCAGGTAGAGAGCGTGGCGTGGCGAGGGGGTTCAATTGGAAACAGCAATCACTGCTCGCCTGTATTTTGTTCTCTTCTCGGGTGCAGCGAAGTCCAATAATAAGCTTTCTCCTATATTGCCTCTTCAGCCAGCTACCCCCCCGTCTTTTGCCCTCCGCAGCAGGCAACGGCACCATCCTTTCCCTCCCTTCTCTTCGTTTTCCTCCGCCGCCTGGCCCCCGTGCATTGCGCTCTTCCTTCGAGTTTCGAGCGTTTCGTCTCTCGTACGTTCCCCGAACGACCTCGGTTTCTGAGTTCGAGTCGTTTGCTGAGATACATCCCGACCTTGCCTCTCCCAGCCGCTCGTCTTCCGTCGCTACGCGCGATGCTCCATCGCTCTCGAGGCAATGGAATTTCTTCGTTCACCGGCTGACACGACCTGGAAAGGAACGTCGTGTCATATGAAACGTTTGATAAGCACGAAAAATATATAAGTTGACGAATCAGAAGTGTTTCGCACAGAATCGAAGAATGCAAGTATATCTACAGAAGGAAGCAATAAAGCTGTCATTTGTAAGATTTTACAAAATAGATCAAAGAGACGCGAGTATAATAAATCACCAATTTTCATGTTAGGATCCATATACAGAAGTTCTGAGAAAAAGTTTCGTCAAAGAAAACAGGATCGAGGATCAAGATATGGCGCTAGGAAGAAAATAAACGTCCGATTTACGAGCACGAGTATCGCTCGCACTATCTATCCTTGCAGAAGGTTAACAAAAACAGCCACGCTACTCATCGTTCATGTCTCCTAAAATATTATCGTTATTTCGGAGAATAGTGGTCAGAAGCGGCGGCGGAGGGCTGGAACGAAATGACAGAGGAAAGGGGGAAATGACGGAGAGTGGAAGGGAGAGAGAGAAGAGGAAGAGAGGTGAAAATGCGCGGCACGTGAGCGCGCGCCGCGACGTTATATCAAAAGACCAATTACAATAAATTCCGAGGACGTCGTTTACCGCGGCGGAACACGAAAGGGCATTAATCCGCGAGGATTGTCAGCGGATACGGTGATAATGAAACGAATCGGTCTTTTATCGGTCCCCGAGGTACTACTGCCTAAAGTTCAATCGTCGATGACAGCCACGAAAATATCACTTCGTATCCAGTCGATGCAAAGTGTTCATTGCGGTCTCGTGCGTTATCGCTTCCTGACATTTCAAAGTCAGAGGGGGGTCCAAAGACCCGTTATGCATTCTCATTCAATCGGACGAAAAGTGTCGGGATGTTCCTATAGAATATGTGACAAAACGCAGATCCTCTTTTTTTATTTAGTATTCCTATTCAATTATTATTCGAGAAATAAACAACCTGCAAAATATTCACAATTCCATGTGTAATATGAGTGTAATTATGTAAATATGTAATTTTGTAAGATTAAAGGAAATTATTTTGTAATCCATTAATAGAGAAATATTCATAACGATAAGAATTGATGATGAAGAACGGGGCATCGAATTGCGTTAACAAATGCCTGTTTAATTTACTCGGCAGAAAGAAGCGGTGGAGTGAGCAGAGATAAGGGTTGAATAGAAAATCCAGGTTGCGCCCGGTCCACCTTTAACCGTAAACGGAGTGACGCACGAATTCCACGGATTAGATCATGGCAGTCGGTCGTCTCCCGAAATTAAGTTTACCCTGGCGGCAATTACACGAGCGCTAACGCCAACCCTTTCCCTCGGTAACCGGCACATAAATATATCGATTCAATTCCGTTTCGGTGGCGGGTATCCACCGTCCCACCTCTCGCGCGCTCCCTTCTCCCCCGCCGACGCGACCTTCTATAAAAATTTATCGACTGGCAAATTGTTTCGCGCTCGGCGGTCCGGTGCGTGGCTGCAATTCCACGTGTGGACAACGGGATGACCGGGGCGCGCGTGTTTGTGTTCCGCCCTGCGAGAGCAATACGATCCATGGGTATGAACGCGCTTGCCATCGAACAAGGGCGGGCACGCGAAAAGTACGAGAGAATGTGTGTGAGAGAGAGAGAGAGAGAGAGGCAGCGAGAAGGAAGGGGATGTGGAGGAGAGGGACTGACCGAAGTGACCATCGCTACTTCAAGCTCGCAGTCTGCGCGACGTTAATTAACAAAAAGTCATTAAACTTTCCACGACGAGCGGAACGAAAGAGCGGGTCCATACTGTTTCCAAGGATCGATGTACCCCGTTTATACTCCCAATGTATATTTTTTTTCCAAGCGGACGCGACACTTACATTCAACTTGTGATACCTGGCCTTCGTTAACTTCAGCATTCGGGATTACGAATGGACGGCGAAAATTTTGTCGGGCGCGGAGATAAGCAGGCAGAAAAAAAGAATGTTTGAGTAAACAAGGAATGTAACGGCTAGAGTAAGGGAAGGGATTAAGAATGATTGTATGGTTTAATTATAATTAAACAGTGTAAACGCGATAAAACGCTTCAAATTTCGAGCCTATTCGAAGAACGTCCTGATGTCCGATGTACATATGTGTACACACGCGAATTCGCCTACATACACATGGAACCCGTGATTTCATGGAACATTTAATCACTGTATTGGTAAATAGCTGCAACACACTCAGACAGAATTTAGAAACCGACTTTTCTTTTATTCGTCAATTGCCTAGTTGGTAAAGTCAACAAAACATTAACATTTCTCAAAAATATGATTCTTTATTGATAGTTTAACGATTAAAGCTTCCTCCATTCTTAATTAAGAAATAGATGTGTCAAAAAGTACGGATTATTCTGTGTAGAGAGAACAACTTTCTTTTTTGAGGAAAGATCAAATGAGTTTACTAAACGCTTGAGCGCAATTAAGACTATCACCGAATGCGCTCTCATAAGAAGCCATCCGCGCCAAATAGTTACACTGTAGTGAACACACTCCTTTCTCTTTCAGCCGTTCCTTCGTTCTCATTGGCGGTGACGCTGATGAGCAGGAAGAAGAGTCGCGAGGAGAGACGCACAGGAAGGATCGTTTGGATTGCGACGGCATGAACGGAGGGGTATGTACCAATTACACAGACAACTATTGTGCGGCTCTCATTAAACGACGCCAACAAATTCGATTACTCCTGGTTTGAAATTTTGCTGTTCAGTAAATGGCGGTATCACCGCCACTACCATCGATGCTAGAACCGCCGGGGCGCCGCCGCCGCCGCCGCCCTTCTGTGAGAAGGGTGAAAATACACCCGAGAACCATTTTCCTCGTTTCGAACCTAGTGCACACCCTCCTGGCTCGCGGAAAATTTATTTTACGACTAAACAGAAAATTAGTGAGCGTTTGGGTTTGCGGTGTTTAGGTCTTTTAGCGCTGCGCCACGACTTGGCGCCGTGGGAAATGAAAAAGCGTGCATCGCGGAGGTGTTTTTCATGTGTGTCGGAAATAATTGACTCTTGTTGAGTGTAACATTCGCTATACATTAGTCGTGTGTCAAGCTTATACTGCAAAAATGTTCCTTATTTATTTTACCACTCGATGAAATAATATTTTGAAAAAAGTTATTAGTGGAAAATCTGATTTATAATTTTTTAATTTAAATATTAACTTCTAACTTTTAAGATTTTGTTTGAAATATTTTTTATGAACAAGACCAATCGGAAAGCTATGAATGGTTAAACGTCTTTTTCATTCGACAGTCCGTTGATCCTCGATTCGTGTCGCGAAACGACTTAAAAGAAATGTCTTAATTTCTAGTCACGTTATAAGCACTCGATTTGTACGACTGATTTTATTGAGCGAAGGATTAGTGCGAGCTTTTATTAATTTATCTTGATTGCCGACAGATCATTAACACCTGGCTAAGTGATTCACTCGTTAGAATGGACAAACATTTGCGATATCGCGGGAACAAGAATAAGATCGGTCGACTTTAATTGCACGGTGAATTAATCAAACTTGCGCCATCGTTCTACGAGAAGAACGTAAAAAGAAAAATATTTAATTGCCATCTTTGTGTGAAGGTCTCTGGGTAGATTCGGACTTGCGTGTGTGTGCGAGGGAAGAGAGGGGGGAGGGGCAAAAGTAATTTATTATTTAATTTTCTAGACGAGCAGTTTTTATCTCGGGTTACCGCCAAGCTACCGTGACCGAAAAGCTGCTCTTCCGCGTTATTGCTTAGTAACCTCTGGCCAGTAATGGTTATGTTTGTCATTATCGCTATGGCGCACGAATCGTCTGGCCGGACCAACCGACCTCACCCGATGAACTGCAGTACTCGAACTCGTTAGGTCGAAGCAGTTTTCCAGCTGTTTACCCTATCCGAAGCATTTTGATAAAAATTACTGACGCAAATGTACCAATCTGTCTGCACATGTGATCTATATATCTACAAATTTAATCCCTTCGCGGCGAGTCATCGTTTACCTCTTCGAGGAAACTATAAATAGTGAGAAAGTAGAAGCACGTCGATGCAGAATAAGATGTTATAGGGTTGCCTCTACACAACGCGACATGTCGCAGCTGTATTTACACAGACGGTTTCCAGCATGACTCCCCCGTTTAATTTTTCTTTCCCCGATTCCGTGCCTTTCAGAGTAAAATAAGGAAAATATCAGGCCTCAAACTTGAAAACGTACATTAAGTTCCATAAATAAAAATACTTCTTATTCTCGAATGTCTGACTGTATAAAAATTAACATTTTATCTCAAGATAAGTATATTTATTTCATTATTTGCGAAGATAGCATGTTTGCAATATAATATCGAAGTGGCAAACGAATAATCAGTCATAACTCTATCAATAAGAAATCTTTTTTTTTATAAACGTATAAATCGTTGTGTATCATTATGCCCAAGTGTATCATCTTGGGCATTAATAATCCAGGGCATTTACTATCGCGTCTCGGCGCAGTCAAACACGCGCACGTCGGTAAAGTTGTTTTACATAATATCACTATAAATTAAAATGTATTATGCAAGTTAGTCGGTCTCGTCGGCAGCTTCTCCGGGACTTCCAGAGACTCGATTGTGGCCACGCGCGTTCCGCGTGCGCGCGCGCGGGAGAGAGAGCGAGTTTTGCGGTGCCACTGTAACTGCGGGAGAGAGGAGAGACGCTGAAAAAGGTAAAGGGGGCTGCTCAGAGTACCGGTGGTGAAACCAAGGGGATGGCAAAGAGAGCACCGTAGTAGCGCGAGGCAAACACCGGAGAGGTTCTTCGAGATGTACCCACCTTGGCCGGTTAACGGCGGAGTTTCCTCATAAACTCTTAGGAAACTTCGCAGACAAATACAGAAATATTTTGTAATGGAAACACGTCCCACGGAGATTAAATATCGCAATAAGGATGACGAGCGCCACCGCGAAAGCGCTTATTCAGGAATCCCGATACTCGAATCAAGAGCGAATTGAATTGATTATTCATTGAACGAAATAAATTACGACCGGGAAGAGGTGTTAAATCTCTTAAACGTAAAACCGCGTTGAATACTCTATGGAAATTTTATAAAATGTTATGGCATTTATCCGAATCGCAGGGACTGTTAAATAGCTTCACTTCCTCCCAAAGAGGAATGTCGGAAAAATAGAAATAAATGACTTGAAAACTCCAGATACATACAAATAAATCAACTGTTATATGCGATACATTCGTTTCAAAGTGCGCGGGAATGGTGACAGGTACACGTGAATTCCCTTTAAAACGACGGATTATATCAATGTTCATATATTTTGATTAATTTTAAATTGCCGAATCAGAGATGCTATGTAAAAAAAGCAACTGTTCTGTAATCATTAATTCCAAATTAACTTGCGTTAAAAAATCACTTTAAGATATATTTGTACAAGTTTCATAATTTAACGTATAAAAAAATCACGATAAAACGATGAAACGGCGCGTATTAACTTAAGAGTTGCACAAGTCGTTTATAGAGAGTCGGTGTTTGATTGCCGGCAGATTTTTTCCTCCGTCTAATTATTGTTCCCCGGGCGATTACAATTCTCGATATGGTAGCCATAGTCGAACTACAGCAATCAACGAGATCGTAACCCTTCCTCCGCGCCGACCTCTTCGGGGGAGAACCTCGAGGACTTAGCAAGTAGTTAGTCCTTCGACTTTACCCCCTTGCCCAACCCATTGTCACAACGTCGAAGAAATGAACTATGCGAGTTGCTGCGAAATTCAACGTTGCAAATTCCGTGGCTGATCGCATTAATCTGCGTTACATCGTCAAACAAATTGCGCGCTTAAATATTAAAAAAGAGTCCTGCCATCGTGATATTTCACAGAGAATCGTCGCATTATTGAAATGAAAAATTTCACATTATAATTTTTAATGCTCTTTAGACGTAACGCGGGATAACTATCTAAAAATATTTAATTTTTTTTCAATCCATTAATTAATATTTGGTGTTAACAACTGTATAATGTGTTAAATTGAGAGGCATCATTTTTGCACGCAAATTTAGCATCGCCTTCGCGAAACAGACGCAAGGCACAGAGGCGTTATATCAAATTTCATTCCGCGTCTCCTTGATGCGCTCTAATTTTACCCAGCTTCATAATCATGATGTCTTTTCATTGTCTATATGCGAATTGGCGTGCGTGCAGAGTTCCATCTCGCTGTATCCGATCGATTCATATCGCGCGTCGTAATAGCACGGAAAACACTTCCGGAAACCATCACTGACCATCCACCAAGCCGAGCACTTTAACTCCAAGCGCGACCAGCGTGGAGAACCTGACGGATAACGACCGCTCAGAGATTAATCGGCGGTCACGGATTCTAAATTCTGCGACGTGGCTGAACTGCGACGATCGCTGCAGTTTGCGATGGCGAGAGGTTTATTCGATGCGACTTTGCACGTTGAAAAATATACCTGACTCGTAGTAATTCTGATTTAATGTTAGAGTCGCTTATATACAAGTTCTGAGAGTATATAAAAAGTCAACAAATAAATAATTTGTTTATAATAAATTAGCGCGCGCGCGCTTTGCTATTTCAGTATATAGATTATTCTACAAAATGTAAATTCAGAAAAAATAAGTTCAGCTTTCCTAAAAAATTTATTCTTATCGCTTATTTTAAACTTTTTATGTTTATCTTAAAATTTTCGGACAAAGTATCAAAAGTTATTTTATACATGTATCTATACTCATATATACTATCACGTCAATAACTTACTATTTCTGTAATCCAGGTAACATATTGCTCTCTTTACTGTACCGTCTATATATTCTGTCAATAACTGTCGTATTGCGCGCAAACGTTTTTGGCATCATAACGAGCGAACCGCGAGTAGCGGCACTTAAAGCCGAGTAATTCGAGCGGCGTGGAGAACTCGACGGATAACGAGCGGCCGAAGATTGATCGTATTACGACCGAGAATTCGAAATTCCACCAGGTCCGCGCTTTATTCGTCGACAATCTAGCGATATTAACTGGTATTTTGAACGCGACAACGAGGCGAGAAAGTGCGCGGCGCGTGTAGAATCTGCCGAGTCTCTTGCGCTGTCCGGTCGTAACAGCGTGTCATGTACGACGACATGTAGAACGCAGCGTTTAACCCGCATATTTTACGGTTACTATTACATCTTACCTAGCTCGAGACAACTTGTATAAGAATATCACGGAATAATATTTTAATATTTTTCGTTGCAAAGCTTATTTATTTCTAGAATCTCGAAAAATTATTTGATAGATGAAGAGTGTGTATTTTCGGTACTTTACAATCTCAAATGGTTATAACTATTTATATTTTATTAATATACATTTTCTTTTGTTAATAGTATATTTTTATTGTTAATTTATTATGTTATGAAGAAAGAAGATAATTTCGCGTGTAGTCCAAAACGGAGTTAAGTGGCTATTTATCAGCTGAATAAGAATAGAAAATTTTAGATTTAGTAATTTTGGATTGAACATTACATGTATATGTTTGTATATATACATGCTCACGATGATTCACTGATATCAGAGCGCATTTCCCGCGTGTACGTGCAAACGAGTCCCACGGATGTAAGCCCGTTATACATATATCGTCCGCCACTATGCGCCGCGACGATTTCGGTAAAATGTGTGACGGTCGAAGCGACGGCCAAAGCCTCCTTTGACTTCTCTCTCGTAACCATAAACTCTTGATTTATGCCACTTCGAGTCGAATACGCGCGCAGCCGGCGCGTTACCGTTCAAACGCCATCAAACCATGCGTGAGATCGACCTGTCGCGAAAATCGGATTAGCGGCCACACCGCCGTGTGCGTCGAACTCTTTTACTTTGTGGCGATATCCCGGCGATGCAAATAGGCAAATACCGGATGCCAAAGAAACCATCGAGAAGCCCGGATCTCGAGCTTAGTCGCGTCACATCTTACCTCGTCTTTACAGCTGCTTCGCGGTATGTCAAAGATACCAGTGAAAATTATTTTAATAAGTACACTTATGGTAACGTTCAAGAGTCTTTTATTTTGACAGATCTTTAGCAATGCTAATAACGTAGGCTCTTTATTCACATTTTATTGAGTTGATCTTTTTATTTAACCTCGTATAAATAACAACGTTGTCTTGGTGAATATTTTCTGTCATAGCAACTATAAATAGCCTGCCTTTATAGAATTCTCTTTAATACTAAATAATAAATTTGTATGTTATTTTCAAAATTGATAAGCAAATGAAAAAGGGATATAATTCAATACGACCTTTTTTGAGTTATTATAATCGTTGGGCGCTTTCTCGTTAGGTAAAACTTCACAATCCACTTAAATTAAGAATTGATTAATTAAGAGTAATTAACTTAATGAACTCTTTCGTCATTCGTTGCGCATTACTACTATTAACGTTTTGTCTAACGTGAAATATACTGTGCATGCAGTTCTGATATTAATATTTGCCAAGTGCAATGAGTAAACGCGACCTTGTAATCGCTAGAGTTGTCTAAGGTAATTAATGCCAGTTTAATTCACATTTGGTTGGTATATTATGTCGAGCTTAATCACAGAAGAAGAAGTGTAGCCAGATATGATGATAACTGAAAGAAATTTACGTTTATTAGAAATTCAATTTACATCGCGCATGTGAACAATCTTCGTAGAAATTAAACTTTATGTCTAAAGTTTAATTTTGTCAAAGCCAACGCCTTATTTTTAACGTTGCCAGTATATTGAAATAGACTGTAAGCACGCACACATATGTATATATGTAATGGTAGCGCAATGATAACTTGATCTACTGAAGAACCACTCGTTCTGACGCGTCGTTAATAAACGACTGCGTTTATGGCTGTTATATGCAAATTTTATCCCGTTTACCAACAATTTCAATATCGTTAATGCACACAACGTGTCTCATCATGGATATCGAGTGTGCGCGAAGGTATTTAGTTCTACACTATTGATGAGCTATCTTATTTTTTTCATCGGGCAATTATCGCGAGGTAATCAATTAGACTCCCAATTTCACGGTAAACGGAGGCAATTATTAGCCGCGCCTTAATCCATCTATTGGCTATGCAATATGCGATGACCGTGCGGTGTAGTTTCAATTACCAATAAATTACGTCAACTATGACGAAACCAGTCGTTTATTATACCTTCTTTGCACAGGGTGTTCCACAATCATCGTACATCATTTAACAGCATATCATGGAGATTGATTGGAGTCAGAAATCTTAATAATACGTAAATGTTACAGCAGTTTTTTAGTTAATTTTAGATATGATAAGTAATCGAAGTTAATAACCAATAGTGTTGTATAAAGTTTCTGACCTTTTGCGTAAAAATATTGTTTTTTTTTTTTTTTTAATGACGATAAGCTAACGGACATGATTAATTCTCAAGCAAAATTTATATAAGTAGAATTTCTATATTCATAGTTCTATGCAAGATTTAAAAAACCAATATTACATAAAAACGTTTTAGTTTCATACACAACATTCTTAAATTACCAAACAATACTCTAATTATATATTCGGAGAAAAACCGTAGCACGCAACGAATAGTTCAATGACTTCTTATACCTCTCAAGACGAGGAAAGAAAATATAGACAATGATGGGCATCTCGATCGTTCGTTGAACGATAAACTGATCGTGCTTGGGAGGCAAAACTCTAGAGATACATTCGCCGCTTGTTTAACGCCCTCATAAAAATTCTTTCCGTTCGACCACCACGTCAAAGACTGAGAGCGAACGGATTTCGAGAGTTTTGAACCCGATGCGACCAAATAAATATACTCGCGACCCTTAACGAGAGACCCTAAGCCACAAATTAAACTATAAATAGACTGTGCACGGACCGAACGAACGAACTATAAGAACTCGCGATTTCACGATATTGATTATAACCGAGACATGACTGAGATATTAAATAATTAATTGTATGCATTTATTACAGTATTATGAATACTTGTTATTAAGTGTCTATACTGTGCTAATTTAAATACAATGTAAAAATATTGACTTTAATCTGCAAAACATTTCTTTAAAAGGCGAGTTGCAAACTCTTCGTAATATAAATTTTTGAATGTGGATTTTTAATAAGATAAGATTAACAAAATTAATTTGCAAAAAAATATGAATTTAGCTTAAACTACCAACGAAAAATTCCCGAGAGAATTGTTTGATATTTTGAATTGAGAAAAATCTGGATTAGATCATATAGATCATATAGATCGTACGCACGCGGCAACAAATCGACGAAACGGGTATCGACGAGCGTCACATCACCCAGCAAGGGTCAAAAACACAGACGCCGGTTTTCGTGAGTACGGAAATAGAAGGGAGCCGCTGCGTTGCAGCAGCGGCGCATTGACTCGGCCCTCTTCTGAGATCGAAGCGGAGACGCGGCATAAAGAAAGGAGCGCGTGAATCCGTTTATTTTTACAATCGGCGACGGATTGAATCGTCGTTCGGTCGGTTCGCAGGGAGGTCGAGAGGAAGGAAATGAGGAAAGAGGCCGAAGAGGAAAAGATAAAGCGTCGAAGAGACGCTAAAAAGAGAGGCGAACAAACACACATATGAGTGCAGACTGACGGAAAGAGATTATGGGGATAGGAAGAGAGAGAAAGAGAGAGAGAGAGGGACAGAAAGAGAGAAGGATGCGAACTCTCGGTGGCAATGGCCAACGGCATGTGCGATACACGCGTTTTACTATTACATGACGAGGCCGCTCTTTCGCCGGTTATACGAGAGCTTTTTTGTCAGTCTGTGAGATCTCTTTCTGCGGCCTTTGCCGACGAACCGGCCGGGCTCTACGTACGTTTGCTTTGGCTACTTACCCGCGATCTTCGAGCGATGTCTCCTCGCTCGTCTCACTCCGCGCGTGAACAGGCCCGTTTACCACGCGCACAAACATGCTGGCTGCAAGTGTGCGTGTCGCTTTGGCGGCGTCCTTACGGGTGCGCGAAACCGCGCGAGGGACAAGTGGTTAGCGGAAATTGGGGCTCTTAAGCCGCGCGAAGTGTTCTCCAAGTGGTTAATAATAATAATCGATCGAGAGGCGACCGATAAAAGCTAATAAATTCTGTCGCTGGCGCGACGACGGCGACAAAGAGACAAGTTATGATGGAGGAACGCGTGTAATTTGAATCGTGACGAGAGTTTAGATTGCATTATTGCCGTTGGAGAGTATCTAGCTCGTAAAAATGGCGTTGTTTCCCACCGTGATGTTAAATTATTAAAACCCAAGGACCTCGCGTAGTCAATTAGGAATTCAAGCATGTGTGATAATGGTACTGGCGATAATAGGCTCTCGTCAACGCATCGGCGTATTCCGGTAATGAAACAATTACTGTAAAACATCGTTAAGTGTCGAGCCTCGTCCGTACGGTCGCGCTGTTTAGCTAGTACTTTGTTTGCTTTGGCTACATCTCCACGATCCGCTGGCAGCTTCTCATATTCCGCGGCGTAACGCACGGTGTGGAATAGGCGCCGTTTACTTTGCGCGCACACGCGTGCAAACACGCAATTGCTTTGACCGTGTCTAGACAAGACCCGCGATCGCAGATAAATCGAGTGGACGTCAATTTTTACGTTTTGTAAATTCCGCGTCAACGGATACATCCGAAATTCTCGATACAAATAATGACTGTTATCTGGATATAAAAAATATATTTTTCAGTAGGAAGATATATCATATTTATTTATCTATACGGTAGAAATAAAAGGTATAACATCAGGAAATAAAATTACTATAAATATATCTACAAAAAATATATTGTTTTAATCAAAATTGTTATTTAGAGCAATGAAAATAACTTTGTATCTGAAATAGAGATTCTTCTACCGCATGCTCTCGACCTAATTGACTATATGCATCATCAAGAAATGCAATTTCCACACTCGCTTAGCTCTGTATGACGTGCGAACAGCATGGTACAAACGTAATGGCGGAAAATTGTTTCCACGCGATGCCGTGCGTCTTGACATTTGGCACGTCACAGTGCGCTCGCACGTGCCGCGAACTTCTTCCAGTGTTTATTGACTATCATGCTGAAATGGAGAAGCGAAACGATGATCTTATCGTTACGCGATCGCCAGATCTTCTAGTCGACCGTGGTTTCCGATGTTTTCCTTGGCTGCCTAGCTGATCTTGTGGGATTGCTTCTTGCCTCGATGAACGCGCGAACAGGCTTCGCGCTTTGCTCGCGCGTGTATTATACGCGTACGGCTCGTTGTGTGTGGTGAACTACTTTGAGTATCGTCGATTCGCTTCAGAAGATAACCGATAGAAAATACATGTCGAGCTTACAATGTTCTAAGGAGATATAAATCCTGTTCGCATGAAATTCGTTGCTCTCGAATACTTTGACGGATACCTTAACTATCTCCTTGTTCATTTAATAGAATAAAAGTTTTTAAACGAACATTGTCGAATTATTCGACAATAGCTTCGATCGTACTCTGGCACAAGGAGAACCGACTCTAAATTAACAATATTAATCAAGCGATTGTGTAATGTCGAGTGTAATGTTCTCTGATTTACTTTCGGTGGAACGTTCGGTCGCGAATGAGAGACGATGAACTCGGACGAAGGTGGCGTGGGAGAGTAGGGGAAGAAGAGGCGGGAGTAGTGTTCGCTTCTGTACTGTGGTCTCTGCTCGTCGTCACGCTGTTAGCGCCGAGTTAATCGGGGCCGGAAATGAAGTGAGGGATAGAGGAATATTAATAACTGAATCTAATCAATTCCATGAAACGAGGCTGGCCACCCCGCGCAACTCGAAAGAGCAAAGCTCTTTCCGCCCCCGCTCACCCACTCCCACTACCTCCTCGCTACAACCTCACCAGCGATCTAATCAAATGCATCGCATTAAGCTAATTTAGTGGCGCTGGTAGCGTGGCAAACCGTACCCTCTCCTTTCCTCCCCCGATCTCCCCTTCTCACTCGTTCTCTCTTGGCATCTCTCACCGGCTATTCAACGCTGCGATGGCTGGCTTCTTCCCGGATTAATGCAACGCCGACCGGCGACAAACGGCGAAATTTTCAATTGTACACGCGTATGCACGGGCGCGAGGAAACGTTTATTTCTGGCTCATGGAGAGAGGACCGATGGTTGGATGCGCGACAGAGCGAATCCCGCTTGCGTCGTCGCTCTGTGCTTTTGCGTGACGCGAGTAATAATGAGTCGGACCTCAGCTTTAAAAGGAAAAAATTCATTTGGATGCGTATTTAAGCATATCAATATGTATGATACTATAAAACTTTGCAAAAGTTAATTCGAAATTGGCTACGTGTGTCAGCTTTAAAAATAGAATTATTGAAAGAACGTTCTCAGAATTGCGTAACATCGAAGTGAACACAAAATTCGAATGTGCTATAATTTTGCGAATAATTACTCGTAATGTACTCGCGAAGTACTTGAAAATGAAACTGCCGGTCCAACTGTTATCTCACATATCGCTATTAAGACGTTACATACCGGGATTATCCGTTCTTGCGCAAGACAGCTTACGCGCGCAAAACCGTTTTCCTTGAATTTCCTTGATTTTACGCGGCGCCCGCAACAAATTCTCGATAGAAATGTTTATTTTCAGCATTTCAAGATCCGATTTTTTTCAACGGTTATACTGGTGCACGGCTCGCGAGAGAGCCGTAAGAGAAACGACGAAACGGCTCGTTCGTCTCCAAAGAGTTATCGGGACACTCAAGACGATTTTGCATCGCCTGCATCGGTTAGTAACACATAAACGCCCGTAAATTCTGCATGCCTGTGCAACGTCGCGGCGACTGCAGGATGTGGGCTCTAATTTTGGGGATCAACTCCGAGAAAAAGAGACTCCAAGGATCTATGGCGACGATGGACGCGGCTAATCACTCTCATATTTCATGGAGGATTTGTGCGCTGTTTATACGGTTAGGCTCTTATGCCAATTTACAGCAATGCACTGCGCGTAAAGCACATGCATCTTTATAGGGACACGATATATTAAGACACCTCTCTTTTTTCGCGGTAAAGCTGTGTTATTAACATCAACTGGGTGAAGTGACAGATTTGCCTTTAAATTCTGCAAAAGGAATATAAAAAAAGTTCTTCGATTAATTTAAATATCTAAACCTAATCTCATTTAATTAATTTAATATATATATATATATATATGTATATGACGGAGTTTTTTTTATTTAACATTGTTAAATGTTAGCAATATGTGGTATCATTAAAACAGCGATAAATTACAGTACTCTTGACTATAATATTTTATCATGTTCTTAAATGCTTAAAGTAATGTTCGCGCAGTTGCGAAATTATATCTCGCAATGTAAGATGAACTATAGCGGTGCAAGTGATTTTCTCAACACCGCGTCCGTTACTGTAGCTGTATCGATCATAACGTAACACACATAAATTCCTGTATTCGTTGCGCAGTCACGCGATCATCGCAGACTCTTTCCATAAATGACTCCGTTTCAATGCTAACCCCCGACAATTTACTTAATTATAGATCTTTTATATAATTATGGGCTTTTTCGTGCGTTTGAAAAAACTGTGCGCCATAACTACTGCTACGTAACTGAGCATGGTAAAAGAAGCATGTAGCTTACTAGAGCGATGAAACAATGTAACGAACCTCCAGCGAATCTATTTATGTATCGCAGTAATCTATTTAGTATTCGAATCACTCAGAGAATTTTCCGTAACAAGCTGCAGACCCTCCTGCGTACACCGTGTGCAATAACCGACGCGAGTTTGTACGTATTCTTTTTACAGGTGTGTGAGAATTTCACACTTGCGATCAATAGGATGGAGTTTTAGTTAGGGAAGTATTTTAGATTTTTATTTGCTCTAAATCTTACTAAAAAGAAAAAAATGAAGCATTAGGACGCATTGAAATGTTTATAAAAAAATAATTTATGAAAACATTTACATCGCTTAGCTGGATCCTGAGCTTTTCCAATAACATGTTGACGCAGTAAGTCGAGAAAGTAGTTTGATTCGCCAAGGCATTCGCTGCTGTGGCCCCTTTGACTCGTATTGTAAGCGAAAAGCGAGCGATCGAAATGACGTTTACGATTCCGATGTAAACGACGTCGACCCCTTCAGAGGTTTTCCCTGCTTGCTGAAGCCTCGTGGTCACGCCGCGCACAACCGAGACCGCGCTGCCGATTCATCTTCGCAGATCAAAAGGCACTTCGCGGAAATCGACATCGGTGCCGCGGTACGTGGAAATAGATTAATGGCGCAGTGAATCATCGTGCCGATTTGAAGTACGTGTAGACGTATTCGTTCTGTTTCCACGGCTGTCGCCATCAGCGCTTTTTTTCATGCAGAATCGACCTTCGACACATAAGGCCGTGGTCCCAATTGCGTTCCGCAAGCACAGTTAAACACTGTGAAGAAGTATAAGTAACACGTTACGCACGTGATGTTCAAAATAATTAATGAATTGAATAATTAAAAGATATTTTACAAAATATTTTAAATTTATAAATTTTAATATTATATATATATATATATATATATATATATATATATATATGAAAGCAATTTTTACGTTGAAATAATTAGAGAGCGATTACGATACCGAAATAGCTTGCGACAATCGATTCCTCGTAATCGGATGACTGTAAATAACCGGGCCATAAATCCGTACGGAAAAGAATTTGCCTCGAAGCGTGGAAGCATCAACGACCGCCAAAACTGCTTTTACGGGCCGTTTACCTCTGCGAGTCGGTATCATCGAACTCGCGATGCCAGAAAATCAGTCGAACGCGAAAGCGGGGGGTGCCAGGGCGAGGCGGCGGGAGAGCGAGAGAGGAGACAGAGAAAGAGAGGAAAACAGGACGGGTGGACGTTCAGACCGAACTCGATACCATTCGCAAGTCTATATTAAGACGGTGGTATGCCGTGAAAATAATCCTGGTTAGTCCCGCGACTCGACAAGCGCAGGAGGCGGATTGGTGGCGAGAAGGGTGGAAGCGCGGGGACGGGACCCGGGTCCCAGACACAAAGACAGTTCGTTTTGGCATAAGTCAAAACCTTTGGTATGCGTGCATATGGCGCGAACAAACTCGCACTGTCCTCTGTGTTCCATAACTGCTCTCTCCCTCCAGCCCCTCTGTTCGCATCTCGCGCTGTCTCACTTCAACGCGTAACGCGACAGCGAGTTCGTGGCACCGGCTAGTGCCGCGACAGCAGTTTATTTCCGAGTCAATTAGGCTTGTTTATTTGTAACCGCGGGATCCTCCCGAGTAATTACGCCGCCGTTAACTGTTAACGCCGCATCTTTCGCCGGACAGGTGGCCCGCCCGACTGATGAACCGATCATACCGTGAGTGACGCGCGTCGCTCGAAATTGCACCGCAGAAACATACACCAGCTGCCTCCTGTGTCTATGAAGTATCCCGCTGGGCACTGACACTCAAAGACTGGAAAGCGTTAGAGCTTTAGAGTCAGCATTGGACGTCTACCGTAAATGACAATAGTCATAAGTTACCGTTTCCTCTATGCATGATTTATAGATATACATTACGTATCACGTATACAACTAACGTTTGTAAATCTTATAAATCTAGTATTATCAGCTTACTAAAAGTTCAAAAATTTATGATCTATCTGAAAAGAAGTTTGCATATTGCACATATGACGCGCGAGAGCGCTAACAAAATAATCAATAAAATTGACTAATAAACTATATTACTAAAATATGACTAAGTATCTGAAAATCATGCAAGAAGCAATAAGAAGCTGCAATGTTCGAGACGTGCGTATCGTATATATTTGCTCGGGCGACGAGAAAAGTGTGGGAAAAAATGTAATTGTTGACTGAAAGCGTTAACAAATCACTTTGATGAGGAAATCATTGTCTCTTATCTCTTCATGAACGACCGTATTCACCTCGTTTCGCGTTAGCCCATCACCGTGAGGAATAAATACCGGGAATAAAGCGCGCGTGCGGCAACGAGGCCAAAGTCTCGCCGACTCGCGCAAGAAATAAAAAGACAGTGCCGGGTTACTTCATCGAAACAATAAATACGAGTTTTCCACCCACGCGAGGCGCATTCGTTCTCTCGTAAATGCGCTTTAAATCACGTCGGGCGCGTCTATAATTCTCGAAAACGCGAACGTGCCCGTCACCTACGTCTCAAAGATCGTCTCGCGAAAGATCGGCGGCCGTGAATCTCTTCGACGAATCGAGGACGTTGCGCGAAATAATCGCCGTCGCTTCCTCACGTCGCGTATCCTCTCTTATTGTACCCTCGTCGAGCAAAAAATAACGTAAACGAAAAACTTGGCAAAGGTGATGTTGTTCAACATCGCCGGTTTGCGGAGCGGAAAAGGCAACCGTGGGAATTTTCCTTTTGCGAAAAGGAACGTACAAATCTCGTTCCTGGATAAGTACGAACTCCTCGACGCGGCCGCAGAGAAACTTCTCCGATTTCGGCCGAAAAATCGTACTGTGAAATCTATCCGGCTGCTGCCGAGCGCGCGACCGCATCAATCCTGGCGTTGAGAATCAAAGGGAGGTAGGCATTAATTGGTCGCATATTCCAGCATCGACCGAGCGAGACACGCCTCGAGATTATCGCCGTCTTGGCGGAGATCCTGAAGAAGCGAAAAACCAAACGCGCGGTGACTTACGCGGCTATTCCTGGAGAAACAGGGTGCAGCCCGCGCGATGCAGCTCCTTTACTTCTTCGTTCTTTTCTCTTCTCTTGTCTTCTCTTGTGTCTCGCGATTCGCTTCTCCGTCTGCCTTTATCTCTGTCCTTCTGTGTCTCCTTCTTTGTCGCGCTACTCTTGCTTTCTGCACCGCGAAAAGACGGATCGGTTCTCTAAATAAAATGACTCGGTTATTCATTGGCGCATTTGTACGCGTCAAGGTCGGAATCACATTTCTTTTCGGCAGGCGTTCAGTGAATCTCTTTGTGTGAACATTTCGGGTTAACCCGGGGTCTCGGAAAGTGGCGCACTTCGGTTAATTGGTCGCCGGAAACTCGGACGCGCGCGCGGTCTATTTTCTTTTTGTGCATTTCCACGCGCGATCATCGTTCATTCCGTCACACTCGCGAATGTCGGAATTCGCGGTGTTTACAAAGTAATGTCGAAGCCGCCACCGGCGACGCGGGCGACGCCGAAAATTGCGATGCGTGGATCTGTTGGCCCGCTTGTTCGTTTAATTATAAGTAATTGTTATACAGTCAAAATGCAGAACAGACGGAAAGAGAGAATAGAGATAAGAGTTAGAACAAACGCAATAGTGATACACTTGGTATTATGACATTGCTATGAATAAATTCTCGATGATTGTCACAACAAATGTATCAATACGTCATATATTTATTGCTACAGCAATAAATAATATAATTTATATACGCGACTATGAAGGCGTCTTAATTTCGATTCGCGGCAGTCAGTTCGTTCTCGTGCACTTGCGAAATAACATTCGATATATTTTATACCATACGGCCGTTCATGGGTAGGTCATTAAAGACGAAACGAGACAACGGAGCATTGCCGTTTCCACCAGATAGAAATCGTCACTTTCGAATTTGCTACTATACGGGATTGCCACCGGAGAATCTGCGGAGTAATTGCCCGGTGGGTTTCGCAGTGGTCGTAAACGTCCGAATAGATCAGACCTTCCTAGGTACCCGGTGTGTGCGTTAACTGGTCTTCTCGAGCGAGCGTTACTCGCAAAACTCCCGTAGGAAGTAAACTGTTAACGCAACGATTATGATAGACGTAACAGCGCGCGCTTAAAAGAATGCCAATAAAATTAAGCGCGATGAGATATAATCGTCGTGCATTCAATTAGACAGGCTGAGTATTTTATCCTGAAGGCAAACTCGTGCGAGAGGTATTTTTATCGCGAGTATAAATGGTGATGGAGTGGAAATTAGATAATTAGGACGACGTAATCTCGAAGCTCACCTGGCGTCATTGATTTAAATAGACTTAGGCATCGCTCACTTATTCGAAATGAGGTATCCAAGTGTAGTATAACTGTATATATATTATAATATTTTTCAGATATATTTACATTATGACTTTAGGATTGTAAATCATCGCCTAGAGCCGCGCGAGATACGCTTTACATCAATCTGACGTCTTGACAGATGAATCGATTGCATCTTCCTTTGTAGATCCCGGGTTTACTCTGTCTAAGAATATCATTTCGCGTGATTCTCGATGCTCGTCGTCGGACTTGTCGCATTCGTTGCAAGTCGACGGCATCGTCGCCGTCTCAACCGTAACCGAGCGTCTTCAGCGATAAATAAGATGCTTTCGCATAAACGGGGCGTCCCGCGTAGGGTAAGGACAGTTACGACGACACACTTAGTACCGCGAATAAAGCAGTTCGCGTCGTTGCACATTGCATCTCGCTACGCTTCGCATCGACGCGACGCTGTCGATTCACGAGTCAGGGGCGGCTCTATCGTTCTCTACACCCACGACAAATGTATCGGCGACCTAAGATCCGCCTCCTCTCGCAATTGGGTATTGATCGACCGTCTCTGGCCGTGGGCACCTGTGCCACAACAAAGCGATGCTCGCGTCCACCGATCGAAACCGATTTGGACACCGCAACAGATAGCTTAAATATAGCGAACCGATCCCGCGACTTCAGCTTCTCGCTGGTTCTGTTGCTGGCATACATTCAACGTGATGATAAAAGCTGCTTTGCCAGGTTCAGCTTGATGCGTTGGATTAATCGGTTTTGTAGATGCAATATGTAAGTCTTTTTGCTTGCATATGGAGAATTTGTCTCAAACTGTCATACCGCTTGATTATGCAATATGACGTTCTGTTACATAAGCACATAGTAATTTTTATATATGGAGAAACACAAATACGTATGTATGTGCAAGAGAATTTAATACACTCTTTGCAACTAGAATATTCTGATTTTTTTTTCGAGGATAAATTAATAATTTAATCAACACATCGTTATATTCTCGATTTTTTCTAGCTGTATCTCGTTTATTTTCAAACGATAATCGCGCTTTCCGGAATTCTCCAATATTTAATTCAATCAAAATATCCCCTAAAGCTCAAGTTGATGGAAATACAGAATGTCTACTCTCACCATAACACGTTAGCGGAAAAATGTACACGCCAACTGCGCAGCTGGTAATATATTTCAACAACTTACGGAATCAAAAGATCACCCCCGTTGCGGTCCCACCACCTTCTGGGTGGCAACATTCGCCGGATGACGGACGTGTCGTTACGGAAGACATGACGTTAAGACCGTTCCGAGCAGCGCGGCGGCGGGTAGCGGCACGACAAGTAGAAACCTTCATCTCCTCCTCGTCGATCTCCCTTGTTTCTCTTGGCTTTCTTTACCTCTATGCATCGTCTACCCCCGTTTAGCGACACACGGTGAACGTGTTTCGCGTAGACATAATAATACGACTGGTAACAACGGGGACGGGCAAATAAAGCGCGCCGCAAAACGTATAGCCGATACACGTAAGCATCGTCCGTGAAAGCTTAACTTAAAGCTTAACTTAAAGCGTTGTGTCTTCGGATGTCAACTCGCACATCCGAGATCGAAATACCGGCTGGGTTTTGTCGTGCCAGGAATTGAACCGTATCGACGACGATGCGAGAAAGATGCGAAGGGCGAAGCCAGTCGTGGAGAAACGCGAGACAAAGAGTAAGGATATCATAAAAAAAATTAGACGCGACATTCGGATACCCTGAACGAATAAAGCGAGGATTTCGTTACGAGCGGGGTTGGCTTTGCCTCAGATACAATGTGAATTATCTTTTCATGACAGACTTCATAAACTAAAGTCATTACTTCGTTAACATAAAGGTCAAGAAATGTACAAGCAATCTTGTAGAAAAAGCAATTGATCTGAATATTATCCTTCGTAGAATTTCATTATTTTAAATGTAGAAAGATAATTTTAACTCACTTAACGTCGATTTAAAATGAATTATGAACATCCAGAGAAAACGTTAATGTTTTATCGCGATAATGGGAAGTATTTCAGAGATATAAGAAAATATACGGCTGGAACGGGGCAACGCGCTAGGTCAGCGTTAGCTGAAAGAAACAGAAGAATCGTATCACGAAGATAGATGTAGCGTATTAGTCGTATTAAATATTTTCATGTTTGCATACGTTGCGCCATTTATTATCTTTTAAATAGATACGGAGTAATGTGTATATCCATGCCCCGTACTGCAAGGCAGTGACAGAAATCGAGGCTGCCGAGCTAGCGTGGCCACTGTTCTTCAGTTTGTTGTTTCAGCAGTCGGCTTCAGAGAGCGTAGCAAACATATCCGACAGAAGATGGAAGTAGCCCAATTACATTCGCATTGTCGCAAGAGAACTGTATAAACACGAACTCGCGGTAAGAGCCTGTAGTAATGATATTCGCATAAGCGTTAACTTTTTCTTGCGACAAAGGCGATCCCCGGGACAGATCTCTTTGGCGTCTTTATCGAGCGTTACGTCGCTGTGCTTCCTTCGTGAACGCATAAAGCAACGATCGCGCGTCGTCCTGACGTCTAAAATATAATATTTTTACGGCGCTTAAATAAATCGTAGCGTTCGCACTTTTTGATTTTTGCGTATAATTCAGGATCCCTTACGTAGAATCCAGATACGATTCACAACTGCCAGCTGCAAACGTACCGTTTCCTTCGTTATTGGCATCGCAAACTCCAGGTACCGCCCTGGTTAAGCGCAATGGACCCGCTATAAATTTGGCGGCGCATTTGCCGCGCGGTGGAAGCCGAGAGGGTGCAAGATCCGAAAGATCGATTAATCTTAACGGCATCGTTGCTTCGGGGAAAATCGCGGCATTAAACGCATTGGTCTGATGTGGCGGCGATTATGAATTCCGTCGCCCCGGCGCGCAGTCACGCCGGCGCGGCGACGCGTTCTTGATGTTGCTAGATATTATTGGATCGAATGCATCACGTCAAACGACACGTGAAATAAGTTATAGGTTAGTAGCTGCATTGGCACTGTTCGTGACAGCCTATTCCTGGAATGCTCAGCCTCTATTGATAGCGAGAGATACGAACCCGTCGCGAACGCGATTTACAATTAAATGTTATCCTCGATATCGCGATGCGCATCGAATGCATCGCGGAAGCAATTAATGCGCCACTTATTACGCCTGGCCGCATCGTATGTTAAATAACTCGTGACGAGTTTCTGTATTTCATCTGTGACATAAGTGTGCGACACAAAGGCAATACATATAATGTAACGAATTGCATCACGTTATGGATTCATTCTTTTATAGGTGCTTCTGCGACGATAATGCTTATATGATAAAACAATGCTATTGCTTTGATCACAAACTTATCTCAATACGAACGTAACTGGGATAAGCTGAGTTTTCCGTATTCGATTTAATTGTAAGGTCAAATCAGGCAGACAAATGAGACGACGGATTTTCGATTCAATCGACGTTCGCAGCTATCACTAGATATTTGCATATTCGTACGAAACGTTTACCACAGTGCGACAGATAGCGACGCTCGCGTCATCGGGTTCTTAATTAAACGATTGACAAGCTAAGAACTGTGTGTCGGTCAGCTTAGCAGAAACAGCCTCGGCACAGACGCTATTTTCGATTTTTGGGACGCAGGAGAGACAAGCTTGTACCGGCGCGGCGTGCACGAGATGCGACTGTATCCCTACCACCTCGCGGTGGGCGTTACAGTGCATAAATTGGAGCAGATCGCACTCCTATCTTCGCATAGTCGTATCTTCCGGGTGTCGTCCGCCAACTGGTATAACCGATCTCGCCTCTTTCAAAAAAAGATTGTCCTCGATCCAAAGATAACACATACCGGAGTCACGTGCTAATTTTTATTGATGTTCGATCGAGAGCCGTACTATTTTAAACTCTGCCTTCGGTTATTCGACGCGACTGATAGACTACAGACGGTACAGACTACAAGATGACTGAAACGCGTGTGGTTGCATTAATTATTTATATTGGGAAAGACTGACGCGATACGCGGACAAGATGTTCTATTTGATGAAAATTCGAGATTCGCGAATCAGATATTTTTGCATCGTTTAATCTTTGGCGTCCGCGCCCGATCCTCTCGCAGAACGTTGAATGAAATTCTTTATCTCTTATTCGCGCTCCACTTCGCTGCCGTTTCTCTACGCCATTGCATCTTCTCGCTGGAAATGACTGAAAATAAACGTCCTCTGCTTATATCGGGAGCATATATTATTCGGTTCTTTGCGAGAGACGCGGTCGTCGCCGCATGACTAATTGCAACAACAACAATGGATATATTTTACAACGGACGGGGTGGTCGGCACGAGCGGCTTGAAATACATTTATTGCCCCGCGAGACACAATCGAATCCTGTCGGATGAGAGGAGGACCTCGCTCTGTTCTTCCTTATCTTTCACCGTAAATTAATCTCCCGCGTTTCACCCTCCGGGAGACGAGCTCTCGACCCGCTGCCACTCTTTCCCTCCACTTGTTCTGCTTACTAATATTCCTAAAACATTTTCCCGCCGCGCAGTTTTCTGCGTCGATACTATTAAGGCCCGCTTTACATTTGTGTGTAAAATATTTCCACGTTTCTCGCGCTGTTTTTGGTTGGCCGCGTATACAACGCTTTCATTTCAATTCTCTTTTCAAACGATATAGTAAATCTTACGGATATTATCGTCAACCTTGTTCTTAGGTGTATTAAAGCGATTGTTTTCTGAGGCAATTCGGTTTGTAATTTGTCCCTCTGATTTCTTATTTCATATTATGATACTCGGAATATTTCGCGCAAATTTATACATCCTGTTAACGATCGCTTCGTGCGAGCGTGTCAAGTAACGGCCCCATAGTGTCTGCGTATGGTAACATTGCGAAACGCGGACTCGAGGGCCACGATGCGCGAATAAATGCGTCGCGTTAGCATAAATCTCGAAATCCATTTGGAAGTGCGAGCCTATTAACGCACCACGGACAGACGGCGAGCGCGGACGTCCCCGCGGTCAGCGGCCGGCGCGAGCTAATTAAACAAATGTTCTCCAACAGATCAGCCCCGCGAATCGCGGACCTCGTCCTTTGAACTTAATACCGCGGGAGGATTTACGCCTGTAAGCGCGCTCTCCGGATGTAAGCGTTACGAAAAACGACGCTGCTTCGCGGTGATTCTTTGCGGTGAATAATTACGCTTGATAACACACGACGCGGTCGGCGTACAGTGGTATTTACGACGATTTTTAATGCGATTTATGTTTCAAAAGGATTCTCTCTTTTTTCCTAAAAAAAAAAAGATCGATATGTTTCATTTTCTTTAAGTTTTCATGGATACACATCATAGTCATCCGTTTCTATAATTTTATATATTAGCTATCGCGAAACTCGAAGCAATTGCGAGGTGTCTCGCATTTCACACGCGCCGCGTTCGCAAATAACTTGTTGGGACAAAGATGCAAACCGACTCTAGGGTCGCAATCAATGGGGGCTTTCTTGAGGCAGCCGTCTATCTCTAATGCCGAACATAATTTAGGCATTAAAATGCGAGAAGCGAGTACCGGTGGTGTTCTATCAGCGCGGAGGGTATTCAAGACAGTGACGCCACACGATGCAATTATATTTTATGCCTCTCGCTATGTTTGCTCCCCTTTCTAGCCCCTCTCATTTCCCTCCTCGTTCCAACCTTCCGCCCTTGATTTTCATTCCTTCGAGCCCAAAACTCGTCTTTCCCTTCTCCCTCTTCCCCCTCTCTCTCTCTCGACATCAGTGTAAGTATAGATTTATAACTACTTAAAGTTTCGCGATTTATTTCACGCTTATCGTCTGTCCGGATATGTTTACGGGGGTTTACTTATCACTTAGCAGATGCAAATGTGAGAGAGAAAGAGAGATGGCTAGAGGATGAAGGAGGAGGGACAGAGAGGGGAGCCATCCGAGTTTAAATTAAGCAGAAGCCCACTTGTCAAGCAATGCGTATTGATTTGCAATTATGATTGCGAGTGGTTATGAAATACGGATAGATTATGCAGGCTGTAGAGTAATTGATTTATATCGGGGAATATATGCCTAATACCAATTTAAATTTAGTACGAATGTATATTTAGTGCACATATATATTCTCTCTTTTCGATGCTCGTAGAGTCTAAAAACGATTTTAATGTTAATTTCCACGCTCCTTGCAATCGCATTTGTCAGCAGTCATTCGGATTCTTGGAAAGTAGTGTGCTGTTTACGCTGGAACGATAATTATATCCCTACGAAAATTTCTACTAGCCGAACGGACCTGGCAAATTCATCGAAAGAAAGAGCATGTCGCACGCATGAACGCCCAGCGTGTTCGTAGCAAGAAGATTTAGAATCCAATATGTGCGTATGTGAATGTAAACATTAATTATCTCAATGCAAGACAGTTACATATTAGCTTAGGAACTAAGTTGCTATTTTGGCAGCAACGGGTTAACGCGCACGAGCTAACTTTGTGTCTAGATTAAATTAACCGTAGAAGAAGAGTAACTATTTTAGGTTACGCTATGTATTTTCTACTAATTCGCTGTACAGCTGATCATGAGACTGCCGCCGCGTATGCTTACTTTATATTATTTTATCTAACAAGGTGATGATGTAAACCTGGCGATGCTTACCAAACGCGAACGATTCGTATTTGTAACATGTCGCAATTATTTTTCAAGGAAACGTTAAAATTATCAAATTGTAGGGTGATAAATCGCGCACATTAAATTATTTGTCGTAGTATTATCTGCATTACAAGCACGTATCTTTCATGTCAGATTTCTAACTTGCGAGATAGTTCGCCGAGTATGTTGATACACCCTTGAATTTTTCACGAACGAGACATCACTTACAAACTGATTTCAAGTCCTGATAATTTCGATACCGAATAAATTCGTGATTTTTAATTGGAACTCCTCATTGGGCGATGGTACTTTAAATAGAAGGAGGTCAGACGTAGCTACTTCTAGACTAACTACGGATGTCACTGAACCGACTGAGAATTAATCTTCTCCTTACTGACAGAGATTCTGATAAAACGACGCTATATTTAAACCGAAGCTATTGTACGCCAGTAATTGGCTTTAGATATCCTCCTATTTCAATCGAAAATGTAACACAATCTGTAATTGGATACAAATCATATTTTACGGAATTAACTGACTAAAGATTACAGAATCGTACTTATAGGCAAATGACAATTGAGTGAATATTATACGCGTGTAGATCGCGAGTTTCACAAATTATTAAGAAGTCTATTAGTCTGAAAAATGTTTTAAGATTCTTAAAATATTTCCCATTTTATGTATTGTAATACTGATAGTTTTCACACAAAACGAGCTGATGGCAGGGATATAATTTTATAACACTCTAAATATTCTTAATCATGAAATTATTTTCAGTAACGGTGTCCGCACGACTTGCACTCGTACTAGACAAATAATATCTCGTTTCAACGTTTGACGTTAAATAATCAGCGCGATCACGAAACAGAGTCAACAGTATTTCAAACAGAAGTGGACGATACGAGACGACGAGAATTAGGAATGTAGAGCGGAGATCTACTTTTGGTTGGGGATGCGGAATCAGTACATCTTTCGACTCCGCGTATCATGGGCGCCGACGGGGCGAGGTGAGGACGGGCGGGGAGGTAGGAAAAGGCGGACGAGTAATAGCTACGGAATATTGCAATAATATGCAAAGTATATGAGGGATATATTAATTTCGTGAAAACGGTAGAAACGTAGATAGCTGCCGCCTCGGCGTAGCAGCACGGTTTCTGCGGGCTTCCGTGCCCAAAAGAGGCGCTACATCGCCGAAGCCTGGGGGTGTCGGAGGGTAGGTGGTGGGCGAGACGAGGAACCGAGGATTTCACAGACAAATAAATACACGATATTTCACCGGATGGGAAATGAAAGTTTGCTTCGTACCTTGCTTACAAGCTAGACCGCGAAACTGAATTTTAATTCTGAAGAAGCAGCCAGCCTCGGAGTGCGATTATTCACCACGTTCCGCTACATTCGAGCGACATGTTTCTCGCATTTTACTGGTGATATCTTTTTTTATCGACGCGTTAATCTTCTGAGATCTTTTGTGATTTCCGTGACTGGGAATCAAATTAAATTAAAAAATAGTTTTCTATTTTTTACGAATAAGAAAAGATAAAAGGACGAAAATATGAAGTAAAGCAAATCAAAAATACAAGATCAGAATTATATAGTTCATCGAATCAATTTGTGATATTTATTTATAAAAACAATAATTATAAATTATTTAGCAAAAAAATAATAAAACAGGTAATATGTGGATATGCAATAAAATTCAGGCGAGTTTTATACAAGAAAGATAGATGTATCTGCAATGAGGTGGAAGTCAGTCGTTACATTAAAATAAATTATTTTCTAAATAAATCAATACACCACACCACACACACCACACACACACATCATATCTTATCGCACGGAGCAAAAGTGAGAGAGATTACATGGATGCTTGATTACAGATTATATTACAAAAACTGAATTTTAAGTTTAAAGAGTATATACCTTGCGGCCACGATTACTTGTTCTGCTTTTCCTGCTACCATCATAGGTGTTTTTAACTCGTTGGCGTGCTTTTTTTATTCGCGTGCATGTCGATGAACGAACAAGACCTTTCTAAAATATAAGTTACGTAAGACGAGGGTAGACGTATTATACATATTTTGCATAAATATAGGCATGATGTATATGTGCTCATGAAATTAACTTTATATAAATATAAAACATACACATAAAATATTTCCAACTGTTATGAAAACATAAAAACAAGAAAGAACATTTCCATGTTATAATACTTCTGAGAACTTTGAAACTCGAACCGTCTCGACAGGCTTTTTCTTTTTTGTTTCATATAAATAGAAAATATTTATAATGTAAAAAAAATTATGCACAGCGTCTAAAGATACTCCATAAAAGTTTAAGACGTGACATTGATCTCGCTCAGGGTAAATCAAAATATTGACGAAAGTCAAGGTTTCTTTCAAGATAGCCGCTTCGACGAGACTTCATAAGAATCCAAGGGACTCACGGCGCTCGCGAAGTCCGTAGCTGCGCGGGGTTAGGAGTTGGTCATAACTTCAAGCCAAGAATTCGCACGGGAATGAGGAATTGAAGTAAGTTGTGGCTTTGCCGGCTCCTAGGTCCATCGCCGGCGTCGCCGTCGTTCCCCGACGCGGCGGTTGGCTGTGCCGGATAAAAAGTTGAGAAAAGCAAGAGTTGAGATCAATACCTCCGACCGACCTTCCCATCGCGACTGCCTGTTCGCCGTAGGAGAAGGTAGTAGTCCCCAGACAAGGACCTCTCGGGGACCTCAAGCGTCGGTGAATTTCTCTCAGTTTACGTTTCCTTTCGCCAGATACCGAACTAAGAAACTCGCGTCCACGAAACCTCGACATTCTTATTCCCAATCTTCGCGGAGCGGCAAGTTTTTCGAAGTTCGCCGGGACGAAGTTATTTTGTGGTTGTACGACCCGATTGTAGAGATTTTGCATCTTGCTTGGAAATACTTCGGTTACAAAATTGTTCGTTATGGAAGCTTATTAGTACAGCAACCAAGTAGGGCAGCGTGCTTCAGGAAGTGACGCAGTGAGTTTGAGTTAATAAAATCATGTACTCGACGGTAATGACTCGGAATACTAATTTCCTATCTAGCGGATTTCATATATTGTTAGTTATTGTGGTTTATTAAACTTTGGCAATCCGCCTATACATCGTTCCCTTCAAGTTTTAGCGACCACAAATTCTTTCTCCTATTCGACTCCACATTGCCTCGTTACGTTTTGAAGAAAGCATAAAATTTGCGAGTTTTTCTTCGGGCAAATGCAGTAGTGGAATAAAAAAAACGTATCGTAATTTAGCGAGCGACTATCGCTCGCGATAAATATGTCTGCTACTTTGTACAAAGAAATTTACTTCAAATTTCCGCGTGCATAACAGTTAGATCTATTTTCGTCGCGGGCCGTCTACTCCAAAATGGATCAAAGGTCCCCCGGATTCGCGTATTAGGGTTCTGAAAGAAAGACGCCTCTCTTTCCCTCGCCCCCGCGCTCTTTTTCTCGCTCGCTCCTCCGAGGCGTTATAACTCACTGCTAATCTAATCCGGTGCCGGCTCGCGTGGCGATGTAGTGGTGGTGGTGGCCCGGTACGTCAGACGATTTATAAAAGTGTACACTCGTGCGAAAATACAATGGGCGCTACCGTGCTGCCCGAAAGGAGAGACAAGGGAGAAAAATATAGAGCGCCGAGGTGAGAGAGCGAAGAGGAGAGCTCCCGCGCGCACATACGTACGTAGACCTCCTCCGACATCAGGACGGAGGGGCTGTAACTCCCGTATATCCGCAACACATAATCTCAGAAACCGTAGAGAGGCAGGCGGGCGCGGTAGGGTGGGTAGGCACCCACCGTTCTTCTCCTCCTCCGACACCTCCGGACACACCGGCACCTACCCCTCTCTTCACCCACGACTCCTATCCACTACCGGCACCTCCAAACCAAGCCACGGAGTTGTAGCTGCTAACTTAGTTTGTGAACTGCAAAATCCTCCGCCACCCACGAGGGCATACAAATAATAATTCTTTGTTTCGCGCGCCACGGAGACGTGTAAATACCGGCGTGGCTCTCTCCGGCTTGTAGAGAGTCTGCCAGACCTAACGGGAAGAAGTGAGAGAGAGAAAGAAAGGGGAAAGAGAGGAAAAAGAAAGAGAGAGAGAGACGGGGTAGATATGAGAGAGGAACCGGGAGAAAGCGGAAGGAGCGTAGTGCGAAGAGGCGAAAAGACCATTCCTGCGGTAACGCCTAAATCGCTCCAACAACTCATCCGCTGAAAGTTGCGACGAGCTTTGAAGATCTACGACGATAGATGAGGGCTTCACCTCCTTTCCTACAGGAACGATTCTCCACTTTTCTATCCGCGGGGTTGTTTCAGCTATGTGAACATTCTCGCTCCCGTTTCATACGTCAGCTTTTTAAGTGCAAAAATCTCATCGATCCATTTTGAATTAATTTTGAATTTACTTAATTTCGATTTCTATACCGTTACAGAGCGTATGATTAAATTGTATTACAAAGCGTTGTCGAAAATTCTACGAAGAAAATTATTGCATATTAAAATTAACGTTGATAATGAGAACATTTATGTGGTAATAAATGTTAATAAAACATATAATTTGTACGGTAAAATGTTGAAATCATATAATTGATTCGAAATAATGTGGCGGTATGCCACACAAGCGCACCGTAGGACGAAGGCAGACATAATAAAGATGTAGTGCGAAAGGATATTGACCGCGGAAAAGGCGGAATAAGGAAGAAGTCTAGCGATCGACGTCGAAAGTCCAACGCAGTCGTCCTGGACGGTCTGGCAATAACAGAGTAAACTCCGGGAGCCTGGGAGAGGAACGGAGCCAGCCTAGGTAGGAGAAGCAGAGGCGGAAGAAAAGAGAAGTGCTGGAAAACGAGAAGGAGGACAGGGCGGGAGGGAGGGAGATCGAGGTAGGGTGATAGGAGGCGAGGCGAGTCGGTCGACGGGGACAGGGACGAGAGTCGAGAAAATTGTGAAAGAACAAGCGAGAGGGAAAGCTCGTGCTCGAGCTCCGCGAAGAAAACGCTTCGGTTTATTTCAGTTCGATTTTTCCAGTGTCGCCGTCGCCCTGACGACAATTCGCAGGCGCGGCACAGTCCTCCTCTCTCTCTCTCTTTCTCCTCTCCGTCTCTCACCCTCTTGCCGTTCTACCTCCCACATTCTTTCTTCCCCACTCTCTCCTACCGATGCTTCACTACTCCTTCTCTATTTCGCGTTCTCTCTCTCCCTCTTCTTCGCCCTCTCTGGTCCGACGGAACGAACGAATGGGTTACGCCCAGATGCGCGCATCGAACCCTGGTCAATAGAGTTGTGTCTCCTCTTCGTGCTCCGGTCCGCCACTCCTCTCCGGCGCCCTCTCCGTTTCGCCACGGGCAGTCTGTCCTGACGACGTAGAGAGTCCGAAAGGGGGTGTAGCACTTCCGCGGCATGTGCGGGGGAGGGAACGGGGTTGCGTGTAGGTGCGTTGGTCCATCGATACAGGAAAGGGTGGACCCCTCTGCCGACGCCAGGCGGGCAGGAGTTTACCGGGGGTGCTGCGTGGTGAGCGAGCATCCGAGCCGTTGTAGGACCACCCCCCGCGCGATTGGAAATCTATTCCCACCCTCGAAGTCGAACCTCGACCTATCGGAGGGTTCGGTTCGGAGATATTGAGTCTGCGCTCTCTTCTCTCATCGCCGTACTTTGTTCGTCCCATGGTTACGCGCCACATTACCGTTCTCTCGCCCTCCCTCTCTTTTCTTTCTCTTTTTTACCTTTGTTGCCATTCCCTAGGCTCAATCATTCGTTTTTCTTCTTTCTGTGTGGTCCTTTCAGCGAGTAGTAAAAGGAGCAAGATAAAAACGGTTTCGTTGTTGTAATGACGCAATGATTTAATGAATATAATATTTTCATAGATCATGTGTGCAACGATGTCTGTAATAAAAAATAACAAGAAGGCTATATAAATAAAGTTATCTAATGAGAAGATGAAGTACGTTGCATTATAGCAGCGATACTTTGTAGAATGATAAGACTATGTATATAATTCTTTATGTATATAATTCTGCTGTAGCCAACTTTCGCAGTTTAATTTTGTTGCTGTATAGTTAACTTTTATCGATAAATGTTTTATCTTATTTATATATTTAATTTTGCAACGTATCTTTATACATTCAGTTTATTTTAATCTTCGAAACACCAGTCAGCAATCAATCAGCACGTTTATCTCGGTCTACATAGTACCGATACCGTCTCATTGAGCGATAATGGTTCGATCGTCGATTCGCGTTGCTTCTTTAAATCACGCGACGGTTCATAATTTTGAGAATTGGCGGAGAAAAATTATTTTAACACCGGCGCAACGTGAATTATCCCGGCGTCGGTGCCGATTAATATCTCGGTGCCGTTAAAATGGACTGTAACGCGGGTTTGTATATCACGACATGGACCTGTCGTTAAGTGCGTTTATGTCTCTTTAGTAGCGCTTGCGTGAAATATTTTCGGTCGATGTCGTTGCACGTGCACACGTAACCGGGGCCCCGTGCACGTACACACGCCGCGCGCACCATATTCGACGAGCCAACACTCCCGGGAACGGCCATACCTCATTGCACCGGACAGTGGTCAGATATTTTCACAATAGGTTCCGCGCCGGTGCTTTCATTGCAGGAAACTTCGCGGCTTGTCGGGGTGTTAAATGGCGGAGCGCCATTGAATACGCTTCTACAATACGGTCACTACGCAGTATCGTAACGCGTTTCTACCTTCGGCCGGCGTCCACGATAGAGGAAGGTACGCGCGATATTCTTGATGCCACACTAAAATTCACCCGACGCGAGAACTTCCATTTCTCGCGTTCTCGAGTGCGCGTTGTAAAGCCTGGATCTCGTTCGACGTTCACGGCATGCGGCAGAAACACGGAAGACGTTAAAAACTCTTGTCCTAGGTGTACCTGATAAGTTTGAAACGATCGCGGTGCAAATGACATATGACACATGACACGTGAGAAATGGGTTCACTGCACGGGATACTGAAATTGTGTAATCATTATTACGCGGTTTGATATAAGAGAATAAATAATTTCGTCCCGCCGCGCTCAGTAGCTTGGATCTCGGATTCTATCCTCCTTGCGCTCTTTCGTGATTATTAAATTACAAAGTCGACAAGTGGATTTTACTTTACGTCGTTAGCGCAAAACTGCAAATATAAATACACACAAATGCTTCGGTTTTATAGTCCATTAGAAGGAGTACTTAAGTATAATTTACCGCATCCTTTTTTTTCTACAAGATTCTGTGTCGAGAAGTTTTACCAAGGAACTATAAGAGAAAGTAGTCTAGAAGCGTGCAAGACAAGGAGAATAGAATTGAGCTTGAAAACCAGGCAAATTGCAAAGATAATGTTGCACGCCCTTGAGTGGATATAGTCACTAAGTATATGGCTTATATCATTTTACAGTTGCAACGTATTAATGTATTCTTTGATATTATAAAATGTTTTATCTCTTTCCGTTCTCGGCCATATATTATTTATACGTCAGCGTTACTGGACGATATTACATTTGAAGTAGCAAGCTGTCCTATTGTTCACATATTGATTATAATTATAAAACATATGTTGGCAATTAAATCTTGTTTTAACTTCGATAATACGAATTTTAAATTTATATCTAACAGCACAATCAGATATATGAATCAAATCACGTCTTTGCGATATCTTTTGCTACGATAATTTAATATATACATATATATATATATATATATATATATATATATATATATATATATATATATATATATTAAATTATCGTAGTAAAATATCTATAACTTTTTTATAAATTCTATATATATATAATTTATAAAAAATGCAAATTTAGAAAAATGTATTACATACAATGTTACACATACACGCATAATGATTACGCGTTACATCCTTATTACCAATTATTACCGTTATTACCAATTTATCATTCAGTTTGTTCAATAATCATCAAGATGACGATTTATGCGAGAAAATGGTAGAGAACGAAATCTTCATCCGAAATGATGAAAAACGTCGTCCCGTCTACCAGCCATTTCTTCGACAATGCGTTCGCACCCAGCCGAACGAGCAAGCAGCGACGCACGGCGCCGATAAAAAAGAAGAGAGTTTTCCCCTCTCTGTCCCTTCTTCCCTATTTCGTTCCTTTCTCTATCACAAGCGGAACCCGTTGGGGGCGGTGGCGGTATGTCGAGGACCGTCGAAGGGGTGGCCAGGCAAGGTGGGTGGTGAGCGAGCAGGGCACGGCGGGATGGAAGGCGGTTGTGCGAGAGGGCGCGCACCGAAGGGTGGGACAAGAGAAGGTATAGAAGCTATCGACGTTTTTACGTAACAAATCAGTCGTAACTGCCGCGCCGGTGCTGCGACCGTGCGCGGTGAACGACCAATGGGAGAGCCAGCCGATATTCGATACCCGATCACATCATAGGTTCCTGCCCGCCGCTCGAAACACCGCGGTAGTCCAATAGCCAGATGGGAAAAAGCGTCGAGGAGAGAACGAGAGAGAGAGCGAGGAGGAATTGGAGGAGGTAGGGAGTGACGGCGGGAGGATCAAAGTGGGAGCGAACGGGATCGCGAGAGGGAGAGAAAAGAAGAGAGCGAGAAAGAGGGTGCGCGCATCTACGCCAATGTCGCGGCGATGCGCGCGGGGGTGAAAAGCGCTCCGGTGCTACCGTAGGGTTGGATTGCGATTGCACCCCAACCCGACCAACCTCGTGGCAGGCAATTCGTTGGATTCGCCATTTTTTCTTCTTTCCTTCCTCTCGCTTCTTTTCCTCCACTGTTCTCTAGCATAACCCCGAAAACGTGCGGGCGAGGAAGAGGGAACAAGGGCACCGATGCAGACGGTCAACTGACTTATTGTTTTGCAAGACTGGAGATTAATCTCCCCGAAGTGGTCACGCGTATCTCGGGTAATGTATCGAAATTTCTTTGACAATCTCGAGTTTATCAACCCGATGTTAATAACGTAGAATTACTAAGGAATTACTGATGACGTGACGTGTGCCGTCGCAGCGAAACGTACTTCGCCATTAATGCACGCGACTTCTAAGAGACGCGCTTCGCGCCTTGAAATGAGAAGTGTCATTTATAATTCATCTCCCAGCAGACGAAATTCTAAACGCCTCCAGTTGGTAAGTGCGTATACAAAGCAGAGGAAACTCGATCCTAATATCGCCAGTGATTCTGGATACAGGGAGGATGATAGCGCAGAATTCGCGACGAAAGCGCGAGGGGGAAGGAGCGGACGGTTCTCAGAGTCCATAGGGGTTATATGGGGGACGCAGCGCGAGGGGTTAGGTGGATGTGCAGCGGGCGGAGGGATAGGGGTAGTTGGTGGAAGTAAAGGCGCGAGTGTAGAAGGAGCGTTTTAATCTACGGTCACGCGGAGAAGCGAGACGCTCGGGTCGGTCCTCACTCCCGCGCCCGGATTATAATCAACCCTTTTATCCTAGGCTTTCCATGTCGCTAATTTCCATAATTACACAGACGCTAAAATCACAATATCCTCTGCCGGCAGAAAGGAGTAACCTACGTGAGCTTCCTCCTCATCCTCCTCCTGCCCTGAACGCCGGCAGCGTCACACGAGGAGAATGGTGGTTCCATACAGGGAGAGAGAGAAAGAGAGACGCGAGAGAGAAAGAAAACGAGAGGAAAACAGGATGAAAGAGGGAGAGTGGTGGGCGTAAGGAAGGGAAGAGAAAGAGAAAAATAGAAGGATAGAGAGAAAGAGAACGGGTGGGTGAAAGGTACAGCTAGGGGGAGGAAAAGAGGCGGTGGGTGGAAGCGGCTCGCTAGAGATAAAGGTACTCTTTAGCTAGGATGGCGCTCGCTCGTATGTTTATGCACTCGTATCCGCGTGGCCGGGCATGGAAGTGCCTGGATAACCAGCCAAGTGACAAGCCAGCAGGTCTCCGGATGGCAGGTCCCTGCCAGCGCAAGCATGCCTCTCGACTCGAATTTTGAAAGCCAGCCAACTCGGGAAAGTGGGTTTAAAAGTCTCTCGATAAGTGGCGGCGGACTGCGTCGACGGGGAAGGCTGCGTCGCTCATAGCTACCAGTTACTATTCGTATTCTCGTTGAATTCGGGGGCGGCGACGACATCTATTAGTACGCGCCATTCCGTCAATTTTGAACGCGCCGATTCTACGCCATGAGATTCTCCGTTACGGAACTCCGAGTAACAATTTCGCTTTTCCGTGACGCGCTCCGCGGCTATTATCAAACTCACCACACGCCGACCATCATCCGTTTCGACGTGATGATACCGTCTTTGGAAGTTCACGGAATAATAAGACGCGGAAAGAGACGCAAGAGAGAGTCTCCTTGGGTGCCGACAAACAAAAGCGGCCTTTTAGGCAGGTGATACTTAAGCTGTTTGTCGGCTTAGCAATGCTACTTGGTCACTTAAGTCCCGATGTTCCAGCGCGGAAGGACTCGCCGAGTGACTGGAGTTGACTTTTCTCACTTTAACCTCGCGATGCGATGCTTGGCTTCAGGAGGAGGTGGAGGAGGGGGTTGCTGGGGCTGTATCGAGCGGCCCTCCTACATACATCTATCTCCTCCGACTCACTCTCCTCCTTCCCTCTCCCGGCGTTTCTCTCGCCCGCCCGCTCCATCCTCTTTCCCTCTTTTCCCTCCGACATTCGTGGCCTTCCACCCCTTCCGCCCCTTTTCCAACCTTCTCTGTCTCTTCCACCTTCTCCTCCTCCACCTCCTCCTACGGCTTTGCCACCCTCCCTCCCCCACCTGCCTCCCGCGCAACCTCTCGCCCATCCTTCGCGACTCACCTACCTAAACCCCCCCTTTCCTCAGCCTCTTCTCACCATCATCCTTTTCTCAACCCCGACACCCTTTCGCCCTCTTTCTCGCTACCTCCGTCTCGCGCCGTCTCACTTTCGCTCCCTCTTTCTCTAGGCCTTTACCTCGAAATGCTCCCGCCGACAAACAAACCGCAGACACTTCGCAGTTTTACGCAATCGTAAGTTTCTTCATTTGTTTGCTCGTTTCCACGTTGATTCAAATATTGTTGCACACGCGTGGCGGCGAAGATCCATTAGCACAAAAATATCACCTCGTACGATAAATAATAGATAATAAAGAAAAAGAAAATGCACACGAAAAGATAGAACACGCGAATACTTTATAAAACTTGAAGAAAACGTATCTAGGCGTGAAAGCCGCGTATTTATTTTCATCCATTTCTACTTGACTTGTGTTTTTACGTATCAAAACAAAAAAAAACGATAATATAAAAAAATCTTCCTATATCAAAATGTACGAAAAAAAGGTGAAAGAAATGTGTCAGAAATATGGAGCTGGTAGACGAAAGGCGAAAGAGCTGGAATTGTTTTCTCTTGATGCAAGCGAGGAGCGAGCAATGCAGGCGAGCAGCGACATTCTACAACTTTATGCACTTTCCTTTACTACTCGGCGGAGGGCTAGGTGAATGAGCGGGCAAAGTGGTGGGGGTTAGTCGACGCCAAAATTGCTTCCAGTGTCGAGTTGCTCGAGGAAACTTTGGATTTTGGGCGAGAGGCGGGTGAGGAAAGGTGAAAGCCGAGAGAGAAGGCGCCGGAGTACAAGGTCACGCGTTGAGTCAGATTATTAACTTTTCCCCCCTAGGAGATCCTAAACGAATCTATGCATCTCGCAAAGACGAATCATTTCTTGTAAGGGCACATTGAAACGGACGTGTGTCCGTTGAAAAATTTTAATGAAATACAATTATATCGATAACAATGATAATGTAGTATAAATCTGACTACAACAATAGTAATAATATAATTTCTCTGGTATACTGTCCATGTCATTACGCTATTTTCATTTCCACGCGTCAGGTTTCTCGTCGGTCAAATCGAAGTGACTTAAAAGAGTGCCATTTCGTTTCCCGAAATCCTATTTGTCTCGGCGTGTGCATTAATCGCTCCGTGTGTGTATAGACGTACTTACGCGTATAGGGAACGTCTTGGATGTACGATACAGGAGTCAGAGCAGAGCCGTCGTGCGGATGGGGCGTCGAACGGTGAGAGGATCGTGGACGAAGGGAGGGTCGCGGCGGGAGGGAAATCGGGTGGAGTGGAAAGGTGCGGGACGTGGTAGGACGTGGGAGGGAGAGAGAAAGAGAGAGAGAGAGAGAGAGAGAGACAGGGAGAGAGAGAGAAAGAGAGAAGTAGGAGAGCAGTATCTTGGAGACTTCGCACTGTATCTTGAAATGAGTTTTGTTGGATCAATAAGTTCCACTATAAGAACACTCTCGCTCTGTCCCGGGGTGTATCGGGGTGTTGGTTCTATCCGTGTTTATCTGTGTCTGCAAATAGATACACGGCGTACATGGGTCCACCCCCTACCTCCCTTTTCTCTTCACTTCTCTCTTCTGTCTCCCCCCTCCCCGCCACGCGTCTCGCCTATCTATGTACCCGCCGCCGCGCCACTCAACTATGTACGAATAGGATAGTCGCTACAAGCATTTCGAGATGAGTCGAACTCAATCTCGCGGCAGACACACGCCGCGGAGTCTTATCCAGAACGAATCCGGCGTCTTCCGGTAATCACGTGAATATGGATACGGGAGTTTCTGTAATTAACGACAGCGTCGTCGCGCGAGACAGATGACAGACGACGGTCTGAGGAGCGACGGACAGATCGACGTCGAAATTTGGGTTACCGCGAAAAAAGTGAAGGGCAATTAATCCTGCCGATCAAACGGCGAAGCGTCGGCGATTCCGATTTGCAATTTTTAAATGCCACGTAAACAGGACGACGCTGACACAATCGCGTGATTGGCAGAGCTTTAAACGCTACGGAGCTCCCCCTGTGCCTGAAAAGTTCGTTTCCTTTTGACAAGCACGATCGGTTCCGCGTCTACGTACGATTGAAATCCTGTAGACACAACTATCGTGGTCATTTTTTTAAACGTACGATTCCCATTCGAACCAGCGCCGCGCGTTGGGAAGCCTTCCAGGCTTTGGGGAAACACGAACCGCCTGTTCCGCTGCACGCGATTCTTACGATTTACTTTACCTTTTAAAGCACGGTCGTTTCTAGTATAGAAATTATTGATACCAAAACGATTCTGAATCCTCTCCTCTGTCGTCTTTAAAATAAGAAAGAGGAACTTTCTCCTTTACACATTGGAAACGTGAAAAGACGCTACAACGAGTATCATTGAGGAAATAATTAAATAAAAAATTAATATAAACGATGGAAAAACGTATCATTATGACGCTCGTATAGAATTAGGTCACAGCGTCGTGTCTTTTCCGAAGTAATCACAGTTTTGGAGTCAGCCTGTACCAATGCTAGAGCAGCATTACCGTATGTACCGATAGAATACAATCTATACTCAGCGTCGGGGCGCCGCTTACATAAGACCACTTCCTCTCTCCCTCTCTCTCTTTCTCTTTCTCTTTCCCCGCCCCCCCCCCGCTTCAGACTGAGTACACAGTAAACAGGTACAGGTTGTATACGCATTCACGTATACATTGCAACCCGACCAGGCGACGCAGCCAACCAAACTGGTGGTGGGCTGCAGTGTCGCAGTGGAACTCGTAGATAGGGGAAACAATTGCTATCGGCCCGTAACAAATGCGCGGCAACCTGCGTTCGCAAGCTACGCCATCGGAACCACCCTTCCTTCCACCTTCCTTCCCGTTTACCCGCCCCCTACCTCATCTCCCGGTCCCTCTGCGAGGCGGCGATCATTATATTTCCTGATTAAAATAACACTAACGCACTCGGGTTTTGCGATTCGAGCCCGACCCCGGGGAACCGCCACCGTCTCGATCGGTCCTTCGCATTTCGTATCCCTTCTCACCCACGCTCCACCTCACTACCGGTCCTCTTCGTTTCCTCGGGTATTTGCACAACGAGCCGAGCGATTCTTGGCTTGGTGCCTGCGCCTTGACTTACGGCACTCGTAAGAGCCTCGTAAGTTAGACGTTTGAATTCGAGCGTGATTGACTCTGCGACAGGAACAAATAATCTGGACGAGTAATCACATTTCTGCGTTTTAAATGCGAATAGATTTTCGTTTTAGAAACGTCTTTGATCTTGTAAAAGTCTTTAATTTTGAACAATGCGGAAAATGACGAATGACGGGAGAACGACATAGCTGCAATCAAAATCGTACGTCTAACAATAAGTAAAAAGGTTTTATTTATATAAACGATATTTATATCTTTATTAGCTTTAAAGCAACTGACATCTTGTGCAAAATTGCAAGCAGCCCAATACGATCTCCATATTTTTGAAATTTGACTAAAGCAGCGTCCTGTCGGCGCGCTCTTATTTCACTGTGCAGAATGCGACGAAGAGTCGAGATCGTCGAGTTCGTTCCAGCTGATTTAGGGTCCATCCCGCGTCTTGATCCTTCAACAATGAACCTGATCGCGGAGTCGCGACACGGACTTGTCCGTTGCTTCTTTCCTGCGTAAATATCTAAATCTCAGGGCCCTTCCATCGCGAAAGGAGAGGCCCCCTTTGTGCGAACAATCTCTAGCGATAATCAGAGTCCTCTTGTGTCTCCCGTGCGTGGAGCGGCGGTACCGTTTTATGACGAGGTCCGGTAAATCATCTCGCGGGGCCCTCTCGTGGAAATGTCTCAGGGACGTCATAGGATTCGGTACGCCCGTTTCAGCGGCAAGAATTTCGCTGCCTCCGCGCCGCGCGCACTTCTTCTTCTCCGATCTGCATCCGATAACGAGCTCAACTCGGCGCGAGTATGTGACTGGCCGTGCGCGGAGATGCATCGCCGTGCCGTTTTTATCTCCACCATGGAGCAGATTTACACACGACGATGCAGATGCCGTTCTCGGTAGCGTCTCTATTGGAAGCGAGGGACCTTCGTGTTCGTTCGTTAGATCTCACAAAGACAAAAATATAAGACCAAAAATTATCTCTCCCCAAGAGACGAGAAATATCAATTAATTAATTATATTGGCACTGGATTTTTTCTGCTTCAAAAGATGTATATTCGTCATTCATAATACTGCTAGATTTCCTTCAACATTTCTTGGAAACCGAGAGAAGTACAGTGCCCCTGTGATTACAAGTGATTTGTTCTAGAGCGCGAAATACGCAATCAAATTTCACTCTACTCGCTTCCGGGCATTAAAGTCAGGCTTAACGGCTATCGCGTAAATTTCCGACGCATCGCGATGCGCCGTACGTACTTAAGCGCGTACGAGGAAACTGCGCGCGAGCGAATCTAAAAAGCGAAGCAATGTGCTTCGAGATACCGTGCACAGGAGGGAATACACCAACATGCGCGCGCTTACATTTGCGGTCGCTTACTGGTGCGCGTATACGGCTTCATGTGCGTAATTAGAAGCTGCCGCGAACAATGAGGAGTATAACTTTTATTTCGCTTATCCGCGACGCCGATCTACCCCACACCTTCTTCGTGTACCGCTGGGTTCGTACCGCGACCACGTACGCTCGGTACGGGGGTTCACGGGCAAGCACAACCGGCGACGACGGCGACCGCGGTACGCAGGAAACTGTTTAACTGATTGTCGCTTCGAGGTAAACTTCGCAGTCACTTTTCCGCACGCTATACGTACTTCCCGCTTGAGTTACTTACCTGTGTCACGGACGGAGGCGACATCGGTTGCGAGAGTTGCAACGGGATAATATATCCTCCTATGATGCATATACGTGACTTTCAACCTTTGTAGATGCTGGAGAAATTTTGAAATTAAGAAAGGCGTTATCGTGCATATCGCACTGTTTATGTTGTATAGTTTCTGACAACTGTCGAATCTACAATATTTTCTGCGAAAATTTTATATTAAATATATTTTTCAATCAATTAAGTTTAAATATATCTTGGATTGCAAAGGAGGTTGTTTTAATGTGGCATTAAGTGTCATAATCTAAAATTTTTATTGTTAAAGATCATGTGCGTTCTTTTTTAACGGAGGTGAAAATGTGGGTGGTAAGACGGCGAGCTGAAACGACTCGGGCATACCGATTACCTATCCTAGCCGCCACGTAGCTTCGTATCTAAGAAGTAGAGATGCGTGTTCGTACGGCACCGTGCACGAGCACGAGTTAACAAGGTTAAACACCTCAGCGGAGTTAACGGGAATATTAACACTCCACGACGATTACGATTAGAGACGTCTCGAGCGAATGAGCGAGGTACGAAGGACTTTGACGCCGCAGGAGGACAGTGGAGGGGATGAAAGGCGTTAGAGGTGTCGAGGGAGACGGCGGAGAAAATCAGAGGGAGATTCTTGTCGGTGGAAAAGGCCGAAAGTAGGAGATTCGAGGTGGTAAAGGTGGACTTTAACTTCGAAGCTGTATTAAAAGTTCCTCGTGCCAACGCGGTTTCTTGCAGTAGACTATATATGGTCCTGCGCTTATGAAGTAACCTTCTTGCGCATTGTTGTTGTTGAAACGCTATCGACCCTGTAATATATATAAATATTCTATATCTATATAGCGACTGAGTTAAAAATAGAAAGCAGAATTATATATAAGAATAACAAAGTAGCGTAATTATACTTGCAACAGGCATAGAAACGAGATAATGCTTACATGATCTTCCGATATTTCCATTTTTTTTATCAGATGTTTTATTTATGCGCTGTATAATTAAACGACACGATCGTGATGTTTTCGCAAAATTTTCGCCGCCGAGACTATAGCGAACTGTTTACAAGCTTCATGTGTAAAGTCGTAAAGGTCGATGGTGCGACAAATGGGAAAGGGTCGATCACGGGCGCGGTATTCGGTGCCAAGGGTCAATCAACGGAACGACAATTTCTCGAGCTATTTTCGAGCTAGCTCCCGTCGGGGCGGCCGGCCGTAGGAATATATCGATAGAACGCGCATTATCATATTATGGAACTCTCCATACAGTTTCAGCCGACCTCCCTTCCTTAATTTAAATTCTATTACACCCGATCTCTATTCCCTCTTTCCTATGAATATTCAAACTGGGCGAGACCCACCCCCGCCCCCCGCCCCCGCCTTTCCTCCCACCATCTCTATCGGGTATCCAAAGAATTAAATTAATATACCGGGCGAAACAGCCCTCGCCACCTTCCTCTCTGCCTTCTCACCTCCTTGCTCCTATCATCTCGTCTACGTCGCACCAGCTCGTGCGGAGGAGCTAACCGAGGCATGGAACGGGGTATCGCGTCCCCTTAGAAAAGCTTGTCTCGACGGCCATTAACGTCGTTTTCACGTCGAAACGAGATAATTAGCTCGAAAAATCAGAGTTCGATCGATCAAATAAGATTTTCACGAAGGCCTCACTCGCTTACTCGACAGATATGAATATGAATGATTTTTGTTTCTTTATTAAGACTTTCACGAACTTTCAGTGAAATATAACACATAAATGTTGCACAAAATAACTGCTCAATCAAGATGAAAACAATAGTGCACATAGTCAACGAAAGCCAAAATTTTCTCATGGCGATGAGCTGATAAGTTCGTTTAAGAAGAGAAATGATGGGTAGACAACAGCGTAAATCATTGGTACGCGTATCTCGATCAAAATAGAGCACGGATACGATTACTATCTTCCCTGGCAAGTACGTTCCGTTAGTGCTAGTTATTACTGCTATCCATTATAATCTTACAATGTTGCCTCATCACGCGCACTATATATTTATAGTACGCTCGGTTGATTCGCCATAATTATCAGTCGTCTACTGAAAAAACTCGCGTGTTTTCGCACAGAGATCCGAGTATTGCGAGATGCCCCTTTTTAAATGGCTATTGTGATGTTATAATCAAGCGGGAGCTTTTCATGTTTATTGCATTATGGAATATTCAATAATATTCCTAGGCGCGCACAAATATATTTCCAATTTTAAAAAATATCTAATACCTTCATTACATGTTAATTTTTTTCCATATACAAATATCTTCTTTAATTTAAAATAAACATATAATCTAACACGAACTATCAATGAGCCTTCTTGAGTATATATTTTGTGCCGCTGTATGATCATTTTGTTTATTCTGCGACTCGCAAGAAGGTAACATTAACTCCGGAAAAATCTTCCACGAGTGGCCGGGCGCGGAAAACGCGAGTCAGATGGTCGCGGCGGCGCGGCGCTCCGTAGCAAGTTAAGTAGACCATGTCCCCGCGCGGCTCGGTAGCCATCCGGGAACGCCACTAATGGCGAGATAGGCTTGCTTATTATGTGATAAATATAGAAACGTAATTATCGATAAGCGTTAATGAGCGTTCCCGCGTGCACGTAGGGTGCGCATCCTTCAGAATCATGCACCCGCGCTTGCTCACGCACGACGGCGACGCGACGCCGAGGAGGCGCCCGTGCATTGTTCTCGCGCGCGCGTGTGAGTTCTATCTCCTCCTTGCCCCTTCCCCCCTCCCCCACATCCCCCGATCTTCCATGCTCATCTCCCTCCCTGCATTATAAATAAAAGCGTACGTATGTGCATGTCCGTCTGCGTGGGGAGGATCGCGATATCGAGGTGGTGTGCGTTCCGCATGGATATCTCCATGGCCAGTAGGGGTCGGAAAACTCAGTAAGATCACCGATAAATATAGCACGTCGAATGAGCACCATGCCCGCCGGTTAGATCTTGCGATCTTGATCGTGGCACGTCGTGCAAGACGCTCCGCGCGGCGCGGCGCGGCGCGTTCTCTTATTTTCCTGCTGCCTTTTTCCTCGCGTTCGTGTGCGGACCTCCTCCTTCTCCTCCTCCTCCTCCTTTTTCCTTCCACTTGGTCGCCGCGGCTGCGTGTGTATCTACGAGTGGGTGATTGGTGAAAGAGTCGTGTGCGTGCACATGCCTACCGACTGGAACTCTCGCGAGATAATTTGCGAGGGATGATGCTTCGCGTGCGAGCCGACTCGAAGTCCAATCTACTGGGGATCTACTTGAAATCTTGGATGATGATTCGCCTAGGCGCGTTCTCGCAGACGTTCGGCGCGAGGCGCACAGACTGACTGATTTTAATAATTTACCACGCCAACAATATATCTTGGACAATTTAATATTAATGTTTACAAATTAATTATCATTGTTTGCACAATCATTAAATACGATCTAATGCAAGAAGAAATGAACTTGGAATTATGTAAGAGCAAAAGTATGAAATAAATATGATAAAGTTTATAAACACAAGACAAAAAATTAAAATTTATAATGTACTGACTAATGTTAAAATAATATAAACGGCATTAAAACTTACATACAAGTGATTTCCAATTAATTAGTAACACAGCTAAAATATTACGTTTCGCATTTATGATAAATGATTGACATATTATTTTTACATTTCAGTTTAAGTATTCTCTTATAACTTATTTTGCAATCTTATGTCTTGTTAAAACTTATGCTCGTCAAATATTTCGGTCTACCTACGATAGAATACCTATTTTGCACACCGATACATGACAATCTTTTCGTATCTCTTCCCAGAATAATTTCGGTGTCGCTGGCGCCTTTTAATCAATGTTCCTAATTTAATTCGGTCTGTCACATTAATTCTCATTAATCATCCGATTCTACATTCAAGCTTGTCTCAAAGATTCGATTAAAACTGACATGAATACCAGTGACAGACATACCAGACGAGAATCTTTATGCTTCCGGGGTGTAATCAATCCCGAGACTCACTTGTGGCCTTATTGGGATTGGAAAATATAATAACGAGAGAAATAATCACGTTTCAAGTCAATGCTCTGATCGTACTTTGGTGATGTTCAATGAGATCTTCAACTTTGCACATTTGGGAGATAAGATATTTATGTTTGCGCGAAGAAGCCGACCGATGGATAAGAAATATATATGTCAAGTAAACTATGTAATAGCGAGAAAATAGCTAAACAACAGAGAAAAAGAAGAAGGAAGGAGAAATTCTAGAGGATCCCCGGCAATCTAGATCGGCATGAATCTAACGGGCCAATTCTATCAGCGTGTAGAACGAAGAGAAAAGAGAGACGAGTTAGATTCGTGGTATCGATAGCACGTTTCTGTCCCAGGACGAAGCCGATCTACAGGAATCCAAAAACACGCACTGTCAGATCCGTAACAAGATCCCGTTAAGACACTCGGTTTGTTTTGGTCCCGGGAGAGCGGAATCTTCGAAATCAAACGAAGACATAGATCATTCTAAAAATATACTCCCGCTACCGCCGCCGCCGTCGCAGCTCTGCCGCTGTCGCCGTAACCTTCACCTTCTTTATCTTCCCCGTCGGACACCGCCGGGGTGGATAATACAAAGCGTCAGGACGATAAGGTATTCGCATAACTCCTTTTGAATTATTTGAGTTATTTCACTATTAGATACGGTATGCGGCCCTTGCGAGCCGCGACGACGACGACTACGACGACGACGTCGAAGCAAACACTCGAGCGCGACGCGACGCTCTCGTCACCGTGCTTCTCGCGGCTTTAGCTTGTGCGTTCTAATCCTCTTATAAAACGCCCTTTCGTTATTTAACGCGCGTCAAAAAGTGCCTGTGTCCGCGTCGATATTGATACGTAGCGATTACGAAAGTAATAATCCCGTTAATTCGGTGATAATTGGAGTACCGAGAATGATACATACATTAATCACGCCTGCAACAAAAGAGGTAACGTAATAGTTTTACCAAAAAGTATAATATTATGTCGTAATATAATTACAATTTGCAACTTATTAATATCCATAGTATGTAATGTTTACAGGAGGCATTAATTAGGGCTTTACATTTAAAAAAAATTAAATATATAAATTTTAGGAGAAATTATGCTTTAAATTGTAATAAGGACTGTAAAAATCATCAATCGCAATGTCTGCTCTCGGCCGTTTTGCCCGTTGTATCTTGAAAATGACTCTCGTGTTCTGTTTAATAAAATCTCCAATTTCCATTCCCGGCAATCGCGCGTCTCTGGATTATTGTCCGCGTCGGCGCGGGCGCCGGGAAAGCGCGCGCATCAGGCGTCGTCCAGCTGATAATTGTAAGTGAGCGCTCAGAGCTCGAGCGGACGCACGAGGTGTGACGACGGCGCGTCTCGGCGATTATCACGTCCGTCACGATTATGCGAACCGTCACGTACCGACGCCGACGCCGACGACGACGACCACAACGACGACGACGATGTGGGCGAAAGGGAGACCGGACGATCCTGTGTGTGTCCGTCCTCGGCCATCATACACCGGCATGCATGGCGGAGTTCTGATTTTTATAACTGTTTTTCACAAACAACCGCTCTTTCCGGCCTCTACGAATTACGCTCGTCTCCGCGAACGGTGACTTTCCAGCACCTGAGGCTGAGATAATTTTTCCAGAATTCGCGATCTATCTCCTTCCCTACTCTCTCCGCGAGATATATAATTATTAAAGATCGACAAATATTTCTAACTGTAAGCGATATTGTTCCATAAGATATTTCTCGATAATCGGAAATTTAAAAAAGTTGGACTTTTTGTTAATTTTGATTACTCACATGGTTAATGTGACAGCTTTTATTGCAAAATGTAACTACGTGACATATGAAAAATAATTCTATGTTTTACTGCATTTCTTTCTTTCTTGACAATCTTCTTGGTGTCTTTCTTCATATAATCCTGTCTTCTTCCATCTTATTCCCGCGTTCTCCATCTATTTCTCGTTCTCGGAGAAAGAAGCCTAACTTTTTCTCCGGTCGCCTCGTTTGAAGGTTCAACGTCGCACATTTTTTCTCTCTCTGTCTGTCTCTCTTTCTATCTCTCCTTTTTCGCTTGCTTCCTGCTTCCTCTTGGTCGGCGGCGTCTTCGTTTGTTGCTCGCGTGTCCTCGTCGCTCGCTTCTTAATCGAGGCGACAGTGCTTGGCCGGGACATTAGCCGCTCACCGCCATGAAACTTTGTTCGACCGTATTAACTATGGCCGCGCGATTGTTCGCGCCGCGCCGAGACGGCCGCGCGATGATTTCACCGGAAACTCGCGACGCGATGCGTAAACAGCGTGTCCGTGCTGTCGACCGATAGACGACGCCGGACAATCGCTGATGGGTATCGAGATGGTCGACGCGCTTATAAGAAAGCACAAGCCGGAGAAATTTGTAGAGAAATAACCTTTCCCACGCGTATCTCTTTCCGTTTTTTGGGTCAGATGTAATAAACGATTATGAACCTGATTCATTTGAATGATTTGAGAGATTTCCAAAAGAGAGATTAAAAACACTAAGTGTCACGATAACTCTGTATCCTTCTAATTTTTTTAATCGCAATTAGTTGCACAAAATTTTAAAATGTCGATATATCTTGAAGTTTAATTTTATTTCAAATTTATCAAATTCAATTTTACATAGGCAATATCAAGATAATTATTACTTTAATTACATCCAATTTTGAGATAAAATAATCGTTGTGTACCAAATTTACTTGATTTATCCCAAATTTATCACAATTGCCATAGTATGGTTGGATATAACACATGATTTAATATTTTAAGTTAATATATGTGCGCCTAATTGAGATCGTTTTAGTTATATGAAATCTTATCTTTTCAATTGTGCAAACGTACAGACGTCTAAATTTGCGATGCCAAATGCTAAAAATTGATGCAAAAGCGGACTGTGAACTTCGAGAAGTTTAATTAATGTGTATTTAAAGAACGTGTTGCTATTGAAAGCAGATCTAAAAGGAACAATTGATCGTGTTCCGCGCGCGTCTCCCCTATTTTTATTCTACTCGACTTCGGATACAGACAGCCGAAAATAGTTCGCGAATGTTTTCCCCGAGCGTGATCATAAAATACGTCTAATCAACCGATTTCATTTACTGCCTCGCCGAGAGAAGACATCGTGCGCTTATGCGCGGATGTACTTTTTTCCTTTTACCCCGTGGGCTCCCTCGACGAGCATTAGGCGCGATTACCGCTTGGTTATTATTATTCCGGCAGGTTAAAAGCGTCGGGTGTCGCTACGGAGCGTCATGACTGTCTTGGAAGTCGTTACCCGGGCTTTTTGCCGAGAAAAGTCGGTCGTAGATCGCGCGTTTAAGCTTTAGGCTCGTGTCGGCCGCACGGCCGCCGTTACAACATATTATAGAAACATAATGTATAGTGGCGAGGCGGGGGTGCAGCAGAGACGCCGCGGAAATGTGCAGGGTAGATGTACAAGGCCGGAGTGCGGCACAGCTTCTTCAGAGTTCTGCGAGTTTGGCTTCTGCTTATCTGTCACACGACACGGTGTACCTTTTAACTCACATTCCTAGTCGTTCTGCTCTCACGCGTGCATTAATAATAATATTCACGTTGCCATGTCGTGCGTCTAGGCCAGGGGCAGCGACCGAGAACAAGAAGTTCACGTGTCGCCCAGATGGAAAGACGAAGAACGTGACCTCGCTAAGATCTCATATTTTAAATACAGTCACAACATTTTTAAGGAGAAAACTCACTTGACCAAATAAGAATTTCTGTAGTCTATTTATGTCTATTCTTGTCCGTACTTTTTAGAACAAGAAAAAAATATCGAAATATTCAAAATAAAATATCTAGTACAAAAAATTGATGATCCTGTCTTGGTGCAAGATTGCCACACAGATAAAGTAATATAAAATCTCTTTCAAAGAGAGAATATATACCATATTTACTGAGAGTACAATTACCATAAGAATTTGTGCATAAAATAATTTAGGTGAATCGCTTGTATCTGATTTTCCTCGTTTTATCTGTGGAAAATCACCTTTAAAGCATCTCATCTCGCGCGTATACGCAAATCCGTCATTTCGTCGAGCGTGGATTAAAACGGAAGTCCTCGCACTCGGTCGTCCGCTCATTGAACATCGCGACGCAGCGATGGCTGTTCAATGGCTCGTGGAGAAGTGCCGCGCATCCGGTGAAATTCCAGTGGCATTCTATATCACGGTCTCTCGCGGGGGTGTGTGCGTCTCCTGGATTTTCCCCCATTCCCCTCCAATCCGACGCTTCCCCGTCACCGCGTTTTCGTCTATTCGTCCTGTTTTCAGTCGCTTAGCGCGGAGATTTGATTTGTCGCGCCGCGTTCGTGGTTTTGAGCTACGATAATGGCGCCTTCCCTCGGTTTACACCAAAGTCCGTCGTCTCTACGAGTTAAGCGACGAACATCCGTCCGACGATACACGAGGATGTGTTATGCTCGAGTTTATTTCGCGCCGCGATTCCTAGCCGGGCGTTCAGGAAAGGAGAAATCCTTCCTCTTCCTTAGTCACTCACTTACGGAGAGCAACTGCTTCAATTTAAGTCTATGCGCGCGGTAAAATTGCGACGAAATGAGAGAAGACGGAGGAAAATTTTTCCAACTGGAGAATTACGGACATCCCGTCTTGCGAGGCTCTTTATAATTAAAAGGGATGTGTCTGTTATTTTTTTTTTTGCTCTATCGAAAATGGCTTACCTATTAGTTACGTTCACAGACAATTTGATAATCAATGAAATATTAGTTCTACGTTATTTTCGCAATTTGTATCGATAAAAACATCTTAAAAGAAGTATGAATGGACAACGAAATAAGAAGGGGACAACATTTTCTATTGAATAGACCGCGTGATAGTTACTTTACGAATACGATGTTAATACTAAAAGATATGCCTCGGTTGTTCTCGTTGAATAAGAGAATTGCGCGCCAAGACCAAGAGACAATGACGCTTTCAACGGAAACTATATAAACGTGTAACGGTGACAAAAAGTACACTCGTATTCTGTGCCCAGCGTTCCTGCGATATCCAGCGTCGTCGTCCTCACCAGTTGCGATTCGGTTGGCTACGTGTCCGTCTTATTACAGGATCCGTACTTTACGCGTGCGAGCCACGAGTCCTTGCTAACGAGGAATCGCGAAAGGAAGTAATGACACGGCCGGACGCGGTCGAGAGGCGTTGGTCTACGGGAGAATAAATTTGCTTACCGGTTTCACGAACCGCCGCCGCTCTGTCGCCTAATGGACGACGAATCGTCATCGCCAAGCCTTTCGTCTTTCTCGAAACCGTTCTCCACGCGAGGTTCTCACGAATCCGCTTCCAGACCGCCTCCGCGGATCCGGCAGTTAATTATTTTCGTGTTCACCTGCGAGCTGGATCGCGATGCTCGCTCTCGCTCGTCTTGCTCAATATATTACGATTTATGAGGCAAGTCCACTTGTTCATAGTAGATGCAGCATTGAATTCGAGGCAACAAGTGAAAGACGAGTGATTTTAAGGAAAGATGTCTTGATCTTTAACTTTTATCCTTTTAAATTTATTTATATGATATTCAATGTATATTGATAAAAGTTTATAGCACTATATACGATGTTGTGAGTAATGCAATTGTATTTTCAATGTCCGTGATAGCAATTTAATTAGGTTTATTTCTTTAAACATATAACAATTCCTATTTTTATGTTTTTACTGCTTTGATTTCCATTAACCACGACCCCAAGTTGACGTGCGGAAGAAGAGGAGGATTATATGTATCGTACGGACAGAGACACAAGCACACGGGCGCCATGGCTGTAGCTGCCAAGTGTGTAATAAGATATCCGCGGATACTCGAAGTCCTCAATTGGCTAATTTACCGGCAGTTAGCGGCTATCCGACCGCTTAGGTCATCCCAACGTGGCGGGGCATTCGGCCTGAATAATTTATAACTGCCTGTTTACGAGAATTGAGAATAATGAATTTCAACGGCTCATCACTCCGACGCATCATTGACGGGCTACATTCGGTCAACGGGTCGACTCGGATATTCGTTATTAGGCGATACGATGACGCGACATGGCAGTCGCGAATAACATCCTTTTTCGAAGCCGGCAGTTGCTGTAATAGCGCGTAATGCGCGGTTCTCATCAAGCCTCGTCTCGAGGACAAAATGCCTACTGTGCGGTGTCGATTCCGAAGGAAATTTATGGGAACGATAGATATTACAAGCATGTTTTTCCTAGAAACATCTGCTACGTATGCGATTCCTCAATCTCGAATAAGACGTGTTCAAACCTCTGAAGAATCCCTGATTCGCATCGCGTTAGAGAACGTTGCATATTTCTGAGAAAACTGATCTGTTTTATATGCTTTTTTCTGCATTTTTAACGTATGTAAGAATTTTACATATAATTAAAGTATTAATCAGGAGCGCTGTTTAGCCACATTTACAATCCTTTTACGCATTTTTTTTTAAATATAGTCGCGCATTTATCAAAATTGCTTGTCTATAAACTGGTCCTTCGCATTTGGGAAGTCTGATGCCAAAGCAGACGTCACTTGCGAGTCCCTCAGGTCCAATGCCGGTCGGTCCACATTCTCCGTTCGCGCTCGCTGATACGCGTCGAATACGCGATCACGCGCGCGTGGGCGTCCGGCATCGGTCCGCTTCCGGTAGGCGAGCGGAGCCTCGGCCGGCGCGGAGTGGAGGAGGCAGACGGTATGAACGACGAGGAGAGAGACGGCGGGACCGGACAGCCCGACGTAAGTGAGCAGTCAGAGAGATGGCGCCTAATAGATTGGTTTGTAGGTGGACGCATTATCTCTCGCACGCGGACAGTACCGACATACTTGATGCGCGCTTGATCGCGCTCATGGCATCGCTTTCGTGTACGTGTATCACGGGCAATACGAGCGGCCGAGGCCGAGGGCGGAAATTAGTAATGTAGCAATGAGCACCGTGCTGACTAAAGCCCGACGAGTCGTAACTTCGGATGGCACAGTGGGACGCTTGAGAGGTGGAAGTGGCGCTGGTCCGGGAGGGAGGGAGGAGAAGGCGAGAGTCGCACCATGACCATCTTGTTTGACGAGTGAGCCACTAAAGAGAACGGCGGAAATTAAGGAGCTCGGCGGTACATAAATTGTCACCGCGCATTGTTTTAATTGTTTTAATTTTCAGTCGGCCGCTTCGCGACTATTGCAATACATACGATATAATCGTTAAATTGGTTTAATTATAAACTAAGTCCTCCTTCGGAAATTGTTATGAGCCGTATTCACGAAGATGTTACGGAATGTCGCCTTTATGGAACATTTTAGCGATAAGATTTCTAATGTAGTCGTACCGCTATCTCGGCAATAACTTTTTGAATACTACGCTTTGCTTTTTCGTAAGGTTGGGATTGATACGCTATTTAGCGGTTATAAAATACGCGTTATATATTAATTTCGCGAGGCAGATGCGCCATACTAATCGGTTTCACGACTCGTGTGATGAAACCGTCGTAAAATCAACGAGAGATACACGCGCGCCTCTGCGGAAATTTCTTTTTCTTCTTTTCCAATATATAAAAAGCGAAACGAGCGTAAAAAGCGGTACCGCGAATCTAATCGACAGCTTCATAAAATTGAACCCATAAAATCATAAAATCAACTTCGTCTGAAATAGCCCGCCAGGAAAATATTTACAGTCCTTTTTGGCCGCTCTCGTTCCTTCAATCCTCCGCCAAGTAGTAACGGGTTTGAGTGACAACGGAATTTTTTAATATCGAAAACTTTCTGCTTTAACAATTTTCAAGAGTATAAATAAATAATCTTTATTTAGAAAAAATATAATCAGATCAAAAAGATCATAAAAAGTTCTCAATTGTTATATGTCATATTGAATATCTATATCGCAAAAATATATTAGCATTTTTAATATTTTAATTTATAGTTTTTAAATTATATCATAAATGAAAAGAGTATTATTTAGTGTAACATCTGATAGATATGTATTTCGAGTCGTTAATATTACAAAAATAAGTTTGTACGATCAATAATGTGTGGCTATAATCACTCAATCCTCCTTTTCTTTCGTATGGCTTTTACTATTCTTCCTGAATCTAAAGACAAAACTGGCCGTTTCTTCGCCGTTCGTTTCGACATTTTGTCCATTCGATTCGGTCGCACTTTTTCAGCGGAATATATACCATTTCTTTTTCGTTATTTCGAAATCTGAAGATTCGAGACACGCGGTCGGTGGTCAGCCGCGCGGTCGCCGGTTATCTAGGAGCTTTTTACTACCAGCGCCAATACTCACTTTAGTGGCGGATCGATTCGAAGATATGCAAGCAATAAGCGTTTAATTGCACGGGATTCCTCATCGCAGCAGTCTCTTTAGAGCCGCCAGCAGTCCAGCGGACTATAAAAGGCATCGGACCTATAAAATGCATCCTTGGTTGGACGGTCGTTTCTGCACCATTGTATGCATGCGTATACGCCGCTCTCTTAAGCTTCTATCTTTGTCTCTCTGATGTCTGTTTTCTTTCCTCGTTTTCTCTTAATCGTTCTTTATCCATCTCCTTTGCCTTGTCCCGTGTTATCCATCTTTCCTTTCTGTTTGATTGGTCGACTGATCTCACATGTGAATCTCACGTAAGGACAAAGATATGATTTTGCCGTCGGTACGACGTATCTTACCAATTTCATCTACTTTACGTTCTACCATACTCGTTGTCAAATTAAATAAAGAAAAAATAAATCTTCCGTAATGTGCAAATATATGTGCTATAAATTTACTTTTCATATACTGTGCTGGTGCTATTAATGATTATTTGCAAATGGTTCTCATAAAATTATATGAAAAAAGACATTTGCATTTTTATAAAAATAAAAACAGCTATCTTTCTAAATTAAATATTTCTAAATATTACACAATTAACACAATAATAAAACTAGATTTTCGAAATTTACAATACGAAATACGAATTGTTGACGAACAGTTGAATAAAATATCAATTCGCAGAGAGAAGATCCATCTTCCGAATTAAAGCAAGCGGTGACATGGTCGAGCTTACTTTGTTTATAGACCTTTTTGCATGAACCAAAAGTAAGCATAATTAAGAGAAAATGTTGAGAGAACGCTGCACGTTTGTAGATACGCAGATTAAATTGTTGAACATTTATATAAATTAATTTAGATCTCTCAAGAACGACACACACGATCCTGCGATTTTCCTGTTGTTACTGCATATACAGGCTGAAAGATTAGTATTTGTACAGAGTAGAAATGTTTTATTAACAAATAACTCAAGAATTTATATGTGCTTTATAAATCTTTATAATAAAATATGTTTTGTAATGAAATATGTAATAATTTCGATTGAGCATAAGTAATAAACGAACGTTTTATCGAAGAAAATAAGTGAAATAGCTTTATAGATATTGTACATGTGTGTTACAAAATGCAAGGCCCATGGATATAGCGATGGTCAGCCTTCTAGTACGAAATAACGTATTGGAGTGATTATCAATAAAAACGATTCCCTTCAGCTGCCTTCAGCATCCTTGTTAAATGGCAGGACGTTCAAAACCTGTTATCCAATTAACCGCAACTAATTAAGTAACTCGATACATTGATTTCATTTCGTTTTCATGCGCGGTATTTCAGCAAGACCGCGTAACGCGTTCCTCTCGTGGTCACAGATATATATATCGACATATTTATTACCCCTAGGAAAACTTAATAATTATGTGCGGAGCACGCGGGAATCTACTCGGGCGTGGCGCGATAACGAATACCGATTGTAATTACTTCGTCGGCCATGCACCGAGAGAAAGATACATATTTGCTTAATCGGCTAGCACACCAGCGCGTCGGAAAGAAGTGGAACAGTAAGATATCTCATTAATTAAGACTCTCCAGATGGCTAAAATTACTACGTCTCCGGCTTCGCCTCGCTTGCGCCGAACATCCCCTTCGATTTGACGTCGTCGAAGAAACTTATGTCTCGCAGAACTGAACATTCTGTAATAGTACAACGCCGGATATCGTCGAATTTTATTTCAGTATCCGGTATTAATATAAAGCAGGTATGATTTGGCTACTTCTATCATCGGAGTATCATCAGAAATTAATTAATAGAGAGTCGGTACTTTTCGAACATTCACGATACACTTATTGCGACCGCAAAATCATTTGGCTTACATTTTATTTCAAATCTGCTATTTGTGGAACGCCTTAAGAATTTACATTCACAGACATTAAGCGAAGTATACGACACTATTCGCCAGCGATTGCTCGAAACGCAGATTTTATATTCAGTTTTCCCGTCGCTCTGATTCACGCAGGCGGTTACATAACGAAGTAACAACGAAAGCATCGTCGCCTCGTGGTGGGGCCACAATTTCCTCAGCTCCGCTTCAAGAAAATCAGATAAACCTTCAACGATTTTAGTAACGATTACTCCGCAGCTCCGAGAGCAACATATCGCTAATGCACAATTGTGCAAGCGCGCCGGCTGCTCGGCGACGAATGGGGAGCGCGGGGGTACGAGGGAGGTAAGAGGAGTCACAAGAGGAGAAGGATATAAAATTAATAGTGATCTAGATTTCTAGATTGCGGGGAATGCGAGCAATTGCGAATCGTGGGAGTGTGGGCCTCGCGAAGGGAGAGGCGATATATGAAATTTAATACGTTCGACACGGAGACGCGCGCGAGCAGACGAGAATGAGGGAACAACGGCGGGGGGAGGGCAAGGGAGGATGGGAGGGAGGATATTGCAGAAGAGAGGCGTGCGAGGGCGAGGAGAAAAGAGGTAGGGGGCGAGGGAGTGAGAGCTGCAAAGACACATAACGAATGCCATTCCTGACCCGCATGGTTCCGCGCACATCGCATTATTGTTTGGCTTCAATTAAACTTCCATTTTATGTAATGCCTCAGCCGTCATTTACGTATCGCGATTCTCATAAGCCGCGAGCGCATAACTTCCTCGTGCGAAGAAATTGTACAGCGGCCTGGTACTGCGCGTTTCGCGCTCGTGTGAACTGTCGCGGGATCTGTCATTGGTTTCTAAGTGCTGGATAGCCCGCAGCGATTTAAATACGATTTCCGCGTGCGTGTACATGTGTCGTTATAATTGTAATTCTTTATATCGCATAGTGTGACATTTTTTATATTACTCATTAATAAAATCCCCTTTTTTATCTACTAATCGCATAATCTACCTAAATGATTCAAAGTACTTGTTCTCAGATCAGTTAATAATTATCCGTTTTTCAAACCGAAGTTAAAAGAGAATAAAACTCGTTTCTTAAAGCAAAATTTTTTCGCGTCGCGACTCACTGAGTCGTCAATGTTAAATTAAATGTAGCAATACAGATGTCGCAAAAATATACGGAGAATTTTTCATTGATAATATCTCTTCATTAAACATTCGTTTCGTGCGCCGCCGAGTCGTTTCATAAACCTCATTAAAAATTAAAAGTAATTACGAGGCCAAAAGCACCGCACCTGTCACACCGGTTTTGAATTCCTCTGTAAAACGCCGAGATTTTGAATTGTCAGCACGGACCCAGTGAATAAGCGCCGTTACTTTTAACTAGCTCGAGAGAGGGAGAGAACATCGGGCTTCTCGTCGTTCTCTAATCTCGACAATTATCATCGCGTAGGTACACCGTGCCGGCGAACTTTTACGAGCGGTTTGGAGGTGAGAAGAAGAAGCCGTTCAGGTAAATGCACGTCGGCAAACGTCGCCGGCGTCAACGTGTTGCCAGCGATGACCCGCGAACGACTTCCCACGGCTCTGCGTCCCCGGGATAGGAGAGCCGGTCCTTGTCATTAATTTTATTGGACGACCTGCGCTGGTACCAAAGTAGCCGAAGTTTACCGGTGATTGTTGCTTCGGATTTAATGGGTGTTAGATCGTGAGATTCTTTGTCCTAACAAGACTTAAAGATCATTGATAGAAATTATCATTTATTGAATTGGCTCTTGTTAATTAAAATAAAATAGAGATCTTCGAAATATGCCACGATACATTTAGTGATAAGTTGTTACTATTAAAAAAAGCTTTTCTCGATCAAGAATATATTGATTGAATGATATTTCAGCGCGCAATCTCTAATAAACGCAGGTAACGTAAGAACAAACGATTCTCGAACAGTGTCGGATATTTCTTTCGCGACGATAGTTTCGAATTTCAGAAGCTCTTTACGGTCAGGGAGCATGGCGAGTAGATCGGTCACGAGCGGAGGTCGTTCTTCGTGACAGGCCAACTGGCGCAGATGAATTTACATGTACGGCGTAAACTGAGTGAGCTGTTTCTGCAGCGCGTTCAAGGAAGTAGAGAAAGAGAGATGGATGCGAAGACGGAGGAGATGGATGGAAAGAAAGAGAGAGACAGAGAGAAAGAGAGAGGATAGCGTATTAACGAGCTTAAACGAACGGAAACTAAGTGTCTCGGCTCGGAGTAAAATTAATTAATCGCAATCATCCAAAGTGCTATGACGATCGTATTCGCTGGCGTCTCGCCTAAATTCTTTGTTTTCCCGTATTCGACATAGCTGCAGTTCATTCCCATCCTTCTAAGCAGCTATTTTCGTATGGCATAAAGCGTGAGGAATTTATTGGTTAATAATAAAATTTCAATTCTTTATTTATTGATCTTCCACGAATTCCGAGAAAGTTTTACGTTGTGTTTAATTCTCATTTAAAGTTTATTAAAAAAAAAACTATGCTAATTCATGGAATCTCGATTTCAGGAAAAACGTTAGCAAAATAAAGGGATCTGTGTTCATGCAATTATTCATCGAGTTTTCTCATAAAAATACGCTTAAACCCCGAATTATTAACGACTGTCTTATAAAGTCGAAACATACTCCGGTCAGAAAACAGGTTTCGCCCATGCAAATATTAATGGGGTACTTTGGGGTACTCTAGTTACTTTGTGTTTTGTATAAATCATCATGGAACGTAATGATCATCTCGTTCGTAAAATTTCAATTAAATATTCTTAGGCTTCTTATATTATTTCTTTATATTGTCGCTGTATATCTCGTTTTTCAATGTTCTTATTTCTCAACATTCATTAATTTTTTTACTTGTCTATTGCCATCGGGATAAATTTGATTATATTATCTTAACTATATTGTATAACGTATCGATACATGGTTTTTAAATATTTGGATTACTCCTTCAAGCACATCATTTGCTGGTACGTTTAGTACCTTCCTGAGTGCCCTTGGTGTAGTTTCACACCGATACCAAGCAACGGCGTGTCGTCGGCCTTCAGGGTCACAGAGACACGAAGGAAAACACCGGAGCGCTGCCACGGTTAAATCCGCGCCTGAGGAAAGAATGCGCGATGGCCGCCACATCGCATCCCCGAGACCTCTCGCGTGTCTTTGTCTCCCGGGGCCCAGTTAGCGACCTGTAGGCATTGCCGGTGCACGCACCAGGTGCCTGTAATCGTTCACAAATTAACGTCGCCGGGGCAGCTTCTTCTCCTCGCGCGCGGATTTACCGCTGTTGCCATATAAGGACAATATTACAGGCCCCGTGCCCTTATCTCGTGCCGCGGACATATTTCAATCATTTCGTCGGTCAGCCTTTAGAAACAGTAACAACCGCAGCCACCTGCGGAGATTCCTTTTACCGGGAATCGACGATACCGCGGACGTAGCGATAAAGAATTATCGAATGATATTTAAATCTGTTCGAACAAGGCATTATTCCATTAGCCTTGTGATTTAGCAACGCGAGAGACGCAGGTAGATGATAAAATTAAATATCTGTGTTCGTTTTATTGAGCTTTATCTGAACAGAAATTTTAATCTTGAGTTCAATTAGCGAAATACCTTATATGGAGTGCGCGATTATAAAATTGCAACCTTTCTGTTGTATTAAAAAAAAAAGATATTATATGCTGATGGGCATCGCGTGCAACCAACTTCAAAAATACGTGCTGCGATAATTATCATGACGACAACTCACGTGGGACCGGATCGGTATACTTTCTCCGCGCGCGAAGTGTGTTACACACGTATTTGGAAAGGGTTTCGCCGAGCGAAACAGGAGTCGCTCGTTTTCTTTACTTCAGCAGCCACTTTCTTTCTCATCGCCGTTCATCGGAAGTAAGGGCTACCGTGATAGTTACCACGGCAGGTGTCCGCCTCTCTCACCAAGAAATCTCGCAATCCGTTCATCGCATCGCACGAAAGCGCGCCTCGTTGACGAACGGTTGTCACTGGCGAACGCCGCCACGGCTATTACCTGTCCCCGCGAACGTTCTCACACTCTCAGCCGAATCCGTACGGATCCTCGTGGATAAGATCTACACGAAAAAAAGAAGACAAAAAAAAATCCGACGTCATTGCTCAACGAGTTAACGCGCGCAGATATATTGTATGCGAGGCAACATAACCGAGCGGCGGTTGCGTTCACCCGAATGTACGTACGCTTCCAGGGCTCTCTCCCCCCGGCGCTTCTCTTTCAACGATACTCCTAATTTATGAATATTACCCGCTCCTGCGAGTCGCGCTCGGAGTCGGGGCACGTGTAATAAAACGCGAACGGACGCGTGTGCGTCATCGCGGATGTAACGTCCGCGCGCGGCGTTCGCTGGTATCGCCAGTTTACGAAGAAGAGAAGGGAGAAGAGGTCGAGAGAGAAAGAAGAAGTAGAGGTGGAAGAAGAAGAGAGGGTTGGACTCTTGGAAGTCGTTCTTACTTGACCTTAGACCGTAATCGTCGTTTCCGAAAGTCGATCCTAGACGCGGTCGTTTTATATGACGATATTAATTGCCGAGTTGGCGACGTCTTTAAATTATCGTGTCGAGTAAATTGTGTATATAAGGACGGCGATTGAATATAATAGTTTCTACCGTGGGAGGTGGAAGGGAATATAGAAGCGTACTTCCGGATTAAACTAACGAAAGTCATCGCATCGAAATCATTAAGAAGATTATGCATGCATATAATTATATTCCAGAGCCGTTAATTTTTTAATTTACACACTTCACTCGTAAAGTACTCTTTTTCTATTTCTTCAATTATTCTTATTAGTTTTCTCATAAACTTAGCGAAATTACGGATAAATATGGCACGAGACGCTTTCGAGATTGAAGGGAGAAAAAACTCTTGGCACAACGATAAGCAACGTATAATTTACAAGATGTTATACTCGAAGCATCGGTGGTGTACCGGCATATTTGAACTCGCTATAAAGTTTCTGTCAAATTTATCGCAAAACTCGTTGCAAAGTCTAAAGCATGTTAACTTCAAGATTGGTTTCACCCTCTCGTCCAAGTACATCGTAAAAGTATGCCATAAGCTAGGAGACTGTGGAAAATTAAGTAATTATCACAGGATAATTACGTTCACAGGCACAATATGAACTTCGGTTATAAATTACTGATCGCGGAACGTTGTAACGCGTTTGCTCTAACTTAAATAAATTCCGTGTAATCTCACGATACAATTTATTATACCATTACAATATACTTGAAATTTTAGCAATCAATATGTAGTGTATGATACAATCTTCTCATAAATTTGTTAGAAGCATATAAATGTGCGATACATGTTGATAATGTTTTACCTCCTCCAGGACCAATCTTGCGAAAGTACAAGTCCAATGTCGCCGTCCGGCTTTTTTTTCAAAAAATATGCTTAATCCAAGATGCAAATGACTCGTATCCCCTTCGTGCTTTTATTACCGGCATTATTTGCACGCCGCGATATAAATAATCGCGCGTATCCTCGCCGGGCGCTGTTTTACACGCTTAACTAATTACCTCGGCGAGACTATACATCTCCGATTATCTGTCCTCCGGAAGCCTCCAGGAGAACAAAGGCTAGTTACACCGCCTACCTTTACATTAAACTGCATCTGATCCACGCGAAATACTGATTACACCGAGGGGTCGACACTGCCGGGTCGATTTCTCCGTACAGTGGAGAGGATACTGCACGTAAACGCGAGACGCCGCGCCGCGCGCGCGCGCGACTCGTAAATTTTCCTCCTCGCGTCTCTTTCCCGTTCTCTCCACCCTCTTTCTCGCCGGCCGGTAGGGTGGGCCCTTCGGTTGATTTAGCATTCAGCACTTAAATCAATTCGAACAAGTTCGGTACTTAAGAGCTCCCGAGTTTGTACAGAGAACGTTGCTCGCTCGCGAGCGTTACCGCCTCTCGAAGTCAACGGAGGGGGTGGGCCGGGGGGGCCGAAACGCGTGGGCGCAGATGGGCTCGCGGAATCTCGAGGCGTTCATTACAATTATCATAGCAACCCCACAACCGTAACACCATCGCAAACATTAAGATGGTGAACGATGCCTGCGGAACTCCTCTTTCCTACCCGGCGGGATAAACATCGGTTTCCTGGTCTTCGCAGATATCCGGATTAATCCTGCCAGGGAAAGAAATTCGCTTATTTTCGCTTTTACATCTGTCATTTAAATCTCGACAAGTTCATCGAACCAAGAGAAATTTGATTATCTTAGATTACCCGAGAAAGATTTTATGCAATGATTTTTTTCTCGCGTGTTCTTATTTTTACATTTTTACTCTGTAGCTTTTCGCCTATGCCATTTCGGCGTTCTGAGTGTCTTCGATAAATTATAACTGGGAATAGCATAAGTTTGTGGACTTAGAGGCGCGGCGGGGCAAGGAGTAGAGCCTTTTAGCGACTGGCGCGAGCAACCCTTTTCTTGTAATTCGACGAAATAAACGCCGAACGTTAGGCCAAAAGCAATAAAATAAATCAAGCAGCCCGCTCGGGAAGGAAAACATTACCGCTCGAAGCGTCGTAGTAGCAAACGAGGGTCTTTCGGCTATCTAAAGGCCCTTCGAGGCCACGCCGCGTTTTACTGTCTCAACGTTGTCCACGTATGACCACGTTTATCTTTCAGCGAGAATAGAGCCGAAGGAATAACGTCAACCTACGAAAGAGCAATATGACGAGTTAACTGCTGCTTTAACGCGCGCTCAATTCACTTAATTTCCGAGAGATATTTCAAACGCGACTACATGATATCATATTATGTATCTGACACGTACAAAGTGTCACGTTTCTTTCAAAATTCAGAACACTGCTTAGTATTCTATCTACGCCTTGAATATAATGTATAATTTCTTTATTAAATGTCACATTATACATTTGTAGCGAAATTAAAAGCTGATAAAATCTTTTTGAGACGTAATACCTCTGTCTGTGCTAATCTGAGGATGTGTATTAGCATAATTAAAAACATACTATTTTAAATTTGTGCAACTAAATACAATTTTACCACGCAGATTAAATTTTAATTGAAAGATCAGATATTTTCACGTTGCATTAAGAACGAGTACCGAGAGGAGTTGTAGGATTAAGACGTTGTACATAAATCCCGTATTCGTTACCTTCGCGTAGGTTCAACGACTACTTTGTAGCAGGTCCGATGATGAACGATCTTGTACAGCACTATATAACAGTGCGCCGCAGTTAACATGTCACAGAGCAAACGGTCAGGCGATTATTAGAGATCGTAAAATATTGATTGATTCCGCTGCCTAATTTTAACGGCTACCATCAATAACACCTTCCACCGAATGGTGACCATCGCGCCGGAAGCTATAGCCTTGATGATTACCTTTCGCACTCTTTCGCTTCACAACTTTGATTTTTTTTTTTTTTTAGTTAATAGTCACTGGAAAAGTTTTACCTAACTCTGCGTATAATATACATAGATATGTATTTGAAATACGTCAACTAGAATTTTCAAATTTTTTTATAAAAATTGAGTGTGTTTTAACGCTTGATAGATAATAAAATCAAATATTTTTTATAACCACATTAAAAATTAAAAGCCTCATATAATGCCGCAATTCACAATCAAGAATATTCTGACGCTGCTCCAAACAATTGCAAATTTGCTGAAAATATTCTACCTTGACATCGATAAATCAGATGCATCGAATTGAAAGCATTTTCGCTTCATCCTCAGGCCAGCCCATTACCCTTTCGAAGAGCATCAGTTTGCTTCTCTTTCAGCCACGCACTCAGGTCGCGATAAGAATCAATGTTAACGGGAGGAATTGGAAAAGCGGGCTACTTCCTCCGCGCACGAAGGGTCAGGCACGAGGGAGAGATCGTGAATCGGGGTATCTTCGTTAGGATTTAAGGAGCAGAAGAACGACGCCGCGCCGGCTGGGGTTGGCTGGAAGAGTTCGAAAGATACGACATCGGCACCGTCGTCGGCGGAGGGTCGAGCTTCAAGGGGATAAATACGGCCGTCGACGAAGAGAAACACAAACAGTAATTACGAATATCTCGGCGCGGAATCGAAAAGACATCGCGAATCTTTAACTGCTTTCAGCCATCCGACTTCTCGATGGAAAAGGGAGCGATTCCTCTCTTTCTCTCTGTCTCTCTGTCTCTCTTCCTCTCTCGCTCCTCATCCGATCCTTGCAACATCCGTTCCTCTCTAGAGCCTTATTGGCCCCACCGGGTTTTCCGTCTGCTAGGTATCAGAAGTAACTCCGAACCCCTTTCGGTCGTACTTTCGGATTAACCCTCTCCCTTTTCCTCACCTCATTTCGTGTCGAAAACTTATTAGTAATTACGGCAGATATCTGCTCACAGGATTCGGAAAATGGGGTTCTTCTTCACAGCTCCTGCACATAGCTTCTCCCTTTATTTTTCTTTCAAGTTTCGTCGACACTTTCGCCGGGACTTTCCTACTCTTGATTTCCTTCAATTCTTTATTTCTTATACTCCGGCAATATAATTATAAATATCAAAAAGAGTTACACTCATCGAGTTCATTTTAACAATTAACTATGAAATGATTATATGTAGATTATGTAATTTGAATAAGAGCAATATGAATCATACTTTTATAATTTAATTGCAAAATACGTAATTATTTTAGCAGGATACATATTATATTATATTTACTTAGTATTTTGTGCCTCCCACAGAAATTGTTTATGCGATTTCATAACTGATCGTTAACTATTCCAATTGATTCCGGACTCTTGCTGATGATAATCGTCGACGTGCCTTTCATTCTGCGGCAACCCTTTTATATTGGCTTCTTAGTCAAATATCTTCTTTCTGCTTTGCTTCCGTTTTCTCTCTCTTTCTTCTTTTACCACAGAAAGGGTTTAAAGTATCACCCTTCTTATCAGCTCCGTTTTAAAAGGCTTAACGATGTCGGTTCTTTCAAACGATAAATTTTAATCGAGAGAAGGCGATATCTTATATGTCTAATTTCAGCAATTTTAGCAATTTCTTGAATATCCCTTTCTATATTATCAGTGTTAAATTTTTAGTCATTAATTCATTTATTATATTGATATAAAAAAAACGGATTAACTTTATTATCTTATTATGACTTTTTAGATATATTTCTATATTGTGATGTTATAGTTATCTGACAAATAATTCTGCTATTCAAGATGCTTATTAAGTTCGTCTAGTTTAAATCAGTGTATATCAGTTTACACCAGATTACTTCAAATTAGCTGAGTTACTGTTCAAAATTTGAGAGATTCAAGACAACGTGTATCTAGAGTAATTTCATTGAAATTGTATCCTTGCAATCGGAGCATCTTCGATTGAAATTGGGGTTTCTCCGACTTGTGGTGACTCGTCTAGTCGCTAGAAGAGGTCAAAGCGGGGGAAGAGAGAGGGGAGTTAACTTGCCATAAATTCGCGAATGGACCGCCCAGCCATCAAAGCGATCACCCGAGGCTTCCTTACCCTGAGTCCTTGCATACCGGCACCGATATTAAATGACAAAGGCCAAAGGCATACCTCTTGCTAGCAGCAAGGGTTGGAGGGGTAGCAAATTCTCGCGTACGCTCGGCAACCCCCAAGCATCCACCGCCTGGGAAACCAGGAGGTTCTATCCTCTCGTACCTTGAGTCGTCCCCTTACGACGAGAACTCACCTATATCGGTATTTCGCGGGAAGGATGTTTTAAATACAAGCCGTACGTACTTAGAGTACCGGCAGTACCGCTCTTCACTGCCGCTCGCCCGTTCACTGTGGACCCCCTCTTGATGAAGGGTAAAGATTTGAAGATGCCGATAGCTTTGATGTTGAAGCGCAATGATGACGACGATGATGATGGCACGTCTTAAAAATTTCATATAATAATTTTCGTTTCGTTAATGTTTATCGTGTCTTAAAGACATATTTTTTTCTAGCATTTTAAAGAAAAACTTTTCTACGGAAAAAAAAACATAAATATACTTTCTAACATAGATATTTCCTAATTTCCTAAAAGTACTTAATGGCAGCATCAGAAACAAACACAAGGATACGTTGCAGTTTCGTGGACTTGTATACCAACACGGATACAGATATCGACTTTTGACTATTTGATGAGAAAGTCAAGAATATTGGATTCTCGGTGTCGAGAGCGTCCTCTTAATATGGTAATTCTTTGGGTATATTCGATTATCACTACGCTCATAAAAGCTTGTCAATTGATTGTACATTTTCTGTGCTCGATTGCCTTTAAAAAGAGGAAGAAACGCAGGAGATTGTGAAAATATGACCGAAAATTCAATGAATTATTTGATACTCTTCCGTTATGTAGTGTCGGAACTTATATTGATCGTTTATCTGCAGTCGGGCATTATTCGAGATCGGAAGAAGTAGAATAAGTTAGATAGTGCCAGAAAGTTGAAAATTGTTACTAAATCGATAGAGATAAAAGGAAATAAAGAATATCTTTTACTTTTATTAAATGTTAAAGTTTATTCTTTCATCAAGGTATGCTTATTTTCTTTTAAAAATGTTTCTCGTGTCAAAATAATATGACTTCTTCGAACCACGCCAATGGAAATATAAATATAGAAAATCGCATGACAATATCAATCCCACGGGACAAATTGCGGCATCTGAATACACCGTGTACACCATTCACGTTTGATGTGACCAGATTTAAGGAGAACAACGCTATTGTGCATCGAGTAGGCCGTTGTTTGCGTAGGACCGCACAAGTGTAAAGCCATAAAGAAATTAACGGACTTATCAGTTTTGGGAAAGGCACCTGGCGGAACCCGTCGCCCGGGGGAGAGTGTTGCTGATTACAGGTGGCCACAATAGAAACATTGTCTCCACCTGGTGCGCCCGCCAGCACTCGACGCCGATTCTTATGCAGCCGCCTTATCCTTCGACGGTGCAAACGAAACTCTGCAAACGGTGCAGCCGCGGCAGTGCCGCAATAAAGTCAGAAAATAACAGGGAGCAGGGTGAGAATCGTCGAAAGAAGGCGCGAGTTTTACGAGTCCAGGCATGCATTGTACGTTCGAGGTGACTCTCCCCCTTTCGCCTTCTCTCTTTCTCTCTTGAGAGGCAAACAAAATTTTACGATACGTCTCGTGTCACTGCCGCGAGCCCGTAAATCGGCATTTATTTAGGCGCTCATTGTTGCATCAACGCTCTATACCTGTCGGGAGTGGCGATAAGGATATATACATGGCGGCAGATACCGGTGTCGCCTAATCGAGTTCAGACGATTTGAGTATTTTCCATAAAACCGTTTCCGGCTCGAACTGTACATATCACGCGCACACCTCAGGCTTATCCAACTAACAAGTCATTATAAAGTTATTCGAAATACCTTTTTTACTTATATATTTCAGATTCTCTCTCTCTCTCTCTCTCTCTCTCTCTGCAGAAAAAAATTGTTTACACAGGAGCAAATTGCCTACGGAAAGGGACGCGCTCTACGAGTTTCCGCACAATCAATTAATGCCTATAACAAGTCGGCCTATGTGTACCTTACCGAATCGTTACCGAGGTTTTATTCAGCGCGCCCTTCCGCACTCGCTTTTCGTTATTTTTTAAAACACGGCATGCGACAATCGAATTATCCCGCGCTCCGATAAAGGGAGATGTACAATAAAAACTACCAACACGCGTATCTGCACGCGTACGTGCGACGGAAGGCGGAGAGTCGTTCGGTACGAGAGAGGAGAACGCTCGGCCCCATCCCTTCATGGGCTATTGATTCCCAATTTCACCGATAATGGCCAGGGCGCATCCTTTTTTTTACGCCGATACACTTGTTGAACGCCGAACGCACGTTGGGGTTTGGGGGACAGGGCGGGTGGATTTTGCACGCCCGCCGGGACCTAACGCGCTTTTTTCTCCTTTTCTCCCGTTTTTCCTTTCTTTTTTTTCGCTCCCGTTCTCCTCTTTCGCTCTCCACATCGCGGGGAGAATATGGTTCTCGTCCCACATTCGCATAGGAAACCGTCGACAACTGCGGAGGGGCTGATTTTATGGCGTGTTTGGGGCAAAGCGGACATAAACGTGGCGGGTACGCGAATTGAGCCGCGCGACAGGGGTGAGCCGCAACCTGTAAAGAATACCCTCGATCTCTTTTCGTGTCGTCCCAACCGATAGCATAGCCGCCTTTATAAAACAAGACAGGAACGCTTTATTTATTATTTGTCGCAAACTCTATCGAAGTAGACGAAGAGAAGTAAAGTTAAATAATTTTGAATAAAATTACAAACTATGAAGAATGTTCTCACACACGCAGAAATATCGCACGATCGCAATGAATTCGCGATCAAGGATGCATGCCTCCTCCCCTCGACGACTCGAAGATAGGCGCAAACATATATACGCGCAATCCGAGTATGACAACGTAAATATCACGGATGCGCGGCCGGGTACGTCTTATACGGTCATTACTTTCCTTCGAGTTTCCCACAGAAGTCACGATCTGTGGTCGCGGATCATAGCCTGGTCGGCGATACAAATACAACTATGCGCGTACAATGAGGTGTACGCGCACATAAATTAATGGTGGGAAACGCTCGACGTGCGTGCACGCATACGCGTGTACACATCACGCCGGCGTGTCCCCATGCGACCATGAAGCCCAACGTCGGCATAGACCTGTTTACGCTACCGTGCGGTGGCATGCAGTGCGCGCATCGTTCTTTCGTCCCCATAACCGTATGCGGTTTGGCTATGGTCGTTACGGTTCAAGCGTTCTCCAATAACGCGTACGCTCTACGCTCTACGGTATGTCCGCAAGAATGTGTGCGTTACAACCGCTCTGTGATCATTGGTCAATGTTAATGATGGGCTTCGTTGACGTTAATGAAGGGAAATTTTGTCCCGCAAGCGCGGGGCGGACTAAAATTCTTTAGTCGCCAAGTGCGCGATTATTCCTTATTATTTTCTACAAGAGACTAACAGTAACCATTTCGCCGATTTGTTTACTTGGAATGAAATATTAAAATTACGTAATTTGTTTCGTAAAAGAAATATTAGAACATGTAATAGTAGATTAGAACGTGATTAGAACTCAATAGAACTCAAAAGAATTTACGTGGACTTAATTCAATTGGAATAATGTTTAATTGATTATCTCTCGCTATTCTCTGGAATTTTCAAAACGTAACTATTCTTCGTCACTCGAAACTTTCGCGATCAAAACGACCGAGAGACGGTAGAATAGAAATTAATCTCGTCCCGGCATTCGGTCCGTTCAAACGATAAAGAATGAATTTTCTCTTCCACCGCCCCCGTGGAAGACGGTCACGATGGCGTGCACCGGCGATAAATTATAACGTTATGGTTTCTCTTGACATTTCTGTGCAGTTGGGTAACCCGACCTGGCCTAACCCCAATGTCCTTACCTTACGTACGCATCATATGTGTGCACGCTCTTTCCCGACAAGATCATGCCGCTGTAAGTGAGACAGCAATCGGTGTACTACCTGGTGCTCAGCCTGGTACTTATCTGCGCTCTCGAGGACGGGGCGAAGCCAACAATACGAAACTACGTTGCACGCAACTGTCCCTCCGCATCCGCTCTCATCGAATGTCTCTTTCTTTCCCTGCGAATATCGTACGCGTTGACATGAGATGCGGGGAGGACAGAGGGGTACGACAGAGAGGACAGATACTATATGGCGAGCGAGTGGCAGAATTTTTATAAAAGTACGTACGGGAGAAAAGAGAGAAAGAGAGAGAGAGAGGGGTGAAAGGAAGAAAGGAGTAGGAGGACCACAGCAGAAACCGGTGGCGGCGGTGGCGGCGGCGGCGCCGTCTGACAATACTCGGAGAAAGAGATACCTATGAAGCTCGCATATTAATAATTACTGTTATTCCGTAATGACCGATGTGGGGCATGGGAAAACTCGATAATCCTATGCATTAGTCGCCCCCGATGCGCTCATTTATGCCGCGGGTCCCTGCCCCGTTCTCCCGGGCTTTATTCATGGAATTAAAGCAGCGGGAGATGTATCTCTCTTTCTCTCTCGTGCGTTTTCTACATTTTAACGGTGCCCCCTACGCGGATGCACGCACTTCCGGTGACGGTGAGAAAGCGCACCGCGATCGCGTCGCCTTCGCGTCTTGATAGACAATCCCGCGAATGTCGCTCCGCTTAAATTACACGCTTTAATCCGGCGGACAAGAGACGCCGAGGTGGGAGGTAGATTCGTCACAATTACCGCGGTCGTTGATATAAGAAACTAGAGTAATAGTAGGAAACGATGACGAGAAACTCTTTACTATTACAGGGTATTAATCCTGGGTTTTGCTTTGTTCGTCCAAGGTATTTATCGAGATGGAAAAGAAACGGTCTTTTTCACGTGGCTAGAGAGTGGCAGCGAAAGAACAGGTATGATGATCACATATCCGGTTTAGTTGTATTCACAGTTGTATTCAGCTTTAGGAAAATATGCTCTACAGGTTTATTGGCAAAAAAATGTCATTAGTTAAATTAGTTAGTAGTTATATAAACCAATAATAGTAGTATTTAGTAGTAGCAGTTAGAAGTTATTAGCCAATTATTAGTTTCTCTATCCTTAAGAGATGAGAGAGAGCAACGTATTGATAGATATAATTAATTATATTATTATCAACTCATATCATTGTAATACCAATAGCGAAAGTCATTTCGATAAATTGAGCAGGATTTGTCATTCGGTTTAGTGATCCATCCACGCATTACGTGGAAAGTGTCCGACAGAATGAAAGGTCGATGTGACTCGATCCCTCGATCGATCAACAGAAATCCTTCGACCTTGCCTCTGGACTTAAACCTCGTCTGGTTTCTGTGAGGATTAACTTCTTGCTGCGGGTTCTTCTAGTGGTTGATCTCGCCAATTTGTTCGTCTGAACTTTTGGCCGAATTAACATCGAACCGCTGCCGAGAGACCGAGCCGAAGCCGTGAAACCTATTAAAGTTTCATGCAGTAGCTTCTGTGGATCGCATTGCTTTCTTTTCGCATAGATTTATCTGTGCGGCACGTGACGATGTAAAGGTATTCCACAGTTTTCAAAAGTATTACTCCGTGATGCAAAAAGTAATTCTCTTTCAGTTAATTCTTTTTAATTTCTTTTTTCAATTAAACGTTGCAAGATTGTCTAGAAAATTAATAAGAATCGGATATACTTGAGAAGAAACAATATTACACGCTTTCAAAAGATATCTTATCACCGTTTTCTTTACAATATCAATTTTCTTTCTCTGATAAAGACTATCGTTGAATTATACAAGTGTCGCGATAATTTTAGCACGTTAAATTTATGGAAATTTTGCAAAAATAAAAACGAGTTAATAAATGACATATAAAATGTATAAAATGCAGTAAATAAAATGCAAATGCGAATAATAATTATATTGAAAGCTCAAAATAAATATATTAGAAAACAATTCTATATCATATTAAGTTTCCAAGTGATTTTATTTTCTTTTTGTAAAATTTTTTGTTACGGGAAATAAAAACAAAGAACGACGCAGACAATGTAGACAATGACAATCTAGCAAGATTAATCCTAGTCGCTTCCTTCTGCCCTCTCCCCCCCTAGTCTTCTAAACGCCTACCTTTTCTACAAACTTATCTCGTATAGCGCATCGCGTCTGATTATTCGATGCGCAGACGAACCGAACCTTGAAATAATAAGCGTCTTTCCTGATTCCGGGTTGTGTCGCCGTGTTCACACGTGCACAAGCGACAACCGATGTGTGAACGCATTACGCTCGCCGAACGTGGCCAACAGCGTAACAGTCTTCTGTTCACATCCAACTTAACAACCAGTAGTAATTTTCGTGAGTAATCACAAATCCAGAAACAGGATGTAATGTGAGTAAGACGGTCATGAATAAACTTTCAATGTTAATTTAAAGTAATTGAAAATATTTGCTTCACAAATTAGAAGACTTGGCAGCTGCTTGCGATTTCGCGCAATAAATTGGTATTCCTTCTTACATTCATTTGATTTGAATACATTACGTATTTTCCTCATTTTACATTATCGTTTTTCTTTAGGAATATACGTCCCCTAAGTGAAAATTTATATAATTAATATCTATATATTGAGCAATTTGGCCCATGCTATCAATTAATAATTAAAAAACAATTATTTATAAGCTCCAAAATTTGTTTCTTCAGAATATATTTCTTAATAATGTATTTCGAGTAAGTCTATGAATTACGCAAAGCGAAACTGAGGGCAATATTGCTACCTGCGCCAGTGGGTGATGGTTTTTCTAAGACTAGCAGGCCGTGGAATAAGTAAGTAATGGCCGCGATGGCTGCTATATGAGAATTAAGGGGGCGATGTAGCGGGTAGCGTCGGCGGTTTCCTTGAACGATGATAATCAGCGATTTCGTGACAGACACGGGGCCGTGGCCACGCTAACGAGCAATCGCACGGCCGACGCTCGCTCGGGCGACACTTCTAGGCGTGTGGATATGCCTTTAAGGACTTTACCTCCGTCCCTCCTCGTGTGTACGTCGGTCGGCTGGAATTACTTGGGTCTTGTCGGTGTGTGCGTCGCGCAGAAATTATATCGCGCACATCGCTAAGTGCCGCTCTAAATTATAGTACATTTAATCAGTTAAGAGAAGATACATTTTCTATTTCCAGGAAATCAAGGCTTTCGTAAAATCGTCACGGCCGTCAGAAACTTATACCTTGAGTAGCAGATACAGGCACGCGTGTACGTAATAGCGATATTTTTCCAGCCACGCCATCGTCCGTTTGATAAGACTATTTCAAGACGGATGCGATGCTCGACGATCCGCTCCGCGAAAATTTTCACACAAAAGACAATATTTCTCGAGAATCTTAATTCCGAGCAGATGTTTCTTAGCAGTTCCATCGCGGATTTCCACGATTAAGAGCTGTAGTATATTAACCGGTGCTCCAATCATTTCCAACGTTTTATTAACGTACGCCATAAAGAAAGGTACCCTTAAAAACTCGCATCACGGCTCCTCGAGATATCCATACGTATGTCCCATATTAACCGTAATCGTGAAGAAACCTTCGCAAACGGCCGCTTTACGACTTTCGTCGAATAAGTACTCATTTCAGACGGGCAGTAATCGGCGAGCGGCACGCATAACCGAACAAATTAAAATCTTATGCACTTAAACCCATCGACGATGACAGTCGCACGTATGTTTCACCTCTTTAATACACCCGACGCGCACAAAGAGGCGCGCGCGCGCGCGCGCGAGCGCACGTCTCAAGAAGCGCACGCACTTGCGTTCGCTCCGAAACGCGCGTTCATGCACATACATCGACGTACGGACGTACCCCCGGCATCGGTACGCGTACACGAGCATAACTGTAGAACTTTTGCGTATCGCCGGCCATTCGTGAAGACCACGCGGCAGATAACGATATGACTTCGCCTCGGTACTCATCCATAAATTCACGAGGACGGGAACCGCGCGGGATAACGTTCCGCCGATGGCATAGTGTCGTTGCAGCAAGCAGAAGAAAGGGGATTAATGGCCGCCAAAAGAGCAGAAAGGAAGAGAGAGAAAGAAAGAAAGAAGAGTATAAAGCCGTGGAAGAAGAGGGTAGTCGCTGAGGGGATGCCACAGCTGATACGGACGATCGCTTCGCGCGCGAGCAGACTGATCACTCCGCCGTCGCACTTATAATTATTATTCGTATTTTAATGGCCGCGGAAAGACACCGATGCCTTTGAAGCCGACGGGTGAGACGGCGGCTTCTCTCGAGAGCTCGTTCTCTTCCAGCTTCCCTCCCGGTCCATTCTCGCGTGAAGAGCGAGAGAGGGAGAGAAGAGAGAAAGCGCGCGCGCAAATCTCCGTGCTTTTAAAAATATTGGGGATTTCAGATATCAAATGCCGCGTACCGCCGCGCCCTTGAATCAGCCGAAAGAGGGGGACGTGTGTTCTCACCGTCCCTTCCTTCTTTTACGCTGCCTCGTGGAGTGCCTCCGGCGGAGCCATTCAATCAGAGGCCGAAGATAAGTCGCGGCTTTCGTTTTTAAATCTCCTCTGCCGCTTGCGGAAAGCGGAGTGGTCGATATCGATGTACCGTTGCCATTGTTAGAACCCTCTTCGGATATGTTTTTTGCGGTAACGCTGCTGTACCTACTGTTTGAACCTCGATTATTCCTTTTCTTGCTAATCACTTGTATAATTTCATTAGAAAGGGAGAAAACAGAGAGAGAAAGAGAGCGAATTAAATTATATAGCATAATTATGTGTTCGTAGTAATAGCATAGTGTGTAATAATATTTTATATCTGTTATTAAACTGAGAACAGAGAGATCTTGAGATAGAAAAAACCCATGATGATTTAATAATCAAGCTGTAAAAACGTACGCTATGTGTGCGTGGGTGTATGTGTGCGCAAAAAACCCTTAGAAAGTTTTCCTGGATACTCGACCGAGTTAAGATTGATGAGAAAGATCTATAATTGCAAGAGGAAAGCGACCGCGGCGATGTAAAATCCTCTCTGAAGAAAGAAGGCTGAGGATAAAGCGAGAGAAGTACAGAATGAGGCATCAATCAATTTATGCAACCCTTCGGCCGATTAAACCGAATCAGTGGGTCGAAGACATTTGGTTCTCAGTGCCTCTCTCCCCCCCCCCTTGTGTGCCTAGGTTAATATAAATTAATAGATAAATATACAATTAGAAGTAATCTATATTAATTAAGGGAAGGTCTTGCCTTCGTGGTGGCTCAACTTGGCTCCTTTGTGGCTGCACCGTGAATATCCGGCGATTCATTCATTAACCCTCACCTTCGACCTCGAGTCTCTCGGAGCCGCGGAGGCTCCAATCATACCTCGAACAATAACCGAACGAGAAATACCCCTAATGTGTTCTCGTTGTCTTGGCCTCGCTCGTCGGTTCGCCAGAGAGTGTGTACACCACCATCTCTTTCCTATACATACTGTATATATTCAACCTGTAGGTATCTAATACATTAGATATTATATATCTAGAAGCGAGAAATTCAATTTCTTGCTTATTAAAATTACTCAATCTATCTAAAACAGAGCGTAAGAAATGGAATTGATATCGCAACAATAATTCCCAATATGTTACGTCGTCTAAAGACTTAAAATGCCCATCAAATTGACGCGGTGCGATACAATTTATCATCACTTATTACCGCCATCGCCGTGCCAGTAATACATCACAACGACTCGGCGACGTTCGTCGCTGAGTCAGCAATAAATTTCTCGTCGCGAGCGCGCGCGCACGTTATCGCGAGGCAATTGCAAGATTTGCGCGGCTGGATTCGTCTCGGGCGTAGAATCCGTAAATCAGCGCCGACCTACGCGGTCCATCCTGGCCGTGCCTCGCCTCGAGGAAGATTGCTTTACAAAAATTATCTTCTTTCCTTCATTCCAACGCGATGGCGCAATCGTAAAACGAGACAAAAGCGAAGGGTAGTCGCCTGACACTCGTTCGTAATCCTAAGATTTAGACGTACCCTCGTCCTACAGGATAGCTATAAACAAAAACACAAGGGGTCGTTGTTCGCGGGGAGAGAATAGGTTACGTTAGCGTGGAAGAAACGCGAGAGGGGGTCGTTATTAATACAAAGGGGCGATGGTATACCCAAATCCCAATCTGAAATACGACTGAAATAATCCGGTTGAAATAAAACGAGAGGACCGCGGACCACGTTAAAGTTAAGCTCGCTCAGCGCGCTCGGATGTACTCGTTCGTTTTAACGCAGTTCTGCCGAGAACAGAAACACCACGAAAGGCGGAAATCTCTCGGTCTCGGGGAAAAAAGCAAAAAATTATATATACCTTGGATAAAGTAAGCAAAGTAATTAGTCGAGGAGGTAGCACACGATACAGACCACACCTGTGCGCGAAATCGGCTTGGTGTCGGATATAATTCGTGGACCAAGAATATAAGAGGGATAAAGGCCCGGTTTCGGAATTTACCCGGGCCATGTGAAGAATAGAGAGCCTCGTATTTGCTTGCACAAGAATTGACGTATCAATATAAATTTGTTATTGCGCCAACAAAAAACTGACTGTATATGATACATAATTTCCATTGCATATAAAAAAATAATGAATGGAGTGAGAGTATCTTATCTTTAAATAGAATTTTAAAACTTGAAACTTCTTTAAAATATCGTGATTAATTTGCAAATCTGTTAATCACACTCAATGCGGTTTAATTGTGATGCTGCGAGGTCGGAAATAAAGCGTTTCGATTGTTGGCGCCTATCGTGGTGTAACGCGACCAAGAATGCAAACTACAAGGAGGTCCATCTTTTTTTTAAAGGCTTCTATATGCGCTGAGGGCGGAGAATCTCGTCTGATGTAGCACCGGCATTAAAAGCCGCGATGCCCGAGACTGAAATACGAGCCACGTGAGAATATCATTAGCAAATTGCTTAATTTACGGACCACCGCTGACGGTATTCGTGCGGATGCATTGTCTCTCCGGCGCGGCCAGGACTTTGTAATTATTATTTTTTTCATATCCTGGACAATTTTCGAAATTGCGGTTGCGTCACGAGAGGTGACGTGTCATCTTGCAATCGTCACGAATCGACAAAAATCGTATTGTTAGCTATGCTCGAAATAACGCTCGCCGATATGTCGAAACGACGATTAATTTTTTACCATTATTATAAAAATACATGTGCATTATGTGTAAGCACAAGCTACGTTTTACAAATATGTCAACGTGATGATATCAATGAAAATAAACGTATTACGGTACCGATTAATATTAATGAAGCTATTATCCTTGATTATGTATTGTAATTAATATTAATAAGTGAAAGCTCTCCGGCTCGTTCCTATTTATCTGGATTAACTAATAAACGAATATACAGAATACATACATTTATAAATTTTATTTGATTAAGCTTTTATGTTGCGCACACGCGTGCATATGTGTTGCGTAGATACTATCGAAAGACTAAGCGAAGTAGACTTCTTCAGCAAAAATTAATACGGAAAAATCTAGATCTTCTCCATGCATGTTCAACAGACTGTATCACTATTAAAGAAAAGTGTTGAATATAAATTTTATAAACCCTGCTAACAATTACCAGAAGTAAACGACTTTTACGTTCTAATAAGGAATAATAACGTTCAACGTAAGCATTTGATATCGGATTACATTATCCACATACGTCTTACACATGCGTCTTACAAAATAAAATGCTAGAATTAAGTCTCGATTACCTTTTGCAATTTAAAACACCGTACGTTCATAAAAGAATGATATCCTACACAATGCGATGTCCCGGCGAAAATAAAGAACGACGAGAGTTCCTCATAATTCCTCATTAAAGGGTCGCTAATAATTTTTATAGAGCCTTCTCGTGGCCCTCGAGTACAATGTAGCCGAGCAGCAAAGAGAAAGAAACGATCCGTCGATTCTGACCCCCGCGACTGTGCACGGCTCTCCCGCGCGTCTCGCCCCCGCCCCCCTCCCCCTTCTCGCTCGTATATAACGTCGGACGTTAAGTGGGGACCTCCACGGCGCCGTGGGCCCATCGCGTTTTATCACCGTGCTCATACCGTTTCAATACGCCATCAATAATAAGTCCCCTTTTGATACTCCCGGGAAGCGCGTGCAGCGCGTTACGTTTACAGCCCGGCTACGGTATCGCCTTTCGCGTCCGCGAAGAATGGAGCCGGATACGTTAGTCTTTTTACAGACGTGGGCCGACATTGTTGCTCTTGCCTGTGAAAGATGGCAGCAATTAAAGCCGCGGCAAAATTTTCTTCGAATCGCGGTTCGACGAGGCGCGCGCGCGATCTCTCGACGAGGCACCGCCGCGCCGCCGTGTCCTGTTCCCCTTTTTGTTATTGTTACCGCGCTTTGGGTGCCGGCGCGAGTCGCGGCGACATTTATTCACGTCACCGTGGAGTAATGCCAACGGTCAGTAGAGGAGAAACATTGTAGATAAAATTAATGCGGCCCGTTCGAAATAACCACGGGGCGGAGCGATCTGATTTTATTGGGAAGTAATTCGGCCGCTTCGCGACAAGGAATCTTGGCAACGCGAATTTGCTACTGATTTGCGTGATTAACTAGATGCAAGTGCAATTTCCTTGCAATTATTCGTAGGGCGCAGAGGTCTCAGCCCCGGGTTCTCGCCTTTTATTTTTACGATGTGAATTGCCATTGTGAGAGGCGGGCACTCAATAACACTTAACAATCCATTAATAATTCTGCTGGATCTTTGCGTTTCGGGTATTCGAAGTAATATATTTTTCAAATAAAGTTATACAGATGTCATTTAAGTGAAATGTGTGTCTCTTTAAAACTATATGTATAGTGGAAATAATGTCAAACAAAACACTAATAATATTAAAATTAAATACATTACAACAGCCTTATTATTGTATCTCATTATTGTCTTATACATATTGTAAGAACTTTATGCAATATAAAATTCTAAATTATAATAACGCCAGCGTTGTTTGGAAACATTTATTCAAAAATGATTGTTGCTCATCTTACCAGCGGCATATAATAATTAACGGTTTGTCAATGCCGCATAATAATTAACGGTGTAAAACTGCTTCACTGACGTTTGTTAAAAACATCCACATATACGCCGTTTCTCCTATCGCTTCCTACCGACGTCTATTAGCGTATTATAAACGCATGAAGTGTGCTCCACTCGACGCGTTTCAATTATTTTAGAGAACAATCACGATTGAATCGCTTTTACCACGTGCGTAGCGTAATTAACTTAAACTAGGGAACAGCGAAGTGCGTTTGAATAATAATGGCCGCGTCTGGATTTGTTCGTTCTTTTTTTATCGCTACTTATTAATTGGTTTCCAGCATTGCGCGCCGACGCGATGCGAGACGGCGCGCTATATCAGTTTGGACAATAGTTGATTCCATCGCGGGGCATGCGCTCTCGCGCATGTAAAACCGAGCGTGAACGAACACGATTTTATTGCCGAGAAATATAATCGACTATCTCACCGGCGCAATTAGCGAGAAGAAAAATCAACCGCATTAAGAGTGCAGCCAAGGGAGCGCTTCGTCTGCGTACCTTCCATTGTAATTTAGCTTCAGTAGCAACGCTACGTTACTTTCAATTAACTTGGTAACAGTAGCTATTCGACTTGATCCCGCGAATCGGATCTTATAATCGTAGAATCTTCCAAAATTTAATATGCCCGTGCCCGTCTGTATGTTCGTAGGTTCTCTTATCTTATCAATATAATTTTATATTCGCTCACAATAATATATTGCGCACTTTGTCGATTGGTACCAGTTGACGACGTTGCGTCATTCGTTTTACGTAAACGTACAACGGTGAGACGATCCGCGTGTCAACCTGAAACTCTCAGGGATCTAATCACGCATGTAAACACGCGGCATACATGTTCTCATCGCGCTTTTCGCTACACATGTAGGAATCAGTATGCATGGACTAGCCGGCAGTTGAAGCAACGACGGCGCCGCGGCGCTGCAGTAAAGCGGTGATGCAATGAAGAATCATGATTTACATATGTAATTGGTAATCAGTAAATAATCATAATATGTAGTGGTGCGGTCGAATATAAATATCGTTTAATAACGGCGACATAGCTATGCTAAATTCGATTTCTCATAGAATGTGTGCCGTTCTTTGATTCCAATTTCTGCAAAAGCTACAGATAAATTAATTGATTATATAAAAAAAAGTGTGTATATTATTCGACTAATGTTTAAATCGTAAAAATTGAGTTTGTCGACACGAAAAAATTTATTCTTTACATTATTATTATACTTTAGAAACATGGCATTTTTTTTCTTCTTGAATGTAATCTCTTCGAAGGAGATCGCGATAGAGATCCGTCTAAATCACGCTATATCGACGCCACGAAGAATGCGTGCTTCAACGAATTTATGTGCCGTTCGTAAATGGAATTATTAGTGAAGAAACCGTGAAATGCGCTTCGGGCGATTTTCAATGTGCTCTGATCCGTTGCTTCTTGCACAAATAGCAGAAGGCAAACAGCATTACGTCCAATTTCGATGTCCACGACCGCGTGGAACGGCGTGCATTTCCGAACGATCGTTGTGTGCCAGAGAACTGGAGAAAGCAGCCACACACGTCGAAATTGATTTCATCGTTTCGTGGAGCGTGCACGTATGGGCGTGTGTCCCTTTTCGCTTCCGTCCCTTCCAATCTCTTCGCGTTCACCTGTGCTCGGGCGTTAACTCCTACAAGGGGGGTACCGCGGAGGGTACCATCGGGAGCGTCGTGCAACGGGGAGTTCGGTGGCCCCGCAGAGTGGGGACAAGAAAATCCGCCGGCAGAAAAACTACCGAAGAAAAGACCGGCCGCAGATACGATCTTTTCGTGCTAATAATTATCGCATTAATTATAGCGCGCGGGGAGCGCGCGCTCTCCTCGTCCACGCTATTCACGCACACGCGCGCACACGCGTGAAGCGCCGCGGCTGTACACGGACAACGGGGCGAATAAGGAACGGCCACTGTTAGGCATTAGCAGAGGCACACGGGTGAGACTGATTCGCGCGAGGCAGATCTGATGGCGAGGACACGCGTGAGACGCGTAACGAGCTCGCGCGAACGCCGCCGCGCCGCGCCGAGCGCACCGTCGAACTCGCTTCTTCGTGGTAGCTAATTGTAATGGCGTAAGACGCGCGTCATTATGATGCCTATCGTTCCTAGAAGCAGGATGTAATTTCGCGAAGGTGTAGTGGCGAATTCTTCGGCGGTCATCGAATTCTCCGGGTATAGTAATCTTGATTTTACACAAACATTCCGAACGCGGGACTGTCACGAGAAAGTCGAGCTGAAATATGACTAATCACCGATGATCAATTAAAAAATTCCAAATAATAACTTTAACATAAATTGGATGTGCGCCGATCGAAGCCTGTCTTCATGAGATTTGCGTCAAGGTGTACACGTGCTCGTTCCAAAGAGAGAGAAAGAGAAAGAAAGAAAGAGACAGATTTCCCGTAACATCACAACACCGTGGGACGTGCTGCAAAATGTGTGGGACATGTAACGAGGACGCGCGCGTTGGGGCTCGTCAGAACGTCGCGCGTTGCACATCGGTCACGCGTGCCAGCTAAGAATTCGCGTCCGAAGTCAAACGAACGAGAAAAGCGTTTCTCCGTGGGGAGGAGAGACTGAAGTGCGGGAGGAACAGTCGCACGAGAGCTTTGCGGGCGCGACGAAAGCACCGCGCACCGTGCCAAATTCCGTGCTAAAATCAGAGATCGTGTCGATCGTGATCGTTTCTGCGTATCCTCGTGTTCTGCCATCCGCTGCGATCTATGATCTATATGTGGTTATGAACATTGCGCAAAATATAGTAAACGTAGCGCAAATAATAACGTTTAGATTTTTTCGAAAAGGAGATCCGTGTTGAATTAAACATTTAATCGAGTCTATTAAATATCCAAATGAAAAAACTAACCTTTAATTTTAAACTTTTGAATTTATCGATACATTTTTTGGGTTTACTTTGCATCTTGGACATTCAATATTTTTAATTATTTAAATGATCGTTATACCGCGATATTTCAGTATCTAATTTTATTAATTAAGTAATATATCTCTTTCTATTTCTATCTTTCTATCTCTATATAATTTTTGATTAATTAATATTACTCGTAAGGATCATAATGGTATATCTCAGCCGACTGTCCTTCAAGCATTATCAATCCATGCTATCATCATCAAGTGGCGACCTACACATTATTGCGGAGAAAATCATTCGGCTGCCCGCGTCGCCTGTGTTTCTTTCGCCGCGTCACGCCGTAATTAAGCAGATCATTAACGTCATCGCGATCAGAACGAAGGAGAACGCGAACGAATCGCAATCGCCTGCTGGCGCATACCGTTACGCGATGGTTGCGATGCGATAGGGCACCTTGACTAATGCGACCGCGGCGAGTTGCACCTTGCAAATTGGCGAGGAGCATGCCTGCGCTCTCGACCCTCTGCGTCGAAGAAAAACCTCGTGCCATCGGGCGCGATTTAGAGACGCGCTTTTGCTTTTGCGATTGTCCACCTTGCGCCGTAAAACTATCGCGCTGTCGCAACGATGTCTCACCTGTTCTTTCCTGCCTGCGACGAACTATAATCCTTTGTATTCGATAAAAATTACACCAGGAGCTTAAATCGATATTGTCGAATTTAAAATAACAGTAAAATTGCAAAAATTGGGCTACATGATGCCGTTAAAAGAAAACAGAAAGGTGAGAGTTTAAATAGAAGATAGTGTGCGAGAGGTACGCGGACTCCGATCACGATTACAACACGAAATGACTTACTGTAATATTAACAAGATACACACCTACCATTACATTGTCACGTCGCACGGTATCAGCCGACACTGTAATTCAATTGCGTTGCATTTAATAAAAATTAAACGTATAGTTCGTCGCGGGACGTGAATTGTTGTCATTAGTACGTCCCCGGAGCGCTGTCCCACTGCGACGGAAAATTTCAATTTTCCGCTCGAGGTAATAGATAATAACGCAAATATTTTTCCGTGTGACGGAGGTTCTCTCCGCCGGACAAAGGATTCTATACCTCTGCCTCTCTTTTACCCTTTCACCACCGCTCCACCGCACTTTGGCGACGACACCGACGAGAGCGACGAAGACGACAATGCGAGTTGAACGTAACGGCGAAGAGTCGGCGAAAAAGGGGCGAAACGGAGACGCAGAAACCGAGAGATATATACGAGAAATGGCGGTTGAGTTCAACAGAGAGAAAGAGAAGACACGAGAGGGCAAGAGATAAAATATGTACGCGTGCGCGTGTGTGTGTGTGTGTGTGTGTGTCTGTGTGTGGAAGTGGAACAAAATGTTGATGGCAAAGGGCGGTGCTGGAAACGAACGAACTGAACGAACGCGGTCACAAGAGCCGGTAGCAGCGCGCTCCTATAAATATGTATAGCCAATATCCGCTTACATTCGGCCATAGCACTCGGCGATATCGTCATGCAGATAGGCGAAGCATGCGGAGTACGGGTTTAGGGGTAGGTGGTGGTCTCTGATAGACCTGTGCTCTTCGTGTGTGCGCGCGCCATACCGCTGTGTAACCATCGCCGCCACGGTTCGACTTCGCGCGTGATAGTGAATCCTTTGCCTGGCGTCATATCGTAGGAAAATATCTAATCTGCATGTGTTTACGTTTGACGTGTCGATAGCGCCGGTGCCGTGGCTCTTTCGGCTCTTACCGCGACGCAAATTAAATTACAGCGACGATGCAAAAAGGCAAAAGCTCGACGCCACGAAGATGGCGGGCGACCGTATGCAGCGCGTTTCCCCACATGCCTAGGCTACGGGGTCACCGGAATCGGATTCGCGTGAACGTGCGTTGAGACAAATTGCCGGTGGATCGAGTTACACCCTTGTCAAACGAACGAATTGGGTTCTCTCGATTTCGGAATCAATTCGATTACGACGTTATCGCTCTTCGGTTCCAGCAACGTAGGAGAATTTTATTCTCGTGCGAATCTTTTATACGAAGCTTAATACAATCTTGCAATTTGCATAATCAAATAATAATTTTGGACTAATTTTTTATAAATTTGCGAATCTCCGGCGCCCCGGTAAAAAGTACACCGAATGTTTTTTGCAGCTCTTTGTTCCCCAGCCCTTCGTCTGAAACGGCAACGTAAAAATCCGACATTAGCCGGATGCTCCGAACGACTTCGCGCGATTGCATTCGTTACTTCGCACGCAAGGGAGTGCGAAAAAGGAGGCCAACACTCTAAACGCAGCTTTGGGCCCAAAGGCGTCACCATCGTGCGCCGGTGCCCATTTCACTTCTTTCCCCGGTCTCGTGAGGCGCCCTCGCGCCGCCTCTCGCCGTCGGTATTTTTCAATTAATTTTTTTTCCCCACGCCCGGTCCCAGCGCCCGGATCCTTTGGCCGCGCGTGCCGCGCCGGATATCGACAGGGTGTTGGTATATACCGGGGGCCAGCCTCTCGCTGGCTATCCGCCGCGCGGATACCGAAGCGAAGTGGCCGCGGATCAATCAGAGGCGGCCTATAATTAACGAGTTACGGCCCCGGCCGCCGCGCGTTTGCATTAAGACGCGGCTTTTTGTCACTCACCTTCTCGAGAAGGACCGGCTCCGGCCGGCGGTCGTAATTACCTTGCGGCGGCAGACGGTCAGTATCCGCCGGCGGGGACCCGGACACGGCGGCGGCGGGGACCGAGCGAAGGTGAGGCGCGAGTCGGTCCCGCCGTTTCTTCGCGCGAGCAAGCGACGTAGATTCTCGGGCCTCGAGAGGGCCCGTTCTCCACCCTTTCTCCGTGGAAGATCCGCGCGATTCTTCCACCCTCTGTCGCTACTTCGATTGGCTATACGCAGCGCGAGTTTTTCTCCGTTGTGATGTCTTGCCAGACGACACCGACGAGGCGAGAGCGCTTTCATAGCGGAAGGGGCATAACAACATCTAAAAGCGTAATTAGTAGGCGTAAGCACACGCCTACCAGACACAGAGACTTCTTCTCCGTTTCGCTATCCATCTGTTTCCTCCCCTTTCCCCGCCCCGCTTTCTCTCTCTCTCTCTCTCTCTCTCTCTCTCTCTTCATTTTTCTTTTCTCTGTGTGTCCCGTGAAAATCGTTTGAATGTCTAGAGCTATCTCGTCTGCCACGAGAGAGGCGCGACACATCGTTGGCTTTAAAACTTTTTACCTATATATTCATCTGACAAAACCGAAACCGACTTCGTTACGTTTTTAACATTCATAAGATATCACTATGAATAATTTTGCTCACTGGTGACTATTCTTTTGTCAGTGGAGAGACGCAACGTTGTCTCTCATTTTGCTAAAATATCAACTAAAGTTAAATATATATATATATGTAATAATATGTAACATTAATTCAAGCAATCAGTGTTAAATTACCATCGCATTTTGGTATAAGAGAGATGCAGGAAGAATGCATCTCGAGGACGATTGGCGTCTTCATTAAAATTCTATTTCCTACGAGTACGCGCGTTTCTCCGCGGCGGATGTTTCCGTGATCTGATAATATTGTGCGGGTGCTACGAGCTACGCAATAGCATAGAATTATTTAGAAAGCAAGCATATCAGCGAAACTGTTTCGCTAATAAGTCCCGGGCAGTTCTGACGTGATGAGTTGTATTCATATTTTACGAATTCTTTATCAAACTAATAACGATTCGTGTCAATAATTACGATCAACAATGGAGAAAATTTTTTTTTAATTACATTTTAATTTTTACTAATGGTTCAATACATTATTTGCTTCTCTATACGTCTGACATTAAAAATACAACACATACACACACATACAACAACTTCATATAAAAAAAAAGTATTATAGTTTTTAAAGCCCAAAAGGTTTTAGCTTTCCGTTTTTTACGGATCTTTTTTTTAAGTCACTCCGAGATATCTTGTAATCTTTTATCCACTGCAAGCAGATGCGATCGAGATATTAAGTTGTGCTTCAGCGAGCAGACGGCTTCCTGCCAAGGGTGGTTTACAATTGCACCGTTCTTCAGAGATCGCGATCAATTAATTTGACACTCAATTCGATACGCGGATGGCAGATGCAATCGTTTGTCGGTGTGCCATGTACAGCTCGTCTCAGAAGTCGGAGTATACTCCTTCTAACAATAAGCTAAACATCGTAAAAACCGAACTAAAAAAAAGCATCTATCGACATCAAAATTCTAATATATTCTGAAATAACATAAATTTATAAATAACTAATAAAAATAAAATTTCAGTATGTAAATAGTGTAAAAAGAAATGAGTGTATTTATAAATATTAATTTGAAGGTTTTCCAAATATTTTTCATATCGATAAAGATGTCGATTAAAATAGTAATCAATAAAGTTTTTATTAGAAGATTAATATTAATTTCAACGCCATAGAATTAAAGAGGAAATATTACTTGTTACTTCTGATAGGATCTGTATATGTACGTGTGCGAGCTGGATAGAGCGTATAAATGACCACGTCGGCAAATTCGCGGCTTGAGGATTGTATAGAACGAAATATAGCAAATCATCCTGGTAAAGAGCTGAACAAGTGAGTAAGACCGAGAGTAAAAAAGCTAACTACAAAATAATGGAGGGACTGGAGACCGCATAGAAAAGTTGAAACGGCAAGTGGGAAGGAAGCACTTCCGGCGGATACACGTTATTTTTGTCACAATCGCGATGACATCAAGGGCGTATATTATAAAGAACTGTTCATGAGGGAACGGACTTCATCTTTATTGCGTATCGATAATGATCTGTAATTTTCTGACTCGCATCAAGTCTGTTTGGCATTTTTCGCATGCGTTCTTGCGACTGCTTTTGGCAATCGAAACGTTAACTTTTTCGTGAAATTTAAGTTTTTAATTTTTTTTTAGGGAACGGGTGCTAGGGCACGACACACAACTGCAAGTTTTGATTTTTTTCATATAGTGAGTACTGAAGAATGCAATTTGGAGGCGAGTGTAGGCGAGTGTTAAGGCTAGGAGGCGAGTGTTAAGCCAAGTGTAGATAAAGAAACGATATTCAGATATGTATGTTCGATAGAGATAAAAATTCGTCATTGTATGGAAAAGTAGGAGACTATCGTAGGAACTGTGAAGATAATGATATCACAATGGGAGAGACAGCAATGAAACATTTAACGATACTTACAATAACTCTACAGTGACGATCTCTAGCATATATTGTAACATATATATCACATGTATAATTAAAATTATTCCATTAGAGTATTATTAATTCATATATTTTTAATATTAATTTCACCATAATTCAAATAACGTATTAATTAACATTAAAAGATTTTACGTTTAATATTTAAAAAAAATTTAAGTAAATTTAATTTTAAAATGACCTGTAATAAAAACGTCATATTATGCTCGTGACACGTGCATTTCTCAAAGTCATAAAATGTGGATAAAAGCGCAATTGAAAATGTAAGAATATATTTAAAAATTAAGACTTCTAATAACTCACAAATTAAGTTAGAAGATATTGACTTTTACATTTAAGAAAAATGATCGAGTTGATAGACAAGACAGATGCGAAATAAATAAATTACTTTGTAATAAATTTTAATACATATTTGATTGATTATAGGTATGAATAAACAAAAAATTGTTTTTCTTTAATGCTGTCTTATTACTTAAAATGTTTCAATTAGCGTTGTTTTCGTTGTAAATTAAAATAAAATTTAAAATTAAATATGTTTAAATATAATAATTAACAATTTCTTCTTATACTCTATCTTAATTTGAATACTCGTGATGCAGAGTTAAATATTAGATAAACGATTAGATAAGCTCATATTAAGTAGACTGAACTTTTCTATATCTTTTGAAATAACGCCATTGCTTTGAAGTACATGGATAATATCTATAATTTTTTTCAATATCCCGACAATCTGCGGGACCATCAGAAACTTTAAAATTTTTTTTTGTATGCAACGTTCGAGATGCATGCAAACGCAAAACGCATGTCCGTACATAAATCATTCGAATTCTCGTATAACACAGTAGCTGGTGCAATTGTTATGCTAACCACTTGCCAGTATCTGCTCTTATATAGCCTATGTTTCCTGCACGACCACCTGTTACCCTCTCGATCCTCGACCCCGCCTACGTAACATTCAACTCATTCATCCTGGTTTGGCACATACGTAACAATCCCTGATGCAGCCATTTACTGTTCATCATATTTTTTCCGTTTTATGTCAGAATGGATTATATTTAACCTTAAAGACAAAAAGCGAACACTAAAAATTAATATAGGAGCATTCGTAATAATTTAGTGAATGATAGATAATGAATCTATCAAATTATATTTATAAGAAATTTCGGAGCTAAAAGTTATTCTCTCGCGAGAGTCGTAGGTATAGTATTTGTGTGTATGCGTGTGTGCACGCGCGTGTATGTGTGCAGTGCTGAAATATTCATTAATTATATTTACTTCATTACATATTTAATCGCATATTACCTAATTCACACCTTGCCCTTTGCCATAGCCGAATATACTTACAATATCAGTTCCCACCATTACGGGCAGATAAGAATAATGGACCGTGTCAGGGAATTTCCTTGATAACTATCTTAATAACGATCCATTCTTTCAGCAAAGCGCGAGTTAGCGGGGACGAAAATATACAACTCCCACGGGATTTATAAGAAACGATATTATCGATATCATGAATGCTATCAGATCATTACTCAACGAAATGTAAGGCGCGGGTCCGCGCTCTAGTCGCCTGAATTATACATTATAACGCGCGCGCAACGCGCGTCCAGGCATGAACAATAATGGCCTTGTGGCCTGTGCGCGCATCGCCTCTTCGGTTAGCTCCACTTTCTTCAAGCAGACGGTGGAACTTGGTTCACCCCTGCTCAGGAAACTATGACTATAAAAGCAGCTCGCGCAAGATACGCCGTCGAGATCACCAAACAAATGACGGCGGTGAGTCTTTTAATTGCCGCACCTGCCCCTCTGCGCGCACAGCCCCTGCGAAAACCTGTAGGTGATAATTTTTCTTCTACAGCTGGTCGATTCTCTTTTCGACCGCGTCATCCGCGCGTCTATCCGAAAGAAACTACGCCGATGAGCGATGACTCGCCCAGATATATTCGCCGGTCCGTTGCGGTTCTAATATTTCAATATGTCACTTCGCACCACATAAGGAATACTCATATGTCACACACAACAGTATATACATTAGCGATATAACAATGGAGCGATATAATTCATAAGAATAAAATCACACTTCTTATCTTCTACATTAAAATTTTTCTTTTAATTTTTAAACGTTATATTACGGAAAATCAAAAATATGTGTGAATAAAAATAAATCCTAAAAATATTTATTACTTAAGAGTTTGTAACTGTGTTTTATTATTGATCCAGCGATAGCAAGAAATTTATGAAAAATAATTGTATTTTGTAATAACGAATAGAAACTATGTATTTTGTAATAATGAATAAAAATGTGTACAGGGCAGAAGTGTCGATGGGATATTTCTAGCATTCCATTAGCGTGGAAACCGTTGCAAATCGAATCGCGCGTGTGGAACATTTTGATGTATTATTCTTCGTATTCTCCGTTTCGCTTACACATGGGCTTTTCTTCCCAGGTGCATCGAACCGCGAAGCGGCAAGGAGGGGTGTCACGAAGACGTCCGCAACTAGCACGAAGAGTAATCATCGGGCAGATATTTATTTTCTATTATTTCGTGGGAATCGAGCAGCATGCTCTTTGTTCTGGATTTAGAGAATTCGATTAGTCTCCTGGCCATGGGGAGATTCTTATCTTCTGCCGTGCGTTTTCATCAAAGTGGAAGTTACGTTGATTTCTCAATATAGCAATGGTTCCAAAGAACTTAGATTATGATGTTGAAAATAATGATTCGTTATTATGAATAAATTACTAAATTAATAAAGCGATGTAAGAAATAGAGAGAGAAAGAGAGAGAACATGAATTGGTTATTTTATTATTTCTAAAAATTTTAATATCTGATTAATTTTATCTTCATATAAATATATTTTTAAAAAATTTATATAAATAAAATAAAAAATTCTCTATAAGGATCGTTAATCTCGACTGGGTCTGAAACAGCAGTTCCGTAAACAGGTAAACTCGTGTCTCTGACTCAGCTTTGGATAATCCTGGGAAGATCTAGAGATGTGTGCGATTCATTGCGTGGCGCGTTAGGCGTTGCGTGATGCGCAGCCGATTGGTTCTATGGGAATCCGGCAGCATCGACGAGGCTCGTTTATTAACCTACTTAGATACCCAATTGTCGGTGCGAATCGAAACGCAGATGGAGATATTCTACCGCGCTATTGCCACTCCTGATTCGTTAGCGAATCGCGTGGGGTGGATGATTGCTTCCTTGATGCTCGCTCATATCAGAAAAGCGATACAGATCGGACCCGACCAATTCTTCGAGAGAGAAAGATATCGCGTGGATCCACGCGTGCCAGACGTGATGGGAAATAAATTGATTATGTTGTTCTTTTCGTGATTTGATAAATTGATTTCTCTTGCATACTCGCTCCGCAATGCGCCCTAATGTATGATTTTCGTGTTTCCAAGGTTATTTTCAATTTCGAGCGTTTATAACGATACATCAAATTATTATTATTATTACTTTATGACATGTACAAGCTTGAGATCCCTACACTAGTTTCGCAACATAAATCACGTACTCCTCATGGATCGATGCGCCTTTCTACGAAATTACACCGAGAAGCCCGTAATTCTGACGCAAGCACATGCGGCCACGTAGAATTCACAATGGGCGTAGATCGAGAACGTCGCTATTAAGGATAATAGAATATGCAACGAATCATTTTCCCACAGGTAAGAACGAAGACGCTTCCACTTTCTACCCGAAATAGGATTTCGCAACTTATATACTATCCAATAGAGAGTCTTTAACTGGCGCAACCAGTTTAATGTCGTAATTGCTGCACACCTACACACTCGTCTATTGCTCATAATCCCGCATATCTCTTCTTAAAAGACTCATTGCCGCGGATATAACTCTTTTAATAATGGACCCTTTTGTAAGTGAACCCTTTAAGAATCGCTTCGAGTTATTTATGTCCGAGTACTGAAAGCTAGCGCACGATATCAGCTTTCTGTCACGAATAGCCGCACGACAGCGAAGTGTTGATAGCAGTATGTCAGCCGAGAAACACTGATGTTTCTCGCAACACAGCGGAAGTTATACCTACCTTGTTTTGTCAGCATGTTAAAAGTCAAATTAAACTTGCAGATACCTTAAGCAGCGAGACACTAACCGGAGTAGATAACGATTTAAACAGCCCAGAACAAATATGAATTATATTCCATAAATTTAAAAAACAAGAGAGAGAGAGAGAGAGAGAGAAATAGCAATAAAGACAGCGTCTTAGTATCATTAAAAACATTCAATTTCTAAATCCTTATTTTATATTCATAATAAACTACTCGGGGCGTCGTTTAAAGCACCGTACCAGTTTTATGCAGGATTATTAATGATATCAGTACTTATCTCTGATTGCGGTTATTAACCAACCGAGATAACATCTCAAGTAAGTAAAAGGATTATAAAAGTTGTCGCGGCACGCTCATGTTTCTTCCCCCGACGGAATACTTGAATTCCTCCAACGCTAGTGCGATATTTGCAGATACCAGACGTGGATTTAATTACTTTTCATACTTTTCGTGCGGCGGGCATCGACGGTCTGTTCATTCGGCGGCACGTGGAACACTTCAGGGGTGGGGGGCAGGGGGTGCACTATGCATGCGCCGCGGCTTTTAAATAAACTGCTGTCTTCCCCTTTGACTTTACGATAATGGGTTTGTTTGCATTCCAATTTCAAGAAGTTTAACGACGTCCTCCGAAGCGTGCGGCCCCTTCTCTCGCCAAACTTGGTACCGAAGATTCGTGGATTGGGCCCCGCCTTCTATTTCCGCGGTAGCTCGTAGACGATCAGAAAGCCGTAATAAGTTGAAATGACGGTGTAGATTTATTAAAGTTAACAAATAAAAAACAAGCAGATTCCGCACCATATATAACAACAGTATTATAAAGTGAGATTTTGATTTGTATTATTATAACCTTAAGGAGATGCACTTGCAGTTAACGATACGTAAAACTGACAATATTATTTGACAGCAATGTACTAAATCATATTTAAATATTAATATAAATCTATATTTGGTTGCTTGCAGAAATAACGCCGCTATGAAAAGCTGCTATATAGCCGTATTGCAGAAATGAAAAATATGCGTGAATGCGTCCGAGTTTGTATACGGGCGCACGTATATTCCTGCAATTAAAACGCGAGGATGGGCATCTAAAGCCATCTTACCATTTTAAACCAACCATATTTTGCACAAAGTGATACTATTGCGCATCGCATTAATAACTTTATTAACGAGAGCATAACGTAAGAACATATTCGCTCATTGTTACAAAAATGTTTAAACGCGATGAAAATCATTTTCAGCGAAGGGCTGATAACCACCGAGGCAAAAGTTCGCAAATGTATATATAATAAGGTAACAATACCTAGTTGGTTTTTGCGGAATTGATGTACCGGGGAGAAAAAGTTACGGACGTGGGAAATTTCCGCGAAGCTCGACAAGGTAACACATTCGCCAATCCCAAATTGGAGTGCGGAAAGTACCGGCGAGAGAGCGTATGGAACATGCCAAGTAGCCGCGCTTCTATCGTAAACCCTCATTATCGTCATAATTATTATGCAAAGAATATAATGCGAGGCGGCAGCCTGCCAGAATACTCCCGAGATCCAACAGACTAATTTCAATGCGCGCGAATAAATTGCGGGAATAATTTTATAAAATAACTGAAATAAGAGAGAAAGCGCGAGCGGAGCTGCGCGGCGCACATCTTACTCGTGATTCGAAGGATACGAGTGTATACACCGAGCATATCATTATTACGTTACATTTACCGTAGATATTTCATTCTCTGATAAATGCGGAATTGATTTTTCCACGACGCGTTATATCAACTATCTTACATCTCCGAATCATAGAATAAAATTGGTTATTTTCATAATATCAATAACTCGGTGACAATTGTATATACATTTGGCATTCTTTGTGTACGTTCTCACTTTGTGTGGAACAAAACGATTCCCGGGAAGACGTGTACAGACTGATCGATCGAAGACTATAGAGCTGCGGAAGATGGGGGGCTGAGGAGTAGGAGGAATGGGGTATAGCTGCACTGCTCGGAAGAATCGCTCGGAAACGCGAGATATATTGACCGGACGCCGCTATCACGGAATCCGTGCATTAATAACGCAGCCGGTCTTTAACCCGTAAACTTTGAAACTCGGACGGGGGTGCGATTAAGAGGCTTCCATAAGGCCGTTTCGTGCTGGCCACCCTCACCCCCGCTCGACTAGCAGGGGACTGATCCGCGCGGGGGGACGAAACGGCGAAAGGGAGTTATGGATGCCGTGGATCGAAGACTTCGCGTGAGACGACGGAAGAACGATCGTTTCGACGATTGCGATCGTTTGCGTTGCACGAAGTCGCGAAGCCGACGAGACAATTAGAACGGTTTATAATATTGAAGATGGTATCGACGACGGTAATTGCGGGGTAATAAACGAATGAGCGGCGACGTAAAGTCAAAGCTGGCTAAATAAAGTCGGCGATGCGGAATATGAAACGTATTGAAGAAAGAGCGTTTAATACTTGTTAGCTTCTTTAATAGATAAATTTGCAAAGGAGTTGAATAGAATAAGATATAGTATAAGATATATAGAATAAGATTAATTACTTCATAGAGTAAGATATATAGATATAATAATTAAAGAAATTTCAACAGCCTGGCTGGCGTTATAGTATAATATAAAACATTAGTGTTAGAATATTCAGCGAAATTTTTTATTATTAGTTAGCTATCTCTCTGTTCTTACATATAAGTATGGGAATTTTAAAAATTAACATTTCTGAATATATCAAAGACAAAATTGCTTCATTGCACTATTGCACAATATAAAGGTTAAAAGCAATAGCACACTAAATTAAGCAACATTAAGTATATAGCTGAATGGTAACAATGAATAAAGCGAAGATTCAAAACAGTCGAAATAATTTAACTCTTATAAAGATCAAAGTATAGCTTACGAAACTTTTGTAATATATCACGGTCATTACAAGAAGAAGCAATAGTTAGTAAGATTACGACACGGGCAACTTATAAGATCAATGTTCTAGAATTTTATTTATTAAATAAATATTTAATGTATGTATCCGCTTGATTATTATTTATGTCGATGTTGCCAGATTTATACATAGTCAGATCAAATAAGTCTAAAATCATAGACGTTAAAATAATAATTATAATAGAAGTGTATCATTATAGTAAGAATAACATTATATGTGTGAGAGAAAAGACGTTATACATTTCACATATCTTCATTTTCTAATTGAAATATTGCTCGAAAGATATCTAGCTTTATACATATGTCAAGGTAGATAGAGCGGCAGTACAATTATTTCCTATTTCACGTTATCTACACATTCTATTTTCTTGACGCATTTTTCTTGGTGTATTCAGCGCAGAATAGATTAGGATCGTCAACCAATTACTCGTCGTGTGTCTAGAGGGGGCTATCATCTACCATAGTCATCAGGTACACATAAAAGAGCTTTTGACTGCTCTTCGTTGTCACTATCGTACCTCTTCAGCGCGCGTAGTCGTTCGGCGCGGATAATATTCAATTTCAGACATCTCTCTGCACGCGGCTGGTGCAATTTGCCTGGCCGGCCGCGGAAGAGGGAAAAACACGAGCAAGAAGAAGGCGCTAGGCAAGACAAGCCGTGCCGTTCTCTCGAGAGCATCGTACGCGATTTCTTTCCTCCGCGTCGTCGTCTTCGCCTTCGGCTACCCTCCTCCACCCTCCCTCGTCACCTTCTCCTTCCTTCCTCTCGTATACCTCGCTCGCAATTCGAAGGGAATTTTACTGCCGCGCCTTTCGTGCCCGCGTAAACTGCAATAATTGCGAGCGATAGCGTACGCGGCTCGCGCACGCAGTCGTTACGCGAAAACGGTATTAGGGAAGGATGCGAGAAGAGATGCTGCGAATGATGCGCATCTCCGCGCAGCCGGGAATCAAGTGCTTCGTAGGTATGCGCATCGAGACGCGCGTGAAGGAAACAATGGACGGTGTAAGTTGCGCGGAACGTCGTCGACGACGTCAAACGCAAAATAAGCGCATACACGCGTTTTATTGCCGCGTAAAGACCCGGCAGAGCGCCGACACATAATGCAGCGCGCAGCCTGCAACGCGATGATCATCGATGCGAATGGGCACCGAGCACCGGTGTGTGTGTGTATGCGCGCATATGACGAATCCACTCCGATGCCAGATGCGTTTACTCGCCGTCGGTGCGAACGGTGATGGCCTGTCAATTATTGAAATGAGCTAATTATCGGTTTAAGTCGAGCCGCGGCGAACAGCTGCACCTTGTGTATCTTAAAGGTAACACAAGGAAAGGAGAAATAAAAAGGGAGAAACGTGGAGAAAGACGAGAGACTTCGGCGTAAATACTTTCTGAATGTTTACGCGTAGCGCGTGCTGCACGTCTCGCGTCATTATCCGGTAGCATGCACCGGGTGTTCGACGCGAGTTTGGCACGCTGACGCGGCTGAATTCGGAATTTTCTGAGATTAATGACGATCGCGTGGCCCTCGCAACATGATCGATATAAAAGTCGGGAGTAATTAATTTTTTGCGACGTAGTCTTTATGACGGTCGCGATTCGATCGAACGTTGCCGATAATATCATTGATTTATGACGATCTGATAGATACTCGATAACATCACAGATGCCAAATATTATAACGATAAAGGCATGGCTAATTACCTTCTCTTATTTGTTAAACTTTCTACATTCTACCATAAAACAATATCGAAAAATCACTTTCGATATTGGCGCGGTTGAAGAAAACGTAAAACGTAAAACAAGTTGCTGGATGTGGTAGTTGCAGCAATCATGATAAATCTTAGCGTGACGCAGATTTCTCTGTCGTAAAAGGAGATAGTCTGGCTTTTTCGACCAGGTGATCCAAACGAGGTAAGACATCGTAGGAGACAAGGGATTGAAATCGTTCGACTAATGGAAGAAGAGCGAGGAGTGGAGAATTGGACGGCGGAGGGTACGAGAGAGCGAAAGAGGAAGGGAGAGGGAGAGAAAAGGAAACACGAGTCGGTGGAAGAACCTTATTTCGCTCGTTCATCCGTGGGAGTGCAGATTCTTAATAGAATACTCGATGAATGTATTTCTCTTACGAGACTAAGACCGGTTAGTACTCGGAGAGCCCCGAGGCTGGCGGAAGAGGAGGCGACAGCGAGGGGTGGCTAGCGACGGCGAGGGGAGAGGCGGGAGGTGGGTTCTGAACGCGATAATAAATCTGTGCTTAGCTCCGCGACAATGGGCCGGATGGAGGAAACGGAAAGAAGGGTTTAAGCTGCGTCCTACTTACGCTGCGAGGATATTCTCAAATGGATCGCGCCCGAAGAGCGGATTAATCCGCCAGGAAAACGGATTCCGCGAACATTCGGCACGGAGGAGAGCACGGTCGGGTTTGATTCCCGCGCTCATACCTCGGCAGGCCGGTGATATCTCCGCGAGAAATCGGTGAAATGGCCCTCATTCTCTCGTCTTGGTGACAGTATATAGTGCCAGTTCACACAGGAAAAAGCTAAGAGAGCTAAGTCTCTCGAAGCGTCGATGGGCAAGACACATACCACGAAGAATTTTATACCATCGTTTCTCTTACAATTTGACATACTCGTAATTTCGAACAGTGAACGTCGCTTTACCCCGGCAAAAGTTTCTAACGTTATAAAGAAATATATATTTCCCGTAGGTGTATAAAAAGAGTTGCAGAATTATCAAGAAACGTTGGAAACGACACAAGTTTTGGAAACTACACAGTTTTGCATCCTTCTCCCTTTTCTGCTACTGAATTTTACTACAAACGGAGTTTTCCGCTCGTGCTCGCGGATTCCGAGTTCCAACAGAGCTTGACAGCCGGGAGTGTCACCGCGCGCATCCAGAAAATGTCGTCGGTTCGGTGTCACCCTTCCCGAGGTAGTGCCTCAGCTGAGCAGAGGGGATCACCTGCATTATACGAACAGATAAGACAAGAACACGTAGAATGCAGGCGACTGTTGCCCGTCCTTGGCTAGGTCGAGCGTGCGGCCTCGAGCATGCGGCATTGATTGAGCCGCATCTGTACCCTTGAATCTCAACTTTTCTTTAATGTCATTAAAATCCCGCCTAAGAGGCTGAACATTTCCACAACAAGACACATACCACGCACAATCCGGAATCTGTGACGGATTCTCTTGTACTCATTACCTTTGAGAATCGCCCGCTTCGCTTCACGCGCGACTCTTTAAGTATAGTATCTTAAGAAATCGGCATGTATAATTGTGACAGATGCCACTATATTGAGCGAATGTTAAGTCAACTACGATTTTAATAAATATCATACCTATCATATATATAATCCTTCTGACATAACGGTATATCAATCTGCACAAACTTGCAGCCTATTCGAGTGTTAATCGTCAATCGCGGCATGACAACTCATGAAATTGCGGCAAATCGCAGGTAGGTATGTATTAAGATTCCAGGAGACACCAGGGAAGAGTCTGTCTTGTTACCGGTCGGAACCGGTCGATGAGGTACGACAGGTATGTCCGAGAAATGCCGTCAGCCGGCCAGCTGATCCTGGGAACAACGCCCCACAACGATTTCTTGCTGGAATTAGGGCCTCCTTGATTTAAGGCCGACCGACGCGTTTCTCACACCGGTCACTATTTGCAAGGGCACCGAAGGATTCGATCCTTCGATTTGGTCAAACTGCTTGAGGGTTGTATTTGTATTAACAATTTGACTGATGTGGCAAATAAAATGGATAAATAGGAAAATATAAAGATCAATATAAAAAAGTACAAATTAATTTAAAAGTTAATTAAATCTAACCTGTTTCTTTATATCAAGTATATGCAAAGCTATTTTTTGAATAAGTTATATATGATTTAAAAATATATATATTTTTGTATAATATATTAATTAGTATTTATATCAACTATTGAAATTATATACTAATTGTAAGATAGGTTGAATTTTGGCTTCTTGACTAAATTAGACAAATAACATTCGAATGGTAAGATTTCAAATATCATTATTTTTTGACCGCCAGAGTTGATGCCAGCACGGTTCTTCGTGCACCGGCGAACATCACAGTGTATAGGCAGGTGATATCGTGCTCCTTTTGAGAGGCGATCCGCCGAGCGGTTCCCAAGATCGTGTGTCGATTGGTCGGGATTGTTTGCGAAATTCCTTCGATAGTATTCGATGAATCTATTGAGGCACGTCGCTCGCGAGTCCGAAGGACTCGGTATGCCGCTGTCGGTCGTTAGGCGGGTCGCCTTTGCTATTAAGAACCCGCGGGTAAAACCGTCTCGGGAATCCCCCAGACGGACCATCACTTAGACGTCCGGCGCGGGTCCTGTCCTTAATTGTTTACAATTAACAATAATTAAGTAAACTTTAAATGCCCATTTCCGTAAATCGAGTAAAGGTAAGCAAAAAGTTCGGCTGATTCACGAAGCTTTGAAGGCGATGCTCAAATGTCAAGTCTGAGTACGTAGAAAGTTAGAAGCTACACGTTAGTAAATTCTAACTCTATAGAGCGAGCAAATCAACAGTTTTAAAACAGATTTTGCAACAAGCCATTTTGCAACACAGATGAATTACGTTAACTGTATAAGAAATTAGCTAGCATTTCTTTAAATATTATTCTTATCAAAATTTCATTCAAATATCAATAAGTATATACAAATTATAGCATTGATCAAATCTGTACATTTATTTTGCAAAAAAATTATATAAAAAATTTTCGACTTCATATACACAAGAAACTGAATCAATTTTGGATAATAATGAAAATGGCGATGACGTCACCCCGATTATATTACTATTTTCGTCGAGTCCGAACAAGAGGACCAATTTTCTCTTACAGCTTTACTGTGATGCAAAACGCCATTTGCAGGTAATTACAATAGCGAGACGAGCTTATTTCTTGATAGGAAGCACGCACGCTTCGTTCCTTGGCCACGTGGGACATGGGTGGTAAATCAGGTGGGTGTGAGCTTCAACGTTCAAACAAATAGGAAGTTTGTTCGCCGGGAGTACAATAGATGGAAACCGAATGATATGTCTAACTAAATACGTTACCGTACGCGTATCAAAGGGAGAACCGAACCTTTATGATGGTTTCTGGCTGGCTCGCGTCTCCGCAGTCTGCCGCTCGCCTTTCTGTGGTCACGTGTGTACACGTACACACACACACACACACACACATACGAATTTTACACGGGCCCGCGTCTTTGTACACACAGGCGCACCGAAGGTTTCCAGACGTTGCATCAATTGCAAAATTGAAATTTCAGCATCAACAATAATTATTACCATTGTCAATGCACCGACGCTACCTCCCGTTCGTTACCGGATCCGGAGTGGTTCTCATCGAACCTACCTCAAAAGCTCGATGGTGAAACTCAATTATTAAATTTGCTTTTAACGGTTTAAGAGTCCTCATATGCACGACAATATTTCACTATATCGCTACTTTTTGAAATTGACCTGTTCTAATATTGTTAATATTTACAGCGTGATTTTTGTAATGTTATAAACTTATATTAATCTAACGAAAAGATGAACAGTTAAAATGCCTAGTATACTTTCAATACTAATTCATCTGATTATCCATTTGTTCTTTTAAATTGTTGACGGAGGAAAGTGGTCACTTTACCGTACGCAAACTGAGCTACAGTTTATTTTCATGTACTACTAAAATACTGATAAATTAGCATATTGAGGATCGCTGACGATTTTAAACGTCAGATAGCGAAACCTTGCTTAAAGGTTTGGAAACATCGTGAAATAGGTAGGTGCTCGTAGCAGGGTAGTGCCATATTACCGTTACCGACGTATTGTCAGTGTGTGTCGCGTGCATTTGCCGTTTCCGGTTTATCCACCGTGTCGACGTTCAGTACCGCCAACGCCTCCGTCTATATACTAATATGTCAAAGGCAGACGGGGCAATAAGGACAATTAGCACAGCCTCTGTAACGCGCTGCTTGCCATCTTCTGAATTCCGCCGTTATTTGGAAAGTAGCTTTCTGCCAGCAGTACATACTTAGAGAGAATATATCGTGACGTGGAGTTACTTTGGTATCGATTCTTGCGTTTCCACAAAACCCTAGAAACGTCCTTGCTTTTCCGCTCATCGCGAGAAGGAATCGGACAATTTCGAGAGTTTATCCGAGTTTGTATTCGAATAACATCTCGAACATATGGTGATAGAAACCCATCAATGTTTTAAGTCCCGTCATTGATCATTTCGTGACAGTGGACACGTAGAGATACGAGGAGATACGAGGAGAGATCGATAAGCTGGTAAACTAATTAGCAGGTTCGCCGACAAAGACGATCTTTCTTCGGTAGCTGCGGCAATCGCGTTCGTCGCCAAGCTTTTTACATCGGCTTCCTGCCGATGCTTCCCGCTTCCTCCTCATCGGCCGATCGTCGTGTCTCTGTTCTATTCGGTTCTGTCCTCTCTCTCTTGGCATCAGCAGTGAGGCTGTTTTCTTTTTTCACGTCCATTTGCTCGCTTTTGTCCCTAACGCCGCGAAAGGCACGGTTTCCCACGGGAGACTCCTCGAGAGTCACTCTTTTTATCACGTACATGTAATCGCGTTAAGATCGCGCGATACATTTACGGTCCGAGAATCACGCTTTTAATCTTGCAATAATTGCGCGACTTGATTTCTATAAAAATTAAGGTGGCGAATATTTTGTATCAACAGTTATTTCCTCTGAAATTGTTATTGCTTAATTACGTCGTTTTGTTTGACTTTTGATCGTCTGATATTTTGTATCGTAAAACTTCTTGCGATAAATTCTTATTTAAAAAAAAGTTTAACGCAATGATATATATGTATTCTTTCTTATGGTACAGTTTTCGACTGCTTTCGACATCTTTAATGTTGGTCGACAGATGTGGGCCATCGCCCATCCGCAACGGAAGGGTTGCCAAGCCAATAAGGGGTGGTCGGAAGATGTATGCGCTAATAATCGAAGAAAAAAGTGTCCAATGAAAGAAATTTACGGCTGGCACTAATTAAGTAAAAGGGATCCAACCAGTCGTCTCCCTTTTATCCAGTCGCACTCGCTGGCCGCCACTGGACCGTCCCAGCGGAAGGATTAATTAATTCAGAATATATCAATTAAGAATAAGGTTTGCTTTTCTGCGTGGCGACTCTCTCGCACCGTCCCTCGTCGTCCCTTCGCTGCGCCTCCTCTTCTATTGCAAATTGGACGTGAAAAATGACGCCTTGATTAATCTCGCGGATAATTTAAAAACGAAGGGGTTGCCGCGCCGCGCCGCGCCGCGCCGCAGCACCTCACCTCCACCCCCATCGTGCCGTTGAGTCGGATAAAAATTCAAGACGCGAAATTGCCAATCAACGAAGGGTGGGCGGCTTCAGAGGCGAAGGCGTCGACAGAGTGGTGGTGAAACCGATTCGCAGCGTACCCGACGGGTAATAACGTTAAAAAATTATCCCTCGTCTGAATTTCATCGGTCCGCTTCGACGCGCTCACTCCACCACGCCGAGTTTCGTCGTCATTTCGCTCTTTCTTGATTTCCTCACCCTGCGCTAATTCATAGAAACTAATGAAGCAAAAGAACGAAACATTAGAATGAGAGAATAAAAATATGACTACTGAAAAATTTAACAGCAGTAGCTAAGCTAGGGGAACGAAGATTTATCATCTTCAAGATATGACATTCAGAAATTATTTGCCAGTGGGCTAAAATCGATATCTGAAATCAGAACATATGTCAATTTTTTATCCTTCTTTTTCTTCATAATCAGATTTATACGCATATATACGGGAACATGTGTAATGACATTATCTCTGATGTATTCAAAATTAACTATATAAATGACGTTAAAGTTGCAGTCATTGTATTGAACAGATTGTGTGATCTTTTACTCGTTACTTTTAATCATCACTTTTCTATCGGTATACTTTTGCAACAAATCTTACTTCTTAATGCTTGATTTTACAGTTAAATTATATTCGATTCCTAACTTTGAAATGACTCTAAAAAATTCACGCATTTTTAACCTGAAAGAAGCCCACATGAATATATTCTAAATTGCAGAGGTCCTCATCGGAGTTCTGTAGTAAACTAAATAAAAGTTAATTGAGTAAATGAAGATTTATTCGCAATGAAACGAAGTTGTCGTATAAAGTGCGAAAAGTAAGACTGTGTGGAAAGTGTAAAATACGATTCTCCAGGGTATTCGGACGCCATCCGCCATTGTTTAATAAGACACCGGACTACCGAGGCGTTGAACGCGAAGAAGGGTTTGAGCATGTCGGAGCAAAGTAATTAAAAAATGTACCGCGATAAAATAATATTGGCTACAAATTGCGTCGTGCTCGGCGTAACCCCTTTCGTCTTTTATATAAGATATAAAATTTTATTCCCTTTCTCCCTGTGTTCCATTCTTTCTTCCCTCCATCCAGACAGCGGTTCTCACTTAAAGGATATTTACTCGTCCATATCTTCATTTGCATTAGGAACAAATCTTAATCTCGAAATAACCGTCTTAACTAAGACGCACTTTCATTGCTGACGGGTCACCCGCATTAACGCTATTTTAATTTATTCCACGCAAATGAGAAGATTTAGAATTATCCTCAGAATTACACTTAATGCAATTTAACATTATAATGACAAGATATATACGCTGTTTTATTTATTGCTATGACTGTCTAGGTTAAAAAAAATCAGGGTTCTAGGATGAATATAATACCATGTAATGATCCATGTACGAGCTATACATAGTGATTTACAATTAAAATATAAGAACTGCATCCATAAGACACCCATGATATATTTCACGTTGATTATGTGTTTCATTGCATCGAAGCAACAGTCGCGCCACTTATTATATGCGGGTGCGCACACACCTTGATGGCTACCTACGTATATCTAAAAGGTACAGGTATGTATATGCACACACAGCCTCTGGGCGTCCGCTCGTTTTCATCCCGGGAAGGCGACGGAAACGTTATGCAAATGGGTTTTTGCGGGGAGAACTTTCGTCGGCAACGTAAAGAGAGACAGAAAGAGAGAGAAAGAGAGGATAGAGAGAAGCGGAGGATACTCGGCGGGGTTGAAGCGGGGCGAATCAGTCTCCTCCGCCTTCTCCCGCCGCGGGATCGGCCAAGAGCCCGGATCATTTTTACCGAAATTAAATCGAAAATTAGACTCGCATTAAAATGCGCTCTCGATAGGGCTCGCCCGAATCGCCGGTGGCTGAGCAAGCGGAGACGGCGCTCGTACCCAGGAGCGAGGAGGAGGCTCATGAGGAGCGGCCGCGAGGATCCGACGAGGACGCGAGGATATACAAGGGACGAGAAACAGAGAAAGATAGATAGAGGTAGACAGAGGAAGCTTCGGGGGTTTAAACCGAAGGAATTCCTTGCTCATGCAAATCGGAGATTCGTAGGAGTCGGAGAAGAGAGACGGGATTGTATGAGTTAATCAGGAGCCGCTCACGCGGAAGCCGCTAGCGGAAGAGCGCAGTTGAGAACCGCTGCGAAGTAAGAGAATGTAAGGGGCATTAGAGATCCAAGACATTCTTTGGATTTTCGATCGGTCTGACTTGCCAAGGGACTTTCGGATTATCTCTCTTGCAAAAACTTGAAGCTGCAGTGCCTTAACAAAATCGGTATTCAATTAATTTAATTAATTCAGAGATAGATAAATTAATTAAATGTTATCTCAAATTTTGATTTATTTTCGTATTATCAACCAAACTTGTGGGTAAGCCGTTTTGGTAAGGTAAACTTAAAGAAGAAGTAAGACGTTGAACGGAAGGAAAAGAATAGAGAGAAGAGGGAGAAGACTAAGAAGAAGGACGAAATGAAAAAAGTTCGCTCACGCACAATCGCGTATAAATCAGGGTGGTTAATAAGTAAAAGCAAAGGGTTAGGCTTCCATGGTGATGCTGGGTTTAGTAGAAGGTATGGGGGATGCGCTTACGGGGGTTGGATCTGCACCAGGTCCAATTTACGATTCATTTCGTCGAAACGGCCGCCACCGTCGGTGCGCCTTATATCGCCATTTTACCGATCTGAATAATTAATTTTAATAACGAATTTCTATCCGCCTCCCCCTCCGAACGCTGTACCCCTCGTCGAACTCCGTTACTAACCGCTCGCCTCGCTCGTTCCTCGTGAGCGAGGAAGCGGATGAGGAAAACTCCTGCCTCGGACGTTTGACGTAAAGCCTCTATTGTCGGATACATTTTTAATCGACGAGGGAGGCAACGAGCGCGGTTCACGATCCATCCGCAGCTTTTCTGATACATCCCCCAACTCCCTTCCCGCCCCCCGTCTTAAACCCGGAAATCAATTACGCGACTTTCCAAGGAGAGTTCCTCGACGTGATACGTAATGCTGCCTTTCGTTGCGATGCTTTCTGTTGCACATGGCCTTTAAGAAATTTCCTTTATCACGCTTGGCCGCACTTTGTGCGGCGCAATTTAACTGCGAATGTTTAATTTCTTTGCGACACAAAGTATAATACTTTATTAGAAGAAATAATTATGCCAAATGCACACATTTATAATAGAGGAAAAAGCTTGAGCAAATATTTAAATTTTTATTCACTTATTACCGTACGCCTTTAAAAATCAATGCGGCCCTCCGTATAACAAATGAAACAGCCTGGAAGCCGCGATATGATAAAGTCATACGGCGTACACGAGACGAAAGGATATTTATATGAGAAATAAACAACGGTGCGCGCCGAGCATTAAACCGATCGATTCAGTATTACGATCCGTGTACGAGAGAGATCGGATCAGCGATTGGATATATTTATACGAGGCAATCGGCGCGCGCCGACACGGCCGTTCTTACGCGCGATTAACGATCGCGGACGTTAAATCGCTGACTTTCGAAGAAGCTCGCTATCTCCGTTATGTCCGCGGTGATACACGAGCCTGGAGCGGATAGTTAATTGTCGGGGAACTCTCTTGTCAGTTATGGCATTCCGAAAGCCTTCGATCGAGGGGAACGTTGCACTAAAGTTAAAGGACGAACGGGTATTATTTCCAGTGTATTATCGAAGCTTGCTTTTATAGCGCGAGATTATGGACGTACGTGGCTATTAAGCGATCGGGACTGCGAGCGGCAATCGATTTTCCGTCTCTACCTTCGTGGCAATCTTATTTGCAAAGCGAACTGGAAATTATCATGATAAAATCTAAGATTGGATTTTTCATATTTCGAAATAGAACTTTTATTATAGGCAATAATTTCCACCTTTTCTTACGTATATTATATGATTCGTATAATTCGTTCAATAATCGCGATAGCCAATTCGGATTCTTAATATTTATTTTAGTTTGAATTATTTTTAAACTTAAAAACCTGACTTTTCTGAAAAAATACGTCTAAATTTTTTTACATATTATTATCTAGAAGGAAATTTCATATTTCAGATATAAGATGTTCGTCCCTTCATCTTCAATTCGTTTTACTGTTTTTGTTTCAAAGATAATGTGAGAAAATTAAATATTTTCTCAATTTTAATTTCGCATTTAAGAAAGATTGCATGACGGCTTACGTGTCACCCGGCGTGCATATTTCAGAAAAAAAAGATACGTAAACGACGAATGCATTGGGCGATCCACCAACCCGGTTCGCCATGATCTTACGACCGTGCAGTATTCGGCGTGGTATTGCGACGGTAGACGGTAGTGTGGTGGTGGTGGGCTAGTGATATACAACGCTATCACCCTCGTATTTACTGCAGTGTCAAACCAGGGCGACAACTTGGTTACAAATTAGTGCTTTACACCGCGCGCACGGCCACGTCCCGCTTTTACACCATACGCCCGTTGTGTATGTATATATTACGGTGTATACGTATGCACGTATATCGGTGCCGGCTCTCCGACGAGGTATACGAGTCTCGTATGTTTATGTTCCTGGCAGCTGCGCGGCAGAACCTTGCCAATATTGGTTCTCAATTTAATGATCGGCCAATTGCGCGCAACTTTCCCTACGTGTTCTCGCCGAGGGAGGTCGTAAGCTCGCAAGCTGCTACTTACCAGTTGCAGTAAGATATTTCAAAGGCGTACCAAAGTTTAAGGATTTTCTAAATCGTTGTACAAATTTTTAAAGCCCAATCGTGTAGATGAGTAAATTATTGAATGTTTGCAATGATTATTATAAATGTGCTCCATAAATTTTGCATAATATAAAATTGTATATAGCACTTGATACAGTGACACAATAATAAATATAGATGCATCAGTTTTTTCTGCGATACAATTTAAAATTACTTATCAAGATTACATGATTTTCTTAATACCGCGAATGTGTGTAATAAAAACCGAAGGTGATTATCCACAACTGTGATCATTCTCAAGATCGTTCTATTCGAGACGTAGTAACGAAGCACATACAGATAGGAAATCTTTCTCGGAAGTAAATACAAGATCGATCTCAAAGGAGAAGGATCGGCTTGGCTCTAGGAAAGCCATCGGACGCGGCGCAGTGAGATTTCACGCCGTATCCATATCACGGCTTTTAAGATCCTGCCTGAGACTCTGAACCAAGATGTATGGCATCGATGGCTCGATAGAGGGGACTGAGAACCTCTCTCTCGCCTTGTGGAGGAGGCGATATATCAGCCGCGGGTCAACAATGTGTAAGCGGTATCGTTCTCGAACCCCCAGGTCGAGCGACCTAAGTTCGCTCTCGGTGACACTTCTGGAGTTTCTGCTTCTTGGACGGTGCACACTCAAGATATATGTTATTGGCCGCGCGTGTGGGTGCACGCTGTGTACACGCATAGTGGTGCGGACTCAAGTCCTTTGGATGCTACGTGTAGATTCGTCGAACGAAACTTTGAGTTATCTCGAGGCGATCAGCGTCTTGAGAAATTTTAATTATCTTCCTATTATTTGATAAATCCTCTTTCGACAAAAATTGAGGGGTAATAAACATTTCATGGTCGAGACGCGGGTAGTTAAGCCAATTAGTCTGACAATATAAATAGTAGAATCTAAAACAGGTTTCAAATTAACTCATTTGATGATTGTATTTCCGTTCAATTATTTTAATTATTATTATTTAACTATTTAACTGTTCAGAAGTATGCCATTAGAGCCCGTAGCTGTATAAGAACATCGCGATCCTGAGTTATTTCTCAGTGCTTATCCACACACACACGTGACAGAGAAAAAAAAGCGTGCCTGGCTCGTGCTACCAAAATTTGGCCCGTCATTAGCGCGAGTTGATAAGTGTCGCGAAGTGCGTCATCCGCGACCGCTTGATCCGCCGGCATTAAAAGTCAAATGCAACAGATCCATTCACTGGCCATAATTACGAGGAAGCCCGGCTGCCGCACGCGTAAAAGCGTTCGTTATTAAAAAGTTTAAATGTCTATTAATTACTCGACGTTATGCCGGGCCGCGCCGAAGAACTGTATAAAATGCATTTAATTATCGCGCCGTGCTGAATGAAGGAAATCAATGGGTTTCCCTTTAGCGAACCGACGGCGCTGGCGAATGTTTCTTTTTTTTCCCCCTCAAAACCTCAATTTGCTGCTACCGCGTTACTTCACTTCCCCGCATCCACCCCCGTTTACCCTTTCCAGTTACGCCCTCGTGAACCCACCCATCGGCCGTGTCGGTAATGAGGGCGACACCTGAATCCGTGATTACATCGCGGCAATGAAAAGCAATTTGTCGATTCACAGCACAATGGACCCGTTCGATACCGCTACCGCAATTTCGCAATTTCGCCGTCGTTTCGCACTTTTTACGAGTGAAAAGCTTCCCGCGCACGGGCCCGCCCGCCTTAAAATAACGTCCTATCCCTGTATTTAATGTGGGTCTTTGAAAATCGTGTTGTTTGTCGCATGAGACAAACATTATTTGAAAGTCGTTAAAAATATTAATACACTATAAAAATAACTGGATTATACTCATAGTATATCTTTCTGACACTTTCACAGAAAGAAGTCGTAATAATGCAAAGAAAACCTTAAAACTTCTTTATAATAATCTCAATATTAATTATACGTGATATAAAAAGTATTTAATTCGTATCTTTTTTAGGCAAAGCTATAAATTTTATTACGCAGTTTCATTAATCGATATCTCGCGTCGCTATATATCACTTGGCAAAATTCTGCGAACATCGGGAATTTCGCGTTCGAAATCCCACTATTCATGTGGATATTCGATACTGATATTTTAAAACAGTTAAAGACCGTTGACGGTCGGCGGAATTTATTCTCGGAATGGAGAAAGAATCGGGACCTAGGTTGCTTTGCAGCTCTGCTTTGTCGTTGTCAGTGAGCCCGGATCGCTACTACCTTATATTTCACGTCAAAGTCTTTCGCATTCCTGAACGCCACCTGATCCACGTATCTCCCTTCGAGGCCCGGCTTTCGTGGTCCACCGTCGAATTCGAGTTCGATCGTGCGCGCGACGCGCCTGGATAACGCGCCGTAGAATCTTATTTCGAGAAATCGAGCCCGATCGTAAAGTGCAATAACTTTTTTCGACGCCCAACTCGACGTGCTGGTGCGTATCGTATCTATACGACGATCAAATTACTCTCTCCAAATCCGTCAGCCGGGCGAAGCGTTGAATGTGTGAGCATCGACGCAAAACAAGCAGGTGCATTAAATATCAAATGCATCTAAGTATTAAATACGGCAATTACAAAAATACAAATATTTTATATAATTTTTCATATATCTGTGTTCGTCCGTACACACATGCACATTTAAATACATTATTACGTATAAAGTTTTTCCTATTACTTTTCACGGTTTTGTTGAAATATCTAAAAATTTTACTAAGTACAGATCTGAAAATAATTATGTTAAATCATCTAAATAATTATATTGGACGCTCAAACATAATAATAATGCTGCAAAAAATTTTGATATTTTAGCAACCAGCTTGAGCCTTCAATATAATCATTTAGGTGATTAATATAATTATTTTTAGATCCGTATCTGACCTAATTTTTATATAGCTCAATAAAACCATTTTTTCAATAAAACAATTCTTTCTGTGCATGTATATAAGTACGTATATAAGTAGAGAGTTCACTTCTTGTAATGTTTCATATAAACGTCATAATTTTCTATTATAAAATAGAAACAATACAGTGAATTATTAGCTAATATCCGGATTCTATCGATTCGAATAGCTCAAATATTTCAAATTTAAATGATTTGACGAATCCAGATTGAGTTATTGGACTATCCGGTTAGTCTGTAGTCTCTTCCCGTAAGAAGTCTGTATTATCTGGAAATCCAGCCATATCACGCCATTTCTAGGTTCTGAAATGATTTAAGGAACGATATCGATTCCCGTGACGGGGAAGAGTATAGCGTACACACGTTCGATCGGGATACCTTAGGTCGTGGATATTTTAGGTGATACTGAGGGTACCGGTCGCTCCCCCGGTGCGAAGACGATTTAAGGCCTACTGGTTGGGCCCAGCACACCCATGGTGGTCTATATCAAGACAGAGAATCCCCTCGATACAATCCTATACCCCATATCAAGCTTATACCGCGTAATGCCATTCGATCTCATTCCTTTGCGAAACTTAAAATTACATTTAATAAATCATTCAGCTTCCTCTTCTTCTTGCGAATAAGCGTTTGTAATAATAATCATAGTTACAGAATGATAATAATAAACTAGGTGTCTTTAATATATGTATAATTTGGTTCATTAATAGATGGAATATATCTTCAATATTTAACTTGGTTAATAAACGGAACTTAAAATCAAAATTTATTTCTGATTGCAAAAGTAGAAGATCCACGTGATCTAAGTTTTAAAAAGAGAATTGCAAACAAACAATGCGCGCTCTCCGCGATGAGAAGATGCACGATGCATCACGATGCTGCATGATACACCATCTCGAAGCGGACGATCAAAAGGTGAGGGGTGGCCCGGACCAGGGCGGGAGTTTTGGTGCATTTCGGTCGCCAGCGATAAAGCATTTTTATGTCCTTCCTGGCCGTTTGATTTCGAGATTAGCCGGGAATTTTGGGCGAACCCGCATATCACGGTGATTTACATCAAACCGGCGTTTCGACGAGGAGGCGGCCGGATAAAGGTAAAATTCTCTTAAATTTCAAATTTATACGCGTGGTCTTGTCATAATCTTGATTCTGACGCCCGGTCGCGAAGCTATTCGCTCGTTCTCCATCCCGCGTCGACACGGTGGGCTTATTTGTCAAGAATACTTGCACGTCGCGAGAATTCGAAAAGAAAAAGAAATATCGGATAAAGAAGGGAGAAAAGCGAAAGCAATGCCACAAAGAGTAATAATACTCTAAGTCACAAGGTGACGACAAATTGAAATTTCAATGTCAAAACAAGTCGAATTGAAACCTCTATAAAATTTTATCTAATTGATTACTGCCTTCTCCAACGATATTCTATACTTTTCCCAATGTCGTCCATTATTTTAACTCTTCGAATTCCTTTGGCAGAACTGAGCATTTGGCATTTTAAATGCGGGCTGCGAAATATCAATGGTAGCGGCCGAAGATCGTCGATCGAGTACAAATTATCCGCGGGTCTCGTATCGTGTCCACCAATAATCGTTACAGACGCGCGCGAGACCAAAAGAAGAACATGAGAAACGAAGAAATAGAGGCGGCACACACTCGCAGAGTTCGCGCGCGACAGGTATACATACACATTTTACCGATGCGGCAAACCCTTCGAACACCATCGGCGTATCGCCGCAACCCGAGAACTCGCTCGCTCGCTCGCTCGCTCTTTCGCGCTCACGGGACCCACCGTGGGCCCATAAATATCTCATTTTTATTTTGAATGGGAAAACGAACGATGGGTCGATGCCGCGCTTCCCTACCCCGCACTAAATCAGCGTTACTTTATTAAGTATTACCTTTAGTTAACAGATACTTAATCAAAAGGTGCACGCGGTACGCCACTAATTTGACTTTGGCCCCCATAAATATTCGGGGACCGCTGGATGTACGGGTCTGCGCGCGGTCGATGGTACCGGCCATCGGGTTCGGCCGATGTTGTTGCGCCCGAAATACCGGGCCGATGGACGGACGGGCGGACGGACGGACAACCAATGGCTTTTGTACCGATAAAATACTTCTGTAATTAAATGCGAGCGGCACGCATTCATCTAACTGCCTATGCGCGTTCCCGCGACGTATGTTATTGATCACAGCTTTCGGGAATTTATAAAGCACGGTCGATGGGACGCGCGGGATGCGTTCGGATAGGGAAATGAACGGCCGGTAAATCGAGAGTGGCATTAGGGTTACATCATTTGTTACTTTGTTGACCGTTCTGACCCGACTTCTTTACGGTCTGTTTCATTGTAATACACAACTTTTTAATAGAAACATTTGTCGCGTATTACAAAATATGATAATCCATGGCGATCTTTTCGTCAGTCTTAGAAACGCATCAAAGCTCGCAAAACGTCTTATTAAAACTGAATACAGATATAGTACGAGCGTACGATATGTTTCTGCAATGTCATTCGGTAGCTTTATGTTCTTTTGCGGAAGTCGAACGATCTCAGGGTGTTCGCCGCGCGATTATACTCAGCGGGACTGCGCTGTAGCTGTATAGTCTCCTCGTTTATTGTACATAGGGACGCGGAAATTGTGGCCAAAGCAAAGGCGGTCGGCTCGCGGTTCGGTAAACACTAAACACTCGTTAGCGTATAGATTGAAACGCAATCTGTATTCGGTGCGGCTACTACGGCTACGGTCGAGGAAGACGAAGGCAGACGCCGAGAAGCGACGCAGACAAAGAGAGCCTGGGCTAACTCCGCGGCGACGTGGAAGGGAGGAAGGGCACGTCGGGGGTTGCCGGCGGAAGGGTAGGTTCCACAGCCCAAAGAGCCCGAGGCCCCCCACTAATTGATTTGTGCTCCAGCTTCAACGGCCCTCTCTGACTCCGTTCTCTATCTCCTCTCTCTCTCTCTCTGTCCCCCTATCCCCTCGCAACGCCGCACACACATCGGGACACCATAGGTAAATCCACACGCGCTAAATACGCTGCCGCTTCGGCTACCGGCCGCCCTTTCCTTTCCGGTGGAGGAAACAGAGGTCACTCCTTCTGCATCAAAGCTTCAAAGGACTGTTATCTTACAGGCACACCGTCGTGGACGGCTGCGTACTGAGGGTAGCTAATTGCGAGATACGCGCGCACTTTCGATGCCACCCTTCGGCGATCATTCAGCTTTATATAAGTTAGGACGCTACCACGAATCCGAGTCCCCGGATAATCAGCGCTTTGATATCAATTATTAATTTCACTTGAATCAATATCAATGAAAATATCTATAACACTTTTTTATATACAAGTTTTGTAAGAAATCTCAATATTCTAATTTCCCACGTAAAGTGGAAAATAATTACGTTAGAAAATAATTACAAAACTGCATTAACTGAACGTTAGCCATATTTGTCCTTATTTCGACTTATTTCACGACAATGCGTATGACAATGCGCTAGGAGATCGAGAGGGGACATTTCTACCGTAATGATATTCGCCGTTAATTGCATAGTCGAGCGACGCCTTCGGGTTCATCGTTTAAGATAGAACGTAACGAGGCGCTGGCGGACTCTTTGTTCCACCTTGGGGCAGTCCACTTTGCTTTCGTCCTGGATTTTTTCAGTCTTAGGTAATATCCTGAGTGACACAACGTCCTCTTTCTCCACTTTCCTTCTTTCTCTCTCTCTCTGTATCCTTCTCGCTCTGTCCACGGGCTAACGCAAACGAGCTTTCGCGCAGCGTGTGATATCTCCACCTTTGCACGTAATGCGTATGCGCACGTACGTGGAAATAGGTATTTTACATATGTTACTTTGACACCGAGTCTGGTTAAGACGTCTCACGTCGGCGATGATTACAGCGGCGCGCTGCGCGACGACAAGATAAACATGATTCTGTACGCGCGGATGGTTCCGTGAGATGCGACCTAACCGTCATGCTATCGTCATTTCCTCAATATTTCAGGCAAGCGGAATAGATTGATTGAAAAAAATCTCACGTCATATCTTCTGTTTATAACTAAAACTTAAAAAAATGCAAACATTCTCTACCCCTACTGTTTTTAAATGGTAAATATTATAACTCGATTATATTCAAATTGCAGAGATACAAAACACATTCTTTATTATATTTTTTATAAATTTATTGCAATTTTCCAGTCAAAGCAGCTTTCATGAATGTAACGTAACATTCAACCAGGTGTTTTGTCAATAATTTTCGCGGATATCACGCATGACAGTCTACTGTGTTTACACGTATTAGACGGTCGACGGATACATTTAGAGATCGCGGGCCGTGTCAACAACGACCACGACGAGGGCGAGTTCTGTCCTGGATAATTGGATGAGCTCTTAAACATTGCAAATTACCCCCGCGGCGACTTACTTATTATACTACGAATCATGTGGGACGACGAGAACGGGGAACCGAGGAGGCAGAACGGAGGGACGCACTGTCCGCGACTACGGTTGGCCGTTTATATTATAATTTCAAGCTACGATTACTTTGCCTTTTGTCTCTCGACAGGCGCACGTCGCGGTCAAAGTTCAAAAGCTTACTTATTATTTTCGGTCAAAGCCACGCGCCCGCACCGCCTGGACGACCTTTTTCAAGCTGTCGCCCCGAAGGTTGCGGTTCGTTTCGCGGCCGCAAAACTGATCTCGCCAACATCCGTCCAAGAATGAGAAATCGCGCGCAATCGATAACTGTCATCCTCGCACGGCTGCACGGAGATGAACTCGAAAATAACGTCAAGCTTTCATTCAATGCAAAAAAAATTCAATATTCGCTAAGAGTGGAATTCGACAATCGCATTCGAGCCAAATGGACAAATGCCTCGGCAAATGGCCGCAAAGCGTAGCTATATCACAGATCGCTGATCTTAGCTTAACCCACGGCAGGGGAGTCCAGATTCCGCCTACGTAGTATTCAATTTGAGTGGAGCGAATTGCAGATTCTCACCGACTGCCCGCGGGCTTATTATCGCACTTTACCGGGTTGAAACATCGGGCGAAATTGCTTCTCTACCCTGGCCGATCCACCGCGTACAATGATTCTAGAGCGCGCTTTATATAACAGACTGATATGATCTATAACCAAAAATACTCGGGATAGTTCAATCAACAAATATGGTATGGCAAACGCGCTATATTTTTATATAATAATGATTATTTCACTGATATAGTCAGCAATTATATTATTATACTTCGATTACTTCTTAGCTCTTTGCATAATTTGTCAGACATAGTATTTAATTGGTTACTGCTGGTACAAAAAAATACAAAAAATAATCTACTATTTTATTTATGGGTAAAGCGAAGTTATGGATCATGCGATACTATAAAAACATGAGGTCTCTCGGAGACGTAGAAAATTAATAACAGAGACTTAATTAAAGTCATCATTTATATAGGTTTCTTCTTTTTAAACTTGAAGACATGGACGAAAGCCAGAAGAGCCAGGCCCGAGCGCGATCGAGAGGCCAAAGACGATGAATCGGCATTAATTGATCGCTCGCGAGGTACGACGAAACGATCGGTGGACCCCGTAGGGTGATGGGGGGGGGGGAGCAACAGAGGGAGACGGCGGGGGATGCCAGGAGGTGAGATGGGTAGGGAGGGGAGGGGAGGGTTATTAAAAATGCCCTGAAATATCCGGCGGATTAAATCGTCTCATTTGCATAAGATACGGTCACCGTAAACGCGAATTTATGGATATGCGAACGTATAGATTCGAGACCGAACGGGATAACTGCTAATAAAGGCTCATCCTGGCAGCAAATAATGAGGGGGTCCCCTGGGTGGCGTGGCGCCACGATATCCGACTAAATATCTCGCATGAGCTTATACCGTACGCTACATTATTGCCGCGAGATACGTTGTAAACATTCTTTACTCGATTCGCGTTTCCCCTGCCCCTGCCCCTACGCCAACTCACCGCGGCACCGCGGTTCATTTCCTCTTTCGCTCGGTCTTTCCTTCGACTTACGACATTGCGAATCGAGATATTCCCCAGCTTTTTCCATATGCAATAAAATGGTGGAAGTTACGGCCCGCGGAGCTCGTGATCAATAAACGTTAATTCATACAACCCGATATTACGATCGAATTTATGCATTGCGACTAATAGCGGTAATATATTCCGCGATTCCGTGATGGCCCTTCTAGCGATTCCTCTCTTTGCCTTAGTTGCACGAAACGATCTATATAGCAGCGCATTCTTGACGAGGCACTTTCTACTAATTCTACTTTTCTATGGGGACAGGCTGTAGATAGATACATTACTAAAAAAAACTGTAAATTTATATATACACACCTTTTCTCTTATTAAAAGCTGCTGCTAATTTCAAATTCACGTTTAACTATTCACGATCTTGATACGAGATTTTTTCATAGATCGAATATACACATATCAACATGTTAAAATAAAAAAAGTAATTAAACTCACATGGACACGATGCGCAACAGTGGAGTTGTTGTGACACGATCACGTTCATCTGTAAAAAAAACACAAATATACAAGATTACAACGTCGCTCGAAATAACCAATTCTTCGAAAACGCTCGTTATCGCATTAAACTTTTCGCTCTTTTTTTTTAAGTAGAGATATTTGATAGAACAATTATATATAATTTTCGGGGAAGGATTAATCGCTCGCGGTCGCGTGAGTAAACAGTAAACGAGTAGCAAGTGAATAACAAGTTATTCACCCTACGGTTGCTCCGCTGCCGCCCGATGCCACCCCAGGCCTCCTCCTCCTCTCTCCGTCGTTGCTGGTTCTCGTGGCACTCGGGCACTCACTCGCAAAGACGACATTTATTACGATCACGCGCCGATGCCGACGATTATTGAGACACGGTGACCGTGCGCCGTCGGACGCGCTGGACAGTGGTTTCGCGCGGCGCTCCGAGGTTAGGTTAGGTACACTCACCCGCGGCCCCCGCCGCGGGGCCACGGTTGACTCCGATTGTATGTACGTGCTCCGATCATCGAAACGACACTCTACGCGACACTCCCGGCGTCAATCGCACGCGACGTGCACCGTATATTACGTTTCGATGGAAGAACAACGCGACGAGAATACGAGCGGAGTACATGACGCCGAGATACCCGCAAAATACGTCTCGCGGAGCGCGGGCGGAGCGACGCGACGCGACCAGTAGACCGACCGCGACGGAGCGAAAGCGAAATTCAAAATCGCGCGGCCAACTTCACGCGTAACTCACCGCGGCGAGAGATGATACGTTATTTATTGAACATATTAATTATTCGTTTCTGCTTATACGAGTGTCAAGAATCTTATATTTACGAAAATAATACTTATAAAAAATATGCTTATGTCCATTTCTATCAACGCAGGTTAATTTTAATCTTGGTTTAACTTACCTGTCATCTTTTCCTAGTTCTAAAAGTTAGAAAAAGATAGAAAGTAAATTAAACCAAGATTAAAGTTAATCTACATTGGTAGAAATGGGCATTAATGATGCTGTTAGTAAATTCATCGGCGACAAGTCAAAACATGATCATCTATAATGTGCAGGTATATTAAAATATAGTATTGAAGAGAGAAAGCGTTCCGCGTTGCTGTATGCAGCGCATGTACCGTTCGAGTATTAGACTGACACATGCGAAGAGTGCTAACAGAAATGCTAACAACGTGGTATGTCACAGGCGCATCAAGTGTCAACGAGAGATTCCTGATAGCGAGTGCGGCCATATCTTCCGTTAATATGACCGAGAGACTCGTGGAAGTGCCTACATTATGGAGAACCGTATAAGCGCGACTGACGTCGATATTAAGCAATCCTACGCTTATAACGAAGTTTTCACGTTACAGCGAAAGGAGACCGTAAATATCTGTTTGTTTGCCAGAATCATTAGAATTTTATTCTATCGCTGTCACGTCAAGAACAGCCAAGATATTGCCGACTGTAACACTTGAAATTTTATGCTAAGAATTGAAGACATAAAGACAATTATCGAGTAATCTTAGATCGTGATGTAACGCGAAGAAATAACAGGCTGTTATACAATAAATTTACTGACACGTAGTAACGTAATTCTAGCAAATTGACTCATTTATGAGACGATTCTATTTCCAGTCTCCGCAAATTGATTTTTGATTGATTTTCTCCATGCAAGAACTTTTCGATAACCACTGAAATTATCTATTTCGTATATTAAAAAAGATTAATTATTGTCTGACGACAAATAGTTATAAAAAACCTGAGACAATAAACCTAATGTAAATAAATTTATTCATGAACCTCATTTAAATGAAAATAAAACCGATATGAGGGAGAATTCGCTTAGCGAAGGCGATGTGTCTTTCGGAATATTACTTTCGGGATAATAATACGGAATAAAGGCGGACAACCTGTGAAAATTGGACCGGGACATAAACCGCGATTATATTGCGAGGAACATCGTACACCGAACTACGTCCCGAAATCAAGAAATATTCCCGTAGGCCTCATCCAATCGCCGCACCGTACCGCGAAAGTCGGTAAAAATAAATGTGTCGCCAGCCACACGTACCTATACGCGATGGTGCGGCGATAAATTAATCCGGCACATCGTCGACCGCGTTCCTCAGCCGTGGTAACACCGAATCCGTGGCCTTTCTCCCCTGCACCACTTATCCCTGATTTATTGAAATTATATCTCGACACGCGAAAAAAACGTTTTCCGTACGTTTATACAGCTTGCCCAGGGTATTCCCCCTCCGTTCGAATCCACGCGACAATTATTCTTTATATCCGTGCGACTAGCTACATCAGCATTTGGAGATTAATGTCTTTATCAGAAAGGAATTATAGTCGACATATATATATTACATATTGATCGACGATATACTATCCCAAATACCGATTGGGTATCTTACATATATGTTAACATACAAACACTTTTCCCAAGGCGTAATTTAAATTGTAATTATATACATAATAGAGTTGCACACATTAACTACTCGTATAATAATGGTGCAATATTAATACACCAATTAAGACAATTTACGCACCGTCTGACTCGATAGTATATAAGATAACATAAAAAGCAGCATGCTGCATTATTGGCATGCAAACAAAGTAGCGTAAACTCCCAATGAGATACAAATAGTACAGCTCGAAGGAATTAATAAGCAGTAGCGTGTCTCGTTAACATCCAAGCTCGTCCATTCCGCATCGGCTACTCAGGGTTATGTATACAGCCTCGTAGCCGCGGTCCAATCTACGGAGAAGATGTTATTCTGCGGTGGGTAGGCACACGCTGCACACACGCTTTCACGATCGAACTGGTTTATCGATAAAGGCGTATCGTAGCCTCGAAACTCTAAACGGCATCACTCATCAACAAAACGACCAAATGAATAAAAAAGTAGATCTGCGGAATATGCAAGATGACCTAAAACTATCAAAAGATATTTTAATGGTTGCTATATACACATATGTATTCAACGAATCGGATGTTTGTACTTATGTTTTCTTACAAATAACATTTTTACCTATTAATCTTTTTTATCAAGAAATATGTAACTTATATATTACAATATATTACCTGTGTATGTAAAAAGAAAAAAATTGATGAAATAAATATGGCTAAAAGATTATTCAGTTTTGATGAAAGTGTCAAAAATAATGAATTAATAGCTAATAAATAAAATAAAAAAGATAGATTTTTATCTTTTAATTTATAAATGTAACTATCAATATAACATCTCTTAACGGACATAGCGGAGAAAACTTCGCCGATACGTCGGCGCGGTGCAAGCTATACGTATAAATACATCGAGCACTTAGACGGCCACTTTGACCACGTCGACGCTTCCGTTCAGCAGCTGCCAGGCCCTTCCTGTTTCTCGTTTCCGCCGCATTGACGCTCTCCAGATCAAGATAATCGAAGCTTGTACAGACCGTCGCTTATTCGAACGAACGTCTCTGTCGTTGGGGGTGGTTCGGGTGGATCGCCAGGGAGGGTACTGTTGTATCTTGGCGCTATTAGCGCGAACAATACCGGAACCAGTCTGGGATGTATCCTGTCCTTAACGCCTCTCGCTCCCTCTTTGTCACCCGTACTTGGTTGACACCCTCTGTTTCCCCCCCTTCTCCCGCAGCAACTCTCATTTCTGTCTTTCCTTGCGCCCTTCTCGCGCCACCGAAGAGCCTCGAGTGCCCAATGCTTTTTCTCGCAGGCAATTTATCAAGGCTCTCCGATGTTTTTATATCTGTCAAAGTATGGCATATTGTGTGTGTGTGTGTGTGTGTGTATACAATATATATAACACAAACATACATACACATTTTATATATATATATATATATATATATATATATATATATGTAACTATCGAATCTGCTGTCGTGGTGAAGTGCAGTCATGACGAGAAAAGAAGCTTCCAGCGCAATTTGTTCTTGTAAAGAATTATGGATGATTCCGGCGTAACTGTCACTGAGAGAGCCTTCGCGAAAACAGATTTGATACATCGTTGCCTGTCACGCATCAATGTCATTATTATTTGCGCGAATGTCTTGTGTGTCCAGTCGTTCTGATTTTCAAAATTAAGTTGATTAACCGTACTGAGAACACAATTTCTGAATATTAATTCGAATCTATTAATGAGATGTTATGCACAACATTCAATCATTAGAACCGATCTACAGGCAAAAAAATGAATGTTCTTTAAGTTCCATGGTGCTGAGAAGTATTCAATGAAAACTGGTATTCTTCTTGAAGATTCGACAGTGTTATTGATATGCGACTGGTGGGCGTCACCAACAGGGAGCAGCTTCCTCGAAGTAATTTATATATTTTCTTTCGGCCGATATTTGTCATCAAAGAGTGGCCATTAGTAGAAGAGCGGAGCAAAAGAAAGGCCTCTGGGAGACACAGCAGGAGGCATTAGACCGTAGCTCCCATTAGCTCGACTTGGTTTTTCTCCCGAAAGGAAATTAATGGCCGATCTCTGCTCGAATCCTACCACTGATAGAACCGAGTCGAACCGTGTTCTCGTTATATCGCTCTTGCGCGAGCGCGTGATCCAACTGTAATTAAATATTAATTTCTAATTCTCCTTAATATCTCGTATATTCTAATTTAATTATGGCAGGTGACTACCAAAAAAAAAAGTACGTAATGCCACTGGACCTGACTGTCTATTAATTCAAGATAACCCGCGCGCCCCGTCACTGGATGATCAATCATAATGCGGAAAGAGAGACGTCATGATACAAACGTATCTAAGCGCTGCTTCTCGAAGCTATAGGGAGTCAGTCGGTCGTTCGCACTCGCAGTTGGGAACCACGTGAGTGGCACGTGACTTAAGAGGATGTAGCAATTATATCTCCACTTCATCCTCTCCTCAACCTTCACTCTGCGCCACCTCCGCGACCAGCATTGCCTCCTCTTTCCCAGTTTGCTTCATCCTCCTTCAACACCTTCCCTCCACTCCCTCCCTCGGATACGGACCGTCTTAGTAGTGCAACAATTAACGTAGCTTCGTGATATCAAAAATGACCCTTCCCCGAATCCAAAAACTGGCGGCTACTCATCAAAGGCGGCCGCAATAAATTCTTATTGCCGGGGATCGGGGTATTTACGATTCCTTGAACACAGGCGCGCTTCTTCTTTTTTTTTCTTTAATCGCTTCCTTCTTTTCAATTTCCCATCGATTATTGAAGTGTTCTTCTAAGTCACATCGACATTCAAAGCAAGACTAAATCGAATCCAACGTTTCGGACTACTATTAAGTTCTCCGTACTAATTGACGAAAACACTTGACCGAAATTTCTTCGAGATAATACTTACAGAATCATAAAAGATTGACAGAGACACCGGATCCTATCTTTTACGGCGCAATCGTCAGAGATAATAGATGAAGGCGCCGTGCATATTTAGCCGAACTTGTTCGGACAGCGTGGAAGAAATGAGATAAGAGAAAGCGGAATTATACGAGGCAGGTGTAGGTGGTCCCCGCGGCCATTCCCCCGGGAACGCATTTGCGGGCCGTTTGGGCCGCCCCGGATCAAGGCCTGATCTCCTGAGCCTTACACTTATACGGTAGCCGAACGACCCCAGGAAATCTAATTGTCGGTCTTCGAGCAAATTGCAAAAATAAACACGTCCGCGGATGGCGGTAAGCGGGGATGAAGGGGTTACGCTAGGTAGAAAGGGGGTGAGAGCGGGGGACGTTCAATCGAGGACCAACCAGCGGTCGCCGGAAGTCTCTTCCTTTTTTCTGTCTCCATCTCTGTCCCTTCCTTCTGCGATCTCCGTTCGATTCTCTTCCACGGGGAATGGAAATACTAATTTTGCGGAATACAGTGGCCGGACTGCGGTGAGCGCCCATTGAAAGACAGTGGTGTGGGTCGTGATTACCTGAGGATAATTATAGTCGACGTGCGCGCGGCTTATAGAAGGGGGTGGTGGGGCCTCCGGTGTGTACTACGTCCGATGTGCGTTTACGTGTGCGTGCGAGTATCACATGCCTGATGGAGGTCCAAGTAAAGTCATCTTTGTAAAAGCGTCACTTTCGAGATCCCTTTTGCCCGATTCCCTCCTCCGCCAGTTCCGGGGAGATATACAATTCTTGTAGATTCACTGTAAAAAAAAATTTCACGTAAATTATATTGGTAATATTGGTAATAGTTAAATATTATTACAAGAAAAAATATCATTATACACATATTTTTATATTCTTTCATTCGATACTGCGAAGATTACATTAGCTATCGCTTGTCATTATAAAATTAATCCAGAAAAGACCGCTTCGACATTCCGCGGTCACTGGATTAACATTGACGAAACGCGTTTCGGCGAGACTCTTTTCGTACAAGAGGCGGCGAAGCTACGCCGAAAGGAGACCATCGACAAAAGGCAGAAAAGGGAGTAAGCGACAGCGAAGAAAGCCGCGAGGAGGACGGAGAGGACGAATGCGAAGGGGGTCATGAACTTGCGCACTTGGAGCGGTTGAGAGAATTCGTGTCTTTGTCTCTTCGATGAAGGGCGCCGCGGTAGATATCTCTCGGGGTATATATGTGCGCGGTTTGAGGTGGAGGCACTAAATCAAGGCCCCGCATGCTTTGGATGGCGTCTAACAAATGAGCCAATGACAACCAGCCCGGCCTGGCTGCGCTCTCTCGCGTTTCTCTCTCTCTCTCTCTCTCTCTCTCTTTCTCTCTTACATTCTCTTTCCCTCGTCCCCGTACCCCTTTCGCTTCGTACCGTATTCTCTCTCGCTCCCGCGGGAACAAAACGATAATATATTCGAGCGCACGAGAGAGCACAGACGGGATCCGGACGAATCGAGCGGATACTATATATGCTGTTTCGAGGTCCACGTGGTGGAAGGATGATCGAAGCTGAAGGAGGCGAAATAAGACGGAGGAAGACGGCGTAGGATCGTGGCTGTGGCTGATGGTAGCGGAGCGGGCGGGATGAAGCCTTTTACACGTCACCGAGAACTAATACCCCGACGCACGCTAATGACGGCCAATAATTTAAAATATGAATTTGTATAAATCACCGGTAATCGTTAATTTCTCGGAATGTTAGATCGGCCCGGTCCATCACGCAGCGGCGCAGGGCGACGGCGGTCGCTGCGTCTTTGAGGTCCTCACGGAGGTCATTTATGCCGGGGCCTCAGATTAATTGGATTAATTAGGCATTACTGTGCCCCAGGGCACGCCGGTGCATTAGTCGGCACCAGAGAACGGAGTCCTATGAGGTACCGACGAAGGTCTCCCCGCGACCTTCGATGGAGGGATCACTCTGGAGGATTCGCGGGATCTTTGATTTAGATCGACCTGCTCGGGCGACCTTCTCGATTCTCGGAAGCTATCCGTCTTCATCGTTCAATGAGCTTCGTGTCTACAGTTTTTTGCGAGATTTCATCAACCTATTTTCTAGCAAATGAGACGAGCTATGTAGAGTCGTGAAAAATTTCGATTTAGCAAAGTAAAATTTTGCGCAGTAGAAAATTTAAAAAATAACTATTGTTGTCAATTACAATAAACGTATATGAGCGACAAAATATAAAAAATTGGAATCAAAAGACTAAACAAGAAATAATCAAAGCACAATAGTCAAGCGAAAAATCGAAAGCTCGTCTTGACCTCGCGTTGATCCTGAAGCGTTCGTATCGCCAACGCCGTACGACACAAACGATCGTCGAATCGTCGGGTAGAGAACAGCGCGAGCGGGGACCTTTTTCTGTTGCATGGTCAAAAGTCATTACCGAGCAACGAAATTTGACATGGTTTTTACTCTTGTTGCGCGAGAGCGCGTGAGCGTTCGCCTATAATTATTTCCACATCTATCACTCCGGTCCGGCAATGGCCGGCGCGGCTGCAGCTCGAAGATTGAAGATCGGCTCGCTTGAAAAAAATGAGACGCGAAACCGGGGCCTCTTTCGAGCAATAGCACTGCCGGTGGGGAAAGAAGAAGAAGAAGGGACCCCTCGTCTATATGTGCCCCGTCGTCGACTGAATGCCAGTCGGTTTCCTCTTGTTCGACGACGGCGACGCACGAAAGGCTTCGATGACGTATGGTTCGTAGAAGAAGGAGAAATAAAGAGGGCGAGGTGAAGAGATGGAGAAACGTACCTGAGATTGTCCTCGGGTTAGGAGAAAAAAATGTCATTGTACCAGGAGAAACGAGCAGTCATTTGGCCTGAACGGCTTGACGCTGGCTGATTTTCTGTGCTCACTACCGATCCATTGATGAACACTCGAGAGCCATTAATGGTTTGGCCTCGAGCGTATCTCGTGATGTTCCCGGAGTATTTCCCCGCAAAGAAAGATATATGTCAGCTCAACAAAGGATAATATTAAATTGCGTATATGATTTCGAATGAATGAACATGATAATATATGTCAATTCGTATAACTCATAATCTATAGAATATTTCATAAGGATAATTATTTATACGGTCATACGCGCATCTAATATAATTTTTTGATCGCGTGCATATCTCGATGCGTTCTTTCATACTTAATCGTCATAGATTCTCACGAGATCGTGATCAGAACAAAAATGATCGAATGATCGCTCGTGTTTCGTTCTCGATAAACGATCAGTCGCAGCGGAGGAGTTCGCCCAGATTCCTTCGCCGTTTCTGTGAGATCCACATGGGCACATCTATCTATAGTAGGACACTCTCTGATGTATTTCTGAGGCTTGGCTAGCGGCCACCATTATGCACATGATAATTAGAATGCGTTGGCGCGTGTCTCTATATATCCGCGCGTGCTGCACGCGTGCTGTGAGTTAGAATATCAGCTTCGCCGTTTACCAACTGCCCTTTCATTGGACCAGTCGCGCTGCTCTTTCAACGAGCTGCTCGCTACACTTGCACACCACCCAGGCAGGGAGGCTTCTTTCTCTCTGATCCGCAACTACGGTTTGCGCGTCTCCGCCAGTGCACGTCCGAGCTTCGAATAAATTAGTCGAGTCACCTCCGCGCATCAAAACGAACTGTAACAATCCAGGAGCCGCGCAACGATGGGTCGTATAAAGAGAAACGCGAAGAGATTCGCCGACCATGTCCACGGTCCAAAGAGACCAATAAAATTGAAAATCTTTCTTGCATCGCATCGAAAACACCGCGACTTTTAGTGGCACGATATGTATAAAAATCTCGCGGTGTTATGAAGAATGTCTGTTTTTAATGCAGAACGCTTTACGTCCAGTGAATATTTTATTAAAACTTTACAATTTTTTATAACTAAGAAATATAGGAATAAAAAATGAATACTTCGCATTTTTTATAGTACATTTTATAGTACGTTAGCAACTTGAAAATTTAACTAATACCCAGCTTATTGTATGGGCCATCCATTTAATGGGCAAAATAATTAATTATTACATCTAGCTATAATGTATATGTACATATTTGGTCTCTTTCTGTACACTCACAGTTTCCTTCGATAATTATATCGATATACAGAGCTTCAGATGACACTAAGATGATACAGGAAATCGTTGAAACTCGGCCTGATTACAAACGGGCTTATACGGTTTGCCAATGTCAGACGTACATTCGCGTAAGTACAATCCAGAGGGCGGAGATAATTCCCGCGTCAAGTTTTAATATCGAGTTTCGGTATCGAATGCTGCTCAGAAGTGGCCGGAGATAAAGGAGAAGAAACGATGTTCTTACCGGTAGGAAGACTCGGCTTCGAGGCTTGGAATCATCCGCCAGACAACGACGATATCTTGTTTCTTTAATAAACGGAAACGGAACGTAATCGTATTATTTGTTTCTACCTTTAAGAATACTATCCTCGTCCTAATACCCGGCTCGAAGTGGAGAGAGACGAAGCGACTAAACGCCAAGAAAGCAAAGACCACGGGGGAGAAAGAGAGAAAGAGAGAAAGAGAGAAAGAGAGGCAAAGATCTACCACGGCGGATGAATGAATGGAGGGAGGGGAAAGAATGGAAGGAATATTTAAGAAGGTATTAAACTTCCCTCTTCTCCGTTTCTATCTCCGCCGTATGGACGAGAAAGTATTAACGTTGTATTTTATTCGCGGCAACTCGATGAGTTTTCAAATACGGAAAATACCTTATCGTCTGAATTCCATTTCCAAGTATCAGTGATTTATAACCATGTCATCTGCGGCTCGAAGCACTCTTCATATTACATTTAACAGCATTATTAACATACAGTGCAATCTACACTTTCATATTTATTTTTTAATGAGTATCACCGCAGTGTTATTTTTATTATTACATACATGATATTTAAATTAAACGACGTAATCGCTATATTAATTATATTAATTCTCGATTCGCATCTTCTTAGTTCAATTTGAAAGACGTGTATCAAGTATACCAAGTATAGTTCGTATAGGAAGTCAACTCAGGAGATCCGGAGTGGAAAGTTCGCACGCGCATGCGGTCGCGTAAAACGTGTAGTCGGGACTAATCCCGCGGTCGCTCCCGCTGCGATATTCTTATTGAGAATAGTAGCTGCAGAGCAAAACGTCCCGAGATCGCTGAATGGGGTACCGCGGTGCGCCAGAGTCAGGTGTCGGGCCCGAAGAGAAACGCATTAACAGGTGTTGCGCTCAGGGTAATAGCCGATATATCATCGCCGGGGCCCACCTAAACGAACTCGCGTAGCCGTAGAAGGGGAAAAGGCATATGCCAACGAACGATATTTTAAGAAACCTCCAAGATTGACCGCGTGAGAGACATCGAGATTTGATTGGGTGCACGACCAGCTGGTTGATAGACTTCAGCTATCTTTTCGAACGACGTATGAACGATGAGCGATAAACGAATCAGCGAGACTGCTTGACGGGTGTATTAATCGGGTGCATTTCTAATGGTATAATAACGTCTTAGAGATGAGAAACGATTGAAATCACCGTGAACATTTTTAAGGCTCTTTCCGAATAGCAAAGAGTCACAAGCGTGATGGATAACAAAGACGGGCAAGACTTCGTTGTATAATTAAAGAGAAGACGGTCCAGCAAATTATGAACTAATCAAACGCATGTGGAACGTGTTACTAGACGATAATTTAAATGCGAATATATGAAATCGTGTTCATATGTAATTATGCTTCCCGCAAACTGTAAGCGATTAATGAATCGTGAACGCACTTTTGCTACTTTGTGAACGACAATTCGGCTTGTAGGAATTGAAATAAACTCCGCCGGCGCGGATCATCTGTTATCCTTAATTATTGCAAGCATTACCTGGAAGGCCCATAAAATGCGTCGCGCCGTATATAATCGCCGCTACCGCGGCCGAACCGATCTGTAACACTGCGGCAACGGGCGATGTTTCATCTGGATCATGAGCAAGTAACTTCTACATTACGTAGATATGCTTACCGAGCGACCTTACCGGTCGGTGGCAGCGGCTAAAGACTCGGGGATCAGGTTCAGTTAACGATTACAAATTGGGTGCCCGATCGGTACCTATTCCCGGATTAATACAGCAATAAATAATCGAAAGCTGATTACCAGAAGCAGCGCCGCTTTATATTCAACGTTGTCAACGTAAAACGCAAAAAAAACAATGGTTGCGCTTGCGAAAGCGAAGAAAAATCGCGAAAGAAGAAGACCGGTATAAACGAAAGAAAAATAAAAAAATAAAGATTTAAAAAAGATTAGGCAAAAATGGCAAGAAAAAATTACTGCGACAATCTATTCTATATGTCCGATGTGTCGACAAACACGAGTTATAAAAATGAAAACATTTCAATTCCAATTAGTAATTTTAACAATTAATACCTGTTATTAACTTCGCATCTTATCAACTTTCAGTAAAGTAGCAGTAATAATAATATTTAAAAAATCCCGGATTTAAAATGTAATTTCAACGTTTATGCTGCATTTAATATGATTAAAACAATTCACATTTTAGATGATTAGTAAGGAATACAAAATCCAGTGATCTTAGTGAAGGAAAATAATAAGACAGGAGCAAGGAGCTCTCATCGAAGATATCGAAGAATCGAGGGGAAAAAAGACAGGGGAGAAGAACAAGGAGTAAGATGCAATCGTAGAATCGGTGCGACAATTTCTTAACGTCCAGGGTATCTGTGCATCCGCGACACATCGAGCTGGTTTTAAGTTATACCAGAAGGAACGTAAAACCCGTAAACGTGCCCGCGGCCAACATATTACGCGCATTAATTCGCCGTGCTTGACATAGAAGGCGATTCGTAATACGCGAGCGGGAGCGGAGGGGCCGAGGGACACGTCAACCGGAGGCGGGGATCGAGCAGGGGGTGCGAGAGGTGGAAAGAGGTGACAGAAACGAGGAAGAAGGCACCCGAGTACGATCCTAGTTTATAACGAGATTGGTAGGGCTACGTCCGATACGTATATTCGCGGCGTTGGATTTCTCGGTAATTATAAACTTAGATTCCAGTAAATATTCCCGTCAACCCTGGGCGACGGCAATTTACGAGATTAACCGAGTAGCATGCGAGAACGGGAAAGAGAGGAGGTGCAACAGACCGAGATACAAAGAAAGAGAGACCAAGCGGAATGGGGGGGAGGGGGAGAGTGCAGTCTTCGCAAAGACATTTAAGGGCGACTTCTCGAGGCCAAGCATTCATCATATAGCTAAATACCAATTCGAAATACTTAGGAGAAATGTGTTAAAGATTAACAATTTTAAATAAGTGTTTAATATCACGGAATTTATTTAAAAGAAGAAAAGGAAAAAAATCAGAAAAAGTTGCTTTAAAATGTTGAAGAATAAGATTTAAATTTCACAGTGTTATGATAACATTAAAAATATTTATTTGCTACAGAAAAAAAATTAATACTTATAATGTTACTAAAAATTAATTAAATATAGGAGTATCAAGAGTCATTTCTTTCTATTTGTCTCCTCGATCATTTTGTCAAACTATGTAGAAAAAACTGAATGAATTAAATGTGCGGTCAAACAATTTTGTGACAAATCGATATAGTCACAATTACTATCCGAGTTTACACAACAAAAAGTAAATTTTACTGAGCTTTTTATCAACTGTAAGCTTAAAGTGCACGTATAATGGTTTAAAAGTGAAGAGAGAGAAAGAGAGAGAGATGTATATATATTGTATGCCACAAACTCGTAGATCAGCATTCCTGGCTCTCATGTTCACGGTTTCACACGTGCACATTGACTGAGATCTTCAACTTGATAGCAGTACGTACGATATTCTGCATTATTGCGTTTTATCCATGCTCCGATATTACCTCGTGTCATGTAATATAACGTAGCACTTTTTTAATATTTTATGCGCTGCGAATAGTAGGAGAACCAGGGAACAGAGCTGTCAGCTACTCTTTTTTTTCATATTACGTATACACTTTATAATTTGTAATTTGCCCCTGCTGCGTCGTAAAGTAATTCCTTTGTATCTGTCCGATAGTCAAGGATCAAATATAAACTTATTTTTATGAATGAAGTCAATGGACTTTGAAACTTAGCGTCGCATCGGATGAGTTATCTGGAGTATCATAGGAATAGATTTAAGCGCACATCATGCACGTCGACTGTTGCTCGACATTAATTTTCAGTGTCGGGCAGTAACGATGCCATTTCACAAAAACGATATAAATCAGTTTCCCTGATATTACATATAAGATTCTCGCTGGTATAAAATTAGTATTAAATGTCTATCTGCAACGTCTTATGGCCGCGTCTCATTTTCCACGTTCTATTTTGAACTTTTATGCGTGACGCATGCAATGAAATGCATGCCGAATAAATTCTTTAAATGTTACAACTGTTATACTATCCGTTGATAAAAATATTGCTAATTTTTATTAGAGTTCAGAGTTTTCTATTCAAATGTTCTCGATTATCGTTTTCTTTTCTGATGCAATTTTCTCATACATTTTGATAATGGATTACTTGAAGAACATATTAATCAATCATATCTTGAAAAAATTTACATATATTCTGCATTATATAATTTTATAATTATTCATATATCTAATATTATGCTATTTAATATATACAGGTAAACGTGATCTCTGTTTTTCTCTGAACACATTTCTTGTAACTCAATCGCTATCGATATTTTCACGTAGCAAAAATATATGTATGTTACAAATAATATCATCATACCCATATTTATTCGACAGAGCAAACAAAGAGTGTACGTCGTCTAATTCGAACAAAGACGGTAAATGCCCCGTGACAGTCGGTCGAACCAACGTCATGGTGCTGCTTCAACGGATATTAGTGGAGCATGGGCGATTGTAATACCATGGAATTAATCTATGCCCGCGACGGTAATAATAAGGAAATGTTTCAATCCCGATGATGTATGGTGCACCGTTGCCGGTACGTTCACAGTAGGAAAAGGGTCTTCGTTGTTCCACGCGGTGACGGTTGTCGTTGAAGAACGATCAATCTCGTCAACGAGTCAAGCATTGGGATCAGGGATCCTTCTGTGATGAGACAGATCCAACGGGGATCGCCGTAATCGTTTGCTACAATGAAATGCATTCCCGACGTAAGATTAAATGTCCGACACTTTCGTAGCGTTTAAAAAACCATATTATTTAGAGCGTGAGTTTAATAAACAAAGGCTGTATCGGCTTATTTACTTCTGATATCGTATTCTAAACTTTATTATCTCGTGCATACAGAATTTTATCTTTAAGAGAATCTTCACAAAATATCGGTTAATTTCTGTATTAGCGCAAAGTGGCTACTTTATATATTATTTATATATAAAACATGGTACTATACATTTCCCAGAAAATCTGTTAAATATTGCAGATTGATTTACGTTGTCTAATATCAATTTTTCGCTGTATTGACCGAGCGTTTCTTAGATCACTCGCGGATGTCTCGCAGCCACAGATCTCGATCTCCGCGAGCGAAACGCGGCGTGTCGGATCGCAAACAAACGCGACCACGGGACTGCGCAAACTAATCCTAATCTCGCGCTACCGACAAATCGCTCGCCATAAATCCAAGGCCAAGAAACCGAGCGCCAAGACGCTGCTACGTAATCGAAGATAAACCGCCGGGCTCCCTATCCACCGCCGCCGCCGCCCCACGAGCGAAAAGCAACTATCGTACGGTTATCAAAGTCGAAGCAGGACGCCGGAGCTGCGGGGGGTATACTGTAAACAGGGAAAGGGTACCGGCGAGGGATGATGTGTCCTGGTAACTTATCCAAATAAATCAGAAATGCCGTCGAGCGTGTTGCACGTGAGTCACGATAGACGTTCGCGCGTTTACAACGATAAAAGATTTAAACGGCGGTTAGGTATTTGAATTACGAGGCTTTGTACAACGCGCGGAAGTGGCACTGCGTTTCCTAGCGGCACCATTCCTACGATTATAGTGGCAGACCGAAGGCGATAACTCTTGCGAAATATGACCACCAGTTGCGGTTTTATTGATGCAAGATTAAGCGTAATTATATGACATTTTGCTAATAATCGCTGACATTTTATAGATATAATATACCTTCCGATGAAGCACGAGTTATATGTACAATATTTTCTAGTACAACGCGTGTACTAGAATTTCTTTGCGAGTTGCCTCAATAAATTATTACCGAGAATGTTTCTGCCAACCGTCTGATGCATTTGTAAATGTAAAATATTCATCGATAAACACTATTATACGCATAAATAATAATATTAGATACATAAATACGTACAGTAATCAGCAGTAGCCCACGTATCGATCTGTGCGCGAGTATATACAGATCATCCTTCGCACAGGACTTTGGTAGTTTGCACCCTTCTACCACGCAATATTAATATCTCTAATCATTCACCGGCCCCTTCGCACCCTTATCAAGGGATGCCATAGGCGTCGCTTGATACGTGTTATTCAGATTTATCCCATTTGCCTTTGGGACCATATTTATCCGTAGAACAAACCAAGTACACGGCCCGATAAAGCGTTCGTTTCGCGGAAAGGATTAATGCTAAGCCGCAAATGAAGGGTTCGGCCGTTTTTTGTCTTATTGTTAGCCTCCCTACGGTATACGACAGAATATACCAAGAGCACGCTCCGTTATAATATAATCTCCAAAACAAGAAGATACATATATTACATATACAACCTTAGGTCTAATATATTGATAGAATATAGATCGATTTCTTTTTATTAATTCACTTTCATTAGTCGCTACTTTATTAAAATAACTTCTGGATACTTTTTTAATAATACCTTCCTTTAATATTCCTTTGCAAGTTGACACGAAGGGAACGCAACGGTTTCAAAAGAAGTGCGCATTTTCTCCATTTTTTTTCGAGACACAGGTTCGTTTCGCGGCGTCCTACTTTTTTATCGCGGAAAAATATGGAAGGACGAGATTAATCCCAAAGTGCAGATACTGTGCATATTACAGGATGTTTCCACGCACGTATGGATCTGCACGACTGACTAAAGGGCGTTGGTCAACATGATATCACGTTGAGCCATGAGCGCGTAACGCCGACTCTTTAATTTTTAACGGACTCAGCATTTTCTCTCCCGCTTACGTAGCCCGCGAAGGGGTGGGATCATCCCCCGTGAAGGCGCGACTGGATATCAAAGTCGCTATTTATAAAGAGCCGACAAGGGTGAGCGCGCGCGCCACACGTATATCCTCGATAATACGCATTTCCATGCACACATATGTGCACGTGTATATATGCATACGTATATGTATACGTACACATAGACGCGCGCGGAGGAGGCGCGCGAAAGAGGACACGCGGAGGGACCGGTCGGCCGTATTTGCATATAGAGAGCGTTAGCTAAGGGAAATAGAAGCCGAATACGTGACAGCCTTGCTCTGGGAGGCGATTCTTCGCCGAGAGACGGACACTTCCTATCAGCGAGTTCATTAATAACCAGACGAAGCTGGCCAAAGGTGAGGAGGGTAGCTAAATGGCCGAACGTTTCTCCATAATCTCTCGCCCCTCTCTTTCTTCCTCCCTCTCTCTCTCCCTCTCTCTTCATCTTTCTCTCGTACTACCACTATCCCTCTACGGTCCTTTTAATGTACCATAAATGATCCTTCGTCTTCAGTGCAGACCTTATCTAGCCAACACACGGGGAAAACTCGTGAGCCATTAATGCGGCGCGATAACAGCTGAAAAGAAAGCGCGCTGATAAATCGCGAAGGAATACGCACGCTCTTCCATAAATTAACAGCTACAGGACAACGCCCGGTTTCTATTTGTATGTCCTTTTTTGCTTGCGGCCTTCGGGTCGTTGATGATGAGCGTGCGTTGCACGAATGAGCAATACTAAATTCATCCTCAAAGAGGGAACGTGAAACGAATGTGATTATCGATATTCGTGTAGAAACAACGAAGCGGTGGGAAGACAGTCAAATTGTTTGGCGGAAGTGCAGGCAGGTTACATATGAATGATATTGAGGCAATGGCAGCAGCTGGGTGGCGCAGGGCGCACCTGTCGACCTGTACAAACAGAAACAACAGGTAACAGATAACCGTTCTTTCTCCTTTTCTCTGTTCTCACCGACTCCAATATGTTGCTCGCTACTCGATGCGCATTAGCTATGTATTGTTTACACGTACACGTTCGATCTCGTACGCCTTTCCGTCGGCATCAGTCGTGTAATATTTTACTAAAAATAGACATGTTGGCAAATGAATGGTCGAATTGAAAACAACTGTCCTCGAAGAAAGCAACTGATTATCTTAGAAAGAGTATTGAAAAGAAAAAAGAATAAAATCTCAGGATAGAAATTGTAACTTAACAGATGTGCGCAAAAAAAGATTCCTACGACGCTATATATAATTGCTCTAATATGCAAAGTTTCCACGATAAAAGTAACACATAATGAATCGCAAAAGGGGCATCTACGACCAGCCAATCATATGTGGACCGTCTTCGCTCTCGGGGGTGCCTCTCTTTGAGACATACAAACGGGTGGTTCTGTTAGAGTCGCCATAAGTCACAATTAGGTCATGGGTGGGCAGAGGGTGCGCCGGTGTGTGTCTCTCTCTCTCTCTCTCTCTCTAGAAGTCTAGAAGTATAGGTGTATGTGGCTCGCGCTACGAAAATCAGGCATCTCGAATGAAACTGAAATGTTTCGTGGCGAAGGGAACGGCTCCGCGGTGGATGCCAAATGAGAGAATCCGGTTGGTCTATACTGATTTAACGCCGGTCTAATTCGAGCGTCCGCGACGTCCTACAGCTATACCCGTCTATAACGCATAAATAATTACCACTTAGCTCCTTTGTCGTTACGATGCCACGTTCGCCCCGTCGCCCCGCTTTGGCCCGGGTTGTCCCCTTTGTCCGCGCAAATCGTTTACGACCGTAAGATTTATCGTCGTGGAATACGGCGTCTGTCGCACGGTCACCGTGCCGGAATCATCATTAAAGATCGATAATTCACGCGTATTATGATGCGACTGGGCCGACTGGTAAACAACGGCTTTACTGCGCAACGACTCGGTGAAACGTTTTAGTGTCGCGCGCGAAAATAGTTCGCGCCGATCTTAGCACCGAATGAGAACGTTTCCAATAAACGCAATACAACTTTATGCTGTCTCTTGGCCGCGCGCGGAATGTCGATGCGCGTTGTCTTACCTACTTGTTGAAGATATGTAGGTATCGTTCGATGCCGTTTTAGACACCGTGGAATGAAACCTTTACGATACACGCTACTAATAAACCCAAGGAGACGGTATCGTATGCAGAATGTGAAATGAATAGAAACAAACACCCAAATGTTTAGCATTCCGGCTATTTTAATATTATTTTGAAATACAAACATTCACATAAAGTTATAATTAATTTGTTATAATTAATAGTTATAATTAATTATAGTTATGATTAATTTTTGACTGAAATCGAGAAGTGTCATCAGTGATAGAATTTAAAAATTCATCTTTTTTTAAGTTGAGATATGAACTCAAGACATTAAAGGGATAAATTATTATATATATATATATATATATATATATATATATATATATATTACTATTAACATTTATAAACTTCCTCTTCTATACGCAACAATTTTATTAATCGAAATGTTATATTAAATTCAGATGGCGTGTTCGTCGGAATATCTGAGATATCGTTAAATACTGAAAGACCGTTTCAAGATCATTCATGAAGACTGGACAAATGCAGGCGTACGTATAGTGAATAAAAGTGGTGATCAAGAAAGAGAAAAATTCCAGCGATCTCACGTACCGCGCCGGGAATAATCGCGCCGGCGAAAAATCGAAGTGGACCTTAAGATAGAAACGCCATTCCGTTATCTTTACGGCCAGGCGATCTCAGTCTGGCGTATGACCACGATCACGGGATCGTGTATTTGCGCGTGCACACATAAGTTTAGAACGCGAGGGAACGACCTTAGGCCGGGCACCATCTCTCCCCGAGGAACACAGTCGCCGTCCTCGTGGACCTCTTTCCCTCCCGTAAAGTTTTACGACGTCGAGTTATAATTATTTTATTATCGCCGATCGTAAACGATCAAACAGTGAAGGTAATAATATGCAGTAAATACCTTTAATGGACAAGTCCAAGTGCCCGGGTGAACGTGTTAAGACGCGACCGCTGTTAAACAGCGGGGCGTCACCGCGCGTTTCCCCGGATCGATCGATAGATTTATCTGGTTTCGTTTTAATTTATCTCGTGTGGACTCGTTTCGCCATAAATGTTGTGTCTCTGAGCTGAGGTAGAACTCGAAGTCACATCGACTTTCCGAGCTATCAAACTTCATTTCTTTTTCGTCTTCCTTTGCATCCTCAATAGTACAAATCCTGGTATTTTTATGACGCGACCATTATTTTTATGCGATTCAAATCCACGCGTGTTAAGTCAATCCGAAAATATTATGTGTCCACGCGCGCTCTAAAGTAGCTGCAAGAAGAGCCTTTTCAAGTGCCTAAGCAATTATGTCTCCTTTCAACGAGACATTTCGCAGACCTCAAATCGATGGCTACTTGTTGATGCAATCATTATCGAGGATCATTAAATATCAATTTAACATGCTGTGCGTAATTAACCCTTGAGACCGACACATCGAAGATTGAATTCGTAATCAGTAGATACCCTATGGACCAAATTATCGCGCGCTTCGCGTATATACGATATGCGACTTCAATATCGGAATTGCATCTTCACCCCAGCGGGATAATTGCCTCCATTTCACATATTATAATCCGCACAATTCAGCTGAAAGAGTTTCCATTACAAAAGCAGATTCGCAATCTACCGAAGAAATTACCAATCATTAAAAGAACTTCTACAATTCGACCATAGAAATGTACAGTCATAAAATCTAATTACCATCAACTATGAATCACACGTTCATGATAAAGTCGTTAGCGTAATTTATTTTTGTTTGGCATAAATAGCAACGAGAGAAAAAATATTACCGCGATTTACAATATAACATACAGCAAATTTATTCTGAGGAAAATATAAATACAATGGATAATAATTGCGTATACAGCTATTCCAAAATATATCGCGGTCATTAGAGGGATATTTACCGTTAATATCCCATTCTCTGACCTATTTCTCCTTGTTTGTTTATTACACGCGAATTGCGATGTCCCTGCGAAGAATAAGGCGTACCACTTCGAGAACCCCTACCGTAGTATTCACAATCACGGATTTGATTTGGCGTCGGTAATATAATGTCTCTAACGAGAGTGTGGTAAGGACAAGGGTGGAACGGGAAGGAAAGAGGGTGAAGGAGTGAAAGGAGGATAGCACGTAATGCCATAATGCCAAACCAACACAGTCTCGCTCGTCAGTATCTTTGATTAGAGACTCTATCCTCCTGATTTGCTTCTAATAAACCTATAAAACCGCCGGGAGATCAGACTCCGCGCGGCGCAACGGCCACGATGATTCAAAGATTCATCGAAGGGGAAGGGGGACGGGGGGTCACCATACTTATCGATATGCTCAAACGAGATAGCTTATGGGAGACGAAGAATAAGACGCACGTAAATTGGTTACGCGGGATTTTCATTCAATGCCCTGTAAATAAAATTTATATACACGTACATTATTAATCTCTTTTTGCGCAAAATCACAACTCATTATCCATTTTACTACCGTACGCAATGCGAATAACATGTAGTCGCATATATACATGAAATAATTTCACTAAAACTTACGGAATTACATCTCTCGTGAAACAGCAATATGTTCATCATCGTTTACAAAAATGCCAGGCCGCTCGACTGAAACTTTAGTCGCAAACGTTCGGTGTGGGTGCGTGTATCTTGATATATTCCTTAGTAAGATGCGTCAATGGATTCATCGAGAATGTACGCCGCGGAAGTTCATTCGACATGCCTGACAAACACGTCGGCGCGCCAGGTCGGTATTGCAAGTTTTCTGGGCGAGAGTTGCGAAGGCAGCGCGGAATCACCAAATCGGCTAATATACCAAAGTTTTCGCATCATCCGCCTAGCTATCTTCCATCTCTTCGGCTCTTTCCACGCTTATTAACTCCCGCCGGTGATTTCTGCAGCCAGCGGGAGGCATTCCTGGTGTATATAACGCTGCCTTCGAGCCGTCAACCCACTCTGCTTGGTTTACATCCTCCAAAGACGCTCGTTCGCGTTCCAGGGATTTGGAACCGGAGAAACAAGTCGAATAAATATTCATATCCGATATCCACCGCAACTTCCAAAAACGATTCCATATAAAAACTGTTCTGTATCACATAACCGTACGGGCAAATAATAAATTAAAAATATCTCGTCAATCCGAATATTACCGGACGAGTAACGACGACTCGTCAGTTATTTGTCCTCGTAGGACGTAGAGGGTTCAGATAGCACACAAAGGAAACTCTTTTCATCGAGACAAATTAAGCCGTCACACAATTAAAGGTCATTACTGCAATACTGTGACAAACGATATCGGTCAATCAGCCGCTTCCGCTTCCTCTCTAACGAAACTTTCAGCCAATTCCTGCATTTCCTCGCATTTAAGCTCGCAAATCCCACACGACTTTAAGCGGATGAGAGAGCGCGAGAGGCAGGAGGGAAGAGGGATACGGAGAGAGGAATCTTGGTTCGAGAGCCGGGACTTTTCTTTTCCCGCTCTTACGTTCCACAACACGAATACCGAGGAGTTAACGAACGCACGGTACTCTCACTCTCGTTGATACAGTCTTGGCCCACGCGTCGTCATAATTACAACGTGCACGCACTGCGTGTCCCGTACTGCGTGATCGGCATGCCAAGTGCGCCTTTACCTTCTTTAAGAATCACGTTTATCGGTGCCGATTTGAGTCTCATCTCATCCGATATACATATACAATAATATATAATATATAGTAATATGTAATAAAATAGATTAATATGTATATGTATATGTGTGTATATAAAATCGTAATAATAATCACGTGACATTTGCACAAAATTTTTGACCGACGACTCATATATTGGTACGTTGAAACGTCGCGGATTGATGACAGAGCTGAGATGGAATTCTCGATATCGCACTTGTTACAGCTTACGGTGCACAGATCGGTACAACAACTTATCGGAACGACGTTATGATGTCATGATGACATCATCCGCCGACAGATCTGCTGCCGCTGCATCGAGCAGAACCGGCCGACGCTCCAGACAGGATATTGTCGCGGCGCTCATTCACTAATTGATCCATCGTGGTGTTTTATTTAACACTAACGGCGCGCGGTTCTCAATCTGCAATCTAAAGTGTCATTGACTTTACGTCACAATTTCACTCCGGGATACATTGAAGTCAAGGAATTTTTGTATTTTACGTGTCCAAATTAGAAAACAAATATAATATTGAACATAATTAAAATCTTAATTTTACACGAATAGAAATATATTTAATATAGCATATTTTGTGTTATAAATATTTTAGAAATTACTATTTGGAAGACGTATTCATGTAAAAATAATATATTTTGTAATTAAGATTCATCCTTTCTATTCTTTTATCAATTTTAGGATTTCACAAATACTCTATTTTATACTAACTCATTTCAGACAGTTAATGAAGTTTCCTTAAAGACGACCTTTTCTTCAACAATACACGTAAACTGATTGAATTCTCGATATTCTTCGAGAGATACGAATAGGAAGATGAGAACCGTTTCTTGAAGCAATGATATTAATTCATAGAGTTCATAATCTATTAGTTATGTTAGCGGGCGAGCCGTTAACGAGTGTAATGGCAGCACACGCTATCTATACGTGTCATTTAACTCCGACACCCTCACACCATCGATGATCTCATGTCGCGGCCGACTTGACTTGACTTAATTGTTTGTTATCATTACTGAACGCGTGCTATTGAAATTAATGTTAATCCGTCTCGGTTAACATGTGCGCTCTCATAAAACCTGTTTCCGGTGCATGAAGCGAGAAACGCTTGATAGAATTAAGCTACTTGTGCCCTGCCTAAGTGACTCTCCGCAATAATGAACGGGCAGTTTTTTTTATAAAAGGGGATGATTCCTAGAATACTTAATTTCTTTGCAAGTTATTATTTCCGGTATTAGCAATGCCGTTTTTCGATCAGCGTCATTAGATTGCGAATAATTGGCGTTCGAAGATCAGATAGGCGTTGCATGCATTACGTTTATGATACAGTACGATTAAATAGCTGATGTACAGTAATAATAGTTGCATAAAATGTGAAATAACTCTATTAAATCATAAAATCCTATCTGTATTAATATAGAATTTACTACCGTAATCTCGTAAGGCAAAATCGCGCACGACTCAAATTTGAAGCAAATAAGAATTATTAATTTTATTGTAGTAACGTACGACTAATATTTTTGTGTAGAGAAATTACAATACCTTCGCCGTTCAATATTTTATGCACTCCTATATAATTTAATCGATATCTGAATGACTGACCTCGACTCGCAACAAATTATAAGCCAATATCGATACGGTTACCAGATGCACAATCCAGTGCGCGAACGTGTAACCAGATAAGATCGAACAAAGTATTAGGAATTATCAGCAATAAAAGCAGCAAGCGTTGCTCATTATCCTACACACGATCGTAAAAGGCTTCCTTTTTTCTGCATCCTTACCGGAAAATTCAAAGCCCGTGAACATGAAGTTATTTATCGCGGGGCATATACTCCACGATGGAATGAAGAGTCAATTAAGAATTCTTCATTAAATTCCCGTAGCTATCTGTAATTACTTGATCATTAATGGGAGCAACCGAGTATGGTATCTGGAGAAACGAAAGGTTGTAGATTATTACCAGAGATGCATCGTGATGTAAGTTATGAATTAATATCACGATAGGCATTTATCCCTGAAAAACCTTCGCCGACTCAAAGCGTCGTAAAACGCGCGATACTTGATTGGTATCAACAATAATTAGCATTACCATTTCTTTTCTTTTTTCAGCGCGGCATTTTTCGAAATGTTTTACATGGTGAATTGAATATGAAAAAATACCGAGTTATTTCATCACTGCACGGTTATTCCGCTCGCGGTAACCTTTATCAGTCCTCGCGGCATTGTATCGAAAGATAATGGATCGCCTTCGCGGTCTTTCCGAAGTCCGTTAAACGGCTCATCATGAATTTCACAGGCCGTTCAGGCAATCTGTAATAATATCGATCAGCGGGGTAGACACATGTGGACTATCAGCCATATCTGGACCGTGCCCGATTCGTAATAAACTGCGATCAGCAACTATCTACGGCCGTTACGAATATGCGACTATATGTGAGTACCGCGAAAGCCGGTTTCCAAGCCGATAGACAAAAGTGTCCTATCGCGTCGCATTATCTATCGCCGCGGTTATGTCACTATGAAATCTATTATTGTGAGAATGTGATCTTGATAATGCGAAGTCTTGTGCGACAAATTGGAAGCAGATAAAGATGATTAATTTTATCGTCGAGGATAATAGTTCTATTTCTCGACAGATTGCAACTGTTGACATTACATGATGGACATTTCATTCTCAACGCTATATAATCAGAAGGATTCATAAATTAGAACGTATCTGAAAATGCTATTCATTTATGGAACTTGCGTATTTGAATAGACGATCATGAGGCATTTACGGTCATAAAACATGAAAGCCAATTTTGGCATCGCAGCTCGGAAATAAATTATCGCGGTGTAAAAGCTCGCTATAAAGGTAGCTGTTATTTTTAAAGCAACAGATTATACCGTAACTTGGGAGAATTTTGTATAGTAAGACGACAATCTGATTATTTAAAAAAAGGAATCGATAAACAATGTAATATTTTAAGGGATTCGCCAAAAGAAAATTTAGCCAATTACGAGTACGCGAGCGAAAACGAGCTGGTGGTAAATTAAGAATGTGCTCTGCAAGAAAAATCACATTATTTTCATAACAGTAACTTCTATTTTCGCGGATTATTTTAAGAAGAGGCGTATTTCGAGAAAGAGCTCCTTGCTAGGGAGAAATTATAATATAAATCTGAACTATTGTGTCGCGATGGAATGATGGTAGTTTCGTGGGTTGGTGAGTTATTGCCTACAGGTCAACGACCACATTATGCCCTGTCTCACTAGCTACATTAAATTAGAATCGTTTATCGTCAATCAATGAGAGGAAGTCGAATGACCAAACAGAGCCTCGGATTAATAGTAATTTTTTTCAATTCAGCCAATATTCACTAACGTGATGGGCTTTGGATTTTATTACAAGATTATTCGCCTCATCTGACACAGCAGTTCACAGTAACTAAAATAAAGGCAGAGATTTGTCATCGATAGATTTAAGAATAAATGGACAATGAACGAAATATATGCAACGTATGTATATGCAATATGCATTTCACTCCGTTGACAAAAGTTACTTTCGTCTCGTCGGTTAAAATGGTATGCTATTCGGTACATAAACGCGATCTTAACAAATATTCTCGCAGTTAAGGCAGTCATCATAGATTACACGGCACGGAGAGCACTTTGCTCCCATTCTTGCGTTTTGATTTCTCTCCTTTTCCGTCAGCAACGCGCCGGCAATACTTTCGAGTACGCCGCCGCGCCGGTTGTAACGCGAGACTTAAAAGTGTATAGACAAAGGTTATAGATTGATTCTATGAATTTGTTTTAATACCCGGGTATTAGGGATCATTAAATCTGGCATGACCGAACCGGTCGCTCTCTTATGACCATGAGGATCATAAGTCTGTGCGGTTACGGTCGATCGCCATTCAACGATAACACCGCTAGGTCAGGCTTGAGATTGGTCTGGTCTAATTCAAAGACAATTCTCGCTCTTTCTTAAACTCGGACTTGGTAGAATTTCAATGTAAAATACGAATAAATGTTTACTAAAAGATAATAGTCACCCATAGAGAGAAACAAAATCGAACTCTTCTTTCTTGTAATATTGGAATAAGAAAATTTAACAATAGCATACTTTTAAAGTATTTAATACACAGATCGAACTCTTTGTCCCACTAATTCTCAACTCAATACTAAATGTTAGATGGTTCTATTAATAAATCCTAGTGATGCGAGTGACGACGAGAACCTGCGCAAAATGATGGCGAACCTTCCTCGTAAGTGAAGCACAAGAATTCGGCGGTGCCCGCAAAAGTGGCAAGTAACGACTGCCGTCACAAACGTGACAGACTGTTGTGCGTCAAGCGCGCTCGTAACAGGCGCTATGCGAAGCGCTTGTTACGATCCAGTCTTGTCCTGGTACATGTTGCATTTAGTCAGGACCACCCCGTGGTCCGCGAACGCTTCTGCCCACGCACGCGAGGACCGTCTCGACGGCGTGGATATTTATACAGCTATTGTCCCCGATAACTCAGCCTAATTACACCGAGAGCAGGACATATTATATTCACTGAAAGAAAGATGATGACCACGACATAAAGATTTGTCGTATTAGCAATGGAGCTACGGCGCGTAGTACAACAATCGCGAAATGCGATTTTGGAGAGTACGCGAATAATCCTTGACATTCTACGAATAGACTGACAATAACCACTAATTAACACATTGTTCTGTTTATTCACATAACATGATTATTGTTATTTTTGCTTTACTTTACTTACTTTAAACATGCCTTCTTTATTTTTACTTAAATCCCGATTAAAAGTAATTAGGTCAGTATTTTTAACGAAATATTTTCATAATATTAAAAAATGTTTAATTTATATTATTTGTTAAATTCTTATACGATATAATCTATTCTGGACAAGTCAAAAGATATTCGAGAAATCTAATGAAACGTCCAGCGTATTTTTATACAATAAGGTAGGATGTTCTAATAATGCCTCATCACGCACGTGCGACATGATACCTTTATACGTGTCACGCTGGTAGGTTGGCGAACGAATGAATGAAACGCAGTAACAGGGTAGAAGAGGCGAGGAAAGGAGAAATGGAGAATGGCTGCGACTGTAAATAACGGCTTCTATAAAATAAATGTAACGGGTCGTTCGATAGCAAAAGGCTAATGAGAATAGGTGCGTGCGAATGCCGAGAGACAACGCCCCAATTAACATAACGCATCATGCGGAGACTTTTATTTATTTATATTCGTCTCTAGAGAAAGCGAGAGCGAGAAAGAGAGAAAGAGAGAGTAGAGAGACGTGGGGGAGGAGGCAAGCTGAGTTTTATTTATGGCCTATCAGGTTAATTAATAACGCACGACTCTGTCGTCTATGCCTCTCGTCCTCGCTCTATCATCGTGAGTCTCTCTCTCTCTCTCTCTCTCTCTCTCTCTCTCTCTCTCTCTCTCTCTCTCTCTCTCGCTCCGGCCGGGACTTGGCGTGTATGGCGAATGGCGTGGAAAAATTAATTCGGTCATTAACGAATCGCATTCGTAATAGCGCGACTCGTGCCCGCCGAGTCCCTCGGGAGCGGGATGAGAAAGGATGAGCGCGGTCCCGCAGGTATTCCGGGGAATATCGATTAATCAAACGAAGGGCGAGCACTTCGCAATCAGTGTTAACAAAGTTTAACGAGCTTCCTGTTATCGCGCGCCGCGATAAGTGCGCTTCGTAGATATCAGCCCTTGATAAACGCAATTGGAAACGGCAATGCGAATTAGCCAGAGTCGTTATTTTGTAGATTCAGTTCTGACGTGGCGTATTTTCGGTGGCTCGTCTCGTCGCTCTCTAACGCGGGCATTATTACTCTAATCTGGATATACCGGCGAGGAACCGCGTGGTCCTGGGAAAAACTTCGAATTCAACACGTGCAGTTAATACGGGAGATATTTAACGACACCGAGCTTTCGTGCGCGCGGCGACCTTCAGAAACGTGCTAGGTCAGGTCATTAAGAGGGCACGAGGACTCTTGTTTTATAGAGGCTTGAGACGTTTAAAGAAGATGGTATCCTTCGGCGATGGAAGGTCAGCCGAATTCAAACGACCGTCTCAGAGGATCTTTCTTTCCCGGGAAGCGGGCCGATCGTGTTACACCGGTCTTTCGGGGCCTGTGCGCTAGTAATTATCCCCCTCCTTTTATTATAGAGACACTTCGGATCGCGTTACACTGTTGGTTCTTACAATTAGTGAAGACATCATCTTTTTACGCCGGCGACATAAATTATTTCGTCTGGCTCTAATTTATATACGCTTGGAAAAAATACGGATCTGAATCAGATGTAGCTTAACGCAAGAGCGTTACCATAAATAAAATGAGACGCAACGTAAAAATACATTTAATTATCAAATGTATCGTGGTATTATCGGTGCGCGCCTCCAACGACATGCCTTTACCTCGTTGCGACCGCTAACCGTTGTAGTCACGCGAGTATATAGCGTTCGCGGTGCCTATCGTGAACGCAACACCGCCATAAAAGATCTCGATACATTAACATACGCGACGTGATTACCAGCAGATATCCCCGTGACCCGGCCATAGTCTTATCTTACTTCCGCCGAACGGTATAAAACCATCGGAAAAGTTCATCATTGCGCAGTCGTGCTTACAACGCTGCGCATGCACACACATACGTTGTATATGCCGGACACAATGGAACACAGCCGTCGGCGGGTCTGAGCAATTCTCTCGCGATTCCCTTTCTTCTTCGCTCTCCCTTTCTCTTCCTCTCTTTCTACGGAGTCTCGGTATAATGTTTTATGACGGCGATCAGCCGTAGAAGTATGAAGTGTCGATAGAGCGAGGCAGAAGCGAAGAGCGGCGAAGATCAAAGGGCCCATAGAGGCCGCGTGGTAGCTTGGGGGACAGGGGGAGTCCCCCTCCTCCGTCCTTCTACATCTCACTTTCGTCCCTCACCGCGCCGTCTTGCCCACGTCCTCTTCTCCTTCACGCCGCCACGCTCTTCGTCGTGATCTCTCTTCCGCTGACTGTCTCTCCGTCTCGTACCAACACTTCTTCCCCACGGCCCAAGCGAGCGAATGGTTTCTGCGTTTGCTGCAAGTCTTTCTTCTTCGTTTGCTCTTGATCCTCCATCTCCTCTCCTCCTCCTCTTCCTCAATCTCCTCTTCCTCCATGATTGGTGCTGGGCTTCATGACGATTCCGTGATTTTCTTCGGCACTCGAGACCGGCGAATCGTACTTTCTGAATACCGTCGAGTCCCACGCTGAAGATATTGAAACCCACGTTACGAGAAGATGGAAACGGTGAGCCTTGGATATGAAGTGCAAAAAGGATTGAAAGACTATCGGGAGATCAGCATTTAGATGCGTCGATTTGAATATAAGGTTTAATTTGAAATTTATAAAATTGATTAGTTATTTCGCATTTTACATTAAATGAAATTATAAAATGTTTCTGAATTGAGCGGGGCTTATAGTTTCACTCAACATGTGCGCTGGATACAAAATCGCAACACGCGCTTTATCGTATTTTTACATTATTCTAAATGTTTCTTAAATTTTTAAAAATATAATATAATCCCACCGACATTGCATAAAAAAATGATAAGACAAAATATTTTCCTCATTGTAAAGACATTTCAAAGACAATTTCCGCTACCGGATTTGAAACGCGCATGTAAAGGCGGAGAACAATTAACCGAGAGAAACCACAGACTAATGAGTCCCGAAGAAAAATCTGTAAGACACGACTTCTCGTCGATAAGTGACGATGAAAAAACAGACCAAGCGTCTTGTCATTTCGTTCGAAATAGATTTTATCAAACCGAGTTTCCTCTATTACAATACATTTGCATTTTGGCATAACATTTAACAAATAAATAAGGTCCGGTTCTTCCTGAGCGGCCGCGCGCGCGACCATATGACATTCCAGCCGGTTATTATTATCGGCGGACCCGCCGGATCGCTTGGAGACCCGCTCTGGGGACTTTGATGAGTCAGCCTACCGAGCGGCGTTCTGCTAATTTTTCAATTTATTCCTTCAATTACGGCGAAGTGCGCGATACGTCGACAATTGGCCGCTATTAGTTTCGAAACGCGAGGATTCGGAGCTTCCGCCGGCAGAAAAATAAAAATCCGCGCGTCTCGACTGTGCGCCGCCGACTGTGCGCCTCGTCGCTTCCGTTCGTGCCGATCATCGCCGTCATCTCGGGCGGGAACCGTTAATACGCGAATAAGAAATTAAGAGGGCGGATCTCCCCGTTCATATAATCTCATTGGGAAAGCTTAACGTCGCCTAAACGCCGACTCGCGCGAAATTTACGTTACCGTCATTAAGCGCACCTACGACATTCATCGATCTGATTATGTAAACTAATAAATGTCGCCCTTTACTTTATTTATACGCCGGAGTTATCATAATAAGAGCATATACTTACGGCGGGAAATGGATTTTAAAGTCCATCTCCCGTGTTACGAGCGCGGACGCTAATTCTATATGCGATGCTCGGATTATCGTATACGCTTCTTTAGGACGATTCGATTAATTTTAACAAGATGAAATTCATTTCAGCAATTTCATGTAATCGCGTATCTTGTATAGAGCAATTTCATCATTAAAATCATTATTAAACACTCAAGTCATGTTATAAATATATAAATATATTAGAACATTTTTATATACGCAATCTTGCGATTAATTAGATAAGAGCTTTCTTTCTTAGATAAGTAACATAGAGATATACATATACCTAATTATTAGTCTCTTATGAAGCCTTACGCGACATAAACTGAAGACAGCGTATGTTAATATTCTGCAAATTGATTTATTCCACGAGATTTAACGTTTCTAACGCCAGCTAACGAGACAACTATAATTTGTCGCGAAAAACGGACTAACGAGCCGACGCCATTCCTGCAATTAGCCGCGCGCGTAAACGCAGCTCGGCCGGACAAAGGATTACAAATACACTTGCGCGCGATGATGAGAAGGCGTCTCTAGTCGTGATCGCATAAATCAACGCAAAAACGGAGAGAGCGGCCGCTGCGAGACGAGAGAGTCGGAGAGGACTGCGCGAGAAAGGGTCAGGCCGGTCGACCGGCCGGCACGACGGTCAGGTATCACCAGGTATATATACCTGGCGGGTCCTGGAAAACATTGACGCGCGACAAGAGGCAACGCACCCGTCCCGCCGATGACACAGCGGCGCACGTGCGCACGGAGTAGTCGTGTATAAATAATACAAGACGCGGACAAAGATGCCGCCCTCCCGGCCATTTGTTTAAATTAAAATTATCTCCGCGGGGAGAGGAGGTGAGAGAGGTGCCCGCGAGTACCCGGGGCACGCGTGTCGCTGCACGCCGCACACGATCGCGCACACGCGGGCCTTTTATTATGATTGTTAATGGTCGGTTGGCCGTATGTTAGGCGCGGGCCCGCAGAAAGAGAGCGCGGATACACGGCCGAGTTTTGCGAGGGTGTTTAACACGTGTGCGTTTGTGCGCGTGTGCGCGTGTATGCGACACGAGCAGAGTGTCTGCGTGCGGATGTAAGTTCAGGCAATTCTTTTTGTTTAGTCCTATGAGTTGTTGGAGTTGTAGGCCGGTGTCTGATACTTCACTTACTCCTATTGATACACAGAATTCATACTTTTTTAATCAATCCGTATACTTGATTTAAAATTAGCTTCAAGAAACATAACTGATGGATTCGTCATCTTTCGAGTCTCAATGCCTCCTGTTAGGACTACGCATTATAAAAAATAGATACCGAAATCGATTGTAAGATACCGGCCATCAGATTTCTATTCCGTCGGATGTGATCGTATTCACAGTCACGGCTCGGAGAATTTATTATTCGAGATACGAAAAGCCGGTGGATTTATCGGAGATCCGATGACATAAAGATGAGGCCAAACGTCAGGATTAGAAATCAGAGTGAGCCGGAGGGTCGAAATAGAATCATCAGGAATGCCGGGCATGCCGCGGTCTTAAATCTGCCGGCCGATACCGATCTTGCTTCTATCGATAGCCTTATGAGCGGTCTTAACTGAATCCTGGAAACGTAGTGATTCGTCGGTGACTTTACGACGATCGTTACGGACGTCCTGTCGATTCCGTCCGCGGCTAATTGAACTTTTTCTCACGTGAAAGGGAAGGGCGAGAAGAAGAGCAGGACCCCGGCGACGTTGTTCGAACTCTCGTTTGTAACGATCGCAATCGTCGATCTGTATACTTACATCTATACAAACTAATCTTCCAATTAGCACAGCAGTAGCTACGTCTTTTTAGTCCGATAAAACTAAATTAATAATGATCACGGTACGCGGTGTATGGTGCATCTTTCACTAAGTATCTGCCTCGTTATTAGCGTTAGAACGGAAAATGGTCGGACTGTTACTAATTAATGTAACGAGGAAGCGAGCCAGTAGATCCATTTGTGACTTATGAAAACTGCAGTATTCCGTATCTGCTGTGTATGTGTAGACATTGAAATCGTCGTCGACTTGAAAATATAATGTTATTTATAAGTATCATCAGACACTTCAATAGAAATCAAATAATGAATCGTGTAATGATTTTTTGAAAGAAATATAAGAATGTTAAAGGGATGCAAACTTCATTCGCGCGATGAGAAAATGTTTCTCTCGTATGAACAAAGCCCTCATCTTGAGTAAGACCGACAGGTAACAAAGTGCGAAGGATAATTGCGATCATAATTCTCACGTCACGTTAACGGGAGTACTTTATTGTACGAATGCCCGGCAATGTTAAAAAAATTACACTTGACATGGCCGTGACAGCGCGACCAAAAGTGTCGCGCGAAGACGATTCGTACATGCGCTTGTGTACATAGTGTGTGCCCGGGCACATTTTCAGCGAAGGTAACGACTTGCGGATCTGGAGATAAGACTCTTTATCGCTATTAAAGAAACTCGTAAAGAGCCACGAAGGTCCTTTCTTCGAGAAGCAAAAAGATATCAGCGGCGGACTTAAATAGTTCGTCTGGGATTTTGCCATGCAACACTGACATCACAAGTGAGCTGGTAACTTAAACAATGTATACAAAGAAAATTGGATGGATTAGTGAAAAATTATACATGTCTATTATGTAGAAATAAAATAAATTTGTTGGGGCGATATATATACCTCTCTTCATTGTGTTTACATTATAATTAAGTGTCAATAATTAATTAGTCGATTTTTTTACAATATACATAGCAGAATATATTGTAGTGAACAAGCACGCAAGTAATGATTGTTTTAATAATCTTCGATCGTGTTGCATCCAATATAAGGTTCCTATAAATAATGGAATCTCTAACAGAATTAAACGAGATAATTACTTCTCTTCGAGACGGTCGAAGGATACTATTGTAGCATTTATCAACGTCATTTTTTAACATATTAATTACTAATTATCAATTTTACTTTATTTAATTTTCATGTGACCTTAATAATTAAAAGATTAAAGCCAGTTATTTAGTTTTATCTCATGATATATTCTCTCATCATACTTCAAAAGTAATCTATACAGAGAGGATATAGACAATAGATTTTTCGGCTGTTTCATTCTACTCTAAATAGCCCATGTCTACCCATATCTTTTTTTCATTGCATCTCTTTTCACGACTGCAACTATTCGCGCGCTGAAAAAGATTTGCATATGCGGCCGCATTTGTCCCCGTGACGAATGGTTCACGGCGCGCAATAGACACTCGCGGAACAAATTAACCGGGATTCGCAGCGATTCGATTACTCGTTTACCACGGTGATCACGTGCTCGTAAAAACCTGCGAAACTCGTTCCTACGAAGATCTGTCCCTCTCACATCACTCGTGCCCTCTTTCTTCGTTACCGTGCCCATACCCGAGCTCGCCCGCGATCCACCACTCCGCTTTTACCCCCGTGGTAAAGCACTTTGCACTGCCACGTACGAGTTCGAGTCGTTTTATCGAATCCCGATCTTCTCCCGGCTCCTCTGTCCTTCACCGCCGCTTGAATGTGATCCGACTGATAGTCGAATACGATGCCAGATGTTAGGCCAGGGCAATTTGCGCAACGATCGATTTACGACAGCCCTATATACGTGTCTATATACGCACGCGTATGCATAGCATCGCCCCGCTCGTTCTCTTCTCGCTTTAATGGAAGTCCAATAAAGTCGTTCTCGCCTGAACGATCTTGGATCGCGGCTTAACGCGGTTCAACGGCTCGGCGACCACTGAAGAATTCATTAAAACTGCACTCTAAGGCAGTACGAGGAATCTCGCATCTTTAAATAAATGGATCACGTCTTTCTCACGACTCACCGGTAACTTTCTTATTGATGAGTCCGGAAAATAATTTCGCTGCAACAATTTTGGTCGATTAAGTTATAACGTCTACAGCGGAGGTTCTTTCCGCGGCTGTGGGTTAATTTCAATCTGCCTGACGTTGAGTTTGATACGAAAGTCAATTACGGAATCTTTTGTTATTTCTTACCAAAAATATTCGCTTTATTTTCACTTCATTTTTTAATTTAATCTTAACGTAATCCCCACGGATAGAATATATTATTTTTCATAGAATATTTAGATATTATAATGATTTAGATAGAATATAATATTTTTCATATATTCACGGGCCACGATTCATTGGTACAATGCTTAAGTATAATCAATTGACACAGCATACGAAAGGTATGTCGAACGATCGACAAAGAATAACGATTATAGTAGATTGCCGTGTATGTTTACAGGGCGATATTTCATGGAGATTTCGGCGTTCGACGGTTGATCATCCGAGGAATTCGATGGCAGGATCCGATCAGCGCTGATAGACATTTTGTGGACCGTTAGCCGCTTGTTGACGAGCAACTGTTTGGACATTATGCCCTGCTCCCATGTAATCTCACCGATCTTTCCCGGTGTTCCTTACGGGAGGCGGGAGGAGGGTCGGGCCGGTCGTGTGGCGATCCATTACACCTTTGCTGTCGTATCATCCTCGCAGCATCTGAGACAAAGGACCGCAGGGAGACGAAGGGTAGGGCGGGCAGCGGAGAAAATCGAGGGAGGAGGAAAAGGTATCTGTGTCAACTGGCGGCTGTTCCGCACGTAAAATTCACGTAGCTGTCGACGGTGACGGATTCCGACCGTGAAAACCGATAGGATCGCCGCTCACGTGACGTTCGTCGATCTATCATCCCGCTCGAAACTATTCTGTGCCGGTTATCGGAACACCGCGGAAGATCGTGCGGGATAACGTCCGGATCGAGGGAAGTCCCGCCATCTGGTAGGATCTCTATATTTCTTCATGATAACTCCAATAATAGTATCTCGGGATTTAAAGTGAAGCATCTCGTAACGAGAATATTAATTAATTCCAAACAATCCGAGCATCGTAATACGGGAAATAAATATCGAGCGTCGTCGACGTTATTCGCATTCCCTACCGCGGGATTATCCCACGGTAGACTGACGGTAGGGGTCGCGAATACTCGATTTCGGTAGTTGGCTCCTATCTGGATGAGCTCGTCGGAGGGAAACGATGGACGTGGATGGATCCGCGGAAAGACGTGGACCGGCATGTGGGTGTGGATGTTACTCTCGCGCGGACGAGGACGGGGGGGCGGACGGATACGGCGACATAGAGCGAGGTAGACAAGGAGCGCGTTACGAGAGGCAGATACATGGCCCCGGCATGGGAAGAAGGACAGACGTGTCCCGGTTGCAGACCCGGGGAGAACGGCGAAAGAAGAGACGACGTGGAAGAGCCGGAGTTGCGGAGGAGGAGAAGGCGGAGGAGGAAGAGGTGGAGGAGGAGGAGGAGGTGCAGGAGGAACGGGAGAGACACAGAGGGAACTTGTTATGCTTTGAGAGATATGGCGGAGGCCCGCGGAATACATAATTTTGTAAAGACAAAAATGTTGCGGTCGTGCCTCGGCGGAGTCGCATTTTTCCTTGTTTCACGAAATGTTCAGGCTCGCCTTTCCCTTCGCCCTTCGTCCTGCCCCTCCTTGTCCCTTTGCCCTCCTCCACGCCGCTTTCTCCCTTCTCCCCCTTCACGCGCGGTTCTCTCTTTCACCTCCTCTTCTTCGTCCTGCTGGTGTCCTCCTTGTCCGAGTTACCTTCGCGCATCATCCCTTTCTCGTTTCTCCGGTAATGCGCCGCGGAATGAGAAACGTTTTGTAAAAAATGTATCCGCATCTTCGTAGGTACGTACTGTGTGTACCTAGTCGGCGCATATCGCGAGCCGCGCAGATGTGTACCGACGGAACGTGTTGCCACATCGTTGCGCGTGTACGTGTTAACGTTGCCGTCGTCGTCGACGTGAATTCTGATGCCGAGTGCGTTTGGCAATTTGCGAGTTCCCAGACCGAGATTTGTCGCTGACGCAACAAATGCGAGGCGCGAGTGGGGCTGAGTATTTTTCTCGTTTTATTTTCTTTTTCGAAATGCCGAACGTTCACCACGATTCTTCCGAATATTCGCAATCAATGTTCACTTCAGGATACTTGCATATTGAGTTTTCTACGCGTGCATTATTCCTTCGTATCTCTCTTGCAAGAAATCTATAATTAATTTCTTTCATCGTTACACTACAAAAATTAATTAACATATATGTATCTTATGAAATATTTTTATAAGGGTTAAAAAGTTTTAGTCATAGATCCGGTTGTAAAAATTTATCATTTGCATTTAAGTTTTCCTTAAAGACGAATATCCGTCGCACATGTTCTCTATATTCCGAAGTGTACCGACTTTCCGGCTATAATTCTTCAACTGAGATATCGGCGCGACTATAAAGAACGGAGGACTATTGTCTCGAGGACAAAATGCGGCCAATAAACGTTTGGTCACGGAAATAGGCGAGACGTGCATAACGGTCTCCAAAGAAGAAATTTCCATAAACTCCCCATCTTCCCGCGCTCGGGCTCGTGTCTCCTTCTACCTCCTCGTTCTTCTTTCGCGCTCGGGCACGGGAACGTCTCCCTCCTCGCGAGGGAAAGAGCCACCGCTCCTTTCTTCTTCGCGCGAGCCGTCGCCGCGCACACTCGCTCTCGCTCTCGTGCATAGTTGAGATCCCTAACTGATTTTAGTGGTTTCCCTTTGACTTTTTGACAGCTTACAAGGGCCGACAGCCATTCAAATACTTCTGTAACCGCGTGCAGGGACCGTCGGCTCCATAACTAACCTCGGCCAACTCTTGAGAGGGTCAACTTTCTCCTTCCCTCTCTCTGTTCTGCTCTTACGTGGCCGTGTGTCAGAGGAGAAGAGTTCCACGATCGGACGCAAGAAATGCGATTTTGATAGGAAAGACCTATTAGATACATCAATGATCATTCGCTGCTGACAGAATGCATGTAATTTGCAGCGGAAAGTTTCGAATAACGATAGAGTTAAGCTCTAACAGAGACTTGTTGATCAAGTTAATTGAATTATACAAAAGTCAAATTTTCCAGATCTAACTTTGATAAAATATTTTTGTAAATCAAATGCCCCAACATTATGCCTCATAACCGATTATTACATATTACACATTAACAATATTATTTAAAACTAATATTGGTAAATGTCAATAGTGTTATTCAAGCAATGATTAACAGCACGAGCAGTGCGAGCAGGCTGCGCCTGGAATCTTCGGAAAGTTGGCAAACTAATGAAGTGGTCAAGCGATCATAAAAGATAGGCGGGTCGCGCGTTGTTTGATGAAGAAATAAAATTATATGTCTCTCTCTCGCTTACTACATCTCTCTCCCGTTCAGCACGCACCGAGGCGAAATACAAGACGTACCTCTCGCTTGCAGCGACTTTATCTTCATTTTTTCTCTCTCTCTCTTTCTCTCTCTCCTCCGCGGTTTATCCGAGTCACCGATCGCGTAGATTCTGAGAACCGGCCGAAACAATATCATAACTCGTTGGGGCCGGGAGCCGGCAGCCATAAATAGAAACGTTTGTACCTGATACAGGGAAAGCCAACTGCTTCGTATTCCACCCGCGCGAGAAAGCGGGGCGAAGGGCGAGCGGGGATCCACGATAATTATGATGCATCTTAAGGCACTGCGTCACCGACCGATCAGTTTTTGACGGCGTTGCGCAGCGACCGAGAGCGCGGCCGCGGCCGACAGCGGCTTTCGTAATGCAGCCTGGGGTCGACCCCGTCTGATGCGTGATCGAAATTCACGATCGATGAGAGAGCGGACCTGCTTTGTTGTACTTCGTGGACGTCTTTCCTGTATTCGCGACTTGAATGAATGGAATAATTATATGTATCGAATTTGTAAATTAAAATAAAATAACAGGAAATGCCATCGCGGTAACTCTAGTATATATATAAAATATCTTTTTAAGAAATCTATTGTAGAATACGTTGAGGAAGATGATGAAAATACGAGAGATCTACTAGATTACAGCACAATTGACGACGTTTGAATTATAACTTCAAAGTAGCCATCAATAATTGATAAATGCGATGAAGATTAATTTAAATTACGATTTCACCTGTCTGTCACATGACGGAATAATTTCGGATCTATATTCAGACGTGTGAGATGAAAATGTATTACCAGCCTTAGCGAAAAGAAGATTTTTTAGATGTGCGCGCGTTTCTATTAAGATTCTAATAAATATTCGATGGATTATCAGGTTAATTAATCATACATTAATAATGAAAAATCAAGACAGAGAATTTTGACCCCGCGATTATATGCAATGGCAATGCTCTCCCGAGATTTTCTCGAGATTTCGCGATAAATATCTCGGCATTTAGTCGAAGCTTAACCCTGACTGAGCGCTCGTGAACCTGAGGAACTGCCCGGTCGGCCAGGAACGAAAGTGCAGTAAAACGAAACAAACGATGACGATGGCGCACACGTGTTCGACACGATTACTATTCCGCGGTTGTACCTGCCCGGTGACTTATGTTAATGTCGTAATTATATCATCCTAATCTACCGAGTATACGCCGCGTTTACGTATCCTACGTGGCCGCATCCTATCAAATACCCATCTTGGAAACTACCATACGTGCCAGAATGCAATCTCGACCTGCGAGCCCTTGCGCCGCGGTTTCCATGAAACTCTGAAGGTACGAGAATTCGGCGAACTTTCCGGTACTTTCGGGGAACATGTAGATATATAAACGCGATAATTATAGATATATATGTGCGTAGATAGATTATTAAAGAAAAAGAATGAAAAAACGCTTTAACAATTAATACGCTTTCTGATTGATCTAACTATAGCTTATGCTATCGTAAAGAAAATTATCTTCAAAATTGTAATTCATTTGCTGAATAAATGATACGCCCTCTATTGTGACGCGAAAATTACATATAATTCGTTCGCGGCGAAAGACGACGCATATTGTGCGATTGTATGTATGCGTGAGTCGTATGCACGCGTCGACAGAAAGATGTTGGCGTGGTGTACAAATTAATTATTTCCTGCAAGCTCGCGGACAGTCAGTCGTCGCCTCACGATATTGATAACAAGGATGAAGTTATTCAAAAGAAACTGGATCGCTTTGGTCATCTCTTCCACGGATTTCCGTCCCTTTGACGATTCCACTTCATTCTATACGGACCGAGTCTTTCGACATTCGCCACGGACGACTACGGTTGGTTACCTCTGCCTTCCAGAACGAAGAATAGGCACTAGAACTACGGGCTGTGCTCGCTTAATCCGCGAATCGAAGCTTTCATGCATAATTCATTACTCTCCGTTTCTCTTTCTCTATCGCTCTATCTCTATCTCTATCTCTCTCTCGCTCTCTCAACTGCCTTCGTTCCCCGCCGTCTTTTGAATCGAGAACTTTTGGAATTCTCTCTGTCGTTTCTGAAGGGGAAATTTATCGCGCTTATGGCATTCACACTATGAAGAAAAGTCCGCGGCGTTCAGTGCGACCAATGTTTAGATCCGGAAAACGTACCGCCACGGACAGTTAAACGTATCTGATGTGCTAACATAATCGTTATATACAGAGTAACATATGTCATATGATACGACTATCTTGAAGTCACCAACTGTTGTTATTAAAATATTAATATACTAATGTCTTGGATTTATTCATATAAAAATTAATTTAAAAAAAATTAATATTATTATTATTAGTGCATCAATTCTCATTTTTATTAATATAGAATACGAACATATTCTCTCATTTTGTAATTCTCTTCCACTTAATCGGTCTCTCAGCATTTCCCTTCCAGCCGAAATTATCCGTAGTGTCGCTTCTCTAGTGTCGATGTCGAAGGCGGGCATCGAACGATGCCCATAAAATTTCTCGTGAAACGTGCTTCGTCCACACAAGGAGGTCTTAATGATGATTACCAGCGTCACCCGTATACGATCAATCTCGAATCAGCAATTGTAATTGACACCGGCTCGATGACTCGAGAGAAAGACTCGCTCGCGGAGGGGAAGTCCCTCTTTCTTCGCGTCAGACACCCGCATATATGCATCCGCACATCGGGCCGCTAACACGCGCGGTTCCGTACATAATATCAATTTATGTGCCATAACGGACAGCGTAGTCGCGTGATTGGATCCTTCACGCCGGCTTCCACAACGCGTCCGCGGTCGTATAGCAGGGTTCACATCTAATACCGCCACCCTATAAATTCTGAAATATTAATAATATCCTTTTCCCCTCGCAACCGCCTCCCCTTCTGCCCTCCCTGACCACCCTCGCGCTGCGACGTCCGGGATACGCCGTGTGAGACGGCCTGCATTATCCAAGAATTTATTGCCGTTTAGACAAAAAAAGGGCATCGCTTCGCTTTAGACTCGCTCGCATTCTGATACCTGATTCACCTTCGTTGAAGAATGAAAAGAAACGAGATTACGTATCACCATAAGCATTAGGATTAATTTAATGTCAATATCTTTGATAATGTATAATCGACATCTCAAAATTGTGACTGATAGAATGTGGCAATATACTTTAGATTTCTTTAGCAAACATGTCATTAAATTAAATTATAACAAAAGTCATGAAGCAAATTTTCTGGTGAAATAAAATCTACGATAATTAATCTATGAATTTTAGCTAGAATTTTTTTGCAACATATAAGAAATAGAAAACCAAGGATTGTTATTTTGCGAAAGACTTCCTGCCCAAAAAAAAACTGTCTATTATCACAACTAAGAGAAGTGCGCCCGTGCTCGTCGGTGCTCAACGGATTTATGATCGCAAAATTCAGCGACGGGATATGTCTCGCCTTCGTACAATTTCGGAGACTATATTAGCATTAGAGAGACGGGCCTTCTCCTGGGCCCGGTGAGGCCCAGGTAGACCATCCTACGCGTTGGTCCAACAACGACAAAACCACACCCGCCTTTGGACAATGGGTGACGCACTACACTCCCTCCCTACTCGCCTCTCCCTTTTTTTGAATTATGATTTAGGTGATCCTATACACACATATCGCTTTAGATATCGTTCGGCTACGATTCTCTCGATCATTGATCTTGGAATAATATATTTTCGCGGATCAGACTATCGCGCGCGCGCGCGCCTACAGCGCAGGTATAGACGCTGTTTCATATTGATAGAACTTTTTAGAGATACGGGCGTGTCTGTGAGATTTATATTTCACATTAATATTCATGGCCTTTACTTTGTACGCTATTTTATTAATTTTGGGAAAACGCTGATGCATTCTGGTGTGCAAGCAATTCAGAGAGTATACACTGGGTGCAATTGATCTGATCCCATTATTCATGTTAAACTAACTCGTTATAATTGTGGAAACAGCTAAATAAAATAAACGAGAAAATATATATTAAGTTTATTCCGAGGACCTATCTTTCTAATTTATTACATCTCTAACTTCCATTTAGTACGCAATTGATATCAGGATTTAACTCTGCAGCAGACATGTATTAGCGGCACACGCGGTCGTATTACAAGAATTATGTATTAAAATACGCAAGGAAAATTATCACGTCGTATCAGATATTGTATGGAGATCGTTTGTCTTCCATTATACAGATCTTTATCATCAGACTAGAAATTATTATTGCACACGAACGTTGAAAAAAGTCTTTTCTGCCTCGTGATTTATGACAACATAATCTCAGGCAATCTTTGTCGATGCGAAAAATCTATAAACTGAAAGTGATGACATTTCAACGATCGTAATGTCACTGCGATCGCGAATCGTGACTACGATCGTTGCGTAACGTATACCACCTCTCGAGATCTCAGCATCGCTCGAGGTGGAACTTACTGTTATTATCCGGCATACGCGGTATTATTTCCATCGCGCGAATTCTTTTTCGCAATGAATTTTTTTTCTTAGCCGTATACTTTTACGAAAGGCTTTGTACAACATGAAAATACCAGAAAATCTCCAACGCGATATTGTAATAAATCATTTCTGCAGACAGATTGCAACACCAATTGAATGATGCGAGTAAATACGAAAATATCATTTATTATGCTATCTATTTATATATATTTTGGACAAAACATAAAAATCGTTTAATTAATATTGTTCTCATTAATTTGCTTAAAAAATTATTTCATTTTTTTCATTGAAATTATATAAATTCGTTTAAAATTTATTTTGATATACACAATGTTATCATGAAGATTGTTTTATAGAACGTTATAAATAAAATTATAACGCGGATATCTTCTTCATCTTGGGTTGCAATAGACTTCTGTCATTCAAAATGTCTTTATGTAGGTTATTCTCTGCCATGTATTCTCCTTTGCATGCTGACAACTTTGACGAAGTCATCGTCAAATCGTCCCTCTGACGAATAATAATAAGTCAATCAGGTCGTGGGTATACTGATAAAGAAATCGGTAGGTCGATCATAAGTGGAAGGACCTCCAACTGCGTGACGCGGACGTCTCTCTGACAAATGAATCTGCCGATGCATGGCACGGCGTTCCCGCGGGATCGAGACGAACGTGCTAGCTGGTGACGTCTTCATAACGGCGACCCTTCCTCCGCAGCATTGTCCGTCACACAAATCGCCTAACCAGCCTTCCAGGATGTCACCGATTTATTTTACGAGCCAGTTCGTGGCCCTGGGCGCGGCAAGCCTCCCAGCATCTTCACCTCCCTCCTTTAGGCTGTTATATTGAGTTCTTACGCGACACGTCCTGCGGGCTTCTGATGCAGGCACATGGATCGATGGTTTATTGAGAGTCATTACCTTTCTACGGGGTTATAAAGTTTTATCCCTCCCGTCCCCTCCCCCCCGGATATCCTTCCCTATCCCCGGGAGGGATAGTGACGCCTCGATCCCGCCTCGGGGATATCGATACTGGTTTGGTCCCCGCGGGAGGATCGCAGGGAAAAAGGAAGAAAGTCATAAGGCAACGCAATCAGCGTCTCTCCGTCTCAAGAGATCGAATCTCGAGATACAAGGAGAATTTCGAGTGGGCTTCCTCGCGTCGGTAATTCCACGCGCCTGGACACGACCCTTTGCATTTTTAGTCGCACCAAAATCACTTGATACGGGACAGGAGTAAAACATTACTAATTTGCTCGAAAATAAAATAAATCAGCAGCTAAGCTTAGTTCCAGAATGCCGACTTTAATCCTAATAACGGGCTCCTTTTTTTTTTATCAACTTTGAAACGGTTTAGAATTCTGTATAACAAGCTTGCGTTATGATAAATATTAGCTTGGCGCATTTCACAGTATTGTTACTAATTATTTGTTTAATTTCATAACGCGCCGTGTCTGCTCCGTTACCTAGGAAGATTAATTCTTGATTAATTAGACACGTTTTGATGCACAGAGCTGCTAAGTATCTACAGCGCTGCAGTTAATTTACGATTAAACTACTTCCGTGACGCTTCTCGAAGGTCAAAACGTCGAGAAAGTGGTAAAGAATTGGAGTGAAAGGTACGTCTACCAGGTAATTTTTCCCGGTAGCTCCCGCTGGAAGACGATCCTCCGGGTAACCCTTAATTATCGCGAGCAATTAGAAAATTGTGCTAGTCGGAGGTAAACCCCCGATTCATTATCGTTCCCCTCTGAGGAATCGACCTGTCGAATACTCTCTCTTTAAAGACTAAGTATTTCGGATCTGCCGCTGTCCGATGAACTAAATCAGATATCAAGGGAACATCCCAAAATTGTGAAACAACACGAGAGACACGACAGTTGTGCATCCCAATTTTTTTCGTGGAAAAAATGTCAAGCATATTTCATTCTTATTTATTGACGGGAACTTCTGACTGGACAGGTAGACCTAAAAGAATATTTTTCCGGATACTGCGAAACGGATTATTTATATCGTTGTAATCGGACATCTAGCTCTCATTTTAAATCCATAAGATGACGACAGTAATAGCAGGCTCTATGCATGAATTGCGAATTTATATCTCCTTGCCGCGTTGCGAGGTGATTTCGAGTTTTGAGCGCGGCGGCGGCGTCGGTGGTGGCGTCGCAGACACAAGAAAAATTGATACGTAGGCTCCTAATGGCCCAACAAAAACGGGCCCAACAGGGACAGGACAACAAAAGCATATGCATATTATGAATGGATGAACGAGGCGAAGGAGGAATGGATGCCAGGAAATATATTGCCTCGGTGCATCCACTCCCTACGCGTACACGTGGCCTGACGTGGAAGAGAGACGAGGACGAAAAGATTGGGCCCGTCTAAAGAGAAAGAAAAACTTCGACAGGGGAGACGGTGGACGAGAGGAGGAGAGAGAAAGAGAGCCCGAACGGAAGGTAGGAGGGAGAATCCAAGTTGCGAAGCTTAAGCATCCTTTCCCTTTATCTCCCTTTGTGCGGCGGACGACGGCGCGCGGCGAGTCCCGTGCGCGACAGAAAATTAGTAAAATCCGGCGGCCAATGCGTGGAACTGTCCGTCGCGCTATCCGTTGCCGGATTTATAAGGAGCGAAGACGGGATTTATGTCGGACCGTCGGTTATTTATCGGTTTCGATGGTACACGCGATATCGTTACACGGATATCGATACGTCCTTAGTACGAGCGAGGCAGAGTCGCTCCCCTCCCCTTCTTTCTCTTTCTCTCTTCCTCTTTCCCTTCGCATATATCTTGCTTTATTATTAGATCTTTCTCTCACCCTCTTCCTGTCTTTCTTTATCTTTTAGGCGAGACACTTGATTTACCTGGGGACACCTGCAGGGTAGATCCGGTAAACACGACATCTTCGATCGTGAAAGCGAAACGCCTGGGCCTCCCGAGTAGCTGTACCTCTGGAATTTTCTCCGCGGAGGCTGCAAAGAAAAGCAGAAATTCGGATAAAAATATAAACGTGAGGATATTTAATGGCGTTAAAGTTTTCGCGTTTTAATAAACGGGCTTTCACGTAAGTAACGCTTTCTCGACATCGATGATTAATACAAAACGTATTATTGGGTAATTAGTCTCTACGTAGAGCGGTATCCTGAAACTGGGACGCAATAAATGAATCGGTAATCGAGCCTGATAAAATTAATAACGTCATCAATCTTGTCTCTCATGCTTGTTCTTTGCGAAGGCATTGTAAATGAAAACACATTAGCACGTCGATAAGCACAGTTTTCTCGAGTTCATCGCAAATGTTAATGATAGATGTAAAACTTGATGAATCTGTGCAGCTGGAATTCTCTCCGCGTTTGTAACGATTATCGCGCCCCTCAACTCCCCTCGAAGATCGGATTTACTTTGACCCGTGAAATTTACCCCCAAAACTCGGTAAGGGCTCGAACGAGGAAAGGGAGCAACAAGATCGCGAGAGCGGATGAATTTTCAACTGACGTGCTGCATTCTTAAAGATCTTGCAACTTCCTTCTACACTTTCTGAGATTATCCTCGGAGTTGCAAGTTGTAGAATAACAGAACGGCATTTTTCTCAAAGTCATCGTATGCAGCGAAACAGGCGACGACCTGTTACGTACATCCATCTATTATCGCAATCTAATCGATCATTAATATATAAAGAAACAGAAAAATTAATACACAAAGAAAATTTTTAACAAAAGCGTAAAGTACGCGCGTTCAGTACGGGGCACATGATGGTTAAACGATAATGGTAATATTATAACAGGATCGTCGAGACGGATGGCAGATCAGGGCGCGATTATTCGCAGCCAACGAGGCTCGGTGTGCAATTATTAATGCCAAGCAATCGATAAGCTCAAAGAGGTGCCTTCCCGTGCCACGCTTGTAATTATTGCCGGCAGAACAGCAAGAGGAAGAGGAAGAAGACGCGAGAGTAAGGTAGGTAACCCTCAAAGCACAATGCCACCCTCTAATCACGCATCGACTTATCGGCAAGGAGGAGACAGGCGTATCGTATGCTGCACCCGTTTTACTCGTGCCTACGATGTAGAATGGCCTGGAAGGACTCTTCCAGACTGTCTAACATCCAACCTTTCACCGCAGCCCATCCACCATCGTGCCAAAGTACAGGAAGCACTTTCTTCCGCATTTCTCGCTTGTTTGATGTTCTCGCCCCTTTCATCCCTGTCTCCTCCCCGCAAGTAAAGGGTGCACGTACACTTCGACGTTTTCGGCTGTCAAAAGACGTTCAATGAAAATTCACACCCAACCAGCTGTCTTTTCACTAAAGAAAACCATTTTTCTCAATTGCCTGGTAATCCAGCGTGTTAATTGTAACCGCTAATTATGTCTCCCTTAATAGCAGTAATTTCCGCAAATTTATCCAAAGCACGACTTTGCTTACGCAGAGGTTTGCGCGACGATTAGTTTCGAAGCGTGCGTGTCTTCCCTCTCGTCTTTCTCATTTTGTCTGGCAGGATACTCTGGACGATGCTCGACAGTAGGTATTTACTACACTCGAACAAATTCCTCGGCTACGGATGTATGCGCTCGCAACGAAACTACGGCAGGGGGACGTGACCGCACATACCTCGCTGTACCGTACGCGAGGTTTACGTATTTCGCGTGTGCGTGCGCATAAACTGGAACTTTCGAACTATTTGTACTGTATTGACACCTAGATGAATATACTGACGGTATACGAAGAACAAAGCGGAAATGCCCTCCTTTCGAAAAGTTGCAAACGTCGACAGATCGTGCAATATTCCAGTCGACCTACTTCGCGACATGAGCCTAACATATGTAGTCACTCGGTTGCAGTTAATTGCGATGCTACTCGTTGAATAAAGATCCCATCCTTCAAGAAAGTTTGCTTAAACGTTCCTGCTAAAATAACGCGACCACTTGTTCGATTTTTTTCGAATATCATTTCCATACATTTATGCCGGGAAACTTGATAAATTTAATGTTAATATTGGGAATTATTCGATGACCCTCGACTGGTGAGGACGAAAGAAAAAGACGTTGGTCGACTTAAAAAACGCTCGGAAATGTACATAAATATACATTAATCTTGCCGCAGCTGCCTGGCGCCGAGCCACGGAAGATTCGGATGGGTTCGGCCAAAGTGCTATCCTGCTTCGTAAAAACTTAAACGTTCCGGATAATAAATCAGAGATTTATTATCAACAGGGAGTCTTAACGAAGCGAGATGGTCAAATGCGCTAATTATCAGCCAGTTTCGTCTCTTCTTGCACGTGAGTCCAGACGTGTTCAGTATACTTGCTCAATGACGCGTGTCAGTTAGCAAATATACGAAATCGTTCGTAAACAGTGACTAAAGAAGGAATTGTGTATGCTTGGCGGTGACATGGTAAAGGAATTATATATTAACTCTTAACAAACATATTATACATAATTAACGTAAGTATTATTAAGATTGCATTTTTTCTCTCTAAATCTGAATCAGTGAATAGTCACTGATATCAGTGTAAAGTATGCCACTTTTCTGAATCAGTGATCAGCAGCTATTCACTGATTCGCAGTACTGTTCACTGATTCAGATTTAGAGAGTTCGTTAACCATATCCACCAAAATCATCTTAGCAATAGTATATCATCATAGTATATCTTAGCAATTGTATATCATCTTCGTTCAAGTAAAAAATGCGAGTGCGACGAAGTTATCTCGATTTTCGAAGCCAAAGTCTAACGGCGCGTTATAAAAAAAAGGGATTTCGAATTCCTGAACGTGTCGTCAATAAAATACAAACGCGGGCGGGACGGGATACGTGGTAAAATCTACCGCGGCGCGACTGCAACTGTATAAACGGCTCGCCTGTGTCTACGTATTGTGCGAGTATCTATCCCGTGTGTTCTGCACGGCCGGCCGTGTGCTGCGCTCGGCCGAGAGTCGGCACCCACCGGAGTCGCGTATCGGGGACCGTGGCCAAAGCGAGCGGACGACGCGAGCGGTCCGAAGCGCGGCCGAGGCGCGCAGTAACGTAATGGACGTCATTAGCCCGTGTAGATTATAGGGCGGCGTGGAGTAACGATCACTTCTTATAGGGCACACCATACCACGGCCGTGAAGAAGGCCCACCGTGGTCAGACCCTTGTTCTTACTTGGGTCGCGTCGCGATCGATATCGGATCGACGTCACTCCGTCAATCGGCTTCCGGTAGCCGCGCGCTCCAAGAGAGATCCTCGCTCTCGCATTTTGGATCTTTTACCGCTCTCCCCTCCCCCTTCTATTTTCATTGCCCGTGACATATCATCGTTATTAAATGGAAATAAGAAATGATTAAGCACTGAGCTATGCGATAACGATAAAGAATTAATAAGGCTACTCGCCGTGATCAGCGGACGACGTTCGCTATTAGCGTCTCGGGATGTGGCAAAAAATTTATGTGCAATTATCATGGTGCACAAAAAGACGCAAGAGCCGTCTCTTGATTAATTGATCAAGGATCGTGGATCGTTGATTGCCAAATGTGTTTCGTGACACGACGCACGCGCGCATTGTAGATGTTGTCACTTCAATAATTTGTCTTTAATAATATCTAGTAAATTTTTATAAGAATTATTGGAGTCTATTAAATACAGCAATAAATATAGTACTCAATGTTGTGATACTGAATGCCAGGCAAAATAAATCCAAGCAAATTTGTGTATGTGTGTGGACGCTAACGTGAAACTTTAAAAGTTTTGCTGAAGTTATCGGGAGGAAAACATCATAAAGCACCAAGTGGCATATGACTTTACTGGCTGGAAGATTAATTGCCTAATTATCTGTGCATAAAGAATCGCCGCATGCTATTAATTCGTTTCATCCAACCGCTGAGGAATTGAAACGGTCGGGTATGAGACAAAAGGCGTACGGCCACGCGCTGTCGTACCACCGCGACGTCAGAAGTGTTCACGCGGGCTATTTAAAAATCGTAAAAGCCGATAGAGACCGTTTTGCCCTCGCGGAAGGGGCGGCCGAGGGAAAGAGAAGGTAGAATCGTGCGGTCGAAGAGGATGGCTCTTTCGCCCGAGTAGAGGGGTGCATTTAAAGTAATGGCGTTTCACTGGAGATGCTATAAATTTATCTGCCATAACTTGTTATACGCGGCTCTCCTCGCGTATTTATACATGCCTTCGTGGCCACACACAGATTCCGCCACGGCGAGTCGCTCGTATGCCCCGTTCTGTTTCGCTTGGTCGAGTTATGGCGGGCCTGACGTCGATGGAATAGGGCGTGGATGGGAGGGCAGGAAGATGGTGGGACTGAGACACTGCCTTTCGCCGAATCATTCGGATCAGCAACGATCACTGCCCGCCAGTAGTGCGAGGAACATGCGAAAAAGCCTTTGACACGCATTTGCACGCTCAACGACGCGCAAAATATATATACTTTCGTTATTAAAAAGAAATTCAGAAAATATAGCAAGAATCAAGCAGGTTTGATGTAAAGTTCTCCGGAAATTATCCGAAAAGATCATCGACAAACTGCTGCTGGGAAATCAGTTACTTAAAAAGTTACGTAAATCCTTGGGTTTTCTTCCGTGTACTCGGTCTTAAACCCAATTCAAAGTTTCATGTTAAATACACGCCGGTGACTCCTGTATCTATAGTTCTAACTATACTGCAACCTGTACAAATGCCAGTGCAATGCATACATAATTTATGACGCTGTGTAGAGGCAAATAATAATATTCTTATCATGCGCTTCCATTAGACAAATTACAACGTTTATGTTAACAGGAACATTGTCTGCCCATATCGCGCACCTGAGGCAAAAACTGAAATACATTCAGTGAAAAATTTAAATATACGTTTTATTCGACTCGCGCATCGACGCGCCGCGGTTGGCAGAGAAACGTTTGTGCCGCGGAGGCACAAGGTACGCATCAGTTCGTTCGAGGGTAGGTACGTAATGATACGGGCGAAGGTATCGGAGCGAGAGGATCTGAAGTGGCTCGAAGAGTACTGTAACATGCCCTTAAGGGACGTGCGTACACCTTCAGATTCCCGCAAGAGTGTAAGACGAGAAAACAGACGTTAACGTGTCAAACACATTTAGCTTCTTCGCGAGATTCACTTGTTAACGCGAATATTTAGTCGCTGATTAAGAAACTTTTCTTAATTCACTGATTAGCGCGACAAGTAATCATTATTTGTCCTTCTTCGTCGATTATTTTCCAAAACCCTAGTAGGAAAAAATCTGTAAGATTATATGGAAATGTTTATGAGATATAATATTCATAAATTTAACTATTTTATATTATTTTTTCTCAGGAAGCAACAGAAAAATGGACATCTACTACAATATCAGATCAAATAATAAATTTCGATGACTGTTATGGAAACGAGATTGAATCTTATCGTACACTCTTGCATACGAATAAACTCTTTCGCGACGGTACACGCTGTCGATTTTCTCTCTGTCGTTGTTAGCCTGCGGCTAATACTTGCCCGGTTGGTCGGGACTAACTTTTAAACAAGACTTAACTAATTTTCAGATAGTTTAATATCTTACGTAGCTCTCGCACGCGTGACTGAGGCGGGTGAACGACTTAAGTCGGGACGGCTGGCTCGTCTCTGTCGTGGCGGGGAAGGAGAGCGATGGAAGAAGGAGGCTAGGGTGGGCAAAGGGGGGTGAAAGAGGTGGAGCGAGAGGGTGGATGAGCCTGGAAGCGAAGTGGGCTGAGTGACGTGTAAAGACACCTCCACGTCCCGAAGAATTTAACTAATTATAATATGGGATAAACGGTTTATTCCCGCCTGGCAACCTACTCGGAGCGATACTGATACCACCTCTCGCTCTCCCCTTCATCCTACGTTCTACCCATCCCGCCCCTCTCTCGGATCCGCGCAACCCGCCGCGACTTGGCACACGTCACAGAAGTTAGCGAGTCGAGACGCGGGGGCACCGGGCCATGATTAGGCCAGATTATGGAGGTTGAACTTTGATCGTCTCGTGGATGACGCGGGAGGAAGCGCGGATTTCCGCTGTTCGACGTGCGCGTCCTTCTTGAATGCGGCTGTTGCAGAATTTACACCTTCAATTTTCCTGTTCGATCACTTGATCAAATTTTAAACATTTTCTCTGTCCCTACATTCGCTTATGTTTGCAACATTCTTTGCCACTACTGAGTCATCTCATAAATAATGTGGTATGAAAGGGAGAGCTTGATTTATTCTTTAGCTCACAAAACTGAAAAACTTTTGTCACCAAGGAATTGAAAATTTAAGATTGAGATAGGAAGAAGTTGTAAACAATAATGGAAAATATATTATGGATTAAAATTAAAATGTTGAATTTTTTGTTTTATTTAAAAAATGTCTAAAAAATTATTTATGCCTGGAATGACCTAATACATGAGCATTATGACTTTCACTATTGAAATAATTTATTTAATCGGTCTAAACTTGTGCAGTGTTAAAATACTGATTCACCTAGTTCCTAAGTAATCGATCGGTTAAAATTTATAAATAGGTGCACAATCAGATATCTCTTAACATAGAATAGGAATGATCATATCTTCAGGTTTCTCATGTAGAGAACAAAATATAAATATCACTATTGCACAGACTGTGACATCACCGTGACACGAGCGGAAATTATTGACGACGTTATTATTATACAAGTACTTCTTACAATAAATTTTTTTGTCTGATTTTGCTCTCCTACTCGGGAACGCAACCATCGACGAAAGATTAACGATTATACTGCGCCGACGTGTCTTTGGAACGGCTGTTGTGACATGCAAAATATGTGAACATGTAAGAGGCGGAAGGGACAAAGACAAACGTTGCTGCTGAATTGTCAAGTTTACCGGCAATCGATTTAGGATATATAAATCCTGAGAAGGGAGCCGTTCACGTGAATATCATGTACGAGCATTGGTGTGGGAGGAGGTAAACGCGAAAGAACTGCACTCTTTTTCTCTCCATCGAATCGTTAAATAAGATCGGTACACCCGGTATAACCTTAGAAAGGAGCTGTACACGGATTATGCGGTTTCATCCGTAATCTCCGTACGACCGATTACGACCCGCGTAATATATGGAGCACTGCTGTACATACGGCTTTATTGCCAACCGTACGCACCGATCGTTTCAGGGAAGAATCTCGGGGCTGCTTCGGGGAAGATTGCTGCATGCAGTTTCTCCCGGAAGTGCAACAGCGAAGCGGATTATCCGGAGCATCTGCGTAACTTTTACGTTCTCAAGCAAGGACGATTCTCTATTGGCTGATAAAAAATATATATATATATACAATATGCATATATGTCATATAATGCAAAATCAAACTATAGTTCTGTAATTACATAAAATAATAATTTTATTTTTATTCGATACTAATTTGTATCTCTGTTAATATAATAAATAAAAGTTGCAAATAATGTACGTGATAGATTTAATGATTGTTTACCGATTACAGTCATCGTGTTATTTTTTTTAGTATCAAGTGAAACAATCGTTACGTAAATCTTAATATAAAGTTTCAGTACTACTCAACAATGCAGCTATAGTTACTCGAGGTTAATAGTTACAATTTTTTTAACGTAGCAAATTATCATAAGAATTTGTCTAAAGGCGCATGAGTAAAGATCTGGAATTCCAAAGGGATGTTAGCATGGTATTATTATTCTGACAGAATTTTAATTTGGTTCACGACTGGCGTCCGTGAGAAGTTCGACTCCAATTTCGTAGGGTACTCCAATATGTAGGATCTGGGTGAGTGTATCGATATTGACGAGGGTACTGTCCACGTGACGTTTCGTTCAGGAGGGCCCGGAATACCCCTGACTCAGTTCGAGCCTCAGCGGGGGTCACTCACAAATTATAACTGCCAGACGTGATGCTAATCTAGAGAAAGTTTGGAAAAGCAAAGTTGATCGATTCTAATTTATACTCGCCGCGATGATGCTCCGAACGAATATGCTAAGTCTTCGGAAATCTCTGGAATCGAAAATAGCCCGCCCACAGACACACGTCCGATGTAGCCCACCCCTTTGACGTATAATGCTCAATTTTAAATTTCACGCTGATTCATATTGGAAAGTTATTCACGATAAATATAATAAATAGCTCCTGAAATAATCCTGAAAATTGATATTACAAGCTATACGAGTATGTTTCAGTCGTGTATAAATAAAAATATCTACGCAAGAATTTAACGATTATTCCAAAAATCACACCCCAACTAATTCGAAGCGCATAGTCCACCAAGGGCGTCAGTTTTTTTTATGCTCTCTACCAATTTTCTGAAGCTCTTCTTCAGATCGCTCAATGCGGAGCGATGTACACATGGGCATCGCGCACAATGCCACCTCCGGATTACTCATCCTCGGCGATGCGCGATCGACGAATGCGGCCGCAGTCAGTGGGGGAAAATTTATGAAAGTAATCCGGCCCCACTCTTGACTGCTGATCGGCGTGGGAGCCGGCGACGGATTTTTATTGTGACCCCCGCCGCCGTTACGAGAAATCAAACTTTCCGACCGATAAAATACGACGCAACGGATATACGGAATAAAGGACGCGGGGTGTCACCTGTCTGTATGCTCAACAGGTAACTCCCCCATTGTCGGAGGCTGGGCCCCCGGCCCCACCGTGTGTGTATCCGTCGTAGTCGCGGGTCTACGGCGTCTACGCGTGTATCGCGCGCGTGTGGGTGTATGGATTTGTGTGCCTCGGCAGATTAGAGGGGATCGAAAGAGATGCGAAGGGGTCAGAGCCTATCGAAGGACTGGTTTTCTCATCTAGCGGACCTGAAAATCTCCCTCGCGGCGCTCGCCCGACCGATTCACGCGTTTCGCGCCAATGCCCGATCTCGCAGCATCATATCAATCGGTTGCGAGATTAAAACCTCTCTCGTAGAGAAGAACGCGTGTGAAAACATTGGAAGCGCGCCGAATGTTTCTAGTACTTTTTATATCCGTCGAGCAAACGAGACGCTGAATAATTCCGACGTATCCATTCGCCAATCGTTGCAATTCTCTTTTAAAATGTTCTGCTTTTGCCGCATTTAAAAGACGTACTAAATTATTTAATAATTGGTTACTGAAAAAATGTATAAATTATTAATTATGCGCATAAATTTTATAATTATTGCTTGTATCGTTCGAGGGATGGCGTGCATACATTTAGATTAATGAGCACACCTATTCTCTCGAATGCAAATCGATCTACCTGCACGATTTTTTTCGCCTTTATCGCGAATTATGTCACGCATAAAAGCTGGAGCGTGACGATCTTCCGTGGCTAGGCGTAAGTGGCCGTAAAACTGGCTTTTGCCTCTTTCCACAAAAGAGCGAGATGAGATAACGTGCTAAAAAGATCGCCGAAAAATACGTCTGCTTCTTTGAGAGAATATAAACTGTCGGGTTTATCCGAAGGATCAGCCAGTGGCTACGGTAAGGTACAGTAAACTGCTTATTGCATAAAAATGGGATAAATTTTAACGAGCCAAAGCATTAGCGAGGCAACGGCGGAACTAATTGCGGATCAAAATCAGAAACGATCGCGGCCGCTATCTCCGCCGGTGCGGAAACGAGTTTTCTAATTGGTACGAACGATATAACCTGTTTTACGTAAAGAATCTGATTGGATCGCGATCGTAAATCTGATCTCACATCGCAAAATCGATGCTTCCCCTCGATATCACGCGTTAATGTTACATCGCGAGGTACCTTTAAAAATAGTATATCACTTATCGACATCTTCATTTGAGAATTCCCGGGAATTTATTTCCGTCGAGATTACGCGACAAGGCAATCTTAGCTATACCTTTGAAATAAAGACACTTTTTGTAGAGCACTAATGAATTCAGGGTAACTTGACAATGATAACTGTGAAATCGTACTGGAATTCCAAAGGTATTATCGTTCGATCTCTCGGCACAATCTCTAATATATCTTATAAGATATGCTAAAAGGATTAATGAAACAGTAATCCCACATTCGTTAGGTTAAATTCGGACATCGACGACCAATGCATCCGTCGAAGCTGGCCTTGGGCCCAAGCCCCGACCGTTGCTCATTTTCTACGCCCATCGTCGATCGAAGGTCACCCGATATATTATGGCCCGAAATCGAATGCGTTCATCCGGCAGGCATTCCAACGAGACGACCAAGTCGAAAGAGAGAAAGGCTGGAAGATGCTGGGGGCGGGAGGGGCGGGGGGACGGGGACAAGGGAAAAAAAGGTGCGCCTATGGAAGGGTAAAAAAAGAGGACGAAACGTCGAGATGCAGACGGATGGCGTGCTACGATCGAGTCTTGTTTCTCAGCTACGAAAGCTACCAGAAGCGAGAGCTACCAGGAGCCCTTCAGCCCGGCAGGGCGTAGCCCGCACGCTCGATCATTACCGACATTGTCCACTAATGGATATTTATGAATGCACCAATCAACGCCACTACTACCGGGCTTCAATGCAATCAGAATCGATTATATAGATTTCGCCCGCGGTCGCAACCTTCGGTCGTCCTTGCAAAACTCCTGACGCAACGCGTCAATGAGCCATTGCACCTGATGATGATCTTTCGCATCGGTAGACTCTTGAACGCTCTGTCCTGAGAATATAGACTATCTCGCGCTGCAGATCCACGCACCTCCATTGGCGATCTTCGGGATGTGTTCGTTATGCGTTTCGACGTATCTCAAATATATTGCGTTGCTAGTTACGCGTTCTTTGAGATGATCGCGTGACGTATAAAAGTATGAGTTATAGCCTCTGTTTCCGAGAGCCAAGAACTACTGTTGTTTCGACATTAATGTTAGAGAAAAATTATGTCCGACATCAATGTAAGAAATACTACTTTGTTCGTCAAAATCAAACACCTCGTATAACCTCCACAAGCCTCGTGTTGTCGAGGACACTTCCGAGAGCACCTTTTGATCTCACCGCCCGCGGATCGCTTTTGTTTCCACCCTCTTCCGCGACTCGGAGAAACAAAGACCGATCGGCCGGACTAATGAGGCCCTGCTAGCCCGGGGCACCGTGCGTGTCGTGACGTAATCGCAACATTTTTAAAAAGTCACGAATGCGTTTAGCCTGCGTCTCTGAATGCTGTTACGGAGCATAACGCGCCGTGGCCGCGCCGCGTATAATATCGCATAAGGCCGCGTGCATTGTATGTTTACGAGTCGGCCGGAGGGGCCCGGGAGAGACCGCGGGGCCGTGTTGCGGGGTGTCGGCCAACACGTGTCCGTATCGACGAGGATGTATCGACGGCAGCTCACCGCCTTCGGCTATATCCGCGTGTGGTCGCCGACATGGACTTGAAGAGAGGACCGTGCGGCGAATTAACCGTATCCCTTCTCTCGGTACGGCGAACTCTGCCTTCGGGAGATCTTGCGAGGATATTGGGACTTTACGCATTTCCATCCCGCGACGATCGAGCCGCGATGACGTTATCGCTGGAGGCTGTGCGCGATATGTAGATTGTAGAAGATCGGTGCAGCGATAAAATCCTTGTATTATTGAATATGGATAAAATATGACGTATATCGATTCTCTTATAGATATAAATATAAATTTGAAAGTTTAACTTCCTCACAGTGGAGGATCTATTATAATTAATTATGCGATACATTTTATTTTATCCACTAAATAAAATATTTACGGTCGCAAAAGAGAAAAACAATTTAAAAAATACGCAGAAGTCATTTTTCACGAACGCAATTGCTTAAAAGTATACACATTTTAGAACTTTTCTAAGATACGATTAAACAATGTAAATGACCACCATTGCAATATTTTTTTTATCCACAATTATGTCACATATAAGCAGATAAGATTTCATCAATATTGCAGAAATACAATCTTATTGAGCAATGTATCGAAAATTCTCACGGTGATATTCGCTCGGCGTGTTGCAGAGAATATACAAGATTTAGTTTTATAAGACGGATTATACTGATATATACTTATATACGTTTAATATACGGGTGGTTACATTACAATGTCCAATGAAGGTAGAGGGTGTCAAATTATGGGCTATACACGTTACAAACATAGTCGAGAGTCGAAGTACGAACTTGGCCGCGTTGCTCGGTTAGCTACGGACTTTATAGCCAGTTCATTTTATACGTTATTTCACCATGAAATGGTCGTTATGCCATGGCACATGAGTGTATCCTATCTGCCGAACGATAAATGCGAGGTAAACGCATTTCGCTGCATGCAGGATTATTCTAGACGAATAAAGTCATCTAAAAAATTCATGATACTCACTTATTATATTTCCTTCATTCCTTCGTTCTGGCTAGGTATCGATCTTCAAAACTGTCGCATGTAATACGTAATAACGTTGCAAAATATTGCTCTAATATTCACCGGTATTTTCAAATTAACTTAACGGTGTTGTAACTCTCTGTGATTATAGTATACAAAATCTATAAAATTTATTCGCGAGTATGGATCTTAAAGAATATAATTTAGTAGACAACAACTACAACTTCACTCAGTCTGCAATATTGAAGCTTTCGCAGAATCTCTGAGAGTTGGTCAATCGCGGGCGTACGTTTGCGATGGAATCGACGCGACGCGAGGATGGCTCGGTTCGCCAATGACGGCGTGGATCGGCGGATACCGAGGCAGTAGCATCATCAGAATGAAGAACGACTCGGAGGTGTCCACCTAAGGTTACTAATGATCCCGTGGGCACCGTAGAATACATATGGAGCGGCCAGTCTGAATTAAAATCGCTCGGGCTATAGCAACGGCTACCCTTCTCTTCTCCTATGATTAATGGAGAGTTCACACTCAGAATGCACACATAGGATAATTAAGGGGATATATTCCGGCCACCGAGTCTACGTATAGTTTGAAGGATGTAACGGGTGGAGAGTTCGTCAGCGCGGCGCACTCATTGATTTCGCAGCGTGTTTAAATCTATTTATACACGTTCTGGAGGAAACGGAAGCTCCGGTGATTCATAAACGAATCTTTGCGTGTACGAGATCGATGATACGCGAGACTATTTGAAATTTGAAGTGGAACTGATTTCCCGTAACTTGAAATAACGTTAAATATAAAAATATCCCGCACGTATGCAAAATAATATTTCTTGCGGATAGAAATGTTCAGATAAAAGAGATTTATGTGCAGTCCAAGTTTCCGATAACTTCAATAAATATAGTTGTTAAGCAGAGAGAGTAACACTGTGAGAAATGTTTTTCACGAAAACGTTGTTATAAATTTACGTCGTTATCACAATTAAAAAAAAAATTAGTCACGAATTTGTCGCTTCAAACTCCGTTAGATTCTACGTAACACTTATTTCGATGCTTCAGCTCTATCGGACGAGAAATCTGTGAGAAACCTGTTCAACTCGAAGAAGGACACCCGGTACAGAGCATCTGCGCGGCAAGCTTTAAGATCCGTCGCATCATGCTACGTGGAAAGGGTGTCCTAATCATTAATTCAAGGATTAGGCGTAAACAAACGATGATTTGATAACGTCCAGAGAAGCGGAGCCGCCTCTTACGGCTACCGGGCGCGGCTCGGCGGGGTCCAACGGAGAATCTCCACTTGATCCGTTCATGCAGTACGTGTGCTGAAGGAGGAGAGCGAGCTCGCGTAGGTACAGGTGGTATATCCGCTCGTTAATTATGTATACGACCTCGCGAGAATTACGATCAATTAATTCTCGCCGATGTCCATCCGCTCGCGAGAAACGAACGGGTCGCTGCGCACTTTTCTTCGCGGTACGTTTCAGTGCGCTTTAACGCGCGGATGTAAATTGAGCCCGTCATTTCGCGTAGCTCGATAAAAAATTGTCGCAAAAGCGAGCCTGCCTATGAAAGTTGTATGAAGTTAATTTGCATATGATACCTTCGATCATCGTTAAGTTATAATAATTGTTTAAAAAATTGCACAGATTTCGTACAAATTACTTCTTCTATTTTCATATTGAAGGATCGTTCGTATTTCACTTTTAAACTATCAAACATTTATTTGTTTGGTCATGTAATTCTTATTAATCACTACTGTAATATGTGAATTAAAATAATAAATATTGAACAGTTGATTCTTTCGACTGTACAATGGCCTTGTTTGAATACCAAGATCGAATATGTACGGTTTCATCGGCGTTCCATCCAATGAACATTAATTGCGAGGTGGGCCGGACGCGGTAACGCGGCGCGAATTTATAACCCGCCTAATCTGTGACAAATTGGTCGGGGACAAAAAAAGTAAAACCCGTCTATATCAACACACGCGGGATCGCTCACACTCGCGAACGGAAAACCACTACCAACACGGGGAGCCGAGCGGCATCGCCGTTGCGCGCCGGCGGATCTCAGGATGTCGGAACCCGGCAGGCGTAGGGAGGGTTGGTTTTCAGGGGGTGGTACAAGCCACCGTAACCGAGAGGTAGATGGGGCTCCGGATGGCGATGGCCCCCGCTCGTTGGCTCGTGGTGGTGTGTACGGGAGCGAAAAGAGCGCCATTCTTTTGTAAGAAGCTCACATAAATTGCGACACCCAAGAGTTAAAAGCAGTCTTAAATTACGTGCCGTCGACTCCTTGATGAATTGAGTGCTCCCACCTCGCCCTCTGTCGTTCCACCTCCCCCCTCGGCTTTCTCGTCGTTGCCGCCACCGCTGGCTCGGTACCCTCGGCTACTTGGTCGGGTGATATTATACATTGTTTTTACGTTCCTCTTACGGTCAGACATCCACGACCCCTATCCTACCCTACCTAGTAACTAGAGCAACTGAGTATAACGAACGGCTCTTTTATGCCTGATGGGGCTATCTGCGAAAGGTGTTCTACGCTCCTGAATCGTCTTACTTAGCTTACTTATTTAGAAAACTGTTCCTCGAATCACTTTTGAAATTATTCTTTCTCTAATAAAATAACAAGGAAAATAGTAGAAGCATTCGAAACAGAAAAATTCAGACATTCTGTCAAGTACTTTTGTTTTCTTAAGCTTTGATTCGTAAGAAAAAGAGCGGGCAGTCATGACGATTGTAGATGCTTCAACGTGTTATCATTCGCGGATCTCAAGTCTGAAGGCAATTTGAAGACCATGTTTGAAAGGGGGAACTCCGAATCTCGTGACATGCCACTATGGCGGCTCGTGTAAGGGCGCGTCGCGGAGGAGCGCCTACAAAGGAAGCTGATTCCAAGTAGAACGTCTACCGCGGATAATCGTTTTATTTTGATATCTCGAAAGCAGCCGACTGAGGTAAATCCAGGCGGGACGATTTGTTACAACGACGCGACCTTTACACTTTCCTCGCCGCCGTGCACGCAGCCGCCGACTAACCGGCAGCAGAACTGAACTTAGGGTTAGACTGGTGCCATCGTCGGGATTTTATTATTCAGGTTCCTACACATCGTGAACCGCGGTGAAATCTTTATTTGGAATCATTCCAAGAACAATAACGTGTCCCCATCTCATACCGACCGTTCTCTCCTCTCTTTCTCTCCGTCTCCCTGGTCTCGCCGCCCTTTGCATCTTCTCCTCTTCCCTCCCACGAGCAATGCCAAATAAAACTAAACGTAACCCAGTTATTTTCTGTTTGCGCCGCCCGATGATTCCCTCAGATATGATGACTCCTCTCTCGGTGCTTCTCCGCTCGTTGGCAGTGGCGGCACGCGTGTATCATCGTGCATATAAATCAGTCCACGAGAATCAGATAGGATTTCAGAAATATAAAATACACGGCGATATTAAAAAAAGAAAAGAGACGCGGAACCGGGCAAAGAGAAAAGCGAGAGAAAAGAGAGAAAGATAAAGAAGGAGAAAGAGGAAAAAATGAAGAGGAACGCGAGAGAGAGAGAGAGAGAGAGAGAGAGAGAGAGAGAGAGACAGAGAAAGAGAGACTGTCGACGAACGAGAAACGAACCCTGATTGGTAGGCGCGATGCAACGCAAAGCCTGTTTACACGAATTTCGAATGTTAAAATTTTAGATAAAAAGCGATAGCAATCTTCCTACACATATAGATAATTATAATGCGCTATCGCGAAATATCGTATATTACACATCTATAATAATACATCTTTTACGAATAGTGATATAATTCTTCGTCGTTGATAAATCTTTTTTTTTATTTTGCCGATACTGCTGTAAAATGAAATATCTGAAGCTCTAGTTTAAATCAATGATACGGCAGAAAAATATTTTTGGCAACACGCTACGGAACGGCCTTTAAGGAAGACGAAGGTTTGGAGAACATATATGATCGTGTTTGCGTGGCTGAGTTCTTTGTTCGGTAATAAGGACGATTCTGAGTGGTTCGAAAAGAGCGATTGGGCGCAAAGGACAAAATCATTGTCCCCACTTGTCCGCGTCGCCTGTCTCGCGGAACTCCGGTTCTTCTTGCCCAGTATTCGGCATTAGCTGCGATTATCATATTTTCGTTGGGGATCTGGTGCCATAAATTTGATCTCGTTATCTCGTTTACGGGCTGCGCTCGTGCAACGAAGCGAGAGGGTAACGACGGCGAAGACGCGGGCTCGGTAGAGAAGAAAGAGGAAAGAGGAGACAACGTAGGAAAGTGAGCACAAAGATCAGGAACGTTCTAAGAGCGACCGGTACCCCGCTGTTGCCAAAAAATGTTATCTTATAAGCTCAAATATATATGATAGAATATTATCTTAAACAATCCCATAGTGTAAATCAGAAACATTTTAACAATATCTTCGGATTATTATAGTTTCCCACATTTTTAATATAAACGCTTTTGATATAAATAAAGTGAATACTTTATGGATATGTGTATGTGTAAAACTGCTGATATAAATCTTGATACTATCTGTAAGCTACGCAATACAGTCCAATTTTTATCGGACAGTTGATTATATTATCGATAAAGCTACCGTGTTTCTTTCATGGATAAACCCAATGTGCAGATGAAACAATAAATATATTCACATACACATACACACATACACATACATGCATACGCATACATTCATAGTGCGTACACGTGAATAAATGTGCGGGCTGCTGCGCCTCTTTTTCGATTCGGCTAATTTCGCCGTGGTCACTTTCACGCGCACAACTGTGCATAAGCGAAATTTATGCCGGGCGATTTGATTACCGCGATATAAACTTGATGTGGACACACGGACTTGGACAAGACGGGGACATACATCACATGCTTGGTTCGGTGATATCACGGCTGGCTCCGGCTTCTTGGTACCGTTCTTGGCACTCACTGATTCTCTCGGTCCACCGTTTTCTGTTTCCTTTTCCACTTCCTTCGACTTTCCATCTCAAAATTTATGGTTAATTAATTATATCGATTATTGCATGTATATGTATCTTTGTGTAATTCATGCTAAGCTACTTATAGTGGAAAAACGTGCAAAGAATTGAAAATGTAAATTGAAAATGTAAATTCTAACAATTTTAAAGAGAAGGAAACTAACGTATACGATATAAACATTTTTGCAAAAGAAATTATATACATCGTTTGACTTATTCCTCACAATAATCGCGAAAAATATATTTACGAAACATTCAATCAATAAGTCTTAATAAAATCCTTATTCATAACATTGTGCAGTATCTATTATCTTACTTTATATCGGAGCGAAGTAAGAAGTACTCCTGATTATGGTCGATAAAATAAAAAAGCTTTCTTGCTAGTATCTAGTAAGAAATACATGTATTCGATGTCAAGGTAGAACTAATCTTGTCGAGCGAAAGTGAGAATCTAACAAGAAGAACGAGTCCTCACAAAGATACAAATATAAAATTCGTCTGAGATTTCTAGAAGATCTTTTTTGGCCGTGTCAGTAAGTTTGAGACAATAAGTTATAAATATTGAAATCTGCCTACAGTTCACCCGCCCTTTCCTTCTATCCTCGCCCGCCCTGTCCTAACAAAAACCTTTCGTCCGGGTCACGACCGATCGGAGCATTAGAGAGCTGTGTCGCCCACGATGGCTCGTGTTTCTATAATGTAGGCATCGTTAGCAGTATTAAATCGAACGTGGAAGACGCCAGTGTGAGTGCAGGGACGCATTGTAATGCATCGACACTGCCGACTCTTCGTGTTGTCGGTGCTAGTAAGATGAAAGGATTTCCGGTCCGTCTTGCGAGATGCGGGGTCTGGTTGAAATACATCAAATAGAAAGCAAATCAAATCTATCATGCAATTTTTTTAAATTTTTGTAGTTCATCTAGTTCAATAAAGTTTCTTAACACATTTAAACTACGATCTTGTACGTCTTTTCTTTTTAGTTTGTTATCTTTCATTTGTATTTTTCTTCAATTATCCATTACATTATTGTTCGTAAAAATGCATGCGCGCGCGTGTGTTTGTGTAAATGTATGTAAGCACCTGTGTGCGATGGGAATGAATTCGTAGATTTGCTAAGGCCAAATGATTGTATGAATTATCCCTGCAAAATCATGCATTTAAAAAGTTACGGTTAATATTTCTAATTATTACGACGTACTATGCTTTTGCGTTACTTGTTCGTGATTAAAATGAAATAATTTATAACCGCGTAATAATATACTGATAATGATGTAAATAAACGAATAAATATGCATTTCAACTCGATGTTATTGATATCCACGCCTTTGAAGACGCGGAATGATCTTGGCCATACCTGCAAATAGCCCATGGACACTGGTGGGAGGACAACGATTACGAGGTTACCTTGGTCAGAGGGTGTTCGATGCCCGATGCTGTAGGTACGAGGACTATAAATCATAATTAGGCTGCAAGCGGTAGCTGCGAAGTGGCTGCAGGCCCATTAGCAGCAACAATGCGCCCAAGCAGCTTAAGACGTCGTTGTTGCCAGAAGAAGAGTAACTCGGCTCTCCATTTACTCGCGCCAGATCGTATCGAAGCTACGTAGCAGGACATTCGCGGGCAGAAAATAATGGATGTGAAACATGTAACGGATATTTGCGCACGATATAGACTGTCATTTATCCTTTTTAATGTGGTGCTAAAGTACTTAAAGATAAGTCCTAATGGACATCTATAATTTAAAGTCTATAATGAATTTTATTTTGTATAAGTATATGCAATAAATGCGCAGAATATGTTACTGAATACTCGTCGAATTTTGAGATATCCGCTGTTCTATAACCATAAATAACCTTCTATAATTTGACGTAACGAGGGATTAATGAGCTAATTGGAACAAAAAACGGTCTAAGTAAACAATAAAATTAAGTAGAAAAATTTCAATTTAGGCAAACGGTCGAGCGTATAATCGCCTATTAAACGGAGAAAATCCTAGTTACTTTTTTCTTAAGCGTATTGGTGCATGAGATGTGCTATTCGAACAGGTTCTACGGGGCGATGATTAAGCAATATTATTCTCGGCTATAGAAAGCATCCGAGAAATCAACCGCGTAGTATACCGAAGATAAAAAATAAATATAAGTCGATGCTATTTTTATCTCTATATACACTTTTGCAACCTCTTTTTATGTCCATTTACAACGGTTTTTTTCTTGTTGATTTCCAATGGATAAATCCCTTACGTGTTTCCTTGTTTAACGATATATTTGCATGCATCTATACAACGGCCATTATTTTTCTTCAAATCAAAATATCGCTGTTTATACAAGAGCCGAGGAGAAGAGGAGAGACGCCTCTGTGCGAGGATCCCAAGAAATCTTGGGGCACGAGATCGAGGCCTGTCAGATTATTATAGTGAGTCGTCGATACTTGAGTCGAGTGCACGGAGATGAGTCTCCGATCCTCCTGACGCTGACGCTCCTCGATCGACGAGCGAAGTGGCCACAACGGATTCCATTCAGCCGATCGGCGGTGGTCACCTTTGGTGGTCCGAAATTCCTTACACTCCAAATTACTTCCACTCGTAAGCGGAAATCGGCCGTCTACTTCGTTTGCGGGCAATCAGGGACCAGTCCCTCTCTGCTCCTCGTGCGCGCTCGATGCTGATGAAGCGCAGTTGAAAGATTCATCGAACCCTTTCCCCTTCCCCACTCTCGACCCATTAGATTTTATTGCACCCATAATTATTTCTCTGCAAGCTAAAACCGCCAGCTCGGGCCCACTTCGAATCTCAAAGATTAAAACTGTATCTCTTGTTTCGTATTTGCCATTTCGTACTTGCTTTTCATTTTATAAATATTCGCATAGATTGTGATAGCAAAACTTAATCGGAATGTTTAATTGAAATATTTTTACATACTTGCATCTGAGTATATTTTTATGTATTTAATAAACAAATATCAGAACTTTTAAGTTTTCGTAACTAAGTTGTGTGCGAGTTTGTATCACGTGTTTTATTTGGCATTGTAATAGCAGTGACTGATAGAAAGTCACGTTATTTCGTGAACGTCTCGGATGCTGGCACATCGACGTTGAGCATTTCCCCGTCAAATGACGAATGAGCAGAAGTCATGACGAATTATTACGGCCGGTACGCCATGAATCATGCTGCCAGCGTTTACCGCGAAGAATAACGAAGATCCGACCGAGCGAGTGTCTTAAATTTCATACCAGCACCTTCTCGCGACGGGTTGCACGTACATACGTCACGACTGCTGTTGTGTCGTGTGTGAGTTCGACATATCTGATCGTCGACCGGCGCAACGGATGCCGAGTCGATGATTCCAATCTCCTGTCAATGCCGCTCAACTTTGGCGGACCGGGCCATTTACTAGCCAGCAGGACGTGAATGATTTCCAATCGTATACGAACGCATGCGAGTCTGCCTCCTGCGAGAGAAAAAGACTTCGATTCGCTTAGATTAATCGTGTATATCTGGTGGATGCGGATATGAACAAAAATAACTGCAGCATGCTGGATCTCGAGTTTTCTCAAATACTTTTTTAATTCAATACAATTTGTATAGTGTAAAGCAATCTCGTACGCGGAAAATATTTCACAATAATGCAATGATTAATTAAATTCCTGTAATTGTTACCCGATTTCATCATCGTTGATAAATCAAATTTAAAAATGCAAATCGTGTTTCTTCGAGTCGCAAGAATTTACAAGGGATTAACTCTTCGCATTGTTGATATATTAACGAACGATCAGCGTTCTCGTTTCATTCCTGCCGAAATTTCCGCGCTTGAGGAAGGGAAAACAAGTCTCTCCCGATTCACGGGGCGTTTAACGTTTCAATGGCCCGTGAAAGCTAAACGGGAGGGGCACGACAAATTTTTCGGATATCGTCGATTTATCAAGTCGGAAACGATTCTTGAATCGGGGTGTCGTCGGTGACGCCGTCTGACTTCGTCACTCGCGCGTCCCCGACGACAAGAACGTCGGGGTAGACGTCGACGACCATTAGTCGCCGGGCGATGCGGCCGGCTATACCGGTCTGATGTATTTCGATGTTGACGGAAAACCTGTAAAACGGCCTCACGCCGGCTTACCGGGGATCTATTAGCGCCCGTTATAAATGGTCCCGTCACCTTCGCCGATGTCACCGGTGTCGCTGAAAGGAAATTGACTACTCATCCCCCTCCGGGTGCCGACCCGAGACGCGTTCGCTCTCACGTTCCTCCTCTCGCCTCATCTACTCGAGCCACGGATTTCGCCGGAAATCAAAAACGGCGCGGTGCGTCCGGCACTTGGCCGCACGACTTCAGGAAACGATGTCAATTTCTTGATTTGATCTCGAATTAATCGAAAGCTGGTAGAAATTACGGAGCGTGTCACGTAGGACGCGCTTGATGTATAAGCTTGACTTTATTACAGTTTCATTACGATGCGAATTGTCATATAATGCATACGTGATAAATGACTGTGTAATAGAATTCCTGCTCTTAATAAATAATTTGATAACAGAAAGTTTACACGGTGCTATCAATTTAAGCTACGGAGATGCGGAGACTTGGTTGATGCTACGCGAATCATTAAACCCTAATCGCGCGTCGAGCATTCCAACGCGATATATCAAGGATCATTACGCTCGCTACCGATTCTGCGATCTGCGCGACGCAGGAAGCTTATCTATTCAAAGCGAGATTCAGAAGCGGAGAGCAGATCGCGCCTCGTAACACACGCACACGCGCAGCCGTGCCTTTTAATATTCCGGTAGCCGGTGGCGAGCCAATAACGCTGGCGTTAAAATATGGTAATCGAGCCACGGGATCGGCATATCGACGGCTTGACAAACGATGCGACGCCCGGAGCATCGGACCACCAACAGATCGTGGAGCGTCCGCGCTCACGCGCGCCTCTCTTCTTCATTCTGCTTCTCTCGGCCTCCCCCCCCCTCTCTCGCACTTGGTCAGCCCGCAATCATTTGTTATGTACGTGACTCGAAGCTGACTGCTATCCTGGCATCCTGCCATTCCTACGTCCTGCCGTTCATATCGTCGGTCCAGAGTGCCTCCCAGTCCTGGTCGCACCTGGTCGCTCTGAGTACGAGTATTATGCTTCCGATCGAGGGATACAGCATAGTTCAAATTATAAACTAAATTAAATCTTCCGGATCTGTCCTAGATTGATATATGACGAGCAATCATGTTTTTTTTTAAATTTTTTAATGAATCACTTGTAGAGAGACAAAAAACAGATAAATTAAATATCTAATTATATTTTAAAATCTCAAAAATTCTTTAATATTGTTTGATTTACTATTATTGATGTTTTAAGTAATTGTTATTGATGTCAAATTAATGCGCGAGATCTGAATTGCAAATTCCATTGATACTTCAATCATATCGTATATTTAACAGAAGTAAAAGGAAGGTAACGTCATGCAACACAGCATATTCTACTTTCTAAGTAGAGTATGATCGCGTTTTCTCGTTCCAAAGTATTGATATCACGATTATGTAAAAGCCACAATTAGACATCGACGTTATTCGCGGCAGCGTAGTAGCATTTCGTACTTCTCGACACAGGAGATTATTATTCTGTGGAACATTAATCTGCGAACGGCGAAGTTGGCGTAAAATTCGAATGGACAGCTAATCGTACGAGATCGGCGTCACGTGGCCTGTCGGAATTCGTTTAGGCAAAGTTATTTAAAGGATTCAGTATAAATCTCTCAAGCTTGTGCCAGCTGGCCGCATCAATCCTGTTACAAAGCGCGTCTATCTCGACGCGGCTTCTCGATCGGCCGATCGACTCCGGTCCGCGTCCGCGTGTCGAGCTCGAGTCACTTCGCGTCGTGATCAGACCCCCGAAAACACGGGTTCAGTTGTCCACGTCGATCTCGTGAAGCTACCGTTACCAAATGAGGAGTCAAGCCAAACCACGTATTAATACAATGACCGGCTCGAAAATTACGTACTTAAATGTCGACTTATAATTTATATATTGCCAAAACTCTTTACTTTAATATTTCTCTTACGTAAGCACTAATAAAATTTACACTTGTTGCAATTTTATCTATTGTTAATTGTTTCGTAAGATTATTATATCAGAATTAAATAGCATGTGTATATATAAGAATAAGATTAATTAATGTTATTTCTGTAATTTAAGAATAAAAAGAGGAATATGAATAGAATATTGTCTAAAGATATATTCCAAGATAGTCAGTTAATTATAGATTTTCCCATACTTGTAAACCATAAAATGAGAAGTTCGTAAAATGTCCAGGACAAGATTCGAGCATTCTGCTTATATTTCGTTAAGTCCCGCCGCATAAAGATGCGAATAACGACGCGCTTACAAAATATGCACGAGACCGAACCGTATACAACGGGTCTTTGGAGATGATTTCTAAGTACTAAGAAGTTAAAATAGTCATTGAAGGTGGTGTTTGTTAATTTATGATCCGACTGCGTGCGGAGATCACCGCGGGCTGGTGAAATGACCCGTTGCTCGTACGGTCCTACTTATTGTTATGCGAAATATAGAAACGCATGTATCAAGGTATAAGAGCCAGCGTCTCACACGTTACCAAATTATTTGCGAGCATTCAACAGCATACCAATAATAGATCGCCCTCCTCCGCATCGCGACCGTCAAGAAATGATTCGTCACTTTTGTCAGACTATTTTATAGCGTTATATATCTCGAAATGTTTCATTACTGTTTACGCGACAAACGCAACAAATATTTAGCAAAATTTAACGTCGTAGCTTCATCGTCCGCCGCCGGATTTGTAAAGTCGGATTCTTATTGGCGCGCGTGTCATTGTTAGGGAAACATGCGATTATCTCGCAGAAAACGATTTAAACCACGTGCATTTCACTATTCCTTTTGGTCATTCTCCGGATCGAATTAGCTCATAAAACGCTATTTATTGCGACAGAAGTTTTTACGTTATGCAATATACAATAATCTTTAACAAATCCACAATTTTATTCACATTTAGAAAAATATAGCTCTTTCACATATATACGTCAATGATATACGTTAACGATATTCAGACAATGATTAAAAGCTATATATTTAGTATTTAAAGCAGTATATAATAAAGAAGCAGTAATATTTAGAAGATTGAAACGTTTAGACGTGCACGAAGCAATATCTATATAACATATAAAGATTTTATTTCGCTGCAATGTATTATTTGCAATTTCTTTCATTTCGCGTATATATTCAAGTATGTACATTTACATTCAGGTTTTATCGCACCCGTAGGTCACACAATGGCGAGGTCAGCCTTCCAGTACCTAGCCGCGAAAGGGTGAAAAAACCATGAGAAGGGGGCGGTTGGTGGGTGAGGGATGGCGCGGGTGGGGTTTAAGAGTCTGAGACGCGAAGGACGTCTCCGTAATGACGGGGCATAAATAACTCGGACGTTTACGTGCGCATTGATTTAAGCAAACTAATGATTTCACTTTGACCAGTCGGCGGAGAAGAAACGCAGCAGAAACGCAAGCCTGGCCTCGGTGAGTCCCGACCGGCACCGCCTGTCATATTGACGTTTATATTCGTCTGTATAATTTACATGTCTATGTATGACAATTATTGCGATGAGACCAAAGAGTGCACAAAGAGATCGTGCAAGTTGTTATTAGTTACCACCCAGACTTCGCTATCGAAAATTTTGAACAAAGAAGCGCGCTGATCAAATATCGCTGTCGTTTTATGACATATCGGCTATCGAATTATTAAAAAAAATCGATTTTGCAATTTTACGTTATGTTAAATGCGTGTATTATTAGACGAGAGCGTAACGCAACGTAATTAATTATTTCGGGAAATGCACAATTATATCACAGTTGCTTTGGAATTTCGTCAGTGCCGATCTTGCATACGGCCCTGCGGTCTCGATTCTGCTTGGGTTGGCCCGAGTCAAAGTCTCGGCCAAGTTGAATACGGCTACTTTGTGTAGGTGAATGTAAATGCGCAACTACAACATTGTGTCACAGAATACACTCCACTCCGCAGCGATGCGTGTGTGTGTGTGTGTACGAATGTGTGAACGTGTGACCGTGGGCTATGGAACCTGATGTACCGCCATATATCATTTAACATTGTTTACTAAACCTCGCACGAAAATATATTAACCGCAAGGTATGACCTATTATGTTATTGCACATTTGATATTATGTTATTACAATTATCTACTGTCTGTTTATTTATGCCAACTGTTGTATGGGTAACATTAAATCACTTCTCAATTATATGCATGAATTATATGTATATACAATAGTGTAATCTTCTGAAGAGAAAAAGAAAGGGAAAAAGAAAGAGAAAGAGAAAGAGAAAGAGAGAAAGAGAGAACATTAGGTACTTAAAAATGTTTAAAAAATCTTGTACTAGTAACAGTTTAAATACAGATAAAAAAGTGTCTATTAAATGCAATTGCCTCTTAAATATTCGTATTTAAATTATTGATATTCCATTGAAATAATGCGTAATCCCTGATTTTAAAATACACTTATATCTTATCCTAATCTTTGCTCTTCACTTTTCCCATTATATTAATCGCGGAAGGCGTCTGGCTCTATGTGCCCGTCGCAGTATCGTGTCCTCTGCAGGCGAGATTTGAAAGGGTCGAATGGCCGGAATTTTCGCGATTTCCTAACGGTAGACGGCACGACATCTGACGTGGAAATCCGCGAATGCGGGATAGGTGGAGGGCGGGCACCATATATTCAGTCTGTTTGTTGCACAACGTCCGATAAGTCTGAAGGGGCTGAGCTCGAGGAGATGACATTGACGGGCTAAGCGCAGGACTTAAAGCCTAGAGCTTAACTCATCCGTCAGTATGTGACACATATACTTGCGCAATGCTTCCCTAAGTTCGTATTCTCATAGGCCGAGACGAGCGGCAACGCCAGACATCTGTCACACCTTCTTCGATCGCTGTTATCCTTAGCTAATTAAAATCATCGCTACACACGGAACAGATACTGAACGATGTCTTCTTTTTTTTTATATTCGTGGGAAATTTAAGTTTTAGAAAAATACATGATTATAGCTTCTAGTTGTAAAACTTAAAAACTCTGTTATTTAATGAAAAAATAAAGCATATAAAGTTTTGATTAATTTTACATTTACAGTGTCTGAATTATTTGTTATAACGAGTCTACAAAATGCACATGTGCAAACTTTCCTTTTCTCGCTGACTATAACTAAGAATTTCCCCGCCGACACCTTATCGATCCCTCACGCACGATCTACGTGGTTCCCGATCGGCCGACCCAGATACATACTGAGGATCCCGGTTGTCCATATTCCTAATGGCACAATCACTGGCGCCATAAGTACGCAGCACACGGTATACACTCTTATCGGTACCGACTCTGCGCACCGCGATATGAATATTCTATGTCGCTTAAGTATAGGTTTGCCCACTTGGCATAACGCTCTCCTGTACACACACACACACACATGCGATAATGCGTCGTGAATCCTTTACGCGTATCTATGTATGTAGCTATGCATGCACATGTGCACGCGCGACCGCGGGACCGTACCCCACACATCCCATACGCATACACGTGTAATACGTATGTCGCGCACGCTGTGGATACGCGCGCAAATTGCTTCTCTGTGTGTGCTCTCCTACCGCAAAATGATTAATTATTGCCTATAGCCCGAAGTAGTGGTGAAACGCGCTAGAAAGGACCGGAAAGGAGACGTGGAGCGAAGGGTGGGTGAGGAGTGCCACACGGAGATGGGTTCGAGGGGATACCCGCATACCCCTGCAATGCGTGGCACGACGAAGGACACGTACCGGTGTTACTCCGGAACGCTAATAGCTTCGTAATAATTCTGATTTATGCGCCAGTAAGTAGGCGCACGACGCACCGTCGACGTCGGTCGACCGGCGACGGCGACGGCGACGGCGACGGCGGCAGCGGCGACGAGGGCGGCTTCGTTTACACGCTCTTGGCTTTCGCGCCCGAAATATCCTTCTCTGCCTTCCTACAGTCTGTAGACGTCTACGCTATGCCGGCAAGCCGGGTAGGGATGTGTCTGGAGGCTTTGTCTGGTCAGGGAGAGCGGGTCGCGCCGCGCTTTTAGTCACCTGTGCGTCAACGGAGGTTTATACGCCTCCCAGACGGCATGCGACGTTATCGCACGCGTGCAGAGCGATTATGCTGTACCTACTGACGAAAAGTCAAGATTACACACCTCTGACGAAGCGTCTTTCGTTGCGTTACATTTCGCCCGTGCGAGCTGTGCGAGATTTCAGACTGCTACAAATTGATAATTCTCATTATACTTAATATTTCTCTTCATTAATACTCGTATTTAATTTTCGAAGCGCGATTAAAATTGAATTTTTCTTTTAAATCATATTTTTACCTATACCTATCTGTGATTTCTTGAAAATCGAGATATAAAATCGTGTATTAAATAAAAATACCTATATTATAAACGCATACTTATCCTTATAATATTCTTTCATCAGGTATCTAAGATTATATCCATGTCTTGAGTAAAATTTGAGAAATTCAAATAAAGTTATACTATTCTCTATAATTGCATTCTGAATTTATCCCGTGATTTTTCTCTGATTTTTTTTTTTTTTTTTTTTTTAATAAGAAGCAGATTTGGTCAAGTACAACCAACTGAAGGAGATAAACAACTATCGAATTCGAGATCGTAAGATTTAGAAATTCAGATCGTCACATCCAAGCTGTTCAATTTTCTTTCACATTTTTATCAAGGCATGTTTTCTCCGGTAGCTAAACACACTTCCGCGTTTTAATCAAGCAGCTTCCAGCGATTGTACGTCGTTGATTCGCGCCGGATCGAACACTATATGGGCTGTAACCGACGGACACGCAATCATTTAGTCATTTTCCTGCCCGAGTGGAAACTATAAATTACGCGTAGAGCGCGTGCTCGATCACATTGCAGCACGCTAACGACATGGCAGATGACGATCGGCGTGCGTGACTTTGGTCTCACGGAGAGACATAAAGAGAGAGAATGTCACCGTAAGTATAAGAAGTTTATCGGATGTTTATATCTGATATCAATAAATCCAGTTTTAATAATGCATTGGTCTCCTGCATATAATTTTCTAAATCGTAAGTGCACTTAATTATAAATGTTTTCGCCATAACTATATATAGTATATAATCTTTACTACGCGAATTTCGCAAGTAATTAGTATAGTATTTTCATACAACTATTACAAGCTTCTGGAATTTTGAGCTCACGGATGCGTTACAGCGATTATAATCATTATTATCTTATTAATAATGAGTGCGTTAATGATGAGATGCCTCATAATGGACTGTAATAATAATAATTATTGTAAAACATGTAATATTCTTGCCTTAGAAAGTGTGATGTAGCTCCAGGAAACTCGACTGTAATTTTATACGATTTAAATTGAGTATTATAAATTATAACATCCGTATATGTATGTACGGGCAAATCTTCGAAAAATCGACTCAACGTTTTTATCGAAATTGTGTAATGCGATACAATTATGCACTTTTCCGAATGGATCGTTAAAGGATGAAATAGATCGGAGGTGTTGCATCCTTCTACGAGACGTCAGGGACGCCTTCATCCGGTAGTTAGTCATCGGCTGGCAATTTATCACGAGTTACGAGATTCCGTCGGTCTAAGCTCCACTTACTATGCGCGCGATCCGCGCGGCTGCGCAGCCGCAACGGCGATTACATATAATTACCAGCAGATTAATTAATTATACTGGGAGGTGGACCACCCGAATATACTATACATACGCTCGTCCGAGCATACCTAGCGGGAGTTGATTTCAGGATTTAGGCAACTTGGAGCGATAGTTCAAAAGTCAATTTCTTAAGAGCATCCCAATGCATTCTTTAATCAATAAAGTCTCATATTATGATAATCACACTTTTATCACATTATGTCTTGATAATATTTCCGTTCTACGCATTAATACATCTTTTCATATTCTATCAAAATTTATGGGATACCGGTACGCAGACAAAAAAGAAAACAGTTTTGCGTAAAGCTATGTGATTCAAAGCATACCTCGCAGCAATAATTCTGATTCAAACAGAAACAATATAACACAATGGCAATAGTCAAATTCATATTGTAGATTTTTTCGTGAAAAACGAATATCACCAGAGACATATCTGCGTTGCTCCGAGGCGAGACTTTCCCGCGTCAAAGATAGCGGATTGATTTATGGGCTCGCTCGCGCACTCGGGTGCCTCTCAATATTTTCGGAACACGTCGAAGCCAATTCCCGCGGCTTTGGCAGCTGCTCGCACCCGTAATATGCAACAACGGCGGGGAACGGGGAGCGGACGAGGAGAAGAACGGAGCCGAGAGGAAAAGCGACGCGGCGCGCCGGCACCGACCGGGAGGAATAAATACCGCGACGATGGCGCGTATCTCTCGATTACCGCTGAAATCCCTCCATAGATCCTCCCAGCGCCTTGTCTCGCAGATGCATAACACGGTTCGCAGTGCAGTAAACTAGCGTGGGTGACACGCCGCATGATGGACCGAGAAGCAGGTGCAGCGGCGTACTTTACTTTTGCTTCTGGTGCACGCACACCCCCGCTTCCTCGCGCGCTTTCACGCGAGCGCGTTGTCTGTGCACGCACCCATTTACGCACGCAGTGGCGTAGCGCACGCCGCGAAATATATTATAACGACAGTGCATATATATATGTATGTATGTGGTATGTAGCACATATATTTACACACACACATATATACACTCATCGTTTTTAGCCATTTAATCTTGATAATAGCGTCGCACGTCTGAAATAAGACTTCATCTTTGTGCCGTGAGGACTGTAAATGTCCTTCTAATAGGAGCTTTATTTCGCATTGAATAATGTACCGTAACAATGTACGTAGTTTCGTCTGACGTATTTTTCAGCGTGTGTGCAGCGACAATATTAATATTTTAAAACAGTGATACTAACCCTGTTTAAAATAATAGATACAATATGATCAGATTACATTATATTACATTCAATTTCAATGTAAATTAATAAGGTTTTTATTCATTTACATTGAAATTGAATGTAATATAATGTAATCTGATCATATTGTATCTATTATTTTAAATAGGGAACTGCTTATCGTCAGGCGGTGATGCTATGTCCCAAATGTGTTGTCGATATTTAATAATTATTTTAAGTATTGCATTTCGCTCGCGCTTGCATAAAGTCTCACGCTTTCGTACAATCGTATAATTTAATTTCAGTATTTCATAATCAGTATTTTTCAAAATATACAATATTTATATCAGTATTTGCAATAAAAAAAATTACTATCATATTGCACTCCAATATACGCTTTATATTTCGATAAGAATTTAGCGAGGCGAAGCTTATCACTACCACGCCATTGGATCCGCGCACAAATTTGCGAACTGCAGTTGCGATGCGCGTTTCGTGATTTGCGTCCAACGACGCATATAGAGAAAGAGAGAGAGAGAGAGAGACTTCTCCCGCCCTTCTTTCGTCTCTCCACCCGCGTCTTCATCTTTCCGGCGTGTCTCGCGTGGAAGACGTCAAAGACAGTTCCAGGAATCGCTGCCGATCTCTCAACCCCCCCTCCAACCCCTCGCATCGGACCCGATGTTGTTCTTCGCGCTGTCTCTTCATCCCCCTTCTCGCGATGCGCGTCCAATAAATCAGCAGAATCTCCGCGGATGCCACGAGTGATGACAACCTTGCGTTATGTCACGACCCTCGGCGCTATGGCTTATTTAACCGGCATGCGAGTAACCAGCAGCTCGGCGCGGATATCTCCCAGAAAAAAAGGACGCATCTCACTCTCGTCCCTCGAACGGACGGACGCGCCACACCGTCGCGGAATCCGCATACTTGACGGCAATACTTGACATGAGCGGTGTCTTCCTCTCGAAGAGGGACTCTCGAATCTACGTGTTCGATGGGACGTGGAGAACGTGACGGGATAGACCCCAGAGCCGGGTGGTCCATCTCGAGATTTATGGGCGACTCTCATTCTGCAACATTCGAAGGAAATAGTGCGAAGACTCGGTGCGCGAATTCGCAAGACGGTCGGGAAAAGAATGCAATCTGATTTCTTAAAAGAGTCCCACTTATAAGTAGAACGAAAGAATACTTCGAGGAAAGATAGAAAGCTTGAAAAGTATAAAACAGGTAAATACAAATTCACGAATATATCGTAATAATATTCGTTATTTAGCGTACACCTTTACATTTTGTGAACGACAGCACTCTATCGCACGATTATTTAAAATAAAAAATCTAGTTGTAAATGCAGCGAACAAAAATGCAATTTCACGAGAAAGATCTTTATCATTGGAAGTAAAAACAAAACTAAGAGCGAGCTATAAAAACACGACCTCGTAAATTGTTTTAGGAAAGCGTCTGAAAGAAAACGTTACTTCGAAACGATCGGCCAGCGTTTATCCCGTTAATCTTTTATTCTGGGAAGTCTTTTAAAGAACACCGGGAGCGCCAGAATATGGAGAAAGAAAGAGATAAGCAGATGAACGGAGGAAAAGAGAGAGAAGGAGGGCCGCTCTCTCCAGAACTCTTTCGATGGGCCATGACACTTCGCGGAAACTAAATAGACCACTCGGATGGATAATTACAACCGTCTTCGTGAAAAGGCAAGGGTCGAGGAGTGCGAAATAAAAACGCGGGAAGAGCCACGACGTTGCCTCGTACCTCTTTGATCCTCCCAATGCGTTATACCCGCCGATGATTTAGAGACGCATTTCCGCAACGCGTGCGCGATGTGCGCGCACCTAACATCGCGTTTAATTTGATTTATCGGTGCTATTATGCGCGCTGAAAAATAGCCGAACTAGATTACCGGACGCGTAATATTATAAGATCGTCGAGAGATTTTGCAGCTTGCGAAGATCCGAACAATCTCACTCTTCTTGAAGATTTTGAGATGAACATCTCAAAGTTTAAATAATCATTATATTTTATTTCTATAAAATTATAAATAGCACATACAAATGCGTAGCATTTTAATTTTTCTATGCGCACAATTGTTTTTCTGAAGAAACTAATTTAAAGTTATATATTACTTCGTAAAATTAAATATGCGATCGTATTAAACTTTTGTCGATGTATCACAATTTTTTTTAAAAATGCAAATTGGGGAATATGTGTTTCACCTGATTGAATTTCGTTTTAGACGTGAGGCACAGACGTCAGAACGACGGCAGATCTGAGTCTGTTCAAAGTCGGCGCGTGGGTGGACTATGAAACAACAGAGAAACTGTGCATAGTAATTAAAATATCTTCTTGCGGTTCGGTCCCGTTCAATATCTTCGGCTGAACTCGCACTCGAAACGTGCCTCGGGCAGAACGATGTTGGTGATCTTCCAAGTTAAGCATTTACAAAACATTTCGCTATTCCCGAATATACATTAAGACTGCTCGATTCAAATTTGTAATATTTGTTCAAATGTTAATACTTCGTTCAATCTCAATTTTCCAAGCCTTAAAATTTTATCAGCCTTTATACACACGTAATAACATATATCGGCATAAAATTCAGAGTTTATCGCAATATTTTTTGATTGAGATAAGAATTTATCTCAAAAATAAAATTAAGATATCTATTTTTTTTCTCCAGAGTATTTTTCGCTTGTCATTGCGTTATTTAATTTTTTGGATTATTTATAAAACAAGAAATAAAATAAATATTGTTTTATATAATATTAAATATTTTATGCGATGTTATATCTTTTGCTTTCTCACGCATATCTTTTGCGTGAGAAAGGAAGGTAAACCATTCTTATTCAACATATAGGATTGAAACGAAGCATTCGTATGACTAATAGCAACTAATAAATGAGCCGTCGAAGAAAATTTATAGCGGGTAGCGAAGACGCATAGCGGCAGTGTCCCGATCGATTACATATACATATATTACATGCATATATTACGTATATACGCAGGATACAAAAAGTTGAATCACGCTCAATCTCCACGGGTCGCGGCGACGTCATAGCCGGCAGGCGAATCTGTAAGCGTGCAGCATCATGCGGACTCCTCTCGGCTCTCCTCTCGTCGCCTCTCTTTCTCTCCGTCTTCTCTGCCGCGGCAGAGGTGTAGCGGACGAAAGGTAATGGTCCCGGTAATATTGGTGCTGTGTGTGGGGCCCGAGCTGCACTACTAGTAATTGATTGGTCATACCCCCCGTGCCACATTACTCCTTCAAACTTCACTTCTCCCGGCTCCTTTTCTGCGGCCTCTTCTACAACCGCGCTTCCTTGAGCCCGACAGTGTGCTATCGATTTCGCTATCACGGAGGTAGGTTAGGTACTTACCGAGATACGTATTCTCGGAATGATATAACAGAAAACAGAGATGAAACGTAAATGAAAAATTTCTTAATGGGTCGATTGATGACGCAGGAAAAAGAAGAGTTTCTTGTAACAAGTAATATTTACAATTATCTTTCTTAGCATCATTTACTGTCACTCAACTTTAATTTATAATCGGCCGATTATTGATCTTTCTATAAAATATTCACAAGCGTCTCTCTGTGCGTGTCTTCAAAGAAAGCTGTCGTTTCGACTCAAAAAGCTAATCGTGTGCACAAGTCCGTAGATAGTTATTAAGCCATAGCGTAATTGCACAATTAATTATCACACGCATAGATGTTACTCGAGGACTTCTTTAGCGTATCTCCGAAAATGGTCAGGAAACGAGCGGCGAGAGTCCGCATCCCTCCGCGTGCGCTCACACGGGGCACATTACCGATTGTACGCGATAATTATAGAATAAATAAATTCACGTCGTGGCGGAATGCGTATAATATATCTACGTCTGCCAAATGGTACCGAGATACAGTCGTATATCACCGGGGGAGTTATAGTCCCCGCCCGGTAACTCATTGCCGGGCGTACGTCGTCGTCTCTCGCTATCCGTTTGGCTCGTATCCACCTCGTTGCTCTATGGTGCGAATCGTGCGTCACGCGAGATCGACGCCATTGAAAAATCGTGCGTGTTTATCTGGGAATTGCTGGAGATCGCGCGCGGCGAGAACATGAAAGACGGACGGGTCCTCCTACGAGAAGTCGCGAAGCGATGTTCTGACGGCAAGTCAAAGGCGGAGAATATTACAAGAAAAGAATACATAACTCGGCTTAATTACATTAATATTTCGTTATCGCGGTGTAATTTAAAGAAACGTTCGAATATTTACAGAATCATGTAAAACGGAACTAACTTGAATAAATACCTATCAGTGCCTCATATTTTTATGAATTTATGTCTTTCCTGCGATATAATCTTTAAAATAATTGTAGAAAATATCTCTTCGTTATGTAATGTTATATATAAGAATATTTTCAATAAAATATCGATCTTGACAAATGTGCAGTATAGTTGTATACTATGGGGATATAATAATAGGAAAGCATAAGAACCCGTGGAAAAGGGAAGGTAAGGCTGTGTACTTTAAGGTGTACAGATAGTAGATGATGCCGTCGGTGTGTCGGCGCCATACGTCTTACCGCTCAGGCATCGCGGTAATATAGAAATTCAATCGTTCTGGCAATTATGCGTTGCGGCTGTTATTATGGTCCCTCTCCGACCGTTCGTCCCTACCTCGACCGCGTATGTTGCGTACGTAATATTTTATTAGCTTTGTTTACGACTCACGAGTGTGCCTTAACACGACTGCCTCTCGAGCTGTTTCTTTAAGTGTTCATATGCATTTCACTCGATCACTTTTTAGGTACAAGCTCGATCTTTCGATCTTTGTATGTGAGACAGTAATTTATAATATTCGTACAAAAAAGCATAAAATATTAAATTTACAGATATTTGATTATTAAGGTAACATTCCGACTTGTTTCGCAAAGTATTTAAAAAATCGAACAAGTGTCTAAGAAATGTATGTCAATGAGAACCGCTGCGAGTAACAGTAGTGTAGAGGCAATAAGTGCAGCGAAGTCATAATGCAACATATAGTTACATACGAGCCAGCGCGGTGAAGATCAAAGGTTTCATGGACCGTAGACCGCGTTGCCGGTCGCGCGGTGAAGGGTTAAAGTCGGGCCATTGATAGCTCAATAAGATAGCCGACCATTTATCCGGGACACACCCTTGGGCGAGTTCCAGGGGGTGGTTACGGGGTGCAGAATGGAGATAGCTACGCGGAATTCTTCCTGGCTCATTGTAAGGCGTCGATACCATGTAATCATCCTCGCAGAGTCCCCGGTTCGTTACGGGGCTCAACCGCGTCCATGGGAAAAACACACATAAGATTGCACGTGTGCGTGCGATGCGTTCGCGCGAAATGATCGCGCGCTCGACGATGGGTTGCGCGAAACGGATAATTAAATGTATGCTTTTGGACTGACATATAATAACAATCACTTTGGTACCATAAAACGATCTGTACCGTCGAAATATCGCGTTTGAATCTTCGCGTATACTGATCATACATACGATTTGCAGCGAAATAAGCATGAGGAAACAACAAGATGCCGCAAAATTTTGTAGGTGGTGTTAATTCAATCTAGCAACAACAATCCTCTGGAAAGTATTCATAAATCTTTGCACGTAATCGCGGCCCCGCGCCAAGCGGGGCTTCTGAAGTTGGAGCTGGCTCGGGGACATTATGGTCGGTCGATACATATTTCACCGTCGGGATAGGATGTCCAGACCGAAGCGGAGCAGAGCTCGCAGGAGTCTCGTTTGCGATACGCCACCCGCAAAATAATTTTTGTATCAAAAGGAATAGCGAATGAAATAACGCTTGCGATCTTATCTCCGCTACGTCAGGTATTTTGTCCGTGCCCTCCCGCATCAAAGGTTACGACCAAACCCCAACGATCCCCGCGACTGATGATCAAACATAAATACGCTAGTGTGCGCGCGTATGCACGTACGAGCGTGCACGCGCGTGTGCGCGTCCAGTAGCATCGGAGATCCATGCTTCGTGCGTGGGGTACGTCCATCTCACCGTGGACGTTCACAATAGCTTCTGTTTAGAGTACTTACGCTGAAGGGGAGTCGCTGGGTAACCCAAGTCAGCCATCTTACGTCGAATAAATCATCGCCAAGACGTAGGAGATATCATTGAACCGGTTGACGGAGAGCGGCGTCGCGCCTAATGCAACGGGTGTCGAGAGAACATCCGTACGTGGTACCTCGTATGATAACATTTGTCATACGTTATTCGACGCGAGAGACGTCACGTTTCTTCTTATATTGTTTCTTGCAAGTTTTAAAAACGATCATACGATGGCAACCAGTAATAAGTTAGCGATTATCGACGCGCGTTACCGTAAAAAAAAATGCAAATCACAAACACAATGGAAGCAAAAGATTGAACATTTTTCCATAATTTAATCGATAATGCTCGATAAAATATGAAGAATACACGGGGTATGTTTCAAAGAATGGCGTTACGATACGTGGATAGTATCGCGTATCAATCAGATGCCCGAGAGCCACATTGTCTTACGCGTCAGTCGGATAAAGGGGCGCCTGGTCCGCGTGCTCCACAGGCCTTGAGGCCTCGAGAATGCCCGGGAGCTCAGGACCACCCGGACAGAACCTATATGCCCGACGGGGATCTTATTGACTCGATACCAGTCTGCTGAATCGTATCCACGTCCTCGAGTCAAGTGTCTTACCCGACACCTTGTCGAACTTTGGGCCCGCGGAAAAACCGGAGAACAAAGTCGTGATTCAACCTTTCCATCAAGCGTAGCAAGAAATATTATTTGTAACGTCTTGTCTACTGTAAAAATTATAGAAGTCTTTTCTTCAAAATGTATATGTAGATATAAATACACAGTATTCGTTTCATAAAAATCCTACTTGATAAATACATCCGAATTAATTATATTTAATCAAATTATTTAAGTGTGTCTATAATAAATTTTTTCTTCTTTCATACGCGCAAAAAAGGTTACGAGAATATTTTATACTTTTTATTAAACTATTGAAGCATTAATTTGTTAAGTAAATATATTGCATACATATTGCAAAAAGATTAGAGTATTTAAAGATATAATTTTTAATCATATATCATCATAATCATTTTAATCATTGCAATTCGCTAATAAATATTGATTTTGAGTTAAAATAAGAAACATTCGTGTATTAGTGATTCCGCTTCTGAGTATTTCGATTCTAAAAAGTTCGAACCGGAAGTCTGAAGAGGTTTTTTTCGATGCCTTATCCACGATAATAACTTCTTATGATGAATATAGGGATGACCGACCGGTTGGCCATCTCCTTCGGTCAAAAGTTCTTCGTCGACAGACGAGGGTGCGGAGGGAAAGGGCGGAGAGAGGGATAAAGGGGGCCCGGAGGGGCTTCTCTCGTGAGGACTGAGTACACAGTAGCAGACTTCTCATATAATGCGATATAATCACCTGGCATGACTACACACTATCTGATCCACATGCACATGAGAGGCCTGTGCGCGCGCGAGCGCGCGCGTGCATGTGAACAGAAATCACTGGTAGAGCCCACATTTGAATCCCAGGTGATCATTACTCACTGCTCCTGATATTACTTCAATTCAATCAGTGTCTCGCCGGCGCGATGGCTACCACAGGTAGGCGCGCTTACACACGGCGCGCCGATATTTATATTCAAACGTATCGTAAGCGCGCACACCTACGATCACCTACGCGCGCGGCGCGGCGCGGCCCGCGGTACATTACACGCGTGTATAAGCGCGAATGATGAATAGATTCGGCCGTCGGTGGAATGCGGTTCTGCGTGCATTCGACGATTATTGGTCGATTTTTCCGAACCGGCTCGGCACGAAGCCCCGGCCGCGGTCGTTGCGAGCGCGTTGATTCGGCGATCCGCGATCCGCGATCCGCGAGGTTCACCGTGATGAGATGCTGCTTCGTATTTACATACGATCAGCCGCGCGGCTGCGCCGCTTTACGACACCTTCCTCCGTCCGTTTTCCCGAAGATGCATAAGCGCCGTGACGGCTAAGTGCCAGCGAGACGGCCGGGCGGATAGCAGCGGCTGCATCCCGCAGGCATCGCCAAGGACGGCGGATTCCCTATGCACCGCTTCTCCCTCATAAGAGAAGATGAAGAAGAAAAGGAGGAGTAGGCGGAGTGCGCAGCGTACGTGGGTATCCGAGTTGAAGGGACTATCGTAGTAGATAATTCAGCGCGTATCTCGGTAGCCGCTTGCGTCCCTGCGGCGGCACGTTGCGTCGGCTATCACAAAGACAAACCTCTGATGCGGTATACCGGAGCGTTCCGCATCGCACACAATCATCCCACATGTCGTGTAGAAACACGCAAGACTACTGCACGAGCTACTGGTAGAGAAAGAGAGAGAGCCGAGTGTAGAATGACAAGAAAGAATAAGTGGGAGAGAGGACGCAACAGGAGAGGTAGAAAAGATGAGAGAGAAAGAGAAACAGAGAGAGAGAAAGGGGGGGAGAGAAGAAGAGAGAGGAGACGAGGTAGCAAAGTCGAACAACAAGAGTCGAGATTGCTGACGGCCCGCGAGAGGTTGGCGCCATCGCGTGATTACCAATTTGGAATTACCCACTCGCTACGCCGAGGGATGATGCGAAGGAGGAGGACGGATTATCGAGGAAAGGACGCGATCTCATCCTGGACTTTATATCTCCCGGCCGCTCGCTTTCATGGCAAAACGAAGTGCATTATTATAGCTATTAACGTACGACGATCCATCAAATGAGAACTTGCGATTGTTCTAACCGATGGCAAATTCCATTCGTAAAACCTAGAGAATCCGATTTAAACCGATCGCAGAATTCGAGCTGACTTAAGTCCGCGATAAAGTGGCCAACCGCGAGCTGATTATCGCGGCGGACGTTTTGCGAGGAGTTTTCTCGGCGAGCCTGGATAAAATCGATAGATATCTGAAGAAGGAAGCTCGGCAGCCGAGATGGTGAAGGTGAAATAGAGTCCACGGATTACGAGGTCACAAGAGATCCTTCCGCGTGCATCCGCGGTAAGTCGCCGTCTCGCGATGCTGCAACTGGCTGGATTCTCGCGTCCCAGACATATTGCACCGTGCTCCTGGGCAACGTTAATCGATGTTCCCTCTGTCAGTGACGAATGGGCGTAATCGGTAGAACCGAAACGGACCGTGTGAATTCCCCGTCGAGCACAAAACCGACCTGCCGCCCTCCCATTCCCACTATCTCCGTCGTGCAACCCCCCTTTTACCTCTTTGTCTCGCGTCTCGGCCCATCACATAGAAACAGAAAGCAATCATGCTTATGGACCACAACGGTCGATCAATTACTTGAAATCATTAAACATGCATTCGCTTATATGTAAGTATATTAGAAATATTTGGCAATATTTGTTATTATATTGTTGTAGAAAATGCGGAAACATTATATTATTTATTTAATAAAAAAGGATATAATGATTTAGTGCTTTGTTCATCGACATTTCGCATTCGGCGTCTTCAGATATCTAAGATGTTTTATCCGCCGCGACCGGACAACAATAAATTCTGCGGTAAGGACTACGGCTAGCATATTATAAGCGGTCAAATAATCAAAATTACAAGGTTTGCCTGATGATGTTCTCTCAGACATCACCAGAAATAATCTCAACTCCGCTCGGTGATGCTGATTTTCATTCGTGATTGGTAAAGTAAATACACTGAAAATTCACTTGGACGAGTTCTTCTACGATTCGTTCCCAGATTCGTTCTAAGATTATATTATGCGAGAATATTGTGGCAAAATCGCACTTAACGTTGATATTTGGGAAAACGAAATATAAATCCAACAATTTTTAATATTTATCTATCAAAGTTTAAAATTTTCAAATGGCAATTACCCTTTAATTACTTTATGATTTTAGCTTTTTGATACTTAAATTGCTATTTTCATTTAAATCATTTTCTATAATATACGTTTATTATGAAAATTCACGTGAGGCAAATTGAATCGCTACATTTGCAGAACAAAATGTCAGATGTAACGAGTGCAAATGAGATTCGATAGCAGCATAATATTTTAACTGTCGTATATATGTGTACACACATATACATGTATACATATATATCCTCTTTTAATAATCTCTTTAAGATCGACCAGGCTAAATTATCGAGATATACACAATGGTGTGCCTGAAGCTGCGTGGGTAGAGAAATCAAGTTATTATGTGTCGCTTCGGGATCTTTGGTACGCGACGTTGTGATCCGTGTCTTCGTTGTTCTCTTTCTACTTTTACTTCAATTTTTTTTTCTTTTCGAATCGAGCACGAAGCGAACGACAACGGCAGATTGTTCCTGTCATTCCCACTAGGCGACAGTTCCCGGCGATCATCCGGGATACCGTGAATGGGCGATGCAATTTCCTCAGACGTCTTCCGAGGCTATACCGCCGGAAAAACTCCGTGAAATCTCCGAGCGACGCGCGCTCGACTTGGCGGATAATTGAATTTTAATTTTGTGATTCCTGTCGCGCGGTCGACATCAATCCTCGAGATATCGGATCTCGGTCATGTTCGTCACAGCTCTTTAACATATTTTGTCTGTCATACTGCGCTTGTAAAATACAAATTAAAGATGTTGATCTCAAATCGCTGATTGGGTTAATATTTTTTTACGCAACCTTTATTTTGTAAGCATTTAATGTTTATCGTAAGTAATAATTTTATTATTTTGGTATCGAAGGTATTGAACAAGCTAATGACTGCTCCCCGTTACAGTTAACTTAGTGGTCTCTGGTGATCGTTGTGTTTATATTTCGTTACGTTTAATCGCGTCCAGGGAAAAAAAGGGAGGAGAACAATGCGAATTATGATATTTGTTCGTTCGCCGCTCGGAGAAGTCCCTGGGGTGAGCAGCTTCTGGGACCGGGTTCGACCTTGAATTTATCTGCGCAAATCTGTATAGCGGGATGAATAATTATTGAATGCGTGTAACATAAATATGATACGTTACACGAGAACTGGTTATGTACGTAAATGCTGGTACTGGTTTAAGGTGCATTCACATTGAATATTCATAATTTCTTTTTAATCTTCTATAAGAGTATATTCAAGTTATTATTACATGCCTCATTATAGAATTTCGAAATTTTATTGCAACGCTTAAATTAATTTTAGAAAGAAATTTGTTATTAATATATTTATCTATGAGATGTACTTTTAGTCTATTAATTCTGTTAATAAACTTCTCAACTATGCTAATAGATTTCTAGATTTATTTACTCGATAGAGACTTTTGCTTGCATAATGCATACACACAAAGAGAAAGAAAGGAATCTAAGAAGACGCGCTCCTACACGCGCATACGTGGTGTCGAAAATATTTATAGTCGCGGACGAGGAAAGCCATAGAGGGTGAAAGACGTGGTAGGCAAGGGGATGGATGACGAAGTTCGGCGGTTCGTATATCAGAGATTCGTGGATTTTAATCAACCGCCGATCTGACGGTGGGTTCCGACGGAATTAGCCTTAGCTGAAGCTGAGATGGTGCTGAGGCGCCACGGGGGTTCGACACGTACAACAACTGCCCGTGGGACGCGCGGGGTGCGCGAGTATAGGACGCGCGAGGTGTAGGTTTCTACCTGGCTCGGCAGCAACTCCCTTTAACACATTCCCCTCCCCTCTTGTCACCCCTTCCGGCGCGCTTCAGCTCCCTTTCGAATTCGCCGATTTTATGGGCCACCTTCGACGTTTAATGAAGGAACTTTACGAGGCGGGATTTTGTTTTAAAGAGTGTAGCGGCCTCGTCGATAATTTTCGCATAACGACGAGGCACCATCGCGCATCGTCCCCTATCTTGAGTGCACTGGGAATCTCAGATAAGATACTCGCAATCATTTTTGGTTGTGTCAAGCTAATAAAAGTTGCAGAAACGACACTGTAACGCAAGAGGACACTTGAGGGAGAATTTTTAATAGAAAGAGAAAAGATTGGAGTAGGATCTTGAGAATCTTGGAACGAAAGTTGACATCTAAATAAATAATTACATTTTTATATTACAAATAAAGAAACTTCAATTGATCACGTAAATAAGGAACGCAGATGGGGTACTCTAAAACGTTTGATCTAACTGGATACATAGATGAATTTATTAGCATTCCACCCGTTCCATTACCTTCGCTCAATCACTAATTACTCTGATTCCACGAGATCGAGGCTTTTCCGGAGTTTACCGCGCAGTAATAGCCTTTCTATTAATAATTCCACGCCGATTTAATTAAAATTCAATTAATCAGCCGTGGGCGGCTGCCTTCGGTTCGCCGCCGTCGACGCCGCCACCCCGCGAAGTAAGTTGCGAAATGAAATTTTAATCTGTTCCGTATTAGTTATGGATTTATGTTTGTTACGACGTGTTTGTTATTCGGCCGTTCGTCGAATACGCACGGATACCTGAGACCGCTTCTACCGTCGAGGCGAAGAGGCGGACGAGGAAGAAGAGTGCGGAGGATAAAGAAGAGGGAGAGAGAGGAGAAGAGAGACGCCGGGATACATCCCACCCGCTGACGCCACCCGTAGTATCGAGCGGACAAACAAATTGTCTTGTTTTAAAGGCAGCGAGAACAAAACAAGCGTGGAGAGGAGCCTGCTCGCTTACCCGGCACGGTTGCCGGCTTCTCCGTCGTTCATGGTGGCTGCTGATATTTAATACACAATTCTTTACTGCATATTCATCGTATTGGCGCGGAAACCACGGGGGCGCGGCGAGTCGTGTTCTTGGGTAGGTAGACTTACACGGTGTCCGCGGCCGTAAATATATCCCCGCATCGATATTTTAACGCAGAAGCGAGACCAGCAGAATGAAAAAAGGAAACGATCGACGGAGGTCAAGCGAATGCTCGAGTCTTCTGCGCAAGCATTAGGTGAATGCTTATCCTTGAACAGTGCCCCTCGCGATCGATGTTATCGTGCCCCTTTGCAATAAGGACGCTACAATCAATATGATATGAAACGTAAAACGTGGAAAAGCGCACGTTGAGAATAAATGCAGATATCGTTCGCTAACATATTCAATGATTGTGGAAACGTATCTGGCGTAATATTACAGCAAAAGAGTACTGTAAAATAGACAAATAAGAATAACTAAGCGTCACTACGAACAAAGATTGCAATATCGTTTAACATATAGAGAAAAACAACTCGTTAGCTCTTTAATATTTTCGAAGGTCTTGTCGGTTAACTTGCTCAATGATTCGAAATATTTTACTTGTAAATTCCCGTAAAGTCGTCATTTATCACGGACGGGTGAACTCGATGCGGGAATGGCTTCTATTTAGCAGCTGTCCATAGGTAAGTGCCCCCTTAACAATGCGCACGATAACGGTAGACGAAGCCGACCACCTTCCCCTCGTCCCTTACGAATCACGATGTTCGGTTGGGTGGAGGTGTTCCGGCGATGGTGATAACACGGCTCGATCCATCACTGCCTGGAACGGTGGTCGAAGGTGGTCGGTGGGGTAGTCGAAGAGAGGTAGTCGAAGGGTGGTTTAAGGCGGACGAATGTATAACGCGTGCGTGAGACTGGACGCAAGCGTCTGCTCAGATTGCCGTGCCTCCTTAGAGTGTATAGGTCACCATACAGGATGTCTATAAATTGCCATACGAACCCTGCAGCAATGATATTTCACGTGAGAAAAAGCAATATAATTTTTTTTCTACCAGAATTTTTTGATCGCACGATAATTCTTTCGTGGCTTTTTAATTATACGTATCTGTAATTAAATGTTAATGTAAAATCCATCTTAAATTAAGCGAAGAATAAGCTCTTGTTATTTATATGTAACCTAAAGCTTGTAAGCTCACGTAAACTCCTTAGTTTCCTTTCCGGCATAAGAAATATTGCTGTATGAAATTTATGCAATAATTTAGCAACACCCTGTAGAATATAGACGTGTGTACGCTATGCAAGTAACGAGCACCAATATTGTATAAGTAACGCAGCGAGTATATCGTAGTAATCGATATCTCGAGTGTGGCCTCGACCCAAAGTCAAAAACCGATTCAGCATTTGATAATCTTTATGGCGCAATATAACGCTTCTTGAGATCGGAGATTGAGTGCGACCGCTTCGGAAAAGTAAAACTAAACATGCCATTTTTGTACAAAACAAAAAACATTATTACGTTATTAATAAACGTATACGTTGTTTTATTGCAAAATAAGATCAGTAAAATTGTTACTATCAGAATTAAAATTATTATATTTTATAACTATTTTTTGTAGCAAACAAAAATATACATTTTTATATATGTACATACACACACGTATGTTGATATCTGCGTTTAAAAATGAAGTGGATTTAGAACACGAAGATTAATTCACATCTACGATTTTCACGCCGGATACCTCATGGGGTGCGCATAATCAGGGTGACTAAGAAAAACCGGCCGGGAGCCGGACGTGTATCTCGACAAGGCTTTTTAACACCGTGCAGGCGAAACAGCATGCAAACCAGACCATTTCTATTCGCGAAATTATTTTTTACGAGCGCATAGTTCGTCAGACAGGGAGAGAGAAAGAGAGAGGAAAGCGTCGCTGCCGATCGTCCGCGATCGTCCGCGATCGCGCGACACCTCGATCACGCGTTATCGTGTACGTGACAGTACGTGCACGACAAATCCGTGCAATAACCTCGCGCCTCGGCGTCGTGTAAAATGTGCAAATGTAGGCAACCGACACGAATCGGTACGCAAACCGGTTGAGTTACAACCACCGCCGGTTATAAAGTACGAGGAGAGACGTTGCGACGTGGGGTTAAAGTCGAGTAGCGACGGTCGCCGGCGCGGCGGAGCGAGCGGAGGCCGGCAAAGGCCGGCGGGGACAGAGGGTACTGAGGGGATGGCCACCGAGAAGGGGGTAAACCCTACGGGGAAATATCTCCGAGCCACGCAACTTTTAATATCGAAGGGTGTTTTCTCACCTTCAGCATAACATTAGGCGGCGGGTTTTAAACTTAAAGGTCACGGGTTTCGAAGCCCACCTAGAGCCGATATGCTAATGGTGTCATATACAGCTGCGCGTAGCCGGGCTGATAACTCAGCTGCGGTTCGTGGGATGCCTTCAGCCTCCCGACTGCAGTACGTGAATTTAAATTAACGACGTTGACTTCGCGCAGCGGGATAAATTGGCAAATAGATAAATATATACCGAATTAAAGCGACTTATTTTGCAATTACCAATGTGTGTCTTACTTACAACTTACATGTTATTTACAAGTTGCAGCGTGCGTCAAATTAGTATAATAAAAAGAGAAAATCAGTTGTACCTTGGTTGTAATGATCTGAGTCGCAAATATGCAAGTTATTTAACATTATCAAAAATATATAATACATGTAATTTTCGAATCAATTTACACAATAAGGTACAGATCTGTCTTAAAGTCATTATTAAAACATACATTATAGCAGTTTATGGTAAATACAAAACAAATCAAAAGCGCAAATGCAACTATTTATAAAGAGTTGAGGATCATAAGTAGCTTTTTAATACAGTTTTAATACGGATTCTCAAGATAGGTAATGTTAATGTTCGATCTCATAATTAAAAACAGCACACGAGTTCGCGCGATAAAGGTGCACACGGTGGCGGCGCGATGACCTATTAAGAAAAATCGACATTTCTAGTGAAGTGGCGGTGCTACCAGTCGACTTTCCCCTCCGTCTCCATCCGTTTTCTTTCCAGTCTTCGCGACTGTTTCTCGTCCTGCCGTTGCATGCCGCGCAGCTAATCTCAAATAAAGTTTATGCACTGCAACCGTATACGCCACGACATTTACGCCTATTAATAGCGACGGCTATGAGTGTATGTCGCGGATCGGCTGTACAAACAAACGGACTGGTAACCCCGACCCCATATGTTAGTCTTGCAGAAGTACGTGAAAATAAACTAGGCACTCTCCAGTCGTAACGCGATTTGGATTGTCTATTAACGTCCGACGGGAAACGTGTAATTCGTCGCCGAGTGTTTTCGAAGTAACTCGAGCGAGCCACAAGGAAAAGTGATTATGGTAAAGGCGCGGTGAAAAGATCACTTTGCGGAGAATGGTAATAATCGTGAGTTGACAAACTCGTTGACACATCTATTTGTTGAAATTTGATAAATTTGATGGAAGAGAAATTGTCGAGTAACACTCGACAATTTAAAGAGTGAAAAAATGTAGCTGGAATTTTGTGAGCAGAGTTTTGCAATCTCATCTGATGATTAAAAATTTATTTAGTATCGAAGCATGGTAAGAATTTAATAAACCCTACATCCACATTTTCACATAATTTTAAAATCTTGCATACAAAATCTTGCTTCAGAAGAATTATCATGTATCTTAGCTATTTATATCAATGCATCATTATTTGTCGATTCACACAGTCTTTCCGGTGGATCAAATAAAAAAATTCTGTCCAAAAGCAAAACGCGGCCCTTCTACCGCTAAATTTGTCACCACGCACGCGTGAATCCTTTCAGGCAAGCTTATAGCGCCCAACGATTGATTTACATGAAGTGACTGTGCAAATTTATGGTGCTTATTTGTATGCAAGAGGCGATAATTAAAAAATCTGATGCTCGGGTCAAGGCCCCCAAGGGTACGGCGGTGGAAAAAAAATGCATAAAGAAGAAAAGATCGAAGGAGAGAGAGAAAGGAAAAAAAGGAAGGATGCACCGATAGGAGGGGGGGAACAAGTCCTGGGCCAATTAGGCGCGATCGAAGGGCACCGGTAATTACGAACCCCCCGGTGACTACGTATATACGCCGATGGGATATTCGTTTCCGCGTGCCACTTTAAATCAGATATCGCACGGATAATGACATCGTGTGTATGCGCCTGGGGAATCTTTATACGTTCCTTGTCGTAAAGGAGGAATGAATAAGACAACGACCGTTGATTGAAATCGCGATATTTATTAATTAACACAAAAAAATCTCGACAATCGCAACAGGAATATTTCAAACATCGCTACAGCGAATAAATCTTTCAAGGGTATTAAATAACAATTCACACAGAATCACAAGGACGTCACAATTTCCTCGCAAATGCAAATTTGTACGTTCAGAGACAATATTCAACGGGTGACATTTCTGTTATACATTTATTATTTCGGCAAAAATATTAAACATGAATTGTTATCGTCCATGGATAAAAAAATGAATTAATTTGATATGCACGCGCATAGATTTGGAACAAGCGAGCATATTTCCCGCGGAAAACGCTTTTCACGAGATGACTATACATGCGTGTCAATTAGTTAAAGGTACGTACATGTGTACCGCCGTGGAGTCTGCCACTCCTAAAATTCATCAACTATTTAATTCTAATTTCCTTCCCTCTGGGAACTTACGTTTTCCTCTTCTCCTTCCGCCTCGTTCTGGCTGCCGGGGAGAAGGTGTGAGTGAATCATAAGGGTAGTGCCCTACTACTATTCCTCCGTGTTACTCTCTATTCAAGATAGAATACAGGATACATATTCTCCTCTCGTCAATCTTTGACTTCCGACTGAGAAACACCCTCGACTTATTCGTGCTCAAAATTTCGCGATGTGTGCCTGAACGTAAGATTTATTTCTCTCGCGTAATAATAATTAGATGCTTTTGCTACTGTAGTATCCGTGTCGTATTTAATCATAAATATATGTAAAAACGTATATGTCTCTCGTGTCAAGAAAATTACACATTAAGTAAATAATAATTTTTTCGCCCGCCAAGTAAAATTCGATTTATCAAATCCTCGCGCACACTAAGCATATACATACACACTCCCCCAACCGTTCTCCGACACACATAACTCCTGGACCCACCGTTGCACTTTAGGTACATGCACAAGACTATGCACCCCGTCTATAATAAAGTAGCGGTGTGCTTCGTGATACACCGTATATATGTATAACGTCGGGCAATCCGTCGTGGCACGGAAACCGGGACTGTAAGTAATTAGGAGCCGGGTGTGGATTGAGCTAAGGCAAATATCACGGACCCGCTCGCGTATTCGCGAATACATGCACGAATGCGTTTCGGCGGCGCGGACGCGGTATGGACCAAGCTCAGGCTGCATATTTACATGTGTACACATAAGTAGGTACACGTGTACGCGTATAAGTGCCCGGGAACGCATAATTGCATACATATATTCGGCTTGACTTAATCGTCGACCGGAGCATTATACAACTAATTCCGTCCGTGTGTGTCGCGCGCTATAGAGATTTCCTTGACAAATAGGAGCGCTCTTTTGGCGTCGTGTACCACTTTTTACGCGCATTAAAATTAATTTACAGATTCATAAAAAAGAAAATTTGCGCGTATCACGTACCGAAATATTCTTAGCCTTTGCGATATATCCCCTGCTCATTGCGAGGCAAATTCAGCCAAGCATGTCACGCAAATATCCGCGCGCACAAGCGACGACTACGCATTTCGCATTCACGTGTATCTCTCTCTGTATGTATTAAATATTAGCCTATCCCAGTTTCCTTTTTCTCTCCTCTCCCATTCGACTTCGCCTACAGTCGACGGCTGTGCTCGCATTATCGATATTAAAGGAAGATACCCGTCTGAAGCGTACCTGACCGTGTCGCGTCGAGAGGATTAATTAACTCGAGCGCACGACATCGGGAGTGGAAACGTGGCTTTTGTTCCCTCTCTCCGTCCATTCCGATGGTTACTCGCCGGCTTCCGTTCTACCGCGGCGGTAGCGGCGGCAGCGACGTGTGTCTCGTGAAATTCTGTCGCGATTTTCAGGACGGCGAACGCACCGCGCCGCGCCGCGCCGGTTCGATATTCAGGAGCCAACCCGACCGCGCGCGAGAACTGCTCGCGTGAAAGAGGTCGGCGAATAAACCGGAGAAGATAGAGGCAGATTTATTGTTCCCCGGGACAAAGTCTCTTAAGAGCATCCTAAAATATTGCGATACTCGTTTCCCGCGAATAGTCCGGAAGCCGAAATACCCATATCGTTTTACGGTGCCGCGTTCGTTTCTACATTTTCCTGATAAAGTCGCTGCGCCGGATGAGCCTGACGAGCATCTCTATCTGTTTTGGTTCGTCGAAAATACTACTGAGATCAACGATACATATTTTACTCTACTTCGTAAACATAAAAAAAACTTTTTTTAAGATGATATTAACACGCTTTGTTTGTTGTCGAATCCGTTATATTTGTTAAGAAGCTTCAGATGTCCATTCTACGAATGTTCAAACGTAAATCAGCATTTATTCGATAAATCATAGATACTCATATGTGCATAAGAATATTTAATTATCTTAAGTACCTGCTGGTATGTCGCCGCGCTGACAGATAAAAATAATGAAAGAGAGCAAATTGAAACGTCACGGGAAAGAAAATTAGATGGGGACTGGGCCGAGAGATTCGTGCGCAAACCGCGTTGTTTTCAGGAGAACGGAAGATGGACCAATCGAGATAATGAGATAGCGATGTGCTGCCGATTCTCCGAGGGTTTGGGTGTGACTAGTTCCCCGAGCGAAGATAAAGAGTGGAGCGAATAGAGGGAAACATCGGACGGAAAAGAGAGGATACCGGCGATGGAAACCGGCGTGCCGGAGAGAACGCAGCGGGCAAAGGCAGAAGGGCGACTCAAAGAGGACTCTGGGCGAAGGATGCGGGAGGGAGAGAATACCAGAGGCATTATCCTTTAATCAAATACATTACACAGAATTTATCGCGGCCCGTGAATTAATTAAATGCCGAAGGATAAATTCTCGCCGCTCTAAAGCTGAGTGCCTACATGAAATTTAACATTCAATAAAATAAATCGCACCCGTCCTCCGCCACCCTCCCTCCCTCCCTCCCGCCCTCCCATCCTCACGAATCGTTCGCCCGCGCTTCTCGTCCCTGCTGAAACCTCGGCCACCCTTCCGTGGCCGTGCTTCGCGTACGTCTTTCTCAGCGTCCCCTGGTTATTATATCGCTCGGTAAATCACTATATCGGCGAGAAACATGGAAATTCATTAGGGTATACGGCCGTCAATTATAGAACGCGGCTCCACATATACGCGGTAGTTTTTTCCACCGGGCTTTCCTCCCACTCAAGTGAGACTAACGAAAATTGATAATGTTTTACATTATCGCGTCTACAATTTATTTTTATTTAAATGACTTTTTAAAATCGCAGGTAATACAAGATGCATGGAACTAGAAAATATTTTAGTTTGATTTATCGCACAGTATCACGAAAGACATAAAAATATCGCGTATATCATGCAGTCGTGCCGTAAAAGGTGTTAAATCCGTTGAATTATATAGGAACAGTAAGATATTTAAATCAACACGAAAAAAGGAAATATACGCGCAGGACAAGTAGTCTTATGGCGCGCGTACACGTAGCGTTGCAGTATCTTTGCGGAAGCGTTACTACGACACGTAGACTTGCATTGTCAGTTGAACGACTTTTGCATGTGACCGGCCAGTTCCGCCGGTCAAGTTTACAATTGCACGACAGAAAAAAAGGAAGAGGTTGGAGCTGGTTAAACAGAGAATACGACGGCACGAATGGACTGCGATCAACGCCTACGCTGTTTTTTCCTTTTTAAAATCGTAACTAGTTCGTGACTTCAAACGACCTATATATATCCTGCGAAGGATTGCATATACATATATTTAACCTTTATCGCATTACCTGTTTTCTGCCAGTGTATTGTAATAATTATTGATGCGGGAATAAAAGTCAGAATTTATGCAAATATATAGAAAATCATAAAAAATTAAGAATCTCTCGGAGAGAAAGAGAGAGAGAGAGAGAGAGGGAGAGACATCTTACAGTTTTTATCTACATTATTATTGTAACTTCCATTATTTGATTAATCTGATAATTATGGATTTTAACGATACGATGTGTATTTTGTCTACTAAGAATATTCAGATGAAATAATCCTCTTTTATACCTAATAAAATTGTTTTATTGTTATCTAAACCTTGATATGGATAGATATTTGATATCTATATATGAGTTAAAAAAAGAAAAGAAAATTTTGTTACAAGTACATGCATGATATCTCCTATCGACTTCGATATGTAGGCTTACTTAATTTTATGAGCACACACACATCCGGGGTTCTAAGGTCAAATTATCAGCATGGCTCGCGTGCTACGCGGGGTCGACAAAACAATCAGCTTCGTGTAGCACCACACGCGGAAGGTGGAATAGAGGGTGGTCCGACGTAGCGGCGATTGCTGCTGGAGGGTAAAGGAGGGTGCGGAAGACGGAAAGAGAACGCCGGTGGGCGACGTTACTCGTCGGGGGTTGCCACTGCGCGAGGGCATGAAAACACTGGCTCCTACATCCATCATTGTTCCTCGGCTGAAGACTGATAGGGCGCCATTATCTTCGAACTCATTACGATCCCCTATTGATAAAAGTACGATTACGCCGCGGGGTTAATCCGGGCTGGCCCCGACCTCCAATTCGGAAATTGGAATTTCTGGCTCTGCCAAGAGGACGTCAGGTCGCTTGAGAGATTCTCGTACCGAGTTTCGAGCGTCGGGCTATATCGACTACCTTTGCTTTCGCGCGATTCCGATCTTTTCTTTAGATACTGCCCCTTTTTTATGTTCCTCTGTAAATCACGGCTCGGAACGCGATGCATACCGTAATTACGTGGTTGCCGATTAGAAAATGCAGATTGGAGAAATGCGAGTGCTTAAAATAGTTCTTTAAATAACTGACCACTACCTACTATGATTTTAGATCCCGTACGCGATTTTAGAGCTATTTGTGAGTTCTGTTTTCCAAAGCTCCAATTTAAAAGTCAAATCTTTCGGCAGTAAAAGCAAAGGAAAATATTAGTACGTAATAACATGGTTAAATCTTTTTGCGTCACTTGTAAGTTTTACGTAAAATTGTTTTTTTCTGTTAAAAATACCTATTTTTAGTTCTATAAGTCTGTTCTAACAACGAGATGCTTTTTAAAAGAAAATCTATAAAAATTCTACAATTGCCAAAAATCTAGTTGTAAATTATAATAATAATATACTCTCAGACTGTTAACTGAAAATTGAAACTGCATTAAATTTCTTTTAATAATAATCTTTTTTACGTTACTTCAAACGCAAATAAACGGTGTGCAAGAATTTCCTTGTCTTCGGATTAATTTCGTGATCGGATCTCGTTTACTTTTCGTGACGACTTTCGATTTCTTCCACGGCTTGTTCTCTTTCTTTTCTTTATTTCATAGCTTGCCCTTTCGTTCGTTCGCTTCTTCTTTTCGGTTGGAATCGAGTTTCGCCCCGCGATGCGCATTTGGCGGTGCCTCTATTAAGTTTATGACACGACTTCGAGTAGGTTCCGATGTTTGAGAGATAACAACCGCGGGCTTTACGACGTCGTCGCCGGGTGAAGAAATAACGGGCGATGTGAATGAAAATTAACGATAATCTCCCCGGCATTCCTTTAATTTTATACCCACTTTTCTACGAATAAAGACGGTTCCGGCTTATGTTCTCTTAATTTACATTATTCGTTTCGATACTTTTAGTGACAAAGTTTCATTGGTCGTAGAAGGAATGTTTCTTGTACATTTATAACTTAATTTAATTTAAGATATTTGTACTTTTTTAAGAAAGTACATAAACTTAATAATTATAATACATTCAACTGTTAGAATATTTTTTAAAATAATCGTGTTAAGAGTATATATCTTTTATCTATCTTTTAATTAATGTTGAAATTTATTGTAATATTCTATTGCATCATTCGTTTTGTATTTTTGTTCGCACAACAAGTACTATTTTTACCTTCATAATAAAATTTAAAAGAAAATTTCCTTGTTCTCTATTAAAACCTGACAAGTGAATACTAACGTCTATCAGCAATTCTCTGACAAATACCGTCTGCATTGTTTCGTTACGATTCGCTTTCGTGCGTTTGTATCGAGCTCCGCTGCACAATAATTTCCGCTTGATGGGTAGACAGTCAAACCGCTGCTTTTTTTTTTACTTCCGAAGTGTAGTCAGTTCCTTCGAAACGCAGAAAGTTCCTGCTCTCGTTCAACAGCAATCGCGAGGTGTCCACGTGCAACGAATTGAAGATTCGGGGCAAATGATTGCACGACAGGAAATTACGGCGCCCCGATCGGACGCCCAAACGCACGCAACCCTTCGAGGATTTAAGGGGCGATCCTTGCGGAGTGTGGTCTCGACAGTTTCGGACGTGATTTCGATTAGATTTCCCTCTTCTTTGCGGTTTCTCTGCACCCGTAATTCACAAATGTCACCCGCCTGGGCTGTCAACTTATCGACGGACACCAACTCGATTAGAATAAAACAGTTGCGCTCATGGTGACTCAAAAGAATTATGTAGCTCTTACACTCTTCAAAGTGCTGATTCTAATTTATCTTTAACTTTAGCAATTACCTTTAATTAAATAATTACATAAATGATCATACTGTACACATGCAATTTATATATTTATGTTCTATATATATGTTCCCTATATATATATTTAAAAATATTAGCACATAATATTTAATTTGCGTTATTATTGAGAACATTATTCAAATCGCTCTTACGCAAAATCAATAATCTCGATTCAATATTCTTTCAGAATCGCTTAATTTTAAATGGGCAGCAATGTGATCGAATTCGGCCGCAAGAACCACTTTATCAATCTAATACTGACGCTCAGCCTTCCTCACGAAACGTGTTGAAGCAGGTGGCGTCTACACGTTGCACTTTTATAAAAACTCGGAAAAGGACCCGTGAAATACACACGTATACAACATGGCCTCCGCTCGTGGGCGCACATAACGTCCCCGTAGCGTCGGTTCGTTCGTAATCCCCGACTTAAACCGCGATAAAATCTCAATTTATAAGTGTCCCACGGCCGCAATATCGAAGACCGAAGGCCAGATAGGCCATTCTTACCGGAGGTGTGCGGTATCAGGGACGGTGGTATTACTCGCGAGCACGCGACTACTTAGCATGCAAATGCATGAAAGCAATAAACTACTCAATACACTGCGGGGAATTTACCACGATCGATTTAGCAGGCTCCTAAGCCCGTCGTCCTGTGGCCTGTGTTGCGTATGTATATTCCCAATTTAAACGTACGCGCGTGTGCAGTCACGTTATCCCACGCTATAACGTAAATCGTCGTTCTTAACAACGCGTTGACGGTACAGCTAGAAGGCTAGAAGTTCGTAACGTTCGAACTCATGCATGTTAGATGCTTTGATCGAGGCAATGTCCTTCGATTTTCGAGAATTATATTACGGTTATATAATTGTTTATCTTATGTGACAAGTGACACGAAATTACAAGACGTAAAAAAGATACGTAGATATGAGACAATAAAGTTCGACAATAATGAGCAAAGAATAAGTTTTTAGAAGTAAATCTGTAATGGGCAAAATCTTTTTCAAGGAACAATCTGTTATTTCAAATTCTATATTAATCGAACATACTGCGCACAATTTCATCCTGCGCCAATATTAATACTAACTCTACCAATTAGTGCAAATATCCTATTCTGACATTTAAATCTACAATATAGTTTTTTTATACATGAACGTTACATATATGAACGTTATGGGTGAGATCCATAATGTATAGATAGCAGAGCGTAGTGCCAGGGAATTCTTTCGTTGGCTCCGAGCTATTATTAATTGGAAATACATTAAAGGTAACGATCGATGAATAGATTGTGATCTGACCACTGTTAATGTACATTTAACAATTTAATGAGAGGCGTCCGCCCGCCGACCAATTATTTGACGAGTCACTGCCGAGAAACGTGACTAGCATTTTTCGTAAAACGTCGAACCTGTCCTAGGACTCTGGCCCACTACTCAAACGAATGTAAATTGAGCTATTACAACATAGAGTGGCGCCAACCATAAAAAAAATCTTGAACATACAATATAATATCGCTTTTCAAATGTCAAAATGATATAATTTCTGAAAAATAATTTGAAAATTTTAATTTAAAGTATGCTTTTTAAACTATTATATACATATATGTAATTATGTGATTATTTACATAATTATACATACGTAATTATATAATGTTTCACATTAATAATACCAAATAAAAATGTTGGTGCGGGAATAATTAGTTCTATTAATATTGTCTATAGGATTCATTAAATTATGAAACTATTCACCGATGAATAAGCAACGAATGTAGTAAGCAATTATACCGCAAACATATTAATATGTATTTCGATTAATTTTGATCTCTTTATCACTCAATCATGCTAGAACTTCATTCAGATACCATATTTCGCACGTAATACATTATTATCTTTTCAAACTTCTTTAAAATTTATATCCTAATTATGTCTAACATCGGCGCAAAATTGCGGATAATTGCAGGCTGTCTTCATTGTAACGCACAACATAATTTCTCATTGAATTGCAAAGACATTTCGAAGGGTGCGCGAGGATCTTTTACTGCATTAAAGCGAGGCGCCTAAGCGAAATAGAAAAATTTACACTATTTTCGAAGGCATTTCTCATGCGCTAGCGTAATTCATTGCCGCAGATACGAATGACGTTGCGATTTATTTCACACGATACCGTCGCGTAATTATCGCGCTTCTCCGGACTAAAACCGCATTTTAATTGGCAGTCGGAAACCGAAGGCTCTCATTCTCGAAGGATTCGCTTGAGCAACAAGCCACAAGTCCTCCCACAATCATGTCCCGAGATATTGCGAATTTCATTTTGCGCATTGAAGCCGTGGATTCCGTGGGTGTTGCAATAGTTCAAGGTGCGAGAATTTTTTACTGTAACCTTGAGCGTTCATTAAAACCCTCGTGATATTTCTAACATTATGTGGACAATTAATGCAAAAGACCTCTGATGGAATCAACGACATTAATCAAAGTCAAAGGAGCCGAGTAACGTATACCCTCGCCCTGATAACATACAAATCTGCAATCTCAAGTGGCATTTAAGAAATAAAAATGTACAAGGAAAGCTGATTACACTTAACTAATTGCTTTATATTATAGAACAACAATGTTACACTTGTGCTCTGCAATTGCAAAAAAGAAGCGTTCGAAAAAAATAACAAATATCATAACGCTAGCTAATCTTTGGAGGTGATTCTATAAATAATTTTAAATTTCAAGAAATGGTTTGTCTAACTCCATTATGAAGCAAAGTAATTACTGCAAGGCTGATGTCAGAATTAATAAGTGTAATCGAGACCCAACCACAATTCCATTTCTTATTATTCCACGAGCAGCATGGTGCTTCCTTCAAGCCACCCACAGTGGATCATCGATCGATCAAAGGCAAATCGATTCTCTATCTTACAATGCGTCCGCTCATTTTCCGTGGAGTTCACGCGGCGATAAAGACACAGTGGCTCTTATACATGTAAGATATGTAATTCCTGCAGTCTGTCTGTCGGACATTCACGCTAAAAGAATATATATATGGGGTGTCTCACTATAACGAAAGAATGTTATTAAGGATCTTATTGTCTATGCATAAGTATAGGAAATAAATTAATTACTAATATTAATTTTTCCAATAATTTTCTCGAGATATAAAAAGTAGTATTATAACGTATCAACAAGAATGGTTTCTATGGCGTAAACGTTGCAAATCCGAGCGTAACGTGAAACACCCTGTATGCACGGTGATCGGACCTCCCACTTGCGATCATCAATGATTTAGACTCGGGCCGACAATGCCAAGAATTTCCTCGTTTCCTGACTTCGTTCTCCTTTTTCTGCGCGGTTCGGCGCGGCGCTGCGCTCCAAAATTACGCCGACAAAAAACCTGCGTTCGTTTCGATTCGATCGAGGATACGCGCCCCGGTTTTTTCGTCCCTTTTGGCGCGGCTACCGAGTTATAATGACTGCATTATGACGATTGCGGTGTCAATCTTCATTTGCGGCAGCGCGAAGTCGAGTCGCTCTCACTGCGCCGCCTCGCTCGCAGCATGCACGTGCTAGTTTATTAATTAGCTGTCTTCCGATTTTTCCTTCTTTTTATCTTTGCCCGTTCATCGAGCACGCCGTGCAGAATCTCACGCATCGTTGGCTGATGCACTCGCGCTACATTTCTGCGCGCCGCGCTTATTATCGATCTCATTGTATAAGCCTTATGAATTTATGATTGCACGCTTAATTGGGAAAGTCGACAGCGTCTTCGAGAGTCTTTCCGTAATCCGCAAATTATTACGCAGATTAAGAACACGTCATCTTTTATTAATATTCATCCGGATTCGTTGCCGATCAGCTATCGTATATCACAATCGTAAGGTCTTATTTGGAGAGGGAGAAAGCTTGAAATCTTTATATCGCGCTATCATGCTGCTATAATTGGAGAAGCGTGCATTATAAAGCTACCGGGTGGCTAATTAACGATGTTAAATTATAACGAAGACGACATTTGTCGCTCGCAAATTCATTCCAATTCTCGGCTGCGCAGATTATTAGTTTTAAAGCCGTCCCCATTAATACCCACAATGTTCCACGAGTCTAGTTAGTAACTCGTTATTTCGAACACGTGTTGGCTGTAAAGACAATAATCATTATTATTATCCGCATTATTACTGAGCATGTTTTTGTTATCACCGTGCCCGGCTATACATCGTATGACGAACATTTTTATCGTTCGCGATCTTCGCCTCTACCGAGAGGGGAGTTCGGTCCGCCGCTCTACAGCGGTTTGCGTATCGCGGCTCCGCTATTTTTCACCTCTTTGAAAATTCCAGAGAGGAATTATATAATGGATTTTCACGACTGTGCGTGGAAATAAACGAAATGTCAAACTTCCGCTTGCTTTATTTTATTACGCGGCCACAATATTTTAATCTTATAAATCAGTTTCGCAAACTAAATAATGTAAATACACGCGAATATATTAGTAACATCGAAACAAATTCCCTTTCTTAAACATTCGCGCACAGATGCAGCAATAGAATTCCTAATATTGTTTGTACGAGAAAAAGGAAAGGATACATATTTACGTCTGAAATATAGAACTATGGAATACATAAGAAAGTTATCAATTAAACAGACCTAATGACATATTATTGAAGAAAGGCATCGTACTTATTGTTTCATGCTGGAGAAAGCTTAGTCGTGACACGTTCTCGATCGGATAAATCAGGACTTAAATCCCTCGCTATTAACCAAGTGAATCAGTTAGCTTGAAACTGTGCGCAGGACGATAAATTTAATGCCCACGGTCGTGTTCACGCATAGCACTGTAGATACAAGGTACGGTGATGGTAGGTAAGTGCGGCGAACGAGGCAGGCGGTACACAAACGAACGACATTAAATAGAATTGCGCCGGCGTATAAACAATCGGATCGATAATTTAAGATGGTTATCAAAACCCTTATATTAGTGCCAACCTCGCGACCGTTAATTCCTCCGCGACGCAGCGGTTCTCATTTTAACGAAAAGCTTACTTGAAGCCGCTTGTAATTAGTGCGGCTTTTGGAAAATCGATATGAGAGCAAGAGCGGACATCCGGTTTTGGATCGCATTTATCTCGCATCGATTTATGTCCTGCATCAAATTCCATTATTAACAAACGCGTTTGCTTTGTTTGTAAAAAAAAAGAAACATTGATAACAAAATATCCACTCGCATAATTGATCGTTAAAAACGTATAATGATAAACGAACGTGTCTCGATCAATCATGATAACCATGATACACTACTGTTCTTAACTCATAATTTAACACTTTGACATCACCCGTGTGCTGAAAGAACTCTTAGTTCGTATGGTATTTCCTAATTGAACGCCGTTGTTCCCGGAAGTCGAAGATTATTCCGTAGTAATATCAGCTACGTGTATACAAATACGTTAGCCAAACTAGAAATTGCGGAACTTGTAGTATGTAAATCCATCTTCCTGTACGTAATTGAAAAACTGACAGCAATATGCTATCACTCTCAAAACCAGGCACGAGGTCGATACATTTAAATACTCATTTAAATCGCACTTGAATATGACCTTTTAATTCCGGGATAAAAGACAGAAATATTTGTTATCTTTTAAAAGTACATCACGTATAGTATATCATTTTTAAATACATTAAAATGATCTGTTAATTTTACAATCTATAAAAAGCATCAAATATAAAAATTTGTAATAAAATAATTTTGTGGAATAAATTCCTCTATGATAGATAATAACATTTACTTCAGATCCAATTTTTACTTGTGGAGTACTTCTCTCTCTTTCATTCGTTAATAAAAAGAAAAAAAAAGAAAACGGATATTCAATTTGAACAAATGTGATCTAATCGGATCTATTTCCTTTGCATAACAACTACTATGAAATATTATCAAAATGTTTAAATGCATATCGATTAGCAAATATCGAAATATTTCAATCAAAGGGTTAAAAATATTCGTCTGGAAATTTTTGATAAAGAAAAATTGATTCTAAATTCATTAAGAATCTTAGAAATAGATCTGGGACACCCTATGTATGTCTACCGTCAGTCTCGACGATAATTACGATGGCCATTTGATTTAAAGCACGAGCTTCCGCGCTGTATTTGCGTTGAACCAAGAATAGCCGGGCGTGCCGTGTGTTTTTGCCCGGCGAGAACGATTTTATAATGGGGTAGTGCGCGTTGTAGATTGTGAGGTATTGAAGGTAAGGCGTATATATCGTAAATATTAAATGCAGAAATAAACTGCGCGGAAACCGCCGCGACCTTCTCGAACTCAAGCTTCGATCGATCTCGCGATGCGGAACGGAGGACTTATCGACCGTCACCGCCAGCCAGCCAAACCCTGTCTCAACCCTTCGACGAGTGCGTGCACGCGATCCTTGGGACATGAGTGACGTCATAATGCTGCGGAAGTACGGTCCGCGTATGTAAATCAAAGGTAACCGCACGCAAAACCGACGCATAACATAGCCGCTTTTAAATTGCTTTGTTTGATCGCTCGCTATCCATTAAGGTTTATTTATTACGAAATTCTCTGAGAAAACGCCTGCGTAGTCCAGATTATTGCTCGTTAAGTTTCAATATCAGGTTTTTAATCAATCAGTGGTGAAATCGTGAACATAGAAATAAAAATTCACATCACTAACCACCTACTTTTTTTGTTCATTAGCTATACAACAAGTTTTTAATCTCTTTTTGCCTAAAGTGCGAATTTAATGCATTTAAAAATAAAAAATTAAATTATTCTCTATTTATGACATCTACTTTCAAAATTAATCGCGATTAATCTCTTTAATTGCCAGTAATTATAATACTGTAGTTAAATATCTGTTTAAGTTTTATCCCTATAAAAATTAACTTACAATTTTTATTCAAGGAACGTGTAACTGGAAGAAGAGGAAATATTAACACTAACCGTTTTGTAGATATAACAAATAGTCTTTATTTCTCGCGCGAATGGTAAGAGCTTAACTCGATAAAGTTAAAGTGGCAGTTGCTGCGACAACAGACGGCAAGCGCTCCTTCGTATCGTTTCATGTCCCATACCCCGTTTCGTTTTCCCCCCGTTTTCCTTGATTTTCGATCACGCATGAGTGACCGCGTAAAAATTAGAAAGGCATCCGCGAGAATGAGCGCGCCGACGGATTAAAAGCCGCGGCACGCTCGAGTATTTTCCCGCAATTCGCGTCTCCGTGCTTATCCGGTAGTCGCGGCCCTTCTTCTGCATCCCAGCGCTACCTTAACCGCCACTACCACCACTACTACCACCGCTATTGATGTCGACACCAACCCCTAACATTCCGTCTCGTTCTCTCTCTTCATATCTCCCTCCCTCTCTCTTGCTTTCTCGTCGGTCGAGTATAAGGCGATAAAATGGACCACTATGCGCCGCGAAAAATTTTACAATCAAGCTCAAACAAGCCAGTCCTGCCGCAACGATGCATAGCCTGCCTACAGTTGCTTCTCACCGGTGAGGATGGCGATGCTTGGGTAGATGGTTGCCGGCGTCGGCGGCTCTAGTAGATGGCGGAGCTCCTGGCTCACTCCACCCCGCACAAGCCTCGGATATAATAAGTCACGTGACATTAATATTTGAAAGCAGTCGGTACGTGGATTGCATTCGGAGTGCCTCCGCTTCTGCCTTGCAATATTCCTTCCTTCCTTCCTTCCGTCTTTTTCTTCGCGAACATCCAACTACCACTCTCATGCCATCCCCGTCGCTCTCTCTCTCTCTCTCTATATATATCAGCCTTCGTCTTCCCATCCAGACGGCCGTCTTTGTCGGAGCGCACATTGTACTTCGTATCACTTACTTCGTAAATTAAGCTGTTATAATTCCCTTCGACGGTCAACCGTATTAACTCTGTTGTCAATGGTTTAACTATTAACTAAATAATTATGCAGAGTATGCTCAGAGAGTTATTGCTTACCGTTACTAGCTTAAAGTAAACATTAATTGCATGACCTAGAACTATCTTCCAGTTCTACCGCGAATGCCGCGTGAAATTAGTGTATAACACCACTTAACTGTCCCGTCGTTAACGAATTACGGCGACAAACCGTCGCATTAAAGTGGTAATGATGCCGTACGCGTTGAACCTCGTTCCTGAGATTATGCACCGATGGAACTTCGAACGCGAATGGAGTACATTTACACGCGTTGTATTGCTAATATTTTGTCGAATCATCGTGCTTCTTGTAGCTCACGGCACGTAAACTCTTCTCTCACGAATTTTTTACTCGCGCAAAATCACACGTAAAAGAGAGGTGCCCGCCTGTGAGTGACGGTTTGGCGCGATGGGAAGCATTTTTCCCCGTTTCTCTCTTTATATGTCGAATGTATTCACGCAATCCGATTCTCGAGCCTGTAATTGTTTCTGAAAAAAATTTCTTCCGGCACGCTATAGCGATTCGTTCTTCGTATCGATCTGAATGGGTTTGTAATCTATTATATATTATTCGGTATGGTAAGTATCACCGTAAACAATAAACGTTGTTGAAATATTGCATGAAAATAGATATTAATATTCAAAAATTATAATTCGAATTAAAACTGATATTAATTGTAATGACAATATATTAAAAAAGTTTACTATTAAAAATTTAAATTATTGTCCTAAAAATAATTTTCGACATGTTGCATCCAATTACAGCATTAATTAAATATTAATTGTAAATAAGACTTGACATATGTCCATAATAAACAAGAAGAGAATGTAATATCGTGTACAATAGAAAAGAGGTTAAACAACGTCTCGCAGAAGTGTCGATCGTTATACCAAAAGAATTAAACTATCTTAAAAAATTAAAACGTGCGGCGCGCGTCTCGCTACGACCGTCGGCGTCGTGAAAAACTGCACACAAGTGGCGGGCACACATTTTCCGCGCGCCTCGTTCCGCGATATATTTCAAGCCGGATGGAAGCGACCGGGGATGGCGGCCCCGGGGGGTGGCGGGGTTCGGCCTTAGAAATGGAATACCCCACTTTATGTTTTATGCGATAGATCAGCTGGCGGGGCTGTCATACGGCGCTGCGCGTCCCAGGGATAAAGTAAGATAGACGGATACCTTCGTGTATGCGGATACGCCGCGGATAAATTCAACGTTACGTCCGTGGCTTTGCCGTTTTACCTATACCTATACCTACCTACCTACCAACCAACCCCCTCCTGCCCATCCTCGTTTCCGTATACCGCCCTGCGGTATATATTCGCCCGTTTTGCAGGGGTGCTCAAGCCCCTTCGCAATGGCGAGACAAGTGGGAAATGTCTCCAGGTGAATGTAGTCGGAAAAATATCCGGTTGTTGAAAATATCTAGTAACGTATTTTTTCTATTGTCACCTTATGCTTTTTACGCATTCGACAAATTTCTACTTTATATTTTGTGTATGTATGCTCTCTGATAACATGTGTCACTGATCTTGAATATATGTGATTAGACAATATTTGTTACAAAATACATGTACAAATGCACTTTCATCTTACCATATATTAGATATCAATCTCAAATTAAATCTATCTGTAAGAAACTCAGAATAAAAAATAATTTTGTTAAATAAATTCATTTTTAATACAAATCTTTCATGGCTTTATCAAAAAATAAATAATAAAAAAGAATTAATCAATAGAATCAATAAAATGTACGAACAATATAAAGATAATTTATCGTGAATGCACGTGTAAAGTAAAATTAAGAGAATTTATTATAGCTCTCTTTCTCGCTATCTCTTGCTCTCTCGATATCTCCGCGTCGACGATACGTAGCTGGATATCTTCTAGGGAAGGGATGCATAAAACATACGTATAGATAGTGCCATGATACAAAGTCTCTACCTCGCGGATCCACAAGGCAAAAACTCACCCCAAATATGATGTATGCATGCGAATACAGGAGAACGAACCCCTCCATCGTCCTCTCTCTCTGCCGCGCTACCTTTGTCTCTTTTATTGGCGTTCTCCGGAGAATTGATAACGGCGGAACGCCGCCACGAGTACGCTAATCGTACTTGAAAGGATGCTCGAGACTACCGCGGTATTTTTCACGATTTCCACGATTTCCATGATCCCTTCTTTTCGGTATGCTCTCTTCATCATATTCGCTTGAATTCGCTTGAACTATATGTACTTCACGTTACAACGAAAGACTTCTGACGTATTAACTAGTTAGGTGGTCGCTACAGTGTCGGGATGTACATACATTATAAAGCATATTAAAATATTAAAATAAAATATGCTAATTACTATAATTAATAATTTAACAATCTGTTGAATTTTTATATTATAGAAAAAATAAAAATCTAATAACGAAATAATTCTGATGGCGGACGATTCGATAACAATTTTACGATCTAATTTGACTAATGATCAAGATCACAATTCGACAGAAATTAGGGATAGAGGCGAAATTTATCCCCCCGCTACATCTGCTTCGATTTTTGGCGGTTTTTAACAAGTGACGCCACCGAGTAATCGTCATCCTCGCCTCCTCGGACTCGACCCAAAATCGTTAGGGTGGATTTTATCGCGTAATAATTACGCGAAGATCAAGAAAGTTTATGCTTTATAAATTGTTCTTCCGCGGAATCACTTGATCGTTAATACACTCGGAGAGAAGACGGGAACGACCGCGACGGGATCGTACGTCGGCGCCTTCGTCGTCTACGTATAATGATTTTTAACACGAAAAACCAAGATCGTTTTTGTTCGTTAGCCCTACGTTTCGATCAGGCTAAATTATAGGCTCTTGATTACTTCGAACCGCGCGAGGGGAAGACCGGGGAGTAAGGTGGAGTCCACGAGAGTCGTGCGCAAGAAAGTCTTCTGGGTCGACTCGCGTCGCGGCGTCGTAAAGCCTCGATAATCGCTCTTCGACTCCTCTCCGCCGGCCCACGACCGTCTTCTCTCCTTTCGGAATCACTCCACTCGTTAGGGGGCGAGAATTAAGTGCTACGGGGTACACGCTAATTCGTCGGGGCACGCGGTTACGAAGACTCGTGACGCAATGACGAGTTCGCGTGTACGTAGATGATAATGCGATCGATAAAGCAATATGTCATATAAATGTCAAGTTAATGACAACTAAATCGTTAAATAAATGAAAAATTATAATGAATTATGAATTTATGATTTTAGTATTGAAAAATGCATTATATTCAACTTCAAAATATAACAATAATATATCATGATAAATAAAAAAGCAGTGTTCTAAATTGTTACAGTTGTGGCAAAATCATGAGGCGTCAATTGATGTTTAGACTTTTGTTAGATTAATGATCTGTGGAACAAAACGAACATTCACTAAGCCTACATAGCTTACTCTCATTTTTTTGCAACTATTACTATCACGGAATGCTTCAGTTTTACGGAATGGGCACTAACGAAACGATCGAGATGGTCTTTTTTCACCGACCGAGGGATCCTAATCCATCAATGGTAATTATTGTAAGTCTCTCGGTAAGTCCGAACGGATCGGCACACCTGATCCATAGATCCAGGTTATTAGACGCGTGCACAGAGCACGGCATTCAGGTCGAGCACCTGCCTCACCTGTTGCCGCAAAACATTATCTCCCCGGCAACGCGTTCCGCGGCACTTACCCGCAGTCATCTCTCACCGATAAATGACGGAAACTACCTTCGCCCGTCGTCGTCCTTTGTCCCTCCCGCCCGTTTCGCCGTCAGGCTCCGTCGTGCCTACCACTTTTTTCCACGTCGGCATTTTCTGGAGCGATAACGCACCCGGCGTTGCGCATATCGCGGATTCTTAGACGTTGCTCGTTTCACGCACGCGGAGCACGCTGTGAAATCATCTGGCGTCGGCAAAACGCCGCCGCTTTTTTCAGTGACGGTTAAGAATTACGCCCGTTATGCTACGATTAATTGCCTATTAATTTACTAAAACCCTGATTTTTCTTAATATTCTTATATAACTTGACATTTATGCTTGCGAGATCTTTCCGAGAAATGAAATTATATTAATTCAAATTATTCTTTTGATTTATTAGCGTACTATATTCACTTACACTTTTATTAAAATACATCTTTCATAAAATACATCTTGCTAAAAATATAGAAAGATTTATAGCTTCAATTTTCACGATTTTTTCTTAAACTGTTATTTCTTACCGTTTCTTTACGTTGTAATAAATTAAATTACTTCTCCTACATTACCGCTTATTGTTATAACGTAATATTATATCGCAATTAATTATTATTTCACGGTGAAATTAATATGTTACTGAGGAAAAATTCGTATAGGCACAGGAGTTTATGAGAAAGAATATAAATTCTCAATCATTCATTCTCGCGATGGAACAATGTCTATAGCTTTCCCTTAGTTTGAGAGGCAGCCGCTGCCGGTAGGCGAGGCGCCACGTATCGGCATTATTGTACCTTGCTATGATATTAAATAACCAGCCTATCGTATGGATTTTACAGAAACATAATGTAAATTTACGTATTTTTCTTTTCTCGTATCCTAAATTATCTCAATATTTCTCATAATAAAGTTTCTTTATTTATCTATTTACAATTTATATATCCTAAAAATGCCTGCGTCACGCACGAAAGATCGCGAATTTAATTACAATTCGTTTCCTTCTTCATTTTGATATCTTCTATCTTATGTTGTAGAAATTTAATTATAATTCTTAATATATTTTTTATCAAGATGTATCATCAATCATACGAAAACTAGTCCTTTCGAAAAAGATTCGTAATTGCAAACATGATGATAGACTCTTGCACAAACATTGCAAATAGTGAGCAACGTACTAATTTATTATTGATCAGCCAAACTCGATCTTACAACTTCTTACAACTTTACGTAATAATTCCATCGATATATATGTGTGTGTGTGTGAGTAAAATATCTCATCGAAACTGACTGTTCGGCATCAATGTTTGATGACGCATATCGAATGCGAAATAAATATCGACCGCGCGAAAGGACGGAGGGAAATCGAGTCGATGGGAACTATCATGCGTGTAACGATCGGGCGGTCTTAATGACCGATGGATTAGCGCAGAACATAACGGCCGGGATAAATCGATGGAGAGCGGTAACCACGCCAGAAGGCAAAAACGCCCGGCGACAGAGGCGGCCCGGACTTCGCGGAAAGACGAAATTGATTGATGATTGCGGCCGATAATTAAAAGTGCGAAGCGCCCGGCCGAACGTTCTACGTGTTGTACCTCTCGTTGGCCACGGCTCGATTGATCTCGGCCGGAGCGTGAAGATCGACTTTTACGTACTTGCGAAAACGCGGTAATGTAATTTATAGCTCGGCCGTTCCGCGGTCTTGCGTAAGGTCGTTTAGGAAGGTATCGCTGCGAGGGAATATTTAGCTGTGTATGAGAAAGAGAGAGAAAATATCAGTTGTAGCAGAGCTAAGTTCTCTTGCGTAATTTTGTTCCATCGGTTTGGCGTGTAAAGCACGTAGTGTAAGTATAAGTATCTCTGTCTGCACATTGTTCATCAAATCATATATATATTCTATCAAATATATATAGAAATGTATGAAAAGTTTGAGAAAATAATCTAAAGAATACGATGCGTTTTGTTAGTTTCTTCAGAAAACAGAAGAAAAATTGTCTATAACATATATAGGTAATATATGCCTGAGTTTTTTATATTAATTTATTACTAAATTCGTATGTTGTGAGATAGGTATATCAAAAATGGCACACGAGTTTTTTCTATGATTATAGCATTTGCACGTTTATTTTCGCAATGTTTCAAGTAATGAACACGCGGAACGCGACTATTAAACGTTTGGTTCTTTCCCACTGGAGATTTCCGAAAGTACTTTGCGCAGGATGAGGGCGGTTCGTGGACGCGAAGTAACGGTTTCACGAATCCCTTTTAATGACCAAGAATTAGAGGATCTGTGTGGGACCGATGGCTTGCGGACGATTATTAGAAATTTGAAGGGTCGAAGTCACTAATGGAAATATAATTGTCATTCGGAAGAATCATCGTCAATGGTATTATTTAAAAAAAGAAAACTACAATATCGCTTCAGAAAAAGAGTTGCAATGGGAATATTAACATTCACGTCGTGGGGCTCGATTAAATTTTGATGTAATCTACGTTTTGTTATTGTTCATGTGTATGTGTATATGTGTGTGTGAAAATTGTTAAATTTTTTACTATTAAATGAGAGCAAAATGTAATAATAAAGAATATTTTATATCATGAGTAAAAAAATCGCTCACGTCAAAGTATTTTTATATCAAGAATTACTTTAATTGAAATTTATAATAATAGCGTTAAAAATTTTCGAGACTGTTTATTCACAATCACGCATTACGCGTCTTCGTGTATTAAATGGTCGTGCTTATCATTTTAAAGCCAGCGCTGTACTGTAATACGGCAAGGCGGTTCATCGACCAGTCGCCCTTATCGTGACGAACGATCGGGTTTTAATTGGTCGATTCGTCATCCCACGACGAATTTGATTATCAACGTCGGGCGAGGAACGTATCGTAGTCGCCTCGTGCACGCGAGTGACTCACGCTTTAAAACCTATTGTGTCTCAAAACTTTTGCAGGCAGATAGCAACGGCGGAATAACTGTAATCGATCTCTCGTATTAATTCATTACCCCGTATCATGTTTTAGTTAATATTTCTTATTGTATTTCTTAAAACTCATCTACATTATGATTTCTTGTGCAATATTGTTATTTTATTGTTACATTTATCATAACTTTTTCGATTTAAATACATTAATAATCAACTATCTGATACATAACTGTAATACTATCAGATTATTATTATACAATAATTATGAGATGGGCAAATCTCGCACAATTTCCAAATTTTATCAGTATATTTTATCGTAAAGTTTCCATATCAGCCCAGAATAAAGAATCCATTTGAATAGAGTATTAAAGAAATGATAGAATAGGACGGTTTTTGACGAACAGACAACGAAATGCGTATAATCTTGCATGCAGCGCGAAAAATCCAGTCGGTAGTGCGACGCTAATCGCGTCGGTCATCATTGTCGTTTTAATAGCGAGCGTGCGCCCGTGCTCCAGAACGACAAAGAACTTAATGACGACGCTAATGAGAATGCGTAGCGGACCGAACCTTCGGGGCATCCGATTCGTGCGATCATGCACCGACTCGTAATTTCTCGTTTCTCTGGCCCCCTCCCCCACACGGAATAGCCTGGAAGGGTAGAGCAAGAAGAAGAACAGAAGGCGTAGAAAAGAAAGGAGCGACGCGGGTGATTACCATGCGAGAAATCGACGATGCCGCGCCGTCCAGCTCTCTCCCAGAGAAGGGGAAATTCAAACGCAGGAAACTTGGTAAACGTGTTCGGTGACGCCGATAATGACAAGTCCGTCACGAGCTCGCGGTGCATTCATTCGTCTGCTAATCATCGGCTCCCCGAAAATCGACGCGGCTGAAGGCCTGAAGGCCTAATGCCGATTTAATGAAATTATAATTCTACGGCACTACTAAATGGTCGAGAGTTAGGAATGCGTGGCAAGCTGAGTTGATGTCAATATAATCGAGCGATTCCTTGAATATACGTTTTTAAATCTCCGTCGATGCTCTTGAACGTTACGCCTCTTTCGCGGCGCATAGCAAATTCATTTGGTAATAACTTTTTGATTTCTCGTCGTTAAATTAAATAACGATTCGCATATATTATTCGTAAGATATTTATTCGGCATAAGTTTGCGTGATATTTGTATGGAAGAACGACTGCTTCCGATATTCTTCATAAATCTCCGACGGCTTACCTCGAGCACGTTTCAAAAAGTTATAAAGCTCTCCATTATCGTTCCCATTCGTCATTTCTGCTCTGTATTAATCATAATGCCTCCGTAATAACGCGAATCCCCGTCCACCGTCTCTCTTTCTCTCTCTCTCTCGAGCGACGTCGAAGATCAAATTCGAACATAAAATCCGGCGCTAGGTACGCTCGATTTTTTATTAGCACTCCGACTCTCCCGGGCTGCTTCGGGAGACCCGTAATAAAGTTACGAAGTTATTTCCAGTTGATTATCGTAAAAGTTCGAGAGCGTGGAGCGCGATCCGACGTACCTCCGGGGGACAATCAGTTAAAGAATGCCACTTTGATAGCGTTCGGAGGGTGGCGGGTAGCTCCGCAGGCTCCTACAAAATTTGATGAATCTCGGAACGAGTCCGCTCGCGCCCGCGCCGGCTCACGAGTAGAAAAAGTCACATGTTTGGTACGGAGATACTCAGCGGTGGAAAATTGCCCCGAGCAAATCGCTGTGTAAAATATTACAGGCTGCCTTTAGAAAATAAATCGCATAGCGCGAATAAAAAATCCTGCAGGTGAACTGTCGTACCGTTAGAAGAGATTTTATGAGGAAATCGTAAATTATGAAATGAACGGTTCGCGAATATATTAACGTATATAAACGAGAATAGATATCAAAAGTTAACTTATTATATTTTATAGATATAAACGTAAAGGGAACATAATCAAACTTTTAAATTGTCAATCGATAAACTGAACGAGGTAAAACGTAAGATAATTAATAATGGCAATTTCTTGCACATAATTCACGACAATGAAAAGTAATAAATAAATAATCAAGTTAAATAATTGCAAATAACTTGATATCAATAACATAAACTGAGAGGTTCAAAGAAGAGACAGAAGTAATTAACAACGCTGACCGGCGATCGGACGATGCAGTCAAATGACCCTCGACTGACTCGATCCTCAGGCACGAAGATCCGCGCCCACAGGATCGTGGATCGCTGATTGCGAAATAATTGAATGGTCCGTACGATCAGTCGGTCTCGAATCTATCGGCCTGATTGGCTGAGACACGATGCGTCGCGGTGACGGGGCAGGATCGGCGAGCGCGGAGAAGGGAAAGTGAAGGATCTGCACAAGGTTCGGTAATGCGTTTTTAAAGACCATTCCTTCGCTGCGGCGCGGCGCGGGCGCCCCGTGCGTACGTCTCGGAGCCCATACGGGAAGCGGGAGGCGGGTGCAACGCGTACGAGAGAAGGAAAGAAAGAGAGAGAGAGAAAGAGAAAATCGGCATAGTGGGCCTCACATCCGTGATGGATCACCGGCACCGATCGGGCCTCCGAACTAATCAATAATCGTGCTGCTTCGACCGCCAGCTATTACCTAGCCCGCAGCGGCGAGATCATCATTTCTCTTGGTCTCTTCCCGCCTCTCTCATCCTCTCTCTCTCTCTCTCTTCTGGCCCCCGCCTCGTCTCTCGTTTCTATCTCTCTTTCTCTCTCTCCCTCTTTCACTTTGTACTTCAGGTAATGACAACTTATCATTATAAACGTATTACACCGAGGTGCTCCGCGCTCACCTGGTCGCACCTCTCTCCTGCCGTCGTTGCTTTTCTTGATGCAAGGAGATAACACCATTTCCGCGATGATGGCGATCGCGATCGCTATCGCTATCGCGGCGCAACGAACCCGGATCAATGCGTCGTCGTTACTCAATCAGTTATGGTCGAGAGGAGACGAACGCGACGAAAAAAGGTTTAGGAGAAAATTCACCTGTCTCGCAAATAATAAGGGTAGTCTAGTATACATGGACTAAAAGCAAGAAATCGTAAAATTGAAAATTTATATCGTACAAAATTGCGAATATTTAAAATCAATGGAAAAATATTATTCTATAATACTTCACCGCAATATAACTATTATAAGAACTGTTATAAGGTATCAGTTCTTATAATTCCTAAATTTTTATTTTATTCAGGAATAATATTTTCATTAATGCACCAAAATCCAACAAGATATTGCATGACAATTGTTCAAGTCTATTGTTCGCATTGTTCCCGTGACAACCTGGAGTAAACGATTGAAATATTCTATATCGTTGTAATTTGCGAACCACTGCTAACATACCGAATGTTCCCCGAGGCGAGACGTAATATCGGCTGTAAGAATCCTGACGAGGATCGAGCCGTACTTGGCTAAGCGCCGCGCTAAAATGTGCGCTTAGATATACGTTGTCTATAAGATACTACGACGATAATTTGTAAGCAACGCGAAACTAACCGCGCGTCACTTCGTTCATTTATAAGTCTTTCCCGCCTCAAACACACGCTCCCATGCCAGGATTACGAGCAAGCTAGCGCTTTTTTCCTCGTGTAGCGATAGCGCATTAAACGAATTAATACGTCACTCCATCACAATCCTAGTGAAACCTTATAATTTAATACAAATTATGAATACTAATCGTTACAGCAATGCGTGCTAAATTAATGTTTAACTGGACATTCGCGTTTATTATATGGCTAGAATGGGAGTCACAAATTAGATCAATTGCGTCATTTAGAAGCAATCCATCAAGAAAATTTATGCAATATATGAAGAAATAAAAGTTAATTGTTATGATTAACTTGCATCGATTAACCAATACAGTGCAATAGTTGCATATAAATTTTTAAAAAACAAAAAATGATAAACAGTAGCATAAATTTTCGAAATAATATTTATATGAAAAGAAGAGAAGCTAGAATCTTGAAATGTGAGAACATATGATAGTTGCGCATCATCAATAATAAAGTCAGTAAAAATTACCGTGTCTCACAACTTAATTAATGTAATTAAAATGTACCTATTAGATAAACCAATTACTATTGCTTGATGTGAATTGAAAACGCGAAACTTCCGCGTTACAATGTAACAAAATTACACTTAATCTTTTTGTAATTACATATTTACAGCATAAATGTATCGCGATATTTGCACAGAAACAATTTTAATTGACTCGTGCAAGATACGATAACGAATAAGAAAATCCGGATAGCGAATAAACGAGCGAGAGAAAAGAGAGAGAGAGAGAGAGAGAGAGGTTTTTAATACAATTTTGTAACTGTTATTAATACTACAATATTATTACTAAACGATCAGAAAAATATTCCGGTTTTTACGCGTTGCTTCTCGGTAATTTATTGACGAAGTTACAAATAATCAAATCGGATATACACGCAGAAAGTTACACAGCTCACGCAAGCGGATCAGAGCGATGTGTATAACGAAGCGAAGTGTGAAGGGGAAGCAAATAGCTTGACGTTCGATAGCTTGTAAAGAGTGTCGAAGCGAGAAGCCGTGACAAGGTGAAAATGCAGTAATAAAAGCCGTAAGCTCCCTCGTTCCCCGCCATCGACTTTCCGCGCTCGTCCCACTCTCACATCGGTCTCTCCTTCCATCCTGCTGCAATATCGATAAAAGCTTCGGTGTATTGTAAGCTCGTCCGCGAGAGCGAAGCGCCGGAGAGAGAGAGAGAGAGAGAGAGAAAGAGAGAGTTCGTCATGGTATGGGAAAGCCATCAATTTCAATGGGCTTTGAAAACCGAACTACTTGTTGCATGTGCCCTCCCCCTCTGTCGCCACCCCGTCCCCCTTCGCCTGAATCCACTCGCCCTCCTCTCGATACGCGAGCCGATAGCTTCCCGAGGGAACGATGGTTGCAAACCGTCCCGAACGTGTTTCCCGATATCGAGCAAAAATACAAGGCCGCACGCCGGTAGAGAGAGAATACGGTTGAGAGGATGTGTCGAGAGAGAAACGCTTTGAGAAATATAAACGTGTCTACCATTTTTCCAGTTACAATTGACATAGCGGATTTCTATATTAACGCCACGTTCGTGAAAAGAATAAATTATGATTTCACGCCGGCACACGCGTTTGTCAGAGGTACTCCCGGACGATACAATAGGCCAGAAGGCGTCTAGAAAAACATCGAAAGAATTAAGATATCTTTCACAGGTCTCCTTTGTATCGTTTGGGTTAGGATGGAAAATACCTGCGTGGGCATTATACTTTATGCGTTCCTCCCGTAAGACTAGATGCTCGCGTTGTTATTGTTATAAAGTACTTTCCTATGAGAGAATTCCGTCGGTATAATAATCTCTTGCCGCGTAATACACCACACTGAATGATATGCTGATGATGATCGCCTCGTAGTGCGCGATACCTTTTGTTTTTGGGCAGTGACCGAAAACGCGATATCTCTGCGCGAAAGCGCCGCTAATTGGTTTAGATAGGCTTGATAGTCTACGGCGCTATTACTTGCACGAATTAAAAGCGCTCTTAATGCTAACATGGGAATACTCCGATTGTTCGTTGTCTACAATCGACGCGTCTTATATAGCTTCAGAATAATTGCATTAAAATATCAAAGACCGCGCATACTTTTTTGTGTCTTTTCTTCTCAAATTAATCTCGAACACTATGACCATTTCAAAAATTCATCAAAGAAACAATATATTCTATATATTTTCTATAAAGTTGATATTGTTAGATGAAAGAAGAGAAACAATGAAACATGCAGAATACTGTATATCAATAATATTTCAAAAATTAAAAAATGTTACTCTCTTATGAACGCTGTAAGTCGCACGCGGAAATAATATATTTTCGAGATACCACAGATTTTCTTGCCGACTAATTATGAATTCTCAAAAAAATCAATATGCCGATTAAACTCGAGAGTCGTTCAGTTTCTAAATGCCATTCGCATCGTCGGATCTAATCAATCGATGGCTGGGAATCATCCGAAGTGCCGGGTATACGTCCTCGTGGGAAACGCGCGCTTGGGATGCCCACCGGGGGTGGTGCGCTGGTGTATGCGGTACGCGTGGTTCAATCCCGCTCTCTCGTGATATCGAGGCGGTTACGCGGAGGCTCCACGTTAATCACATATCCGTACACGCGAATACCCACCGTTTGTTTACCCACTGACGGCTCTAATGAATAGCAAAATCGAGCCGGTGCTACCGCCGTTGCCGCTGTTGCTGCTGTTGCCGTTACGCATCCTACCCCGGCGTTACATACGACGCGTACTCGAGTCACCCCCTCGCCGCCGCTCCATTGACAAGCTGGAGGCGAGAATTACACGCGTGGATGCAGTTACACCGCCGACCCCGTTCAAAGATGAACGGCGCGTCGGAAATCAGGGAAATATTCCGTTTACCTGATTTATCGACGGATATACGTGGTGCTACTGTTCATCGGGCTGTGCGGTTAATTGACGCGTGGTCGTTCGCTTCGTATAGCCATTCGTCGCGCCGGTAATTCTCGCGCCAATGTCGACACATCGGGGTGCTGATAAACCGTTTTTCCGAACGCAAAGCGCGCAGCGATTAATCGCTCGAAACTCATTACGTAGGTAATTGACTCCACAATGAGGCACATAGAAAAATAGACGTTCTTTTTCATGAATAAATAGTGATGAATCTTTATCAATATGGTCATCATTTCTGTCTGTTGCATCAATATTCATTGAAAAGAAGTAGTAAATAACATATGACGTTATTACATAACCAACATAACTCGTAACATTATTTATTTATTAGGAGATTAAATTTTAGTATAATTTATTCTGATATAATAAAATATCTCGCAAGAGATAAATACTCACACAATAATTGAATTATATTGTTTGACTTTTCAGAATGCTTTATTTACTTATAGACTTTCTAAAACGTTACAAAAGTTTATTGGAGAATAAAACAGAAATCTAAACGTGAAAATCTAACGCGGTAAAGAGCCAAATATCTCTTTTTCATTCTCCTTCTGCACCGGCGGTCTCCTTCTTAACATCCGGACTTTTATATTTACAAGGTATTGAAGAACGGGCGTGGTATCGACGGGGACGGTGTGTCGCCCTCCTTTTCGGATATTCTTTCAATATCGAGGGGAATCTTTAAGTGGCTCTGCCAGCAACAGGTTGTAAATCCGTTTTTTAAGGGATCTACCGCCACCGTTCGGTTTGAGGTCGCGAGGGTAAAGAGAACTCCTTCGGGAGATCTCTTCGTCTTCTTCACTCCTTCCCTCACAACGGCATCCTTTCGCCCTCGCCAGGCCCTCTCGCCGTCCTGTTCCCTCCAAAAACCTCGGTCTAGACACGAGCCAGCCAACCTTTGCACGTTTTCCAATCACGCCGTTTCCTTCCTCATTCCACTGCTACGAGAGGTTTCCTCAACGACTACACGGGTTACGAGGGGAAAAAGGATTTCCTGTCATTGGAAATTCGTTGTTCGGATCTGCACGTCTTCCTTTGAATTGATACAACGGATACCACGTAACGAGTTTATTCGATTTTCTTCCGGGATCCTTGCTAAGGATGTCTTTCCTCGCGTTAGGAATAACATACAAATTATAACGTGGCAAGAAATGAAAAGTTAATTAAGATATTATTCTTTTTTAGCAAACTGCTAATATTTGTAAAGTGTAATAAGTGTAAAATTTATTTAATGACTATACATTTTGAAAATTACTGATAACAATCGTTAATATTCAAATCAGCACAGACAGTACTTGACGTTTGCCCGTAAAGGCTTCGCGCAATAAGCCATGTATGTATTCATCTACTTATCCACTGAACGTTACGACTGTCGATGTAAATCCGCTCGCAAAAAGTGCAATTGCCGCGAATCGGTTGGCAGATCGGAAGTGCGCTCTTCGACAATTCGCTTGGACAATAACCATGAAATGACATGAAACTAGCCGTGGTGACTTGACCGACAAATTACGCGGAATGATCGTGAAAAGAATAAAAGAGGCGAGGAAGGGAGCCAGCCGACGCAGGAATCCACTCGGCCGGCTCTGTGAGACCGGATGCCGGGCGCAATCATTTATTTTATATTAATCATATCCGAGCAGGAAGGGCGACCGGGGTATACCTGAAAAGCTTCGGCCGGCAAGAAGCGAAACGTAAACGGTACATCGCCGTATTCGTTCGGTTTTCGAACATCGCCTACGAGAAAAGAATCGTGATGCATGTCATTAGCCGTGATGCGGCGTCCGGATGCCCTCTATGCCATTCAAGGAGGAAGCCGCCTTCATGGAAGACGTGTATGTGGATTGACAGATTCCTGTATGCCATTGTTGCCATAGTCATGCCTGTTGCCCTTCATAAATCGCTCTCTTCTGCCACGCTCTTCCTTTCATAGACCAACGTCTTCCAGTCATTATTATTTCCCCATAACGTTCATCAATTGTTTCATCTGTGCGTACGCGCGCGCATGTTATTCTTACACTTAATTCTGTGTACCCTTGTAAAAATATGGGCGGTTTTAAAATCGAGGGAGTAAGATAATTATAAGGTTCCTAAAGTTACATATACAGTCAAATGTAGAGTAGAGCTTGGAAGTTCCGGTTCTCACACTTGACAAAACAAATAGCCGGCGCTAACGAGAGTCAATCAATAACCGCCGGATAACGACCGGTTTCGCGGGAGAAGCGCGATCGAGCCGCGCGCTCCAAGCTCCGCCCTTGAAATCTTGCAGACACCTTCGAGGAACGATCCCACTGCCGCCAGGTTTCTGCGAGATCGCTCAGAATTCTAACGAGACTTTACTCCAAGGTCAGTTTGGGTGGAACCACTTCAAATGTGATTTATTCGCTTTTAACTATCCTCTCAATGATACTTTAACAACTAGCATAACTTCTCTAACTGATTTAGGTTTATCCTTTCTTTTTTTTTTTATTTACGTACGATTCTACGTTTTTACGCCGAGGGTATAAAAGCGCAAGACTTATTTTATGCATGCAAATGCAACGAGCTTGCCTTGCAACTAGGAGAAAAAATAAACTGAGCGTCAGAGTGTGGTCGCATATTGCCTTTAGTGACTGGGAACGAAAGAATAATGGCAAATATTGCCCGGCAAAGGGAGCGACTTCCTTCAACGGACTTGCCCCGTGATGGAGTCCTTTGCATACGTGACGAAAGTGGACGACGACAATGTCATGGCGGAAGTAATTTCCGAGATGAGCGGTCGAGACTCGACTTGCAATAGTGGTTGAACAGTCAAAGTGGGCTCATTTTGGCATGTATAGCAGATTCGCGACGGCGAAGGGACACTTTGTAGGGAGGTCATATCCTGTTCACCCTGGCCCTACTATATCCTGACCGGTCGCACATTAACCTGCGGAGAGAAGTAATTTTCTGAAGAAGACACGCGAAGTACCGGACACCGATGAAAAGATGGTCGCGTGTGTCGGCCAGGTCCAGAAATGCGCAACTATGTGTCATATGTCAGTTGATTTTCAATGTTAATTCTGTAAAACATACATTTAATATAATTTTGTTTGCTGTAGTTTGAAAATCACCATGGATCACGAGACTTAATTATTTCACGGAAAGAAAACGATATGAGCTGACATGATTTTTTTATATAAAGTTTGTAACGTCCGTAGTATAAATTGACGTATAATGAATTATATTTAAGGCAGTATAGCTCTTTAATTACGATCACGGCGTATTGTTAGGCTATAATTAGGTACGCCTAATTCCCGTGAAGATCGCGTTTTCAGTTGTCAGGACGAGATACGCATCATGGTTGCGCCAGTGAACGATTAACGAGGCCAACTATTGTTGGCGCCGCAGAGACAGAGAAATTATGAGGGGAAAGGAACCGACATAACAGTAGTTTCGATCTAAATTGTCGCGATTACACTAGCAAGTGCACACAATTTCTTATTGAAAACAGACGTTAAAATGGTCAACATAACATCTATCAATACGTGCTAATCTTTGTACCCTTATTACAAACAAAACGTAATGACATATATCAAAATATCTGTGTACTAATAAATTAGATTAATAAATAAAAGTCTATTACACAATTACTGCAAACCATGTACAATTTCTGCGGTTTTCATTATTAACGAGAGCGCGAGGGCAATCAGCGTTTTCATCTCGGGATTATCGACGTGCATCACACTCGCGATCGCGTTTTTACACACTTCATTGTATACGTGCTTATGAAGCGTGAATCGTATAAAACTCCGCTCGACGAGCAAATCCACTGCGAGGAATCACGATCACGCGCGCGATCGTGACTGCGCGCCGTAATTTAGAGGCGTTGAATAGGGTCGAGTTTTCTGGACCGCACGGTAGCCATACGTCGTCACTCTTGTCTCATTCGTGAGTGATCACGGCCGATCGTATTGTGACAGGGCAGCGATTGGTACGTCGACGAGGCGAGCACGGTCCCATTGTGCCGCAGTCACGTATATCAGGAACTGAACAGTCATCGTCTTCTCCGATATAACGACGGATAGAAACTTTTATGTCGACTCACAACCCCAGTTAACGTTTAACCCGCTAACAGAACCGTCGCGCACGAGCATCTCTTTAGGATGATTATTCAAAATCAGAACTTATCGTTACTCGACCTTTAAACCTAACGAGTCGTATATATTCTCGTTATCGGTATTATTTATTAACTGCGGAAAGAACTAACATTCTACGCTAATTCCATAGCAGTGCCTACATAAATAAACGACTTTTACTTTAACGAAAATTTAGAAAAAAGTCTTTTATGTTTCAGCAGCCAGATTTTTTCATCGTTTTTACTATGTACCGTAAAGTTCCAAAGAATATTTGAAAACTTTGTCCATTCGATATATCGCGATTTTTCGACAGTTTTTAACACGCGGTATACAGATTTTAATAATCATAGCGCGAATTTAACAATATCGAGTAATTAAATTCGCGTGTTTTCGGAGCAGCAGAATTCACGAGAAACTGTCGTCGCGTATCGTTTTAACAACTCCAGCGGCGGGATCCTTTCCAACACACACGGCGGTTTCATTATATTATTCCGTGCGAGCGATTCGAAAACGCGAGAGTCCTTGCAAGGCGATCATCGCGATGAAAACGGGACTCAAGCTGTGCGCGAAAAGTAAAGCCGACTCCATGGAAACGGCGGGCGTTGTGCGGCCGCTCGTATTCAGCGTTAGGAACTAATTAGCACGACGCTCGGATCGAAAAGGCAACCGGCCTCGGTTATTAACGAGGAGGACGTAACGATCCTTCGAGCAGTCGGTACCGCTGACGTTTTTATAGGTTTTCGAGCGAGGAAGGAAGCGATTTGCCAGCGAGAGCGACATGGTGCTCGAACACGACTTGTTAAAAGCCGTATTACGGGCCGCGCATGTAACAATCTTACGGCTCATGCGTGTCAATCGTTATTAAGTCGAACGGCTTAATGCAACGGTGCAGAAGTAGGAAGTTTCTTCCGCGACTTCTTCCCTTTCTAAGTCAACATTTGATCCTGTAACAACGTACAATTTTACTTAACGACTGCGCGTGATTTGTGTTTTCGTGCATATGCACGAAGCCGGCCAATATATTTGCAGTTTAAATAATCACAGTTAAACGGTAAATAAATCTATCGTTTCGATCAATCTAAGAGTAGACGAGATCAGGCTGCGTGTAATGGTATACGATGTTCAGGATTCTCGTATCACGATCGAAGCGGGATGCCGTTAACCGCCACGAGTGCGAGAAACGGCCCATAGTGATAGTAGTCGTTTCATTAACGATACAATTGCGGCTTTGTTAATGAGCCAATAAAAATACACGTTGTTATGTCGCAAGCATCACGTATGGCTCATACTCGAACGTGACTGACGCGGCCGACAGCTAATGTGATTACTGCGTGTCGTTAACATTGCGCTTTATATGCGACGAACAGAACATTTGCAGCCGATTAATGAATTTATTGTCGAGTAGATAACAAAACATACCAAGAGGCACACAGTGATTTAATATTTAAAAAAAATGTTCTCCCTCTGGGATGTAAAAGTACATAAATTTTAATATTGGAATTGTATAACTATGCGTTTATTTATACAATTGTGTAATATATTTTACTATTTGTACGTAAATTATGTTTCTGCTATCTTATGCATTACTCGCACGTGCAGCATACGCTGTTATCAGGACGGACTGTATAATATAACGTTGCGAAAGTTCTTTGAGGATAACTATAATTAGTACGAAGAATAGATCCATTGATATATAACATCCATGGCAGAGCGTAGCGTATACGAAAGGTGGCACGGATTTAAAATGCATATATTACTCGCAGTCTCTCCATAATTCGATTAACCTAAGCGAAAATGCGCTCGTTTGTAGCGCGCATATATAACAAATGAAATCTCCTGCATAGTAATTCCATTCGGAATACGAAAGTAGAGGATGCGCCGCAGGGTCGTACGTACCTACGACGACGTCGGGCATAGGGGGGTCGGCGAGGATGGCGGACTGTTAGAGAGAGGGTGGGTGGCGGTGCTGGCGGCAGAGAGAGGGCGGATTAAAAATGTAATCCAATAATAACGCGTCTCTGGTGTCCGTGAAAGTACGTACGTATGAGACGCACGCGGTTATATGTGGGGATAGTGGCGTAGAAGTAAGGGTTACGTCGGGGCGCAAGAGCCCCTTTCGTTTCTGCCGTGAGATAATTAGCCAGCGCGGAAATACGACCGGTTTATCCGTCACAACTATAATGGTAAATAATGCCGTCCGCGAATACTCTCATAATGTAAATGACTGTGGTGTGTATTATTTTGTGAAAAAAATGTTTCGCTCGTGATTCCGTCCCCCTCGAATAACAGCACACGATCACATTCGACGTAACGATTTGATGCGTTATTGATATTTAATGGAGATACGGATAGAAAAATGAAGAAGTCATCATAGTTTAACATAATTAATCAATAAAAAATGTTGAAACATATATGAGCAAAGAAGATATTAAATTATGTTTTAATGGAATCCTTACAACGGTGTATACTAATCTTTAATTTATATATGAGATGACAATGTTTCCTTCCCGGTTATTTTCTGTACTTCGTGTCGTTTTCAGATTAAATAAAAGATTATGTTATGTTATGTCTGATTTCACGCATATGCTATTACAATTGAAGAAAGCCTCACTTCTGTGAATATGACGTAATCGCAATCTTAATCTGTGATTATAAAAAATTCTCCTTACGTTAATCAGAAACGATCGATGCGGAATGATCTAATTTGCACATGGAAATAGTATAATTTCAACAGATTAGTGAAAGCAATTTTTAGAAAGATTCAACGCTACCCTTAGAAAACAGAATTTCGTTACGCTACTGGCCGCACATTTTCTCGCGAGCGCAGCGATGTGTGCGGGCGGCGTACGTGCCAGCACCTACGTATATCTGTAATGCCGGTACGTACACCCCCGGATGAATCTTGAGGCAGCGAAAATATCACGATGTCCGCTAACGCCCGAGCGTCGGGGGTAGGTGGCGAGTGTGTGTGGGCGAAGGTACGGGGCTCAAAACGGGTGGATGGAGTCCATTAGCAGACGGATGAGGATGTGTGCGCGATTATATACGTCGCCCCTGTCCTCCCGCCTCCCACCACCGCCGCGGTCCACTCAATAATGCATCACACTCCTCTATCCGACTACTCGGTCTCCGGTCCAGCACGTATGACCACTCGGGAAGTCTCTTCCTTGCCAGCGGCCACCTCATCCGCCCCACACCACCACCCTCCCGGCTTCCACGGCACCGCGGGTGCTTATTACTACCGTAGCTTTGATTTGGGTGGGAGGCTCCGACGATGAGGAAGAAGAGGGAACGGCCGCAACTACGTGTCTTTCAAAGAAAAGCGAGGATACGTATTACTTTGAGAATGTATAGCGAGCTATCGAAAACATTAGGCCGTATAGTTAAAACATGAAAATCGTGGAAATCGTGGAGATATACACGAAATGCTTCAAAATTACCTGTTCATAATGTAAATAATTGTGGACTTATTTTTATATATAAAAAAAAAAAAACTATATCTTTTGCGTGTAAGGATATCTCCACATGCACATATGTCCATAGGGGGACTAATTGTAAGGCAATTGCGTCCACTGATACAAAATTCGTCAATTCGTATTTGATTAAATAAAATATGCATTCAAAAACGCAGATTGAATAACATGCACAAACTTACGATTTTCATCATAATGAATTGTTTTTAGCGTGAATATCATTTAATGTTTATAAGCAAGGATTGCGAATTTCCCGCGAATTGATAAAAGTCCAAACAGCGTTCAATTTCGTTTCGAAAATTCCGTTCTTACGTGACGTAAAATTTCTCGACCTTTGACCTCTCTTCGCGCGATTCAGTTTGATCCGTCGGAATAATCATTCTCGCTTCAGATCCGCGCACCTCGCGCCCTGAATGCGCTACACACATATACATATGTACATATCTCGCGCGAGAAAGGGTCTCGGGCGCGGAACGATACTGAAATAATACTTGATACAGGCACCTGGAGGAAGATTCGTTCTACCGAATTACTCCACCTCCCGCCGTTGGCCCGCGCGGATTAACGGATAATCCGTACGGGAACGAGGAATTGTTGAGAGAAAAGCGGAAATGCTAATCTCTCGATGAGAGATCCCTCCCGGATACCTACGCACCACGGAGTCTTCCATTTCCGCGAGCGCCAGTATGCGTGTATACATGTACGCGCGTACACTCGTGCTAAATCACCACACACGCGCGCGCGCTCGTGTGTGCATTTAAGTACGTTTGTCTCGATTGCGTGCGAGAAACGACGAGAGAAGCGGTCCGCTCTCCAACGTGTCGTGCAAATCCTCTCAGATCGTAGCCGCCGTATCCGGCGAGCGGCGCGGAGCCGGCGGTTCGAACGACGCGACGGTTCCGTTCCCGTTCCCGTTCCCGTTCCCGTTCCCGTTCCCGTGGCGCGAAGCGGTTTATTTCGCGACTCGGACGTACCGCCGGGACTACTCGATCGCGCCTTCCGTGCGCATGCTGCGATTTCATAAAATCGCATTTGAGGCGCGGAATGACGCGGCGTCGCGTAAAGATCTCTCGCTGGAATCCCTCTCGTTGGTTGGAATTCAGAATATATCGCGCGGGAAGAATTCGAGAACATTAATATAATTGAAGAAAAAAATTGTTACCTCAACTTACACGTTATACATACGAGATTTAATTAAGAAATATAATTAGATCAGCGACTATTTTGTATTACGGTCATTTAATCTCCGCGATATGAGGTTTATAACGGACATTTATATAGGGCGACTGGCTCGCTTCAGCGTGACCCGTGTTTCACGGCTTTCGGGGAAGCACATTTCCTTTGTTGACCCGAGTGCAGGCTTTTTGTCTTTCATCTTCGGCCGTTGCCGTGGTTTCCCATATCCAATCAATTCCGTGCTTCCTAAGTAGAGCCCGGGTGACAGACAGACACACCTCGTGACTTATAATCGCATTTTCCCACCTCCACGCGTCTCTTACGCGCCACATATACGTCGACAAGAACAGAATCAGCCCCTCCGTTAATGGCCAACGTCGAGGCTTTTAGCTAACCGAGTCTCCTTTGCCCATCGCCTCTGATCTATTCCTCGGCTAATCTGTTGATTATACGAGGCCGTCTGGCAATACGTTATCGGAACCGATGGGAATCCTTTTCCTCCCTCTTCCCATGTGTATCTTACCCTCGCGTCCTTCTCAACGATCAGGCATATATCTCTCGAGATACTCGTAGAAATGCGTTTTTGGTCTTTAAGGAGGGTGGCCGAGTGCAACATAGTACATTAGATAGAAATAACCTCGAACAATATAAATATAAAATAATGTTTATACAAAAAAATAAAATGTACAAAATTTTTTTACGTCAAAAAAACAGCAAATAGAATTTCCTTTATTCTCGTATCATTATGTCATACGTAAAATAAAACATGTTATAATACATCAATAAAAATATTACAGGATCACAATTGGAAGGTATTAAGTTTTTCTATCTAAAGTACCATTTGAAAAAGACAACTCATTTAGACGGAATATATTCTATAGAGTTGATAATCTTTCCTCTAGCAAAACAAACGAAGTGAAAAAGAGTGAATCGCTATTCTTTATTCTCACCCGACGACAGACGACGGATTGCTTCAGATTCCTTGTACATAGACATTGCCGGAGTCCGCGGAACAATTATCCGGCAGATAGCATCGTAGGACTTAACCTACTATCACTTTGGTTTATTGCGCGTTATATTTCAGCACGTGGGAACCGCGTGGAGTTTTCAATGGGACCCGGTGCGAAGAAGGTTGCCCAATGATCGTTCCGATAGCGGTTTCAGATCGCCGGAAACCTACTTTTCCATAAAATGCAACCGTTCGTGTTACTTATCCGCTCAAGCTGGATTCGGTCGATGACATCAAAGGGAGAAACAATCACGAGAAATTAGATATCGAAGAAACTCGACTGACAGTTGAAAAAAAAACGTTTTTAAGCGTTTTATTACCTCTCTCTCTTCATGCGGTTTTACATTATAAACTCCGGATTATTTCGAGGCGTTTTACAGAGTTACAAAAGCCTATACATACTAATCAATTTTCCAATTATCTCAACAAGGAATTAATTGTCTTTAATGCTAATATGCATGTAATCATGTAATTAGTTCATTGATCTGAGACTTGTTCAATATTTTAATACTTCATTAGTTGCTTCTTAATTTCACATAAAATAGAAACGTCTAAATAAGAGCAATTAGAATAAAAATGTTATAATTGCACTATGGCAATAATTAAGGAAGAAACGAGATGTCGAAACTTGGCCGTCAAAGCGTTATGCGTATTCATATATTCATGAAGAATAAGAAACCGAGCAACTAACGACTCGTTAGTTCTTTTAAGTGATAATTTATTTATCTTTCTGGAATAGTCTCAGTGTCTGCACGAGCGATCCCAGAGCGGCCGGGCACGACCGACCATTGTTAATTCCTGGCTGCTAATTATGGAAAAATACGGCAGTCGCTCCGCGCTCAAAGATCGACCGCATAACGACAGCGGAAAACCATTAACGTTCCTGCTGTTTGGTTTTAAAGTCGGCGCGGTAACGGATATCTCTGGAAAATTTAATCGAAACACTTGTCGGTCTTAACGTTCGCACTAAAAACAACGACACGCTTGATATTTAAAAACACATTCGCGATTATCATACATAATTGTCTAATAGCTTAATTCGAGGATCGAATATGATAATTCATAATAAATGCTATTATTAATTAAAATCACTCTTTCAAGATAATATAATTATATCTGACTTTTGACATAACGGGATAATTTTTATTAAAAATTAAAAACCGATTAATTTATATTTAATTGTATTATATAATAATTGTATATTATCAACAGTTCAATTATTATTAACAGGTTTATAATTATCAACAGTCTATTAATATCAATATCACCGAGTTCGCGATATCCGACGCTTCGAGGGACGCAGAATACGAAGAAGAACACAGGTACAAAGCGGCGGGAAATAACTTTGAAAAAGTGCGTTTCCCCCGGTTAAACGTAAAAGTCTTAAATGTAACGCGCCGCTCGGTCGCTACCTTTCCCGGCCCCCTTTTATCGCACAAAGGGGTAAAACCTAACCTACCGTCCGCCTAACGTATCCCGCTTTTCGTCGCAAAAGAGACCCCCGAGGGTGTGCACGGGGGTGGAACCGGGAGAGAAGGGGTGCGGACGACGGCCGTGAGCACACATGGGCGCGCGCACACGAACAAACGGACGGACCGTGCCGACTCTTATGATGGACGTAATTAAAACTTTTACAGCGGCATACTAAAATGCAAATAAAACGATACGCGGGTTCTCTCGGAACCCCTCCCTTTGCCCGTGGAGGTATCCACGGCGATAGGTAACACACACGGCCGCGCACGGTTTTTCGCGCGGTGAAAAGGACGGCGCTCGCCTCACCGCATCTCGCCTCGCCTCGCCTCGCCTCGCCTCGCCTATGCCTCGGAGCTGAAAGGCGTCGGGCGTGGATGCGACATGATAATTACGGCGATAATGACCGCGGACATGAGACCGGGTCGATCGGAGCTGGACTTGGATGCTCCTCTTGCTTCTCCAAAGGATGCGCGCCACCACAGCGGCTCCGATATCTCTCCAACGTGCGTCACCTGCAGCTTTCCGATCAATTGCCATTTGCAAAACTATAATTGCGCAAGGACATCGAATATGTAACTCGAACAAATTTGAATTATTCATTTAAAAAATTGCAAATCTTATTTAAACTCTTTGGATTTACAAATTAGGCTGAAGCCTGCTAAGCGATGGTCTTTCAACAAAAGTTAAGTATCGAGTCCCCGTTATTAATTGAACGGGTGTAAGAGCGATTTTCTGCGTTAAACACATTTGCGAGAGCAACCACGACTCTTTGCACGAGAAAAGTGATTAAGTCGTACTACGTGCTATGCGCCTAACGAAAATAGCGCGTAATTACCGCGCGGTTCTTACACGAGCAGATCGTATCAGTGATAGGTAGTTAATGCGGCCGGGCCCGCGCAACAGGGAAGAAGATTGACGAAAAAATACATTGGAGTTAATTAATCCCCTTTATATTCAGCGGCGGCGGTTTTCTAATTCTCACGCTTAATAGCCTGCCCGCGCCGCAATGTGCGTGCGTATGCAAATCGACGGCGGGATAAAACGAAGGCAAAAATCCGCGAAGCTCAGATTTCTCCTATCACAAACCGAGTAAACTACCCGACACGATCGTACGGGCACCATCGACACGCCTGCATCAGACCGCCAATTAATTCAAACCTAGTCTCTTCGGCGTGCGTTTACGACACCTTACGTCCGGAGTTCACTGTAGGTGTAGGAGTAAGACAGTGAAACTTGCGTCAAGTATTCTACGCCCTCGCGGCAACAACGATTATTAGTGCGTAACCGAAAAGAGAAGGTGATTTACTCGTGGTGTAATGACATCGGAACCGGTACGACGAGTAAGCTGCGCAAAGAAAGCGTTTACGGGAACGTACCGGTTTGAGGAAATGGTCCTTTTTAAAAAAATAGACGCAAGCGTAGAATGGCAAAATGTAATACTACTTCCTAATGAGCATAATAATAAGCATAATAATTATACAACACGTAATAGTAGAACAAACGCCAGCGCGTTCTCTCTGTTTGAATCTTTTCCAAATATTCCTCTTGTTCTACTATTTACAAATTAGATTTGTTTTCTTAACGCTTCTGATGATTTCTCAAGAAAGATGTAACGCCTTCATGTTATAACACAACCTTATCAATATAGATAAATCAATTACGTTTCGTTCCAGAACGATCATCGTATGTACGTTAACTTCCAACAATAAGTCAAAAGAAACAATAGAAATTTATGAGGAAGAATACCACCATTGTCCATTCGACGCGAGTTTACGCATAACGAGGGCCGCTGATTCGGCATCAGCGCCCGCCAATTAATTCGGCTCAACTCTCTTTGGCGCGCACTTACGTCACTCCACGTCCGGAAATCCGCGGCGGTGGAAGATAGCGCGGTCCCGCGCGAGGAGGCGCGCGCGAGCGCGAACGCGCTGATTAACCCGGTGATAATTAGCATACAATAAGAATCCTCGGATAGATCGGGCCTGGTAGACGAGCCAGAAAGCCGAGCTTACACGGGGCACCCATCACTCCTCCCACCAGATATCAATCGCTCACCATCAGCACCCTCGCACCCGTCCGCCACGTTGCGTCTCTTCCCCCTGCGCCTCCCACGCTACCACCGTTCCCTCCGGTTCCTCCTCCTCGCCTCCTCGCTGGGCTCTTGACCGAGCCGGCCCGGCCGTTTGACTTAATCAGTAATCGCTAATTGCCCGGCTGACGCACCTCGGCCTAACGGACGAGGAAACGTATGCAAATCGCGCGGAATTATCTCTCTCCGACAATTAGACGAGTATCCTTGCTCGCGCGTATAATGCCACTTCCGGTTGCGTTAAACCCGCCGCTCGCCTCCGTCCCCTTTCCTTACGACGCGCGTTACCGAACGTGCGTGCCCCATACAGGGACGATTTTACTCTTTCGTTTCTTCGAAGAAGCGTATCGGCACCTGCGGTTTTCACGCGTGGCGGAGCACGGAGTCAGTCGAATGGACAATGTAATGGACGTTGCTTTATTTTTTTCTTTTCTCTCAGTTCTGCTGATTTTTCGAATAATCAAATATCGCAGGTTACATGAAATTACACAAAATTTTACATACGTGAAATATCAATTGAATAACCAACTAGTGAGAAACCAATTATAATATTTGATGCAATTATGCATTTCGAGCAAGAGGTACAAGTTGAAAACCGCGCAGCGCTCGTTTTTTCCATCCTGTCGACACCGCCGTGGGCGTCGATGGTCATCTACGCTCCCATCGTTCGTTATTAATGGAGTGGCCAAATAATTCATGGATAGCGCCCGCTGCCGATTTCGAACCGCCAGCTGCTCTCCCTCGCCGTTCCGTTACACGCCCGCATTTTTTTTTTCCAGATACATCCGACACGGCTTTATGGCTTCGGCCATTCGCTCGTGTCAGTTGATTGCCACTGATGTCCAATGGCGACCACGACAGTGGCACGGGAGCATGAATATTCATCTGCTTTTCGTAAGGAAGGTTCTCGCGGTTGCGAAAGGGTTCGAGGCGTGAAAGGGGCGATGGCGAAAGGGTGGAGAGAGGTTGGATACTAACGAAAGAACGGTGATGGGGGTTGAAAGAGAGGGAGCGAGATAGGGAGGAGAGAGAGATTGATAACGGATATGCAATGGTCTTCCGCTTTTTCACAATGTTTGCCCCGAACGCCCGGTCGTGGCGATAAGCGCGGGGATGCAAACTACACGGCGAGTGCGCCGCCACGTTTTTAATTAATGTCGATAAAGTTCATCGCGGCAAGTCGAGACGCTACCGTGGAATTATTCAAAAGCCGTCCGGCCGTGCGCATATTAATTATAAAGTTCCAACGGGGACGCTCCTGTTTACGTATCGGCGCGTCCGTAAGCGCGAAAAGACGATTGCGCTTTGAGTAAATACGAGAACGGAAATGAAAATAGCCATGATATGTTAGTTGAACAGAACACATCGTATCTGCATGCCCAATCCCTAATTTTTTATCATTCGTAACATTGTCCATATGCATTACGTAAAATTTATGCGGTCACGTGAAAAGGAGATAATAAATTTTTTTCAATTCATGAATTAACAATTGCTGATAAGTGTACTACATTTTTCTATCTACCATTCCATCAAATTTTTATCATATAATGTTCTTTTAATATTACATATATTATTAAATTAATGTAACTTCAGATCAATGCGATAAGTATTTCTAATTAATTTCGATAAATCAGTTTATCATGTTGTTTGATGAAATAATAAGCCAGGTTGCAAACATTACGCATAATAAAGTTGCAATAAAACATAATGCGTGAACGTCTACATCGAGATAAGTTTGACACAAAACAAATTATAAGCGCGACATCTATATAAATATTATTTATTCTATCGGTCGTTATTATAATATACAAGCTATATTGTGCGAAAAATATCACGTATCTTTTTTCTAAACTTTATTTGCCAGAAAAGTCCGCCGTTACTTTAAAAACATATAAATATCACGTGTTTTCTTAGAGGCGACGCTCGACGATCGAGGATACCCCGTAACATACACTGCCTGCCGTTGCACTTGATACCATTAAGTATGCTAATGGTAATTACTGTTATAATCAGCGACATCAATCGGGTGCGTACACGTAGAAGGCCTTCATTGAATAATTACACGTCGCTATGGCGCGTTGAAGATGAGTCGAGTCGATACACGACGGAACGTTAAGAGGGCCTACGTGTGCGTGCATGTTTTATGGATAAACAATGATGGGTGCTACTATACTGCGATTAGAGAGAAACATACAATGTACAATGTACTGGAAATAACCATCTGGGAAAAAGTAACATTTCTTTAAATTATTTTAAAAAAGACAATCTTACAGCTTCAAAAATGCTTTAAACGAGCGTTTAAGATGTACTCATATTTTCGCAAACTCAGCTTAAACGCAATATACTCGGACTCATTTAAGCTCATGGCTTTCTTATTTAGATCATCCTCTTTCTCAAAATTTGTATACTAAATAATTAATAAGTTAAAGAGTATGCGGTATATTCTCATGCTGTCTAGCATCAAAGTTGCGATAAACAATAAACTAAAATATGAAAATAGAGGAAAGAAAACTGAAAAAGTGTAGGCGAGACAAAAATTGGTTATGTTTTTCCCTAATGCGTCCTTCGGCGGTAAAACATCGAAGGGATCGTCCTGAGAACGTTCAATGCATGAGCGCACATTAGTGCGTACACGCTGCACCTCGAGTCTTAATGCATTTAATTGTTGCCTGGGTGCGTAGTTAGCGGCTGGTTAACCATACTGATTACGCCCGATACATTTCTTATGTCGACGTTAGCGGCCGGTAACGTGCCCGGGAAAAGCGTTCGTGTGTGTCGTCTGGAAAAACCCTGGAGGCGATGCACCTCGGTATTCGAATAAAACGCGCTTCCTTTCCGTGCTTACGGTCTTGATAGATGTTTGTCGGCAGACTTAATTTATACAGACAATTTCCAGATTACAACGCAGTCAAGTTCACGTGCGTGTGTATGAGAAATGATTGAAAAAATAATAAAACCCACTATCCATGCCAAAGCGAGCTTATGTATGTTTAATGTTGCTATCTGTCTCAATAATTACGATCTCGTTAAACATTCGGAATATATCGTGCGAGACGTTTGCGTAAAACTGTTTTAAAAGTTGCACGTGTCTGCGTTGTGTACACGTATTTGCCCGAACTATTTCGCGTGTTCGGCTATAGCGAGGTCGAGTTTAATTAAAATCGCATTAATGTGCAAATGGATCCGTAATTGATACGCAGTATTCAAATATAAAACAAGTGTCTTTAGCACTGATAAATAGACGAGCGTTGTTGACGCAGCGACGTCAAAAAATACAGAGATTGATTGCAGATTTATGTATTTAAAAATAATAATCGCGATTATATATATTTTAATCAATTCCTATCTGATAGATTTACACCCGCATGAATATACATGCGTATTTGTTGAAATAAAACATTCTCCGGTGTGCCTTCTTTGTTATATTTATCGTCGCAGCCATCGCTCTTGGAAAGGTTCACTATCCTCGGCGAGTAAAAAACACATTCGTGCGCAACACGTGCATGCCCGTAACAGCGTACGCACGTCTGAATTATATCGTGAGTGAAATTTGGCAAGGAAGCAAGTGGAATGTTTCGACACCACGATGTGGAACAACGTTCTCTTAAGAGTGACTACATACCGTTTCCCGGATCAACGATAAGCAACACGAACGCACGCCCGTGCATGTATACACGCGCGCCGACACGATGTCGTTAAAATAAAGGATGAATCTCCGATGCCGAGGTCAACCCGTTTCGTTAATTCGTAAGTTACACGCCGAGCGTTACGGTCCGACTTCCTTTTTCGTATGCCGCAGGAGAATCGGCATTTTTCTTGCTTTAAAGGTGAAGATGGCGACGTGGCATTAAAATACAATGGCTGACACAGTGTGAGCGCGCTCGGCTCGTAAATAACTCTAATCGGGATCGCTAATTACAGATTACAGTTTGCGCACACGTCTACACGCTACTGTTCCTATTCTTATACTGCGCGGGCAAAAACTTCCAAGATAATGTTAGATTTAGAATAAAAAGAACGATTTTTAACTAATGGGAATTCGAAAACTTTCCACACAATATTACAATTTGCTTAATAAAATATCTTAGTAGGTATACGAAGAGACGAGAGAGAAAGAGAGAGAGAGAGAGAGAGAGAGAGAGTGTGTGTGTTACCGTCTGTGTCCATCTAAAAGTGCATGATGTAGATAGGAAAAATAATTACAATAAACTTATGCATAGCACCGTACTCCTACGGCATGCACCCACAGTCGTTTCGTAAAGTGATCGGCCATGTAACGTCACGGCGTTTTGTTTGAGCTATAATAATTCACTTACTATTAGTTTACTACAAGGAAAAAAACAACGAGCTTCTATGTTTATTCGGGCTTGGATATTAAATGTAAACCACATGGTATAACACATAAATTGTTACACTAATCTATTATTACATCTACATATGTTTCAGTTGCATAATATTACATTCAATATGGATATTAAATTTTATATGTTACATAGTTTATATAAATATAAAATTTATACTGTAGAATTATAGATAATTAAGATAATTGGTTCTATAATTATATAAAAGTATAAATTATATATATAGAACTATAAAATGTATCTATATAGATAAATTAATATAATCGAAGAATTGATTATGTAGTGTACAAGTATATTATATTACGTATTGCAAAAAGTTATCTTTTAAATTTCAGAATAAAAGTCGTATGGCAAAGAAAGTTATGTTTGCAACATAATTCAAAAATCACATAACAGCTGATCAATCGCAATAAGTATCAAGCCTGGAATTAAATACTTTTCAAAGGATATTCAATATATGTATAATTATAACTGAAAGTTCTAACTGTTTCGATATTGTTCTAATGTCATATGTAAGAACTAGGTACCGCTATACGAAAACCACGCGAAAAGGCAGGATAGAAGGTAGAAAGGAAGACGTTCAGACAACGGTGCAATGGAATACGGCGCAATATTCCAAGACAAATCAAAGTAGGCATCCACCGAATGCTCCCGGGTGCAAAATGCAGATAGAACAGAATAGACGGAGCGCGGTATTCGCTCGCGGGTTAATGAGAACGGTTTCAAGTCCCGTTATAGAAGCGGCGATGTCTGCACAGAAACAGCCTGTAGGAAATCGCAGAGGTGCGCAGTGAGTCATCATAGATGCCAGTGCCAAAACAACTACTATTTTCCGTTTTCTTTTCCATTATACATTTTTCTCGATTTTTCTTCATTTTTTTCTATCTTCTCTAATAATAATATAAATATTTCCAGTATAATAAAGCTTCACATAAGACTCTGCTATTCAAAATTATGTAAGATTGCACATAAGACCCTTAATTTAAAAAATGTGTAAATAGATATTTCTGGTAGTGAGAAATAATGATTGTATAACTTTGAAGCATAAAGATACACTACTTAGCATGACAGAAACAAATGAGAATCATGCACAGGGGCTCCAGTATTAAAATGAAATAACTCTTGCAACCGCGGAAGTCATTAAATATGCGTAATACCTCACGGTAGAGCCGTAGGGAAAAATTACAGATTGTAAACATCGATTTAAATTAATTTCGCATATTAAACATACTTATCATTGGAGAGTACACCATTGGAGAAATTTTTTCCTTTACATCTATTATTATTATATCATTTTTCGCAAACTATCACGATGTAGAGGAAACGTATAGCAAAATGAATGTCAATATTTAAAAATAAAATAAAATTTCCAGAATTAATTTCTGAAACGTACATATATACATCAAATTATTAATATATGGCTTTTGATCCTAAGCCTTTCGTCGCACGTCGGGATTTAATCCCCAAATTTAATACCCGATTAATTGCCGCTGCTCGCGCAATCATCCATTACGCGTGGCTCGTCCGCTGAATAATGTGTTAGCCAAACGGCCAAAAGCAATGTGCAAAATAATCTCTTGCCGGCGTGCCAACGGTCAAATTCCATTCCCGTCAACGAAGGATTAATTATCGGTGCGTAATACGGTTCATCTAAGCCGGCCCTGAGGTTTACGCCGCGGTTTGAAATCACGGCGTTTACAAAGTGTCGGCGATAAACCTCTTGCGGACAAGGTGGTGGGACGCGAACGCTGCCGAGAAACAGCAGCCGAGGGTTACGTCAGACGGAGGAGATGAGAGAGAGAGGGATGGATCGGTCGATTAAACGCGAGACCGCCGAAATTCCGTATCAATTCGTCTATCGGTCGAGCGTCGTGATTTCTGAAGGGTGAGCCAGGCACATTCCGCGGCGCGCCGAGCGTTTGATAGCGAACACCCTCTCATGAGGTGTCCTTTCGGAAGCAAGTCAAAGTGTCTCGTTCCATTTAAGTGACTGAAATTGTACGCCGAATAAAAAAAGCTTTCTTGAACTCACGATGTTTCTTCAAAACGCTCGATTAATCATTAAATGTATTTTTCAAATCAAAATCCCTATTTTATTTTAGAAATATTATAAATGCTTAATTTATTACATTATGATATTCTAAAAGAGAAATCGACAAGTAAAATATAATTACAGTGAGGACAAAGTGAATACATTAAATATGATGAATACAGGATCTTGACGTGCCTTAAAGCCAGATTAGACCGAGCTACGAAGAAGCGTTTGCCATCGACTCGTCCACTTCCTCCCCATTTCCGACAATTGTCACGAACGAATGGGTATCCTCGGGAAATGAGAAAGATAATAAAGGAGCGTGACGTAAAATAAAATGTAAATATAGGCATGGAGGGATGGAGGGAAGATAGGGCACTGGAGAGACGATGGAAAGAGGTGTAGAACGAAAGATGAGATGGAAAAAAAGAAAGATAAAAAAATGACGGAAGAAAGACGGGAGGAGGACGGAAAAACGCATCGACCAATAGTGCCCGCAGGCAGGCAACCCAAGAGCCGACCACTTATCTGTAGGAGCAACATCAGAGAAGCTCTTGGCTGGTTGGTTGGTTGGTTGGCAGGAGGCAAAGAAGTGCCTGGCGTGAGGAGGACGCCGAACCAAAGTGGAGTGTGCAAGAGATACGAAAAAGATGGGCTGGGGTGGGATAGGGCGAGTGGGTGGGTTGACGGGGGGGAGGGAGAAGGGGCAAATGATACCTCCTTAGGCAATTTTAATTTTGCAGGAATCACTGTTGGGGCTAATAAGAATAAAGAGATCTCCACTTTCTTTCTCCTTTCCTCTCTTGCTTCTCCCTCTTTATCATCTTTTTCTTCCCTTTCACTTCCCCTCTGACCGGTCGAGCGAGGTACATCGTCAGCCACCAGCGACATTATACGACCGTGTCGACGACCCGTGTACGAAACCGCGTCTATGTTTGATTTTCTTTCCTCTGGTTTTGCGTCTTTAATTCCTTTTTTCTTCTTATTTTTCTGTCTGTTTAAACTATTTCTGAAGATTTCATATTATTATATATATTATATATATATTATATATATTATATATATACTATATATTATATATTATATATTATATTATATTCTAATATTTATTTCAGAAAGAGATTAAAACATGTATATATTCTATGTATGTGCTCCTAGAACAAGTTTTGCTACATCGAAAATCTTTGTATTTAACGATAGTCTCTAACATAGCTAAAAGCTCCAAACTTCGGATTGTAATGATCACACATCCAGAATTTAGGATCGAAGTTCACGCGACAACCGAGCGAAGCCACGCGAGTCCTATCGTCGCGCCGAGTGAAGCGGAGAGGGCAAGCTGAGAGCTGTCAGAAGCATGTACGCGCGAATAGAACGATGATTTTGTTCCGGATCAAACCGTCCTGAAGCCCGAGAGGGATGGGGGACGGGCAGGGGAAGGAGCAGCACGCGAAAGGGTTAAAGTGTGCGGAGGCAGAGCGACATCGGTCGTGGTATGAGGAAGATTCACGAAGAAGGGCGACGAGAAACGACGCGGCAACGCGGGAGTTGAGAAGGAAGAGGGTGAAGAGGGTAAGTAGTCTGCCGGTGGGAGCGACTGTACCGCGGAAAGAGGGGCGGGGGTAGGAGACATATTTATTTGACATGCGACGCGACTGCACCCGAGTTTCATTAATTGAAGATCGCAAGAATGAGCATGGCAGACAGCGCCGGGACAGACACACACCGTATGTGCACACGTACGTGCCTCGCGTTCTCCGTCGCGCCCTCGATCCCTTATCCCCTATTTCCCCTCCTGCCCGCTGCTGCCCCTCGTACCCTTCCGATGCCCCGACTACTCCCCTCTCTCCTGCTATACACATGCTCGCGGAAACGGCGGCAAATGAGGACTCGTCGTTTCTCTGACATTTGAGCATTCAAGTTCGTCTCGATCTAGGCCGCAGAGAAATCCGCCCCTCTCGCCTCACCTCGCTCACCCTTTTTCTCATCCCGCTGCACCCCCGGCTGTTACCTCTCATTCCCCCCTCTTTTTCTCTAATATGAGTCTCACGAAAGCCTCCATCTATCCTGTCCTACGGGTTTCGCTTCGAGTCGGATCTTCTTTCCATACTGTTCGTCCTCTTCGGATGAATTTAACGGATGACAGCTGATACGAGACTGTCACGAGTGGTAAAAGCGGACGGTTGGCTGCAGGCTGTTCGTTTCTTTTTTCTTCTTTCCAATCTTCCTCCCTCTTTCTCTCTGTCAGTATTTCTTCATCTGATCCTCCCTCAACTTTGCGCTTTTTGACACTAACCCGTGCTTCGCTCCATCTTCGTCGCTGAGACGATGTCATTTATCACATTTCCAACATATTCGCCTATTCTTCGTCGTTCGACATTGTCGTTGTCTTTCTCAATTGCTACAGTGATCCTCGCGGCATGTCCCGATCGAAAGCCGAAACCGTCAAACTCATTATATCGAACAATCGGAAATGCGTTTGATTAAATCTTTCTCGGGTCGATGACGTGTTGGTATGAGAGTAAGAAAGGGTGAGAGTGTGGGTGGTAGCTAGGGAGGTAGGATGTGTTAGGGAATGAAAGGTGGAAGGTGGCAGTAGCGACGTGGCGATATCGGAGATGGCGGAAATTTCATTTACCCCTCGTAGAGTTATCTAAGAGCAATACCGGGTGGCCTTAATGAAACATTCAGTCGCGAGAATAGCTCAGCAATCTCGAAGGGTCGCGGGTAAGGCGGGGGAGAGAGAAGCGGGCTTTGCAAGCTGCCCGCTCTGTCGCCCTGATACGAGATAGAGAAACGGAGCGCGACAGCAAAAGAGACGGAGAGAGTGCGAAAGTGAGTGAGAGAGGGTGCGGAGAGGAATGGGTCTGATTCCCGGCAATGCAATTGCACGTTTAAAGTGGCGTTCTCCCGTTTATTTCGACGTTCAACGTTCATCCGTTCCCTCACTGTGTTGGGTTTTCATTTCAGTCCGGGTCAAAATCGACCTAAGATTCTCTAGCCGTCATACTTGCGTGTGAGAATCTTGATGAAAATCAATAATTCCTACTTTCAAGTGAGATAAAATTAAGTAATTAAGAACTCAAAAAAAAATTCTGTTTTATCATTAACATTGACAAAAGTCTTGTAAATCTTAAATAAATGCGAAAACGACTTATTCATAATTGAATAAAACTGGTGAATGTAATACCCGCTAAAGCGTGTCCATTTGGTGAACAGTATAATTCTCGTCGCAACTTCGACAAACGCCTGATTAAAGCACGTTCCAAAGTGCGTTAAGGAGCAAAAAGGGGATACGCCGAATAATCGCAAATGTAGATATCATTGCTCATTAGTCCGCACGAAAGAGTGAGCTTCAGCCCTTGTTATACCGGCCTCGGCTACATAGGAATAGGAGCACCACGGCCGCCGGCGAAAACAGAAGCCGGAAATAACGACCCGCGCAATTATTCCATAATGTAGTCCGCATAGCTGAACTCCGAAGAAAATTAGAGGGGTGGCCCGGGCTCGACCAGAGGAACGAACGAACGAGAGTTCGGCGTACGTGAACGCGATGAGCGGGAGACAAGGACAATTGGTGAGCGATGGCAGAGCGAGAGGAGTCGCAATAGAGAGCCCGGGCACAACTTTCCCGTTTTATCTCTCAATTCGCATTCCCGGAGACAATGAATGCTCAAACTACAAGCCCGTGGAACTGAGCCTATCTAACGGTGCGTCTCCTGTGATTAAAACGTTACCTACATGTCCTCATCTGGACTCCGTTAGAACAGTCAAATACTATCTTCCGAGTACCTATTTCTTTAAATAGATCCTTTGGTCATTCGTGACTTTGTTAACACACGTAAATTATGTACGTTATGTGTATTCAAATAGTTCTTAATTTAATGTTTGTGATTCTGTTAATAAAAAATAAACTAAAATAAAAAAATTTAAGTATATTACACCCGCGCTGATCATATAAATATAGCATTGCCTTTTCGATTCTTAAGGTCAGCATAATTTTTATGTGAAAGATAAAAAAATAAATATCACTGTGTGTCTTTCGCACATTGCGTGATTTTCAATTTTCTTCTCCATATCGCAAATACCTGAAACTTCTTTGCAAGATTTTAATTCTCGAATTTTTGTTTCGCGCGATGCACTGCCACGTTAACTTCGGAAAGCTCCAATTAGGCGACACCGACGCACCGCGGCGATGCGAACATACACATTACCGAGAAACGACGAGATAGGGTTGCGAAGGGTAAGAGAGCGCGATGTAGCACCTATCGAGTGTCCTAGGATCCGTCCTTTTGAGGCGAGTCCGACGTGTCACTTTAATCCAACCGTGTAATTACGCGCGTCAACAACGTATCCAGCGTGTTCCATTCGCAAGTATACGAATAAAGGTAAAGCCGGTCGACCGGAGGATGACGAACGGAAGCGGTAAATTGAGAATGAATCGCGGAAAAGACGCAATTTGATTTTAATCTACGACGTCTCACTAATAGAGATGGTCGACACCTGCGATACTAATGGGCCGCAAAGTGCGTCGAGCTTTGCGTGAATTGAAGCACATTGCGTTAAAAATACTGTCATAGACGATCGCCTTTTAATTATCTTACTAAGAAACGCGATACTAATTATAAGATTTTATTCAGTCAACATTGAAACAGCATAGGCATATAATTATACAGACATTTAATATAAAATTGAAAATCTGTGAAAAGGTTCCATTTATCCAAGATATAAAGTTACGGGCAATAAGGGATATAACGCAAAAAATTTATTAATTTAAATTGTTTTGCTAAGTAAATATAATTAAAACATATTGCGATATTGCAATAATATTTAAGAATATTACTTGATTAAAACGTCAAGAATTAATATATGTATATGTAAAACATTCGCTCAGATAACCGGTAGCTCACAACAACTTGAACAAATTTAAGACGATCATCTGCCATTATATCTGACTCGACTTCGTTAGACAGTCATCGCGCGGCTCTGCAAGGTAAGCTCTCGCATACCCGACACCGTCGGTGCGTCGTCACGATCATCATCCGGCGCGTATCCGCCATCATCGCCCAAGTCCTCGTTCTCGATGCAAATTAACTCGTTTACTCGAAATTCCCTCGCGCATCCCGCACCGGCCGGCGTGGCGTTTCTCGGCAGTTTTATTTTTCTCCCTCGCGTGTCTTGTCCTCCGGTTTATTTTCCTCTCAGCCCAGCGAAGAAGTAGCGCGGTAAGCCGAGGTGCGCCCTCGAAATCACGCCGCTTTGATGTGTACCTTTAACTATTTCTTTTCCTCGCCCGCGTCGTCGACTTCAACGGTCGAGTATAAGACGAACCGCGCAAAGGCGTCAGGCGTCGAGAGTAAGAAGGTGACCGAGACGAGCTTCAATTTGGATGCATGTGCACTATGCATTATACTGAACAACTATTACTTTGATATAACGACACAGATATCACGATCGTAATTACCGGTATTTTTCTTTAGTTATCAGCATCCATGGCTGTACCATTACGCGGCGAAAAAAAGATTAAAAACTAAGAAAATACGAGAGAAGCAAATATTATTCTTCATTTGATAAAGATAAAAAAATAGTATTTTAAATTAATTGCAAAATTATTATGTTACAAAGATTATACCTCGGGTTATACATTCTTAAAAATTTTTAAACGTAACTTTTAGGTGCATAATAATTTATGTACTGTTAATCTAATTCATATTAAATCTACTTTTTGTATAAATCTATAAAATTTTAATCAAGTATTATATCTCGATGTGCACCCTGATACAATCTTTTAATCAAAATTGCAATTACATATAAACATAGTATAATAAAGCATAGCTCGTAATTTCACGTCACGATCCTCCTACTCGTAATACGCTAAGTAGTCTTTCGCGAACGATCTCCTCGCACACGTGGGGCCATTATCAAAGATTCCACGTTTTTAAAACAGAGACGATTACAGTTCCTGCATCAGATGCCACGCCGACATTTCAGTTACAATTCGTCCCCTGTTTCCTTTTCGATGCACCGCGTACGGAGTCGGCGTTTGAAATATACAAGTGCCTTCGAAGGACCATAGAGGGGCTGCGTTTAGAGCAGTCAGCGAACGTGGTTGTGCGAGTGTCGCGACGCGTCGCGAGAGAAATGTTGCACGGCGTTGTCTATAAATGGACGTATAGATGGATATGCAAGTACACGCGACGGCGAAATCAACCCTCAGAACGTGACTCTATATAGAACGGCACAATCGACGACTCTTTAAAAGAATGTGCCCATACGGATCTGGATTTGCGCCACCCCTAGGACACACGCCACCCTCAACGCTCCGCACGCACCGGAAGACAAAACAGTGAATCTTCATTCTGCCGCGTCCCGACACACACCGAGCCTTCCCGCCCCCTCATTCTTTCTGCAGCCTATCCTACTCTCTCTCCCTTTCTTCCGCAGTCTCTTCCCCGTTTCCAAGGCCTAATGCAGCTCACAATTCGCGATCACAATTTTCAATTTCCGCCGACTTTTCAATTAGACTAAGAGGTGCCGCTATACCGACTCGAGGAACGCAGCGCAGCTCCTTCGCGACTCGTTCCCTAACACGGGGATGTCGCACCGGCACGATATCGCGAATTGAAAACCGAGGGATCCCACTCTACTCTCTCTGCCACCTCGAGTTTCTCTCACGTCCGGCTAACCGAACCGCGTCGATGCGACGCCGACGCCCGCCACGACTGGAAAAAAGCGACGTCTCAAAGTAACGTTCGCGCCTTAAGAATACAAAGAACATCTTTTCGGATAAAAGATTCAGCATCATTATTAATAAGACTATTCCGTTTTTTTTTTAAATAATAATAATATTACGCGCCGCAACAATAAACCGTTTCTCAATTATGTCTTTAACAGAGACAGAAAAATTTATGCGAATTTGTTTTGACGTATCATCTTTTATAAAAAAGTATTCAATCATTGAGTGTCATGTAAAAATCTTTACGTCAGCATTATATTTCAGTTATGACCAAATTTGTAAAATTTTATTACAAACATAAATGAGAAATGAAATATTATAAAAGAATTACGTCTTTTTCTAACAATTATTAAACATTATATCAAAGTTTTTGTAATGTCAGAACACTTTACCTACATTAATCATCATTTTAAATAAAAATTTTGATATAATGTTTAATAATTGTTATTCAAGAATCCAGCCTCTGCTTCAACAACTATTTCATTGAATTAAAATCTGCTTATGTGACACGTATTACGCTAGATATTTTGAATATTTAAAATACACATTGCCAGGAAAGCCTAGCAATCCTTACTTTGTCAAGATTACGTATTTTTCAACGGGTGCGTCCACTCCTTGCAAGACTCGGTCACAAAAACCACTCTCTCGTACTACTTTATAGTTCCTTAAAAGCCGACTTACATTTGCAGACGTGCGTCACTCGATATCGTGGTTTTTGTCAGGCGCGTGGTACACGCGTGCACGCACACGCGTTGTGCGTACGTGTGTAATACGTGCTGGTCGTTGAAGCGTCGTTACCAACGCCGTACGTGTGACACACCTCGGCGACAGCTAATGCATTTTTACGGGGGTTAAAATCATTTATAAGCTATAAATGGGGATTATCGTTGCGACGGTGCCCCCTTACGTACCAATAAAACCACACTTTGTCCGGGCTAGACACGACCAGCCACTCCGGCGTCTCACTCATACGGCCTGCTTTTATCTCTTATTTACAACTCTTTTATTCTCCGATTCCATCTCAATCAGGCTTTGACGTTGCCATCGTGACTGCCAGTCAGCCGGTAAGTTCGACGCCCTAAAAATAAGGTAGCCGCGGGATTAAGATCGCGTTTCTCTCTCGACACGTCTCGTGTCGTCAAAGCGCGCGCGTTTTGCAGTAAACCCATGTTCTGGCCAATTCGTTTCGTAATCCGACGAAATTTGTGCCGTCGTACTACAGGAGCGACTTGTAACTTAAGAGAATTATGAGTTAAGAAAGTTATGACTAAAAGAATTTATGGGAGATACTAGTACAAGAGATATTTTTAACGAAACCGGAATTAATTTTGTCACAGATGTTTCTAGAGAGAAGAAATAGAAAGAATCTATTAATTATAAAATTAAATTATATGTAAATAATTTCCCTTATCTTATGAACGGATTAAATTGAACAATTTCCAATTGCCTATACGCAAAAAGATCTATTGCAAATCTGTTCTGAATGTAAAGAATCTGCTCTGAAATAGCTTTTGATTGATTTGAGAAACCTGTATTGTGACGTTGATAATTAATATACAGACTGCGCGCACAGGCCTGAAGATATTGTTACAGGAGTCTTGTAATTTTCAACGCATCAGAACGGGCTGCAGTTTCGCTAGCAGGCAACATAATCCAACCATTTATAACTCGTCTTATACTTCTAGATACATTGTGCGGCGCATAGCAGGGTGCATACATACGGATGTGCACGTGCCATTCGCAGTAACTATTAGAGCCCGCAGCGGTATTGCTACCGCAATATTCAAATCCAAGCCACGATGGAGTAATGTCTGGTTCTCGTATAGATTGCTCGCCCTCGGGCGTACCGTGCGCGTTCTGCGAATCACAATAATTCCGATATTGCCTACCGTTCCCGCTGATGATCCCGCTAAATGCGATGCGACGAACTGAATTTGTCGAGTACCCGACTGATACGGATTTACAACCGAATGGTATATTAAGAAAATTGTATTAATCACTATTGTATAAAATATATCTCATTGCTTTTTTTCGTACTATGTTGAGAGTTGTTCGGATACTATTACAAAAACATATAGATAACTTAATGTTCTTATCAAAAGATAGCACACATACGCAGCTCATTCCAACTTGTTGAAAGTTATACAGGATTTCTGTAACAATAGCTTCAAATCGATATGTGGAATCTGTCTAATATTAATTCTGAACGTCATGATATCTCACATAGATTTCTTACATTGTCAAAAGATATTTTAGAGCAGATTTTGTTTGATAAATTTACAATAGATCTTTTTGCGTGTAATCGCGCTTGTAAATAAATATATATTTTATGTACGATATACAAATATCCTATTAAATGGTGATGTAAATTACGAATATTATTTATTATACTTCTAATGAATTATTTTGTCATTCGGTCATAAAATATCCTGCAGAAGGAGCAACGGGATTGCAAACCAAGTTTTTAATTCGACGGGTACCACATAACATTAGTCAATGGAAGCAGGACCGAAAAGAGTGGATGGAATCAGAGTAGCACCGGCAGGCAGATGAATCTCTCTCGCATTGTCCGCGTTTGAATGAACACACGCCCCGTCCCATCTTTCTATTTCTTCACGATTTTTCAGCGTTATTTTCGGCGGCAAATATTATCGTGTCGAACAATGTAATCGTTTTCAATGCCCCATCCGTCTCTATTCCGGTATTCCGATGTACTTCACTCAGGCGGTAATCTTCCACATTGTTTTCCGAAAATGTGCCACTATGGTTATAGGTTTAGAAATGTTATAATGCTTAAGGAATCAACTGGGTATAGGTTGAAATTATTTAATATATTATTTAAAATCGATGCTATGTAGTTATTAAAAATCGACCGTATTATATAAGGTATTTAACTATCAAACAGAGTTTTTACAATATATGTAAATCAACATATATAATCAATATCACATATAGATTATAGCACGAGTATGCATAGTTATCGAGATCGCAGGCGATAATCAAAGCAGAGAAAAAATAGCGGAATCGATCTAGACAGGTTCTAGCCTCGGGCGCCGCAAGACTGGAAAGCAAATCTGAACGAGGCAATAGATTTGTATGGAAATATGTTGAATATGCTATTGTTGCCGTTTTATATTAGAGTTAAATGTCGGTTTTATCGATATATTCAGCGTAATAAAGATTATAATGAGGCGAGAATAATATTTTAACGAAAAAAGCTATTTTTTTAAATAATAAAACACATACGTTAATTCTGAGAAGATTCTCGCGAAATAAAAAGTCATTAGATAATGACGCATTGAAATACGAAATGTGAAGAGAAGTATAAAAGCGCTGAATATATTTTTCATCAATATCTACATGCCGCGAAGAGCGACGAGCGAGTCTGCAGAATGGCAGAAATTCGGGACGATAGGACAATTCTGACTCGTCTTCACGAAGACAACTTTAGCCGAGGGGGTAGCTGAAATCAGGAGGGACGGGGATGGATTGCGCCTCGATTCGGCAGCAAGCCCCTTCGGGGCACGTCGAGGATCGGGAGACGCGCCATTTCATTCGCAGACTGCCGATATCGCCAACCCCTTCCAAAATATCTCATTCCTAAACGCCTCGAGCTCTCGATGGATTACAAACCTATCTATTACTTCCCCGTCCCGACCCGCGTTTCACGTGGTGGCAACCACGAATACGACACGCCGTCTCCTCCCATCGAGTCTTTAAATTCGGTAGGATTTCAACGAGGATCTTTTCGAGACGGATTGTAGAATGTTGCGGGAATATATAGCGCGATTGATAAACGCAACGACTTCATTCGTACGACGCTTAGCTGTGGGAAAGAACTTTTATAATTTTCCATACAAATCTATTGCCACGAACTGGAATAAAAAAATAACTCACCGGTCGAGATGCGCAACAGCGGAGTTGTAAAACTGCGTTGATCTCAAGGTTGATCTGTAACACAGAAATATTTTTACATTAAAACATCGTCCAAGGTAATCGATACTTAAAGTAAATAATTATCGCTCTCGTTAAATTTTTAAAATGTTATTTTAACTGATATTTTGAAATGCTAATGTAAGAAATCGCGACCGCATAAACTCGTTCCCGCATTAACTCGTTCGCATAATTAATCGCGAAAAATCGTGCAAATAACCGTGCGAATAAGAGAGAGACGCGACGCGTTCGCGACGTAATATCTTTTCTCGCATACGCCGGAGATCGAACTCCGAAATTACGAATTGCGCCCGGAGTTAAACATAACGAGTAAAGAGTATCGGGAATGAGCGAATCGAGTCGCGCTTAAGAAAGTGGCGGAATCCGCCACAGAAGAGCAAAATAATAAACGATGAATAACATTTACTCACCTCACGGTTGCCCCGCTGTCGCCCGATGCCTCCCAGGCCTCCTCCTCCTCTCCTCGGTTCTCCCCTCCGTTGTCGCATCTCCATCGGTGCACTCTCACTCACGACGCGACGTTCACGCGAAAATCGACAATATCGTCGCTTATGATCGCGCGACACTTTCGGCACTCCCGGTATTAATCTCGCGACGCGGCGCGTACCCGCGTTTATTACACGGCGACGGAATAATTACGGAGAAGCTACGAAAGAAACTGTCCGATCTGCTCGGCGTCGGCCCGTTGCCCGTGATGTCCAGCAGGTAGACGCGACGAGTGAGTTTAAAATGGCGGAGAGAATTTCGTAAATCGCACGAGGCTCGGCCAACTTCACTCGCCTGGAGCAACCGTCGCGAGGCCGCTACAGTTGCCGCTTGTCAAGCGATTTTGGTTAACTGCAATTAAATAATCGATTTATTCGCATTATTCGAACATTCACATTCGTGTCTATTTCTCACGATCTCCAAATATCAAAACAATATGATTAAATACAAAGTTAAATACGTACGACGTTAATAGAGACCGTGATCTGTGATCGTTGATTAAACACGTCGCGGCGTTACTCCGATTCGTCCGCTCCGGTCCGCTCGTATTTTTTAGTGAAGGCCAACTTCACTCGCCTGGAGCAACCGTCGCGAGGACACTACGCACTTGCTGCTTGTGAAGCACAATTTTGATTAACTGCATCATTGATTTATGAAAACTGTCTATCCCCCACGATCGCCGAGTATCAGAACACGATAAAATGCGAGGTTAAACGTGAGATGTTAACAGAGACTGTGATCTGTCGCTAATTAAACACGTCGCGTCGCGGCGTTACTTGATTGAGGATTTGCACGTATGTTTCATCCGTGTTCCGAAAACGATGGCAAATTCACTCCGAAGCCGCGCGACACGACGCGAGACGCGAGAGGTGAGTCAAGTTGACCGGTTGAGAAAAGCGAATGTCGAAAGAATGTAATCTACCTCGGTATCGGAATCGCGAAGCACATGTATTAATGACACATTCGATGTCACATACACCACGTATATCACAGTTTTCCGTAATCCGAAAACGGAGTCCGACGATACGTATGTTTACTCCGCGCAACGATCTACGTTTCGACAGCGGCGAGAGCCGAGAGTCAGTAAATTCCAAGATGGGGTCGCGTGACGCGGGCGCCGCGCCGCGACTTCTCGTAAACATGATGGAGGGGGGGTAGAGTGACTAGTCACGGCGCGCGTTCGGTGGGTCTAGTTACTTTCCCCCACACTGTCTCCATTACGCATGTTGCCGCGGCACCCGCGACCTCGTTGTTCTCGGATCTCGGATCGCGTCGCGGAGTAACGTACGAATACCTACGAATCGCCGAGCCGGCGTTTCAAATTACAGAAAACTGTGATACATCGAATTATAGCTAATACATATGTTTCACGAAATTTATGCGGACACAAGTATATCGCGTTCAATAATACTTTAAATTACATTCTTTTGAATAAGGCCGATTCTACAATTAGTATATGATCGTACGTCGGAGTCGGATGTCGGAACGCAGCCGCTGGTCCAATGAGGATAATTCGTTATTAAAAAAGAAATTCTCTCATTGGGCCATCGGTTGCGTTCCGACGACTGATTGTAGACCGGCCCTAATCGATCTCGCTTTTCTCAACCGCCAACTTGACTCGCCTCTCGCGCCTCGCGCCGTGTCGCGCGGCTTCGGGATAGTTCGGAATCGTCGTTTTCGGAACACGGATAAAGAATACGAGCGGACCGGACCGGAGCGGACGAATTGGAGTAACGCCGCGACGTGTTTAATCAACGATCACAGTCTCTATTAACGTCGTACGTATTTAATCATATTGTTTTGATATTTGGCGATCGTGGGAAATAGACACGAATGTGAATGTTCGAATAATGCGAATAAATCGATTATTTAATTGCAGTTAACCAAAATCGCCTGGCAAGCGGCAAGTGTAGCGACCTCGCGACGGTTGCTCCTGGCGAGTGAAGTTGGTCGCGCAATTTACGCGAAATTTTCTTCGCCATCTTAAACTCACTCGTCGCTTCTACCTGCGGGGTGCGGGACATCACGGGCCGACGCCGACGTGTCCGTCGAGCGGATCGTATAGCGAAATAGCTCTAGTCGTAGCTTTTCCGTAATTCTTCCGTCGTCATGTAATAAACGCGTGTACGCGCCGCGTCGCGAGATTAATACCGGGAGTGCCGTGTTAAGTGTCGCGCGATCATAAGCGTCGATATAGTCGATTTTCGCGTGAACGTCGCGTCGTGAGTGAGTGCACCGATGGAGATGTGACAACGGAGGAGAACCGAGGAGAGGAGGAGGAAGCCTGGGAGACATCGGGCGACAGCGGGGCAACCGTGGGGTGAGTAGATATTATTTATCGTTTATTTTTTTGCTGTTCAGTGGCGGATTCCGCCACTTTCTTAAGCGCGACTTGATTCGACCATGACGTGTGATATTCATTACTCGTTAAATTTAACTCCGGCGCAATTTCGCAATTTCGGAGTTCGATCTCGGAGACGTATGCGAAAAGAGATATTGTGTCGTGAACGTCGCGTCTTGTTTCACGGTCATAATATTACACTTGAATTATTTTTCGCGGATTAATTATGCGAACGCGAATTAATGCGGAAATATGCGGCCGCGATTGTTTTTTACATTTGCATTTCAAGATCAAATATCTATTAAAATAACGTTTTAAAAATTTGAGAGGCGCGATATAATGATTTACTTGAAATATTGTTTATCTTGTGGACACACTGCTCTCTTTAATGTAAAAATATTTCTGTGTTACAGATCGACGGCAGTTTTACAACTCCGCTGTTGCGCATCGGCCGGTGAGTGATTTTGTCATGTCAATGTTGAGACAATTTATAAAATTATATTATGAGTATTTCAACAATTTACGCGAGATGAAACTTATCGTTAGTACTCGAAATAAAGACGCAGCTATTTTCTCCAATTTTTTTTCAGAAAATTATACTTTATCTCAGTACATCTTCCATAATGCGAATATATATTTCAATGTTCCATAACAGTCAAAAATTTTAAACTAAAATCGATTAAAGCTAATCATTGACCATAGATTTTACATGCTCAGATTCGTATTCACCGATGTCAATTGTTCATATATTATTAATTCAAAATTTTTATATAAGTTACATACAATTTTTTATTATAATAATTACTATAATTTAGGATAATTCTTATAAATATCAAAATAATAAATAAATTTATCAAATTGACGAATGTCAAGATCTATTAAATCGCATCGCGTTTCAAGACTGATTTTAGTTGATTTCTTTGCCAAAAACATGAGGCATTTATAAACATGAGGGTGAGCATTTGAAACTCGAAGTAATGAAATCAGTGGTTAGCATGGCTTTTGACAGAACAGACCAGAGACAACGTTCCGTACTCCAAATCGTTCCGTCAGCAGCAACTTTCATTCCGCAAGCTGATTCCCGCGGTCCCGCGAAAAACGAGCAAGGAAATTTCGGCGATTTTATTTCATACGAACGCAAGAATGGTCACGCTTGCTTTCGGCGCCGAGGTACAGCGCGGGTCGCGTCGCGTCCGCATCGGTTGGTAGGTAGGTAGACACAGTCAAGTCGGGTGGAGAACGGTGGGAGGACAGCGTCGTCGACGCGTGCACCACGTAGGATGATAGCCAAAAGCGGCGGTTGGCAGGACAGGGGAACGTGTCACGCGATCCGTGAGTAATTCGCACGAGCCGAGGCCCGCCCGCCTGCCTGCCTGTTTAACAGAGTGTTATAATCTATTTACGTTAACATTACCAACGTTTAACGTGGTTGCTCCGCATCCCCGGGGTCAGAGAAAGGGGTTGGTTGCGGCGGAGGTGGAAGGTTGCTGGTCGGAGGAGGGCACTGTGCTCTCTCTCTCTCTCTCGATCTCGATCTCTCTCGGTCTCTCTCGGTCTCTCTGCCTCTTTCTCTCTCTCTCCTTCCCCCCTTTTCGCCTCTGCAGTAGACAGCACTCAAGAATTGTCGCAGGCACGTTAGGGCTTTTGGAAACAAGCGTTAATTCGTGTGGTCGCTCGCACACGCATTAACCGCGGCTTTCTGCATATTCTCTACCTTTCTCACAATCCCTTTCTCTCTTTCTCTCTGGCTTTCGTTTTTGTATCTGTCGTTCTATAGATCTCGATCCATCCACATTTCAAATCCAAAAAAATTAGAATTACGAAAACCGCTTAGTGATTCAGACGTGCTAAAAAGATTAAAGATCTAAAATAAAGAGTCGATCTGACCAATGCAATTTTTACAAAAGATAATAATAAGCTAGAAGAGAAAGCGTCGAAAAGATTAAGGTATATGCTATCGAAAAAGATTATTTCACATGTTCCTTGTCGTGATACCGTGGACATATAAGCGATTAGCCAAAGTGAAAAGTAATAGAAATTATGCGGCATTAACAACGCGGATACGTAGCATCCGTGGAAGTTCAAGTGGCAAGCATTGTACGTGTCTACCGGAGCCAGCAGTTGGTCCATGAACGGATTACGGACGCTCGAGCCGGCGCGGGCGGGAGGAGTACAATCCCGTGCCCCGAGCCCCGACAGAGCGAAGGAACACGTAACGTTCCGTTTGAACGAGCCTGTAGGCAAAGAGGACTCGGAGCGTGTACATCCACGCTCGGCGTATACACGACAATACGGGCTAAATGCCCGGCTCCCAACCAAACCGCCAACTAACTGTACGAAACGTCCTGAAACTTTAGACGCGATTATCTGGAGGTTACGTCGTAACAATTATGAGGCTGCCACTCCGCGAAATCAGGAGACGGCTAACTTGTTTGCGCGCGCCTACCTATCGTCTTTGTGTCACAGATAATTTTCGTGGACGCGGGCTAATGGACGAGCGCGGTATAACGGGGCAACGGGACCGAGTGTAACCCTCGCCGTCGGAGGCCACCTGCGCAGCGCGTTGTTCTATCTATTCACCTATTCGCTCTCCTTTGTTCTGACAAATGATAATAACAATCGTCCTAATGATGTCCGCAAGAAGTTCATACATTGCAGATAAGATATAGACTAAAGTGCGTGGTCGATTTTGCTGACTTGCGCGTAACTAACATCAGTTACGCAAACGCACATCCAATCGATCAATATTCTTTTAATTGCCGACAGTTTCGTAAATTTTACGTTTCATCCCCCGCGTATGAATACCTACCAGTGAAGATACAGGCGCGGTGAAAGCGAAAGAAGCGACGGACCGTCGCGACGATAAAAATCCCTGCCCGTCGACTGTAAAATTTTACGATCTCGAGAAATAAAGATAGTATCGTGAAGCTCCGAAAGCGGGACCCCCGTTATCGGTACGCGCAACGACGCAGCGAGGGGAGCCGAGCCTTTAATATTTACCCGTTTACGGATTTTTCCCAGCTTCCTAGGAGGGAAAGAGAGAAAGCGCCGGGGAGGAACGTCCGAGGACGATAAGCGCGGGTATGAAGAAGGGCGCTGGCGGCTTCGACAAATAAAATCTGAACAACCTGCTGCTCCGTTGTTTATCGAAGGATACCCGCGCGGTATTAACGGCGGAGAGATTGGGCAAGGGGTAGAGAAGCAGAGGAGAGGTTGTGGGCAAGACTAAATACGCCGCGATAACGCAACGACTCCCTGATGATGTTAGCGATCTTCCTTTCCTTTTCGTTTTCGTTTTTTACGAGTAACTCTTTCCTCGTTGATAGATTTATGCTTCGGCCTTGTTCCAGACGGAATCGTGTATTTAAGCTTTAGATCTCTCTGACGAGAGAATATTTATAATAGTCCTTATAAATATCCTGTAGAGGATAATTTCAGTACATTATAAATTTGTACGATAATACGTTGCAACGTGTTAATATTTGTAAACCACCATATATTTACGAATATCTCTTATTACCTTATGTAATTTTTTACTTATGAAACGCCAGTATAATTACAGCTTCTTTGACAATTGCGCCAATGCGTCGAGACGTTTTGTCTCGGGGGTTTTTTTTTACTCGACGAAAGTTTACAAGAGAAATTTCGGAATTCACGGTTCCGCAGTATCCGCGGTGAAATAAGATTAGACGCGGGCGGCGAGGAAAAGTCGAACCGCAAGAAGCGCGCCGGCAGCCAAGATTCGCCGCAGCGCGATGTAATATAAACGTCGTAAAATAGGGACCAGGTGAATCGTATAATTCGGCGGGGGACCGACTTCAGAGTAATTCTCACCCGTGTACACCAACGTTCCTCTCGGCGTTGCCTCATATACATTACCACGAGCCACCACGTACGACGACCGCATTGCCACACGTGCTGCTCATATCGCTCCCGAATATAAAGGGGGAGACCGGAAAGGACGGACTTGGCGCTATATAGGAAGAGAACGTGGTCACATCCGATTCCTATTCGTTTCGCCCTGTTTTTTTCTTCATCCTTAAAACACGACCATAACGAAAAAAAGAACCTATTCCCCAAATATGTCCCCAAGACAGCTAGAAATCTGGAAGACATGAATCCCTGCTACTAAAATAGCACACATCGTTTAGCTTTCTGTATATTCTATGTATATTTCTTACGACGGTTATTCCATAGAAAATACTTCTTTTTTAAAGTCTATTTGTATTATTAAAATTAATGATTGATAATGTATGTGTTCAAAATTAACAATAATTAATGATGCTTTATCGATATATTTCAATATTAATATGTTATTTAAAATAATGTTGAGAATTGAGAAATTTGCCTATGATACTAAAGATACGCATGCTATATGATATACTAATATAAAGCTCGAGACAAAAAAAATAAAGATCGCCAAACGCGTACAGAAATCCATTTATTTTAATGTTGGAAGAAGAATTCCGTCTCTTTTTCTCTTTCGTGGTTGCGGAGAAAATTTCATCTCCTTTACAAGCGGTAATTCACTAGCACGAAGTAGTACAACTTTATGGAAGAAAATAGTCGACGTTAGAAGGTTCCTCGCTTTCAAGGTTCTTCAGAAAAATTTATATTCTTAAAGCCCTCGAAATAAACATCCAGTAGTCGAGTGTCGTTTGCTAGGAACTTAAAACCCATTGACCGTGTTTGTATACGTAAACACCACGACCTATGATGCTATTTAGTCTACGGCATGGTCAGTTACAAGTGGTCCACCTGCATATTCTTCCAGAAATATCTACCTCTTCACTTATCCAAATCTAAGAAACTTCTGGTTTGTTTATCAAATAGAATAGCAACTTGCTCTTGTCTACAAGGATAAGTTTATTACAAATGGAACTATTAACGCAATAAAAATGATAAAACAAGAAACTGTTAAGGTATAATAAATAATCCGAATCATTAATATGCCAAATTAACTTTTATACAAAAATAATGCTAATGATTATATGTACATTAAAAAGGATGTTCAAAGAGCTTGTTAGTCAATGTTCAATGTTCGCACATGGTGATACATCGATAGAACGAGGGCGAGAAAGAAAAAAGAATCTTATAGTCCGTCTAAAGCAGTATTTCATAGATATAGCCGATGAAGCCTCCTTGTGGCCAGCAAATATAATAAACTTGGGGTCCATATATCCGCGCTTATGGTGGCTGATGGCAGACCCCAAGAAAAAGGAACGTCTCGCTGCGTGTCCGTGCGCTGCAAGGAAAAGGGGGGAGAATACCCCGACTATCGTCATATTTTCTGATTTTCCGCCAATAAACCCCATTACTATTTATCAGGCTAATGCGTCCTTATAACTCCCATTAACAACAATCTATACGCTCTAACGCATTAGCGGCCCGGTACCCGCACCACCGCCAAATTTATTATTAGACGTGGAAGAACCGTTACGCTTAATTGCATGTAGGTTTGTTCTCAAACTTTCGGTGGCCGAAAGTCATATGGACCCTCCGGAGAAATTATATCGATATTATAAGGTCGTACTATCCTCCCTAGCCAGAGAAAACAGAAAGCGTGGGCAAATGGATGGAATATTGAGTATTTGATACTTAGAGAGAAAAGAATATTTGTTATCTTAGCCTCGAGAGTTGAGATAAAAATAAATTAGATATATATAATTAAACAATCGATAAGGAATTATTGCATTAACTATACATATAATTATGGAGTAATATAACATAATCATTGATGTGATAATTGCGTAATATAAATTACAAAGATATTTTCTTCCAAAACAATAATAAAATTACGATTTTCATATTTATTTTAAGCAAATGCAAAAATTTTTAGTTGCTAAGTAATCATTCGAAGTCCTCGATAATTCAGCAAATACACTGTAGCGACTGTAGCGTAAGTAGTGTCCATTTCCATTAAAATAAACGAAACAAGAGTCATCTCGTAGTCCAAGAAACCACCCTTAGCTTCGTGTCGCATAATTAAATGTCAGGATCTAAATTTATCGTTTCGTAAGAGAAGATACTAGCAGACTTTCGGAAATTACTCAGCTTACGGGTAATTGTAAAGTCTCGCTTATATGAGAATACTATTATGTAAGAATTTCAACCGTCCTTTATAATCGAGATATTAAAATTATAATAAAAGTACGACTAGTTACAAATTTCCCTCTTAATATCTTTTAATCAGAAAGAAAACAATTTTAATTTATAAAAAAATGTGTGTGTTCGTTTTAAATATTCTCATATTAAAACATTGAATCTTTTCGTGCTATATTTTTCCGGTCGTCACACAATCACCGCAATTTATTCGTGATTTATTCACGCAAATTCTATCGTTCGCTGTGGAGAGGAATTAAACGACGAAGGCGATGTGAAAACTCGTTCGATGAGAGGAATATCGTCCATTATTGGTAGGCACCGGCGTTAACGCCGGTGCCGGCGACCGACCGGCGAACGAAAATGAGAGGAGAGAGGAAAAAAAAGCAGCGTGAAAGAGGCGAGAGATAATTAACGAGAAGCGAGTACACAATATCTTTTCCCAAACGGCTCGACGCGAACTGCACACTTGTTGCTTATCTGCACTTCGGCGTAGACATGTCGGTAACGGGTTAGGATAACATGTTTAACACGGCAGATAGCTACTTATCAGTCGCTCTCACTGTTTGTCTTGCACCATAAAGTTATAAAGTCCAGACGAGATGCGCTATCACAGTGTATTATAAATTACGCTGCTCGTGTCATTTATGAAAAAGAGAGAAAAGAACGAAAAGAGAAAAAAAAGTATAAGAAACGTGCATACTCTCCGCACGTCGGTCGTCTTATCGGCGCGATAAACTCCGACGGCGGATCCGTCGTACCTTCCGACGGACTTTGAGTTCATGCGTAATTACTTAATCGCGGGGAAATTACAAGGGGAGCGCATAACGGCTCGACTATAACGTATAGAATCATTTAGCGCTGTATACTAACGTGTGTAGGATCTCTCTACCTTAACTTTATCAACGGCTTCTTTTTCGAGCTGATTTGAAGCCAACGAATCAATATTTTAATTATAGACTCATCAGGGACTCTGTCATAGAAAAATGTAGTTATTTGCTCTTTAAATAATAGCGCCTTCCAGAACACAGATATCGAAGCGACAGGCAAATGCGTCCCTATCAATGGTCTTAATTCGACAGTCATTTCGGTGGGATAAGTAATTTCCCGGATATTCGAGGATCCCCATCCCGGACGAGGCTAACTACCCTTTGTCTTCCGCGTTATAGAAGCACGGCGGCAACGAATGGCCATTTTAACCCCTTTTCCTCGCGAGACATAAATAATGATCGTCGCTAATTTGGCTCTGGTGCAGCCCTTGGCCGGCAACGAACGTAAACCGCGCAATTATAATGCCGCCACATTAGAATTTATTCCCACGGCAGCCGGCAGCCTCTCCTCCGTAACCTTTTTCTAAAGCTTACGTACTTAATCCGACTGAAATATTTTTTCCCGTGGCTTCGCCGTCGGATATCGGCCTCGGATTTTCGTCGGAACTTAAACCATTTAATTAAGTCAGGACAACCGGATAGTACGTCGTTCGCTACGGAGACAAAAGAAAAAGAAGTCGGACAAGAGTGAAGCAAGAATTATTTAAAAGAACAGTCTCCTCGCTGTTTAACCGATGACAAATTGATAATAGTAATCCCTTTAATTGTGAAAATAATTTTATTAAAAAATCCAAAAATCCGGAAAATTACTTAAATTGTCACATACAAATAAGTCATTTAAATATTATTTATTTATGAACCAGTTTAAAATAGTTCTTACCTTTCTTTGTTGAATCTGCAAGTCGCGAGGCTGATGTAAGTATCGCAATATCCGACGCTCGAAATGGCTTGTTGCGCAAACGTCATCTGCAACAAATGAACCATTCGTTTTTTTTTTTTTTTCATCACCACGTGTCGTTCGAAATGTAAAAGTATACGAGCAAAGTCACCACGGCGCGAAAATGTTTTTCGAGAACCGGATAGATCCGCGCGCACACAGCTGGCACGCAGATACAGCGATCTCCATTATGTCGAAATCCGGAATTTCACGCGGCCGAACGCAGCCCGAACTCACTACGCGCTCGCGCGAAGCTTCAGCATATTCACAATCAGCCAAACGACATACATACACGCGCATGATAATGTATGTGTGTGCGCGCGCGCGCAAACGTACCGGCGCGCGGCTTTTCCGCATTGTATTCGGGGAACAAGTAATTGGATGCCGTGCGAGAGATTTGCGATATTTCTAGTGTGTAATGCGCGGCAATACGCGCAACGTTAAATCAAATCCAATTCGAGCTCTCGCGCGCCGTACGGCGCGGCATGGAGTGGCACCTGACAAACTCATTGGTCTGACAAATTGAATCATTCGCCGTTCAATTGCTTCGTGCAGATATACACACGCGTGGAGACAAGCGCGCGCGCGCGAGTTGGTGCGTACGTGTGCATTGCGTGGGTGGGTTGAATTGGTGGGTGCGCGTGCGGGTGCGGGTGCGGGTGCGGGTGCGGGTGCGGGACCGTCGAGTATCTGGTGTCCGCTGTTTGTTGCCACTCTATTGCATCGCCGTCAATGTGTCGAAACCACCCCTTCGTCCTTCCACGTAATACGGTACCGTTGAATTAACTCGCGATCGAGCGTGCAACTTTGCAATTCACGTGCGAGAAGACGAGCGGTTTGCGTCACTTTTCACCGCGTCATCTACCGTGACAAAAGTGCTTAATAAGATATTTGTAAAAACTATAGGGTCTTTCTTTCTTTCTTTCTTTCAAACTTTCTTATTCTTTCGCCAATATCCTTATAATTTTATGCGTGTGCACTTGCGTGTTCCAAACAGAATTCCTGTTAATTTCAATCTGTACACGTTGACATCATGAATATACAAAATAATACATTTTATACCAATGCATGTATGTATGTATATATATATATATATATATATATATATATATACACACTTTATTGTGCACGTAATGCGTAGTATACGTATTTTACGTCCGTGAAACGAAACGCACGCTACGATTGATAACTAACCGCGTCCACGCATATGATACTCGCGATGGAAAATGCACAAAATATATACGCGTGCAAACGCATTACGACACGAATGATCATCCCCTAGTCTCTTCGATCTTTGATGAGAAAGGAACCGCGGCGCACGACCATTCGATCGCGGTGTAGCGTGAAATCCGAATCGATCCATCCGACATATGAACATACGAACATGGAGAGACGAAGAGACAGAGACAGACAGAGAGAGAGAGAGAGAGAGAGAGAGAGAGAGAGAGAGAGAGAGAAGGCGCGCGGAGTGCATGCAGAATGCAGGGCGGCCGCATACGTGGAGCTGCGAGGCGTCGGCCGTGTGACGCGATCACACGGTGTGCGATGTGTGAAATGGAGCACGATCCCCCCTCCGGTAATTATATGTATCCTATCCCGCGTCGCTATCTCGCCTACCGGCGGTCGAACCGGCACGGCGCGGCGCGGCGCGGCGTGACGCGGCTCGGTGCGTCGAGCACGAGCAGTGCATCGATGGCATGGCGCAGCGGCGCGACACAACCGCCAAGCTCCTGTCCCCCGGACTCGCACACAGTGGAGCGCGTCGATCCCCCGCGTGGCGATCCCCCGGATGCACCGCGTGCGTGAGCATCGTCCACCCATCGACTGCATCATCATCATTCCCTCCCTTCCTCCTCTCTTCCTGTCCTCGTCCTCCCTGGTCCCATGCGCGTTATCCGCTGTCCCGCATGGACCACTGATCCTTCGTTTCGGTTTCGGAGCGCGTACCTACCTCGGACACATCGGGCACCATTCATCGATCTTTACGATCGATCCACAGCGCGCACGAATGCGAACGGGATTTTCGAAGTGGAATTTGGCGCGAGTCCGTTTGTACGGTCGAAAGGGATTTTATTATCGGGCGCTATAACGTCGATTGGCAACCGTTTCGAAGATGTATAGGATGACATTTGCATACGGTGGATATTCGTCGTAACGTTCCGCTTGGCCTTTTTATACCTTTGACATTTGGAAGGGTCATCAACCGTTTTAGATGTGCATATCGAGACAGGAATAGATATGAAACAAATAGAATAATGAATAATATCGATAAACTTGACAAATAAGTTTATATATAGTCGTAATATAATATTTTTTATATTTTTCTCATAAAAAGCCAAATCGCCTTCGATCTTCTAATTAACATAATACGAAATATGTTAACGCTATTTCGATGCACTCGAAGAAATCTACGGCTAAATCTAAATCTTAAATTTATTTATTTCTCGCGCGTAACGAGGTACCTCCAGTAGCAATTCTGCACATATCCCGTCATTACATCGTTTTCGATTTGCGTCAACGCTCTTCGCAAGCTATGTTTACGATGGCGATATTAGGCCGAGGCTGTAATCGGCATATCGTTAAGCGGTATCAACGAAAATGACGATGCGCCTTGATATGTATATCGAGCTGTGCGACGCGCGTAATGACAAGCGCAAATGCACATAACATCGGCGGTGCACGCTACACCGGATATCGCGTAGCTGGGCACACGTGCGTCGGCGATGTTCCGAAGCGGAACGATTTCGCAGCATCGAATTGCGCGGCGACGGCTGCGCGTGCAATAGGCGCTTATTGCACAAATCACACGCATTATTGACTGCTATTGTACCTCTTCGGCCGACGAGCCGTCGCATTGTCCGCGCATTGCATGCCCTTCCTCTGGAATAAACCGATAACTTTACCTCTCAGAGATATTTGAATACAGCGGCGAGAGTTAATTCGATGGAATTGAAATTTTCAAGAAATTTCTTCATATATCGTTTTATATTTTTTATACATTAGTTTCTTATCGACATATATATTAGTTTCTAAAAGAGAGTTATTTTAAAGATCAATCACAGGAAACTGACTGGTTATCAAGATAACAAGTACAGGTATATATCATTACAGAACTTCTGTCTATTTTAAAAGCCGGGCCAGTCCTGAGACTCAGCCATCCTTTTAGTCTCGTAGAACAGAACTTTATACAAAGACGACACGACGCGACGCGCCGTTATAAATGTCAGATGGTAGCACTCGAGCGATCGGAGCAGCGCGAGAGACTTGTCATGCGAGTCGATCGTAAAACAGGCAGGAGGTATCGTCCAAGTAAATAAATCTCCTTGCCCGGAGCCACTTCCTCGAAAGAAAACACGGTGGGAGGCAGGCAGACCGTCTGACTTGCATCAGGTCGAACGGTAGGTTCGACGGCGTCGATGGATCGAGTGCCCTTTGAGTGCTCTCGTCCCGGCTTCGGGATATCTTCGAGGGGTCGAACGGGAGCCGTTCGAGGTCCGCAGGTCAGGCACTCCTGAACGGATTTAGGCAGGAAAAGCCTCGCGGTAGGCACTCCACACGGCCACAAACAGACGCGAGGCGTGCTGGCGCCAAGTCTGGGAAATCGAAGATCCTGGATGACTCGGAGGCCACCGGGGCGAGTCTCTCCCGCTCTCTCCGTAGGGTGATCACCCTATACGTATACACAATCCAAGTCTCCACGATACAGATGTTCCCGTATGTCACAAGGATTTTTCCGTAACCGCAACGGAAGTTTTCTCGAGACACCGGGCTATCTTACATCTGTTTAGACTCGTTGACAAGCTTTTTATAAGGGGAGATAGGTTTATATTCCGCGGTGGATATACGTTGCGCGGAGAAATAACGCGACTTGTATACGCGTCCATAAATTAAACTTATTTATTTAAGCAATACTTTACAGTTATGATACACAGAGGAGATAGCAACAATTTAGTATTTCCTTAAAAAAGTAATCTTTTCGGCTTATATTTATATATTCTGCCTAACAAAATATAATTGTGTCACAATGCAAAATTTTAACACATGTTAAAGTATCTTATTGCCGTTTACATATAATCATACCTTCTGTTTATCTCTTCTTTTTTTTCTCTCTCAACTACTTTCCATATAATTTCAACAAGAATCTGTTCCATCACGATGAAGCGCAATACTAGGCACAGTAACGGGTTAAACAAACACCGCGTAATTTCAGGAACGTTTCCTAACGACGTTGCATCTGGTGTACGCGATCTTGTGTAAACAGACGAGATCGAGACGAGCCACTCGAAACGTTCGCGAAGGGTTGCTAGTTTTCTTAAGTCAACCAATGAAGGCTTCGCGTTCGTTTGAGCCAGGTTAAGGTACCACTCGACATTGATTTATCCCAACTCGTAATCTGTGTGGACGTATTTCTTCGGAACGCAGCGCCAGTAGTGTCGCTCCTAAGATTATCGTTTTACTCTTTTTTTCTGAAGGCGTTACTCTCTCTTCACTTTCTGAAACATTTTCTAAGACCCAGTTGCGGTTAAAATTGCACAGGAATTAAGAATTAAGAGTTTCTTTTTCTAACATTTGCCAATATTATATAAATTTGTGAAAACGACGTTGGAAGAGTTAGCGAAAAGCAAAGTGACGGATCGGACGCGGTCGGACGTCATTGAGAACGAGTCTGAACGACTGCCGTACTTAGGGTCACGGCAATTTTTGACACCGTCGTAAAGCTGCCGACTTCCGCATGCACATTCGAGGAGGGGATAGGTGAGGGGGCGGATGGAGCTATGACCCCCGGCTCGATTCGCACTAAACTGTATCCTGTAATTCGGCGGGTTAGTACTCGCGGCGCGGCGCGGCGCGACGCGGCACGAAAAATTCCAGGTCGCGCTAATAAACTAAATACGGCATCGGAAATGAGAGACCGCGGGTGTATTATTTATACTCGCGCGTTTCTATGGTGCCGACGGCGGCTTTAATGTGCTGCAGCGTGCTCGCCGCGCTCTCGCAGTTTATACAACGCAATAACGTTATTAGGTGGCTGGCATCCGGTATAAATTTCACCACCACCATCACACCACCGCCACCACCACCACCACATCGTCGTAGACCACACCGGCCACCGTCGCCACCAACACACGCTGCGCTCGCCCCATCGCGAGCCATCGTCGCCGCTCTTCGCCACTCTTCTCCTCTTCATTGTTGTCGCCCTTTTCCCGCCGCCGCTGCTGTTGCTGCTGCCGCTGCCGCCAATGCGACGCGATGTACCCGCGCACTCCTGTCGCACGGCGTTAAAGCATGGCGTCCTTATGGGCTCGAAACTTTGTCGTCGATGATTACATGAACCGTCGACTGTATTAATTACGGAACAGCTGCGCGCGCTTGGTGTTTTCGGCGTCACCGCTCTGTTTAACGTTGAATAAAACTAAACTGCGGTATGCGGGAGCAATCCAGGCGATAGAATCGCTTCGCGTAAAACGGGAGAATTTAATACCGTTACGTTTTGCCGGACGGTGCTGCTTTTACGGATTCGCGAAAAAACTTTTTTACGTTAAACTAATATCCAATAAATAAAATGTAAATTTCCTTTGTTGCGTGATATCGAATGAACGGCGTAAAAATAATTTCCAGGGTTGATATTCTCGCGGCGGGAAGCCACCGAATATTTTTTGTCGACCCAACGTAGCCGATAATATCATTGGCAGAGTCCGCTATAAATACTCGCTATAAATACCGCTCGAAACGTCATTATTAACGTTCGCGACACCAATGCATCCGTCCTCATTTCTGCCCGTCGCCCTTCCACCATTGCGCACCGGCGTAACGCGGCAATGTATTCCCCGATTGCAATTGCAATATGTTAAAGCATGTTTTTATGATTTCAAAAATTTGTCGTTGGAGACTACATAACCCGTTAGCGGTATTAATTATAGAGCAGATGCGCCGCATTTTGAAATGCACATCGAAATTATTTCATGCGCATTTCACGAGCGTTATGCGCGAATCGCCGACGAATTTTTGAGTACTTAACTCAATTACCCGATTAATTCAATCGCGCTAGCATGAATGCCGCGCGGGAAGAAGCTCGTACTTTTTGTTCCCAGAGGCACGTACCACGTGTTTCGAACACTCTGGGAGTTCGCTGTTTTTTTTTTTTATTTTTTTTTATTTATGAGCACGATTATCGCGCACTTGAAATCAGACGTCCTCTTATTACGTGTCGCATATGCGACAAACAACGATTTGGCAAATTGCGGCATACGTTTTCTGCGAAAACGTTACAACACGAATTATTTTGTGTCGTTAGTGCATGCATCACGACGCGTTCATTGTTGTAGTTAGCGAGTTAACAAACGACGGTAATGTATCAATCCACTTTACGGCGCTGGTACGCCGATCCTGAATAAAAAAATATATCTATAAAATAATAAAGGAATATTACTAATAATAATAATTCGCGAGATTATAATGGTAGCAACTATCTCATTTTTCTTCAAAATTAAATAAAAGAAACGTACACGCTTAAATAATTTTTAAAAAACAATCGAACGCGCGAAACGCGATAACCTAATAATCAGAGGAAATAACGGGGGAGCAGTATCTTATTTGATCTTATTCGAAATAACTACTGACATTAGCCATGCACCGGCAAAAGCCTCGCACGAACGCATGACAATGTGCCAGCCCCTGCAGGAAATTATTGATAATCGCATCAATATCCGCGCGATTGTCAGGCACAGCGTACCAATAATTTATGCACAATTGGACGTGAGTATCGATACGGCGCAAGCAACCTGCAACACATGTCGCTCTATTAATAACGCCGCAGCCGGTGCTATACATGCCTCACTAATTCATCGAAAAGGGTATCGCCCGTCAGTTTTGGATGTCTTACGTTATTCTCCTCTCTCATGCGAACAACAAATGATTGAACGACAAACTCCACCTTTTTCGTGTACTTTGTCGATCTCGGCAAGTCGAGGGGGAGAAGAATATTACAATGGCACGGTAATCAAAGATCTTCATTTGATGTGGAATACATCGTTCCACAAGAAGGGTATAATATTCTTCACGCGAAACATTTACGAATGATGTTATACGTGGAATTATCCACAGTGAGTCAGCCAAGGAAATTCCTGCACGATACCCTTACATGAAAATGTAATGACTTTTTAAGCAAAATTTGTCCGGACTGATCTGAAGAAGGTGCAATTATGAAAAATGATATTTCGCTTCCCCTTTAAGCAAATCAATGCGTTTCGCTGCGCCAGCATGCCTGTACTTGCGCAATTACATTTGCATTTATGAGCTCGATTCACGATGCGTGATCTTATTGTTAGAATCATGAAAAGTATTCGAAGGAGGTAAGCGTAAGAGAAAGACGAGGGAATATTATGCATATTTATTGATGCAAAAATATGATAGTTTTATAATTATCCATAATTTCCCAACGTGCAATAACGTAATAATGGTATGTAGGGAATATCTCAGAGTCCTCGAGCTCTTCTCGAAATGCGCTGAAAGTTCTACATGTCCAATACTTTTCACAGCTGCGTGTCTATCGAAATACACGAATTTTCCGTCGCGGAAGCTGTCATCGACAGGATCGTGGGCGTTTTAAGGATCTCGAGCGACAAGCGGGACTCACGTTGCATCGGAGCGTGTTGTGTCACGGCACGCTCACGTGCAAACGCGTGGCCCGCGCGCTCGCACGCCGGGGATAAATCAAAAGTATGAAATGCGCCCGGCAGAATTTCGGTATATTTATGGCGGGGGGCAATTCAATGATACACATTCCCGGTCGCGCGTAATAGTCAATATTTCCATCAGAAGCACACCTACAACTCACGCCTACGCTGACAAACCGCGCGGCCAACGGTGCTTTATGAGAGTTCAGGGCGCATTTGACAGCGCGATGCGCCGAGCCAGTTGTTGCCATTTATTCGCGCATTACATTACTCTGTTACCGAGTCGAGTGTCACCAGCTAATTTGCATTATAAGTGCCGCTGATGTTATCATCGCTTCGCTTATACGTTATGGCGCCGCTGACGGATCGTCAACGGTGGTCCGCGCGATCGTTCATGTATATGTTAGTGCATATGATGCTGGCCTCGCGCGAGTGCATCCCGCGGTACTCTGCGTGTCCTCCTCCCCTCCCCCCAGCCCCCTGGCCCCCCACCGCCCCGATGATCATCGCGAAAGCGAGCTGGCCAGCGATAATCGCGTCCGATTCGCGCCTATCGAGCTGTTGACGGCCGTCCGCAACGCTACGCGCGATACCGCGCGGCCCCGCATGAAAATAATTATTGCATTTTAATTGTGAGGACGCGAGAGAATTGCATCGACCAACGGTCAGGCTTAAGCAATTAATTAGAGCTGGTTATTAATAGATAACATGCGTTTAGATGCGGAATTCAAATGGTATGATGATTAATGATGACGTGTTAGCAGGAAATGAAACTCTTCATCAACGATATGAGCTATCATTTCTTGTATTAGCATTATGCCACGTTAATGCGCACTACAAAATTCGTTTGCACTGCAAAATGGGAAATAATACGTAAAATAGAGAAAAATAAATCGTGCGGTCCAATTTTATGTATTCAGATCAAACGTTCCTACTAATCGCGACTTCGCGCCGATTCATCACTCGCAGCCATCTTTAGAGACTTCTTTTCTCTAAGTGATGAAAAGAATATTAATCAATTTTAATCGCAATGCTCACGATGCTTATATTTCAGGCGATGTCTCCGCGGAACACGAGAAAAATTAATTAAGCGTCACTCATCTCTCCTCAGAAAAATTCAACCGCTCCCTTTTTCGCTCGTAATAGCGTCGCGCGGTACCTTTGAAAATATTTTCCAAATCGCGACACGCTAGACGCCGGCGTCATTAGACGGCCGGTAGTAATTACTACTAAATAATTTCGCCGCGCGAGAGCCATCCACCGGTCTACCAGCAGATGTAAATTCCCTCCGTCCGGTCATGTACTTGCTGTATGAATTCCGCACAAGTGTCCGAGTGTTCGACCTTTCTCGTGGACGTGTGTTGAGCGGCTGAAGTGGGGATTGAAGTGAAATATGAAAATCCAGGCCCGGCCGCCGAAGCGAAACCCGGGAACTCCGGGTATTGGGCGGCATCGCGTGTTTAACGAGGCGCGTAAGACGGAAAAACATAGGTAATGAACGCGAACAAGAGCGCGCCTTTTCGCGGCCAGCGCGCGTCTGGCAAAAATCGTTCTCCGAATCCGTGGAAAAAAATAGGAAAAAAAAGAACGCGTTCGAAGAAAAATACGCGGTTGAGAATGAGATGGAGAAGAGTGGTCCGGGATATAATGGCCTCCGGCGTTCGATATTATTTTGGGTGAACATTCGCGGAATTTCCCTCGGTTAATTTTTAATTAGCTCCCTTCATCGCGAGGGCAATTCGTGCCCGGAATTTATTAGGCGTCTCATATTCCGCCCACGACAGATCCAAATTTCCAAGAGAAGGATTATATACTCGCTATCCGTAAACAGTTTCGGTGCGAGGAAAAAGTCTTCAAGAGTTCGACTTAGGGAGAGTTATTTTCGCAGATTCGCAATTTGATGAACCGTCGTTAAATCTTCGAACGCTAATGCACGGAAGGCGACGCCGATAAACGCGTCCTCGGGCGAGAATCAACGTTTTAAAATATAATTACCTTATCTGCACCTCGTACAAATGACACCCGCGACACAACACGTGCCGCTTTCCATGCGCGCGCGCGTGCGTGTGCGTACGCACACACGAACGCACACGTCGCCGTACAATTATTATGTGCGCTCAGTGCGCCTACAATGCAAACGGGAATCCATTTCGGAGTGGCAATTCGCGCGATACATTATCCAGTCAGCGTCGGCTATACGATTCGTAGTCGTTTCAGCAGCCGTAATAACGCCGACATTTCAACCCTCGCTTCGCCCTCTCCCTGTAAGGGGGAGGGGGAGGGGCGAGGGACGGGGGTGACCAGGGGCCGGAGCGGAGGTGGTTTCGCGGTGTCAGCGACAATATTTTCCTTCGACGGGGGTACGCGTCATACACCGATACTTTTTTTCCCCGGCTCTCATCCTCTCTCTCTTTCTCTGTCGACGCGGCGGGCGAAATAACTCATTTCGAGAATGCGTGCCAGCCAGTGAGGCTGTCGATAGCAGCCACGTCTGGGATACATGACAACGTGTAAACAACGTGGCAGGCGGCCCTGTCAGACTCGTTGTATTTCGAGAGCAGAATGGATGGGAGTATCGTTAACCAGTCGGTCGGCCGGTCGTACCGACGCAATTTTATGAACGTGTCGTGTATCCTCCCTCGAGAACGAAGACATCTGCCTTTATTAAATAATATCACAGCGTATTAATAATATTATGGATTTTATAAGCGTTTAAAATTGATATCTTTTTTACATTGCATTTTAGATTTTTAATCCCACTGATATTAACAATCAGGAACAATGGACATCTTCACGAAATACGCGGGAAATAATCGAGCGAAAAAGAATGTCAAATTGCGGCGGCGATAAATCATGAAGGGTTCCGGTTTCTCCTCGCGAAGTTCTGTGAAAATCTATTATTCCTCGTACGATAGTCTTAATGAGGCAAAAAGCACTCTCGGAGTCATCGGCACAGCTGCATCTGGACCGTTGGCGGCGCGGCTCAGTGGCTTATTGAATTAGACGGGAACGAATGAAGAGCTGGTATATCCGCCATATGCGGCATTCGAAGAGAAGAGCGCGTCGCGCCTCTTGCGAAAAAGTGCAACGTAGTTGCTCTTAGACGCGAGATACTTTACGCGAAATCGCGGGTTTAATGTTGCTGCAGACTTTGCACTTTAATGTGCATGTAATATGCTCTAGTCGGAGGAATCTGTCACATAGAGATATACCTATGTTCCTTAATTACAATAATGATTAAGAAAGAGTATGTTCACGCAGTAAAGAAATATTTAAGATAATAAATATAGTAAAGAAGAAAAAACTCTGTACATGTGGTAAATTCTATACAAAGCAATTTATTAAATTTTTCTAGTGAGTTTTGAATTTTCTTCGTAGATAATGAACATTTTTCTAGCAAATTTCTCAAACCTACGAACGATCAAGTGAATACCATGCGACACACAATACGCGTTATCGATACATTTCGACGCGAGAGAAATTCAACGAGAATCTGTGTGACTAATTAGCGTCTCTCCTCCCCGCGTGTCCTTCCAGTTCTGCGATTGTCGGCGAGGAAGCCGCATATACGTCTCGCTCTCGCGAGCCACTCGCATCAATTTAAGTTTTTCTTCCACGGGCACGAAAAAAAGGGTGCATGATCTTCACGATTGTGTGCGCTCACAAAGCGCCGACGTGCCGCTGAAAACGTTCCGTCGACTTTCTTTTACCGCGCGTTATATCTCCTTTTCTTTCTCTCTCTCTCCTCCTCTCATTTCTCCGTTCTTCTTAGTCCTCTTATAACTCCCTCTCCTACTTGATTTCACCCCCCTTCCCCCACCATTCTCTTTCTCTACGTCGTTCCCTTTCGCTCCCTTTAACTTCATCCGTTCCTTCTTTCTCCGTGACGTTTGATGTTTCGCGTTTGTGCCGGTCATTCGGCGCAAGAAGCGCATTATAGACCGTAAATGTTGGGACCAGATGCTGAATTCGTCATCGGCCCGCTGCTCTTTGGGCCCTTTAGGAATCAAAATGGAGGATTATGTTCCCTTCCTTCGTTAATCGTACCCGCGGCTAATATGTGACGCAAGATTCTAATTCTTCATTCATACGTCGCGCTATTGAACGCGATTTAAGACATGGGCTTAAAATACTTTATCTCGATGATAGAAATATATATTATTACTTTATCTTATTTTATTAAATCATACAGACACCTTAGTCTTACTTGCTTGACATAGCAATGTTTAAAACGAAACTTTAAAGAAAATGCACAGAAAAAGAACAAAGAAAGCAAAATATCTTGAAACAGCAATGAATAAAGTAATAAATATAGAGAAAATAATTATCTCACAAAATATTCGAATAATTAACTCATTGAATTTTACATTTCGACATAGCGATATAAAATTAAATCGTCATGTTATTTGATGTATCGAGTGCAATTGCACGACTCAGCACTTGATAGCCAAATGAAGGACTCGTGCTAGGCCCTTTTATTTCGACGACTATTTCCATAATACGGTAGGATCAGTAATCTAAGGAACGAGGCAAAATGGTCTCGTGAATATTCACAGAAGCGCGCTTGAAATGAGATGCGGATGCGTGTCTGGTCGTAACAGTGCATCAATGCGCAAATAATGACACGACGAAGGAATAAAGGCCGCCTTTGCCCGTCTTTCCTGCAGCCATCGAGAGTCAACATCGGGAAGACTTAATTACTCGGCCCTTTCCACACACGCGATCTTACTCATCGGTCCGGAAACCTCAGGTACTGGGTGACCGTGAAAGCGAGAGATATCATTTAATGCAGTGATTTAAAAAAAGCAGAATTTTTAATATTGAGAAATTACAGCATTTATATGATCAGACAAAATAAAAAGTTACTGTTTAGCGTAGCTACAGAGTAAAATATCATGTAGATGAAAAGACAATTAAAATTATGGATTTAAAATGTAGATATAAAACTATATATCGTACTATTGTACTTTGCATACATTGCGCCATTGTGTAGGTATTATAGATATATTCTTTTATCGTTACAAATATAAAGGTACATATATACTACAAGATATATAGAACAGAGCTTATCTGTAAATTTTCTCGTGTTTTCTGGAGGAACCTTTGACTCGATCCACCCGTTAGAGGATCCGATCTCAGAGCATGAGTAATTCTGCAGGCTTGCGGGCGACGTAATGCATCACGGTAAACTAAAAACACACCGATCCATCTCCGACGGTTTCCATGTGGGCCGTATGATTGCGCTTTATTATCGCGGAATTTCAGGTCAATTGTTAAATTGATCGGCAATTTTCATTCCAGGAATTGAAATCTTTATCTCCGCCGGCGTACGGCGTCGCCGAGGTCGACGTTCGTGCACGTAGACGATCGCAAGTGAGAAGGAAAGATAATCGAAGAAGGGAAAGTAAATGAGAGAAGGAGGTGGAAAGAGGATAGAGCGGCACGAGAGCTGCACAAGCTCGTAAAAACGGATAATTATCGATGTCTGGCCCTTTTATTGCAGCCGCCTGTCGATCACGGCCTCGACAAGAAAACGGCTGGGCGATCGCGTGCATCTTTGAGCTTGAGTGTATTTGTCGGATCTCTGCGATACGCTCGTCAATAATATAGCAATTATCCATCAGCAAAATACCGTGTTGCCTTCCATTGAACACACGGCTTTACCTGTTTGTTTATTAATTTAATTGATAATGACTGTTTTCTCGAAAGTGTACATTTTATGTTAGCATTTATTAACTTTTCCTTTTCTATGGATAATTTCTTTTTAGTTTTAATTAATCTAAATTATTAAATAAGCATTTAATCGTAATTTCTTTTTGAACCTTCAGTCCATATGATATCGGGCATATCGACTATTAAGTAATATGATAAAAGATAAAGTAGACGGAGGAATAAAGTGTAATTTCATGAAGCGTTCGATAAGTGGCGACGAAAAATATTTCCGCTTTTGCATCGGCGATTAACAGAAATCACGGTGTTGCTAGTGATAGAAAGCAAGATCAAAAGAGGGATGCGTTCATAGGAGCAAATTAGAGGGTGGATCGAACTGGGGTAGTGCGGTACGTTTGACGTCGAGTGATGCCGGGCCGAAAAGCAGCGGGGCTCAGAGGCTGAACAAATGAAATGAAATGTTGTTGCTTTCTGTGCGCGGACGAGAGTGATAATAGAGAAAGAGAGATTGTTTGTCGTTACACCCTTCCATCCGTTTCGTATACCGACGCTATTCTCAGTTAGACTGCTTATTTGCCTAATTGCGTGACGCGCCCGATAAATTTCTACAAATCGACGCTTTGTTTTGCAAATTTTGTTCTCGTACGGACACCCAACTTCTGCGAACTCTGAATTTGCTCGAGATTATCAAAACAAAGGACGGCCTGATTCGTCGAATCCGAAATCGTCCTTTGCGGAAAAGAGAATCGGGAGCGAGTAATAAATATTACACAACAATAGAACAATTACTTACTTTTTTCTAAAGAATTATCCGTGATATTATCTTAGACTTTATTTAACAACACGTAATTTATCTGCACTTCGATGATTCGATATATTCATTAGTTATCATAATTCGATGAACCGGTGAAAGAATTCACGTCGTTCAAATTTAAGTGAAGCTACCCTGCCACACCGCGCTCTTTGAGAAACGAACATTGTGAAGCATAACTGATAAGATCCATCCGTAGAAAAGACGATCCGCGGATCCTCTTATGTAATCCCCAACTTGTGGCTCGTTAGCGAATCGGGATCAATGGGTTCGTCGTGGCGCTCGTAATTTTATGGGATTCCACAACAACGGGGCGCATCGGGCGCACGGCAGTTTGGTATCGAGCATGGGGATCGGTGAAGTGGAGAGTGGTGCGCCCGGGGTAGTCTTGTTAAAAGTAGCCCGCCTCATTGCCTCCAATATCTGGTAAGTACTGCTCTTTTGTAAGGGTACCGCGCTCGGGAACCGAGCATCTCAATAGCCACTCAAACCACCCGCGACGCCATATTGTCACATGCCGTACATAAACCGGGCTGCACACGTGCCCGCACTCGCAGATCCGTAACATGTATACGATCTCTCCCAACGTCGAGCGATCGTCAAAAGTTCTTACGATTACCAGTCAAAGTTGCGGCGCAATTTAAAAATAGAGGATAGCTCAGAAGTTATGCATGAGCTATCTTGCACTTAATCGTAGGCGCACGATTTTTAAGAATAAAGACATGCTAACACGTGAGATACGTATGTGCGGACATATTCCTGTTTGCATTAGATACACATTGTAAATTAATAGAGTACAAGAGCGTAAAAACATCCGCGTCCTAAATGTTGATGCTTCTACAAAGAATACAAGATAAGACGCTTCCGATGATTTTTGGTGTCAAACGTCGACTAGGAATGATGTAATTTTAGATGTAATATTGAAGCTTTTAAAGAGATCGCGAAGACGAAAACAGCCCTCTTCACCGGCGCAGTTCCGGATTACGACGTCGAGTTAACGAGGCCGCGGCCTTTCCGATGCCTGGCGGCTACTTATTTCGCATATCAGGGCACGGGCCAGAGCGTATAACATTTCTATACGGAGGGCGTGCGCGACCGGCCAACACCTCAAGGCAAACGCGGCCGCATGTAAAAACGTGAAATATCACGGGTGTTTCCTTATCGCCTGCTCGGTCATATGTAAAAATGAATAAAATCTCGGTAAGTTGCGCCAGGGGATCGCGCGGCAATCGCTCCGGGCCAGTCGGTCGAATCTGATTTCATACGTTTTTAGCATATACAAGTCGGCGAGTATGGGGATACATCGTTGCGCGTACGAGCTCGTATCCGGCATTCCTTTCTTCAGCATCAAGTGTATCGTTATTGCTCCTCTAATTGTGATGTAAGTTTTTTTACTGACGCGGCGTTATATATCGTAATAGTAGGGCATTAATTTAATTTAATTTAATTTATTTATAAAGACAAGAGTTAATTCTTATTAAAAAGAAACGTGAAACTAGTATTATAATATTTACGATAACGAGTAAAAAGATGTTAAAGAAAGAAGGCAAAAGCAAGCTACAACTAAGCAGGGAGGAATATCAGGGGTGGACCGAAGAGGGAAAATCCGGACACGCAGGAGACGAGAGGCACGTAACGTGCGAACAATAAGCAATAATAGGTAATGCAATTCAAACGTGGAGGCTGGCAATACTCCGAAGCCGACGGGGTGGTTACAATGCCGGGAAATGCAAGACAGGCATTTCCTGCGAAACGCGACGGCGGCGGCGACGGCGGCGGCGGCGGTGGCGGCGAGAGGCGGACAGGGATGGTTAGAGAAGGGGCGGAGAACGGAGACAATCATACAATACGGGACGTTCGGGTAGTCTATCGCATATTTGCCTTTACGCAATTCTCTACTCGCGCAAACGCTTGGCTCGCGATATTACGCAATCGCGATTTATCCAGCGCGACGCGACGCGACGCGGCACAACGCAGTCATCGTCCGGAAGCACGGTTGTATTTAATCCGGGGATGCTCTCAGCGTGCCTGCGTACGGTAATGAAAACGCTGCGAATAACCGCGAATACCTGTATCTTACGTTTTCACAATATAGGCAAAATACCACCGACGAATGCCATCCTGTGTCGCGATACACTTTTCCGACGAAAGAAAAATCGTAGCTAATTGAATTTATGAACGAAACTAATTAATAACCTTTACAAACGGAATTAACTAAAACTAATTGTTATTTATAATAATTTGAATAATGATATATGATATTTAATAATTATCATTTTTCTAACATTTTTTACTATCGTTAGAATTATTTTAAATTATTCTTGGAATGGCTGTGTTTTATGATGTATTCATATTATCGCATAATAGGAGTAAAATCTTGTACGAAAATATTATTTTAATCATATTGGAGTGACTGAATATTTATGTCTATAGACAGCACAATATATTTTATATGAAATCTGTATTTCTAAGTTCGCACGTGGATTTCGTCGAGAATGTAGTGGGATGATTTTGAGGACGTAGTAGATGAAATCGTTTGTTCTAATATCGCGGGTCTGACCCCCGAAGCTCGAAGATGGAAGTTTGTCCGTTGGAAATTGTCCGGGTGACATTGCAAATGGATCCAGACGATTCCGCCCGTCTCTTCTTGTAGCCTTACTGTGATACACACACATGTATTTTCAACGTCGCGCTGGCAAAGCAGTATCTTCTCGCCTCGAAATCCCACGAGGCTAATTCTTAAGATACCGTTCGACGTTGACAAAAGTGGCCATATCGAAGTCAAAGTTTTCGCACGAGTGACATATTTGTCTGAGCAACGGCTCATATTCTTTCTCACCGTATCTCGTTGTGAATGTGTACCTCATAAATGTTTGGCCAGCAATAAGTTACTTTCTATATAATTTTTAAATTTATAATTATGTATCTACGAAATTGTTTTAATTATTATTAACAATAGTAACAATATTATCAAAATAACGGTAGCTTATTATGAAAAAATAACGTTCTTGTCCTTCTACTAATAGGTAATAAAAACGTCAATTGTTTAAAGATATATAAAACTATATATAATTAATACGTATCATTATATATATGCTACCTGATACTTATTATAAGTGAAAGTTCTTCAATTTGTATCGAAATCCTTTCTGTCAAATCCCGTTTTCGAAGAGTCTCTTCTTGCTTCGCGTAGCAAGATTTCCATAGAGAAACTCGAGGCGAAACGTCATCGGTCTAACTCAGAAGGCAAATGACACGAGAAATATAATCCATGCCACCCCGGGCTTTGAACCCGGAGAACTTCTTACCCTTCCCACTCGACATCGTTATAACTCCTTACAGGCTTGGCCTCTCCTTCCCTCGACCGCTTTCCCCCTTCGTCTACGTCAATCCCAGAGAAAGCTGGGCATTGTCGTACCGAAATTGTGCGTAACTACGACAATAGTTCGGCAGAATTGGGCGAAATTAATGAAAACTCGCGCAGGATCTACGAAGAAGGGGTGAAGAAAGGGATGAGACCTCCCCAGAAACAGATATTCCAACCGTTGGAGGAGGGGGAGGGTTCGGCTAATCGTGACAAATACTGATCCGGGATTGCCGAATTATAAACTAATGTCTCGAGGAAACTTCGTCCGGAATAACTTTCTCCTCCTCTATCTGATTACTCCTCCGAGTGCTCGCTCAACCTTCAAACAGCGTGTATACCCTAAGTCAGCTGTTCTGAATTTTACTCAAACTCTCAATATACATTATTATAATACATTACATTATTTATAATACATTATTTAAATAATATATAGAACATACATTTGGCTGTCTAATTTGTGAGTTAGTAAATTTTTAGATGTAATGTTCAACACATAGTAAAATAATTGTTTTATTAAATAACTTTATTTACGGTTCTATTTTTATTAAATAATTACAAAATAAAATACATAAAAACAGAAAAATCCTTTTTATCAATTAAAAGAGATCGATAACTGTATTATATAATCTATGTTAAACATATCATGAATACACATCAGTACCAGGATATTGCACCGGTGCAATTTCAACCGACGAACCAAAGGGGATGATTTCGCCATCTTTATATCTTGCGACCGGGCGTGTAAAGGATAACGGAAAGAGGGTGGTTGATGGTGAAGTTAGAGGGCGAACGTGAGTAGGCGGACGAGCGGCATGTTCCGTCCCGGCCAAGAGAGAAAGGAAATTGGATGATATTTCCCGCAACGATCAAATCTTATTGCCAATTGAAAGAGGAAAGTTCGCGGTACATTTACCCCGAGAAATCACCGACGACGAAGAGGTGAGCTAGCGAAAATGGCCGCTGCGATCTGCGATTCCGCAAACCACTCGTGGCCGTTTCCATCGCGATAACAAGCTCGTCTACGAGAAAGTAATATAAGAATAATTACAACCAGATTGATAGTCCAGCACAAACAATTAACGTAATAAATTCATTTTGCACAATTAAATATCGTAGTACAGAGATACCGTGTACACGGTATCTTTTACATAAAAATTATTCTAAATGTCCCTCGTTATTTAAAAAAATTAACTTCTTGCTTTTTTTCAAGAATATATCTTTTTACGAATAGAAATACGATTTGAAAGTACTTTTCAGCATCGTTTTCACGTCTGTAAACTCGCAGCAGATTGCAATCTCGTATTGGATGATTTCCTTTCATTTATTCGTATCCCCTTATCACATCACACATCCCAGTAATATCATCAGAAGCCGAAAGATTACGGAGTGGCAGTCGCGGTCCAATTTCGATATCCCTCCTCATAATTTCATCTATCAGTATCCGCGAAAGAGAAAGAGAGACAAAGACAGAAAAAGAGAGAGTGAGAGAGGTCAAAGTAGCCGTTTTCGCGGGAAGATCACGTTTGGAGATGGGGCGGGTTGTAATGAGCGGACGAAAGCGTCAGCAGCATCTAATGTCAGAAATTATAGCATATTGGCAATAAAATCTGGAGCAGGGTCCGCCCTTGCACGAGCAAGCTCAACACAGTTGCCGCCTCTATTTGTGGGTGGCTCGTTTATTGTAACGAATGTCGGAACCATGTTTTGCTATTACATACGATCTTATCTCGGGGGAACGTCTGATATACCGATAATATTCCCAATCGCTAATCGTACTATTGTCTCTTACGGATAGTATCACAATAAAATATTGATACAAAGCATCTCTCGCGTAATACTTGTAGTCTTGTAATCTTGTAATAAGTTTATATGGCTAAAGTAATAAAAGCAATAACAATATTGATGAAATTTCAAGAGATATTTTTCAAGCTTTCAAATGTATAATATACGTGATATCCTTCATAATAAATTCACACATTTTTTTAATGGATTATTATTGAAAAAATGTGTAAAGACTGCATAAAAGTTTATTAATTTATGAGCTAAATATGTACTATGTGTACAATGAGAAAATAATATAAAGACAACAATACACATTAAACGTATAACGTTGGATTAAAACATATAACATTTGAGACGTGCACAATTTTTTTCCCTTTAAATTTAACAAAGTATGACACGTGTTTAAAATTGTACATGAAATATTCAGCGGAACGAAATACATGAAATACACAAACATAAATAAATGTCAAATTACTTAAAAAATGCACGCACATACAGCAATATTCTTAACATCGATAATTATATACAAAAATTATATATAATTAAGTAATCATTAATTATTGGCATACGTTGTTTACTGTCACTCAGTTTCTGAATCACTATTAACATCTGTATGTTTAGCGGAGAGTTGCGAAAGTACGGTTTTACCAGAGATTCTTCTAACTTTCACCCAATCTAGTATTTTCCTCTTGTCTTTGGTACCTGGAGATGTCATATTGAAAATATCTTCCGTTTCAGAACTATCAGTTTCATATACGGATGAACGTACGTTTGATTTTATACTGCTATTTGCCTGAAAATTTTAAAAATATAGAATATTAAATAAGAGGTATTCTTTTATAGTTATTCATTTTTTCAAATTTTACGTATATACTAATAGCTAATGTACTAATAATTAACAAATTTTTTAATTTAATAAAAAACTTCAAAATTCTATTATAACAATTAGACATTATACGTAAATTATTTACTTTCTCTATTAAATACTAGTTTATATTATGTGCAAACAGACCTGACAAGATTCGTTATCACTGAATTTAATGCCAATGTCATCTTTCTCGTCAGAAGAAGTTGTACGGTCTTCACTTGGAGCCGACGAAATATTTAATGCCTCCGAACTAACATGTTTAGGCATGAAACAAGAACTACTCGCGAAACTATTTTCGGCTTCATGGTCTTTTAAGATTTCTTCCGGCTGTCTTTGATTCTCAGTTGATCTTTTCAAGTTATTTGAACTATTCGCAACAGGTTTAAAATGTTTGTCCTTCTCTTCAATTTCATTTTGAAAATGTCTCATTAAAATCTCATATTTTTTTATTATAGCGTCTCTGTTAGTTTTAAGTAGAGTTGCTTCCAGTTCTTTATGCTCCAGTTGCATCTTTAAACGAGTTATTTCATCCTGGCTGTCGCCATAAGTCTTGCAAATTTCGTTGAGGAGCGTTGTATTATTTTTATGATTTGATAACCGAGATCTGAAATCATGAATTTCCGCTTTGATGGTGTTTTCTACATTTTTACGCAAATCTTCGCAACAATGTAGATCTTCTTTAATCGAATCGATACTTTCGCCAGCTTCAGTAATGTGCTCGCTCAGATTTCTCGCTTTCTCGTTGTTCGCAACATTCAGATCTGTTATATTGTGTATTTCACTCTTCAACGAAATAATTTCGCTGTCTCTTTCCGCTATCTTCATTGTTAATTTCTTCAGTTTATCCTCGAGAGTCAATTGAGTCTCGGAACACTCATACAACTGCCTGCAAAGCTCGTTCTTATCTCTCCGACATCTGTTCACAATAATCTCAAAATCATGTATCTTCTGGAACAATTCGTAGCCTTTCGCGAGCTCATGTTGTACTTTAGAAATCTTTTCATCGAGCTCGTTTATCTGCAGAGTTTTCTGTAACACTTCTTCTTCTAGACTTTCGATTTTTGGTAAGTGTTCATTTGCACATTTATTAAACGCTTTGTCCAGCCGATTACGCATCAAAGATAATTTACCTTCAAAGGCTCTTGATCCCTCTATGTATCTTTCTAAGCATCTAGAAATTCGACTTTCATTTTCTTCCTTAACTGCTAGCTTGTGGATCAGCACACGAATTTCACGTTTATATTCCTGCATTTTATTCTCTATCACCTTGAATAAATTATCGCGTTTGATTACCATGTCACTCTTCTCTGCAGTAAATCGTTCCATTGCTCCTTCTTTGTGCAGCAACTGACATTCGTTCGTACAAGACGCTTCATTTAGTGCATAAATCACATCCCGGATAGTTTCCAGATCTTGAGACAATTCGGCAACATGTAACATCTCTTGACAGTTCCATTTGTTCGAGTCTGCGCGATCTATCTGTTCAATGCTTCCTTCCACTGCAATCTGACTATCCTCATCAATGACGCAAGTTTGTGTACACTTGTCTTCGTTTTCGCGGGTACTTATGTTATCACTTATGCTGATAGATCTTTGACTTTCGTTTTGCAATTCGCTACTTACACCCGAGTCATCTTTGCTGCTTCTATCGCTCGATCTAGAAACATCACAATTCGTACTACCACTACTTTCGAAGAGACTTTTGCGGCCGACGTTTGATGTGTCCGAGAGTTTCTTCTTCGTTGATTCGACATGGCTCGCAAACATTGTTGGGACGACGATCCAGTCGTTAAGCTCGTGTTGCTCAACAGTAGATGCATTCACGCACACCCGTGAAGAATTTTTCTCTACAGGCATGTTCTCCTGAAAAAAGCTATCTGCTGTATTGTCAAATGAAATATTTGTCGATCGGTCACACCTGCACTTTCTGTCGCTTATATTTTCATTTTTTTTGTTATCCAAGCGTTGTTGAACTTCAGCAAGCTGTCTTTCTTGCAACTGTGCATGATGCTGCAAGCTTGCGATGCAAGCTTCTTTGCATAAAAGTTTTTCCTCCAATTCTTTTACCTTAATCAAGGCGTCATTCAAAACATGCTCCGAATTTGATGATTTCTGTTTCGCTTCGGAAGCGGCTTCAGCGTCTTTGTTTTCCATCGTACGAATGTATTCATTCATCTCTTCAAGTTTCTTCTCGGTTCGTTTTACTTTTTCATCCATTAACCGTTCCAGATTGTTCATGAGACAATCGGCATCGTCCTCGATGTTTTCACCGTTGCCACCCCACTTACGAATCCCGGCTCGCGTGAGCTGTCGAAACTTTTTCAATTCCTCCGTTATCAAGGCCAATTCGAAGCTGCACTTGTTCTTTTCGCAAAGAATCGTCTTGTTCTCCTTTCTCAGTTTCTTCACCGCTTCCTTCAGAACCACCACCTTAGAAGTAACCTGCGCATTCTCAGCTCGGAGTTCTTCGTAAAGCGCATGGTTGTCCTCGATGTAATCGCCACTATCTTCTCGTTTTCTCTTCTTGTGCCGCATCAAATTAACGATGCGCTCCTTATAAAAGCTCTCAACCTGATTGACAGACCATTTCAATAGATCGTGCCCCTCAGTTTCGATCTTCTTGGTATTCTCCTTGTAAGTCGTTTCCAACTCTTCGATTATGTGCGAATACTGGTCGGCTAGTTGTTGTCGAATCACGTATTCGCAATTCAGCATGTCACTTTTCACAGTTTCCAATTCTTGCTTCAGCCTTCTGTTCTGCTCTCGTATATTTCTGCACGCTGTCAAATCGATACAGCCAGTCATCTCTGCAGTCTCAGACGAGCTTTGATGACTACACGGTGATGTCGTAATGTTACTATCACATGTGTCCAGACTATGGGTAGTTTTTTCAAAACCGCTTAATTGTTTGCATTCCTTATCATGATTAGTTAATAGCTTTCTAACTATATCACAAAAATTAAAAATGCTTTGCGTTTCGTCAGAAAGGCTCGGCCGAAAAACGACATTGACTATAATACTCAAATTTTCTTCACCGGAAAGAGCTCGCTGGCATATTCGCGTTAACTTCGACTGGCGAAACGGTGCCATCTGATTCTGACTCACAGCCTTGAGGCATCTACCAAGCACCAGCAGGCTGTTGTTAATGTTGCTTGCTTCGCGCACGTGTGATTTTTCGAACTGCGTAGAGCCAGCCAGATCGCAAAAGGTCAAAGTACTAAGTACCACTTCGTCCGCTGCACGATCCTTTTGGTACTTCAGTAATTCTATTGTGAATATGGTATGCGATCGAGAGTTCCTCGATCCCGTCACGTCGGTGCTCATTCTCGATTGGCCCGTTATGAGAATCTGACAGGCTTCCAGCGCAGTTATAGCGTGGACCTTTTGCAAATCGCAAACATAAGCTCGCCCTTCGGTGTTCACGTACAATCTCAACGGGGAGCGTGTTTCCGCGTCGTCCAACAGATCGTAAACGTTTCCATTGTAAATCTCCGCGAAGGACAGCCACACGGCGTACATTGACTCGCCGTAGCGCTCCTCGCATTTGTCAGGATCCGCGTTCTCCGGCCGCGAGTTCTCCAGAAATTTTCTGGCCTCCGCAGACGTCTGCTTTACGTCCGTCGATTGTCCGCTTAATACTCGTATCTTCCGTTGCATCTCCGAAGCCCGCGCGGCCTCGTTCAGGCAGAGCATGGTGCCCTGAAACGACGGTCTGTACCACGGCGCTATGGTGCAGTTTATCGCCGAAAATACAAGCTCGATACTGCGCGTTATTATACCGGGCGACGCGGACGTGCCGAACAGCGTGTAAGTCTTCCCGGAATCTCTCATGCCGTAAGTCATTACGGTCGAACTTTTACCGTCGAGAAACTCCGCGACTCGATGTTTTATGGATTCCTCGAACATCTCGGCTTGCGAAGTTTTTGATCCAAAGATCTTCGTAAAGGTGTGCCGCCTGCCTTCGGCCTCGCTCGATTTCGCACACCTCGAATTTCGAATGAATTTATCCTCGAACGGCAGAAACGTTAAAAGAGTTCTCGAGTTGAGTACGACGTAATTCTTTTGAAGTGTACTAGGTGCTGGTCCTATCCTCAGATACATCTCGACTGTCGAAGCGGATATTTTCGAAGCTCGTCTTGATCTCGCATCGACGTGCTTGATAGTTTTCTTATTGCATTCCAGCGGAAGGAAGTAGTTCGTTTTGGCCTGCTGGGTGCATCTATTTGCGAACATGTCTGATCGTCCCGAAGAATTTCTTCCGATTGACGTCATATTGAACTTCGATACGAATTAAAATGCGCGATAAAATGATCAATTAATATCCCGAAAACTACAAAATTAATATATTTGTTTATGACTGTCAGAGAGGTTATTTCACGTCCATGCTTTGCGGTATTTCTGAAAAATTAGACGTTGCTTCAGATGTATGACGATATGAATTAATTAATTTGTGAATAAAAATTTGCTTACTTCGAAGATTTTTACATATTCTTCGGATAATTTTCATCGGACGTCTTCAATTTTGTGACACAACTCTCTCGAATATTGATACCACGAACTTCGACATCGTGTATTTTTATTCCTGAACTATATTCAAGTGTTTAGCGATTAGTTATGTTTCACTTGTAAAAAGAGAAACAAAAAGTATAAAAGATACGTAGTATATATAGAATAGAAGTGTCATAAAACATTTCATTCTCATTTCGGTTTCTATGGACGCGTTGACACGCGACAAATGACGAACACGCGACAAAAGGACACGTTTGATTGGTAAAGATAAAAACACATGGAAATCAAGTGTTAATTATAGGTACTTTAGTAAATAAAATAAAACGAGAGTGTAATAAATATCATCAGTATAATAAAAGCCCGTCTCGTTCTCTATGAGATCTCTAGCAAATTCGCCAGCTGCACTGTTTGAAGAAGTATCTAACTTCGTCGCTAATATGCATGTCGTAGTTTACTCGAGGAGACACATTTCCTCTTTCGAAGCCATTCATCTGTCGCCAAGACACGCCAACGCGTGCTCTGCACGACCGCGACGCAGGCACGGAGACGAACTCGCAGAAATTCGGTGATGACATTCGCGATACATACGGCAAAACGCGCGGACGGGAGAGGAGCGTCGAGACGTCGGGGAGGAGAAAAGAGGAATCCTCCCGCGACCGGCCTCGAAATATCTTCAAAGACGAGCAAGCGGCAATTTATATACGCGTGTCGCCCGGCTCATTAAACGCAGCCAATCAAAGCCGAAGTTAATAGCGTCCGCGGCGCGTACGGCGTGTCCCGATGGGATGGGACGCGCGATGCGCGAAATCCGCCGTAATCTCGGCATCGGAATCGGCATCGCGGGCACAAGTCGGCCACTGTAGCCGCCCCGTGCACCAGCCTGACCGCCGAATGCGGTCCGAGCGTCGTCGGATCGGCGGTGCCTTTCAAGCCACAATCGACCCCTTGTATCGACAGTGCGGCCGCCTCCACCCCGGCGGCCCTTCCGCCGTTAGAGCGGTCCTTCTGCTGGGATTTCGCTTTTCGTCTTAGCCGCTCCCTCGGATGTATATCGCCTCATCGCACGCGCGCGTCTTCAACCGCGTCTCTTATGTGCCGGATTATAGCTTGCCGCTGCACCATCCGCGCCTTCGGTGGTCCTTCCTTTCGTTTCTCCGTTAATGTGCGCAATCTAGTATATCAATATATATTCTTCGGTAATTAAAAATTATGTGATAAATAGTACAATATTTATATAGTACGAAATTGACATGCTTCTATTCACTAAAAGTATTGTAATGGTGAATACACCAAAGTAATAACTTTCCTATGTCCGCTTTGCCTTGTTCTTTTAATCAGATTAATTCAGTACCGAAAAATTATGATCAATACGTGTCGAATTTTGAAGCGTAAACGTTTAAAGTCATATGTATAAATCTCTGTTTATTAGTCTTCTATTTATTTCTTCATTTGATGATGCTGTGTAATACAGAATTTTTTCGGCAAACTTATAGCGAGCGCGAATCCTATCGAGACGAAACTTCGTCCAGGTCGGAGACCGTAACGGAGACTCGAGGGATCTTAAGTATTTACGTCATAATAGACACATCACTTTTGATCTACGGCGTAACTCGCGATACGGTCCAACGTGTCGGTCGTAAAAACCTCGAAGAAGAAGAAGAAGAAAGAGAAGAGCGGGAGAGCGGGAAGAAACAAGAAGAAAGGGGAGGTCCTCTCCTTTACGGCGAGAGAAAGAACGCGTGAGCGTCGATATATAGGCGCGCTCATATATAAGATGTAGCTGGTGTATGAAAAATAACAGCCGTTGTGCCTCGCCCTCCCTATATCGGGCGTTAATGCCTCCACGGTGGATTGATGTTCCGCCTTTATGGGTTATTTATTTAATACTGACAAATTTCACCCGGTGCCCCCCCGCCCCCTCCCTCCCTTCTGCCACCGGTGGCCCCGCCGACCATCGCCGGCCGCTACTTTTATGGCGCTTTTGATGGCGCTGGAGAACGAAAACGGTACTCGGTACCAATGATTCGACAGATAATCTCGATACGAATACGAGCGATAGGAATGCGCGCCTTGAAACTTCTGTGAATCGATGAAAGGCATTGTTCTGCCTTTGTTTCTATCCTTTCAAAATCGTATAATGTTTACTGTTTCTAATGTCATTGTGAGAGAAAATAAATAACAAAAAAGATGTAAGATCCACTGTAAGTGTATGAACACCCTATTCTCGACTATAACTTTTAACAATTTTTTAACGAGATACAAACAGCTAAATGTAATATCACAAGGTGAAAAGGATTGCACACTTTTATTTTCTTTTTTCTTAAGTCAGGCTTAATTTCACAAAAAAATTAGAAATTCCGTCTTCGTGTACGGAAATGCAATCAACGGTCTCCGATACGATTGATCGGTCGGTATCGATAAGTTTTATTACATATCCGCGTGTGTATGTGCCCGGGGCGCGTGTGTGTCGATGCATGTCTCGTGGCAGCTGCCAGACTCGAGCGGCGGCGCATAAGGAAGAATGATGATGATGACGACCACGACGATGGTCGCATGCAAGTCGAAGAGGGGAAAGGCTATACCGCGCGTGTTTCAAATCAACTCAAATAATAATGACGAGTTATAAATGCCACTAGACGGCTAACCAGCCCAGACTGATCCCGGGTTAAGATACGTCTCCGCATCCACGACGCATCTCTCCTGATGCGAAGTCATGTATCCACGATTTAACGTAACGTCGCGTATACCGGCGGCTGCGCTCTCCGCATCAAGGTCACGCTAATCGCGAGGGGAAATACGTTGTCGTAATGCATTATCGATAACGGAACAAGCCTGATAGCATAGATTATACGCGAGATATAAATATTAATTTTTTTCCCTTTCTTCACGCGCGGCGTGGTGACCGAGGCGTGTCGACCTCGATGACTCGTGTGTACAACACGTGTGCGACTCATCGGGGTTAATGGACATTGCGCATGTAAAAATAATAAATTCGGGATACGCTGTAAAATCGCGCGCGCATTTGATCGAGAAAGGAAAATTCAAAATAGACGCGGTATAGCATTATTAAAGCGAATCGCCGGTTGTAGTCAGTCTGGTAATTAGATGCAGCGAGGTAGCGAGTGAGTTATGGCTTGGTAATTGCAGGGCAGACGCGCAGCGTTACCGCAAATGGTAACGATTGTCTATGTATCTTCGTGATAATCGTGATCAAAGAAACAGGTAAAATTTCTCATAAATATCGCCCCGGCTCTATACGTACCTACATATGTTACCACGCGGATCACGCGCGCATGCATTCCCGATGCGACGAGTGCGAATTAATTACATATTACATCGTAAAACGTAAAACTGCACGAGAGCGCTTTCTGCGCTACCTGCCGTCAAAAGTTGCTCTCGCCACAGCAGTGAGCGGATAATATTCGCATTACCGTCACTTTCTGCGTTAATAACGGTCGACTTGCGGACCAATTAAGATACATCGCCGAGCGCATGATCGAAGGGGTCTTTAGTGACAGTTGGCGTCATTAAGGCGACGATGCCCCGGCCATGCGAGGGCCCCGTATTCGTTTTTAAACAATTTCATAGCACGAGAAGCGATCCCTATCGCCGCGTATCATCTCTGTGAGATCATCGGTGACCATCGTTGTAAACGCGCGTCATTTCCGCTCGAAGCCACGGCTGGATTATTGCGATCGTCAAACATCTGTCTGTATGAGCTAATGCGATCGTGCCTCAATCGATTTCGATCGAAACTTGTGTGAATGCAGACAGTTGCACGAACGTTTTTACGAATATTTGTTTCAAATAGTATGACAAAATACTTGGTACTAATATTGCACTAAATACTTAAAGCCTTACTTTTAATACGTATTTTTAATGAAAACTGTACTTAAACTACAATAATCTTAATGAAAGAAAATTGGTAAATTATAATCAATATTCTTATATTGATTATTTAATTGTTTTTCATTTTATGACTAATTTTCCATTTTTTTAATTAATTGAGCGTTATGTAATTTTGCCTTTCCCTATTCTATTTAATTAATTTCTTTACTGTTCTAATTACATTTAAAAATCAATCTGGAAATATTAAAATCGTTCTATTACATAATCTCCGTAATGTATTTATTATCTTCTAATAAATCCTGTCAAAGCTCATATATGATACTTCATTTCCTCGCGACTAGGAGCCGAAAAATCCATCACAAGCTCCATACAAGAGAAGATGGTTGAATTCACGTCTCCAGACATCAGTTTCTCAAGCGGCTTCGGCCGTTTCGCCTCGAAGATATTAGATTTATCCATTTGTTTGCCGAAAGTCTCATAAATATAAGCTCCCTTTGACGGCATCCCACGGGTCTTATCCGCCGTCGTGATCTCATGGGTGGGCGGATAGATGAGCGCGCGGGGTGCGATGGTATATGACAGAGGGGTGGGATCGATTCGGTATAGTTCGCCTTCGTACCGGCATCAGTATTCCCAATTAACGAGATCCTTTCATCGGCCATGGAGATAGAACGCGAGGGGGGAAGAGGTTACATTTATAAATATGATGATCGTAAAAGGAGGCATTACCATCGATGAAACGAGGCAGATTTTCTGACGCTTCCTGGAGAAACGAGAGAGAGAGAGCGAGAAAGAGAGAGAGAGAGAGAGAGAGAGAGAGAGAGAGAGAGAGAGAGAGAGAGAGAGAAAGATAGAGGAACGCAGTTATTGCACGGAGAAAGGGACGAAATTGATGGCGACGCAACGGGACGGGTATGGGAGATCTTACGGATCGTGTCGGGCGTAATCTAAAGGGAATAATTAATGCCCGCTTCATTGGCGTAAGCTTTCGCCAATCGCGAAATTTCCAAGTTAATCCTTATGTTAATTAAGAATGCTTCTCGCATCTATTATGCACTATGGATTATTATAGACGGATCTATTTTTTGACATATAATTTTGTATAATTAAAATATTTCTTGAATTTCTTCTAATTTATATTTAATGGAAATAAATTAAAATTCTACTTATATAAATTTTACACTTTGCATTATAGTGCCTGCTAAGGGAACGTAACTCATTGAATGTACTTCTCACAATTGCTTATAAATAATTGTTTAATTAATCTCGCGGTACAGGCAGTTGGTTCTAACTTTTGACGGTGTTTGTATAACAACGAATTTCAATGCACGGAACGTCGAGTTAGACGCAGGCAGCTGCACGAAGGCTTATAGGGGCGTCGCTGGAGCTGATCAAAGACGATGAAGCTTCGGGGAGGAAAATTGGTAAAGAGGGACTCTATATACGCGCTACAAGCGTATCCGTCGAACGGTTTTACGCGAGACGTGGGAGAACGGGAAGGAGGGGTGACAGCATCAGAACTAATACTCTGTTATATCAGGAGTTAGAGGTGTTAGCGAATTATGTCGTTTACCGGATGTAGTTGGAGGAGAAGGAGAAGGAGGCGAATGGCGCATGCCAAAGAGGTGAGAAAATAAATTCTTCTCCCATTATTTATCGTCTTTTCCACGATCAACGAATAATTAATTAACAATGAACTATTCTCTACTATTTTATGAAATTTAAAAGTCTAAATTTTTTTATACTTGAGCTTATCGTAAACTATTGACGCTGGTTTACAATCCGTTACTGTGAGTCGCGTCTATATATATTTCTAGATCTTCGGAAGAATACGCATGGAGAAAATAGAATTGATGCTTCTCAGTCGCATTTTCTCTTAATATATATTAAGTGTTGCGCGAATCGAGAGCCGAGAAAAATTGTCGCCAGTAGCGTGAAATGGCCTCTGCCAACCTGCGGTCCACGATCTGTCCACAAATCATCGACGGGCATCCGCCAAACTGTAATCAGTGTTCATTAGCCTGGCCAAGCCGCGATTCTACGGGGTTTCTCCCGTGGGGAGATCTTTTCAATAACTCTTGGTCGGTGGTAATTGGTGGCGGGCGATATCTCTCGTAGCTCCACTCCTCGTCTTTTCTTGCTCGGGGTCCTCCACAATGTCGTATATAACAATATCCCCGGCTGTCCCGACCTGACCGCTATAGATAGAGAAACATTAAGTGTCCAGGACACGCACTCACACAGACGATGTGCTCACACACATCGTGGAAGACAACAAGTAACCGACGTGGATATGTCCTGTGACGCACATTGACAACGACCGACCACGACAACGTTCGAGAGAGAAGGATGGAATTCGTGTTGGCTACCAATACCCACCCTTCTTCCATTTCATGTCTTATAGATACCTCTCGACCAGTCGTTCTCATTTTCTTCCACCAAAATAATCTCATGAAAAAATCACGACTGGATAAAATCACGATTAATTTACATATTTAAATGAAGCTTATCAACGTATCTCTTGCAGCAAGGCTTTTTCTATGTATAATATAAACATTTTCATAAATTTAAATATTGTTTGTGCTTGTGTCTGTTTTCCATCATGATATACTTTTATCTATATAATTGAAGATCAATCCAGATTCAAGTAGATTTATTTGTAAAATAATAATATTTAAAGACAATGCACAGAGATGGCACATATTTGAGAGCCGCTGGTAGGAAAGCGACGGATCGGAAGGGGGTAGCTCAGTCGGGGGGGATTGAACAGACGCACATTGGGTCATAAACGTTTATATTGCGCTCAGTGCGCCAGTAATGCCGATATTGGCAAGTTATTGGTCCCCTCCTTAAATGTGCGACCACCTCCGGGTATCAGTAAGGTCGCCGCAAACGTAGCGTATTTTCGCTAATCCGGGAAAGAGTATCGCCCGGTATAGAGCGCAGAAAGTTTAATTGGAAATATCGGGGAAACCGAAAGTGCCGGAGGATAGTGTCGGTAGCGGGTGTCCTGAACTGGCGTATTAAACGAGGGTACTCCCATTGTAACAGCAGTCATATCCGCATTATCGAAACACCTTTTTGCACGTTTCACGTAAAAAATATTAGAGTACATAATAACTTCTGTACTGTTTTCAATAGAAGCTTTTTATTCGGATATTTTCGGAAAAATATGAACAACATATTTTAAAATATTCAAATTGTATAATAATATATATTTCATACTCTAATTAAATTATTCTTGAAGTGTTTAATTGTTTTAAAAATAACATACTTTTGAGAATACACATCGTCCTCCTTATGTCCATACCATGAATGTGCGATTCGATAAATTTTGGAAATTAACAACTAAATGTAAAATGTAATCAGATAACCTATATTCATCATGAATACTTGCATCATGAATTGCTATATTACGTACACATTCATCATCGTTTTGGCATTCAGTTAAGAACAAAAAAAAGCATTCATCCCACTTCTTTACCCAAAAAATGAAAATTTACACATTCATGGTTTTAACATAAGAAGGGCGATATTATTTAAATCAAATTATTGTTTTATTTTTCATTTCTCTTTCTCTTTCTCTCTTCTTTTTATAAAAAATGAAAATTTATAAAATCGCAGAGCTTCTCTCTTAGAGAATATCCAGGAAGGAATTTTCTTTCCGAGGCGATACTTGCTAGACCCAATCAACTGATATCGCGGGCTTAAGCCTCCCAAGAGTAGCAACTCCTGATACGGCGGTAGTTCGACGATGGTTAGGCGGCTTGATCACGAGTTAGTGGTTCGAGATGGCAGCGCGGCCAGGATAGACCGTGGAAGGAAGAGAACGGCCAAGCCAACTTTATGTCGGGACGTAAGCCGGTTATAGGCACTGCCGATGTTATTTGATGGCCAAATGCACTCCACCAGCACGGGGTGACCTCAGCCTCACCCGCCTTCTAGCCGATCTCTATCGTCCAGCTAGTATTTTCCAGGCCACCTCCATTCTGATCCCCTCTATCAACGTGTTAGGTGAAGAAAAATTCAGTACATCACGTTTTGTAGAAACACGGGATATTGTACATCCCTGGGAGCTTGCGTTAAGTCTCAGAATTAATGTTCAAAAGCCTCTATACCTCTGCAGATGTATCACTCATGTAGAAATCGTAATATTTATATCTATATCGCGCAAATATACGCCCTATAAAACATATTAATCGTCAGATTTAGTGAGTAACTGAGACGAATCTTTCTCTCTCTTTTTCTTCTTTTTTCAAGTTTATCATTGAGAAACGACCGAGGAAATAGCAAGCCTTTCACGCGCGAATATTAAAGAGCCATCGATAGTCAAGCATCACGGAAAGGTATAAGAAACGACGCCAGCAGCAATGGAAGGGCAGACAAAGGGAGGCAGAGAAAAGAGAGATCCACCGCCTCCACCTGCCTCTTCTCTCCGGCCTGACTCGCGCTCGGGCGAGCATAAAACGCGCCGCGCGCATTTCCCACCCCCGCGCATTAATACCTAACCGCGCCCGCAAAACTTAATGAATTCTTTAGCGAGATCAAAAAGAACTCCGGTCGGCCGATACGACGAGCGGCAGGAACGGTTTTTTACTTTTTTTTCTTTTTAAAGCGCGGGGAGCGAAATTGAACGGCGATATTCCCGGTACGGTTTAACGACGATGTACACCTCCGGGCCTCCCTTACTACATCCCCTATGTTCTCCGTTTCTCTTAACGAGGCACGTTCTACCAAACTCTGCAGCTCTTTCGCATTTGTCGCGCGAGACGTTAGTGCGCTATATTTCATTGATTTTTGAGTTGAAAATCGTGCATCAATTAATATTAAAAAATTCATATCATTACATATTTTGAGAGTACTGAAACAACAATATATTAATACATTTGGAAAATGTATTAATTACCGCCGATGATTGTACAAATAAAATGACCGCTATCTTTCTTCAATTTAGAATTAGTAATAATAAGATTTTTTTATTGATACTAAAAGTATAGAATTGTTTAACGTTTAACGTTTAAAGACAAGTTAACTATAATCGGGAAAATTTTGAAGTTAATGTGATATATCATTTACTACATCTTTTTTCCACGCATTAATCCACGGACGGAATTCTCGACAGCATGTGACGCTGAAATTTTTCAGCGAAATTTGTAGCTAGGAATCCAGAAGGACAATTCATTACTGAAGGTCTACAAGATTTAATAAGACAGTGATATGCCAAGATAGCCGCCGCGTGAAGTGAGAAAAGAGGAAGTGAAAGAGACAGACAGCCACATGCCTTCGGTAAGCTCGCGCTATTCAAGAGAGAACAGCCACCACCTTGGTGCCGGCTGAATTGCTCGCGACTGCATGTCTTAGGGTGATTGGGAGTTATGACTCCTAAACCGTACTCCTGGGCGTCGGAAGGACTTGACACAGGTCAGATACCGCCTCGTAAAATGTTATGAGAATTAATGTCATCCCCCCTTCTCCCCTCCATCCCACCACGCCACCCATCTCCGCGTGTCACCCCCTTCGTCACCCCTCGCTATCCGAGCATTTCCTCCGACACCAACATCACCGGCGCGATGTCCTTTCGGTATAGCCAATTTCGTCGTTACGGTGACCACAACTTTTGTGGCTAATGGAAAAGTCGATACCCGATTGCTCGGCACCAACCATTAAGACGCGAACGGCCAATCGCGTGCATTAAGATTCGCCTGGCTGCCTTATACGATCACCGATCAATCGTGAGATTGCCACACTTGGTAATTTGTGTGACGTTTATACGTTTTCGTAATTTTATATGCGTATATATGATTCTAAGTTATAGTCAGTACTTGAAACGTTAATAATATATTAATCTCATAAATTTTTTCCTCACGTTATTTGTATCACAAAGAATTTATCTTTTCACTTAATGTTTAGACATCTTTCTATAACTTTTATTATTTTTTATATTTTTTCAGCAATCATTTGCTTCTTTAATAGAATCATGCAATAAATACATTCCTTCTTTCATATAATCAAACGATGTACAATATCTCAAAGTAATTATAAATTATTTCTATGCAATTATGCAATTATAATTAAGTAAAACTTGTATTATCATAAAACACTATATTTTTAGAAGTTAATTGAAATCCATTAACATTTCGATGGATACGCATATGTTGGGATACGGGATTGTTGGCTACGGTTAAAGATACCATTTTTCGAGTAATTATCGAGATCAAATTTAATTAACTTGGTGTATCGTCATGATGCGGCCGGTGTTACGACAAACAAAATTCCCGTATTTCTCTTCTCTCCAATTTCTCCCATACGTGAACATTCGAGCACAGTTGAACGAATGTTTCGTAGCCACACATCAATGTCGACAGGTGAACCACGGCACTAATTATCATCTCCTTTTTTCTTTCTTTTTCAATCGAAATCTGTCACAGCGGACGCTATGCGTGACGATGCACTCATGCGATGCACTTTTCGTTTTATATCAACACACTGCATTCCGCATCGAATTATAACCAGAACCTTTTAAAATGATGTACTTCCTGGATTTAACAAGCTACGCTACACGGGCAAAGTGTATGTATGTGTGCGTATGTATATTTTCATCGAAAACTTTATTAATTATTAATTTAATCAAAAGAATGACTATGAGAAATTATGCAATATTAATCACGAATATTATTTTCTTTCGTTTATCCAGTTATACTACATTTAAATAAACAAAAAGAACCATGAGAAAATAAGGGGAATTTGAATTTTGTTTCAATTTTGCTTTATGAAATAAATATTTTTATTAATTAAATCATTTGCTGATCAGTTATATCTTTTCAAACAATAAGATTTGAATGCTCTAGTTAATAGGAAAAATAAATCAATGAAATAATCTGTTTTCTACTTGTTGTGCTAGATTTATCCTAAAATATCTAACATTTTTATTGGTCAAAAGTAATTTTTGTCACAAGTTAATAATAATAGCAATATACCGCATCTATAAAGAAACGTGCAGTCAAAGTTATTCCTGCAAGATCGAAAAGCAAAGCGTCTATATCTAACAATACGCGACGACGAGTTCGCATAGACGAGCACTCATCGTAACGTGGCCTCATAAAGACGCTATACATCGGCAATCGCTGGATGAGTGGTTTCTTCCGGTCGCCCACCAGCGTTCCATGGCGTGTGTATATTAGCCGGCGGTGTTGCGACCGTCAGTTTAGACGATGATTTAGTGGAGGCATTGATTGGGTCGATCAGAGGCCATATCATCTCATTTAAAGCCTTCCATCATCGGTGTCACTATTTATAGAGCGACCTATCGCGCGTTCGTCCGCCTCGGCGACGATGATCGAATCAATTTTCGCCGCGTTCCTTTCGCGAGATATCCCGCGCGCGCGTGTCTACATCCGTGTAGATGCTGGCCGCAACAACGATTGAAAGATTGCACGGAAGTCTTCGTAGCGAGAGACCTCCGTTCTTTCAATATCGCCTACGCCATTCATACGCGCCCGAGTCCCCGTCATTAATCGACGGACGCAGACGGTCGAAACAAACATGTTGTTCAGTGGTGCGGAACCGTATGCTCATGTTTTTCGAGTAGAATTAATTTTAGACGAAATAATGAGAGAGGTCAAAAACTGTCTGGTCGCTCATTTATAGAGCAAGATGCGACTGGACGTGTGCAGTACCTCTGTAACAAACACGTCTGCATCGCCAATAAAAATAACAATTCGAAAAACGGCAAATTACATTTTTTCTCCCTCTTCTTTTTATGATTTGAAGAGCGGTGCTGCAACACGGGCATGGGAAAAGGATACGTTAGATATTTTAAAATGAATCGACTAAAAAGGCATAGTATAAAATTTATAAAAATGTATGTAATAATAGTTCTTCTGTGGATAAAGAATCCATTCCCCGTGTCTGCCTCATTCCTCTTTATAAAAGAAGACTATGTATCCTGAAACGTCAGAATTCACAAAAACGGGAACTGTTGCGGGAATGACGCGTATTCTGTGTCCGCGATTTCCGAGTTACGTAAAATTCATACGAAGAAGAGACCAGCGGCAGATGATATGATTTGTTGCGCGAGAAACGCAGTGTAAAAGACCGCTACGCATGTAATTACGAAAAACATAAATTCTTACCGTACGCTTCGTATCATAATTAAAACGAATGTTTGAAATGTAACACTGCGGTATCATTGAATTATCCATCCTCTGCCGTATCCAAGGGCTCTTATGCTAATTTAATTCTTCTCTGGAAACCAGATTCGGGAAACATTCGGGAAAAGCGTGCTTGTTAATAATACGCACGATGAAGCAATTATATATTCCATATGACTAAAAGAAAATTTTTATATGTTTAGGAGCGGTAAGCGCATCTTTTTATATGAAAAATACGTAAACAAGCGAAAAGAGTAAAATTATTAAAATGGAAAATGTATAATCATTTATCTTCTTAGATTAAAAAATTACATTAATAATAAATAATATTATATGTAAAATACTTATATTGTTGTAGAATAAATATGTAAATAAATAATATTTATAATTATAATAAACATATACGTAAATACATTAAGCTAAATGCCTGGATACAAAATATATCAATCGGTCCTCTGATTGTAAGACAAATAACTCTCTCCACACCAATTAATTTGAATGTTTTGTGAGATATCGATGGCGAAACCCCACAAAATCGGCGGCGAGGAGAAAAAGTTCAAACGACTAATGCGGGACGATGTGGTTGGGCGTGGAAAAGGAAAGAATATCGCAGAAAGAGAGAAAGAGGGGGGGAGAGCGAGCAATTTAATTAGTATAATAACAAAGCAGTCGAGAGGCTATCGGTATCGGGGACGCAATACTTTTCCATCGAACGGTCATACAGGGAGAAAGAGGAGGTATCCAAGTTGTCTCTCTCCTTCTGTTCCTCGGCATCCTTCTCTTTCACTTTAACGGCATCTCTCGCCAGCTTCGATGTTTTTGAATTAGCGTGGCAATGATTTTTCACAGCGAGACAAAGCGTTCCTCGGCCGTCGATCCACACTTTAATCAATATACGCGTTTCTGGTGCGCGCACCGCGAGAGCTTCCCCTATTGTGCCCCCTCGGCTTTGGTCTCGATAAAAATTAATATTAGGACCCGTGTTTCTTCGCACAGAAAATATGCCGCGCACCCTTCGTGTAATAGGAGGCATTGTTTCTATATTGGCTTTCACATATCAGTCTCGGATCAACCGGTCTGCAATATCGTCGCCCATTGACGAGGTAGGATTCGATTCAATTCTTTGATGTTGATTTAGTTAATTGTTTACGTGCGAAAAAGTCGCGTAATTTGTGCTGTGTTTTTTAGCTCATGTATAGGTTGCGGAATACATCTGCGTATAAACGTATCGCAAGTGACAGAAATATTATTTCACAGTGATTTCATTTAGTATCGTAAAAATAATTACGTTGTAAAAGGAAATAGTTTGTAACATTGATTACGGAAAAAGCATTAACCGACAAATATATGTAAATAATCGTTAAAAAAGGAGGCAAGTTAATTAGAAAAGATAGAAAATAATCGCTTATATAGAAGAAAACTCATTATCCATAAACATTATCACGTTTATATTTGGTAGAGACCAAAATGATTCTCATGAAAAGACGAGGGATTATCGCGGAGACATTCATTCGATAAAGCAGACATTGCCTCACCGATACGCCGTTTATTCTTGTCGCTCGTGAAAAGCGCAATCGCGATTTCGATTAATCTCCGAACCGGTTGTAAGGGCCGACACGAGATTGTCTTCCCTTGTAAGGGGGAGGCGGTAAGGGACTCGATATTCCGGCCTCGTCGCTCAGGTTTCCCGGCGCGGAATTATTTCCGAGGGGTAGCGGCGAGAATTAAGGCTTCTTGCGGCATAAAAAATCTGTGTAATCAATTATCGAACCTTTTACCCCATATTTCACGGCCAATGAGTCGCCACCCCCGCCGGCGCCTTTAAGCAGGCGAGAGACTTACCGACCCTCTCCCTCGGCACTTTTTAGCTGCGATCCTTGGTCCTTCCTTCTCGCGGCCTCACCCTTATCTTCCTTCCGCTCCTCCGTTTCGGCTCTTCGGCAAGGAGAGGAATAGCCGAGTCTTTGTTTGAGATATCAAATATTTATTTTCTTAAATAACGCAAGAAGCCCGGTAGGGCGGATCGCCAGCGTTTTTTGCCTTAATAAATTATCAGCGATTATTGGCCGCGTTTGCCTAAGCGAGGCGATTTCTTTTTTTTTTTACTTTCTCCACGAGAGATTTTATACCCCCTTGGTGATGTCTTGCGGTTAAGTCAGCCGGAATCAATCTGTCTGTTTGTGAGACAAATACGTTGGAAATTCTGTATCGATAAATAATACAATTTAACGATTCGCAAAAAAAATAAAAATATAAGGAATTTTAGTCGATAGTTATAATAGGTATGTATTAGGCTGGAACATAATACGAAGGTATAGGTAATAAGAATAGGGAATAGCAACAGAATATCGATTTTCAACCAATCGGAAGCCGTGTATATCAATGCATTCTGTTCTTATTCCCTGTTCCTATTGTCTGTACCTTTGTATCGTGTTCCCGACTTTAGACATATCATGGTTGAAACAAAATACACTAGATACTTTTGAAAAAAAAAAGGGAACCGTTTCATACAGAACAAGGTAATTTGAATTCGCTAAAAACGCAAAGAATTAATTTTACGGACGAGTACACTATTTTTTAATTATCATACGGCAACACTCGTGGGAAATTACCGTACGAACGGAATGTAGATATTTTTTAAGCCATTTGGAGAAATTTCCAAATCCATCAGTTAACATCTCGTCCGCTAATTATTCACGAGGCAGCCGTATGTTGCTTGGCCGCTCGAAAAAGCCTCATCGAAGTGCAAAGGGGTACGCGTAAAGGATAACGGCGAGAATGAGGAAGGATACGCCCTTTGACATGACATTATGTAATATTAATGTAAACGGGCGAAACTCAAGCGCGTCATGATATGCCGACGCGAGTAAAATAAACAACAAAGAAATTCGAGCCTAAAGGTTGTAGTAGAATGGCAATAAAATATCTAATTTATTTTTTTTATTAAATTAATATTAAAGAGTAAAATTAATTTGTATTATAATATCTATTGAAAAAGAGTGATTAATAATTTTTAGTCGTTATAATGTTTTTAAGATGTTCTTTTAAGATCAAGATTTGAGAGCGCAATGTATCTCGATTGAAATATCTGATCAGAATTGACTCACCGACAAAGTCGTAAGGATACCGTGGCCTTCTTGTTCGTCAGCGACTTGATCTCCCAGATATTTCGCTTTCCATTCGGCGATGCAAAGTAAGTAGGAAAACAAACGTTATGACCCTAACTGAGGAGAGAGTAGCAGCAGCGGCGCGCGTGCATAACACGTGTGCGCACACGCGTGCGGTCTGGGAAAACGAGCATCGAAGTGCCAGACGAAAACCGTGAAAAACTCAGTGCTGCGTACATAGAACGCCTTGTGTTTCGTTGCGAGCAGATTTTTCGACCCGAGGGGGTTGGAGAAAGGTCGGTCGCGAGAGACGACAACGTAGACGATGTCGACAACGGCGACGGCGACGATAGCGAGGACGATAGAGGGGCTAAAAGGCACTTCTAATGGCATTGTGCGCGTTCAAACAAACACGTGAAATGCTTAGCTGTTTTTAAAATTGCGGGGAAATCTCTACCCTTACGCGTTTTTACCCATTTTCCACTTCTTGTCGTCCCACCTGTCTTCCAGCTAGGTGCACATCGTATGTACAAAATATTTTAACACATCATTAATGTTAGATCGTGTGATATACGTTATAACAACGATTAATTAAATCGATCGAATGCATCAATTACAGACTTGAAAATTTAATGATATATTTATGATTTTAACATACGAAAACAGATATTTCAAAATGTAATCTCAAACGAATCTAAAAATTCTTTAAAAATATTGAAAAAAATGGTTAATAATAGTAAAACAAAAAATTCTACTTTATTAAAATTTTTATGATTGAAAGGCCATCAAAATAAATACAAAAGTCGCGTGCAGCGTCTCGTCTTTTGCATCGATTTCTGTACACAAAGCATCAGCCATACAGTCTTTTCATTAATGCCTGAATGAATAAATGCCACTGTGCCCCTCCCCTGAATTCTTAATGCAGCAAGCTCGCTGAAAGTACTCCCGGGCCTTCAAAATATCTTTAAGAAGTTTAAAGTCTTCCCTCGATAGCATGTAAATATTGCATGTAAAGCGCGACATCAAAGAGATTCTTCTACGGTATAATGCTTTAAATTTCGGCACAAGGAGAGATTAAACAACAACCTGAGGAGATAAACAATCTTAAAATGTCTATCAAGAAAATGTGTTTGACTTCTATATTTAAGGATTAATCCTCTATTAAGAGATTTCATATCGATTAAAAGCATTTATTGCAATTTTAAGGCAAGAGAAAATATCTAAAATATATCAAGAAAATTTAATACATACTTTATTTGGAGTTAAAAATAGATAAATATCAAAATCAAAGAAAAAAGCGTAATATATTTGCTATAAATAAAATTATTTTTAAATTTGTTCATACTGTATTTGCAATGATTAAAATTTATGTAATATTTTCAAAAAATATTGAATCAAATCTACTGAACAGTTTTTCTACTATCTGTATGGTCACTCATACATCACACAAAATCATTTTGAGTATCTGGGTAACGTTCAAATGTATCACAGTAGAGGGAAGGTAACCGGAGGACGGCGAAAAGAGGACATCGTTCATCTAGCAAGAACCGGGTTCGACGCTCGCCAAAGAGACCGCAGAATCTGTACTAGCCTCTCTGCCAGGACGTTCCTGAAAACTTTGTTACATTTTTGGTCGAGTCCGCATACGCGATACGCGTTGGACGAGTAAGTGGATCAAAGGGACACAGGAGAATTCCAGGATGACAGAAGGAAGGAGAGAGAGAATGAGAGACGCATTGAAAATTGGCGGACTCTCCTATTGCTCTATCTTTGAGTGCTTCGTCGAGCTTTCTTTCAATGTCGCAAGCGAAAAAACCTTTTCAAAGTTCTTCAGGATGCCAGGAACAAAGAGAATACGAAACGAGTGTAGCTAGCAGCGTACAGAGTGAAAAGTAGATCAGAATTGGTAGAGGAGAATTTAAGTTAAATATAGATAACTAATTGCTTGATGTTTAAATAAAAAAAAATGGAGAAAATTGTATTTTAAAAAACTGTGTAATGTTTATAGACAAAAAATTCACGCCATCTTTCTTACTATGTTTTAATAAATTTTCTTTCTTTATCCAGAATTCAAACGTTTCGTACTTAAAGAAAGTGAATTTCGTATCAAATATGTAAAAAACATACGCTATCATTTATCAGCAAAGAATTTCGATTTCTTATCTCGTTCAAATCCAAATTTTAAATATTATTAGGCGCTAAAACTTTTCTCTGTCGCTGCAAAGAATTTATAAAGTATTCTAAAAAAAAGAAATAATTAAAATTTCGTAAAAGACGGCCAGAGTTTGTGGTAATAGAGCATCAAAGTCATGGCACTGTGCAGGAAAATGCGACGATGACACGCATGTATATTTCTTACGGAAAAACGAATTGTATACTTCGTCTAGTAAGAGAGAGAAGAAAAAACAGAAAATGAGAGACAAAGATGGATCGAGAGAGAGAACAAGAATGAACAGACAGAGAGAAAGAGAGAAAACGGGAGGCCCCAACGTGAGTCGTTCGCGCTAAAACCACGTTTAAAACAAAGGGTGCCGCCGGCGAATTAAGAACGATATTTTAACGCTCGACTTAATTGCATTAAATTGCAAGTGAGAAAGAGAGTTAACAGCGAAGAGAGCTATGAAGAAAAAATGTATGAACGTGCAAAGCCAAAAGGGACGAAAAGAGTGGCGAGAGTTTCTGAAGAAAGTGAGCCTTCTGATTCTCATGATTGGATATAAGCTGAATGGGATTATACGCGAGACACATCGTATTCAGCTTATTTCCCAGTAGGTACTCCATGTTCTGAGCATATGAGAAAAACAGGAATAGTATTTTTGAATTTTCAATTAAATTAATGTGAAATGTTACAGAAATGATAACTTTTCTTTCGGTATAAGTTCGAATATATTTTTATGTAGAAAAAGATTTAATATTCTTGTCATAATTATAACATACAAAAAAGTTGACATGAATAAGAATATTGAACATTAGTGGTAACAGTAACATTATGTAATATAGTTAAGTAACTAATTGTAAGTTGTGGATAATGATTTCAAGAAATATTAGATACCATGATAATCATAATACAACATAAATAACAAATTAAATCAGTACATTAGTATATGTATAATATTTATACATATTAATCATAATACAATTTTGAAAATTATCCATTTAACTTCACAGATAATTTTTCGCGATAGATCAAGAAAATTACAAATATCTATATATAAATCTATAAATCTGAAAATCTATAAATGATGCAATAAAGAATTATCACTTAATAAGTTTACAATAATTATACAAAAGCTCGTGTTGCAAACTAATGTTTAACAAGACTATGTCTTTTTAATACGTCGTACTTTACTCGGTAACACTGGCCTTAAAAATTCTTACTTTGATTACCAGAAAGTATAAGAAACTGAAATCAGACGAGACATGTATGTATCTATATATGTATTTATATACATATATAGATACATACATGTGTAACTACATATATGTATGTATACATATATACATATATTTGTTTAACAGATATCGGAAAGAGTAAATTCTAAGTTTTACGAGTTACATCATCGGTCGTGCAAACTAAACTCTCACCCAAAGTTGAATCATGAGTTTCACAAACTTTATTCTCGGCGGAAACCAAATTCTGAGTTTTGCAGATTAGATTCTCAGTAGTGGAAACTGAACTCTCAGTCTTATAAACAACTATATTTGCCGAAGCGTTCGATGGCTCGCGATGCATTTTTTGGTGATTTTCTAGTGTGAGAATACTCTTGAAATACTTGCCGCATTTCAGGCAGTAAAGATTACATTTCTCATGGCTCTTGCGGTGCTTGTTGAGCAGATCCTTGCGCGTGAACTTCTTGTTGCACATCGTGCAGCAGAACTTGTCGGGGTTCACGTGCAGGACGTTGTGCCTCGTCAGGTTGTCCAGCCTCGTATACTTCTTGGTACAAATGTCACAGGTGAACTTGATCCTGTCGGAGTGACATCTCTGATGGTACTTGAGATACCTCTTCTCGGCGAATGTCTTTTTGCAGGCGCAGCAGACGATCTGATTGCTTTCGTTCTTTTTCACATCCATATGACTTGCCAATTCCTCACACGTCGCGAATTCCTCCTTGCAATAGAGACAGACAAATTTCTTCGTCTGTATATTTGTTTGTATCTGTTTGTTCCTCTGTATATTATTCAGAAAGTTTGGATCGGTCATGATCTTGTAGAGGAAGGAATCTTTCAGTTTGTCCTCTGGCTCGGCGGAGGTACTTGTCGCGATGTCGTCAACACGATTGGAAGTACCTTTTGTTGATAGATCCATGACCTCGTTATTGTTGTCGTCGTTAATCAATGACGATGATGTGCTGGTGGATGAAGATAAAGTCATCTCCTTGTCCGGACTAATAAACGTCATAAGTGGAATAAGAATCTTCGATGGTGATGAATATGCCTGTTAAATAAGATTCGTCTTAATACCGGAAAAATTGAGAAATTAAATATTGTTCAAAAATACGTTTACAAATTTTACATATAGAAAATTTCTTAAGTAATCTAATCGCGCAGCTACACTTTTCTGATAATTATTGAAAAATTCTAATAATTTCAAATAAAAATGAATTCTATAATATATAATAAAATAGAAAATATCACATAATTAACTACCTGGCATGAATCTTGACCATCCATTGCCTTTATAGAATCATAATCTTTTCCAATATCCGCATCACTCTCATCTGAAGAGCTTCTTGATGCAGTCGCAATCTTAATACTGTTTCGGAGCATTCTGTGTCTTGGAACTGTTTTAATTCTCATATTTATATACTGTAAAAATGGCAAATAATTATAAGATTAATTTTATATTGAATATTCATTTTCAATAAATTAGAGAATATTAGAGAATATTAAATTTCAATTTATATAAAATTATAAAATACACAGAATTGATATTAATCTAACATTTTATTTTAATGGAAAGTAAATATTTATATTAACAGTATCTAATAAATTTACATACACTTAATAAAAAATAAAAAAATTCGATAGACTTTTATTTTAAACCTGAAAAAATGTAATGGTTTTATAAGATAAACTTATACTTACATCCAGAATAAGTAAAGATGCCCAGGGTTCAGAACACAGCTTCTCGTTATTACGATTAAAAGTGCTTTAACACTTTTGACACATTATTTCACTGAATCGTATAATCTTCGCAGCACGATACATTCTATACGAAATACCGATCGCGACTGACAAGATTTATCGCTAACTCCGAATTGGTTGTCGCTCGATTGACCTCGGTACGACTTTGATGAGCCACACGACAACAAAAGCCCTAGCGGAGTCGCGGAAATGAGAATTCGAGTTTGCAAACATAGGTATAGTTTCGTATTCGCAGAAATGGATTATTATGGAGGCTACGTTCTTCAGTATTGTAAATTCTTTTGTACGGACATAGGTATTTATGATCGAGCACGTATAATATTTTAGAATCTCGGTGATATGTCTTTGACATTAATAATTGTGTTTTATCAACAATATTTAATGTGCATAGAAATCTTGCTAATACAAGACTATAAAATACTTATTGCGACAACAAACTTATTAACTTTTTATTAAAATAAAATACCTTAAATATTCTATATACATTTCTTTTACGACATTTGCACTCTCAGCATATATACAGATAAAATAAGATTAAATAATTATCCTGCATAAAATATAATAGAATAATATTAAATGTTATAATGTGTTAATTACTCAATATAGTTAAAACAAGAGCTGGAAGTGCAGGTGCCAGGATTTATGTATCGATTCCCCATATTTATAACTAGGTTGACCACCTCAGCTACATGGTCAGGAAAATGAATATTTCTCCTCTCGGATATATTTTTATAACCCATTTTATTCGCTTTACAGACAGAGAAAATTGCCGCCGCGCCGAACAGAGTAAATCGACACGATGCTAAAAAAGATGTCGCGACGTCGGAATAAAAAAGAGAGCGCGTGGGTAAAAAAGAAAATGCAAAGGGGTCAAGCATATAATTGGGGGGAAAAAATATTCTCGCTGTTTGGCACGATATCCCCGTAGCGATCCTTGCACGGTCCCGGTCGTTAATACGACATAAGGAGGAGCCAGGGTTAAGCGAGGGTGAAGCGAGGATTTTTAATTGTAGTTCGCCCGATATAACCCCGCCCGACCCGTCGGTATTGTCATACCGGGACGGCGCTTTTCTTTATTTCCCCAGTGGCTGGATGAGGTTATACATTTTTTTTAAACTACGGCAATGCCTCCGTCTTCTTATTAGCAAAGCTAATTGGAAATACAAATGGTTATTCACGGTATAAGAAGGAGAAGGTTGTGCCGAAGAGTGACTGCGCGGTCGTGGCCGGGAGTTTGCGGATAGAAAGAGAGAGAGAGAGAGAGATTGAGGCGAAGGAAGAGGCGATGGTATACTTCTGCGTATTAAGGTTGTATTTGCTCCGGATAATTAGGACTTTTTCCCGGCCAATTCGGATGAATAATTGATTTTGCTGTTCCCTGCGCCGCGCTGTCCGGACGCGCCTGTCGCTCTTGGACCTATTCGAATGACAATCACCCGGAGAAAAATACGGATCTTCGCGATGAAATATTCAATATCTCCACGCAATATTATGCGTCGAGGAGAAAAAATTCAGGGTGATAAAAACGTTTCCAAATACCATGAGATAGGTAGTAAAAGGTTGAACATTTGACTTCTGTAGATTGATAAAAGTCATTCGGCTAATGTATTAATAAATGTTTTAATAATTTTCAAGCAAATTTCTTTATTTTAACAGACTTTTATATTAAGAACTGACTTATGGAAAGCTTGAGAACTTGCAAAAAATGATAATTCCCTGACGTTATTTTTTCATTTAAAAAACCGACTCTAAAGAATTTACAAACGGACGGCTTATTAAAACGAAAACATCCTGCATTGAAAATTATTTATCGCAGACGTAGGATTGAATTTACATAAATTTTTTTCCCACAAATAATATCCTCGTGACTTTTGACGAATCGTGATAAGAAGAGGGTGATCGACCGTCTATGAGCGACGAAATCCGATAACGAGTATTCCTCCACCCCTTTTCAGTTTAACGGGAAGTTTCCCGCAATTTTGTTGGCAACGTGAAAGCAACGTCGAACCTCTCGCGAGACATTTTGACATCCAGTACATCACGCCCATTTCCTTCATCTAGTTATATTACGTATACAATATCTGTGTATCGAAGCTGGTTGATCCTGGCAAGTTCCCTTCCTCGACGCCGGGTCATACATCATACTACCTTCTTTATTAAACTCATATTTTTCAAAAAGTCTCACCTTCGCTATCTGGAGCGCCTCCTCTCGCTCGCAACTCGGAAATCAGCCCTGAAAGAACGAAAAATTCATTTGGCACTCAAGGATAAGATGGATATGAAAATTCTTACGCTAAAGATGATTTACGTTCGCGCCACACGGATATCACTCAACTAGCTTTTTATCATAAATGACATAACCGCCGTAGATAATAGATAAATGCCTTTATTCGATTATTATTCATGCATTTGATTAATACAAATTAATCAAAGTTTAGATCACAAAACTTGTAAAGTCAACATGGTTCCGTTCAATCTTCGCATCGACTAGCGCTAACAAATTTTTAACAAAATAAATTTTTTATGGTGGAGCGAGAGGAGTACATATATATACGGGGATTGATGAAAGAATGGCGGAGATCCTTTAACGAGTCACGCTTCCAGAGGATATATCGTGCGACGAGTTCGTTGTCTCTTCGTAACGCCGGAAAGTTAGGCCACTTTCCTTCGACGCGCGGAGGAGAGATTGGCCGTTTGGCGAGCATAAAGAAGAAAGCCACCCCCTTTAGTTTGCCTTTCCAGCGCACCCTTCGCCACCTCGCCATCGCTCGCCCCTCACGGCCCAAAACCGCGAACGGTTATAAAGCATTCTTCCAGTTTATTAGACGGAGACTCGCGAGCCTCTCTTTATATTAAGCATGTGCATTATTAATGCGCCGGTATAACCGTAAAATGCTGATGAAAAAAAGTTGCCGAGCCCTGCGGGTGTTTCTTCTGCGGCAAAAGGCGAAAGAAGGAACGAGCTCCTTCGAGATTGTTACCGCAGCTTGACTGACTGACTCTTCGACTCGTTGGATATTACGTTGCGCGAAATTCGAGCATGAAGATGAATTAATTCTTTATCGAAAATAACGTGCAATGCAATTTGCAACCGTAAACAATTTTAATAATAACTAATCACATTACGAATAAAAGCTCTGATAATGTTAGATAAACGCAATGAGAGAGAGAGAGAGAGAGAGAGAGAGGGAGAGGGAGGGAGAGAGAGAGAGAGAGAGAGAGAGAGAGAGAGAGAGAGAGAGAGAGAGAGAGAGAGCTTGCTCTGTTAAGATGCAAATAAAAACTGTGTCCAATAGTATGTTCAACTTTGGTAAGCAATCGGAGATGGCATCGCGTTCGGTGACGATCGGCTGGTATGTTTTTTGCTTCCAGAGTTAGAGTTGTCTCACGCGATAAGACAATCTGGCGCAGTGCAGGAGTTACACGCACCAGGGATTTCCATGGAAATCGATGACACCCTCGACAACGTAACTTCGGACGGGAATCGCCGAATAGGATGCCCGTAACTTATCCAGATAAGGGGTTGTAAAACGATGCTGTAGCTATCTGCCAATACGGTCTGCTCCCCCTGCTCGCGAGAGGGAGGGCCTGCATCCAGGTTGCGGGCAGATATAGGGAGCAATTTCCCAGAAATTGATGCCATTTGAATATCGCCTGCGACACGACACGCGCGTTTCAAGGCGGTGCCGTTCGTAAAGGCGTTTACACGATTGTCGGAGATCTCTATCCGTCCGTGTGCGCGCTTCCTCGACAAATACTGCCGAGACACATCGGTATTATATGTTTCGTGGATCGTATTTCCATTGCGGACTGCGCCCGCGGTACTTCGTGAGGAGATGGAGCGACTAACGTAAACTGGCGTCTGTTTCTCGACATTTGTTTCCTCGCCGATTGCAAGACAACTCGAGGGGATAAGATTAAAGTAGCCAAGTCCTTCTATCGGCGTCAACTATTTCTCTCGATTTCATAAATTATTTAATTAATCAAACATTAATACGTAATTAAGTTTTACGATTACAAATTAAATATTTTGTATTTATAGAGAAACGTTTTTACTTATTTACAGATTCGCAAAATATCATAAGAACAAATATCAATAACAATCGATTCTGTAAATCTCTCGTAAATCACTATTTCGCTTGAATGATAATTGCAAGTTTCGTCGAACGTATTATCAGATAATTATTCGCCAAAATACTTCCGATTGACTTTAATCAGGGCGCACTTTTACCCCACGCGTGTGATTATACTCGGTGACTTCCGGATACGTGCTGGGGTTACGTCACGTTGGTGTTACCAAAGTCTTGTTTATCAAGTATGTTGCTACAGTCGAAGTATATAGGTACACAGACACACACCCTCGTCGGTACCCGTCAATGGTGCTTCTTAGCTTATGCATAAAGCCCCTTTCGCCCATCACCCTCACGCCCCGCCGGTCCCGGTCTATTCGCATCCACCTCCCGCAACCTCCTCATCTTTCACGATTTCATCCCCGCCGTTTCATCGAGGCTTCAACCCCTTCTTCGACCGTTACCTAGCAGATCGGGGGTGTCTTGCTCGCTCGCTCGCGAGTATTTCCGCAGGATGTATCGCAAAATCTATAGCGGTCTGAGGGGCGGAACGAAGGGGTAGAGGATAGGAGGAGGAATGGGCGACGGTGGCGGAGGCCAGGGTGGTTTTCGAGAAGGGTGAGCCCCGTCACATTTCACTACAGACTAATAACTTCTGAATATTCATTTCGTGTTTCTCCTTGCCTGCTTGCGAACCCGTAAGCAAGGCTAATGCGACGCTCACAACGGAATCCGTGTTATTCCTGAAAATATGCCGAGAACGATAATCAAATTCGAGTGATCGCGATCACTTTACTAATCACAAAGTATGAAAATCGTGATAACGTAAGTCAGGAAGTGTGTGATTTAATTAGTCAATTATCCGGACCACTCAAGGAAACAATCGGCTCCGTGTGAGACGAGTTTAAGGAGTATGTACTCTTCTTCGTCGAAGCGAGAAAAACAGAGTAGCTTGGAGGCGAGGGAAAAGCGAGAGACGGTCGTCATGGCAACTATGAATTAAGTAATCAATGAATTATTATTGACATTGATGTCTTCGCCCTACGCCTCCTCCCTCTCTCTCTGCTCCTCGCGATACTTCAAGACTCATAAAGCAGGTTGCCCTGCGCGTTCCTGATTAATACACCGGTAGTATATCTCACTGGATTTCAGGATAAAGAGATGGAAGGTCTGAAGCGAAAACGAAACGAAGCGGGTGTAGCTCGCCCGTGGATGGAAAATGATCCGTGGCGGATTTCCCATGTAAACATAATTTTTCTGCTCTTTATATTCAATACAGGCGGCGTAAATGAATGGCTGTACATTTCATCGTGGTTTGCATGCGATTAATAACCAACTGAAAGCTTTGCATTTAAAAATTTTATTGATCCTCACGCTTAATAGATTCTTGTTGCTTTTAACGTATTATAATTGCGATTTTAAACTCTTTTTACCTTCTGTCTTGAAATTCTATCGTTCCAAGCATATATTAGCAAGCAATTAAAAAAGTCAAAGAGCTATCGCTTTAAAATATTAATAAAAACAGAATAATAACAAGAGATTTTCCCGTGGCCTTCAATCGTTGTTCAATTTTTCTCTCTCTTTTTCTTTCTTTATGTCGTTAAGGTTTCCGACTTTCGTAATTCGGAACAGTGCTTGCACAGAAAATGCGATAGGACGCTTCGTATCGCGAAGAGAGAGCGGAGGAAGGGTAGTCGGAAGAAGGAGAGAAGGGTGAGAAAGGCGCATGGTGGAATGTTCCGAGCCAATAGAAGAGACTCCGCGCCAACTTCAATTCCACGATCTTCGCGACAAATTAGCACAGACGAATTTCCGGCGTCCCGCATCCCCTTACGTCGCGTCCTCTCACGGAATGTCGCGAATGTCTCGCGTCAAGCGTTTTTCCGTCCTCTTCGATCAAGTTGATTGGCAAACGCGGTTATTCTCTAGTTTGTCTCTCAAAAATTAATTGTTATTTATTGTCATTTGATATATTTAATAAGTAGTGTAGATATCGATGTCTCGAAACACAAAAATGTTATCCAATTTCCTTGATCTCTCTTTCCTTTGCAAACACCTTCTCAATACGCAAACCGTAAGGGGTTAGTATGCATATATGGAAAAAAAGTGACGAAGAAGAACACGATGTAAACAGAAGTGGTGAAAAACGAGCGCGCGCGCGAGATTTCGCAACGCGAAACTTCGAACAACAGAATGCAGGGCAAATGAACGAGAAGCGGTACGCGTGAAAGGCACTACATCTCCGCCGAGCATCCGGCGTGCCGTTGTAAAAATGACTTTGCGTTGTGAATTAGGATGGAGGGATCGCGCGATGGCTTTTACGCGCTAAGATCGGAAGAGGAACGGGAAAGAGGAGGAGAGAGAGAAAGTGGCTATGAAAAAAGGAAACGGGAGAGGGCGAATTAAAATTTTACAACGACAACTGACAATCGTGAAATCCCATCCCTTACCCCACCTCCCTATCACCCCCCGCGACGGTAGACGGTCCGGCGTTACCGACCCTCCATTGTCTCCGACAAAACAAAACTCCCTACCCTCCCCTATTTTCCCACCCCCGGTTAGGAAACGTGCGATAATAAATATAGAGAAAATGAAAAATTATTAAAAACTTCCTTTTTAACCTTGGTAATCCTCGTCGCCCCTAGAGATGCCGCATTAAAAACTCGCCGCTCCCCCCGCCCCCGCCCTCGGCTCCTTCCCTCCGTCTCCGCTTGCTCTTTCTGCACCCTCGTCTACCCCGGACTCCGTGGTCCTCGGGGTTGGGCGCCCGGACACGCGAATTATTTATACGCAGGAGTCTCTCTGACGACATTACCACAGTGTTAGCATTAAATCATAATGTACGACCCGTTACGAGCCACTGTGATTCGGCCTTGCGCACGCCCTCGTGTCAACGAGTGCTCTTCGCTCGCGCTCGCGTGCCTCTTGTTTTTGCACTTTTAAAGAGCGCAAATAATTATTCCGCGAGAAGGCAAAATGCCCGGTGACGTTCACGCGCGTAAAAAAACAAACCATCATTTTTCAATGAATATATTGGCGAATGGCGACACACCTCATTTTTGTTCTTGTATATAAGAATAATGCTTTAAAAGGACAAATCTACATTTAAAAATCTTATTTTACAATTCGTTGATTGTGTGATTACACGGTAATTAGGTTAATGAAAGTTAAATTTTCCCGGTGCGTTAACAAAATGATTTATATTATCGGAGAGATAACGCGAGTACCTGGATATCACTCGGCTAAGTAGATAGCTTTTTACCTTTACGCTGATCTACGAATAATCACGCGGGATGGCACAAAACAAGGAAACCGCGTCGTATAATAAACCTATATTAATCTCGTAGAGGAAAGAGATAAAGCGATATTATCGAGCGAGTCCGCCGTTCGAACGTCGACTCGCCTGCCCGCGTCGTAACTTTTTCATGAATAATCCCCGGGCTAATTTGAATAAATTATAACCGACGGCGTTTGACGGGGCCCCGAATTCTCGGCGACGCTATTGATAGCCGTGAAAACGGAAGGGGGAGTCCTCCTGCTGTGGACGTGCTAAAGTAGAAGGATCTCTGCGGCTTCCATTAATTCCTTTGTCTCGCGATCCTGTCACGGCCTCGGGGGCCGATTTTCAAGGACCTTTTTTTCGCGGAGTCCATTAAAATATCAATTAAAACGGCCGTGTCCATCTCGCCTTCTCGCGGGACCGAGACCTTTATTTCCCGGCGGTTACATCGAATCGATCTGTACAACCGGACGCGATCAACTTGGCCCCATTGTTAAGTCCCATTGTCTCAAGAGCAACACAAAGGAGAAATCCCAGTCCAGATGGTGAAAATATGTCTTATATTTCATTATTCCGATAAAATAAAATGTGTACGATAATCCTTAATTTTGTGGAGTCAAGTGATTGATGTTATCTTTTTATCTGGACTCGATTGGGTTTTACTTTCGCGAGTTATCGTATTAAAACCGATTTAATTACCGAAACCGGTGAGACGCGTAACGCGGGCAATTACCGCAGAAGAGCATCGACACGCGGACACCGGATATGTTTCGCAACAATAATGCTGTCAGAGTCAAGCCGCGCGATCGTGAATGCGCGCATTCATCCGGTCCGATAATCCAACTTGAAAGGTACACGTCCGGGGGCTTTTTCTACTTACTACAACGGCGCTCAGAAGCACGTACGTAACGAACAAACGTTTCCGGAATACCTGTTACCTAGGGCGCTGGAAAAAATATGGGAAACCCCATCCTTGGAGAACGAGCGAGGGAGGTAGCGGCGCCGGAGGAGGGGAGGGGGGGATGGTTTACCCCACGTAGAAGGCGCGCACGGATTGGCGTGTGTGTGTATGTGTGTGTGTGTGTTGTATGTGAGTGTGTACGTGCGTGTGTGCTTGTGCCGGCGCTCACACGAATGCGGGCGCGCACTCGCATGCGAGCGAGCGCAAGGGTTGAATTTTAATTATTTTCTCTTTGGTAGGTATAATATTTCAATGCTCGGCGGAGCCTGGCCGACCGGGCTCGCCTCTCGCCGCCATCTCTGTCAAGTAATGTTATTATAATTATACGCGTGTGCGCTTGGTCGGTCATTTCTTGTGCCCGTCCATCCCCCGACCACCTCCGTCGCTCCACACACGGCGCATCCTCTGTCCGTCTTTCTCCTCTTTCTCGCCGTCTCCGCCTCGCCACCCTCTCGCGAGCGCTCTCTTTTCGCTCGCCTCTCGTAGCCCGCTCTCTCGTTCCCTATGCCCGGGTATTGTGCAATTAAAATGTCGTAATTGTCCGTCGGAATTCATCTTGAAATTCGTGCCTAACCAGTCGGTACACCACATTGACGTCCGTTCTCCTCGAGCGCGTACGTTGTACTCGAATAATGTGTACGCAAGGTGATATTTAAAGCAATCTTTTGAATATTTATGCGGAAAGTTTGCTAATTCCTTATACGAGTTTGAAGGAATATATCTGAATTTTATTCGGGAATGGAGCAAATTTATGCGAAATTATTTTGCGAATGTGAGAAATAACATTGTAGAACCATGTTTGCCATGTTCAATGTAAAGCTAATGTTTCATGCTCTAAGTCAGAATTTTTACACGTGAGTGAAATGATTTCTTCCTCCGTTATCTTGCTAAGTAAAAAAGAGAAAAAATAAAGAGGGATTGAGAGAGAAAGAGACACTGAGGTTAACAAATCATTGTATAGTATCATATTTATTCATAAAATATCATAAAAATATCAATAAAGAATAAGCATATTATTTTTATTTATGTAATAGTTTATGATTCACAATAATAATTATGTACGTTAGTTTAAGAGGTATAAACTCTATTATTTATAATGACCATTATAATAATTCTATTCACGAGGATTTGTATTATTCACGAATTCTTTTGCGAAACGCAACTCCGCATAGAATACGATGATATATGCGCAAATACGATAAAAATAACGAATTACGAGCTTCGCGATCGCCAAACCGTAACTACTGCATGTACACCATTACGCTAAAGAAAATCTTCATTTAACTTTACTTACATAAGTGCTCAAGAAAGATTCCACCGAAAAAATCCATAAAGAGGCATAAACAAAGATATAACTAATATCGAATACTCTGTGAAAGTAATACAAAATGTAACTTATAGTATAACATAAATGTCACGCATATCCACACGTTGCAGTTGCCCCAAAAGAATATATCATCGCGGCTGCGGTCGATCCTCGCGAGCGTCGTGGATCGTCGCCGTCGTCGTCGGCGGGATAAAGCCGGACGGCGTATGTATGCGATCACCTGAAATTCAGAATTGCAAATTCTTTAATTCACGGGACGCGACGGCGATGGCGACGGCGACGACGGCGGCTGCGGCAATGGCGGTTGCAACGGAACGGAGGTCCTCCGCTCTCGGCAGGAAAATACCTTCGCCTGACCTATACAAACATCGCGGGAGACGAGGGATGTGTATTCAAAAATTTACATAGGTACATTCTGATTAAAGTGTCCTAGAAAGCAAATCTAATACAGCAACGCGAGCGCGCCAAGTCCCTCCTGCATCCTCCCCCCTCCGTCGGTTTTTCCATCGTGCAGGGTGAGCCTTTTCGGAGTACGAGAACACGGAATTGTGCGGGATGGATTATTACGTATCCTTCGGAAAGTTTCCGCCGGAGAATATCGGGGCCGAATGGGGGGATGAAAGGACTGGATGTATCTCGCTCTGCTGTGTCCAGTATATCATGATAATCGTGGGATTTATTACTCGTTACCGAGGTTTATTATCCCGGTAACGCGCTAGGGTGAACGTGACGAGAACGTAGAAAACAAATAAAATCACCGAGCGAGAAGGAGGACACTCAAAAAAGAATGGACAGCCGCGGGCACAGGGAACGCCGTAATAAATTTCTGCGATTGATAATGATGGAAAAATTCGACCACGGCCGGGCGTGGTAAAAAGAAGAGAAATAAAAAGAACGTGGCGACCATACTAATATTAGGAGAGCAATCATATTTCACACACAACGGCGAATAAGTAGGATGCGTCTTGTGCCCGCCAAGTTAGCGACAAAGCGAAAAGCGTACATTCCACGCTCGGCGATTGGATTCGCCAATTAATCACGAGCGGAGCGCCGCGGCGGCACGGATGAAAGAATAACGACGCGGAAACGAAACGAAATTTAAATATTCTCGCGTTGTTCGCGAGGAGGAAGGCCGAGGGGTAGGAAAGGACGACGCGTATCGCGGGCATTCCTCCGCACCCCTCGGCGGTGTCGGGGCGGCGAAGGGACGGGCGAGCACGGTATAATTGCAAAATTGCATTAGCTTTGTGTTCTTCCGCCGTTCGCCCAGACGTAAGAGATACGCGTGTGTGGCGCGTTGCAACGGACGATTTATACGAATTCGCGTTTTCTTTTTACTTTTTTTTTTTCGTTCAACGTCCCCGATCCACCGTGCGTACGTCGCTAAGTGACGCCTTGCCGGGTTAACGAGGCAATACGAGAATCGTGTACACTCGGTGTTCGGTTCAATCATCGAATTGCCATTGCAAATCTAAAAAGAAATCGCGTCGAATTTATTTTCAAGCGTTGTACGTTTCTGAGTTTTCGACGCGCTCACGTTAATCCGGCGATAGTTTCTCTCGCGTTTAATTTTCCCCTCGCAACGTTGACGTTTGTTCGATCTTATCGCGGAAGCCTCGTGAATCCCTTCGTCTGGTTGTGCGAGTCGATAGCATCTACGAGAGCATCGAACCTCCCGTTTGAGATTCGATGCGAACGAAGGATCCGAGGGTCACCCGGCAGCAGAGGATGCAGAGGAGAAGCGCCTCGTCGTCAGCGACCGTTATTTGCACGGTTTCGAGCACGAGTCCCTCCCGCTCCCCTCGCGCGCGCACCCTTAAACCAGCTCGCCATTTCCCCAGCTCGTTTCGTTTCTCCGGCGACAAATAAGCAACAGAACGAACCGCGGCCCTATCTCGCGTCGGCAACGATTGCTCGAGAAACGCGCCAGATTCCTGATTCCGAGCCGCTTCTCGACTGAAATTTATCTTCTTCGGCCCCTACCTCGCGCCAGACACCCTACCAGAATGTCGTTTCAAATTCGGATCGGATCCTTATCTCCGCCCGTCGGTCGGATACATTTTAATCGGAATTGTAGGGACATCCTTGCGCGACATCGACATTTGAATACCAAACATATTAATAACTTTTTGACAAAACAAAATTCTGTTTTTACCAAGTAAGGGTGTAAGTGTCGAGAGAAGTTAACGTTATCACTAATTGTTATAATTAATACAATTCGCCAAGTATTTTATATTTTTGGAAGCATTTAGGAAAAAATACTTTTATTATTTTTATTCGTTATTTATTACGTCAATATCAATATACTTGAAAAGTACGCCAAAATTCTCGAATAAAAATTTGAGGAATGCTAATTCAATTTAAATGATGAATAATTGCGATGCTGACATATATTGGATTAAATATATTCGTCAATTTTAAATTTACGCAAAGCAGTAATAAATATCGAAGAAATTTTGCCCGCCAATAAATATCAATGTCTCGTTAAACGTCGGATAACGTGACGCGATCTGTTTACACGCGAAATGTCTTCTTCACGAAGGAGAGAGACGCGAGCCTTGACACCGATAATACGTCCGTTTGTATTCATCCAGTTATCGACGCGAAGGGTGCCAGCGGCAGGAGGCTTGACAAGGTATTGTAATACCGCAAGGTTTTATGGAAAACCTGGGGGCGTCGTCGAGCCCACACACAGCGAGAGACGGAAGACGGGGAGGCGGGGGAGTAAAATTGAAAATGAGCATAAAAAGCATAAAAAGCGAGGCGCAGGGCAGATTGCCGTGGAACATTCTTCGGCAAAGGGGCAATTCATTTTCGTATGCTATATCAATTTCTTGCTTCACCTCCTCGCCTCGACCATCTCCTCGCTCTTCTCGCCGGCGCGGGCGCGTCCCTACGCTCGCAGCCACCAACCTCCGATCTATACGCGTTTCATCCCTTAAAACCGTTAACTCCGCCAGACATCAAGGGGAATGCGAATTAGCCCCGACCGTCTTATCCGCGCCGATAAAAATGACGATGAAAAAGACGGGCACGGTTAGTTCTGTCGTTTCGCCGATCCCTATCCCCTTTCCCCGTGCACCCCATCGAGAGTTACCTTAATGGAAGTTATGCCTTAATCGATCCCTTCCGTCGTTTAAAAGTTTCACGTCCGAAATACCGGGCGGCGCGCGGTGTTTACGGTGGGCGTAGTTTAACGGCGCTTTGCGCAAGTAACGACTTGCCGGGACGGAGGAATTAAGATTTACACGAGATAATTAGGATTAAGTAGAACCCACCACGCGTTGAACGCATTTTCGCAGGGCACGCATTTTCGCTGGGCGATACGTGCGTGGAATAAGTCGGACTTTTGGTTTGATAAATAGGTGAAACACAGTCTGGAGACGAATGCGACGTATACAAGGGGGCGCAAGCTTCCTTCTCATGTTTTTATAAAAATATTTTTATAACTTTTACGGATTATACGGATTCTCCCCTTCGCTTCTCCCCTTCATCGTCGACATTCTGGATATTTCGCATCATGGAAATTCTTCAGCTTGAAAGGATTCTTGTTACACAAGTCTCGCTTGGATTATCAATAATCTTTATAAATTATTTAAATCATGGTATTGTAAGTAGAAATATAGGAACAAAAGGAACAAAAAAAACTGTGCAAAACCTATCTTACAAATCTCGTATACATCGACTATTACACTCACGCGCATGAATCCTCGTACACATACGTTTTCCGAAGCGCGGGAGCAAAGGGTTGAAGGAGGAGAGCTCGGGCTACGATCGATCATGCATTATAGACTGGAAGCTGACACCTGGTGATAGATCGTGGTAATTAAATAACTCGTTGCGATCAGGCCGGGCTCGAGATTCGGCCGAGAGTCGGTGGAGGAAGAAGAGGGTGGAGGATCAGCGACGGCACGGTCTACCAGCATGTGCGCGTCGTCCCCTGGACGGGGTGTAATTGACAAGGCAATTGATAATCGCCGTCGGGTTGACAGTATCTCCGAGAATTAGCGTTACGCGAGCGTCAGGGCTCCCCCCAAATTGGCGCACAAATTACCAAGACGGCCGAGGATGCAGGATTTCGCCGGCGATCGCACATGGCTTGTTAGAACCGTTTCATTGTAAAATAAATTCTCTATATAGCGACAGATCTGCGGTATACAATGTTATGAATAATTTTTGTAATTGGAAAAATAGTCGCAATTAAATTTATCATTTTTAGTACATTCCAAATCTATGATATAATTAATTAACAATTAAATATAAAAATTTTATATTAATAATGCTTTAAGTAATAGGTTTTTTGTAAACATTTACAGATAAAATATATTTAAAAAAAAAAAAGTAAATTTGTGTAAATTTTGATAAATATGCGTACGAAGGGTGTAATTTGTAACTTTATAGGAAGCTTAACGTATTATTCATCCGAGGCCAATGGTCAGTCAACCTTATCAGAAAATCGAGAGTCGAGGTCGGCGAGGTAGCTACGACCTAATTAATAATCGCGACTCGGCTCCACTCGACCTTAGGGCGAGTCGACTCGCGGTCCAGCGGCGTTTAATTATTTCGACGTGAAATATGTATAACGGGTGGTCCACAGAAAGAGAGAGAGAGAGGGTTGGTCGAAGCTGCGAAGCGACTGGGTAACCTTATTCGCCATTGTCGAGCCGAGGAACAGTCAGGGTAGGAAGGGCTTCGCTCGTCGGGGGTGGAAGCGAGATACGGGGCCGGCCGAGCCGGCAAAAAAAACACTGCCTTCTATTTAATTTCATTTTTAACTTGAGGCTATATTTAATTAAGAAATATCACAAAACTCGGCGTATATATATATATGCAAGATGGCCGGCAAATGGGTTAACCCACCACCCATCGACTTGTCGCAGCACAGAGGAACGAAGCAGTTGCAGCACAGAGCGAGTGTAAATTAAAAAAGCCACGGCCAATTTGCGCAGGACGATCTTACGCTTCGAGAGAAAAGAGAGAAGGAAAGCACAGCGGGGGGGAGGTCAAAGGAAGGAGGAAGGTTGGAAAAAAAGTTACCATAGCGGACTGTAGAGGGTAGGCTTTCACCCTCAACATGCTTCGGCATCGACGAATGTTGCGAGAACGCGTTGCTTCACGTGCGCATTATCGGGCTAATTTGTATGTAACTTTAATTCGGTTCTTATCACTTTGAAGCAAGCTCGCATAGCAGCCTTTGCGTTCACGAAATAATTATTTGTTGGCACAAAGTGTTCAAATTTTTTCGTATGGTAATGCTACCGCATATATAATTATACAACAATATAATGAGTATAACACGTACTTAAATACTTTCTACCATAAAAGAAATTATTTCGCCAACGATCGATTAAATTATCATCACGAGAGTACGTAACCTACGTAACTCATATGCTTTTGGTCTAAAAATTATCTCCGCCATTTAACAATTACAAGTATGCTTTGTGTTGAAATTTAAACTCAAAATGTAAACTCGAAACCCCTTTCTTTCCCAATGCACCAAGCTTGTTTCTCGTTCCACCCTTTTTCACGCAAGAGTGCACGGATTTGTGCGTACCTCCCCGAAATGGCCTCGAGAACGAGGGCGGATTTATTTGTATACGATAACTAAGTATATTTTTGGTTCTTCTGATGTCTCTCGCGGATGATCCCAAATTGCTGGGTAATAGCGGTCTTTGTCGGAGTGGTTATACCGACAACCAAGAAGCGAACCGGCAACATGAACGCGGTGAGGGTTTGTAATTTCTGCTCGGTGACGCGAGATCACCGCGCTGGCTTTGACTCGAGCGAGTAATTTCGCCTATTAACTTTGCGTCCTAATTACCGATATATCATTGTGTTGCGAGTGTTGTCGAGAGATCGCTTCGAGTCATCAGCGAAATTTAGATGCGCGATTTAATTAACTGTATAAAATTAAAAGAAGATGACTCTTGCTAGCCTAATAAAAACTACTTTGATAAAAAGTTCCCACATTTTCGTTGTTTCCCGATAGTCAAATATTGCTGTTCAAGCAAATGTTTATTACGTCTGAATGAGCAAGAAAGACCTCGGTAACTCACAATCGTTCTCCCTCCGCAGCCGCGAAGTGCAGCGAAACAACCCGCACGACATTATTACGTTTCGCGCTCTCACATCGACCAAATCTTAATTATTTGCAATTTTACGGACGGCGGAACATAATTATAATGCGAGCAAAGGACCATATCGCCGTAGGGTCGCGTGGTTGGTGGCGCAGTTACCTACCCCCTGACCTCCATCCGCCCGCCGGCCGCCCTTTTCTCCTCTCACTCTCACGTCCTCTCTCCGACGTGTATTTCTGCCTTTCCCCCCTCTCTCTATCTCTCTTCCTCTCTTTCCTCAACGATCCTCCTCAGAACCAGCGGTGCACTCGCCGTGAGCATTTCATCAGAAGCGCCGTTGAGTTCCACAGACCACTTAACTCATAAATGAGGGATTATTTCATCGTGTAATCGCGTATGGACCAAAAAGCATTACAATTAACGCTAACCAACTGCGCGGCGACGCCATGCACCCGCGGCACCGCGACGTCAAATAGAAACACGTCGCTGAGTTGCCGCCGCGTACTATTGCACGTAGCGTTGCCTTTGGATATTATTTTGAATTTATTGCGACGAAAGCTTCGGTTACATTGCCGCTTAGAGCGCTCAGGATTTTGAAGATGACGCTTTGTTCATGCGATTAGCAACAAACTTCCGCAAATGCGTGTATTTAACGCACTCCTTCATTCAGCTATAACTCTTTTGTGCTAAACGCATGTAAATTCGAATTAATATACAATGCTTGACTTTTTTTTTACTATGAGTTGAGGGACTATATAAATCGTGAGCTTCGATAAAAATTTTTCGGCATTCATTGACGTAAAAATTTAAATTAATTTAAAATGTTGCAATATTCTCAGTAAAATCTATTATTAAAACGAGAGAGGGCGTATATGCGGAACAAGTTCTATTCAGACATGGTTTGCCATAACGCAATCATCACGATTCTCCAATTTCGCATGGAGCATTACACGAGGCCGGTGCGAAGCGAGGTAAATCGGGCGATCTAAATCAATCGTACGGCCGATTAGGCTCCTTTCCAAAACAAGATGGCAGGAAGACGCGAAATTTATCGCCCCGCGCGGTCTTTGACGGCGGAAGCCGGCGAGCCGACGATTCTCCACCTTCTTTCGCACGTGATCGATCCGCTCTTTTCCACCCTCGAAGCAATAATCCTGACTGGAGTTAATATATATCGCGAGACGGCGGGAGAGAGGAGGCAAGTCAGGGAGGGGGTGGGCAGAGGAAGAAAGAGCCACGCCAATACATCACTCCGTCGGCCGTTCGGCGCGGCAGACCCGCCAAAATAGCAATTACCCCCGCGGAATCAAATGAAATAAAATTGCATTATCTGGCATGCCATGGCGCGATCAATCATACACCCTTTAGTCGGCCCTCGCCGAGGCGGGCACCTTCTGCCGCGTCCCCCGCCGCCGCGCCGCCGCTCAGCAGTCGGTCGTTCTTTCAGGATACCTGTCTATACCTGTGTATGTGGTGCGTACGTGTGTTACAGATCCCGCTGCCCGGGCCCGAAGAAAGTGCCGACGAAGACGAAGAGGATTCCATTTGGCGCGACTTGCGCGATCGGTCATTGGCTGACGCGAAGAAAAGTCGTCCCCTGAATCCTTCGTCGAAGATGGAGGTTGCGGACGAAGCTGAACGGCGCACTGTCGCCGTGAGATTAATTGCCCAATGCGCACTTATCTAGTCTTCCGTATCCGTCGTTAGCAAATCCGACATTTTCATTCCACCGCAATAACATAAGTTTTAATTAAATACATTATTTAAAAATATAAACGAAATATTAAACGTGCGCTTGCCATCATATTCTCAGATATTAAAAATATATATTTACGAAAAAATAGTAATAAAAATAATACTAGTCTTACAACATTAATTTCTATTGTCATATCTATTACTGACGGCGAAGCACGAATTTGATAAGCGGTCCCCGCTTCCTTTCATTCTTCCCAGAACGCTCGGAGAGATACACAAAAGCGCACACAAGCGAGGCTTTTATACCGAGCAGCGCGATAAGTTGGTACCGCCTCGGAGCAGTGGCATGATTATTACTATTGCTATTATTGTTGCGGTTACATCGACCGCGATCATTCAAACTCGTTAAAACTTTCGGCATTAGTACCTACTTCGGCCTGCATTCCACCCTCCTTCGTGCACTTTCCGCCCACGGCCACCTTCGCCCACCTTACCACCCTGGGCTGCACCCTCGTCGCATAATACGCACACAGGCATATATGTACATACACACACGTATGTGCGAATATGATACTACACGCGTCACGCATAGAGTCACAGAAAACTTCTTCTGCGATTCCGCGCCCCGTGAAATTGAGAGTACGTCCGAGTCGCCAAGTAGTTCCGCGAATAAAAATATGGCACTTCGTGAAAGATCGTCTTTACATATACTAATTAATGCTAATAATTTTGCAGCCAAAGATGACTTAAAAGAAAAAGATTTCAATGATAAAATATACTATCAAAGTATATATTTTTTAGAAATTCCAGAAAATTTCTAAATTACTTAAAATCATTTCTTTTTCTCGGACAATGACAAAAATTAATTAACAATTTTTACTCGTTTACTTTAATTAGTGGCGAGTTCGCTTTATTATTCGTATCGTTCGGTTGCCGCCGAATTATCGCGTTTTTTTTCCAGAAATTCCACCTCGATTCAGCGCCACCATAATTCCAGGCTACGGCACAGATATATTGGACGTACGTCCAATTCTTTTCCACTTCCTCTCGAAAAGTGGCGCTCGTAAACACCGTGAAGGCCGCGACGGTGGCATGAGGTATGAGTCTGGCGTGCGGACGTTAGAAAGTATCTAGGAATACGGAATTAATCGCCCCTTTCTGTTCCATCCAGCGCGCCTCGTATATGCATAATACGCACACGGTGTTACCGGTGTGGAGATATCTGCAGGTGGAGTGGTAGCCGCCGGCTCGGCGAAAGGAACGGCGATATAAAAATAGATATGACCCAGAGAGAGGGGGGGAGCGAAAAAGGGAGAGTAGGGATGATTCGAGCAAAAAGGCGGAAAGTGCAGGGGCGAAAGGTAGAAAAAGACAGAAAGACAGGGGGGACGGCGGCGAGAGGGGGAGGGGTGAGCGGCAAAAGGGAGAAGGCGCGGAATGTATGGAGATTCGGAGTCATGCGATTCAACTATAAAACTCGGCGAGTTTTGCAGCTGGCGAGGCGTCGTACCCCTCACCCTCGCCCTTCCTTCGCTACCCCCCTCGACGCCACTCCGTGCCTCTCGCTCCCTTTCCTTTCCGCCGTTCCGCGGTTATTTACGGTTTGATTCGCCTTATCTTCCCAGCCACCCCCAACTCCATCGTCCTTTCTCTCGTATTCCTCGCCTCGGCCCGTACCCCGAAAACCTACCTCTTCTCTCTACCCCTTTCGCCCCGTAAAAGATAGTCGAATCGCGCGGCCACGGACTCCCGCATCGCGCTTGTTGTTAGTGGTGGCCATTTCCGGTAAACTCGATATTTTACCAATCTGACGTGAAACACGCCGAAGTCTTTCTTCCTTTTTGTCAAGATTACGAAACTTATGGACAATTTAGACTCGAATAAGTATTGACTATATAGACTTAAACGCATTTTATCTTTTTTCAATTTTATAACAATATTTTGATTAATCTTGACTGTTTTTAATAAAATTGAGAGAAATGTTACTACTGTTGAGATTACCGAATGGTAAAATTAATATCACAAATTATGAAGTATTGAAAAGTTTTATCAATTTGACCATTACATATCAGAAATATGAGAAAATAGCTTCAGAACTAACCATTTGTAACTTTAACGTACAATTTTACAGCTCGTTGACGTTCAAACAACGAATGCAAATTCCAAGCCAATTAACGAAGGCTTTTCGTCGATTTAGAATCGAAACACCGCTGTAATTCGCCAAGCCGTTCATATTCCGGTAGCGGTACACTGGATTACATCTCTAAAGCAAATACTTGCGCCTCGTTAAGGTAACAATATTCAAACAGGATCTGCCTTAACTGTTGCGCAGCTTGTTTTGGTTTGGTCCTTCGACTTATCCATCCTGCATTATTCTCCTCGTGGCCACTGAGGAAATGGGAATATCGAGAGTTGCTCTCAACTTCTCATCGCGCTAATTCTTCAGCGAGAAATTAAATATTCAAGTCAGAGGCGAGAACGCAGCAAAATGTGCATTGGAATTAAATAACTTTTTAAATAACGTTTCGGCTAAATTGTAATTTTTTATTTCAGTTTATTGCAACGTGTGCAGTATTTTATACTGGCTGATTTGCATTTTGCGCAATTCGGCACCTAACGCTGAATCTTTGTTTATAATCGTATTAACGAGGGTACGATTGACTTGTACTCATACTTGTTTTGCTCAATATGTAATTTATAATTATATTAAGTATACATTACGGTGTTAGAAACAAACATGAAAATTATCTTTTTACAAATCGGCAGTACTAAAAGTTCAAAAAGTCTGTTCTAATCATCGTTATCAATCCGTTGATTTCAACCATTGTCTATCCGATTTCATATTACGACAAAATTGTGTTTCGAAAGAAAAGATGCGCGAACGCAATCGCGCTTACCGTATCAAGGAGCGTCAACGTGTGAATGCTCCGGCAGTGGTGTATGCGTTCAATTACACCGAGCACATACGAATATATCCGCGCTCAAGGACTCGCGGCGTCTTAGGAATTCTGCCAAGCATTGAGCTTACAAGCGGATACGGTCGTCTGTGACGGCCTTCTATCCGTCTGTTTATCGTCTATTCCGACATTTGGACAAGCGAGCTCCTCTCCCCCTCTGACCGCGAGCACCAGGAGTCGTCGTCCGGCGATCTCAAAAGCCCCTTAGTGCCGTTTCTTGGCCGGTGTCCCCCTACGTCCTACGCGAAATACTCCTTGAGGATCAAGGGAAGGAAGGTCGGCGTCTCAATGGACCAGACAAATCACAGAACATCTATCCGTCGTATACGTATTTTGATTAGCTCAGCGGCAAACGCGCGCGGCTTTGACATATTCTGGCGTAACACGGTGTTGTAAGTGCTCAGCTACCACGGTACTAAATAATTAGCTGAACGCTGAAATGCTTTGCCCGAACTCCAACTGCTATTAGATTTCCATTTGAAATGTCGCATTCTCTGTATTCTTTTCAAATATGAAAAGTTTTGTTTGAATTTTGATTGTCGAGGAATTAAGCGCGGCCAATGGAATATCATCGCAATTAGTAGTCGTTAATTTATTCCGACGATACATCAAAGCGGCCATTACAATCGTTTCTGGGCACGGGACCCGCTCGTTGATTCGTTATAAGACTTCCGCCGTTATCCCGCTCAAGATCCACGGCTTATCGATATTCGGGATCGTCTGGCGGTCTAAGAACAAGATTTTCATGGGACCTGGTGGAAGTGAACGCCGAGCTTTGGTCGTCGCGTCAAAGACGAGGACAGAAGGTGGATGAACGTGCAAGGGTAGCAGGAAAAGAGAGAGAGAGAGAGAGAGAGACCGAGAGATGGAGAGCTGCCGAGTACAAATGCTTTCGCTATCAGTTGGGTCTGGCAGCGAATCCTGCCTATCCATCCATACCACAATGCGGAGATATTAATTATGAGATATTACGATAAGACCTGAACAATACGCCCGTATTGAATGAGCGATCCTCCTCCTGCGATGCCACCGCATGGAGAAACGTGTCTTACCACCCCGCCTGTGGCTGCGGAATCTACATCTAACGCACCTACCGATACACACGCACGTATGCACGTGTGACTGACGAGTTTCGACGTAAGTGCACGTAAGACGGCTGTTTACTGATTTCATAACATCGCCTGAATCAGACGTTGCCGCTGCATTGTGCCACCGACAAACCTCTCTCGCTGATGTCGGCTGCTAGCCATCTCATTACGTTGTCAGTTGTAGCTACAGTCGATATAACTCTCGGCGTAATTATATTATGTATCAAGATTTTTGAAAAGAATATCATGCGTGCATAAAATTCAAAGGATTTTTGGAAAAAATGCATATGCTTACATAAAAAAACTTTGAAAATTAAAAATACAATTTTTTCTTTGTTATATGTGAATAATATAATAATACTTTAACATTCTCAAATTCTCCAAAAAAAATATGAATTTTTAAAATAATATACATATACATATTTTTACATTTTATATTTGTAAAAAATCCAGAGACTTCCGACATAAAAATTAACTTCTTCATTTTATATTAATTTTTATTTTTACGTCTACAAAAGCTTAGAATATAAAAAAATCGGAACTTGTTTTCCACGTTAAAACTTAATAAAGCCAGTAATTTAGCGGGATAAATATATTTTATTTTTTAAAACGATGATTTAATCTAACTCTCCATTGTGTCAAAATTTTGGATTTTTATTAAACATCAAAATATATTCACATAATGAAAGATATACTAGGCCACAACATTATATTTTGAAAAATATCTGTCTAATATCGAAAAGGTACTGTGCGTTTATTTCGAAATGCTAACTTTTCATCTTGCGCGGATGCCGAACATGAACATTTATCACGTCTGTATCTTTTAAATTTTAAAAAATTAATGGAAAGTCATCATCATGGCTGATGAGTTTGATTGTTAGAAAGAATATTTTGCTCGTCGTTTCACAATTTTTTTTCAAGAATTGCTTTAACAATAAGAGTATAGTTATTCTTAAATAAATTTAATTTCAAAATTCGATTGAAAATAAAACTTAATAATAAGATATACATTTTTCACTAGCCTAATCACCCTAATCGATATTTCTTCGACTTTGCATAGTCTTCAAAGACAAATTCGCAATTTACCTATATGTCCTATACGATATATACGATAGGCAACGCAAATACTTGCCACTGAATTGCCGAAGCGATGAGCTTACCCGCGGTTAAAGGGTTCGTGATTACGCGGGGATTCAGGGTAAGGATCGCACTTCGGATTCCTTTTACGAGCACTCGTACCGCGGATTTACGACTTATCGCATCATCCATGTGACGACGCGAAGTTCTTCAATATGCCGTTCGCGAAAAGATTCCAGTTCGGATCAAATCGTCATCTCTAAACTGTTGACATTCGATAGTGAATAATGTCACGTATGTACATGCATATTACATAAGATTTATGTATATATTTATGTGCAATTACTTCGTGAGATTGAATTTTATAGGAAGTAAGTAAATAAGCAATGGCATGACAAAAACAAAGATGGATCAGCACCTGAAATAAAGTTCCGCCACCGAGATATTCGTTTTCACATAGAAATATGTTCAGACCAAATCTTATTCATTGTGACATTGTTCGCAACCACGTCCATCGAACTATTCGAACTTACGGGAGTACTTTCGAGACATTGCTTCGCAGAATATGACTTGGAGTACAGATTCTGATGGGTTGGCCGGGAACGACAGGGGGAGGGCGAAGAGAAGCTGGTCTCCCTCAAGATGGCGCCGCTCGCGAAACTTTATTAGATATTTTCTTCAATAGGATAGAAATGCAAATAACAGTTGTCAAGTAACTTCCTCCGAGGGAGTGGGAGAAATAGTGCGAGGGCGCGAGACGGGGAACGAACACGGGGAAGAAGATTGAGAGGAAGTGAGCGAAGGAAGACGCTGTCGGAGTACCAATATTGAGCCGTGGTAAAAGTCCAAGTCTCTCCCTTTCTCACTCCTCTTCTCCTTGCCCTCCCCTTTTCGCCATCCGTCGTCTTTTCCGCCGCTCCCACCGCTCCTCCGACCTTCGGCCTCCTCCGCTCCTTCGTTCCCTCGTCAGTGAATATTGTAGAATATTGCATTTCAAGATTTCCTCCTGGGATACAGTCAGACGCATTAACCCTTTGGCAAACGAGGAGAAATTTACGAGCGAACGGATCTTAAGGAGTCTGCGAGAGCTATGACGACGACTTTCGATCCGGCAACGAACTGCAGGTCATTCGCGTTCATTTCCTTCAGATTAACATTAACGTTCCGCCCCGAAGTAATCAATGACAGCCTTTCGCGAATGAAGCATCGTTTCGATCGTAAATATATTATTATAGACACAACATTTCTCCGAGTACAAATTGCATACATAAATTTACAATTTATGTACACTTTAAAAAACATTATAACTTTAAAAGACTTATTTATGCTAATATATTAAATATATATATAACAATTAATATTACAATCAAGAGAAAATTCCTCTTATTCCTTATCGTTCGGAACGTTTAAATTGATTGATTGGTTACGCGATGGCAGCTATAAAGTGTGAAATTATTAATACGGACCACACTTCGGTCTGTGACACTCGGGGCTAAATGAACATCCGCCAATACAATTGGCAATCCGATGATCATCGCTATTTCTGTCTCTGATTCAATCATGTTGAGTCACGAGAAGAATATAACTGAAAGTAATTTTTCCACAACAAGTCGGGCGTCCTACGTTCATTAATCTTTCAGATAGCGGCGCACGCTATAAAGGCTCTGTCATCAAGCCGCAACTAATTAACGTTAATTTCCACGTGCACATTCGGGCCCTATAATGCGGTCGCAAGGTATTTTCGGGACACCTTCCCCGTATTATTCTACCTCAATTCACGAGCGATTTACCCCGGTAAGTATTTTGAAATCTGCATTTTCTCGTTCTAATTTGTATCTCTTGAAACGAGGCTAACTGAGTAAATGAAAGCAGCGACAGAGTGAAGGGGGACGGAGCGACGAATAGAAACTCTACTCGTTGTGCGTCCATATTTTTGCATCGCGGCGCTCTGGCCGGCGCGGCGCCGCTGTTCTCGGCCGCTGCGTTTCTCGTAGATTTTATAATTAATTATCTTAATGCATTCGATTCGAGAATCATGCCTCTCGGTCCCCCTCTTTCCATCCCTCCTACCTTTTCGTCGGTTTCCCTCGGTAAACCTCGCCGAACGCGACAGAATGTTTTCTCCCTTTTTCTCCGTTGGTAAGAGTAACATTACGTTAATGATAATTTTCATCTCGCGCAGGCATACAATTAATTATACGAAGAGCGAATATGTAATATGACTTTTTTAAGGCGGTATGCGCTCATATGATTAGTATGTGCAGTTCCTTGCAACGAAAAAAAATTTACGCGAATAATACCCCAGTATAATTAGTTAATTTCTTTATATCAACTTACGCCAAAAACAAGCAGCCGTTAAAATAATTCTCTAATTAACTACGATTTGTTGCGCATACAATCGCGGGAGCCATTATCAAAAACGGAATTGTCTCAACTGAATGACTATCCGAGCGAGAAGTGATGATTATATAAATTACACAATAAATTAATATTACCCTCGAATCATTTGTCAACGCTATGCAAATTGCTGTTACTGGGATGTGATCTATATTTAAAGCATCTGTGTCTTTTTCTGTCGCCTCCTACGAGAGGTCGGTCGCCACTTTGCATTCCTTATTGTCCGTAACGTTCGTAATAAGGAGAAGATCCGTGCCAATAATACCGTGGCTAAAAATACAACGCTTTACGATCGGCCGTGCGTCCTCGATAATTAAACCACATTCGACGGTGACGTAATTCGCGGCCGTTCGTAAGCGGATCACGAAGTCCGCATATGGATTGTTGGCGCGTGCCGCAATTGACACCGGGCCATCGTGTACAAGAATACCCCGGGCTATCATATCGGGTCAATTGGCTCCGGTGACTAATCGTCATAAGTCAGTGACACTTTTAACAGCTTAACGATTCACCTACGCCGCACCGTCGACGCATAGCGTCAGCATCGATTGCTCCTACTCGCCACAGACATCCGTCTTGCAACATCGTCTATCTTTTTTTCCTCGAAAAAAATAATGCAGTTCGACCGATTTGAGTCATTGCGAAGAATAAATCGGCACACGAGCATTATTAATTACTCGCTATATACATACGAAATGTTTTGTACTGTATCAGTTTCAATAACAAGTCAATTTTTAATTAAATCTTTTTTAAATTATAAAATATTCCACACAATAATATTACCACTGTTATTCATCGTTACGACTGATAACTAACATTACAGTAAAATAGATTTCAGACATATTTGTAGAAACAATATTTGTAATGAAACAATGAGCAATCCTTTTAATTAATTAGAGAAAATTCCTTGAGTGAACATCACGTTTCACAGATTAATAATAATGCAATGAAATGCAGAGCGAAGCATTCGGGTTGGAGCTGACTCAATAATAACTAGAATTATACTATAAAGTACTATTGGGTACGTTTTACTGCGATAAATTTGATAAAAGCACAATCTCGAACTACAATCAAAGGAAACTACAAAGTCCGTCACACAGACTAACTTACGTCACGTATATATCAAGTCAGTCGTAATGTCTATAAGCAGTAACGTGTCATATTTAAGTAATACTTAAATACACGAAATGAGTGGATCCTTTTCCCAAAAGTCCACGATACCACTTCCGCAAGAAGACTCCGCCTTAGATTAGATTCCGTATCGTGCACTCTCGCGCTTCAGCGCTAATAAAATATTGATTATGGTTTCATTACAAATATGCAGTTGCGCGGAAATAGCTACGGGATGGGCGGCGTAGGTGGGCAGGGCGGGTGACGTGGTGCGGTGCCTTTGTAGGAAGTTTGAAAACTCGACGAGTGGATTAATATCGCGGAGTTCCCGTTACTCGTTGTTGATTTTGTCTGTCTCCGCCCGACTACCCTCGCGAGGCGGCACCCCCGTCTCCGTCCCGACCCCCCGAAGCCACCCCGCGTTTCTCTCTCACAGCCCTGAACCACCCCGAAGAGAGCCGCCGCCACCACCCCCAGACCCCACCCGCTCTCCTCGCGAGAAGCTCAAATGTCTCTAATGAACCGGCTTGTGTGCTTATATCTGCGGCTCCTCTAACCGCTTTATACCGGGCGTTCGTTCGCGGGATATACGGAAAGTAAATAATGCGGTGTAAATAAAAACACGGAACGAAGCATAAAACGGAGAGTGCGGCGGCTGGCTCCGCTCCGCTCCGGACCCGCTACGATTCGATCCCTCGAGGTGGACGGAGTTAGGCGCTTTTTTTCTTTTTCATCGTGCGCCCCGCGAAGGGTAGCTTTTGGCATCGACTGGTTCACCTTGCGACGTTGCTTTCAGTCATCATATATGTATGTGCGCGACGTGCAAAATTCAACGTTGTCGCTAACGAATCAGTCAAGATAAAAACGCACGGCCGCATATTTTGCACTCAGACGCGCTGCACGTAGACTGCAATAAAAATCTAGTTTTACAGTTTTCATTAGAAATCTGTTTCACTCGGTTAAATTTAGATTATTACAAAACGGGAGACCAGTTTTTACCTCTTCGATATTTCTACTTATTATTTGCAATAGAAAATTTAAGTTTCTTCCCGTGAATCTAAATAAATCTCATTGTTGTTTCTCTCAAGTGGTAGCTTATTGTTATTTCGCGATTTTTTGTTCGACGTAAAATATTATTAAAAGGATATATCAGAAAGATATTCATTGAAGAAACCATAAGCGGATGTGTGATTATCCTACATTAAATATGTATTTCAATTTATAGGCGGCGTCGATACATATTGCTCGAGCTCGACATGGCTGTGAAATTTTATGTCGCATTAAAGCCGCCAATATGTCCTCCCCCCTACAGGCGAGCACGAGCATAAAAATTGTCGAATGTATTAACGCTCTGCTTCGAGCGATCGTGCTCATGCTCGCCGAACATGGATTTAATAAAGTTTCAGCGAAGAGCGATTCGTCTTCCCGGTCGTGTCGCGATAATATTCCACGCTTTCCGTCTCGTCGGATATCTCCGGTCATTAAATCCCGTGTTAATATCACGAGAACCAAATGATTTCTCGTTTTCGTCGGCGTACATTTATCTGCGCGGACGTCGCATTAGGAATCAACGTTCCATCGCGCACAAAAAAAATCTAAGAATAAATTCACATGATTAAAACATGTTTTAATCGTATATTCTTTTTTAATTTCTAAATATCAAGTATGGTTTTAATATAACTAATGTAATCTGGAATTAATCTGTATTAAAGCAAACAACAATAATCTTGCTCTATTATTACCGATGGAATAATTTTTATCATTAACGTTATTATATTATTCATATATTTTTATCATTAACATAATTATATTATTTATATAAAGAACAGTTTTTAATAATCGTCAATATTATAATTAACATTAGAATTGACTGTAAACTTTATCCAAGTGCCTACATAGGTAATGCCTTTGTGCAAATTATTATAAATTTACGATTCTTAAAAATTCAAATCCATTCCTCGAGAATTTAATAGAGATAGCCGATGAAATGCCGATACAGCTTACGAAACAAAACAGCGAACTAATAAATAGGAACTAACGTTACTTTGTCTCAATCAAGAAGGAACTCGCCTCGGTCCGTTGCCGCCGTAGTTTCCAATTTACGCTCGAAGTACCTCTCAATCCTATCAGAAGAAGTAGAAGCAGAAGAAACGGAAATGGACGGGCGCGCGCGCGCCGAGGTAAGACTTCCATCGTGGAGTCTTATGCGCGGAGAGAAGTCAGCCCGTTCCATCCCTCGTTTTAATTAAAGCAATAAGACCCAGTTACCCATCTAGGAGGGAGACCGAAACTGATTCGTTACTATTTATTTCTAATTATCTTCGATTCTATAAGCCCGGAAATTCCGGCGATGCGAATCTCGTCCCGTCGGTTCTTTCCGCCGCCGATCTGCCCACCGTTCCACCTGCCTGCCCTCGGCCGTAATCGAATAATTAAGCCGTTGATTGGAGCTTTATTACCCAATCCGCGAAGTGAGTTTTTATTGGCGCTCTCGAGCTCGCCGTTGAGTATTTAAACAGGGCTGATTGCCCTCTTCCGATTGGAGGGAAATCACCCGCGAGATTGGACGGTGCATAATGTATCTATCTCTACCCGCCGTTCGAATTATTCTCGTTTCTTTATCGGAGGTTCCAGTAAAAAAAAAAGTTCTCGTGTTTTCTTTGAGACTTCCTTAGATTCAAGCAATACGTTCAGTTTCCTTCGGCTCGTTCGCTCGTACGTAAATGCATTCGTGACTGAACACTATATGGTTATAATCAAATGTAATTAGTATAGTCAAATGTATTTATTGCAACCAAATTTTCAGAATAACTTAAAGTTACGAGATTACTTGATATGTGACAAGTTAATAATGACATTTTTCACACTAAACTATATCCATAATTGAATACCGATTTGGTTTTGTATAAAGTCTATATTTTTAACATGCATTTTACCACAGTTTTAATTCTTAATATGGGATGCAAAAATGCAAAATCACTTCGCGGAAGATTACACAATGATACATGAACGTTGTACTGAGCGCGTCTCGTTCTCGCTCCCCGCGATAGAAATATCAAAATGCATTTTCAATAATCGTGCGATTTACCGGAAGAGGCTGTAGGAGAATGTCCTACGCGCAGTAGAAAGGGGACTGAACAGAGGGTGATATCGGCATTGATTTTGCAATGTAAAACATTTCAGTGCTTCGAGGGGGTGAGCGGAGGGCGGCGGGAAGGGCTGCGAGAAGAGTGGAAATCGAGCCGCACGATTTTCTCCGTCGGGAACGAAAAGATATTGATGGTTACGGGGATTTGATGGCATATTGCTCGGCGTCGGACGTCGATACCGCCCAGAGATCGTTTTGTAATGTCTTCAGTAACGCTTCCCGATGTCGGCGCGCAGGGACACAACCCCGCGTATTAAGACCGAGGGTGCCCAAGACGATTTCGAAGCGATACTTCACTGTCAGTAGCACGTCGACCACCGTGTGGTCTCTGCGCTCTAAAGCGACGGATTGAGTAGAATGGATACGCGAGACTGCAATCTCTTTTTCCCTGATGTACTGATGATAAAGAAAAAAAAATATAGAACAACATTCCGGCATCATTTAAAATCGACAGTCGATACCAACACGAAACAGATGAAAATTGGATTCGGATTATTATTCTTCAATAATACTTCGAGCTGATGTATCTAATGTACTCTTTTTTTTATTTTTTAAGTAATCTATGAAAATTTTTCTCGAAAGAAAAAATGGAATAACGGTGCGTTGCTCTCTCTATTCGAAAACGATAAAGATCACTTACTTACGCGAACGAGAGAAAACGCCGGTATATAAAGACGGTGCGGAAGAACGGCGATCCAGACGAATCGCTGGTCCGTATCCGGTCGGTGACATTTCATTCTCAGGCTGGCAAGAGGGCATTGTCTCGCTTCCCTATCAGATTCTCTCATTTCGCTGCCTTGACTCGACCCTCGAGAGCGTACGATTACTTTCTTTTTGTTTTCATTTAATTACAGATGTCAAGGGGTTGTACCCGCTCCTCCTCCCTCTCCCCCGCCGCTATCGTCCACCCCGAGGCCAGCCACCCACTTTTTCCCCCTCATACCTCTTCCCCCCCTCTCTCTCTCTCTCTCTCTTTCTCTTTCTCTCTATTATTCCTTTATTTATTCCAATTATCTGCACGACGTGAATTTGTCATTGCCTTTAATTTCCCTACCCTCGCCGCTCGCGCTCTTTCCACCACGGCCACTCCGCTGCTCGTCAACGACTTCTCGCGCGCCGCAGCGACTGCTAAAAGCGAGAGCCGGCGCTACCGGGGCGCGCCAAGACGTTTGACGCGAGTTTAGCGGGTAATTTGTGCTCCCGGGGTAAAAACTCTCGACTCAATTATACCGCAATGCTTTGATATTAGGGCCGCGTTTTTATTAAATCTCGCGTTATTAATTCGCCGGGCTCGATTTTTCGTACAGCCAGCCGAACAACGTAATTGCACGTCCACACTGTTGTAAATTCATTCTCGAGTAGGTAGGAAATTTGTGCTGCTCATAATGCTGCGTGAAGAATATCTTAAATTGTAGTAGTCCTTTCCACAGATATTAAGAATCGGATTTAGGAGCTCCTGTAACTTTTCAATTTAAATATCCGCTCAGATTTATTTGCTCGATAACTTCAATTCCTTCATTTAATATTAACGCGATACATTTTTATATAAAAACAAATATAATAAATGTAAAACGTATATATATATTTAAATATTAAAATCAAAACGTACTGTTATCGCTGTCAAAATGATGCGCAGAGCATCGCGCGCATACATTGTGTTGCAATCGATAGTTGACAATAGGCTTGACTTTCGGAACGGATCACCCCACGGATTATTTACGACGCTCTCACTTCGGATGTATCGGCAATCCCCATTTGCGAAATTGCCCGGCCGCATTCGAATTTTGGGGGTTACCGCCGAGCGATCTTCGAAGAGCGAGGGGGTGCTCAGGTTCCGTCGCTAACATCTTTTATTGTCAGACCGCATATTCGGCGTTTTCACGGTTCCCGTTCTCCCCATCGACAATGATATGCACGCTCGCCATTATGGAAGAGAAGAAAGGAGGGGAAAAGAGGCGAGCGAGGAGCGTAAAACGGAGACAGATAGAGAGTGCCACGCCGCGCCGCGGGCATAGCGCGACGACAGAGCAGAAAGACGCGTATAAAGGAGACCTCCATTTAGGGATATTGAAAATATTGATTTATTTTAAGTAATGGAGATATGAACGGCGTCGCGATCGTCCGCCTGCCGGCGCCGTTATTGTTCGCTCATGACGCCTGCGATTGTTCTACAAATTGAACCTTCTGTCGCTGATGACGTCAATTAATTAAATCATTGTGTACGGCGTCGATTTGAATGAAGCGCTTTCCCTTATTTCGACTGTACGGTACGGCTATATACATATAAAGAGAACAATGAACGGTCGGAAGGCAAATCGAGTTGAAGCTAAATTATTATACAACTAATAATTCTATATACAAGCGAGATATACATATAAAGAGACAGAAACTCTATCGAAGATCTATTGGATCTACGTATGGAAAAGTTGAAATCTATGCATACAAATGCAATCATGCATTAAAACATGATTCCCTCGCTCGATGAGACTTCCAGAAGCCGGAATGGCGACGTGTTAGAGAAAGATTAATTGATATTACAAACGTTTCCGAGCAATCCGCTCGCAGTTCGCATTCAGCGTTCTCCGCTCGCGTCACTCATTTGCGTATCTCCCTGGCGGCGTTATTCGACGTAGCCGACCCACGAAAGCACTCTCCAGAGGCATTCGCGCCGATGTGGGGCGTTAAAAGAGGCCGGGAGCACTAGCGATTTTCGCGATTGGCAAGAGTTGAACCTTTTACGAGTGCGTCGCTCCACGAAAAGAGCGAGCATGCAGACGACGCGCGACGCGACCGTGGCCGAAAGGGAGGAATGGAGAAAAAATGAGAAACGGCGGAAAAAAGAGAACGCGAAAGCTCACATCGTCGCCGAGTTGTGCGCGTACACGCGAAAAGCCCGCTCTTGCCCGATGTGACTGTGACGCGCGTTCTCGCTTTCTGTTTCGGTGGCTTCGATACCAATATCCTAAAAACGCCCTTTGTCGCATCAAGGCGAAAAGGTAGCTCGCGTCGCGTAATATGCCACGTTGCACACAGACACTTCGCGCTGGTAACGTAATGCCGCTGCAAAGCGTCGATAGAAGTTTATCACTAATAGAAGATTATTTACCGTGAGACGTGCGATCTCAAAAACATTAATCTCATTTCTCCATTTTTTCTTTCCTGCTTGTTACATTTTTTTTTAGTTTAAAAAAGTAATAACCAAAAGACCGCTAGTTGAAGAACATAATATATTTCTCTCTTTATTATGCGCACATAATATTTCAATAATGTAATGATAATTATCAGATACTGCATATGTCGAAATACAGTACGAGCCGAGTACGAGCTCTATACAGCCCAAATATCTTTATTTCTTCCACGAGCACTCTCGCAAGTTCGATATCAATATTCTAAAAACGCCCTTTGTTGTACTCGGGAAAGAATCCTCGTCGCGATAACGTGAAATGCTTTTTGACTTTAGCTACGTGGTGACTGTAACCATGCTTGGCTCCCTTGCTCGCATTGCGCGCCATATGCTGCACTAACCACTGCTGCACTTATCATTCACGTATACATATACTACATAGATATCGGAAATCTTCGCAGCATTCTCATTATATGACTGTTGTCAGACAGACATTGTGGACTTTCTATAGGAAACAGCATTTTTGAGAGAATACTTATGTGATATTACAATAACAATATTAATCAACTTGTCATTTACAAAATTATTTATTCGATAATTATTTCATTGGCAAATCCTTGATACCTAATACTTACACGATAATTTTCAAGTGTCATTATGTCATTAAGTCAATTAAAATTATATTTGATAACTTGTTAATTATAAATTTATTCAAGATTATATTGAAGATTAGACTACCAAATCTAACAAATAAAAATTTATTCTTTAAATCGCATCTTGAGAAATATTTGAATAATTGACAATGCATCGGGTGCTCGTCGCCCATTTACTGTACGAGACAATGCGTTTCGAGCAGTGATAAAAAAGATGATCTCTTTTATCATCATCTTGCTTGTAATCCGGCGTGTATAATCATTTGCATAGCGACATAGAGGCCTCAAATATGCTAAGCATCGCGCACACGTATAACGCGTGTTATACGCGAATAGGCGTGTGGACGGTGACACGCGTTGACATTCGTCATTGTTCCGGCTTAATTACACTTTCTTTCAGCGGGACAAAAAAAATTCGCCACTGTCAAACGCGCTGCTCTCTCCCTCACACCCCATTCGGTCCGATTCTCGCTTCTACCCCTCGGTGTTGCATCCACGCGAGCAAGGGGTGACGCTCGTGTAAACGGCGTGTACGGCCGTCCGCCGACACCTGTTTACTCCCTACGGACGGTCGTGTGCACGCACGGTGAAACGGTTGGTTTACGGGGGCGACGAAATCGTCTTGTTTGAGCTGTTTGCGTTGATTAAAGTGTTTTATTATGCCAATTAATGACGATCGCGATGTAACGCAATGACCGCATAAAGATAGAAGTAACTAATACGAGAGAGAACCTTTTTTATACGAGGAATCAGTCGAATGAAAAATTTCTCAGTGGAATATTTCTATCAATTTAATTTACAAATGTAATTCTCACATGAGACCATATTTTTTTATAAAAAGAGGCTGTATCCGTGAATATTTAAAAACTGTAGACAGTAATTCAAATTATATTATGTATATGGCTATCGCAATTATAAATGTTTATATAAAACGGATTGTGATACAGATATAGTTAATAAAAAGATTAACTTACGCGTTTATATATTCTATATTAATAATAATAAAAAACTTAAATAAATTAAATACGCTTCACACAGAATTTAATATAAGGGGTACAAAAATATTCCATCTGGCGAGCGCATCAATAAACGACAGATAATACGCGAGAGGATAATACGTCAAAAAATGATATGAGAACGTACGGCACGCGCCGTACCTGTGTGCGTGCACGTACGTGTGTGTTCCTTTTCGCCTTTCAGGCGAGAGAATAATTAAAGGCACAAAAGGGAGCGTCCAACGAATTACTCGGCCGGTGCGCTCGGGTGGCGGCGCGATTGGACGGTCGTTCTCATTCCGAGATTCTCCTTGAACGCGAGGTCCACGTCAGACGCGGAAACGTTCAAAGGGTTTCCGCGGGGTAGGCGGGAGGAAAAAACTAATTAACTTTTCGGAATAATTAAGATAAGGCCGTTGGAGATCCGTCCGATCGGCCGACCCTACGCTAAGCTGCGCGCCGCGCTTCCTCTTTGCTCTTCACGGTAGAGGAGCCGACTCGAATCGGACCGCGAGGGACCCTCTCTGGAAATGGCGATCGGTCGATTAAATCGTTTGCATGAGAAGGGAGAGTAGGAACGCGTGAGTCTTAAGCGCGCCTACAAACTGCTGTGAAATTATACGCCGTGGAAGCAGAGCAGCAGCCGATTTTATTATCAGATTAGACCGTACTCTTTCCACGTCAAGGTATTAATTATGGAAGAATAACGAATTTTCTTCTAGATAAAAATCAACAGTATATATGAAATATCTAGTATGCAATCTTGGGAACGTAGAATTAATTTACGCGTAATAATATTTATTGTTTTCTTCTATAGATTCAAATATTAATGCGGTGGAAGAGACTATAATATATTTATAGAAAATTTATTTGTAGCGTCGATCACGTAACAATTGAAATGACGCAACTGAAATATCGCGTTAACTTGCGAAGGCGAAAGCGGAAATCGGATTGTTGAATTAAGAAAGTCTGGCAAGAATTTCAATAAAATTCTGGCGACGGCCAGAATTTGCCGACAAGCAATTAGGGACATTACTATTGACCGACTCCCGATAAAGTTAAATTAAAGTGAAATCAAAGACGCTCGACTCTCGAGGCACTTTGGGATTTTTCTCTTATCGCTAAAGTTAACTCCAACGCTTCGGCAGTTGCGCGACAAGTTTCCATCTTTTATCCGGAATCGATTCCCCTGCGAACGTCCTACAACTGGGAAAATCCGAGTCGGGGAGAGATAACTCCGCTCGACAATAATGCACATTCGCGTGATTAACGAACGACTATCAACAAGGCATTTACACGATCTACCGCCTCTCACCACATCTTCTGTCTAATTATCAGCGTCGGTAGACGAAGCCCGCCTTCTCTCTGTCCCTCTCTCTCCTCTCTCTCTCTTTCTCTCTGTCTGTCTTTCTCTCTCTACCCCTCACGCGCCCACTTCAATTCCTGCCGCGTACAGCCCGCAATAAAGCCTCGCCTCTAAAAGCGAGGCAGATGCACTTTACACGAGAGAGCGGTTCTCGCGTGACACGAATAAAAGTCTTATTGCATGCCGGGGGAGCGAGCGACAGGAGGAGCAAGAAAGTAGTCGAGCGCGATGACTGGGCCCGCCGACGACGACGTGGCGCATACAGCGCTCCGCTGATAATTAGCGAGCGAGCTCCGCGACATAGGACTGATAATTCTCAACAATGGTTCATTACTGTCGTTTAAATGTGCACGACAAGCGCATTCGAGTGGCTGTGCCCGGCGTAGAGGCTCGGGTGGCAGCCTATCTGGCTATTTCCATACATCCTTCATTGTCCTCTTTGTGAACGACTGACTATAGATTCGCGAAACTGACATTTTTATGGTGGAACAATGGGGTCGCGAGGGCGGACAGGATCGGAGCGAGAAGGAGCGAGCGGCGAGTAGGACGGAGCGGAGACGCGCGCGCGGAGACTAGGGAGGGCCAATTCGACGTGAACCGGAGCATCGTTATCCGAGTAAATAGGCTACCGCTGTTCGTCGACGGCCCCCGACGGCCTGCCGAACACAATTCACGATTTGTATTGTTGTACTTTATTCCCCGAGTGGTCGAGGAGTGCCGCTGTTGCGACGGGCTGCAAGTATCTATGGTCGCCTACTACGAGAAGCTGTACAATTGCCGCGTTACTGATGACAAAACGGGAAACTTAGGTCCTCCAAGGGGTCGAAATTGATATATTTGAGTTTGTATCGGCATATTCGACACACAGAATAAGAGCCAAGCTATTTTACAATGTTAAATATGAAATTTATAATTTCTATTATATTTTTCTCTGTATATGGGATAAGACTTTCACGAATTAGAATGTAATTAGTGTCATACATAATAGTTATATTCATAATAATATAAAATGCTAAATGAATAATCGATAAATGTATCTGATAGAAATTTTAACATTCCATCCATTAAAAAATAAAAATTGCAAAACACATACATTTAGCTATTTCTCGGCATAAAATGCATTCGTTAGATACTCGTAAAAAGTGTGCGAATTATAGGATATAGAACAAAAATACGTAAGTAGCTCATTAACGAAATAAATAATCGTGAATGCAATTTTTTTGCCGACTAACGCGATTCTACAGCGTCGACGGATTTTTCGTCGACGGTCCCGGGAGAAATTGGCCGTGTCTCGAGAAGCGATGTCCTCTAGAATAAAATCACGACCGTCTCGATAGAAATTACGAGGGACACTCGTTCTGGCGGAAAGCGGTGGATATCGGAGGTGTGGAGGATAGTCCGTGAAGCATCGTCATTAACTGCCAATCACTGCCATTCACTGCCCGGGAAGGCGAAGTCGTGTAAGGAGGGTAAAGAAAGAAGAAAAAAAAAGGAAACGTACTGCAGAGACGTTGAAGGGAGATTCTAATTATTTATTTACGAGGAGCGAGGAGCGACGCGCGGCCTCTCGTTGTCGCGTTTGGATCTTCGTCTCTCTTTCCAATCTTCTCTCGGCCCCTTCGCCATTCCGCCTTCGAGAAGATTCGTCAACGAGGAGCGAGGAGCGACACGTCTCTCATTTTGATTACAGTTATTATTAGTCATACGTATCATTAAGAGATACAGTATCGTCACAGTTAACGAAAGCATGTACTTTACAGTCGACGAGTATACATTAAACGATCTCCCTTGTAATTATAGATCATTAATATCTTTAATTTGCGTGACGTGATCGCTCAACAGTGTATGCGACTTGATATTTTATTTCATTATTTCACAAAGTGTTTCCCCGCGATACGAAGAGAGAGTGTATCAGAAAGAAGTTGGTCGTCGCGCATATTAATTGACGGCCCCACTTCGCGCGCGACTTTCCAGCGGCGCACGTAACGCGGTTTTATCTCCGCATTGAGCGGAGAATCCCAAATTCAATTTCGCGAGGTAAAGCGTAACGACATCGCGCCTTATAAGCGAGGCGGGAGGCAGGGAGGCCGTGGCCGCCCCGCCGTCCGTCGCTTTGGTATTGGTGAAGTCGCGTGGGAGCCGGTTTTTACTTCGCTAATGATTTCCGCGCTCGCTCAGACGCTAACTTCCCCGACAAATAGGAAAATTAAAGCCGCGTCCGCGCGGACCGGCGCGGCGGGCGCGTAACTCCGTCCTGCTGGGCATTTAGTTACGACTTTTTTATAATTAATACCTCGGGTGGTAAATTAAGTCGGGCGCGGCCGGAAGAGTGAGGAAGAAACGTTTTGTAAAATAAATACCGACCGACGCGTACCCCGGCGGGCGCGGTGCACCCGCGGGGAAGACGGAGGACGGAGGGTGCGATTCTCCGACTGACTTCTCTTCTCCCGCTCCTCGCCCGGCGACGACCCCCTCGCCTACGACGAGGTCTTGGACGACCCCTTTCCCTATCCCTACCCCGCACCTACTCGCGGAACAACGAGTAACGGCGGAAAGGTCAATTATAATGGAAGATTACGTGCCCGCGATTCCGTCTCGCAGTCATAAATAGGTACAAAGAGTATTAAGTCCCTCGGAAGTATTAACCTGGAGAGCCATTGGGAAAACTTCTCGTTGCGCGGAAGCGAGGAAGACAAATAATTGAAGAGAGTTTTCGTTTCTCGGCCCGAGAGCCAGACCAGAAACGCTCCTCTCTGGTATTAAAAACGTTTCGCCGCTCGCGAGTCTGTCTACCCGCGAATTTATCTATAATGCAACATCCGTTTGCCAGACGTACGAATCATATTAAAAATAATTAGTGTCTGCCGATTAAGTGTCCCACAGTTTAAATTTGTCTCATTATCCTGCGGCAGGGTATATCACGGCGAAACTTGCGTGCACGGCCGACCTCTTATAATACGTTAATCAAACGCATATCGCCGTGATCGATTGACTCGGTATCCAGTTGCACGTGACGCTTTACCGCCGCGGCGCGCGTTTCGTTGATCCTCTATGCTCTACGATCCACAGAAACGCAAAGACAGTGCGGACGTTCAAAGGTCTCATGCTGCGTTCCGCCGAGCACTGACTGGCACTGCCTGTTTCTATTTACTTCATCTTACCCAGCGGCTCTCACCGTCCCGTCTTATTTTCAATTTGACTGCGTGACCTACTCGCGTCACGATAATTTTACGTCATTCCAACGAGTCTCGCGTCGCGCCGTCACGTCGCGGATTAAACGTTCGAGGCACCGTTTCCGTTGCTCATCGACACCGACGACGGACTTCTTCGCGACGAATTCGAGCGACGGGGGATGAGAACCGTTGCAGCCTTAATGGCGCTGCGGTGCATAGCCTGTATTAGTAGCGGTAGCAGTCGTGCATAGTTAGGATTTAATAGCGTGTATTATTGATTATAATATCGCATGATTGGTACAATCACGTCGCATTGTACCTATCAATGCACGGCATGCAACCGACCGACCGACCGACTGTGCATCGCTCGGAATCACCGATGCACGAAAACCCGGCGCATTAAATTATTTATTAGCAGGCTGTTTCAGTAGATTGAAATCGGCAATTATCAGGCATACATCATCGCCAGTTAGCTACGAGCTCGTTGCGTAATCGGCGCGATCGACGGTACGGCAATAAAACAACGTTACGTGATTTACGCCGTTGTACTTACTCACCTAATGACGTAGACGAACGTCGATCTGTGTAGTGACAGTAACCGGTCGCCTGCAAGTAGAAATAGGACGAACGAATTACTTTTTTTTTGTTCCAAACAGTAATGTAATTACAAAACAGCCCTTCAGACGAATTATAATTAAAGTTTAATCATACATCGCGCTCTTTGTAGACAGAAATATTAATATGCAATGCACATTCCAATAAAATGTTGTGATAAAATTGGAAAAATATGAATAAAAATACGCGAATATAAATACCGCGAATAAAAAATATGTGGATGCAATCGCGATATGAGAGATGGAGGGGAAGGTTCGTGAGCGAAGTGCGCGGACACAGTGCTACCGAAATCGTCATCTGCACCCTTTCAAAGATCCCGCGAGCTTCCAATAGCTTTTACCCTACCACTAATGGCCGTCTACCAGCTGACGAGGAGCAGACGAGGACGTGATTGCGAGATACCGCGGCATTAAAGGAGAGAAAGAGAGACGAGAGAACTGAGGGTAGCTGTATATCGATACAAAGAGCCATCTCTTTTCGTTCGCCTTCTCTCGCGTTTCTCCTTCATATTCTCTGTCCCGATAAGAGAACGTAACAAAGGAAAGAACGTTGCCGCGAGTCTTTGTCGCACTATGTTGTATTATCTGCATAGCCACGTATGAGTCTCGCAAACAGCAATGAGTAAGGAAAATTTCTTTTGGAAACAACTAAAACCTAGATATCAATCATTTGTTCAGAAGAATGAAAAAAATATGTTTCCACTTTCATATTTATCTCTCTTAACTTACAAAATTATATGATTACAATTCGAGCTTCACTTCAATTGTAATAAAGCTATAATAGGAAAGTCCATTTATATATGTATATAGAAATAAACATTATAGGCTCGAATTGGCACCGTTATTTATCACTTGCCATTATCTTTTTTTTTTCGTCGCTGCCAAAAATACCAGAGGGTGCAAACGCAGAGAGTGGGAGGGCGCGGATAGATTTCTGTGGGGTGCTGACAGTAGAGTATACGACAACTGCCGAAGATATTCGGTCGCGAAAGAGTATAAGCTTAATCCTGCCGCGACAGCGACAGAAATATGAGACCATATTGTCTCCATATATCATCCGAGTGTTCTCTCTTCGATGGGCGACCCTCGAATCAACCTTCCTATTCCCGCCGTGTGTCTTATAGTTAGACTAGGTGAGAATATAAATGACACTGGCGTCGCGCCGTTTAAACACGATTCATATGCAATAGAGAAACATTAAATTTAACTTCATTGTTTTACTCAATTTACTTAAATCTAGATAATTAAAGTGAAATGTGTCTCTGTATATAGTCTATATATATAGGTAAAATTATATTTTATACCTGATATCGCGAAGCAATTATTTATATAAATAAATTGAAGTCATTTTAAAGGTCTGAGAAATTACGATCTCTTGTAAAAGCTAAGTTAATCGTAATTGCTAATAAAAGATGCTTGTAATCATAATTACGAACCAAACTGATCATTTCGCACACACCGTTGACTTATAAATTAATTACCTAATTATATTAAAATAATCGAAGAACATTATACATATACACTTAAGCTATTAATTATCAAATTTCCAATTATTCTTATAAAATTCTTATCCAATTAGCTCTTATGTATTATTGAAATCAATTTTATGTTTGACATATCTTCGAACCGTCGAATGGCACAGATGACTCAACCAGGCGAACAACGATCGCCGAGGGCTCGAAGGTGAGCGAAAAGGAGGGCAGCTCGCAGCTCCTTCGCGTCGTCTGCCGCGCCAATTCCCAACAAATTGTAATTTCTAGAAACAAATTGAATATAAACGCGCCGTAATTCGAATGCCTGCTGCAGCGGCACCGGCACAATAATGATGACGGCTGCGTAGGAGCCAGCGACCGTGGCTGAAGGGAAGCAAGGCAGCGCCAGGAGACGTAGCCATGCGCGAAACAGCAATCTTTCGAGGCAATCTCTTTAATAAATGAAGCATACGTTCCCGCTTTTGAATTACGTCTACGTAATGGCCTCCCACTCCTACCCCATCTCTCTTGCTCCGCTCTTGCTCTTTCTCGTTCTTGTGTCACGCGTCGGCGCCGAGCCCGGCACAAAGAGCGATGTAGATTCCGCCGCGGCCGTCGCGATCGGCAAAGCCGATTTGGCTGGGATCTTTTAAGAACAACGATGCGAGGCGAATACGGCTACCTCCCGTATAATAAACAATCAATAATGTATCATAAATTGTGATAGGTACTTCAGCGACATGCTGCTAAACAAGTTGTGAATTTCAATTCGTGCATACAAAGGGCTGTAATGTATAGGAAAAAATCAATATCAAAATTATAAAATTCTAAAAACGTAATCTGATTAACGAGCGCAAAATCGAACATATCGACGTCTCTGTTCAGTTTGATCTCGGTAACGTTGGATCTTCGCGTTACAATCAGTCGGCGGTTAATAACAAATTCATCTCTGACGAGCATATAAAGCCCATGTCTGTTAACCAGAATGTTCGCACCTCCATTCCGGCAGATCGTGCCGGCGATAAAAGTGCAACGAGCCCCGTCCTCGCGAGCGTATGCAATCACCTACGAATATTATAGCCGGCAGCGCCGGCGAAATAACAGCGCAAGTAAGTAGTGACTGCCTCCATTGTTTCCCTTCAAATCAAAAGCAGTCAAATTCACCATTGTGATCGCGCCACGCGCTATACTTACACGATAGCAGGGACGATGGAGAAATGCGATTTAACGACGCCGAGCTATGTGTAGATATACAAGGTGTATATGCTATGTTCAGTACTTTTCTATCTTATCCAGCTAATCCATCATATATAGCTTATCTAATTAGCACTCAATGATTTCTTTAGAAATGTATGGGAGAATGTTAAACGTTAAATATTACTTTTTTCAAAGTAGCGGATACTTCATGTGTTAACAAAATTTGTTATTTACTATTACCGTGATAAATATTGTGTCTGTCAATATGTTATTGCTCGGGAAATGTAATTTATACAATATTGTGTACAAACGGCGCACCCTGTGTACGTATCTACATAAATATATACACGTATATATTATACGAAGAACACAAGTCGGTGTTGCGTGTGTACAGTCGATGCGTCTGCGGATATACTCACAGCGTAATCGCTGAATCGGTATTCCGTCGACTGACAGACCTAGGCAAACAATGGACGTTTGATTGTTCAAGATTTAGTGCTGGTTTACTACCGTCGAATCTGAATTCGCGATATCGCGTCGCTCAGTGGCGTGGGTGTGTCAGCATCTGCATTCACAAGCTTCGCGAAACGTTCCCGATTTTCCGCCAAGTACAATTCCAAACAAGACTTGATTTCATCAAATCTCGCAGTTGATTACTCCCAATGATGATCTCAATAATAACTTGAAAAGATATCGTAATCGCAACACCAGAGAAATCAATGTGACTCTATTATGGAAAAAAATATATTCATTAAAGATACTATACATCAGTGGTATCACGTTGTATTAATGCGTGCAATCCAAATGTATTCGCGTTACGAATAAATAAAGTGAAAGCTTGTTTTATTTGTGCATTGTCAAATAATTACAGGAAGAAGGATGATATCCGTAGACTTCTATTCGCACTTTGCGAGATAAAACATTACGCTCACACCGCGAAAGACGATACGGCATTTACATTATTTTACATTAAATGCCAGGCGAAAACGAAACTCGAAACGTTACCGCTGCCGGTATTGTCTTCGAGCATGCAGTCACGTCAAAGTGGTATTTTCAATAGTCCGTACGCTGGAATTCGCCCGATGGCCGGAAGAATTTGTATTTCCCTGTGAATCGCGGTTGGTCATCGGAAACGGGTCAGCTGAGATACGGGTACGAACGTCTTAGGAATCTGTTGGTATTCGCGACGGATAACGCCTGATTACGTGGCAAAACCCTTATCGAGTTTACATTCCTCTTTGTAGCAATCGTGAAAGTTTCAAATCTAAATACCATAACGATTAGCCATTATTACAGTGAAACGCTACACAACTATTGTTTGTATTACAAATTGTACGAATAAAACGATAAAATTATATTACATCAAACCATCACAAAATCTATATTATTTTGTAAGATACAAGGTAGATTAGGGCATTTCTGATACTTCCGTATTTTGGTACGCGAAGAATCTGAATTTCTCTCTCAAAAGAGGGTCTGTCGTATCGTAAACCTGGAAGTGGGCATGTCGAGCGTCTTAGGAATTCCGTAGCCGAGAAAACAGAATTCGATTGAGAACAAGACAAGCGCGACCATTCCCCTTCGAGAAACCTCAATAGAATGTGGAGCATCTGCAGTTTCATAAATACTAAAAGCCTCCTAATGTCACCTTCATCAAATCGAAAAAGAGATTTGGTGATATCTCGAAAGCTAGTTGATCCAAGAAAGATGATTCTTTGAAATTTATAGGAAAGAAAATAGATAACATATTTTTATGTCAACTGTAGCAATTTATCGTTATTATATTCATTAACTTTTATAAAATTTCCTTCGCACATTGACTCGCACTCGAGGTTTAATAATCATGTAATTATTAATAATATATTTATTCAACGTAAGACTAACTTTGATACATTTTTATGTACTCCCGAAGAGATAGAGCTGGGATAAACTCGCAGAAACGTCAGATACATTTAGCGTTGCTATATTTCGCTTTTGTCGAAGCACGATCGCGTTGATTACAAATAAACCGAACAGACAACCGCTTTACACGCGCCAGTAAAATCCACACGCGCGTCTGTCTACGTTTAAGCAGGCTGCGACGAGGGTGGATGGAGAAGCTGGTTTCGTTAAAACAACCCCTTATGTATCACCCCCGCGCTTTGGCCTCCAGCTTCCACGGCGACGTCAGCCCTTTCTCCCGCCGTAACCGCGTCTCTGGCAATTCACTGATCCGCATTTAGGACAGGAGGCGATATTTAGGCCGAAGGGTGAGAGGCCTCGAAGTTAATTAGATCGACTTCGTCAAGGCGCATCCACTTAACTTCAACGCGTCAGAGACACGTCGCATCGTGACTACTTCCACTGACTTGCATATACGGCAAAAGAGAAGTCCTAACATATTCCGTCAACTCGCTGATACATCTCAGTAGTCAAAATAACCGTGCGGATCGCGCACGTATTTTTTAAAATGTCAATTTATTAAAGATATCATCGATTTTTATTTTACTGTAAAATTTTTATTTTCCATCAAGTTTTAGACCGTACAAATATCAAAATTTGGTTACTAGCTTAAATTTTTATTATACAAAATTTCTATTTCAGACAAAAATTAAGTAGAGTATTATAAGCTTCATTCTTAATCTGTAATACTTCTTTTAGAATATGTCAATTTTGAAAAAGTTCTCCATGGTAAAATCTATGTACTAAATTAAATTCTGTATGATATATATACCTATTTCTGACAAAATGTTCGTCAAATATATACTTATCCGTCTATTTCCACACTTGTTAACTCACATATCGCACTTTTATGAAATGACACGCCGAGAGTAATTAATGCAATTGCTGAAAATAATGGAACATCGATGAAAATATACAGTAACGACCTGCGATCTAAATCGAGAAACGGTTCCGACGGAAAATAACGTGGCTGAATTAAATTCGTCGGGGTATACAAAAAAAGAGCGACGGGCACTCTCGGCGAAGTGATAGCGCGAGAGTTCCATAAGTATACCTCGCCTACGTCTCTCCTACGTTCGATAGCATACGTATGCGCTCGTCTAGCATACGCTCGCAAACGACGCGGCGCGCCTGCCGACGGTATTACGTATTAAAAGTTGCAGCCGACGTGAATTTTTCACAAAGGAAAAAGTATTCAGCGCCGCTCTCTCGTATCTTCTATATTAAAATCTAATATGCGAGCAGGTAGAACGTAATATCTATTACAGAGTAATATCACCCTCGAAAACCTTCCTCTTCGAGTACTTTGTTACATTCGCCGGGTAACATTCGGGGGATGGGCGGAGGGTTGACACTGTATTAAAAAGAAACGCGACAAACATGCGCGCACGCCTCAGTTTCGAAAGACCGACTTTAAATTCAATCGACTGACGGTGTCGACAACTTCGATAATTTGATTATTTTCATCAATAGTTTTTTTTTTAAGAAAATTTGAGCGTATATAATTAAATAATTACTCTAAAAAATTTTTCGGCACCTGGATGGAGTGTGAGAAATCAAATACTTACAGAAAGTATAAAGTTACGTTCAAGAATTTTTCACCAAACATAAACAAGAATAGAAATAGCAAAAAACGAACTGACGCGGGAATGAAGCGTGTCATAAAATAGAAAGAGGAAGTACAGAGAGCAGAACCCCGTGGCGAACGATAAAAATTTATATCGAGGGCATTCGCCTCGGTCGGATAGTGAATTTAAACGGGCGTGTAATTGGCAGTATCGTAAAAAAAAAGAGAAAAAGAGAAAGAGAGAGTACTAAGATGGCAAGGAAGGACGAGAGGAGAGGAGACGAAACAGGGAACGGAAAGAGAAACGAAGTGGGAAAGATGGAGGAAATTCGAGGGTGGCTGGGTTGTCTCCATAATTTTTTATCCTAAAACCACTCCGTCTCTTCGAAGAGCGATATTGTTAATATGCAAAGGAGCTTCGGAAAAATGGGGTGGCGAGAAATAAGGATATAACCGTAAACGGAGGATGAGGAACGATGGTTGGGACGACGAAATTATCGTGCTCTCCTCGCTTCGAAAGATTATCTTGTCGAGCGAATATTACGAGCCTGCTTATGACACTTCGATCGGCAACTTACGCATACGTGATGAAACGTCTGTCTCGTAAACGTAAAATGCGGAGTAATTGGATGTTCGACGAAGAATACCCTATGAAACAAGAGTAATGATTGGACGATCCTTCAATGTCATTATTACTTAATTGATAAACTATATGTTATAAAAGATCTTGACGACATTTAACATCGCTTTACATTAAAGTATATGTTGCAGCCGAAAATACACGAAATTAAACATATGCGATAAAATCAAAGATATAAATAAGAAAAAATCTATTTTTCTGTTGATGATAAAATATCAATTTAACAATATCCAGGATACATCAATTCATGTGATATGTTTCTTTAATGAAATAATTATAGTTACTTCTATATAGTAACTCGATAAAAATAATTCTGCTAAGATAATTTCCTGAAACTAAATTAAATATTCGTACAAAACATATCAATGTTAACTGCCTTATCGTTCTCATTACGATGTATCAAGAAAACTATAGTATTACGGTCTTATCGAGGTAACCGCGTGACGAATCTCGAAAATGGCGTCGGCTCGTTTAATCAGCGGCGGGCGAAACAATGTTCGTCGCGGCGGAGGGCACGGGTAGTAGTTCAACGAATTGTTTTGATAAGTCGCGGAGACAATACGTCGTTAAGGCGCCGGGTTTCTCCGTTACGGGAGCGAGAACGACGAGGTGAACGACGTGGAAGGCAGGGCAGGGCAGGAAGGAAGGAAGGAAGGAAGGAAGGAAGGAATCCGCGGCGATCTCTGCAAGAAGAAGGGACTCGAGGAAGAGGACGACGAGGAGGACTCTCGAAGTTTAGATTAAACTCGCCGCGGATAAATATTCGTAATGGAGCGCCAGGGTGCCATAAATTAGCATGCTGCCCTCTTCTGTCCTTTCCCGATTCGACAATCTGTACAACGCGTCCCGTTACCGTCCGCCGTAAACTTCGTCTTTTCTCATCAGTGTGCTGTACGTCGATATAAGAAAAGTTTCGACGTAAATTCGTTGAAGAAGCGCGGAAAAAAACACTATCATGCTCAAATCACTTAAGATCAGTCCCTACGACGTTCGTTAGCAATAAACTCAAAATACAAAATACTAATGTAGATTCGTTAGTTCAAATGGGAACGACTTTACGCAGGATCAGTCGCGCGGTGGAGGAGGATTAAGTAGTTCCTCGACTTAATTACTAGGGCGTTAATAGGAATTCAGGATTCCGAGTCGCGGCTCGTATGGGAGGCCCTGCGGACGCGACAGGCGAAAGGAAGGCGGACAGGAAGGAAGGGAATAAACCGCTATTAATCCACATTGGAATTGAGTATTATTAGGGGACGTATCCAGGATTTGCGACGGGTCTCTGGTTAAAATCTCTTTTGGCCGTATCTCAGGAGTACCTGGCAATCGTTACTTTTCGTACCGAGAGACCGACAACTCACCCCTCCTTGTCCTCTTCCCTCCCCCTCCCCATCGTATCTCTCTATCTCGAAGATTATACCGGACGAGGATTTACTTTGTTTTATTGGCTAGACCATCCCCGATTTCGCTCGAAAGGGACTTAATTGGTGTTGCGGGATCGCTTTGATACCATGAGCCTTTCCAGACGATGCTATCCGTCGAAGCGCTGTTCCAGATTTTCAATCTGGGACGGTACGCATCGAGCACGCGTGTAAGCAGGTTTTTTGAGTTTCGGAACTCGATGTGAAACAACAGATTTTCTGTGTTACAATTCGGCATTTCGTACATGGTTATATGTATATCATTATGCATAACATGTACATCATTATTATTTTGTATATTATAGATTATATTTTGTTTTGTTTCTGCAAATTTAACAGACGTAAGCAAGAATTGGTGGAAAATACGACGGAAAGATAGGGACGGGAGAGAAGTCACAGAAGAAACGACAAAAGATCGATAAGGCAAGAACGGAAGGTGGGATGGAAACGCGTCGATGTTTTAAATCCCAAAGGTGTCTCCTTCGATCTCAATACGTCTTACTATGTCTACAGCGTAATAGAGAAAAAAAAGGCGGCTCGATACTCGCGGGGCTGCCTCCGGGACTGAAGTGGATTAATTGGTTGAACACTCACGGGGGTTGAAGCGGGACCGCCTCCTCTCTCCCCCATTCAATTACTTGTGATCTTTGCCGCCAACCCTTCGGTACTCTGAGACCTCCGGATATATCCCGCCGCCGTGAAAATTGGTCCTCCCGCCTCCGCCTCCGTCGAGAGAAAGGTGCGCCGTCCTTCCTAGCTACCCCCTTCGAATAAGAAAGCCTCACTGGGGGATCTTTCGGCGCGTACACTACGTGCGCGCCATATCGATGTTGGGAAATGACTTAAAGAATTGCCGGCTGTAATTACGCATTTCGTTACGTTGCCGTTTGCGCTTGCAATTTAAGAAGTATATCTCATATTCACTATTACTATTTCTATGTATTATTGAAAAAATAAGGAGATAAAAAGAATATTATGTCAGACAATAAAACTAAATTATTGATTAAAAAGCCATTCAAATTATTAATAATACTGTATAGGAAAATAATGTCACACGTGGATACGATGTGAGAAAGCAGTTCATTTTTAGGCACTTTAATATTTCGTCAAAATGTGAGAAGAAACTACGAATATTTGTATAAGAACTGAGGAATTTTCATAAAACAATGAGAAGCAAGGTGCAATCCATTAATGTTGGCGATAGCGGATAACGATATCTACATAAAAATGTGCGCGACTGCAAGCGCCATTTCGCCGAGACGTCCTCCTCCGGGTTTTACTATCGATTTCTCGAGTAGGTACCTCTCGTACCCGTATACCATCGTCTCTGCGCTCCCGCATGAGTGTTCGAGGTGGTCCGCCGCCCGGTATCATATCTTACCGCGCGCTCGTGCTCGCGCTCGCGCCCGCGCTCCGCGTTCTTTTAAATAGGAACTTGCAAAATATTCATGGATGATATTCAAGCCCCATTCAAATACTCGCCCTTATACACACGCGTGTATCTGCACGCGCGAGCTCGCACGCGCGCATGCACACACCACCACCCACAGGCGTCTACCTCCACCCTTGCTCAACGGTACCGTGTAACAACCGTATGTGTGTGCGTTTATACATGTATATACGTTTGCGTGTATTTAGGTTGGTCTTTACATACACGCATAGGAAGATACCGTCATATACAAACGTGTATATATATACGTACACATACACACACCCACACACTACCGCGCTAACGCGGTATCCGCGGGTTTCGCGCTCTGCCCCGTCATAAAAGAGCCCCCGCCGCGTGTACGCCGCTGTATCTTTAGAAATATTGGTTAGATTTACATATTTTACCGTAAAGAGACGTGCACAAGGGGGAGGGGGAGGCGAGGTAAGGGAAGATCGGTGCCTGCGGAAGGGACGCTGGCGTCGATGGCGGCGGCGGCGGTGGTATAACGGAGGGGAGGTTGGGGGTGTGTAACGGGGGACGGGGATGGAAATCCAGCGGAGTTGCCTGAATGCGGGCGGCTTCAGAGACGCTAAATATTAATACCTACTAGTGTTCCTTTTATGCTCCGTCTACCTCATCCCCGACTCCTATCGCTCCTCTTTCTCCTCCTCCATCGTCCTGCACTCTCATACCGTTTGCGGTATGACTTAGCATGCGTACATCGAGTTCTGTCTATCTTTCTCCGCTCTTCCCGGTCTCTTTCTTGGATACCTCTGCCACTTCCCCTCCGACCCCCTCCGTCTCTCCTCGTCTCTTTCGATGATAACTCGCGTCTTCGCTCAACCGATGTCCGCTCGAGGGCATTCATTGGACGGTCCGGCCTGGAATGAATTCGCCGTGCACGCTTGTTTTTTGAACGTGCCCGTCGCAGCAAGCTTTCAACGAAGCTCGGAGATTAATCTAATGAGCGTGCATGGAATCGTGGAGCAATACCCAGGAGGACCGTATCCGTCACAGTCACGTTACAATGCGGAAAGCGATGCTGAGGCTACCGAGTTTCGCGCGCTTTCCGCTAAAGGATACTTCAAAAGTATGTTAAATGCAAACGCAACGTTTCCGCAAAACCTGTTCGGGTACATCGGGTACTGAAAAATAGTATACGCAAAAAATAGCAGTAATAGCGGTGTTTTACAAATTGGCTATCGCAGAGCAAAACAACTCGCGCGCGCATTGTTATTCCTCTTCATATTCACTTCTTTTAATCTCAAAAGAATCAAACGTAAAACATTTACAGCATAAATTATTTGTATAGAATAAATTTATAGATTAATTAACTATAAAAACTCTTGATATTAAAATTAATATCAAGAGCATTTAAAACTTGTATTAAATTATTTGTAATTTATAATTTGCGATTTACAATTTGTATTAAATTATTTATTAATTAAATGTTACATAACGTTAATACACGCACAACTAACCGCGTTTGACTCTCAAAGCCCACTTTTCCTTGTTACTCGTTAATTTATAGAACAGCTGACGCATTCCGAAAGAAAAACATTAGTTTACGTTTATAGAATTACTGATATATGTCCAAAAGGAAGAAAAGTTAATTCGCGTTTATACTTGTAAAATATTTTACTTCCAAATTAACTGGATTTTCAAAGAATGAAAATGCACTGAAAATTTAACATTGCATTTTTGCATTAAACGATCGCAAGTGCATAAAATACTGCGATACCGTGCGATACGTGCATGCATTGTGAAAAATCTACTGTGAGAATTCATCGCGTAACCATCGAGAAGGTGATAACGAGTAAAAGGCAATCGGCGGCTGGTTCATCTCTTTTTCCATCCGATAGGGGAAAACGAGCTTAAAAGGCGGTTGCAACAAGTCACCCCGCGTTTACAAAGGGGTCGTACGAGCCGCGTCGAACCGCGGCGCCCTACGCGCGATTCAATTAATAAAATTCATTCGAATGCGTCCATTAATTTTTTCCTTTTTCAGAGCGACGGTGGCGGCAAAGGGTTTCGAGTCTCGGCGGCAGTCGTTTAAAGGACCTGTCGGGGATGGTAGGGGTTCGAACGGCGGGTGAACGGGTGCAAATAAGATGGGCCCTCGCAGAGACCTTGAGTATAAATAAAAACGAACGAACGAATAAATATCCAACAAAGAGCGACAGGTCGAGTGCTTGTGGTATTCGCCCTATTGCCAACACCCCCTACCATTCCATCTTTTGCGCTTGAAATGCTCGACGACAGTGGTTCAGAAATCAAAGAAAAAAAGCGTCGCGCTATAACGAATATTTTAATTAATATTATTGCCTTTCCAATAATTGCACATTGACGACAATGTCGTTTATAGAATTTTGAAAATTTTAAGATTCTATGCGATCTAGTCAGAGAAGTAAGGAATTATAGTCACCCTATTGGTAATCATGCGCGTAAAGCTGCAGCAAAGAGTGGCGGCAAGATTGCGGCAAATAACAACCGATCGCAATTTCTCACAGCCCACGTGCACCAGAAATATCTACATCGCGCATTGAATTTACGCTAGGAAGTATACGAACATCCAATATGCATACGGGCAATTTTGAGAGCGCGGTTCTTCCCGGCAATTTACGGCAAGATGGCGTATACATGACAAACGATCGAATTCCCTATGCAAAGAAATCCACGCTACCGCGAAGGTTCTTCTCGCTCGTCTCTCCCCCTCTCATTCTCCCTCCGCCCTTATTTTGTTCATTCCACCGGCGCGCGTTCGCTTCGAATACACTTATAACGCGGCGCGAGCTTGCTTGCCCCCCCCTCTCTCTCTCTCTCTCTCTCTTTCTCGTTCGCGTCATCTCGCATCCCCTGCGATATTATGAGCGCGCATGTAATGGAAACCGACGGATGATACATGGAGACGTCAAACGTGACGGCTCGCGGTGCCGTTTGGAAACGTAGTCCCTTCCAATTCGCGAGCAGCCGATGCCACGGGAGGAAAGCGGCGTTTCCTCTCTTCTTCTGGTAAAAATATTAAAACGGCAATCTATTAAACGCGTCGACGTTGAGAGATCTCCCGAAAGACATCGCTGATGCTCGTTTCTCTTCCTGTAATAAATTGAGATTAATGGATTGTAACGAAACTAATCATTAATGCGTGATTATGAATAACGCAGCCCAAATCCAAATTTGTGCATAACTGTGTAATATTATCGAGAGTAACAAGTACAATCTAGGAATCAGTTGTCCGCATGAAACAGATAAATTCCATCACATTTATCGCTGATTGATCACAAAAAAAGCACATCGCTACTGCACGCAGATACATCGCACAGTCACTTTACTCGGAAATCCGATACGACAATTTGTTGCTCGTCTAAAGGCCTCCCTCTCTTTTCCCCCAAGGCACTTCTTCCGCTATCCGATTTTGATCGGCGGGAAATCGCATTGAATGCGATAACTTCGGCCGTAAGGTTTGTGGGGAAAACGAAGACTGGGAAATACGTGATAGAGAGAGGGAGAGGAAGAGCGGCGGCGGGGGTGAGTTGGCTCGGTCGTCTCCTTTCAAGTAGGTTGAACTGATTTTCCACTCGTGGGATATTCAATAAGGCAACACTGAAAGGAAAAACCTCTGAAGGAGGCTTCAAGACGAGGCTAGGGCAAGGGGTGGTAACGGCTGGCTGGTGGATGTACACGAAAAGAGCGTGCGTATATCCACGGTGAAGCCGAGTCAGAAATCGGCGGGGAGCGGTAGGAGCAGTGTATCTAACCACCTCTATCCCTCCGTTCTCTACCGACTACCACCACCAAACCGCGCGTGTGTATTTCGATAGCTCAAAGCTTTCGGAGGGAGGGTCCCGCCATCACTCGAATGCCGCAACACCGCGATAGTCTTGTCCAACCCAATCCTGATTCCGGTCGAACCAATCCGATCGCGAACGGAGATCTCATCTCGTCCGAGCAGACGGAGTCACGTGCCAATACCTGTTAAAGCAACATCATCAAGATGGAAAATATAGAGCTTGATAGTATTGTTTCCGGTCTGGTCGATCCCGATTTCAAACATTGAACGTAGAATCGTCAATAGTTATTCATCAAATTACGCGGGGCGTCGCGATGCCTCAAGAGGATCGATCCTCTCTCCGCGGATGTTTATGCACGCGTGCTCCCAAAAAGAAAATCACGATCGTCACTCCTCGAATCGAATCGGGGGAAGGTAGGGGGAGGGATCGGGAGGTTTAATTGAGTGCCAGACGATATCAGGGTAGGTAGCGATTCGTCACTAACAAGGGTTACCTACGGATTACTGCTCGTCCGCCTGTAAACGCCCATCACTTCGACGTGCCCGTTCTCTTTTTTTCCCTCATCCACGTGATATGGAAATGGCTTACGTGCCCCATGCTCCCTGCCCTGCAAACACTGTCAGGTAAGCTGGTACCTTTTATTGCCACGAATCCTTCCATCACGAATGTTATGGCGCGACACCGTCAGATTGGATTATCGGTTTTGTATTATTCGATTGTCAACGAATGTAACGCCGGCTTCGTATCACTATGCAAATCTCAGGAGAGGTAGAGGTGAGCGTTTGCATAATGCTGTCGCCTCTCCCAATTTGACTTTAAATGTAATCGATTGTGCTCATGTGCTCTCTTTTCTCAACTCTCTTTTTCTAGCCAGCAACGATGCATCGGCGGGACTCACGCGAGGAAATCAAAGCCGATGGTCGGCCACGCTACAAATCCGCTCTTCTCCTTCCCCCGCACTTCAAATGCATCATCAAGCGCTGAAGATGAAAGATGGCTCGCGCATAAAAGCTATTCCCAAATGCCGAGCGAGCAATGGCGGGCATGGCGGCGTCTGTCTTTCTCGCGCGGAGACTGAAAGGCTCCGCCGTCGCCACCGCCGCCGCCGTCGTCGTTAACATATGTAGGTGTACATCATCCACCGCGGTTGGCCAGCCGTATCAGCGCCCGCTGCTAACTCCTTCTCCGTCGCTGCATTCCGAATCGCGATGCGCCCACCCTCGCGCGCGCTCGTTCCCGTCCCGTACGCCCGCGACGGATCCGCACACATAGCCGCGATACCACGCAGTCAATAGATAATACCCGCGCAGTAGTCGAGAGTTCTGTGAATGCCCGGCCCGAAGATCAAACAGCAAACCTAAACCGCTGTTTGTTTTTCATCACGCCCCTGATCTCTTATGCAACCCCCCGTTTTATTCAGAATTTAGGTTAGACTGCCGCGAGTGCACGTGTGTGTGTATGTTTTTGAGCGTATACACTCGCGATGCACACGTGTCCCCGCGCGTGTATCCGTATATATCTCCGTATCCATATCGACTCGTTTCTCTCTTCGCCGCGAATTCGTAACGGCCTCTCGCCTCTTCATCGTCTCGCTTCATCCCCCTCGTTTCCCCCTAACCACCAGCGTACCTTCCTTTCTTCAAGTCTACCATGATCCTATTTTCCTTTCTTCCGACGTCCCACTATTCGGGGATGCATCGGAAGTCACCGGTGCACGTGTACCCGCTGCACGTCATCGTATACCTTCTGGACCAAATCACCCTTGGGGCATTCTTCTGACGAACTTAGTTGCAAGCGTAGAGACACGCACACACAGACGCCGTTCCGCCGACAAATTACTTTTGTCTCGTGAGTCTCAAGATAACTCTGCTTTAGGTTCGAAAGAGGATTTCTTAAGTCTAGATAAAAATTATCTCTAACAAACAGTTGTACTATCTACAACTGTTTATTTATAAAAGACAATTGCTCCGCGAAATTTCTTATTTATCTATATAATATAGTTAGGTAATCATTGGGGTATAGATTTCTAACTTAAGCAATAATATATATTTAATCACCATCACATGTCAGCAGCATTCACACAAATAATAATAATGCGATCAGCTGAAAATCATAACACTAAAACGTTACGAGTCAGTCCGACAGTTTCCTATCAGCATTTTTTTATCCAGAACGAACGGCGTGGTCTCGATTCTCAATGGCGGCTCGCAGAAAGAGTTATGCCCGCGATCTAAGCTCCCGGCGCTCACGGCTTTTCGCGTTATTCCCATACGGACAAAGTATCCGAGAGCATTATCTTCCTGCATAATGCATACACACCGGCGGTGGAAGCAACCCCCCCACTTACCGTGAGCTCGATTCTCCGCGCCCTGCCGAAGGGAGGCTGCCGCTCCTCTTTCTCGCCCTCTCCCTACGGCCCCGCCGCGGCGTCCCACCCTTCGTCTCTTCCCGACCGAGTATTTCGTGTTATTTTATTGTGCTGCGACTCAATAGTGGCTCCCACCGCCTATACCGTTTCCGTGTTACGTATGCTCGCGTTTCTTCCACATGCAAGGAAACACACATCCGCGTACGAAGCTCACGCGGAGATACCCCGGACAATACACACGCCCACACACGCGCACGTCGCCACACGGATGTATCCGCACGTCGTGGGGCGAGAGGTGTGTATGCAGATACACCGAGTACTTAGCATTAAGTATTCAACGCAAGGGGATCACGTATTATCGCCGACTCCCTGCTCGACGCGCGCTTATTTATTGCTACCCGGTACGTATCTCGTGTGGCAAAAAGAGAATGCCCGCCTCCCCCTCCAGCAACAGTCTCCCCGGCTTCCACCTCTTACCCTTCGTTGATCGGTGCTTTACATCCGGAAGATTATCGTCCGCTTTAATAACGTTTCCTTCCGGCGCACGCGGCTCACCTCTTTTGCCGCCTTTATAATGCTGCGATATAAAATATGATACATGACTGATAACATTTGAATAGAAGTATTGAAGTAGAAGAATTTTTCTATATGCTCTCATCCGTTTCTTGTTTCATTTGAAGTCACAGTTTACAGGGTATGTAACAATTTGTTCCTGTAAAAAGCAATTACGCTAATGCATAATACTTATTTAAAATGACGATAAACATTGGAGCACTATGTAAACTCGTTAAAACTGTAAATTCGTATTTTGCGACATTTGGCGCAAAACGTAATTATTTAATTCCCAGATTCGCGTTCGTCTTATGAACATCGCGCGCGATGTTAATTGAAGTAACGCAGTAGCGTAATATTAAGTATAAAATATAAATAAAGATTTCAAAAATGTGTGATTAAATATAATTTTTATGGTTTTTATTAATATATTTTATCAAACTCAGCCTTATACCGAAAATCAATGCGGAGCAAGCAAAGTAGACCGAAAGAAACTCGGCGCGGAAGGAGGAAGCGAACGTTGGAAACAAAAAAGAGAACGGAGAATAGAATGCGTTACAGAGCGGCATTTCCGAAGCTGAGGCTGATGGAAGAAGAGTGAGGGACGGGATGTGGGGAGAGAGATAGAAGGAGAGAGGGCCGGCTTGTTTCGCAAACAGTTAGGAAACGGCTAACGCCGAGGATAAAGTGGTATCGGAACGAGACGATCGTCGAACAGATGCCGGGCCATAAAACAACCGCTTCCTCTTTTCCATCCCCTATCGCCGCTCTATCCACCCCCGTAGAGCAAGCCAACTAGCGTTTCTCCTAATGGGCCAAGACAAACTGCGCCCCCGCCGTTCGGTGTTTAGTGTGTCTGCCTGCAGGGGTTGCCCACAGAATTTCTTCCAATACCCATTACCTCGAGACTTTGGCCTCTCACCCTCTCTTCCTCCCTACCCCCTCCCCTTCCTCTCTCTCTTGTTTTCCTGTCGTTGTATTTTTCCTTTTCGTATCCGGCTCTTGTTTCGCATATGCTGCGGCTACATGGGTCATTAATTGGAAAAAATCGCGGCTCCACGGAGTTCCCATTGCTCGGCGTAATAAACGCCGTCTTGGGGAATGAAGCCACGACTGTGTTTAATGCCTAGAGAGAGCGAGAGCGAACCCTCTTTTAAAATAATTTTTCTCAGGACAGCGAAAATAATTACATCTCCTTCGTCCGTGACGCTACGTTTCGATGGACGTTTTTAATCGTTTTGCATTTGTACTAAAGGAGAATTTTCGTTCGATATTCTTCAATGTAAACTGGGCGCCGTCTTGTGCCGTCAATCAAAATGAAAGCAACGACGGCGACATCCAGGAGCATCGAGCTCGATCGATTCGCACCCATGACCCCGGTGACGGACGCTAAGTGAAGTTTGGACTTGTTAACGAAGTTACAGATTCTCGTAATCAAGGAGAGGAGGGGGGGAGTACCTGCAGCGTGTGTAGATATTCAATATGCCGTGGCTGTTAGCATCTACAATGTTATTCATATATTCAGAGACCTGCGCGCACACACATACACGTACCAAAAACGCGTGTACTCCTTCGACGTGTATATATTAATATGGGAGTAGACGAATTCGCGGACGGCAAAAAGAGCATGTGGAGGGAAAGAGTCGGATGAGTAGAGCGCGTAAGAGTATCTAGGAAGAGGGACGACGGGAGGGAAGGAGGGGAGGAAAGAGAGAACACACGTCGTGCCTCGAATGGAGCTTTGCACACCGTTTCGTACCACACCGACTTGATTCTGAGCGACGAATTCGTTAAGCATCCGTTTTATACGTACGGTACGAATACGCTCGTACGAAAGAGGAGAATTTTGCCGGTCACGAGAATTTCGCCAAAGCGACCGGAGTTGCCGCTGATGCGAAATGCAAACTGGCCGCGTAATGTAATTGCTATAGGCGTTTCGCGCGCGGCCGGCGCGGCGTTTCGCGACTAGTCATTTAGCGGTGAGTAATGTGCAGCCGGCGACCGCGGGTATACACGCCGTTGGGGCATTTTTATTCGCGACTGCTTATCGGCATTTCGCTCGCGAGTCCGTTCGCAATTGACAAAGTTTCCCGACTCGCATTCAACTGCTTTGTTCATAAACTGTACTATGATAAAAATTAGTAATGATAACAATTAGTAATGAAGCATGACAGGCCTATGTTAGTATTGCAATTACGAAAAATGTATACGTCTTGAAAACGTAATACCATCGCAGAAAAAATATCGAGCTCGTAATCTCTTCTAAGATAGCAAGTTTCTTCTCAGAAACGATAATGTTGACGATCGCTGCCGTTCACGATTGCGCGCGAGAAGGAATAAGACGAGGAAAGTAGGATGCGTAAGAGGCAGGCAGAAGAGACACGCAGCAATAATGATAGAGAGCCGACCGTTATTTCTCATTAAAAACAAGGGCTTCATCGCTCGCCATTATTGCAGAAGTGGCAGCGCGGCGTGCTCTCGTGCTTTCCCTGACAGGACCAGGCCTACAACCGAGCCCACCCACCCACCCCCGTCTACTAAGCGCGCCACGAGTACGGCGGTGAATGAGTGTCATTGAGAGGTGTCACTTCGTAGCATATTCGTTTGTATTTCCCGCGCTCTCGTCATTATCTGCCATGCGGTGCATTGTAACGGCGCGTCGGCTGCACTCGAGCACTCCAACCCTGCAAAATACAAATAATCAGGAGGATCCGTCTATCCCCCGGCCCTGTCTAGTGGATCCGCGCGCTCCAACGCTCTCTCTCTCTCTCTTTTCAACCAAGCTCCGACTGCGCTTCTCTTCCCTTCTCTTATTCCTCGTCGTACAACGAGGCAACCAGCCTCTGTCGAGCTACTGTTCTTTATTCATCACCATGGCGATTCGCATCGGTGATTCGTTTGTCATTTCCCGTCGCGATTGACTGTAGTGCTATTGCCTATAAGAGAAAATCATGCTCACGTCTCGTTATGCGAATCGCAAATACGCGCGGTTCGCAGATTTAAATATCATAAAAAAATAATATTTAACAAATTCTAACGCACTAATCAGATTTTTTTCTATCTTCTATGAAGAAAATTTAAATAGAATTAAAAATATATTGTTACATGTTCGATATCACGCATAATTCAGAATAACTTCCAGCTTTTCAATTGAAATAGCGCGCACACAGTTCATGTTTAAAATATTCAGTACTCAAACTAAACGAGAAACACGCACAGAACTTTCGCACGATAAGAAAGATCCGCTCTGTTTGATATCTTGTTTGTGCATTGACCGTACGCGGATTGCATCTACTAAAGCTCGCGGTCATCACGTTGCATCATTTCGTCGGAAATACAGCTCAGAGCTATTGTTGTTGGCGTTTACGTTAATTGGTAATTTGACGAAACCTCTGGTACACATTTCGATGTTGTAAACTGAAGGCATACCTACGTACGCTGTGGAGACGTTATTCAGCCAGAGGCGAATAATGCGATTTTCCGATAAATTATCTTGATCTTCGAATATTCTTACGACGGCATATGTTATGTATATCGGAATTATTAAACCATTACAGAGCGTGATATTTCAAATAAAAGTTTCTCTTAGAAAATATTTAGGATATACTTTTAGGCATGTGTATCACGAAAGAATGCGAAAGTATACGAGTGAAGCTCGACTTGCAGATATAGGTTGCGCATTTTCGATCACAATGATGCTGCGTGACCGAGATACAAGTAATCGTTTCAATGACAGAAGCTTCGAGATGAATTTTCGGTGGACAGCCTTTGGCAGATCGCGTAGCTCATAAACGGCACCGTAGCCTAAAGCCATATCGACTATTAAGCAGCGTATAGCACGGATATAGCTCGGTGTACGCGGTGTATACGCCCGTAATTACCTTTACCCTTAATTATCTATCCAATTAGCCCGAAGCTATTATGATTAAACCTATACTGTAAGTTTATAATAACAATTAGTTACTATCGACCGCCGCTGCGACGCGGTAATTCTCACTTTCCGAGCTGAATCACGGCGCGCCTTATTGAGGTTTAGAGTTTCGAAATTGCACTTCGTCACCCCCGCTTTGGATGGCGAAAACAACCACCGGCGTAAAATTACAAATTTATCTCGTGTGCTCTAGGGGCGCGGGGGAAAAACGTTATGCTGAACGCGTCTCTAATCGTCATTCTCGAGGAGAGAAGAAAAAGATTTACGGAAAAGGAACCAAGACAGAAATATTGCCTTCGTTAATTTATCGTTTCGCGCTCCTTCTACTGCGCGGCTATTATACTTTCGGATAATTAACTCGATTTTTCTTCCAGCAAGGATGAGATAATTGCGCCGATGAGGTACAAATGTCTCAGCTCGTTAAACTTGTTATTCTTCTCGGCAAAGCTCTGGAAGGCCAATTATCTTTTGCTATCTATGTTTGGCTCACAATCAATAGTATTCTCAGTACGAAGAATCGCGAAAGAGAGAGAGAAAGAAAGAGAGACAGAGTTTTTTTGACTCAAATAGAAATTATACATTGTAATCATATAAATCTATTAATATAAGAAAATATTAAATACGTGAAAAGAAATTAGTAAAAGAAAAATCTCGTTTATTGTACTAATTAAATTTGCAGAATAATAGTATATTTCTGTGATTACTTTAAGCTACGATATCTAACGAAGCGGATACAAAGAGTGTCGATCCCAATGCCGCCAACCGATAATGATTTCCGCAGGAACGAATTATTAGTTCATTAGATGGAAATAGCCCGTGATGGAAAGTAATGAGCCTAAGCCAGTATTTTTGCATAATGGTCGCCATAAAGCCAGCGAAGCATTCAGACGTCGTACTTCGTAAAGTTGTAAAAAATCGGTAACTCTCTCAATGCTAATCAACTGGAATTAGCACTTCCTTTTTTACACTTCGCTTGTTGCCTCAATAACGTGCGATTCTTTCTCCCCAAGTCGCTTCCAATTATAGTTGTAAGTACGCGAAAGAGTTTGTAATTACAATATTAATACGTGTATTGTAATGAAAAATAAAAGCAACAGTCTTAATCCTATTTATCTCTCTGTAATTATCACAGACTTTGCATTTAATCGCCAAGAAAATGTCCTTGTATATTTCATATGTGTCGTGTACGATTTAAATACCGTTTAATGTGTAAAGCTTTTTATAGTTATTAGTGTCAAGATGGCAGTTTTTACATTGCAAATTACAGTGTCTCAAAATAAAAGTGAGACAGAAACGCGATGCAGAAATTCAATCTTATTTCTTTGAGATCGAAATCGAATCTTTCTCGAGAAATGACGAAACAATATGAAAGGCGATCACCCGGCCGTTATTAAATGAGAAGAGCATCACAGATATAGAAATAGGAAGAGACTGAAATAGGAATATTACATCAAGGTTCGACGGCCTCGTTCAGTCATACAGAAAGACGAGTGACGATTGTATATGCATGCACACCTTTTCCTCGGCTCCCTTCTCTCTTTCTCTTCCTTTCCTCGCGTTCATCTCTCTCTCTTTCTCTCTCTTTCCTTAAAGTCTCTTTCTTTCTCTCCTACTCTTTCGGTTGCGTATTCAAATGCGTGCACGTTTGGCGCGGTTGGATTTCAAGGTCTCGCCGCGGTCCATCCTGAATACGCCCACAAATTTATCATTGAGTATTATTCATTGAAGCGTCAATGGTACCATTTGAATATGAAAAGAAGGAGCCTAGTGAATGGTTCCGCCGAGGCGCGTCACCCGGTAGGAGTATAGGTGTACACTTATACACGGGGTGTCTCTTAAAAACGTGCTAGTTTAATTATCTTGTTTCCACTCGTGCTCAAGGCACAAATGATGCGAAATTATTAATTGCGCAATTAATATTTAAATTTTTGTTGCAGCAAAACAGTACTATGTAAATGTGAGATCTCACTCCAATATGTAAAAAATTATAAATATATTTTCACGCGAACATATCAAACTTTCTAACATAATATTTAAGTATCAAAAGTATCTGTTTTCCTTCAGATATATAATTGTTATAGCATAAAAGTACCACAATAAAGATCGTAATATGCAGTTAAGAACGTGTCGTTTTCTGAGGCACCCTTTATATTATGTATATAAGGCAGTAGAGGAACTAGATGGCAGGCTTCGATTATTTAATCGATTCAGAATATTCAGGGGCCCCCGGGAATTCCTTTTTGTTTAACTTCCTGCAGATATTCGCCGGTGGGACTATCGTCTTCGTATCGTACGGCGTTCCATACGTACGCACACTACTTGCCCTTGTCTCTGACGAAGGGGAAGTAGAACCAACGAACAACGCGTTGTTGTCACGGGACAACGACGAAGGAAACGACGTGTCACCCGAATAAATAGTTATTCGACTACGACGACGAGCGTGTTGGGCCGATCAAAGGCGGAGTCGGTTTCTTCGACTGTACACGGAGTCGATCGACTTTACAACTCACGATTACTTCAAAAGTACAACGAATGCGATTTTAATCCGATTTGTCAGCTGTTACATCACTTACATCACTTATATCAGTTCATTACAATTATCCTAGGAAAAAATATCTGACCTCTTTTCTTCCTCAATCTCTCACTGTTAAAATTCAAAAATAGTATCTACGTATTAAGAGAATTATAATTACTATCGTCACGTAGACGGACAACTGCGAATTATAACTTTCTCCATCTAAATCACACGTCACGTAAGCAATAATTCGAAGTCGCTTATTCTAGCGCTCGCCGATAAGTATCAAACGCACAACGGCCACGCTCTTGGCGCGAACTCGTTTACGTTAATCGCCTCGGCGGCGCTCCCGCTCAACGGCGTGTCGAATGTTAAAAAGAGTATTAATATAAAACGACGATCGCCGCCATTATGGGAGCGAGATCGCGTCTTAACGTCAGGACGGCGCGCAACGAACGCCGATGCTCGAAGACGACGCGAGTGATTTCAAGAGCGGAGGGATTCGAGATAGGATTGTCTGCACCATCGGCTAGGAATCCCATCAAGTATCGTCGTTACCCCCATGGCGGAGCGCACGGGCGGCAGGAGGCTCGAGCTAGTTAGAGTTTATAATAAGGATCGGCCGTCCTGTATAACACGCTGCCGGGCCTATCATCTATTTATCGAGTGAAAATGTCTTCGGCTCAAATCCCCGTGAAATACGGCCTGGTCCCCCCTTCCCTTCCTCCCGCCACCCGGCGGTGCTCGCCAGCCTTCGATCGAGTATTGTTTGTCGTCTATGTGATGCTCCGCGAACTGTGAAAATCGAACGGGACTCTGAAAAGAGGGTGGGAAGAGCTTTCCTTCAAAACTCATTCGTTTATAGATTACGGAAGCCAAAAATAATGTATATAGAACAATGCAAATCTTTATCCCCAAAGAGGATTTCATTTCTTGCGAGGATAAAATCTCTCTCTTTTACGATCTTATTATAAAATCTATTATTCTAAGATCTTTTATTCATTCACCACCTCCAGATTTCACAAAATAAAAGGTATATAATATTCACGAGGAAATGTCATATTTCCGTAAGTAACGTTAATCAAGAAGTAAAAATTAGCGTATAAAATTGTTTCAGCATTCTTCAGCGCGAGCTTCTGCTTGTTCAGCTACTTAAAATTACCGTTTGTAGAGCTGAAGTTTTAACCATCCCAACGTGTTTACGCGGGCATCCCATCGAAAATTACAGTGTTTAGTCCAAACAAGGGATTTAACAGGCTCGAAGTCACAAGTCACTCGGCAGATATGATCTGAGTTGGTCGAGACGTTCAAGATAACGCAACCTAAGATACACAAATACTCGCCTTCCTTCCCGTTAATCATACGGTAAGTCCATTCAATCGCGACATTTGTTAAAATATAATTTCATAATCGATCTTGCTCGGAGAATACCTGGATCGGCCTGCGCAACGGTTTATTCTCTTCTACTCCGCTTTTCAAGGATCATAGTTTAGAGCTGAAAACCCGTACGTGTGTACGCATCGCGCGACGAGAATTTATCACGCGTGACACAACTCCGAAGTCGGCGCGCACAACGCAAGCCGCGCACAACGTGAGCCGAGGGTGAGGGGGTGGTTACTCAAGGTGCATCCGCTTGGAAATTAAAAATGTCGCACAATGAGCGCTCGCCGGCTACCGTTGACTGAAATGCAGTTGCGCATGCAACGGGAAGCCTCTCCCGTGTTGCCTCCGCCGACGACCTTTTATGTAAGAGTTAACGATTTCGCGTGAGCGATTACGATCCCCCTGGCATTCGTTCATTCGCTCACTCGCTCGTTCGTTCGTACGTTCGTACGTTCGTTCGTTCGACGCCGGGAATCGCAAAGGTGGAAACACCGCGCGCACCGGTAAGCCACTATGTCGTCGGAGACGTAAGGCGAGATTTGCTCGACGAAAAAAATGTCAATGGCCTTTCGCAGCACTTGGCGTCGCACTTCCGCGACAATGAAGTTGTAACCCCCGGCGAAAATCCCGTGGCGCACTGTTTACGATGAAATAGTGGCGTCTTGAAACGAGATCGTTAGCGCGGCGTTTGCTAAGTCCGGGAAAACTCTAGAAAACACGAAACTTGGATTTGGATGTAGCATAGATGTAAATTTTTAGTGTGTAACTCTCTGTGAATCTGCGTGTAAAAAAATAAACTATATATCATGAAAACTAATCTTATTAAGCTCTTTTTTATTAAAATCATATTTGTTAAAACATAATATATATTTCTTCGTCCTGTAATACACTGAAGAGGTTTGCAGTTTCCCCCAATTCCGTCCGTTACGAGTCCATATAATTGCGCTCTTATTGCTGTTTTACAAGAGGCAGTAATTGCAGCACGTGAGAAACCGTGGGTGGGCCCGCGCGCGGGCATTCCAAAATAAAATCGAGATACCGCCTTTTTGCAGCAGCGGAGATCGCAGCTTCTCTCGAGGGGAGGCGACGCCGGACCACACCGAGTTTCGACGTGTCACCCGGGATGAAAGAAAATGGCTGACGATCATTAGCGACGGTGACTCGCCGTCGGTGGATGGTCCTCGTTAAACACTCGACTCGCTTTTGACGTATCCATAATCACCGATAAGAACTTGTTGGACTCCCTCCCCCCCTGCCGTCTGCCGTCTCTTTATCTCTCTCCTCCTGCCTCCTCCTTTCTCTTTCTCTCTCGCTTATTTGCCGCCCCTTTCCCCATTCTTGAGTGCGCTGCCAACGTTCACATCCGCGCGCCATCCGTGCGACGACTTTGAAATCCAGGTGGTGACACCGCGTCTCATAAAGAGAGTGAGACCGAACGCATGCCGCAGTGTCGAGTGCGGCACAAATAATCCGAGACAAATTACTCTTAAGTCATGTTATCGGCAAGCGCGGGGGGATTATAAGAAAAATGTGCGCGACTCGTCGCGTCATACCTGCGCGCGGATTGCTCCTATATGCAGACTCATCGCGTTAGGCTGAGTTCCCCCGAGCGAAGGAGGAAGCTAATTAGACACCGCAAAATCAAGCGTTAAGATATTAATTGCATATAGAGAAATCGAATAAGTTAACAATAATATTTATAATCTGCGCAATGATCTATTCACTAATCATCTATTATTCTATCCGTTTTGGTGAATAGAATATTTCTATCAAACTCGCCAGTCGCCAATATCGAATAATAATGATACTTTATAAATGTATGTGTTTATTGTACTTTTTCGAATTTATTTTTAATGGTTATTTGCTTTATCTGATGTACGAACATGTTTATTTCACTTCAGTTACACGCTCTGTGAAAGTTACGTCCTTTCTAAACTTTGCCTTCGATAAATCTCGTTACATGTAATCGTTTAGAGAGCCTGCGATATCAAGACATTGCGCGCATCGTGTTCCATCTCTTTCCTCTCTGCGCTCGCCTTTTCTCCCGAGTTCGTCTTTTTATCTCGCCTGCTGGGCGCGTCAATTTTGGGAAAGTTCTTCGAATGATGAACGACGGCAGGTTTGAAGGAGCACGATGGAATCTTCGCGAAATCTTCGCTTAACGGCACCCAAGTGGATTAAAAGCTGATCAAAGTTTGCGAACGGTCGTTTCAATATCGCGGGATATCAGACGCGAGAACGGAGGACACGCGAAACCTTCTTCGTCGCCGTATAGGATACAATCAGGTTGGCGTTAGCAGATTATTATGTTTCCTACGAAAGAAACTTGCTAAGATGATACACAAGATGAAACACAAAAGACTGACGCGTGAACTACGACAATTTGCAACCAAAAGTTTTCTGTGTAAATTTCATTAAAAATATATATATACATATATCGTGAAACATGACTAAAATTTATTTATTATCTACAAATTCGTAACATTATACACATAAAAGTTAATTCTACAATTGACAAAAACTAATCACAGTTGAACGAAATATTTGTAAGCATTAAAACTGGAAACTTAAACAAACATTTAAATAATTTTAATAATTTTAATAAATTTTAATAATTTTAATAATTTTAATCATTTTAATAATTTTAATATTTAGTACTATTTAATATCTAATATTTAAAATATTTAAATATTCTAATATTTAAAATTTTAATAATAATATTTAAAAAATTTTAACAATAATATTTAAAAAATTTTAACAATATAATTTTTAATAATATTTAAATATTTAAATAATTTTAATTTACATTGGCATTTATTATAGTCTGGTGCCTGTTTATTCTTTCATTACAATTATTTTAGAAAATGCATTACACATAAATAAATAAACGATGATTATAGTTGCCTAATAAATCATTTGTTTTACGTAAATTATGTGTTCAGATAAACTTACTTTTTTTAATTCCAAAAATTTTACGTAATGTCTTACTCAAGAAATTTATTGACAATTCTTAACAGACAGTTCGTAAAACAGAATATTCTTTCGTCTAATTGAAGTCAATTAATCGCCGAAACGCAGCAAAAGCGCAATATAGATGACTAATATGACTATTGGGTATAAATATAGCACAATGGCCACTGGGAAATTGCAAAGCTACCTATGCTCATTAATTACTGCACTGATGACATTTCACGATTACACGGATTAATTAAAAACTCATATAACCAATAATGCGACAAAGGTTTATCGAAGCACGAAACTCATTGCTTCGTAATTTTACCAGAGCTACGTTATTATGCCATCATTAGCTAAACATAATTATGTTTCTTGCTTAATGCAAATTACTTTGCCCGGGATTGATAATTACACATTATATTACGAAACATTCGTGTTTATTCTCCGCGTTTACGCTATTATGCTCTTTGACTACGTTTACCGATGTACACAATCGTCTGCTCGCTGCACAATTTGTACGCTCGAGAATAATTACAAACCTGCCAATGAGCGTCATGCAAAGCGTAGAAAAGAGAAGGAAGGAAAAGAAGACGATAGCCGAGCTCGCGCGCACACATCCATACCTCCACACCACACCCACACCTACACACATATATACACACACACACACATACACATACACATACACATACACATACACATACAAACACGTATATATAAAAATGTGTATACATACATATATACGTAGAACATGCATACACATGCTTGTCGAAATACCGAGCGGCGACGTTATTACGACAAGGAAGATCGTCTTCGTACATTCCCTGAGGCAGAATCGAATCAAAAGTTCATTCGCGAGCTTCGCTTCATCTAAAAATGGCAAGCTATTAATATTAATATGTGCGTACAAAAAGAAAAGGAGAGCAATCGAAACGAGGCCCGCCGGCTCCGTCGTGATGTGGCACGTCAATCTAGAAGATTTAAAATCATCTGTGCATCACTTTCCTAAATAGAGATTTCGCAGATATCGCTGTTAATTTCTAGTAGATTAACTCACGAAGATTAACGCGTTCTTAATACATATACGTGACATTAGTAATCTCAGTTTTAACATGATCGGTCCGCGTGCATAATAATAATAAATTACATCATATCAGTGATTATTAGTTTTCTTGTAATTAACAATCTAATAATTTAAAAAACTGAATCCGTAATTACATTCGTCAACAACATCTGCTAAAAGAAGAGTCAATAAAATGAAAAGGATGATCGAATAAATCGGCCGTTAGATCATCAAAGTCAATAGCCGTATTTAGAATAAAAGGAAAACGCAAATCTCTCAAGGACAAAATCTATTTATTACGGGGCCGATCTCTGCGCAAACACATATTACTCGCTTGAAAGAGCTAAACCAACGCAGCTGGACGACGAATCGATTCTCGCCAACGATCTTCGTCCTCGATCCCTCCAAGATGTGCGCGTGCAGGGCTCAAGGTTCTTACGTAAGCCTACAATATTCCCATGCACCCTTTGATAGGTCGATCGCGCACATTGCATTGTCCAAAAGGTTTCATCGAAGTGGAGAGGACACAAGAGAGCAAAGAGGGAGGCACCCAACTGAGAATGGGGAATCAAGATCCCTCCAAGGGCGCGCCTTCAGATGTGCGTTTCCCGCACGCGAAGAAAGCAAAACCGTAGAAGTGCACCTGCGAGGTGCTTCAATGGGCCTTTCGTAGGAGGCTAATATTTAAATGCGCGGCAAGACGAAGAAAGACCGCGGCCCGAGCGCAACCGATCGGATCCCCGATCTGACCCCGGCATTCAAATGGGGCCGATAGCCGGGTGATAGGAACGATCGGATAACCCAACGGACTTGGTTGGTTGGTTTGGACCGCGTGGATTGTGAATACCATATACGCCGCTTCCTGTTTCCAAGGTCAATTCAACGTTCCCGCGCCGTTTGTGAAGCTGCCGTATATCGATGTCAATTCTTATCGCTTTTCTCTCCCGTTTTCGTTCGTGAAATTGCTAATCGCAATCTGCGACTTCGCAGCTTTAACTTTTCTACGTTTTAGAATTAACATTACTATCATTGCCAACGTATTCTTTTAACATTCATGGCAATATTAATATCAATGATTAATTATTATTACTGATCTCTTAAATTCCTAGAAATTCCAACAGCAAACGATTCTTATAAAATTACAATGGAACAAATCTGTAATAAAATTCTCATCTGCAAACATCTTTCTGTTTCTAGGTGAACCGCAGCAATGTCAAAAGATAGAGCAGCTCGCTGGTAGCTGTTGATCCCCCACTTATACTCTCATTAGCTGCGAGGTCAGCAGCAACGAGCAGCACCACCATCGGCAGCAACGGCATAAACAAGCAGCGAAAGAACGAAGCAGCGATCCGGCGCAACGGCAAAGGTAGCTCCCGCGACTGATTACGTATTAATACGTTTCTCTGAATCCGGCGCTGTCAGACGGACGCGGAGCGGATGGACACGAACGGTCGGGAAGAGAGAATGTGGGGGGAGGGGAGGAGGCGTCCTACTGCCCAGGGCGTCCCGCGGGACACCGGGCGTCCGGGTGCTCTGATGAGAAAAATTACCAGAAATAAAAGGAGGACCGGCAGCGCGATTATACAAAACGGATATTACAACGGACCCCGGCACTGGCTCTTATTAAACCCTCCACCTCTGCCGGGGCGAGAGGCAGCCTTCAGCTTCGCGGATTCAATGGTACACGTGCTCGTGCGCGCGCGCGCACGGGACTACAGGGAATCTTCCTGAAATATTAATCCATCCCTCCCGGTCCTCTCTTTCTGCCGGATCTACGCAGCTACTGATTTCGCGGGATCTATGACGTCAACCCTTTCTCTATTACTTTCTTCAAGCGAAAAGTGTCGGTGTAAGTTCAACACGCTTACACCTTTGTGCTGCTTAAAGACGAAAAAGATCGTACGGACCATCTTCATTTTCGGGTAAGATTTTAATCATCTAAAAAAATGTTGATAGTTTAAATTTCGGTATTAAGGTGCGAGAGAGAGTCTTTGTGTTTTATCAATTTATATAGAAACTCGTAATTTTATAGTTAGTCAGTAAGTTGTAAATGTTTCATTTGTTTCCGACTAATAAGGCACAATTGAAAATTCGAGAGATATATGTCAGATAAAAACATCATCGCACATTAACAATTTCATCCTGGACTTATTCAGCAATGTTTATTTTTGAGCGACGGAATAATTACTTTGGGAATGATTAATTGTACGAGTTCATTTGCTTTTCAAATATGTCTGTTGACGATTTCGTAGTATTTTCTAAAATAATATTTCTTAAATTGGAAAGTTCAGCGCCGGGTTAATAAGATCTACCGCCGTCGAAATTATATCCCAAATCTTTCTCTACGTTCGAAAATTAAAGTGACCTTTTATGAATCTAATAAACTCTTCGCGAATCTTGTCTTTTTTAGCATTAAACATAGCATTACGTATATTTCTTTTAAAATACAAACGAAATTAGAAATATACCTAATGCAAGTTTAGCAATAACATGTACATATATAACCACTTATAATTAATCCAAAGAAAAATGATATAATTTCAGATACATATTTCAGGAAGATTTCCTGTATATTTATATATTTTTATATCAATAATTTCTCTCATATGATCACTTTAATATAAAAATTGCCCTAACATTTGTAATATTTACACTACATTGTCATAATCACACAATTTCAAAATAATTTTAAAATTATATTTGTCACGGAATAAAATGACAACGTCGATTCTTGTTTTTAAGCAGTCCGCTAAATAAACCAGCAGTAATTATAATATTATATAAGCATTAACAACTAATGGCTGAATGTATCATTAGAATATGACTACGACCGAAACGAGCAATCGGTAGCATCATGACAGCGCATCTTTGATTTAACCAAAGAGTCTTGCTGAAATTCGCGTCTCCGTAGTTCGTATTGAAGTGCATACCCAAGTGGATTTGCATACGAGTTCGCATCGCGGTGTTACCTGCTGCTGTAGGAGGCCGGGCACATGTCACATTCCCATTGTCGGCGTTGTCGTAGGGAGAGAGAAAGTGTACATAAGAAAGAGAGAGGATGTGTGTATATGAGAGAGAGAGAGAGAGAGAGAGAGAGAGAGAGAGAGAGAGAGAAGAGCGGGTGGGTGGCGAGGGGGAGGGGGCGAAGGAGGTAAGTACTCGTACTAAGTGCTGTTTTATTTGTGTAAGAACAACCACTTTGCTACCGCCATCCGCCCTCTTGCCCGGCCTACGAAGACAGACTGTTCGCGCACACAAACATCCATATTCACAGTCGCGATTTGCTCGCGGAACGCACGCGATTCCGCAAGCTTACGTGGGTGAGGATGAGACAGGATCAGTGAGTGTGACTAAAGGAAGCCACTTCCGGTCGCGTAATTCCGTTAAGATGTCGGAGCATTCGCTATAACGTTTTCCCCTCGCCCCTTCGTTTTCCGAAAGCACGCAGATGTCGCAGTTAATCTGTCGCAGCGAGGCATCTTTGATTCGTGGATTTATGATATATCGCAAACATCCGGCTTGTTAGCACATGTTTGATTTGCAAATAGAGATTTGAGCCAGCGAAATCTTAATAAATTTCAAATGCCAATGCCATAGACTTCAAATAATCTCTTTGTTCATTCGTAACAACGAAAACTTGAAATTAAATGTAAAATACAGCGAATCAGACGAATTGTGACGTTGGCGTAACTATAATATTTTGTTGAGAAATATTTCGTCGAGAATTGAATATACCAGCTCCAAATCTCGCTTACAAACGGGCTAATGCAATGGACGCAACAGGGAACTTTGCTGTGAGCTGTGATCTTATCATCAGGAATCAGGGCGAAGTTATTGCCGGTTAACAAACGTCTTCGTTATTGCTTCAAACGGTAAAGAGGAGTGCCTGTGCTGGCATTAACCAGAGACTCTCTCACGGATCTGCGGAATACTGGTCCTCTGCTTTGATCTTGGTCAACAGCGAAACTTTAGACCCCCTGGTCGTACGCGCGTGCTAGCTAATCGGAAGCGATTCGTCTGATTATCGCGGATCAATTCGATACGACGCGAGCTATCCGATCGTTCGTCTAATCGTCGTTCGCGTCGGCGCGATTCGTCGAAGCTGATCTATAAGCTCTTCATTAAACTTGTCGCGGATCAAGACAATAGATCTTCCAAGCGCGGTACAAGTCGGTTCGCAGGCAAAAGGAGGACCAACTAGGCGCTCTGTGTGATACCTCGCCTGATGTCCAAAGGTGCTTCCCTCACACTCGACACTAGATGCGCCTTAGTCTTAGCAAATTGTACAATAACAATCCTAGTAGTTGCTGCCGGTGCTCCTTCCCGTCGTCCTAGGTACATCCTCGCCTCTACGCCGAGTGTCTTCGAACCCATTCCCCTTCCCACCCTCCCCCGCGCCCCGGTGTTGTGTACATTAGCGGATGCTCTGAAGGCAAGACAAACGGAATATTACACAAATACCCGCCCCTTCAACCCCCCCGTCTTCTGTAACTACCAAACCATTCTCCTTCTTCTCACCCCAAGCTCTTTCTCTCTCTCTCTCTCTTACTCTCTTACTCGCTCTCACTGTCGCGATCTTCTGACAGAAGACGTCCCGCTTTGCGAATGTTACATCTCGTGAAATGGTAGATATAGATAGACAGATAGATAGAGGGAAGAGGGCAAAGGGGAAAAGTCAAGCATGTAGAAGTGGACACCACTTTAGAAGTACGCAGGAGTTCTGTCAACTTAGGGGCAGCTGAGATATTCGCTTCCGATTGCTTAACCTAATTTAAGAACAGGATTATGAGATCGTCAAAGTGCCATATATTACTACAGAGTCCGCGTTTGCGGAACGGTTGAATCAATCATCGATCTAGCGTTGTTAAATAGCAAGTATGAATTGCTTTACCATTTTATGGTCTCTTGTATCACATGTTTCTGTAGAAAAAATTTATCTGGAGATAACACTCACTTCTTTTACTTTAGAACGTTCGGTAAAACACGAACATGGCAAATAAAGCGTTTGAAAGATACCGACACGCGTGTGAATAACAATTAAATAAGATACATATACCGATTACGTAATAATTGATGAAAACTGTGAAGGAGAACGATTAAAAAGGCTATTCCTGAAACACCGTTAAATCCAAAAATAGTCGAAGATGAGCAAGAATTTCTCATTATTATGATTATTATTCGACGACGACGCGGGACGACGAAAGAGCGCCGTGGGCCGATTCCTTGACCACCCGAGTACGAAGGAGCGGGGCGCTTCGTAAATGCATAAAACGCGATATGAAATGCACGAGTTCGGACGTTTTGGCATCCGGACAAGCAGACAATCAACTCATCGAGGCGTGTGGATGCATTTTTATTATATATTATAGACTGCCCGATGCCTTCCTCCATATCGTACGTCACTCATAATGTCAGTCGCTAACGTACCGTCTCGAACGTATTTTACGTACCGGGTGCTCCGAAAGCGATCTATTAGCTTAGATCGCACAAAATCTCTTATCCTTAAGACTCGCAAACAAATTGCTTAAAAAAAGCATACTTATAATATTTTTTTATATTATTGAATTATTTTGCTAATTATTTTACTTTCAGTGAAAGATCTAGTAACACGCATTTTTCTCGAAATAAATTTTAATAAGACTGGATGACAACGCAGTGTTAAGAAAATCATCGACGTTCTTTAATCAATTTGATGCGCGTATGCCAGATTATTTCAGTGTACACGTAATTTAACGGCTCGAAGCTATCGCACCTGCTCGTGTAATTATCCCACCGGAACACTATACTCAAAAATTATGTAACACGATGATATCGAAAAGATGTTGACGTACAGATTCATGATATCTAACAAACTCGGGCAGATAATTTTTCGTGCCCTTTATTACAAGTGCTCGAGGTATACTTGAGCGTTCACTCGAGCTGGCATTTCATTAACGGAGAATTCTATTTCAGAGTTTGACACCCAGTATAGATTTCGGATATAGGTGCATATCGGGCCGTATCTCCTTGTATCAGCCATACACATAATTACCATCTGATAGAGTCTGTTGTCTGTCGAGAGGTTGATTTCATACTTGTTCTTATTGCCGACCCGTCAAAGGTATCCCCGTGGTAGTAGGACGGCCGATCTCGGATGGGGGCCTTAGGGCCGCATAGGCCCCTTCTCCCGTCTCGACCAATCACTGACCCTTGGTCTGCCTTACCGTCGAGAAAACGCACGAGAAAAAGGAACGTGATTAGACCTGCTGCAGGACGATGCATCGACCAGTTCGAGAGTGTCGGCCGCTTCGATGGCCGCCAATCGAAGTCCAATCAGATGAGATAGTCAGCCATTTCGTACATTTCTGCATGCCTCTCGTCAAATGTAATGAATTAAAATCCAGAAAAATTAAAAAGAATTTTTATAGCTCCGTATCTCTATACCAAATTTTTATTTTTTTATTCGGAAAATTATGCCGCTCGTTATGATGTATATAAGTTAAACTAAGCTTGTTTAAAAGTGTGATGCAAATGTTGCGCATATATCAAGAATATGACAATTTCCATTAAACATTCGACATTGCGTCGATAGCAGAACTGTGCGGAAATGATGAGAAGGGCATTTCCCATCGACGTATACGCGACTTGCGCGAAACATCGTGGAATTAATATAGCATGAACCTTGACAACAAACACCAGTATTGTCCTCGACTCTTGCAATTCCCACGGATCCGAATGACGCCTGAAAGACGCTTCTTCGTATCGCCGATGCAATGCAATCAACGCAACACCTGTCGAAAATGCAGATTTACGGCGCAGCTGCTTCCGCTGTTGCGCGCAAGCAATAATTCCGGCGAGACGGAGGACCCGTCCACAATTTCGTGGTTTCTTCCATTCCTCGCGTCTGTCTCGCTCGCATCGATGCCAAGCCAGCCCGTACCGGGTATTCCTCTCTCTCTCTCTCTCATGCCTTCGGAACGATGCCTCGCATTGTTTCATTAGGCCACGTCAAAATATTAGGGCTGCAACTCGTTCCTGCCCTCTCCGATACACGTTACTGAAACCTCCCACAGCCCAAGGCCCTTGGACGTTAATGCCGCATGGACGGCGGGCTGACTTGCGTATAATTACCACATTCGGCCATTTATACCAGGTGGCTGCTAAATTCCGAGAGCAGTGCGCGAGCCTCGCCTCTACGATCGCGCCATCCATCCGCGATAGCCAGCGGATCGTGCAGAATTATCAGTGCTAATACGTCAATTAATATACGTCGCGCCTTTAATAACGTATCTTTCAATAAGATAATGCTTATTAAATTATATAAACGCGTATGATTACGTAAGCAAATCTCTCCTCACTATTTCAACTATAATGACCTATGACACATACTCGCGTCACACGTTCGTTTCCTCGTTGTAATTTTCTCATACGTTTCCCTTATCTTCCCTTCATTGTCATCCAAGACTTACTCGATCACCTTTGACTAGCAATAAAGTGTTGTGTGTACGAATATCAAACAAACATACGCGATAAACACCTATATGTTAAGAAGCGCGAGGAGAACAAGCTGAGGTTCCGTCGCGCACAAAGACTTGTCACATGCCCGAGTTTTTTTGTTACGATTTCGTTACGCCATTCATCGCGCCGTATGCGTTTCGGTAGGGGCCATTCTCCCACGCGGAGCAGCCATCGAACCCGCGTCTTTCATCCTTCCTTCTTCGCTCAGATAAATATCTCGAGCGAAGCGAGTTCACCGACTACCTCCCCGTGGAAGACAGAAATTTATTTCAAATCCGCCATGTGGAAAGCGTCTTTCTGTCGAATACTTCACGCTTCGGATTCACTTGACCGACTTTTCACCCTGCCTTAACGCCGATTTGCTTGACGCACAATCGACCGCATGCGGCATGTGTGACTTATATGGCAGGCTTATTGTCACACGAAATGCTAAATATCACAACAAATGCTATATAATTCGCGAAATGTATCGTTTTGTGAGTGTAATATCAAATATCAAAATCAGAAAGAAAATATATGCGAGATCAAAAGTCTTCACGAAAATAAAAAGCAGATTTTGAAGTAAACGTAAAAAAATACGACATCAATATGACATTTAACATTACATAAAATATAAATAAAAGAAACAGAGACAGAAGAGAGCTCCCGCAATCTTAGAGTGGACCGATAAAATATGGAAATGTACAATATAACTCCGTTAAGACGTGACGAATGAATGACACGGGATGAATTAAAGAGAGCATCGCATTGACTTTGCCTCGGGCACGCCCTTCCTCATTTCCTCTCTCGCATTGTAATTCACAACCGTAACGCTGGATGCAATTGGAGGACTGTATATGGGAAGATGGGCCGGGATCGTAAGTGTAAACGAGTCAATCTCTCGAAATGGTCGATTTTAAATGAGTTATTCTCTCTCGCTCTCTCTTTCTCTCGGAAACGAAAGCGTCACCTGTCACTTCATAAGCATCACGGCAAGCCATTGTCACTCACGTCCGGTCGCATATGGGCGCTCTATTGTGCGAGACTTATATTTATTCATTAACAATTATCGGGTACGAGCGGTAGCGGACCGAGTTTTGTCCGTCTGATCGGAGATGCGCGTTAAGGGCGATCGCTACTTCGCGCTGCATAAAAATTGACGCGCGTCTTTGTATCTCGTTCTTTCTATCAAAATGTAATCGGAAGATATATAACTTTCCATGATTTTATGTAAAGAATATTTATTTGGTAAACTAGTTTTATATTTTGACTTCTGACACCTTTTGATAACGGAGAGAAGAGATTACTTTCTATTTCCGTCTATTCTAAATTCTATGAAATTAATGTAAAGCGCGTGTGAAAGCTACGATCTTTAAAATTTCAATTACTTCGTATTTCCTATACGCTTAAGCGTTGCGAGCATCGCGACGAAATCAAACCGAACGTAAAAAGCGGCGAGAACTCCTCGCGTCAGTGTGACAAAGCTTTGTGGAGAGAAGCGACGAAGAGAAAACCCGCTCACAAAGAAAGCATCCCTCAGATCTCTCCAGAGAGTATCAATCGAGAATCGAGTCTTTGGAAGATTATTTTTATAGACGACTCTTTCCTGATCTCTTTCTCTGTCCTTTCACGGGCGGCTTATCCGAGGACGCGAAGAAATCGTATATTGGACATCCACTCCTTTCATCACGTAATCTCAGCGGAGAACACTTTAGTTTTCCTCTACACCCTACGCCCGACGAACTTAATCATCACGTTGATAAAAAAAATATTTCGCGCAAAGAGATATGAAACGCGGCTTCAATCTAAATCCGACGATGATAGTATTATAACGAAGAATCGCGCCAGTATCGATAAAAGAACAATATTCTTCAATAAAAATATTTTCATAAAAAAAGATTTATCATCTGGCTATAAATTGCAAAAAAATACAATTATTGTGAAAAAATTAATTTCGTGACAGCGACATAACGGATGAACGATCTGACATAATATCCTCCAAAGAAGCAACCTGATACGTTGATAAGCGTCACACACTAGAAAGGCTCACTCGATGTGCATCCGGTTAATGATCGCATACTTGCAACGTGTTCACAGTAGCGCGTTACTTGCCGATCGGCGCGCGGGGAAACTCCGTCGTCCTTCCATTATCTGGATTAATGGCTAAACACGCACAAGAGTTTCCGCCGACGGAATCGTCCGAGGCTGCACCTCGCCGACGGCTGCCGATCAATTAACTAATGATCGCTAATTAACGCTCCCCCGGGACAGTAATACCCGATAATACCCGGCGGGCCGACGTACGGTAGTATTACCTTACGTTAACCCGTCGGTTGAAGACGAGAGAGAGAGAGAGAGAGAGAGAGAGAGAGGGGGGGGAAAGAGGGCCGAGGCAGGTCTTGGAGGCCTTAGTTTGAGTTTAATCGTGGCTCAGCGCCGTGCTGAGTAATCAAACAATTACTGGGGGGCGAGGGGGGGAGCGGGAGCATAGCGGTAGGGCGCGACGTTACCAATGCCACCAAACCTCCAGAAACCACGGGATGACGAAACGGACCGAAGGGATGAGGGGGAAGGAAGATGCGAATTCGAATTCGAAGCGACTTCAGCGAAATAACAGCCGCCAGTCGATATTATCGCGGAGCCGGGAGTTCGGCAGCCCTGAAACGCGAGCTAATTGACTGCTAAATTATCACGGCTCGCTCCTTCTATCGTCGTTTCTCTCTCGCTCTATATATAGGCTTGGAATTAGAATAGGATGAGCGTCTTTCCCTCTTTTATGCCTATACCGAATTAATTGATATATATAATAGTACAATGGTAAAATTTTGTGTAACGTGTGGGATCCTATTTTAAGAATCATTTCCTTGTTTTCCGGAATGCACTGCATAAACTACAACTATAGCAGAAAAAGATTACAATATAAGTTAATATAATATTAGTACTCAGAGTAAAAAAAAATGTAAATAACATTATGGAAGAAAAAATCCAAAATATTATAATAAATACAAATTTAATTCATTATAAAAATTAATTATATATAAATTTTTTTAACTCTTCTAATATGATTAATACATATTTTTATTCGTCAAAGTTGTTTGTAATTTTCTCGTAAATAAATGCCTAATTTGTTTTACACGTATACTATTTGTAACTCGACATTCACAAGACAGTTATGAAAATTCAGATAGCGTATGTCATGATCATAAACACAAATCGATATCTAAATTGCGCTTTTCATTGCGTTCAAAAGGGATACGCAAGAATTGACTCATGATCGTAAAACGTGTATTAAATCAAATCTGCCATTAATAAATATACATATCGATTTCTTAATCTTACACAATTATTATCCCGACTGATGTTTCTTTGCAACTTAGCCATAAAGGACATCGCAAATGAGCTTCGACGCATTTAATTAACCGTAAATTTTCTACATCGCAATGTGAGATATGTATATCATCGTGAATATTTCAGGAATATTGTTGTTGATCGACAAACGATGCTGGTAGACTGCGCTCCCAGTAAAATACGGAAGGAAGTGGCTCTGAATGAAAGAATTAATCAAGGAAGTCGATATAATGTATACTTTTTTATAGCAGCTGCGACGGCAAAGTGATTGAGGTTTTAAAACGGAGAAACCGAACGAAGATTGTAAGCCATTATGTCGGCATAAGTGACCAGATTATAGCGATTGCTACTGTGCGTGCCGTCTTTGTTACGTCCAGCAGGGCGGATGAATCGGCAGTTTGGTTCTTATAGTTAGGCCACAATCAGGTTGAATTACAAAGCATGTATGATACACCATGTGGCTGTTACATAATGAAATATGCAATCACGCGATGCTCCTGAGTGGGAGAACAAAGGGAGTTAATAAAGCAATTGCCCGAATCATTACGTATCAATTATATTTCCATCCTGAAAGATGTTGATTGCGAGAAAGCGATACGCGGATCTAAACATCACTATCGCTTTTTACATTAGACAATGAAACACTTCGACATCATTGTATTTGTCATTTAATATTTTCTGCTTAATTAATCGAGCAAAGAGTATACATTTACTTAAAGATTGAATAACGCTCTTGTGATTTTAATTGATTATCACAGCCGATTAGCATCAACGGGGAAAGCCGTATCGACGTGGTCGATGAAATGATGAAAAGGACGAGAAAAAGGGAAGCCATTCCCCCCTGGAAGCAGATTTTAATCGAGCGTCAAGCCGAGACAACGAATTTACGATCAGGCACGGCTGTTTAGCAACTCGATTTAAGGCCGTTCGACGAACCAAACGATACGGTAATTAACATAAAGTATTAATAATGCTTCTATCGTTGACGGTTCTCTTTTTTATGCCGAAGCTTCTTTTCCACGGTTTATGCGCCCATTAGATTTTACGATCAAACCGAAAAAATAGCCGAACGATGATGCGTAGGGAGTCGTCCCTTTATCTCCCTTCTCTTCCTTTTCACCCTTCCTCTATCTTCAATTCTTTTTTGTCCGCATCTTCTTTATTATCTTATCTTTCACACATTTTTCACACACTGCAAATAAAAAGTCAATTCTCAATATTTTCCAAGAAATTAAATTATTTTTTAAGTTGCACAAATCAAGCGCATTAAACTGCATTAAATATATTTGATATATTTAATGCGTAATCAGTGACGATTTAAAGCGATCCGCTTTAAGCAAGCGCAACACGATCAATCTTATAAAAAACCTACTAGACATGCGATACTTGACATTTTCTATCTGTACGTCGCGCGTCGCTGTAATTCAATAAAAAATGAACTAGAAGAGCAAAAAAAAAAAGTTTCCACGCAACAGTAACGAGGAGAAATGCATGGATGCGGAAAAGGGACGTGGTACGGGCTCCGGTATTTCCCTGTTTTCTAACAGAGACCATTCTCGAGAGTTGAATTATAGGAGGAACGCGATAGGTGGTCCCAGACGGGTTGACTTCTTTCGCAAGCGAGATAATCGAAGTCTAAATAAATAAAAACATTTCTCCCCTCGCTTCGTCGGCACGCTCGGCTCGAGCTTCTCGTCAGTTTGCCAGAATTGAGTTTGACATCGCAACGAAATAAAACGTAGAATTGGTCGTTAGAAATTTCCTCGACGAGATAGAAACGCTCTAACATGTCAAAATCGCAATTGATTGGTGTCACTGTCCTGACAAATGATAATTCCAATAATAAATTACCATGCATGCAAATTATTATTACAACACGCGATAAAGACAACTCACGACTCATTGCGTTGACTCATTGAATAAAGCAGTACGAGTTATCCTTAAAATTGCATTATCACTCGTGGTGAAGTTCCCAGTTACAAGTTATCGCATTACGTACATACGAGTGTGCATTCTAGCGTCGATTTTACGTCAGACAGACAACAACAGCAACCTTCTCCATGGTTTATTAGGCCGAGATCGTTGTCCACTTCACTTTCGATTCGGAATATCAGCGGGTGGGCATACCTGACAGCTGGACGGCCCGATATCTGTTCGTGGTATTATTAACGTTTACGAAAATATACGAACGTTAGCCGCAGAGTCGAAGGGCGAGGTCGAAGCGAAATTAGCTGTCCGATACTAATTAGCTTTCAATCTAATTCCGCGCGGAGCTTATAATCGCCGGCCGAACGAAATCGGAGCCGATTGATTTGCTTCGAAAATCGAACGGTGCGGCGCTTTGCGAGCCTTCAACGTAAATGAATGGTTGGATCTTAATTGCGGATTGAACATAACTTGACATCTCATATAATTTCTCAGAGTCAATTTTAATATGTTGACTAAAAGGTACGAATTAAAATAAAAACGTAGCATAAAAGTTACTTAAAGTCAGAAATCGATTAAAAATAAATTGGAATATTATAGCAACTGTTTATAAAAATAGACCTCAATATATTATAAAAATCGTATATCGCAAATACCTATATCGTAATGTCAAATTACTAAAATAAACTAAAACAACTATAAATATGTATCTTTAAATAATCCTCATACAATTCAGAAAAATAAGAAGCAGTTCGTTATTATTAACGACTTATAAAACGAAGTCGGATGTGGCTGGAGCAATAACATTCGGCGATTTGCAATCGTAATTTCCCGGGGCATCGCACACGGAATTCCCGAGATACATTTGTACATATTGATATCGACGTGCCTTTACAGTCGTCCGCAAATCGCCGGGAGTGTACGAGCTGAATTATTCAAGGGAACGGGACACGGCCTGCGGGCCTCCGGACTCCGATATCGGCCGGGACGTTCGACGTCTCCTCGAGATATCGAGAAACAGAGAAGAGGCTAAACGGTGGGATCGGATACACAGGGAAGCGAGTGGGGATGCGAAAGGTCAAGTCTAGCTTGCCGTCCGTCGTAGCCTCTCACGAAAGCGTGTGCCCTGCGACTGAAAGAAGACCCGATTTACATATTTATTCCACGAGGAAGATCCCATCAGATAGATGGAAAACGTCGTGACGTTCTATTGAGCGCGACGGTCGGCAAAAATCACGATCGCCATCCGCGTCTCTTCCGTGATCGAGGGCTCCTGATCAGCATCACTTCAGGAATAATATAAAAGGGAACAAAAATAAACGAATAAATAAACGAACGAATAAATCGTTTTCTGAGTTTAAAAATCCGGATAAAGATATTTTACATATAGGTATTTTAAATTAATAGAGGGTCGAACATTATACCTCTATTAATTTTTAATTATTCACTGGCGACTCAAACTCTCTTGTTAGGTATTTTAAATATATCCGGATGTTATCCTTGCAGCGTACTTTCTATATTTGATCGTAAATTTTGAATAAATATCTTGCTAAAAGATAATTTTTGTAAACCTTACATTATGATATTTCTGTTGAAATTATTGCTAACGAAAGCCAGGTTGTTGTGCTCTTTATTGGATGCGTATACTAATGCACAATTCTCTCGTCGGCCGAGTGCATCGCGCGCGACACTCGACGAAAATCCTTTATCTTCAAATCGCCGGAGATAATTTGGTCGGTGTAGACACGGCAAATATCTGTACAAGAGATCGGAATAAGGGTTGGCGTGGCGGTGGCGGGCGGGGTCGGCGCGTGGAAAGTCTATGTAGGTTATAGGGGGACGGGATCACTAATACAGGAGATGTTTGCGAACCTGTTAATAATGCCGCGTTTGCTCGCCGGGTTATTAGTGATAGCAAACACTTAAATTGTTCTACCGTGGATTAGTAATAGGCACAGCTGCAAAACTCCGGCCGGCTGCGCGTAAGCTTTTCTCGATGGCACGTCGAGTCATTTCGCCAAAGATCAAAATTTGTAAGCAAGCGTTCTTATCGAATATTTCTTGTAAGTGTAATATCATTCCTAAATTATCGCGAGAAATCCTTTATAATTACATTTTCTATTCAATTACACAAAATTGTACATATATTACTCTATACCCCATTGACCATTTCATAATTTAAAAAATATACCTATATATATGTAACAAAAACTCTAAAAAGAGATATATACAGTCTCGAAATATATTGCAGATACTTCTATTGTGCATTTATCTTTTTAAATTTATTTCACTCTAAAAACAAATAATCGTTTTCTTTTTCTTGAAAAAGCGTGATGGAACTTTCTTCTCCAACTTTGGCTTATACGATAGCACGGCCAAATTTCGATAAGTCGCGTGTTTGTCGAGGTATCGCTTCAGCCGCGATACAATCTTACTTTCGTATAACGCATAGGGCGCGGCTCGGTATATTCTCCGGTAACAGCTCTTCCTGTAAAAGCCCTTTCCAGGGCGCGAGCAATGCCGGCGTGCGCGGCGTTATATCCCCCAGGATCCACCTTGAACACATCCAGCGAAAACCAAACTGGTTTAGCTTTAAGCACGTTAGGTACCCCTTTAATAGCTTATAGGTAAACAAAATTAACATATCTTAACAGCGTTAAGAATTTCCGCGTATACCCCGCTCCACACCGTTGCAGCCCCGGGCAGACGACGGGGCTAAAGGGGTAAGTTTGTTAAGTAGCGACGAGCGCGAAACCGCCACGAGGAACGGTGCCGAAGACACGCGATACCAAAGATACGCGATCTTCAGGACGTCGTCTTATATTTTCCTGGATGTGCCCGGATTATGATACCCGTAAGACGGGTCGATTTCATCCCTTTGGCTCTTCTTCCGAAATTCGTAGGATATTTCTACTAAAAGCCTTCGATAATAATATTTCTGTGTTTTGCATTCTCGAGCTTAACTTTATCTTCAGCTTTATCCTCACCGACGAAAATTATTTCACTCTAAATCACCTTTATTTTCGGCACGAAGGGAATAAATGATAATATCGTGTGCAGCTGAACGCATTGTCATCGCGCGACAAATGGGCGGATCAGAATGTTTTAGACTAATCCGCCGCAAAGGACAAATTTATGTAGGGTATATCTGCGTTACGAGAATAGAGAGGTTTCATAATATATTCGCGCGACGGATATTTCTAGTTAACTTGAACAATATTGATTCAGAACAGAATGCGAAGGCGAAACCACGATGACGGATGAATATCCATCGCGATGCCGCGACAAAATATTTATTCGCGACGGTACACGATCTCGGAACATATTTTGGCATCTGTTCGCACTTTCATGTTACTCAACCGGGCATAGATACATAATGAGCGTCCTTTGTATTAGCATACCTGTAACGCGACGTAATAGATGCAGTGCCGCCGGCGTTAAACAGCGAGCATCGCGTTTTGGCATCGGCGAGCAATCGCCATCTATCAGCCATCAAAAGGGGATCAGTCGCGTAAACCCGCGTCTTTCTTGTAAATTTCCGTTGCCTGCAGGACGTTGCGAAATATGTCCGAAACCCCGGGCGGATTGGCTTGCTGACAGTTCTCGGCGCAGCATAATTCGTTCCGTCGAGTCGAACATCGTTACATTAATATTCTGGCAACGTCGTTCTCCAAATGGTTACTTCACGTGATTTTAATTTCTCCGCGTTCCTTGCAACGGCCGTCCTACTCTCTTTGGCTTGCAGATTTCACCGCGACATTCGCGATCCACGAAAAAAAAAACCCCCGGCTTTTGATCGTTGCATATGCGCGCGAACTGCCATATCCCTGCGCCGACCCTAGCGAAATCTCTTCGTCGAAATGCACGGGGCATAATTCTAAGAGCTAGCAAAAGAACCCACGATTAAGGAGAGCGATATTAAATATATGAAACGTAAACTTGAAATTATTTTGCGATTCAAAACACGGCAATTTATAAAAGACATTAACACTCGCCAAAAAAAAAAAAAAGAAAGGAAAGTTGGAGAAGACAATGGCAGTGAGAACCCAAGAAAAAAAGAAAGAGTTTAGAGACGAAGAAGAATCAATGGTCTCGCGACGACTGCAGAAATTTCGAGCCGAAGAGACACAAATGCATCGCGATGAAATACTCAACGACAGCGCATTCACGGTGAATCGTTATGGTGGGTCTTTATGCTCACAACAAAGCATAAATATGGCTGATTCGCCTAAGGCTGCCTTTGTACAGGTTACACTGGCTGATCCACTATCGAGATATCTGCGTGGGACGTGTGTGGGGTGCGCTATTCTGTATCGTTGAGCATCCCAGACGACACGTCGACTACCAAAAATCAGAGAAAACGAGACGAGAGTGAAGCGCGATCGTAAATACGGCGTTCTGCGTATTTCACACCCCACAGAAACGCCACGTTTAAAAGGGCCTCCCTACGAGTAACAAAATTCTGCAGCTTCAATAAAATGATTGAATAACAGTCATTAAAATCACGATTTATATTCTTTATCGCGATTAAAACACGGTCTCCCTAAAAAAATGACAGTATGATGATAAAGATTGCGTTAAATGCATTTGAGAACACTTTGAAATTCGAGTAGCTCTAGTAAGACAAGCATACTCTTCGAATAATGACGGACGAAAGCGCTCTCGATTACTATCGAGAGTATATGTATTTCGAGTCCCGTGAGTCATGAGTGATGACGGTATGTCGTCGTTGTCGGGTCGTACACTCTCGGCTGCGGAGAGAGTCAATGCCAGAAATAATATCGGTATACTCGTACGTCGGTGGAGGCGGGGGTGATGTCCTAACATCATCGGTTAACGAACTATATTTATCCGGCGGGTTCATCCGCGGCTTCTTTCTCCCCCCCCCTCTCCCCCCTCTCCCCCGCCCCTCTCTGCCGCTTCGCCTGTTCCGCTTCTTGCTCCTCCTTCTCGTTGCCCCTCAACTTGTTCTTGTTCCTCGACGTCCCTTTCTCCTTATGATCCTCGCCTCTTTGTGACAGACAAGAATTCGAGATACACGAAATCTGCACTTTCCAAATTGGCGCATTCAACCTTTTGGGTCCCCGGAATTATTCATGAGCCCGCTGAAAAGCCAGCCCGCGACGAGTCGTGATGGTATTAAGATGTCGTGCGTATTTGTTGAAATATTCGCGGTGCGCGAGACATGTACACGCGAAAATTCGCGTGTGCAACCTTGTGCGCCAGAATTAATTCCGAGTCCACTGTAAAGCCAGCTTGGAGCTCCGAGCGATTATTTCGAAACGCTGGAGTGTGACGTTAAAGAAAGCGTAATGCGAATGTTCGCGGATAATGTCTCGAGATTCGGAATGCAGCGTTTACGCGTTGATGATTGTCGGCCGTCAGTTACGCAGCATTCTTGCGCGTTAAATCGTGATGAGTTAAGTCTAATAGAATGAATTATAGCGCCGTTCGACGGAGTGTTGTATAAAATAGAAAGCGCGCGACGTTACTTTCGCGGGTTTGCGGATTTGATCGTGAAAGTTCACGGTATTCACACGAAAAATTCGAGTGCCCGAGGCACATTCTCGAACGCGCTCGTATTTTTGCAAATCTCCCGATATGTCTCGCGCAATAAATCCGAGGTATAGGTATATTAAAAAAAGCGGAATTCGCGAGAAAGTAAAGCCCCAGCAAGGTATTAGACCATATATGTATATATTTTAATCGTTACTAACTCGACGTTTAATTTATGTCTTATAGGACAAAGAGAAATCATTACGCCCCGGGATATGAATGCACACACACAACTCTTAGATTATCTTAAAATAAAGATACTCGCACGAAGATTAAACGACTATTGCTGTATCTCGAGTCAAGCTCCGAGCGGAGGAAGCTCGCCGGTCAATTTAAAGGAAATAAAAGATGACTAAAAAACTGAAAAAGCCCAGGCGTGTGACATGTACGTATTTGTTATCCCTCGATCGCCAAAGGGCCCCAGATAAATACGCAGCCCCCTACCATCGCGGGCGGACTAAGGGGTTATACGGGGGCCGGTGATAAACAGTGTCGCTCATTCACAATGGCCGGCGAACACGCATTAAAGCGGACTAATATGAAGTGTATTAATGCGCGCGGCATTGTCTAACCCATGGCGTACACGGCTACTGTCGTGGGGCCCGGCTTTATCCCACCGTGGGGGGCCCAGCGGTGCCCGCGTACGTATACGGGGTCTCCTCGATATACCTGGTGACTTTTTAAGGAACCCCGCGATGAGACCGGGTGGGAGGTATTTACTTATATCATTATGCTGATTTTATTACCCCGTGATGCGACGACCATTCCTCGAAGAGGCGTTACAAATGCGTTTTGCCCGCTTCAAATCTGTATAATCTGCGAAAGAAAGTCCCTCTGTACGGTCGCAGGTAGGAAAGAACCGACAGTAATCAAAAATTTTTATCAGCTTCTTCTTAGTCGATCTAATCATTTGAACGTACGATACGCAAGATAAACGCCGCAAACGAGTGATGTATGATACAAAAAGGAATGCAAACATCTCTCTATGCATCCTCATAGCTAGGATATTACGTTCTTTCGCGATTGTAACGGCTACGGTGGTTATTCATACGATTTAGTATAGCGGCCACATGATAACAAAATACGCAACAGTTAACTACTAATATAATGTAATAAAAATGTAAATATGTTTTTCTTATTATCACTAAAGCATATCGATGATAATTATTTATTAAAATGGTTATATTTCCAAAAGATAAACTGCGTGACTCTTTTTTGAGAAATACAGCACTCATTGATGAATGAGCAGATATCGGAAAAAACGGAAACGACATTAAGAGTGTAAAAATGTAAAGCACACCCCATACGGAGCCAATCGCGGGGTGCTGCAAGCTAGTTCTGCCCACCGGTCTAAATTATGAGGTCGCCGGCCAGCTCGCACCACGCATAAATGATTGCTCGTGTTATGTTAAACATCCGGGCATGGAGAGCTGCCCCGAGAGCTCACCCACGAGACATCCGATGGAAGTGGAAGAGGAGCGGTTGGATAAAAGAGGAAGAGGTGGAGGCAAAAGTTATTTATCTCGAGCAGTCGCATGAGCAAGGATTTTGAATAATTCCTACCGGTGGAAGAGCCGAGAATGTTGCCCCGTAGGGCACGTCGTTATCTATAAATACACCTTTTAAACTTAAATAACATTTCGAAAACGCGCTTGCTTGCAAAATCTTACAACTCAATCTTCATAACTTCTCCCATAATACATATAATAATCGAACATGAAAAAAATCGTTTTTTAGTGAAGTATATACTTCGCTGGTGTACATCAAATTTATATACCATTATTTATTTGTAAATGTAAATTCTTACTAATTTTTTAATGTAACGTGCATATATGTTAACTATTAAAATTTTCTTCTTATTGCGGTGCAATCGAGAACATTACATCACGGATAAAGCGGCTAATAAATCATGGAAAAAGAAATCTTTGAATTAGTGAAACCAATCTGCAGGGTGCTGAGGGAAGTTCAGTTCTCGTAGACACACGAGTGCCTTAGGAATCGGCCGGAAGATCGGTCTGGTCAGTGGTCAGCGGGGAAAAAAGACATATTAGAAACATCATAATGCCAGAACGAAGCTATGTTCCAATTTATAACTGGATGATATCGCGATAAAGGCTCAGGTTCGAGGCATTGTGTTTGGTACGGATTCATTCTTGATGTTGCAGCAGGCATCGACTGCCTGGGTGGGGTCTTGGTTCCTTGGTGGGCCTAACTCAGGATATCCTTTTGATATCCTGTTAACTAATGCCCGCCATTCATTACTGACGTACGGGGAGATCTATGTTTTACGTGTAAATAATATACCATCCCGGTAAAAGATTCGCCATGATCCTAATTATTATGCAACATTGACGCATGCGAACTCTTTCATTAAATACCGTTAATCTTTTTAATCGCAAAGAAAAGATTAAGTCGTTATGTCTTCCAGCGTATCGCAGAGTTTTATAGACAAAACTGTAGTATGTAAGTATCTCCAGATACTAATTCTTCTGCTATTTTATTATTTTTACATATAAAGAAATAATTCTATAGAATCTTTTTTATTACTATTATTCTCTCTATCTTTTACAAAATAATATATGTGATTGCCAATGATGCCGCTGATTTTCTTTGCCCTTGATTTTTGCCCGAAATCTAAGACATTCGTGACGTTTCTGCTCTCCATGTTTATGGTTTTATTATGTAACAAATGTTCAGTTCGCGAGACTGCAGTCAGTATGTTTACGACTGATGCCAGAGTCCGGTAGTGTCTCTATATTCGGTTTCGGTTCTCGACCGCAAAGCTGCTCAACATGTATCAGTGTCCACGTACGACGTATGTGCAGACATCAGAGGAAGAGGACGTAGGTGAGGCTAGGTCCGGACGAGAGCGAGGTGCCTGCATTGTTGCAGGTCCATTGTTAGGCCTGAGTCAGAAGAGAGGTAGGCCTGGCCACATTGGTACCGCCTACCAGACTGACCCCGACGTGGAAGGACCAGGCCAACGACGTCCTGCCTCTCCGATCATCCTTTGCCTCTCGCTAAATTTTCAAATAACGAAATTCAAATCACCTAGTCCTCTTGATATCTCTGATACTCTTTATTTTACAGCATTTATATTTTGGCACCATAAATTAACCATTTTTTTCGTAAATAGAACAATTAAATATGTTTTCTAGACGTAATTAATTTCATATCTGTTCGTAAAATAGCTGTCAGGTGTTAAAAGAAATAATTCTGAATCTAAAGTTATCATAGTGTTTCGCTTTTAAATTCTTTTCACGTATTACGTATCGCACATGCAAATGAAGCAACTTCTCCAACGTGAGTCAGCCGTGATAATCGTAGTCCTTACCTTGACTTCATTCAATAATTTACACAGCAATCGTCCGCGTAATCTCGAGAAACCCATACATTCTTGCCAATCAAAAATTTGACGATAAGAATTCAAGATTTTAATTAATCTTTTGATTCTTTTTGTTGCCCTCCAATAATTTATTTTTACTAGGAACAATCGTTAATGAAATTAGATAGATGTGAAATTTCTCTTTAAGGACTCTTAATCATGATATTATGTATCTATAGTATTCTAGTATGATATTTGTATATAGCAGAAGACAGCTATGCAAATATAATATGTCTGTTCCATTACATTAAAACGTATCGGCGAAAAGCAGAGGAATAGAAAAAAAGCGAGGAATACAGGATTAAATATAAATATTCGCGACAAGAATGCATTTTGTGTTAAAAAGTAAAGCGAAATAGTTAATAAGCCGGTGGCGGAACTAAACCTTAACGTGCTTCGCAATCGCAAGAGGAGCAAAAATTAAGAAGATTAAAAGGTCGAAAAGCCGCTGAAAAGAGTAGGTACACCTAGCGAAGCCGGAGAAGCATTTGCGATTGTAATGTACATTAAAATTGTAATCCCCCGACAGTGTGTGGTACAGTCCTCTTATATTTTACGCAAAAGTCAAAACATTCCGGGATACGAAGAGACGGGACGAACGATCGCTCGTAATTATTCCAGGCGTTAAAATATTTTCTCATCGAATAGAGTCTATATATAATTCACAGAGTAGTATATATTCCCACGTATAAGACAGGAATACGAAAGCATAAAATGTTCTGAAAAATTATATTACGTGTGCTAGTCTTTACCTTCTTCCCGTTAAAACATATGTTATATGAATACCTCGTATCTTATAAAAAACTCTTTCGTGCTCTGCATAGAAACATCGTATTAAAACTTGGTCGTAAACTCAGAAGGTGAATAATCCTCCGTAATTCCTTAAATGACGATATTTTTTCTCACAAAATCGGCAATCGTAATCTTTAAAGCGTATGAGATTTATTATCAAAATGCAATTACTCGGAAATATTTTTTTCGAATTTATGACGGAATTTATCGAAATCACGTCCAATTATTTGGATTCGCGTACTTTCCAAAGAACGTTCGTTTCTTTGGAATTACGAAGAGACGAACTTCGTTCTTGTTCCACGAAACGGTACGAAAATTACGGCTGTAACCATGATCCCTTTTATCACGCGACTTAAAGCCAACGATAAAATCTTCATCCAATGATAAAATACAAAGACGCGTTACATCGGCGGCGATCTACAAAAAGTAACGTCTTTACCGTCGCGTGCGACAGAAGCGGCGACATTATATCGTTCATTTCTCGAATCGTGGCGAACGATCTTCCGTAATTATGCGAGACGGTGGGACGATTTTCTCACGGGACGAGCTCGCCGTACGGGCCACAAAATGATGATCTCCACCAAATGAACCGCCGATGACGCTGACTGTCATGCGACGGGCGCACGACCATCCTCGTTGTACCCGCTCGCTAACAAGCCCCATTGCCACTTTATTATCGCGGCCGGATCGCCCAGGAATAGCCACAAATCACGTGGAACTGGTTATCCGGTGCGTCATACGCGCTCCTACGTTCGTATATCTCCGGAACGGCATTACCTACCGGAGTACTTAAACTGGTTCACCTATATGAAATACGATGGTGAAGCGTTCACGTGATGGCAAGCCCGGACAGCAGGTAGATCTCTCCGAAACTTACCACGAGCCGCGATTATTATTCACGGCCACTTTGATTGCATAATTAGAGCGTGTCACCGAGAGGCAGTCGTCGCTCTAGTTCGAAAAGGTAACGTTATGAAAATTTCGGAGCTGTTATCTGAAGCGATCGTAAGGATTCGTGAGAAATTTTGAACCCGACATAGTTCACGCTCTATGATCTGACATAATAAATCTTTGCGGCAACTAACTTTCTCAGCAAAAAAATATTTGACAGTATGGAATTTTATGTATTCATAAATATAACGATATGAAACCTGTATAGACTGTAATTCTGAATTAATAATTTTAATAAATAAATAAATCAAATTTTGAAAGAATTAACTTCATTAGATTTTTCTACACAATGTTTATATACAGTGAGTAGGAGAAACTTGATTTGTTTTTAGATATAACTACCGAAACCTATATTAGAATACGTTTAAAAATTATTATTAAAATTATGTAAATAAATTGGTTCATAGATTATACAGATATTACTGCATTTAGTTGATCAGAATGAGAAAATTTCAACAATGTGTGACGTGTCTTACTAAGATCAAAATTATCGTTACGGGATATCGATTGCAGAAGTCAGCTTGATCGCGCAATCCCGTTCGGCCATCGACTTTTCGATGACCTCGCGTTAACTGCCCGATATCCTTTAAAGTGGGAAGATCAATGCCCACGCTCAGCCCTAAATCACGCTTATGACAGGAACAGATGTATACTAGTCCGCCCTGTCGCGAATAGTCCTCGCAATAAGGCACCATACAAGCCGCGGTGTACCTGGCTTGGCCTCTGCAGTAGCCCTCGTTTGGCTCTCTTCTCGTTTTGGATCTACGAATGCACCGACATCGTGTCGCACCGATACTCGTGTCGGCTAACCGAGCCGGGCAACCGGGAAAAGAATACTCGCGACGCGTATGTAAAGACGATTGTATATCTGTATCAATTGTATGCATATGCGGGGCCCTCCACCTCTGCCGACTTCTTCTTCGGTTGCCAACACAGTCTATGGGTATATACGTACCGTACGTATATTTGTCGCGTTTAACCATTATATGGTTTATCGTTATTGTTCGTCACCGACGGGAGTACCTAAGGCCCCCCCTCGAAACACGATGCGAGGGAAGAGAAAGAGAGAGAGAGAGAGAGAGAGAGAAAGAGACAAAGAGAAAAAAAAGGAAAGATACGATTAACCGTTATTAAACTAACCTACCTTATGCGATCTTAATTTAAATACGATTATGGATAAGACGTGATACCAGAACTGCGCTGCGGTATCAAATTTGATATTCAAATGAATCCGTTTCTTGTTCAGGCTGGACTTTTTCCAATCGTAATCGATCGAAGATCGAAAACCCCCTGATGTCGCGATTTGTTTCTATTTGCGCTCAGATATGATCGCAAAATCGTGTTTATAGTGAGTTGTCCGCTTAGCATTAATTATCTGCTACTCTTCGTACTCCATAAAAACAAATTACATATTTCTTTTTCCAAGAAATGCATCTCATAAAAGTCACGCGAGGAACGATTCAACGAGAGCTATTACTTTTCGCATCTTTTACGAGGAACTTTCATCAACGAGATTTGTTTCCTTGCGGTAAACGATGATTCGTATGGCATTTCGCTGCAATGTACATAAACGCAGCTGTATTAAACCGTTATGCGTCGCGGAAACTTTGTTTATTTTAGAAGTTATTTATTTGACAGAAACATCGCGAAGACGTGGCGAGTCCGCGCGTATCCTGTATACGGAAACTTGCGTTGCAAACGCGCAGTGTCGACTCGTACAAGAAGTAAAGGATTAAATTTAGCAACGGCGAATATCCCGCCGTCGCGAATGGTCTCTCCCGAGTCGATCTGTGCAACGCTAATGTATTAAGCACGATCGTACATGGAAGGACAATCTCGTGCAGCACAATTATGCGCACTGCCAAGTGTTTGGTCTGTGCGATAAACTGCAAGATGGATTAGTACGAAATTTCATCAAAAGGTAAACTAACAGTCTGAATACAATGTGGTTACCGATCACGTTCTGTCTTTTCAAGAGAAGAACATAAGAACAACCTGTTATTTATTAGCTATCCACTCAAGAAATACTTGTACGTCTGTTCTCTTTCGAATTACGGAATCAAATTTTGCTCTTTCGTGACGTCGAGTAATGGCAAGAGATTTTATTTAAAGCGACTTAAATAATTTTATATCACAGATTTTATTTATTCTAGCGCATTAATTTTGCAATCCATATCGAGAGCAATTTGAATATCTTTAAATATTTGCGCGGAAAGGACGTCTCACTGCTTTCGCTGAAAATTTTCTACGAAATTATCATCAAAATTTCCACAATATATATGTATTATTCCGATCAAAGATAAGGCGCTTTCCGCGCGAGCCGCATTTGGCAGCGAGACACGGCCGCGATCTGTGACATTTCTATACCAAATATATCGTACAGAACGCCGCCGCCTCGCGCACTGTCATATTAAATATTATTTATGTTCCCTCGCGCACAAAAGAGACCGGTTGACTCGCCTGGATCCGAGGCTTCGCGCGCGCGTGTGTAGGGAACGCACGTTCAATATAACCGTGCCGCATATAAAGCACGAGGGCCGCGCGTAGGTCCCAATCGAAAAACAATATCGATCCATTGTTCCAACCGGTCAATAAATATCGTAAATATCGCGTTGAATTATCGGCCCCGATCTTCGTAGCTCCGCACGCTGAACGCGGGCCGATTCTCATGCTCGGATTAGGCTTCCCTGCTGACGCACTTGAGCGTATACGAGTGCGCGATACATGCGTGGAATAAGATTTGCACCACGCGTTGGCGCTTTGCATGAACGGGAACAGTACGTATTGTATAATACCGTAAAAATCGCAGCGAGTTTCTACGCGCGCCGATGGTATCCTATCCTTCTATCTCATCGAATTTATAGACTATAGAGTATATATAATATCTCTTTAGAACCACGGCTTTTCTCTGAACTCTTTATGAATTTGAGGAAGAGTACACTTCAACCTTACTTCCGCGTGTGCGTGCACGTTGTAATATTAAAGCGCTCTTCTCTTTCCGTGTAACACGTTAATTGGATCGCCCGGACAGAAATTCGTAATAAACGAAAGACACCACGTCGATCTTTATTGTGTACTTGTGTACGCGTATCCAATTTATTTGAAACTCAAGCAAGAGTTTCGGATTTAGACAGATACCGCCTTTGCGCACGATAAAAGAAACTTCCTCGACCGTGTATAAAAATGCGCGTATTGTGCATATGTGCATTGTCACAGAGAGGTAACATTATATCACATTTGTCCTCGTGTACCGAACTGAGACATGTATTTCTACTCACGTTTCAGCATCCCTTTGTACGTCGCCCCTGTTATGGATCTGACATCACGACGAAACGATTGAATCTAGAAGAAAAATACGGCCACGTTATTTTTATTAGTCCCGACGTTTCTCTCGCAAAAATAAAACTCCGCGAGCGGTCACGAACGTACCGCTTATTACAAATTGCAAATTAACATTATTAACATTATGCTCAATGTGTTATACCAATTTGTGCGATGAACAACAAGAGCTATACAAAATTTGTTAAAAATATCCTAGATGATTCCGTTATTATGTTCAACTGTTATATTTTGCGGATATAATTTTGTTAAATTCTATAATAATAGAATACCGCATTTCTACACTTCTAGACATTTCTACAAAGCAGCAAAGCAGCAATTTGCATAATCTTCAAATAAAATTCAGACTTTAAAGCGCAGCATCAAAGAGAAGTTTATGATACAGGCTCTGCCATCTCTTGGTAGCCACTGGAAACTACGCTCGTCTGGCAGTGATTCTCAATCCAAGACTGTCGCACCGCTAAATATAACTATAAAATACGAATAAGAGCGCATCGTGTCCTTAATTTGCACGCTAAATAAAGATATCGATCGACTTTAGCTATTTCGCCTTTTACGTGTCGCGATTTCACAACAGGTACGTAGCAAATTTCGGAATTCCGGAGCAATATGTGGGAGCATCAATGTAGAAACGATTGAGAACCAACGTCAAAAAGAACGATTTTCGATGAAGAAGGGAAATCCCTGGGCGACCATACGGTCGCAGTCTTTCCACCTTATCGATATTAGCATAGAAGAGCAGTTTGCAAAATCGTTACACGTCGCGAAAGTGCACGTCTGGGCGCACTAAAGGCTATCTCGCCGAATAAAACGACGCTTAAATAACGTATTACGCCAATACGTTCGCCGGAGAAGCAGGACAGACAAAATAACGAAAGGGACCTCAACGATTTCAACCGAATGGTCCTCGATCCAACAGGTAATCGTTATCGTTTAAATTGCTACGATATCCGTTAAAATTACGCTGCCAATTGTTTGCAAGTGCAAAGTATCTGAGATAAAAAATAACGAATTTAGGTTTACATTCCAGAACAGTGTTGGAAAAAAATACCTACAAATCGAAAATAAGCTTTCAAGCATCTCCAACAATAAATGTGTTATTATATCCGTAAAATCTTTTTGCTCGTAATTTGTATCTTAAATCGGCATATCCTTTTTGCGTGGATAATTGACACGTGACAACGGGCATTGCGTTAAACTGTGAAGGGTTAACCGCGCGCGATTACGCGACGAACGTCGGCACGATGCACGCACTTTGCGTGAATGCGTGAATTCAGACGCGGCGTAATCTCCCATCGAGTGGGCGAATAGGCACTGGCGAAGGGGTGCTACAACCAAGGCGGCGGGAGGTGCGCGGTAAGTGCGCGGAGGGGCGCGGAGCGAAAGAGGATTGCCGATCCATCCATGAGAGATGACGCCAGTCCCTGAATGCGGGATAAAACCTCGCTGATGCCCGGCGGAGCGATCCGCGGGATGGAAGCGAGAGGGTGAGCCGTGACGGGAGAAAAGGAAATAGAAGACTGACGCGAAAGAAAGAAAGAAAGGGAGAAAGAAGGGGGGGAAACAGGGAGACGCTACTGAATGCCGCGGAAAGTAAAACTCAAGGCAGTGGATCCGAAAGGACGTTGAAGACTCTCCCAAATCCATATAAATTGTCGTATTGTTGGAAGACCGTGTCGCATACCAATTCGAGATGACGCGAGATATATCTTGGAAAAAGGAGCATCGTCAACGGTCCATGCGATTGCCAGTCGTTATAGCTATCGTTGATGTAATATACGCGCGATTTCTGGATCGTCGTCGGATTCGCGAAGCTATTTGCAAAAGTGTTGAATTGAGATATACCTACAAGAGTATATACATGTGTATGGAGATTTTCTTCACGTATAAAAAGTATCCTTACAAATTTCCTTTCACTAGCAACGCGATTTTTCGCATAAAAGGTAACTCCTGCTTCACTTTTTTACTTTTGATATGACAAGCACGATTTTAATTTGTAATTTATACCGCGCGTATCGTGCGAGATTCCGATGCGCCCGACAGATCTTTGGAATCGCTATTGATATGATTCGTCACTCCTAGGGTGGATTAAGGGGATCGCCGTAAATAACGAAACGTCGGTCGATGTATCACGGAGAGAAGGTTCGGACCGTATTATTATTCTACCCGCGTTTTCACGTCGCACGATTTGCTTCTGTACACGTGGCTTCGCGATACAACTTCCGATCAAAGGACGTATTCGATCCACACGAAAGACAGAGACAAAGTGTAACGATGTTGCACGCTTTTAATTGGACGATACGAACTCTGGTCTGCAGCACGGTTCAAGAAGATTATCGACATGTATCATCGACACGCTAACGTGTGGATTTTCTCTTTACTTTTATTTTCCCCTTCGAAGCGCGATATACTGTCAGCTAGGTCTTTGAAATCGACTAAAATACGACTTGTTAATGCAAAAGCAGCAATGTTCGACTTAAAACCTGCGCGCGATTTAATTCACGAGGGAAGCTTTTAGATTATCTTGATATATTTGATAGACGCTGGATATATAATGTATTATAAAATAATATAATTGTATTTCTACATTCGTCGCGTAGTATTAAAGATTTAAATTCCTGCCTCTGGCAAAATCAAATTTAATACTAAACCTATATCGAGAACAGATTTATGCTCGTGTGGTTAGTTGTAAAAAAGAAAACTCGACAAAATCATTTATAATATGACCGAGTCTACTTTCGAACGAGGGAACCTTCGGGCTGGCTTTGCATCTTACGCTGCTGAAGCTATTCAGGAGGACGATTGGACGTCACTGTCCAAGGAATCGTAGGGCCGGCGCGCCGTCGAGTGGGTTTAGAAGTAGACCGGCGCGCAAAGACGTTCGTATGATCGCCGTTTGGAGCGGACGACTAAGGGATTTCAGTCAAAATACAACTCCTTGGTACCGGCGGTAGCCGATAAATTATTATCTCCCGAAGATTAGCCCCGATGTCGCGACCCTCATAAATATCAGTATATTTTTGCCCGGTAAGCCGATTTCCTTTCTGCCGATGGCTTCGAAACGTAGCGGCTGCTGCCGAACCGCGCGAAATCCTTTCTTACCCCCTCCCGCTCTCTGCTGCTCCGCGATCCTCGGCGATCGTCTTCGTGTAGAAGGCTCTTTATAGACCGGGAGATTAAAGACGCTTCTCGTATTCCTTTTTAATTTCGCGCCTCTCAGTACCGGCGCGACCGGCGTCAGTTATTTTCAGTGGTAAAGCCCGTGTCAGCGAACGCCGAATAAAAGATAATCGCGCGTGAGGAGATTCGCCTCCTTTCGATTCTTGCGCGGCGCGCATCGGAGAATTCGCCAGCATGAGAAAATAGGAAGAGTCGCGCGACACAATAACACCTTTCCTCGCAGCATCATATACAGAATGTCCGTTTCTACGGACGGCACTCGATTGTCATAATAGATTCCTCGATCAATTCATATATGTCAAATAATATATGGATGATTTGTAAATCATATAATCGCGCATAAAGAAAGCGAATAAATGCGCGCACGAGTTCATGTATGAGTCTTCAGTAATAAAACGAGATCTTTTCTCAAGTGAGATAGATATCTTCGAAACGTAATACAGACGAACTCAATGCGAAAACTCGAATTTCGCGCAAGACAGAGTGACGTCCTTTTTGCGAGCCATCTCTTGACAAGCATTCGGAGCAACTTGGCGAATATCTTGGCAATGTTCGAGGACACAAACGGTTCGCCATTTTCTTCTAGAACGCGCGATATACGTTCTTCTAAAACCTCTTCCGCCATATATGAGCCGGGTCTTACTGCCACGATATATTTTGCAAATCTTTCGCTATTTATCACCAGCGGCATTCGCGAAACCCTTGTGCACGTAATGCTTTCCCCTTCGTTCGTCAACCGTTTTCATATTTTCGTGCCGTGCTATTTTCTGAAAGCGACATTGCCAGAGATTTCCATAATTCTGAGAAACTGTCGTTCGCACTGTGCGATCGCGCAAAATCTAAAACGCCTATCTCTTCCTCAATAATACAGCTAATATTTGCATCAGTTTTGTACTAAAGGACATATGCTATTGCTATTCGCTTCGAGCTATTTCCACCGAAAATTGTAAATAAGAAATAAATGAAATAAATGAGAATACAAGTCTACAGAAACCTCGAATACTGAAATATTATATCTTATAAATTTAGCTTCAGCAGATTTGAGACAAGACTTTTCATCTCTAAACACATTACATGCTTAAAATAAATGTCACAGGTAATTCTAATAAATATATCTGTTGGTTGATTGTTACAAAATATTAAATATAAATTAACTATATCAGGATCTGTAGGAACACACGACGATCAAGACAAATCGTTCCTAAAAACTCGACAGCATTCTTATCAGCGCGACAGCGCCATTTTCTACTTTCGAATATCCTAAAGAGATCTCTCCCGCGGATTCGAAGCCGCGTCGCTTTCCTTTCCATTTCACCCGAGTACAAACACCCACGCTGTGTCCTTTATCACAAGCCTCGCGCTGTACCTCGAAGGATCGCGTGTCGCGGAAGATAGCGGGGCCGTTTGTAAAATGTAAAATTCGTAATACATCGCCGCAAAAGTGGAATAAGCCGAGACATACGGGGTGGTACCATTGGCGGCGCAGCACCGGCGGCGGCAACAGAAATGGTAGGGTGGACAGAGGGTGGTGGCGGTAGATGGGTTGAGAGGGTAGGGGGTACGGGACCCGTGTACGGTTATGTGTCTCATTTATCAGCACAGATATTATTATGGCTCTACACGCGGCCGGAGCTAGGAATTTTACATACGTACAGACATTTGTACCTTCGCGATATAATATAAGGACGTAATAATGCGCACGCATACGAACGAGCTACCCCACACGAGCTACCACCCTCATTGCGCGGACGCTCGCGCACGTAGCCGGTTTCTTTCTGTGACTGTGACGATTCGTCGATAATTCCTACGTCGCGCATCCCGATATCAATCGACAGTTTCGTAAGAATTCATTTCGTAGTAAATAATAATCGTTGATTTGACAGAGGCGAACAAAAATATCGTATCAATAAAATGAAACCGCTATCAACAAAGCACATAAATGATTGTCGTATCAGACACAGAAATTTCTACAATATCCTCTTTCACAGATCCTAGTGATCTGGAACTCAATTGAGGAATTATCAATGGAGGGGGATATAGAGCCGCCTGCCTTGCCGTCGCGAAAAAGATCACGCTTACGAAAACGAGGTCGATCTCTCATTCACGTGGCGTAAGGAGATCGCGCACGTAGCACGTACACAGGTACGCGGAGCAAGATCCGGCGACCACCCCTGGATCCTCCACCACCTCTCCCGAGCCGAAAAGGGGTCCCACCACGGTCGTCAAACCTTAATACATTTACAGCTCACGAGAGCGCTCGCTCTCGCTGCTCCTGTCGTGAGCGGCAGCGCCGGATATCTGCCGGTGGATCTCTCTATAGAGTGTATCACGTTTGCGCATGTGAATATCGCACGTATAAGTGGAAGAAAGATGGCCCGGGTCGTCCGTCCCCAGCGGCTAACCCCCTGATATATCGTTTACGTGTCTCGGCGTGCATACGTCGTTTGGGACACATGCCTCTTCCACCGCGCCACCATCTTCCTCCTTCTTTTGCCTCTCGTCCCGGTCCGCGCCGTTCTCCTTCTTCTTGCGCCACCTCCTCTCTTCACCTCCTTCCTCCCCTTGCCTCTGCCGCTACTAACCCGCCGAACATCCACCCTCTCGCTCCCTCGAAGATTCCTCGCGAATCCTTACTTTACGAATTCAGAGGACGGTGGGACACGTTAGTTCGGGAATCGCGCTTGATGGCCGCTCATATCCTCAACGCCTGACCTAGTTCTCGAGTAGAAATTTGGATATGTCGGATTCGGAGTCCTGGCACCGCTGACAATCGATGCTGACATTCGAATTTAATTATAGAGAACTTTCGCGCGCGTATGCATATAATGAAATAGATTCTACAAAAATGCAGTGATATTATTATCGCAAAATTTATCTCCGTTGAAATAAGATTTCTCTTTCGCTTTCGTGAAAACAGATTTCAACATTAGGAAAAATAATGAAATAAATGTATTAATATAAATGTATGTAATAAACGTATGTTAAGATTGCAGCAACGTGTCATGTACATACGTACGTTGAAAATTTGTGCATACGTAATTTCGTTCGTTTATATATTTTTTTGTTCTTTGAACTTGTCTCACCCCCCGTTTGACATGCTGAATATTTCCCTCTCTCGAATATCGCGCGAACCCTAACTTTACCAATTCATGGGAACGGTTAGTTTTTGAATGACACTTGACATCTTGCTCGGATCACTCTTGTCACACGACCTACTTTCGGGATGAAGACTTCCATATCTAAAATATCTGCCTATCATTGGCGTACAATATTTGTACCCTCCAAGTATCGCAGCTTTAAATATAAATTCTCAATCTCGTGTGCATAATATACGCGTTTTGCACAATAAGTAAAGAAATAAGTTATTAAATTTAAATTTAAAATATATCAATGTTTACTAAATCCATTGTTCAAACTCAATTTACAATTACATGATTTATAAAAACTAAAATTTTCCAACTAAAAATTAATTAATCGTCATTTCTCCAGCGAACAATGGAGCGTAATTCTCTCTGTCGATGTAATCGACAAGATTCATCGGATCAAACGAACCAGCCTGTTCGAGTGCAATGTTCGCCGATAAGTTCAAAACTCGATACTCGGAACGCATCGCAAACGGCGGCCATTAGCTCACCCACAATACATGATTTATTCAACGATATTTTACGGCGTCTCGCCTCGTTTCCTCGCCCAATAACATCGCTGGTACGGATGTTCGAGAGGTCGTTGGCGATTCCGTCGACGACCTTCTGATTCTTAGAGTTACCTGCGAAAGTCGCGCACACCTTCCCGCGTGTTGCGGCACACAAATACTCGCAAACGTCCCCGCGAGCTTGCATATACGGACGCCGCGCGATATCAGGCGCATTATCGCGTACGACATTACCCCGGCTTTGACTAATGTCCTCGAACGAATGCCTACGCTTCGCCGATTTATAATGCCGGTCAACGAGATGTGGACAAACACCGGGCACCAATATATTTCAGATTATGGCTAAGCCCCGCGCGGAGAGCTCCTTCTCGCGCTATATCCCTCCCGGTGCACCGACACCGGCAGCGGGACCTGGAACCAGACCAACATCAGAAGTGCATCTGCAGCTTCCCCCTCGCCCTCCCCCTTTCCGTCCCTCCCACACCGAGAGATCCTTGATGATAATACCGATCGATGGTCCCGGCCACATACACCGGGAATCCAGATATGTCTCCGCTCTTTCTTCGCCACCTTTCGACCTTTCGGCTCCTGTGATCGATTTAGCGATTAGCTTTTTCTGAATATCTGTGTGGTTGTGTAAGCATGGATACGATTAGTTTTTCGATTTTTTGCGCAGTCTATTTGATAATATATTACAAAGAGATAAACCTTATAAACTATATTTCCAGATTGACGTATATACTGTTCAACAAATGCAATTTATTTCAAGTTATTTTGGACCTAGCTAGACATTAACAATCTATCGCAAATGACAGTCTATAAAAAAATAATGCGCTGCAACAATCTCATTCATTAAACTATCGCACGCAATCTCATTAGTTCCTGAGTCGAGAATGCCGAGCGAGGGAAGGCAAACGGATAGGTCGCGACTAAGCACCGTACCTATACACGCCGCTGTGGCTCCTCTCTTCTCTCATCTTCCCGCGCGCGTTCCTCGCACTTTCCGCGGTGCAGTAATGCACTTATATAAATCAGGTTCAGCCGCGGACCACCATAAAGCATTGCTATGTTTCGATGTCCGTAAAGCATTCCTGGGCGGGTTCGCGTTTGATTCACGCGTGCCCGTGTGTGGGGCAGAGAGCCCCTAAAGGTACTCTCGCGGGCTACGGGGCCCGCGGCGCAGGCCCCGCTTGTACATGCACGTGTATACCGCACTACCACCACGGGACAGGCGTGAGAGAACTTGTCGCCGGCGATAATAGTTTATTTGTCGCCGGGCTCGCCGGGCGACGGAGATATGTTCCGGTTTCTCGTCCCGTTCCACACCCGTCGAGGATTGTTTATTATGCGAATTGAACGGGCCGAAGGCGATAAAGATCCCGTCTGCTCCTCCCCGGCGCGCTGCGCCCCGTCCCTCGTCCCTCGTCTTTCGCAATTTCGCAAACGACCAGCCAACTCTATGTGTTATCCTGTTTTTGTCTCGATACCGCCATCAATTTTGAATCGCGGCCAATTAGATCCTGATATCATATTACCGTGGCTATCGCACGGGAATCAATGGAATAACATATTCGAAGAAAACTCCGTGATTTCAAAGAATCGATCTCGATGGACGATCTTCCAGCGAGAAATCTATCCAAACTTCTTAAAAAAAATTCTTTTTTAAGAATATTTATTCGATATTTCTTTCATTTTATATCTGAAATATTGAATCTAATAAAAAAACGATTTGTAATATTTGGCAAGTTAAAAGTAATAAAGAGTAAAAAAATTTGTAGACGCGCGCGCGCGATTTATTATTATCTTTATCGAAAAAATAATTTATATGAGGTTGAAATAAAACACGGATCCTCTTAGCAGCAAGCACTCTTTGTTCCTGTTTCGTGCTTCTCTTCATCTTCTTTCCGCCTCGATGATACCTGCGCGAAACATTCTCACCTTCGGCTGCGCGGGCTCTCGAAGGTGCGAACGAGGCTTAATTCAAGACCCTCGCGGCTCGATGCCCCCGATGACAAACGCCCCGACCTCGCAGCCAATTTTTTAATACCATTTCTGGTGACCAATCGCATCGTGGAAAATTATTGCCCGCCCCACAGATCGTTTGTTTCTACGCGGGAATCTACCTGCTAGCCGCTTAAGCACGCCTGCAGTCTCATACTTTAAAATGACATCTTTTTCTCCCTTATACCGATTCGGTGTCGGTGTGTGATCAGATAATTTTAACTTCGCCTCTCGTTATCTTGATTACCGTTCATATACGGTCCCAGTATCGATTTCTATTTTAATAGCAAATATAAAACTACAATGAAAATTGCTTCCCTACGTGAATCAAATTCTCATTTAACTAAACTTAATAGAACTATATTAAAATAAAATTAACAATAATAATTGTAAATCTGTAATAAATCGCATTACTAAAATACTAACGTAACTGATTTAATAAAAATCAAACAAACGACACAGTCAATCCTTCTCGCTGCCAATATTAACAACACCAATAAGAGTCCATCCATTCCTTTCGAAAGATATTTCAATCGCATCAGTTCCGCTATCGTTCCCGATTAAACGCTAATAAGATCCGACTAATTGAACACTGGAATCCATTGCGCCTATTAACTCGCGCAGATTACAAGGGTGGCTTACATCCGAGACGCGCAGGAACAAGCCAACAAGAAATACCGAACGATTTTCATTCTGTAGGCCTCTTTCGTTACCTCCTCGATGAAACATCCGGGAAATGCTATTAGCGTCTAACTTATCGGCCAATTTGTCGTCCGGACTCCGAGAACGATTAACGTGCCGCGAAGTGACGCAGATAGCCGGCAGGAGCGAAGAAGAGGAAGGTAAGGTCCGAGCTATTCTCAGGATCGTAGGAGCCGACAAATCGTTTGTCACAGATCCACCGGTAATAACCCGAAGGCCGGCTTTATCGGCGACTAAGTAATAGCTACCAATAGGCGAGGAGCCCCAAAGGGCCTTATCGGATCCATTAGAGGGTACACCGTTGTTGTGGTTTTGAAGCATCGCCAAGACGGGTGGGTATCTTCGATCGTCCGTCACATGTAGATTCTTCGTCGATTCGACGACACGCTAAATCGACAAGATCAGAAGCGAAGCGGAAACTAAGATTTTTCTTCAGGCTAAACTCTTCAGTGACAGTACTTGTATTAATAAAAGTAATTATGAACCCTTGTATCTCTTTATTTACTCCAGTCCTAATCAGATTACGATCGAGACAAAGGAACATAAAGTGAACAGATCGTTTATGTCATTTGATTAACATTCCACTTTATTTATTTCACGTGAAGACACAATATCTGTGTTTTCGCGTTTCACGAGGTATTATAAGTAAACGAAAGAGAGATCGCCAACTGCTGCGACGATGCAATATATCGTCTACATTCTGGCGCGATATAAACGTGTCGCTTGGTCAACGAAATAAGAGGCATCTACTACTAAGCGGCGTAGCGGTCAGGTTTCGTCGTATACGACTGTTACATACATCAGGTAAGAATTCATGGAGCTCCTTGTATCGTATTTGTACTTCGGGGTTATCGTACCTCATCTCGCGGTACGTGATGAGGGACGTAATAACGATTGTGTGTGAGCTCGTGTGGGCTTCGTAACTGGTTTTCTCGGTTTCTGTAATTCTTGAACGTGGCACTAGTTCATGGCACTTGATCCGTGCGCTACTCTCGCATATCTCGTGAGAAGATATATTTAGGCAAGCCGATAACAGACCGCAGGCAACTCAGTGGATCGATTTAATAATTGTGCATCAATATTTGTCTTGACAATATTAATCTATCAAATATAATAAATTCATGTCATTAAATATATCACTAAAATGACTCAATAATTTTAAAATGGAACGTTCAAATAATGTATTTACTCTCGCCAGAATTAAATGCGAGATATTTTAGAAAAGTATAAAAAGTTAGCAATAATTGCGAATTCAACAATACTAAATGTAAAATGGATTAAAATCGAAGTTTATCATTGCTAATAAACTAATAAATTCTATTACAAATCTATGTTTTCAATGACACCAAAAGAAAATCCTTCGTGCAGCCGCAGAGGATGGACAGTTTGAGAAAACAAAGAACGACATTGACGCGATGGTTGGCAGTGCGGAGTTTAGATGGCCTTAATTTCTTTTTGCGGAATCGCCACCCTTCATTCCCACGGCCATACCACGCACGCGGCCGAGTAGTGCGCGAGTAGGAAAAAAAGCGATCAACGCGGTGTAAATCACTCGTTCGCGTCGCATTAATTGATATTTATTATCGGGCGGCGGTCTAATTGCAATTAATAGAAGACTTTGTCGGCGTCCGCGGCGTCGAGCATTGCGGTTACGCAAAAGTACCAATAAAGAGGGCTTTGCGGTCCTGACGGCCAACGCTCATTACTCGCATTTCGTCGCGGCAATAGGATTGCGGCCGCATCAGCGCCAACGGCCGCACGGTATCACCGTTACCGTGCGCGACAAATATTGAATGAAATCATTTTTCACCATTTCCCACCGTGGCATTTCCCTGGAAACGCGCTAAGCACGAAACCACACGCGTGAGAGTTTCACACCGGGCGGGGGCATAAATATGTATGTAGCGTGGCAGAGAGATACAGAGATTGTCTTCGCCGAGTCTCTTCATTACACACACCCGCACTTTGTAAATATAACGACATTTAAATATCAAGGTCCAATGTAACTTCATGGCACACTTCGTTGCGCAATCACACACGAAGGTACAGCCTATTTATCTATCAACGATTGCCTCAATCCCTTAACATTTCAGAGACTCTACGTGTTCATAAATCTTTTTCTGATCCTATAAATCCTAACATGCGATTGCATTTCCGCTGTCGATCGATAGATGGGTTTGTTATTCTATCCTTCTTTTTCGATACATTCCATCCAATAATCCCTTGCCCCTTACCTTCTAACTCTCTCTCTCTCTTTCTCTTTCTTTCTCTCGCGTTGTCGTTTCTACCCACTCGCGATAAGTCGGCGCCGTGTTGCGACTCAATCGTGCGGCTCTTCCGCATAAATCTTACGGCCGGCATAAATCAATGTGACTCCAGCAGTGTGATACCCAAAGAAATACCCCGATATATACGCGTTGAAGGACCCTTCGATCCGAGGAAGACACATAGGGTCCTACTTATGGCTTCTTGTGTGTGTTTTGTATATGTGTGTGTGTATATGTGCTGTATGCGCGTGTTCTTCACCTAGCAAGACCCTAGCAATGCGTCACCGAGCCTTCCCGCGCGTTCTGCAAGAAACTTTAAGAGTACAGTCTAGCAAAGTTAAAGGCCATCTTCTTTATAACATGATCACTATCTTTCTTCATTTAAATTGCGCATTAATATAAGATATTCTGGCAAACCTTAAATTCGAGCCAAGATTCATAGATATACAAAATTATAAAGAATATCTTGGTAAGATACAGAATTACATCGATCCTGAACATAGAATGTATTCTCATAGAATAATAAAAATGAAAAATTTGCGTAAAATATGAAATTTATTCAAGCAATAATTGAGAAGTTAAATCTCGAAGAAGAAAAGGACACCGTGATAAGACAAGGATTAACGTGATTCGATCGACCGATTTGATAGACGATCCTCCTCGAGAAGTCGGGGCAGTTTCGCACGAGGGTTAAACTAGTGGAAGACAAAGGGCTCTCCGCGGTCTATTGGTCTCTTTATTTCTTCGTTCGTTCGCTCGGCCGCAAGTGAGAGTAGATTCCCAGGCACTCGATGTTATTTACGACTGCTGATTTATCGGATGAAAGAAAGCGGCAGCTTAGAGGCTCGTCAGACGATCTCTGGTGACAATATAAGAAAGTATCCCTCTTTCCCTTTTTCCCCGTTGCGTTCCCGCGCTTTCCTCCAATAACGAGAGCCCTTTATCATCCTGCGAAGTGTACGACTGATAATCTTTCATTATTTTGATTAGTGATTCTCAAAATATATACGCAGTAATTAATCGTGACTTTCTTATCATTTATAAATATAATTAAAAACTAAATACATATATATTACGAAACAATTAATGACGCACCTACGTGCATATTGAGTTCCTACATTCGGTTATTTTTTAACAAATACATGTTGTCCTGACGCAGATAGCAGCACAGGAGACCAAAAAAATCACACAGCGTCGCACAGACGCACGAGGAGGGTCTCGATTAGCAATGATCCACGGGAAGAGCACTCGCAATCAACGAGATTCGCGAGATTGCATAATTCAAGGTTGGACGGAGGATGCGCCTTCGCACGACACCGCCGATCCTCGCTACAGGCGCGGATGTATACACACCGCGCTACGGGGCAGCCTTTGACGGCGAGGCATAAAAATAATTTCGAAACCGCAGTGGCTGATATACGAGCGAGCGAGAAGACGAGGAAGAAAACGAAAGGAAAGGGCGCCCGGCGGATGTGAGAGAGAGGAAAGGTGCTCGTAAAGTTTTCTGCCCGTGGCACAGCCGCCTTACAGTCGCGAACGAGCCACCCAGCACGGAACACACCAGCCCTTTTCATTCATGCCTTAAACCTCACTAATGTACTCCGTGGCCGATGTTAAGGGTTTACGCAGAGGTCGAGTACTACGTGGGCGATGTATAACGCGAAGATAATGCTTTACGTCGGGAGAACTCTTGCCGTCTATATGTCATCGAGGCTGAAACGCGAAGATCTTTCTATAGATAGTGATATGAATAGGAAGAACCAATTACATAACGCATTGAAGATGATAATATAATTTAATTGTCTAGGATAGAGAGAGAGAGAGAGAGAGAGAGAGAGAGAGAGAAGCGCTAAGAATAAAAAATAGGATAATAAGACAATGTACAAAATTTGCGAAATGCATCAGAGATATTTAGGATATTTAGTAACAAAAAAATTTTGAACGGTTGTCTTCTTTATATTTCGTTAATTTTCTCGTTATAAGTAAATAATATAGATATGTATAACTTCATCATATACTTGCAAAAATATATACTACAATATGGTTGAAAAAATGAGAGAGAGAGAGAGAGAGAGAGAGAGAGAGAGAGAGAGAGAGAATAATCTTATAATAATAATATATTGATAAAACTAAAATTAAGTGCATCTAAGCGATTATGTTGCGAGCGCCTTTTAGTCTGCGCGCGGGCGGGTACGGGCGAGATTTTACTTGATTCTATAATAGGACGAAAGTACCCCGTTCGCTTCTGCACGATTATGCAAAGGGACACTCTGGAGCCCCAGCTGCAGTCTAATTCAATTAACCCTCTTCCACAATCGCGAAGCGTGTGATATTAATTTATTTTTTCTTTTTTTTTTTAGTACTTACACGCAACCGTATGGGAGTAAAAGAACATCATGGTAAAATAATTAGCCACATTACGTAAGGAATATTGTGGTGCTAAATTTGTATCAAATGAAATATTGCAATTTTTGTATGAGATCACATATATTACCGAATGTTAATGTCTTATTTATAAATAAAATTAATCTAATAGCTAAAATCTATCGGTATAACGTTCGGGCACGTTGAGAACCTTTGGCAACGGCGAAACAAGCCATAAAATCCCGAGACCGATATTACCACGGTCAACGTATCCCAGCGGTCAATTCCAGATTCCTAGTAGATAGAATCCAGATCTACCTGAGCTATCTAATCCTGCTGTATCTTTTGATTTCTTCTCTTCCCGATTCTCTTCCAAAACTAATTCTTGCTTATCAGATATTTGTCAAAATAAAAAAGAAACAATGTTGAGAAATTAATGTACTTGTGTTAAAATGTAATTATGTAATAAATATAAAGTTACTTCTCAGAAATAACACTTTACGGTATGACAAAACAACATCCTTTTGTCACAAGAATCAAAGACAGAAGCACTCATGGAGAAGAGAAGACGATAAAAGAGAAAACAGAGGAGGAGCGAGAACGCCGTTAAAGGCCAGGACGATGCGTGGCCAGGCTAAATTGGGCGGTTGCGCCCTTTGCGCGTAAGGGGCTCGTGGAATTTTATTCCCCGTGGAAAGAGAGGGAAGGTGCGCACACTCGACTAGGCTTAGAAACCATAAAAGTAAGTGGTATAGATTTGAAACGGCGAGAGATTGCTCGGGTCGAACGAGGAAGCACGTGGAGGGAGCGTGCGGGCAGCGAACGGGGGAAGGGTTTGCTAGCTGGAGGGTTGTTACGAGCGGTGCGTTCAATTAACGGTGGCCAGTTCGGGTCCATGCCCTACCACTGGCCACGGGGTAGTTAATGCTAGAGGCATACCTACTTACCTACGGCAGTTTCTTTTTATGGCCGATCTACCCATCGCTGCAGGGGAAGAGAGGACGCTGTTTCTCGCTAATTGGTATCGAACTATTATTCTCCTTCATTAACAACGCCGGTAACCTGAACTCAACGATCTTCCGCCAGTGTTACTACCTATCGCCCTCGAGAAAAGCTGTTGCAAGCCTCGAGTACTTTATTATGGGTATCTATCGTCTATCATCTATCGAATAGCCACGATATACCTTATAAATAATAATATAGTTTAATGCAATAATACGATCGTTTGATTTCGATTTCAATTGAGCATCTATATGTTATATACATAATCGTAATCTACACGTATATACAAATAAATGGAAGGAAGAATATAATGCAACATGGAGATAATAAAGCGCTTCATAAATTCCCGAGTTCCTCGCAATTTTACGAAGTTCACATAATTTACGTGCGAGAACTCCGCGATCGTCCGCGCGAGTTATCCGAAATAAATCATCCGCGTGCGCGTGCACGTCCGTCCCAAGCCAAACAAATTTAGGCACGATCGACGGTATCGCGAGACACCCGGAGAAAAGCCCCGGCATATTACCACCCTCGTCGAATGGGGCGGTCGGGAGCTACTCGGAAGATAGTAACTTGCGATCAGGTGGCGGGCTGCCTGCGCGCCTTTCCTCCCTTATAAATCTCCGCAGCACGCGATGATCGAAAAATATTACAAGAATATATCAGCGCCCGTCGGCACCCCCGGCATCCGCGCCCCTTCGAATCCGCACACGCCTCCCCCCCCCGCACCACCGCTCACCATCACACCACGGTGGGACGATGTTCACGCGCGATCCCGTACGTTAGGAGGAGAATTATATGAAGGCGTGAGGTGCGACGTCTATATTCCCGAGACAATGATATGTGAGAACGATATGTACCCCACTATAACGTGACGTCACAGCCCAAAGCTGCGAATTGCGCTGATAACCGATTTTACGTCGACGCATCATATATCTTTTTATAAATCAAGTTGAAATTAAATCCGATCCGTTAACATCTCGAGCGTGACTTGAGTTTCCGATAAACATCTCGACTTTGCCTTTAAACGACTAGCAAGATCGAATAATAATTCCATTAATTTACTTGCAAGCATTGGCATTTTTTTTTTTTTTTTGGAGATATAATAATAGGGTGTTGCTTGTTCTCAATATTGAAAATAAATCTTTCAGCCCCTATAAAGGTTCAGTTGCAATTACAAGCAACGTAAAAAAACACCCTGTTAATCCACAACTCCCGAGGCAATTACTGGGCGCAAGATTTGTACGTCGTAAGATCGAACGAGGCTCTGGGTAACAACTGACCAAACGATTCGACAATTTACCCTCGTAGCGGAAGGATCGTTCGATTAAACGTACAACATCCTAATACAACCTTTGGGACACTGTCCTTACCAAACCAATGAAGTAGCAGGGATTCTCATATTATCACTTTATACATGAAGAATGGAAGATATCCCAGACATGTATTTAAAAACGTAAAACACAAATCAAAATTTACCATTATAATTTCTCTCTCAGATACCTTACATTTTATATGTATATCTATATTTCTCTCCCCTATTGAAATATTTTTCTTTACTTCACATAGATAAATGTGGCAAAAATATTAGATATAATCAGATGCTTATGCTTATCTATGACTGACAGAAATCCATTATGATCCTAAATACTACCTGGTTATGTTAACCCGACATTGTTTAACATCCAGTACAACTATTATTGACGCACCTTCCGGGATATCTTCTGCATTGTTTGCCACAGTAATCCGGATCCTGGGATAATTCTCCTCTCAAGAGAAGCACGACGGACAAGCAGAGATCGCATTAGCGCGGCAGCGTCCAGTGAAGCAATATTCGAGGGTGCTCCTCCTGACATTACGATGACCGGACGATAGTACCGAAGGGCAGTTAAACTGTTCGGAAACTCCCCAGCTTTCCAATTAAGCAAAGATCCTAGGTCCTAGGGTCAACCTACGCATTTGACCACGTATTTAACACTACATAAATCGTGACCCGTCCTTATTGGTCTTCGATCTAATTATCTTCCGATCTCTGACCACGCTCCCGGATGTGTCTTGCGACCTACTTTCGGACGCCATTGACCGCGAAGTGATATCCGTTTACGCATACATCCTGTCAAGCATTTTCAGCACAATTACGCTCTTAACTTAACGTGTTATAATACGAAGAACTTAAAATTAGACTGTTATAGAACTGTTTTTCGAACGCAGCATATCCTATTATCTTATTTAACAGTAAATATAATATTAATTTGTAAATATGTTACTACACAGAATATGCTTTTGTTTCTAATAAATATTTTGTTAGATTTTAATTAAAAATGAATGAAACGTGAATCGTTTATGCAAAAGAACCTAAATTTTTAAAAATTATAATCAATTTTAAAGCTATGCTATGATAGTATTTAGAGAATTAAGATCTGCTTCCGCGCCTTTCGCGTTATTTGACAAGATGCATGTCCGAGAAACAGTTCACGCAAAGCAGAGAGCAAACGTGATCCCTCCTATGCAATGTCGTCATTTCGGTGCGAAACCGATGCATCTCAATGGCGTCAGCTTAATGTACGGACATCGATAAACGTTCGCGGCCCCCATCGAACGCATAAACAAACATTTACGTTTAATTGGCGAGTTGCGTGACTGACTAATGGCCGACCGTCCGAGTTTCGAAACGTTTCGATGCCCGCTATTACCCTTCGGGCCCGTCCATGATCCTCGGGGAATCGGTGAGGATAAAAAAAAATAAGAAAAAAATTTCCTCTCGCACGCGTGCAACGCGCGACAAGGTGTTGGATAAATCGAACCGGTATCGCGCGGTGCTGTATGCGTTTACGATAAAATTCCTCCCGCTACATCAAAGCGCTCTCGCTCGGCTGCGGTATTATCGCCGCGTACGTCCATTTCCGCGTTTTTTAGCGGGTACGCGTTAATGCGGTTAAGGAGACTTGATTACCCGTATCAAACCAGATAAATTAGTTCTTTTTTTTTACACGGTTTCCATTTTTCCCGCGACAGCTTTACCAAAACGCGTTGTCCTATTCGATTAACAAGCGGGTTGACGCGTTTAACTCCGCTTAAATATGAATGTATATACAATATGCTGTTCAAACCTATTGGATCATATTTCAGCTGTGTGAAGTTTAGCTTGGCAAAATTAAAGTCAATTTTTTTTCACGAGAGATTGCTTCATACTGTCTTCTAATTTTTAAACGTATCTCGACAATATTCTAATTAAAGGTTTTAATGTGATGTGAGTATGGAGGAATTTTTTATCATAAAAGCGTCTATATGAACACCGATCGGTACAAAATAACGGCGAGGCGATATACTCGTAAAACAGAGCCCGTCTTATGGTCATCAAATTCTCACGACATATTAGAAGGTCGACTCTAATTGGTTTTATTGATGCGTTAAATGCTCGCTGCTCTCGAACGATCGTAAATGTTCCAAAGCTATACGAACATGAGCCTTTTCGATAAAATATGTGGGACAGCTATCAATTCAAAGAAATCTGTGACTACACGTCAGATATTCGATATAATACATTATCAAATTATTAAATCTTGTCAAATTATTCCAGTTAATATTTATAATAATATTTTGTAGAATTTTCTCTTATCCCCTTCCGTCTGTGACTCTTTCAGGAACAGTATAGTTAAATATATAAAAAAAGGCAAAACAAAATAAAGAATAAAGCGCAGATTGATGTAATCGTCTCTCTCGTCACATAGGACGCGGCCTGCCGCTCGAACGGATTATCTTGAAAAAGCAGAAGCGGGAATCGACCTACCTGATACTCCTCACGTGCCCGCGCAATAATACAGCGATATATCACATCAAGATCGCATTCGCTGCCGGGAAGAAAAATGGTGGTTCGGAGCAGCAGCTCCCAGGCGAAATTCATTTTGACAGATTTCATACATTGAATTGATGTTTATATGTCGCGTTCGCCGAAAGATAAGCCGACCGAGAAAGTAAGCGTTCCTACAGCGGTAAGGTCGCGACGCAAGGGACGGACAAAACTTTGGCCGGTCGATCGCCCACGATATGTAATGTCTCTGTCCGAGGCATCAAATCCTTATAAAGGACAAAGCGGAGAAACGGGGCAATCGGTTACCTCGACGATCAACCGTCGGAAGAAGGACTCTTATCCTTCCGTTCCTGCTTCACTCATATGAATCGAATAAAGATCGACGTAAGAATATCCGTCCCCTCTGAGACATCGCATGAAAGCGCGTTGAATGATAATAACGTAAATAGGTATTATTATACAATGATGACGCACATTAATTACCGTGACATACATTCGAATAAATAAAACAGTTTCTAAAATAAAGCCTGATATGTAGAGATCATATTGTATAAAAGTTTCCATTATTTTCAAACAAATTTTGAAACATGGAACATACCTATTTCCGTTGCATAATACAATAACGAGTAAAAAGTTTTACACAACTACGCGTTTACAAAACTGTTTTTTTTTTTATTAGTATAATAAATTTTTTCTTTTTTTAAGCGAGGCTACATGTAAAATATCGTGTTTTTCGCGCCGCAGTTAAATTCGTCGTCTTTCCCGGCACAGAACTCGAATCGAGCGAACTGATAGAAGTGCTAACCGGATTACGGCGCAGGTCGGATGTCGCCGGTGACGGTGATATTAATTCTCTCGAATGCATCAGCGCGCGGGCGCTGATTGATTCCAAAGTTCTCGCAAGAAACTAGCGCGGCGCAATACGCCGCGAGTTACGAGCGCACGTTCGCCCGCTAGTTATGCGATTTAACGCAATAATTCCCAAGGCAAGGGGAATGGCGGAATTCTCTCCGCAGGCACGAAAACGCCTCTCATTTTCACGGCGCGAAAGCTCATCTTCGTAAGCTACGAGTCTACTGTCAGACGCGACGTGCAGTTTCCTAACAGGAAAGGTCGCGCGATGACGAACAGATTCGTTAGCATTTCATTTATGAACAACGGATATCGTCGCAAGGAAGACACAAACGAGAGTGCGTCAATGTGACTCGCTGCGCTATACGTTCGTATTTTCCATCGACTTATATTTTATTTCTCTCCTTTACAAATATATCTGCCTTTTTCTATTTCTATTGCTAATTTTATAGATGTAAAGTTCATATATTAGGCTATTATAATATTTATATATTGATTTCATATTTTTTTATAAATTAGATAAAAAAACACCATGTGTGTGTCTAGCATTTAAACAGGAAATATAAATCATGCACTAGAAATCTTTTGTAGTATGTTTTTTCAGCCCTCCCTTCCTTATTTGAAGAAAAAATATTACATTTCTCTGGAATAGCTCTTATTCTAGGAAAGAAAATACTACTAGGATTCCGGCGAGTTTAATCAGAGAAACAAACTGTTGAATATATCCCATGCGACCATCGAAGAATAACATGGCTTTTGCTTGTTTTCTATAAAGCAAACATAACCACCGTAGGTAGAATGACGGAACCTCTATTAACACCTTATTGTTACACATCCTCGAAATTTTTTGTTAGAAACTTCTTCACATTCGATATTAATACAGCAAACAACAGCGGCATAAACCAAAAACATCCGCCTGCCTTTCCTTACTTTATATGTATATGACTCCATTTCGTAATCGAATAGTTGAAATATGGTAGGCTGCATTCCGATATTCACTGTCAGTATTGAAAATCTATATTTTTCTATATTTTACGTCACGTATACTATAGATTTTTAATACTGACAATTGCTGACAGTAAATATCGGAATACAGCCTACATAATACGATAGAATATTTTAGAAACTAAAGCAGCAATGCGCGTGTCGTTCCCTTAACTAAGATAGAGAGAGAGAGAGAGAGAGAGAGAGAAAGAAAAGAGAGAATTAAAATTATAGAAATCATAATTTCTCAAAAGAATGCCCAGTATTTCATTATCTATGATTGCTAGCAGTTCGGAACAATACTAATCAACGCAGCTAGTCACCATCTAATTATAAATAATTAGCTTTAGACTAATTGTCACGCTGCCATGCATAGAGAAACGATGAATTGGAGAAGCAAGAGAAATGAGAACCGAATGATGCTCATTATCGAGCATATGCAAAGAAGAAAGTTTCATCTAACATTTATATATATTTTATATTATTGTAAGCTTTCTTTATGTGTGTGAGTATACCTAATATTTGTGTATTAATTTATACATACTTTATATTTATTTCTTATTCATCAGTTGTATATTTATATATATTTCTATATAATGTATATTATAAATAAAACATTAAAAAGTATAATTTAATGCACACGGAAGCATCGGTATCTCGTTATTGGAATATTAAAAAAAATACAATATAGCAATCCTTGCGATATAGCAATAACCAATAATAGCCTCCAGAAGTCAATTTCAATATATTATTATGAAATAGATGCTGTATTTCCTTCTTTTACATAATCTTAATATACTGTACCAATTTCTAATTCTAGTAGCGCCATGCAGATATCTAAACATCCGAACAAGATATCTCCAGTATCTCATTAGGGATACGTTGATGAAAATCAGACGATTAATATAACGTACGTTAATACAGCATCAGCCATCGCGACCAAATATTCATTGTTCCTAAACCGAAATGTATATCTCGCGCCCACAAAAATTCTCCTGATGCTTTGCTTGAATTGATATAAACTGCAGAAGAGTCATGCCCACATCTACTTTTGCTACCCATCGAAATAACACGCGTAATTTGAGCCAGTGCGTAATGCCAGTGCCAATTGTACGTATCTGCGAATCTGCCGTGCAAGGGGAGCAAATTGCGGTTCACACTTTCGCGGAGGGTCGCCCCACGCGCGGATAGTTTTTTTTCTTCTTTCTTTCTCCGGAAGCGACCGCGTTCAATGGACTCCCCCGGTCAATCCGCGATTGATATAAAAGAGTTTGCCAGCCGCATCGTGGCCCTCGAAGCCCTCGGAAAACCCGCTAAATCACCCGTGCCGAGGGTAACCGGCCCAGAGATTTGTGCGCTTGTATACCGAGCCCCGATGTATCGCGAACGATTGGGCGGGATAAAAGGGATGCGTCCCGCCGAATCCCTTGAACCGATATCTCTTTTCCCTGGGTCGACCTTCCTCGACGTGCCGTGCGATTTCGTGGTCAGGACTACCCGTCCCGCAGGATCAGGTGGAAAGTTTGTTGACCGAACAATCGGGCCCCTGTTTGATTTAATGATCTGCAATGTCTTAACACGATTGATCGATGAAAATTTGCTTTAAATTTAACGTCTTAACACGAAGCAAACGCGAGCGCGTGACTTTGAAAATATTTTTTGAGAAAAAGATCTAAATGTCTCTTTGAGTCTTTGTAATATATCTATTTGCTTTCTTTTTATCAGTGTCAATGTTGTGCAGTTGTTAATAATATGTGAAATGCATGTATCAAATGTTCTGTATTATAAACATTTTGTAAGAAAAACGCATTTAATAAATATGAAAACTCAGTATGCTGTATCAAACTTCAATTAGTTTCTCTTCTTTTTAAAACCGTGAGATTTTTAATGATATAGACAAAACTTTTTCGATATAAGAAAATGTCGAGTGTCGAACAAATGGAGCGGATAAAACGCAGAAGAAGGTTAGAGAGAAAAGGTCACGTCTGTGCCGAAGTGTAAAGGTAATATACCATAGACGGTCAATAAGATGGACAAGGCAACATTAGCCTAATAAAAGGCATTAAATCGGGAGAAAAATACTCTTAAAGGTCCATAAATTCCACAAAAATAATGATATATAGGCAATATTAATCAGAATAAAAATAAAATACCCTTACAATTAAATTTTTTAATTGTAACAATAATAATAGGGACAATTTTTTAATTGAATAAAATGCGTTTTACTAATCTAAATATTGAATATATTTAGTATCTATTTTTATTAAGAGAAAAATCGGTATTAATTGCTTTTTATACAGAACATAAACCTAAATCCACAATCGCGATAAAATGATAATGTTAATTTTATTAGGGTTTTCTCCCTGCCACGTTGCCGTGAGTCGCGCAGACGACTGATGACTTCAAATTCAATCGAACAAGAATCCATAAGGGTACATCCTTTGCTGATTACGAACGTCTTCGACTTTGATCGCTCGGGCGTTAAAAGTCGCTCTACCCTTCCCACACAATTTTACTCCCCGCCCCTCCTTCGCGTACACGGTGAGGTTCAATAGGAAAAGCAAATCTTTGGCGTTCCCCGTTCCTCTCCGGAGATTTCCGATAAATTCGTCAGACGGCAAAGGATTACCTGGCCCTTTAAGTCGGGATAAGTGCCGACAGACGACAGATTCCAAGGATAATCCTTGGCCGCGCAATCGCGACTCGTGCTGTTTCGCGTTTTCGGTTTCGCCATACCGCACAACCGCACTTACCGCTGGAAAATCCGTGAAAATACCAACGTACTTCAAACAAATTTACAATTTAAATAAAATAAAGATTGTTTCCTTTAAAAATTCTGAACAGAGATTTGTAGGATGGCGATACGAATCAAACGTAGATGTTCGATATAATATTCAATACATTATCCAAAGTATTTCCGTACATTTTAGATTCATGAGTATGTGATAATGACACACATTCCTTCCCACATCGTTTTAGAAAATTCTTATAATAAAAGAATTATTTAAGTTTCGCAAATATGTATATCATCCTACATGTAATGATAATATAACATGCGCGTAGCATGCAAATTTAAAAAGGAAAAAGAAAGACGGCCAAGCTCTACGGAGCCAAGTATTGTTGTATCAAGAATTCTCTCTGTATCAATATTCGCACTCTCGGCGCCGACCATTCCGACAGAGAGTGTCGGGCCGAATTTAATCACCCAGCGATGATAACCCAGCGAATTTCCTCGGCATGAGTCCGGCGTAAAATTCCGCGAACTATATCACGGCTTCGAAATTAGAAATTCTAGAAACGCGGAGAAGCAATGGTACCACCGATGGATTACGCGAATTCTCGTATATAGACGTCACAAGAGTTGTCGGGGGAGGACCAGCGTGGGCGCTTTACCCCGGGATGGCCTTCCACGGATGGCACTGGGTAATATCTATCCCGCACCATATTGCTGATTAACATATGCATCCAATACTCTCTGGCTCGCTCAAATGCAAACACGTCAAGCCGGGAGCTATCTCCCGTCGTAACGTTGTATAAAGCTCCGATTCAAACGGCATATTAAAGGTCGACTCATCCACCCGTGAAGCGCTCCGCGAACTATCGTCCCCTACGGCGAGTGCGCGCGGGAAGGCAGAATCCGGACTGAATCACCCCCATAAACGATAGATAAGGTCCGTGCCTGAGCTAAGCAAACGAAATCGATGCTGCTTACCGGGAGGTCCTAGCGTTATAATCCTTCGTTTACACCCTCCATAAATTCTTGAAGATATCATTATATGTATAACGTCGCTATGTCCTTATAAGTAAATCAAAAATTTATTATACATACACGTTGTTATACATCAGTAAAAATTGTTTATCAGATACAGTGCCACAAATCGCAAGTGGATTTTATAGAAAATAATTAATTTTTGAAAATAGCATTATTAATCAACACTTTCAGAGATGGATAAAGATAATTCTTTAAGATTTAATAAATTGAAAGTGCAATATCATATATAAATTTCTTTAGCCATACTATGACTTTTAAAAATAAAACGCAATATAAAGTCATTTCACGGAGGATTCATGACTACCTAGTCCCTTCATTGAATACGGGAGCCAAGTGCATTAGTCCATCGCATTTATGCGAGACCGTTTCCCGCTTAAAGAAAAATTTAATAACGCCATATCAGACGGAACAATACCCACAGTTTTCCCCTCCCCTCCTCACCCTTTAATGCCGCAGTGGAACGTATGGGATATAAAACCGGCGTCAGCCCTCGAAGCAATTTCAAAAGAATTCGCGGATACAGAACTATTCCGCGTCGCCGTGTCTTCGGAGCGATGAGAAAAGGAGCGCGGTTTATATATGTACCCGAGCCGGACGACAGGAGGAGTGTATTTAGTTTCTCGCACCCACTTTGAGCCAACTCCGTAGCTGGCTTTGACGCCCTGCTAATCCAGCCGTCCGGTCCCCGACAGAAGGCTCTCCAGGTTTGGGGTTTGGTCAGATGAAAAGAGAGGCAAATAGAGATAGAGAGACTTTCGGCGATGCCGGTGGCGAGGCGATGGCGGTGACGGGGGCGGCGGCGGAGGGAGGGGGAGGGGGAGAGAGATGGACGAGCGGGAGATGGAAGAGGAGCAGGAGGCAGAGGAGGTGGAGGAAGGTATGGACGAAAGGCAAATGAACGAGTCGTTCCATGAAAGGAACTCGTACAGAATCCGGGAAACCCCATACGGGGTCCCCGCGACACGGGCCACCCGGCGACTAATTGGAATTCGTCCGTGGCAGCCGAAGCAAGGCTTTCTATAATTGAGACGTGGCCAGACCGGCAAAAAATCCAGAAAGCGAGAGGGAAGAGCGAAGGAAGGGGAGATGGAGGGGAAAAGGATGCGCTGTTTCGCGGAGTACTCTTTTCCTCTCGTTCGAGCGGAAGTCGAGATTTTCCAAGGATACATTATCCTTGCGTAGGTACGTTCACGTGCAGCACACTTAATTCCAATCTCCTGATATATCGTGCGAAATTACGAGAGTTCCGAAGAAACACAGCTCGAAAGAAAAAACTGATCGTAAAAAAGAACGAAACGTCGATATATATCAAGATATTTCCATAAAATTATGTCGCAGTTATTGGATAATTAAAATATCTGATTCGAGAGCTAATAAAATATTCAAACACCTATGAACGCAAATATGAGAAACAATCAAACCAATAAAAAAGCTCTTATTCCTAGTTCCCTTTTTCTCCTCTTCCCTTTTTTATCTCTCTCTCATACACACTCTCCTCCCACCCCCTCTCTCTCTCTCTCTCTCTCTCTTTCTGCCTGTCTTGCTTCTCTTTCGCGACCGACATCCGCGGACAGAAAAAGGATATAGGAGGCAAAGAGGAAGAGGGAAGAACAATTGTAAAATTAATTAAGAGACCAGGAAAATAATTAATTTTTCTAATAATTCTTGCCGCGCTGCTATTTTCCCAACGTGGCTCGTCTTCCGCTATCATCCCCGCTTGACCTCGCTATCCCACACCTCCTCCGTCGGAGGATCGAAATAATTTCATAAGGGATGGCTTGAGAACCGCACCTACATTTGCGAAAACATATTCCCCCACCTGTGCGTATACGTTTCTGACCACGTCTGGCCGCAACAAAGATCTCCTCCCCCGACCTTTCCGCGATCCAGTCCCCCGTACCTATAACGCGTCTTCTTTCCTGTTAGTGCACACGCAAACGAATACAATCCGCCGCAGAGAAATTCCAACATTGGCAATGCGAGACTCATCCCCATGACCTACCTACATACCCTACCCTACCCTACCCGTTCATGTCTACTTCGACTAAAAAGGTTGATGTGTGCGTACTGTGTGGGTCACGGCACCCCTACGGCAAGAATCGTCGGCTAACGATCTTCGAGATGGGCAAAGGATTGTCAGAAATAAAAATAATCGTAAGCATAAAGGATGTAGACAACCTACCCCTGAATGGTCATTGCATAACTTTATTGGCCGTGCCGAAAGTATCGTTCCCAAAATGAATACTGTGGACGAAGTTGCTGGAAAAAGTATTTAGCTTCTCTTTACGATTTACCGAATCGGATTATTCGGCCCTTTGTTAAATTAGAAATTTAGATATACGAAGGTACATTCCGACATTTTGCGTTTCTCCAAACAAAAATAAAGATTGCATTTTTCCATTTCAAACAATCAACGTCCCGCGCGCGCGGTGGTGACTGTGAGTCAATCGTCGCGTCTCGTTGCTGGTGTGTAGGCGAATTTCGTATTCCTCTCTCGCGATGCGGAGCTCCTCTTGAAAATCGCCAGGCTGCGCACCAAGCCGCGGCACTAACAAAGAAATTAATATTAACGAACGTCGTGATATTAATGTATTTCGATGCAATGCCGACGAAGCGCGAGTGCCTGTCCAATGTTGAGCGTACCGGGCAGCCCTCTACGGCCGGTCGTGTTTGATCATTGTGTTATACGGTTCCCCTGGCGCACACTTGCCATAAGTGTATTTTGAAATTTCGCTCGTTGTAATAATCTGCCGTCGGTGGTGGTACGTAGGTTCTATATCTGGTCGACGCCAGTATTTTCGCAACACCGCACCGTCGTGAACGTTTCCTCGCGAGGTGTGAGTGCGTGTAAAGGCGAATCTACACTGTAGATAATTCAACCTAAATAATCAATATAATTATATTACTAATGTTTCATTGCAAATGATATAAATCTATAATACTGATAAAGCTTCGATTTCCATAAGTCTTGAGCCATTTATCGTCAATCATGATCCGAGAAAAGTAAGAAAGAAACAAAAGATTTCAGCTCTTTTAACGCATATTTTTTTTGCAAAAACGCACCTCGCACGAATCGTCAGTTTCTTCTTCACTTGGTAAAACAACATCCACTTGGCAATCATCGAAAAACGTACCGTGTAGATTCGCCTTAATGCGCTCGCGAACGGCCAAGACGCACACACATATACCCCACGTGCGTGGAGGGAGCGTAGTGCCCCGTAGTAGTTTGGTCAGTCAGCGAGCATAAAGGCTCTCGAGAAATTAATTCTCTTGCAGGTACGTACACGCGCGGCCGGACGACGATGCCCACACGAACGGCGCCGTCCGCCCTCGCCCCCCCTCCCCCCGCGTCCATCCGCCCGCCACCCCCTTCACCCCCTTTTCCGCACAAGAAGAACCCACTCTGGTGCGCTCGCGCGAGCACGGGCGCGGTGGGCAGGTACGTGTTTTATTATTGAATGGCCTCCTTCCCGGACTGCGAATCAACCTGGCAATTGGTTTATTATAATTTCATTGTGTTTTCATTACCCGGGTTAATTTGCGCACGACCCGTATGTCTCTCTCTATTACCAGACCCCGGAGGAGGTCCTCAGACGTATGCACACTTGGATTTCAACGGCGACCGCGTCACGGTTCTTTCCCGTCGGCGAGAAATCACGTTGATAAAGAAAGCGACGCCGACGGCAAGCGTAAGCGACCGATAAAGAAAGCGACCGTCCCGAGGCTATCATATGCGAGCTTCGTCACTTTCACAAAAAAAAATTTACGATTACTGAATGAGCGAAAAATAATACAAAATTTGTTTCGACTTGAGAAACATGGTTTGAATACTCCGTTAAACATTAATTTTTAATCGATCGAGTGCGCGCAACATTCGCGTTTTATTTACATAAATACGAGGAAACGATTCGAGCAGTCGATTCTGCGGTTGCCGTAATTACGGTTTAATGATGCTCGGCCGCCTCTGGGGAGGCCGAAAAAGCGCGCGTGTCCCGGATTACCGCTCGTTCGCGCGAGTGACGTTATTCGCGGCTGCAAAACCTCTTCGATTCTGGTATTCCGCCCGGTTAAAGCTCGAGAGAGACGGCGGCGGCTCACGATGTGGAGACCCGTTCGGAGATCCGCGGTTGATCCCCACGTCGTTCAATAATTCAGGGCTACGTCGCGGGTCGACGTGTGGTGCTCGCCGGACGATGCGCGTAAGCATAAACGAGCTGGGAAGTGCGGCGGCAAAGAGAAAGAGAGACTGGGCGAGAGAACGGCGAGAGGCGAAAGAGAGGGAGAGGAGATGAAGCCACCCGTTACCTCTTTAGTCTGACAAAATATTTCTCGCTGCGCGCCACGCTGAATCTCTCGAGAGTGCCAGCCGAATTATTCCTATGCGAAATTCAACGAGCGAACGTCCTTGCGCTGCGATATAAGTAAACGTGACAGTCGTAATTACAATTATCCGACAGAGAAACTTATATGAGAAAGATTTCGACGAAATTGAAATTTTCATAATATATGCCCCGCGTACGTGTTCTTTTTCAATTAAACAGATTGCAGATGATAAGGTAAACCATTTCCTGAATCGCAGACGCTTATGGGAAACTCGAGAGAAAATATTTCATCTCTCAGGCAGATATACAAAATAGAATGTCATCCAACTTTGAAAAGTGCAATAATTCTTATTTTCATTTAGATAAAAATTTCCACTTTTTATCCCTATAACCGTTCTTTTCATTTCGTTCCGTGCAAAACTGACAAACAATTAGGTCTTTCGGTTGTCGGTTAATAGAGGGAACTATATTATATAAACCGTGCCTTCCTATATAACGCGTATGAAAACGGAAACGCTTCACGCGCACCCACCCTTCACGATGACTTTGACAACCCCTAACAGAGCATCCCTCCCCGGCATACAAATTCAATAAGCAATAATCAATGCCAACCCGACGGCGTAGCCGGCCGAGCACAAATCGTTCAAACAGTCAATCAAAAGGCTTCACTTCCATCCTACGTTTTTTCATCCCTGACTTGATGGTGCCCTTTCCTTCCACGCTTTTACATACATCCCGTTTTTACATACACACACATTCGCCCTAATCCTTCTCCATACCTTGCGCCACGATCTCCTCTGGGATGTGTGACGTAATAACGTCAAAGTACGACATGAAGCAATTTGGTGTTCGAAAAAGAAAGAATTATGATTTCACGTTCCTGCAAGTTTCTTCACGTACCAAAGCAATTCTTTGATATAGTATTAAACAAACATTTTTATTTAATATCAAAAAGCTGCTTTAATGTAATCAATTAATATGAAAATAGGGCATTAACGCCGATAAATATTAAAGTATAAATGAACAATTATAAAAGGGACTTTAAAGAAAAATTCGACAGATGCTATAATTAAAATAAATAATTCGAATAATTACAATAAATACAGCATACAGAAACAAACAGCAGCAGTCTGGAATAACAGCTGGAAATATTTTGTGGCAGACCTATCGTATTAATTTCATTACATAGACACGGCTTAAGCCACATTATTGTCAACGTTTCATATAGGGGAATCGATGACGCGTTTGCGAACGGATACCGGCATGACGAAAAATCAAGATGAATTGGGCGCCGCGGTGGGCAATGCATCACACGATCAGCGGCGCCGCGGCCGTCACACACGCTTTCCGGCAATTTGAAGAGCAATATGCAATAATATTAAAATTAATGGCGCGGTCTTCGTAAAAACACCAGAGGCGGGAAGGGGAGGGAGAGGGCGCGGGTGTGTCCCGTCGGGTACGCACGCGATCTGCACTCGGTGCGCAGACGAAGACAACAAATTGGCAAAGAGAAAGTAGGAGAGAGAATGAGAGAATGAGAGAGAGAGAGAGAGACGAAGCGGAATAGGTAGAGGGGAAGAGATAGAGGGAGGGAGGATGGTACCGCGAGAGCCCACTCGTAATAATCTCCGCTAATTTAGCTTCTGGAATACGGTAACTGTATCGTTAATATTCTGAACCCGGTTAATAATAGATGTTGATGCGCCATTTGGGCCGATGAGATTTCGGGGTGGAGTTCGAGGCTGAAGTGGACCTGGTCCCGGCCGCCCCCGCTCGTTCGCATCGCGCCCTTCGGTACCAACCGCGGCCTCGCCGACTGCCTCCGAGGATACGCGGATATCCTGCAGGACCCGCCTAACGGCCGTTTATAAATGTTAGATCGACGCCGACGCTCGCAGGCACCGCCGGACGTCTCGCAGCTTCATGAGCACCGATAATCCAACGAGTCGCGAACGTCGCCAAAGTTCCAATCGAGGATCAGAAAAGGGATGTAGATCCTCGTAAGATACATTTTACAAAGAGGCAGACATTTCGTTTGTAATTTCATTGACTTTATTTTATTAGTCTTAGTTTCTAATGAGAGAGCTTTCAATATTTTCAATTTTTATGAAGACTCTATCTTAACATTCGCAATTCCTTGCTGTACTTCTTTATGATCAGTATTGGCAAAATAATATAAACTATAAAATATTAAATGTATAACATTTATTATATATTTATTATGAAAACATCATAACCCAAGAGAAAAAAATGTGTTTTATACGGTCTGCAAATTTTGTCGCGCGGAAACATATCTTGCGTACCACCAGACAGGATGCCCTAAACTAAAACGAGCTCTACTAAAATCCCGTCGTTCCGGATAAATCTTCTATTCGTCGTAATAACGAAATCAAAGCGCTTTACGCATCTCGCGATACGAGGTCTGACCTAACAAGACGTATATTTCTCCATCCCCGGGCGGGTTAGCAGTTGGCAGCGATAGCCACGAAGTGCCTTTTTATCGAGTCAATGCGCTATCGTCGGATGGTTTTATTGGAGAAGGGTCGAACGGAACGAGGGGGAGGGGACGCACGCGTTTCCGTGTCGACTTTTCGCTTTTTCGCAGGGGCGAGTGTCGTCTCCTCCTCTCCGGTCACACGGGGACGTTGAGAACGTCAGGGACGAGCGGTTGGGTGGCGAAGGGTCACCCCCGCCCGTTCGGAGAGACCCCGGAAGACCAATTTCGCGATACGGATACGACTACGAGAAATATGGAAACTCCGCTTTAAAGGACGTAAAATGACCCGGAGGTGGCGGGCTTTATAGACACGTCGGGACGCGGCACCTCTGGCGGTCCATAAACGTGATGTACGCCCGCAGATTTTGTCCCGGCATCGAGATTGGATGGCGGGGAGAGACGCGAGGGGAAGGCGAGTCCCAGAGGACTCGACTCGCGAGGGGTGGCGTTCCAGACTTTACACGGTCCGCGTAGTAACAAACAAAGATGGATGGATAGATAGGCGCTGGCTGGATAGATAGCCACACAGATATCTCTTTACTCGTGCGACCTGGAAAACCAATCCGATTGAAAAATGCAGTACGCGGATGGAGAACATGGTCGCCTTTAAAGAGAATACTGTGAATCTAAATAAAAAGATGTTTATATATATGCAATGTTAAATGTTGAATAGAGATCACAGACTGAGTCGTGAATTATTTCATGCAACTATTATTATAAAATTAAATAAAGATATTTTAACTCTAATGCTGGTGTGTCTCCAGTATTATATTCCCAACACATGTGTTATAAAATAATAACAGCAACGTCGTCGTAACGTATCTATAAAATAACTTGTGTGCATCTAGATACTTACTATATGTTACCTTTAAATTATTTTTAAAAAGAATCAAAAGAATTTTATTCCACCAAATTCTACTTTTACGAAAAAAAATATATTTTACCGATTAATATTATATGAAAAATAAAAAAAATAAAAATGAGAAATATTTATAGAGTAGTATCAGATAATTGAATAAATTCACTAAAACATTGACTAAATCCAGAGCTTAATTTTTTCAAGTTAAATTTGATCCAAAAGGACTATATGTATTCAATTTATCATTAACACATCAATAGCCGCAAGGACAAAACAATTTACGCAGATCCTGTTTCGACTATCGAGACAAACAACTCGTCGCCGAGGGGGCGACTTCTACCAAGTTCTCTCTCTACGCGTCAACCCTTGATTTTTAGCGTCCCGCTGCGCGGCCAAGGGCGAAAACGGGCTCAGATTTATTCCCCGCTGGTGCCTCGGGAGACTCTCCACCTCGTCCACCACCTCCTTCGCTCTCCGTCCTCCTTCTACGTCGGCCTTTATTGACCCTTTATACATCTATTTGTTATGCCGCAGTCCTTTGTGTGACGGTAGACGCGCGGGGGCGTAAGGGGCGCCGGGTGATCCCCCGACGTACTCGACCGGCGTATTCTCTCCCCTGGCTATATTTGACCAGTATTATAAAAATCAACCGACCGATTTCCTACGTGAAATATTACCGTCGCGCGTTCCTGAATATTTTATCACTGTCCACGTTCCCGCAGCTCCCCAACGGATGCCGCGTCCCTTCTTTCCTTCTCCCGCCGGAACAAAGGGGGGCACGGAAAATGGAAGGGACGTAGTTCGATTTTGCTGTCGTGTACCTCCTAAGATCTGGGAAACGTCAGAAAGTTACAAATCTAATTTTTTTTTTGCAATTTTCGATAACTCTTGTAACGAAACTCTTGATTGCACGATGATAATATAAATCTAAGAGACTTTTAAGCTTAATGGAAATCGCATTATCAAACACACATGCTATAAATTTATTTAAACTTCCATCCATATAGGACACTGCAACGACATTCCTTGCAACCGGGCCTTGCATTCGCATATACGAGATAACGTCACAAGAAGGATGATTACTGACCGTGGCGCGTTATCGGTCATCATAAATTAATCATCCATGCCGATAAACGCAACGAGCTAGATTTCACTCGGGCGCTCGCTCAAATCGGCGCGATCCTTTTTTTTTTCTTTCGGTTCCGCCATTATACGAGGAGCACCCGGATCTCTGCCGACCGACGAGATCAACATGCATCAAGATTCCAATCTACAGCGTATGACCTGGGCTTCACGGGGACAACGAGAGACGTGGACGACGAGAGGATCGCGGCGCGGAGGACTGTATTCCTGCAGGACGCCGAGGCTACTAATCTACCAGAATTATAGACGGTGACGGTAGCTAATTGTCTATCTATATCTGGCCCGACGTAGGTGTGTGTCTCAATGCTCCCTCTCGTATATGCCGCCCGTATATGCGGCACATTGTATTGTAGCCGAGTCCGAGGCTGGACCGTCCGTCAGGTCTCTCTCGGACCGGGGACCCCGCTTGCATAATGGCCGAGCGGCGTACGTGCATTCCTAATAATGAAGACAACGATAAATCAACGCGGAGAATACGCCCGCGGATGTGCGCCGAATATCCTATGCATAATATCGCGTCATTATCTGCCGGCTACTGCGCTCTCGTGCACGCACGGACCTCCGACTCCGACTTTGGTGCGCGGCCCTGCCGGGCTGTGTATGTTGTGTCGGGGTGCATCGGATTGCATCCCGAGGTCCTTCGAGGATGCGTCGACGACGCTCGCCCGTGGGTTGCGATTAGTCCCCTAAATGGATTTATCGCTATTCACCCGACGTTACACGAACAATTACAAAGAAATAATTATCTGTATTTATTTGTCTTGACCGAGATACGATTATCGCGCGTGATATTAAATTCTTATTACATCTCTAATTAATATTTGGGGAAAAGTTAGATTTTCTAACCTGCGCTTATCATACAATACAATAAATATATTGAATAAAAGAAACCATAAAAATAAGAATTATAAACTTACTACTATTACTTTCAGCTCTCATTTTATACCATATAGTAATATTTATATATTTATTGTGTGTCTGCCAATTGTAAAACGAACGTATTGCTTAAAAAGAATAATAATCTCTCGCTTCTCTTGACCATTGATTACGAAGAATCGTTTTCACGAGCATTATTCGTTCGACACATACCACTGACCGAACATTAATCGCTGCGGTAACCGGTGACAGTAGCTATCGATCGATTAGACATCGGAAACCCATTCGTGGTACCAAAAATGATCCGCCGTTTGTTTATATAACGACATAGATCAATTCTGTGTAATCAAAATATTGTCAATACAAAATCGCAACAGAACGTTTAGAACAAAAAATCGGAAATATATACAATAATGAAAAAAATTACTATTAAATCGATATCAGCAATTAATTATGTAACTATTGTTAGAATTTATTTCGAAATGTGGGCGCGCGAGCTTATACCAAAATAAAGACTTGAATTTTTTCAACGGTACATTTTATCGGTACAAAAAGCGATTGTATTGTACCATATATTCTATATAGGCTGAGTTTCTAAATTCATTGCCAGCGCTGAAAATCTATAGTGCATGTAACGTATACTATAGATTTTCAGCGCTGGCAATAAATTTAAAAACTCAGCCATACTCGTGTACCGTACGAACCAATAAGTGGCAGGATAAGGAGTAACCAAGCGCGATTCCCGTAGTCGGTCTCGAGTGCAATACGAGTCCTCAGGATGTACGTACGGTAAAGTGAGATCCGGTAAGGAGAGAACAAGAATAAGAATTCGCGCGGAGAAGGAAAATACGAGCTTGACAGTCCGTAATTCCGCGGCCGCTGGATCACCTGTGCGGCAAGTGGATATCGGTTACCGGTGATCTTTACCGCGCTCGCATATATACGCGCATCCTGAGGTTTCCTACCGCTCTGTCACGCGGTATTGTTTTACCTTTGATTGTGCGCGTCGTTACGCGTCTAGTCATAGCGACCTAACGAAATACCTTCGCTACCGATACCCTTTGTAAGTGCCTGACAGCTCGTCTTTCGACGGGGAATAAACTCGAGTGACGTCACCTTCGTCTCTCGCTCCTTCCGGTACGATCTTAAATTCCTACAGAATAATGCTTGCCAATGTTTACGCAACAGCTATGCTAGTTTCGCACTGTTACTCTCATATTTTCTTACAATTGGTATAAATTTTATTATTAAAATTAGACAATTTTCAATTAAATATTCTTTTATCAAAGCTATATAATGACTGGAAATGCGATTTTTGATAGGAAAAAATTATAAAATTGAATTTTCTTTACTAGATAAAATATATCTAAAGGTAGGACAAAAAATAAATTAAACTTTTATATCAATTTATAAATATAAAAAAATAAAACACGAAAAACTTTAAACATGCTTCATTTTTATCTTCTAGAGTCGAATAAAAATTATTTCTGACCGTTTACGTATAACACTTGAGATCTGGTATATCTTTTGTGAAATTAATGTAATTTGAGATACAATGGCCGCCAACTACGCGTAACCACGTTTCTGCGAAACAGATCGTGTCATCGAGGATGCAGTAATAACTTTGCCAAATGACGTGCGGACTAAAGGGGCATGCATCATGATCCGATACTAATGCGCGTATATCTGGCGTACGATGCAACCTACCGCGCTCGTATCGTTATCATCGATGCGATCAATCCCACTCAATTAGCCTGATCATTGATTATTGCCCCGTGTAATGTCGCGGTCCGCTTCGTGCGCCCATACACCGGGGGAATCTGTCCGCAATTAATATAGCGGGGGATGCGGAGGAAGCGGAGAGACTTGTAAACTATGGCTTCTGGTCAAGACATGTGATACTTGAACGCAATGAATCCGTTCAAAGTCAATGCATTGCTATCATTAAACTAATCGACATGTGCTCATATTCGATATCAATTCCTGTTATTAGATATTCGATACATAATGTGTATGAAATCAATTTGCATTGCGCTCTAATATCATAATTATTATAAATAAATTGATTTTTTAAGTTATAGATTAGATTTATAATTAAGGAAAAAATCGTGTTTTTAGATCAATTTAATTTAGAAATATATTATCACGTTTTAGTAATCAATATTTAGATCAATCTTCATTTAACATATTTTTTGTTTTTAATTCCTAAAAAATTATTGTTAAAACAATTTTACGAGAAAGATTTTTCACCCTTCGAAATTCTTGCCACATTTTCTTCTGATAACTGTCCTTTTTAAAAAAAAAGAAAAAAATGGCCTGAACAGCGAAGACAAACGGACTGACAAATAATGGGTACCAGGGATAGGCACGCAGAAAGATAATGTAAGTCGAAGAAAAATAACGAGACGACGGTTGAAACGAGGCAGCTCACGGCGCCGACCGCAAACCGAGAGAGCGATATACAGGAAGCCGCGATTAATCCGGATTTCAGCGTCAGTCCGATAGACGGAACGCTTGAAACGTCCGGTACCTCGTATTCGCCGTTTCACCGGCCGCGCTACCGCCGTGATATCGAATGTCACTCGCAGGATCCGTCATTTCGTCCGGGTCGATTCGACCGCACGTCATTGCGGTAAGATCTCCGTCTATCCCCTGGACCGGCCCTGATTTTCCGCCCAGGCGTTTCATCGAAATTCCGTTAAATTCACCGACACCGCACCACCGAGACTGGTGGCACGGGGATGTATACCTGAAGCTGCATCGGCTAGTTGCATCAACCCGCGTTATTGCTTGCAACGTGAGGATTTGGATATTCGGCCATCTAAAACGCGAGACTCGTTCGTTCGCCATTGCAACTGAATTACGTGAATAAATGGAATTTAAGAATCAAAATATATAGAAACCACGATAATTATTTGCAATTATAAATTTTAAAAGTATACATTCAGGTATATGCTATTCAAACATTTCAATTTCTCCAGATTTTCACACCCCACGATTTTTTTCGATCAATATAGAGTTGTTCCTTAGAAAAAAAATTAATAGAATGTCATTTCGCTTTGCAACTCGATTCAAACGAATTCTCTCCGTCATTCTGTTCCGTCATTCATAACGCGCTGCAATACGAGATTCAAAAAGAAACTTGGGGGATCATTAAAGAGAAGACTATCGTGATACTATAATAGAAGACCAACGTCAGAATTCACCGTAATGATCTCGTTGCGACACGCAGTCGGTTTCTCCGACATCTAGGGGAGTTACGAATCGGCCAGAAACCCGGAGCACGGAGGTAGCCGCGATGTGTAGCGCTGCTCAGGATACAGTAGTAGAACGAGATCTATCTATGCGGACGCATTGTCTATAGCCCTCGTCGCGGAGGGTGGTATTGTGTGACGTCATCATTTGCATACGACGCACCGTTGCGGCTGTTTCCAGGCCGCCACCCTCACCCTCTTCCTCTCCCTCTCCCCCCCCTCTCTCTCTCTCTCTCTCTCTCGCTCTACGTCTCTTCCCGCTATCTTCCTTCATCCTCTTACACCGTCCTACGGACTCTCTCTCCATCGACCCTTTCTCCGTTTCACTCCCTGGATGCCCACCTAACCCGGCGGCGTCGCCTACGTCCCATACCCGCTGTCGTCTATGTCCCGTATCTATCTAATTATTGTCGCGGACCCCGGACCGGTCCGGTCGTCGTGATATACCGCATGCTAATAAGCGGCTAAAGACCGGGGACCATGCCAGGCCGACCATAAATCTTAACGACCGATTCTACCGTCGCGCCGTGAAGCGCCGCGCGGACGATCGTCTTGGAAGAGTCTCGTGGGACTCTCTCGCGCGACGCCGACGTTGTTAACATCTTTGTCGTCGTCATTTGTTTAGCGTACGTCCATTCTTACTACTCAAACCGTAGGATGCCCGACAATCTCGCGGAGTTTGCACGAAAGACAACGAAGCGTTTAATATGTTACGAACGCGTCTCTCGCACGACACGCAACGCGCCGCAACTGCCATTGTCGCTTTGCACAATGTGTTGCAGTGAATCGAACGTCAATGTTACGACCTATTTTATTACTTTCTTATCAATTAGAATTATAATTGCAATAGATAACGTTAGAAATTATAAGATAAAACATTTAAATCATATCATGATTTGATTAGCAAAATCTTAACTACATATTTTTATTTTATTACATCGGATCTGTGATAGTTCCGGAGTCATGATTAAGAACAAAGATTGCGACGCGTCAGCAATCCGCTACCGTTTCCTGCATCCTGCAACGTGACCTGCGCGCATTACTATCTTCCCCGAGCACACGCTCGTATGCGCGATGTCAAGATACAGCATAATAGCCGAGACCTTTGATTCCAAGCAACGCTCCATCCTGAATGGGACACGCGAAATCAGGAGCGGCGTGACGCCGGGGTCGGCGCGGATCGAGAAATGCATATATCGATACGTGCGATCGACATGAGACGCGTAGTCGGCCTGCACGCAGCCAACCCTGTCTAGCCGTCTGACTCTCGTCCTGGTTTCAATGCGGGCTCATCTCTCTCTCCGCGAGAAGGGGGGAGAGAGAGAGAGAGGGAGGGAGAGAGTGCGTGGGGTTGCCGCACACGGTGTGTTTCGGCCGCTCGACCCCTGCGCGTGATGCAACACTGACCACACATCAATTCACTGCAAATGGACATCAATACTGGTAATTAATACATCGCGCCTCTCGCTCGGTCCCTCTCTCCTGCGTCCGCGGCATCGCCTCCCCCGCGTTGCCCTCCTCCCCGTCTTCTGCTGCTGCTGCTGCTGCTGCTACCGCTGCTCTTCCTCCTCCTCCTCCTCCTCCTCCTCCTCCTCCTCCTCCTCCTCTTCGGGGCTTCACCCCGACCGTTTGCACGATCATCGAAACGCGCGGGATTTTAGCTCGGGATTTGCATGTAAGTGATACGCGTGTTGGCGGATCCGATTGACGGCTCTCCCGACACATAGTTAGCGGGAGAGTTTGCAACTCAGCCGCGGGCTATAAACGTACGCGGCACTGTGAGTGCAGGACGCATTCCACCGTGGAAATATGACGGAGCAAAATTCGATTCCCGGTCGCTCTCTCTTTTTCTCTGCGACCCGCGAGACCGCGAACGCGCGTGCTGGTTTTATAACTTTAAGAGAAGAAGAAAGAGAGAAACACAGACAGAGAGAGAGAGAGAGAGAGAGAGAGAGAGAGAGAGTCGTGCGCGGTTATTTAATCGAGCGTTATCGGTGCGCCACGATTCCATCCCAGCCTCGAAAGAAATCAGAGCAAATCGTTAATGAGGAAAGCTCTTTGATTTAAAATGCGGCACACGGATGTTTTTCTACGATTTCTTTGCTCTCGCTTGATTGCATCGCATACCTCGACGTGCTGCCGATGATCGAGCTAAAAATTAGAGATGGTAATTCTACCATAATGTATATATTACCGCAATTCAAAGAACTTTATCATTACGAATTAAATTACGCAACGCAGTAGGCAAAGATTATATTATTATAAATATGGTATTCATATATAAAAACTAATGAATAAAAATTCGTTAAAGATCTCAAAAAACCTCTCATGCTTTAAACATTATCAATTATTAGAAATAATATCTAATGTTCTTCAAAAAACTTCTTTTTTCTAATATAAAAATTTTTAGATAGAAAACGTTTAAATTAATTTGATCTCGTGGATCTCACAAAACAACCTAACTTGTAAACGAATGTTATAACAATAATGATGCCTACATAACAAAAAAGCGTAATTATTGTCATTCCACATTGTTTATTAAAAAGTTAGACAATTTCAGTGCAGAGTGCGTCAACCTATTTTTCAGCGAACCGTTTTCATAACCGAGATGGAAGAATAATGACGGCCGGAACAATGCGCGATCGGCGGTGGACGGCTGCGAAATCGGCTTTACCGGCCTTGTATTATCGCCGGCCGGCGAAAAGTCCTTCCTACATCCCGGCCAAAGGGACTCTCGCAGCCGTGCATTTACGAAATTACCGTATACGTATGAGACAATTCCATCGCCCGCGTACGTACGTCGCGAAAAAGGTCCGCGGAAATCCGTGCGTCGCAATTTATCTGAGTAATACGATTTAACGTGCTCGCCGGGTGGCAAACGAACAGGGTGGTGAACGGACCGTAGGCGCGGAGAGCCGGCGTATGTATGTACATGGATGCGCGTACGACTGGGGAGAACCGTATACGGTCGACATATCGTTCGCGTTCGCGGAGAGGCGATAAATAAAAATACATCAAGTGCAACCTTTTACGCCGCAAATTGATACACATATTGCCGGCCGCGCCGCCCGCCCCGTATCGAGTAACGGGTGCTCGCACCGACTCCTATCACTTCGCCGTAATTCGCGAAAGCATTTTTTACAAACATATATTATACGTAACACAAAATATGCAGAATGCATATTTTTTACGTTAATTGTTAGGCATTATTATACCTGATCGAAAGGTACGACTAAGATTACGATATTTTGGTTACTAGAAAGGCATAAGTACTGAAACATTTTGAAAGCAATTCTCTACTCAAACATAATAATTAATGCTGATATTGTTGTTAAATAACTCACAATGTGTATCAATCTTACTGAACAATTGCACAGCATACATATAATTTATGTACATCTATATGAAAAACGTATGTACGCAATGTAAAAATGTAACGCATGATTCCGCAAGTTGACGTGAAAAAGCGGTCGAAATGTGCTCTTAGCAGAGATGCGAGATGCAAAGGCACAATGCAGTAATCGCGAAGCGCGTTATGAACTTATAGGGAAACATCAATAAATCTCGTTACACGAGCGGAGTGAAAGGATCCACCCGGTAGATCGAGCGAAACGGTGATCGTGTAAAGCTTGCAGGATGCATAAATTGGTTATCAAAGGATATTACCGCACGCTGCAGCACCGATACACACTCGATTTGATGTGTCGACGGTGCTCTCGGCGCATTCCGGCCCCGCCGAGAAGAGGAAGAGAAAATATTTGCGCGTACTTCAGCTCTATCGGATTTCCCGCTTGTGGCACGAGGTTTTTATTAAAAGCTCTCCCGACCCCAAGCCAAATCCGATTTGTGCTTCGATTCATCCCGGCTATCGAACAACGACATCAGATTCCATCTTTAATATACGCGGACGCCTCTTCCAAACGGAGGGTTCGTTTATTCGACCGATTATTGGTTCTGACCTTTCTCTAACAATAGCATTTTATTTTCTAATAAAGATTTTTATTGAAATCATGTAAGAAACGCTTTTTACACGAATGTTCCTACAAATATTTTTATTACTAATTGTAACACTTTATGCATTCTGTTTGTAAAAAATAAAATCGGATCTATAAAACTAAACTAATATGTCAATTATTTAACGCAAAGTGCCTTTTGTTATTTGCCTAAATTAATCTATAAAATAATTAAAAGAAAACGGAAAGCGTAAACAACTCCAACCTTCTCCATCCGTAAAAGAATCCTCCTATACGGACAGAGAACTATCGCGTCGCCTGCCATAACTCAGGATGAGGTGCACGTGTCGCGACGCGATCGGACAATCGAATCATTAATTGATTTGATTGATTGTATCTGCGCACGTTGACGGTTGCACATGTTGAATAGGCAGCTGTATCGCGCTGGCTCGGTTGCGGTATGTCCAGCGGATTCGTATGTAACCCAACCGCCACCCGTCCCACCCACACACGTAGTCGGGATCGCATGCACGTGTACACGCGCGCGTCGTTCACATATGCATTCGCGCAACGACTAGCCCTGACCGGCACGTATGACCACCACGACGACGACGAGCCTGGGAGAGGGTTGCCGCGGGCGCACGTGCACGGCCGACTGTCATTTGTCATCGCGGCTAATTTGCCACGTTCTGAGATACGGTGACGCCTCTGACGTGGTCATTATTAAGATGCGAATTAGTAACAATTTGCGCCGGATTTAGTCTGGACTTGATCTGTTTATGGCCCGGCCGGATTAGGCCGGCGAGCCTTACGCGTAAATCAATATTAACCATCGCGGTCGGAGTCCGTCGAGTCGCGCCGTTATCGAACGCACGGGATCGTCCACGAAATGACGACGGTAAGGTCGCAGAGCGCCGATGCCACTTGCAGATTCACGACAGCATTCGGTGGCGTCGGAAACGCAGAATGTAGGAATCATCGGTTGCGCGGCACGACGTTTCCGATTTTCGACACCTTCTTCGAATGTTATGTTATATATTGCAATATACATTTAGAGATACATAAAAATATTAAATAGAAATTTAATTACAAAAGAAGTAAAATTTAATTCGTAAGTATGTAGAGTTAATAAATTACTAAAATGAATAGAATACTTAGAGTAAATGTAAAATCCTTATCTTATATCTAAATTTCTGTTATAGTAAATCCTATATAATGTACTTCTTATTAAAATATATTCAGTAGTTGATATTTATATGTATATATAATATTTATTTGTGTAAATATTATATATAAATATATAGAATATAATTAAATTCCATATTATTCATAAGGATTCAATGCCTTTAAAGACATCGACGATCGTGATCAGTGATACGGTAGAGAATATCAGCCGGGCACTCGGCCGAAGAAAGGGTGTATCTAGGATCGCTATTGGACGGAGGGTGAGGTGCGACCGTGTACCAAGGGTGGCATTATATTGCGGCTTGTCTCGCTTCAGAAACTTTGCACTGTGGTGTCGCTTCGGCCGCACCGACGAACAGGGTAGGTAGGTAGGTTGGTGGCAGGACGGGGGTGGCACTGGACGTGAGGGGGTGGATTGAGAAGGGTGGAGCAGAAGTGCTGCCGGACTCTGAATACGACCATTCTTTACGACCACCCCGTCCAAAGATCGCCCACACGCTACCGGTATTTACCCAACGACACCGACTCGCGACTTGCCGTTTCGTGGATCGAAGTGAAACAGACGGAAGCTGCCAAGGATAGAGGGAGAGAACGAAAGATGGACGTCGCGAAACAGGCGAACAGAGAGAGAGAGAGAGAGAGAGAGAAGAGGGGAAGAGCGAGAAAGATAGATGCACGAGCTTCGGTGGGGCCAAGAGAGCTATCGGGTGAGAGCAAAGAGGGCATGAGGGGGTGGCCGAGGGGACTAGGTTTGGGGTGGTCAGGGCAAAAGGCTGGGTGTTCAGCTCGGAAAGAGGAGGCAGAGAAGGAAAGGCGAAGTGCAAGGCAAAGGGGGTGAGAGCGAGAGTCGGTCCGTGAGTTCACGTTCGTCTACCTCCCCAACGTTGCACAATACGGTGCGCCTACCCTCGACAGCGTCCATAGACTGGACGCCGTATTGTCTCCGCTGAATAGGGTCTTGCAAGATTTATTTCGTATATTTCACTTGTCGTTTCAATAGCGCGATAGCGCGCTCGCTCGCGCGCACGTAGCGGCGCAAACGCCGCCTTTCTTTGGTCGCGCGGTTGCGCGCTCCACCCTCTGTCCTCCTCTTCTCTTCTCTTCTCGCCCATTTATCTAAGGAGCAAGTTTCCGCACGCGCTTCAACGCGTCGACAGTTTGTTCATCGTGAACTGTGTCACCGAAAGGTAACGGTCGTCTCGCGACTGTAACTTGCCGACATATCGCGTGTAATTACGAAGAACGAAAGCCAACTTATTCAATAATATATACTGCCGTTATTAATACTATCTTTCATTATTTTATGTTTTTATAGTCTGTGTGTTATATTGTCATTCCTTGTTACACATTCTTTTGCTGTTCACTTATACATATTAAAATTAATTTTTGTATATTCAAATTAAATTTATATAGAATATACTAATAATAATCTTTATTGCATTTTTTAATAATTTCTCATTTATTTGAACATTTCTTTTATAGCAAATAATTTATAATAATTCATTTCTATATATCTATGTTTGAGTATAGTTTCTTCAATTATACTTTTTGTTTTTTCACACAATATATATATAATTCATATATGTCCAATTGCGTCAACTTATTTCAATAATACGAATAACTTTCATCGTAAAGGTACACATAATCGCAATAAATAATCGCATCGTAAATCCCCATATTATCATTAACAATTCACAATCGCGTCAGCCACGAAGAGGGTATCGTGAATTTCGTCGCCAGTCCGAACAAAAAAAAAAAGAATTCGTTGAAGAAGACCATTTCGCTTTGCCTATGGCCCTATGAGAAATGGCTCGCTTAAATATTTATAATGCTTAAAAAAAATTAATGGGGTCCCACGTCCCGTCATGGAGTATATTGTCGAGGGGTGTCGCTGTCTAGGCTGCCAAAGGGCTCTTCCGTAATATTAACCGTGCCACCGAGAAGGGCTCGACGTCCAGCTTTCGTTCTGCCTTTATCATCGCGCACCTCCGTCTCTCATTAACTTGCTTATCCCTTTCGTTTCTCGATGGCCGACGTCGTTTTTACGCCACCTTTGTCTTTGTTTACGCGATATTTTTAACAGGCACGAGACTAATATTAAAAAAGAATCCAAGATATATGTAACTTGTCTCATACAAAATTAATACTTTGCAATTAATGCTTAAGGGGGCATATACATAACTCGGCCTAAAAAATTTGCATATTTTGTGATTTTTTTTTACTTAAATAATAAAGATTGGATGACGCTGTATCTTCAATAATTTACGGAATTTCAAAAAACGGTTTTGCTGACACATTCTAGACACATGAACCTTTCAAAATGTATTTAAAAAATCGATTTTTCTGACCCGAGATATGTATATGCCCCCTTAAACGCTACCATTACATGTGTTATAGATATTTTATTAACTAATTTAGTTTCTTCAAGCATACTACATATGTATTAGTATTATGTGCATATTTTATATTTATTATGTACAAATCCCTTGCCAGATCCAATATAAATAGCACTAGCTGAGTAGAAAAAGTGTCATATCTACTGATAGTAATTAATAAAAATAATTTATTGTATTTCTCTGAGAACTATATACACACAAACAAACTTTATAATATATTAAGATAGAAGTACCTCCCTCTCCTGCCGTGGAACGTTGTATAAACGCAATTTTGAACGTAATTATGAAGTATTAAGAATGGGAATATTAATGGAACTAATGGGATTAACGCGAAACACGAAGATCAATTCCGTGCTCGTTCTTATCGCCCTCGCAGCGGGCCATATACAGCATAGAACAATAAAGCCCTTATCGTGGTCACAAATTAAAAATAATTATTTTTTAAGCCTAATTCTTAATCAAGCGAAAACGCGCGGGAGCTGCCTCCTCTGAGAAAACGGCGCCCATTATCCCCCTCCAATGAGATTGTTGTCAATGAATTATTGGCGTTTTCTTTTTTTTACAGATGTAAGCATCTCCCCTTTATTGCACATCAACCCTTTTTCTAAAGCCCCCGCCTCGTCAAAACGTACTCGCCTCGGGGGATAAACCTTCCCGTAAACCTCGATAGCAAAAGTATCCCTGATTCGTTTGAAAAAAAAACTTTTACGACACTACATCCTTATCGCTGTTGTTTCAGCACAAGAATACTCAACCTCTTTGGTTAAGTAATCTCTCTAGCAAAGTCAATATTTCACTCTTTGTTAGTGGACCATCAGTTACTAGGTAACATTTTAAAAAGCTGCGTTTTCAAAGCAGTTTTTCGAAAAACAATAAAATATTAGAATTTTAACTGCGCAATATTATCAGGTGACAGCGTTATATTGCTTATTACATTTCACAATTCTAATGTCTATATTTAAAATACTGATAAATACATAATCAACTTTTAAATAAAATATACACATGGAGGTTTTTTAACGCTTTAATGTTAATATCGATAAATTTACAAAAAGATTAATAATTTAACATTGGTTTTTCTCGATTCTCAACGATTCACCGCGGCGTGGTTTTTTTCTCCCCCAGGCGGCTGTTTTCGTGACATTAGGCTCTTTATTTATGGAGTTTCATTAAGATAAAGAAAAGTAAAGGGAAGGGTTACCATCGTGCCGAACACCGTGCAATTATTTTCACGACGGTCCAGGCGTCTTCCTTCGACCCTCTCGAGGCGTTAGAAGCTATCGAGCGAGAATGCAATGCAAATAAAGCTGTCAAATAAATCTAGATATCGATCTGCGGCCATTTACCAGAAATAAGCTTGAAAATTCGTGCCAAAATCTTTTTACGTTTATATATTTCTTTATATATTTATAGTCGAAAAACATACATAATTATTAGCAATTAATAGTTAAATTTAAGTAAAATAATCAATACGGTTAAAATGGCTTTGACTTAAATTAATAAATTACGTTTTATTAATACTTAATACGTAAAAAGCAGCCTTTCTATTCTATTAATTAAAAATAATAAAACATAAATCTCTTTTATACTTTTTCTTGACAATTTCTGTCAGGTGTCTATCGCTTGTCGGGTTTACGACAAAATGAACCGAGCCACGTATCTACCGTTACACGTAAGTCGCGTGCGTCGATTCTCAAACGGCTCTCGTGGCACCTCCAACAGTGACAGAAGTGTTTCGGGCGTCGCGCAAAGTTTTCATTTGTCTCAAGTTGCGAATGGGTTCGGCGATTGTTCAGCGCGCTGGGTCAGGTTGCGGACGTAGGTGTTGAAATTGAATGCGGACCGAGGAGAGCGGCGGCTCACGAGAAAGGGCGCGGGAGACTGTTGAAGTGGAGGTGACGTGAAGGCCGGACCCGGACCCGTCAACCGTATCTTCGGGCGAACATTGGTCAGCACTACGCTAGGTATACACCCCGCAACACGCGGACGCCTTTCCCTTGTACCGCGGTGTGTATATCTACCATCAAGCGGAGAGAAATAGCGAAGGGGGGTATATAATGCGCCGTGTCCATTGTCCCGTGAACTTTGGAACAACTTTTGGGAAAAGAGTTCCACGCGTGCGGCACCTACGGGAATCAGAGAGCCGTAACTTGAACGATGTGGCCGCGATCGCTTGACCGCAAAAGCTCGCGATGTACGTTACTTTTTAAGGATAACATGCTATCGTCAAATATAGATACGTACATGACGTTAAAGAAATATGCAATGTGATATATCCTTCTCGGCGTCTTGCTGAGTTTTTAAATAAAAATATGAGCATGATTTAAAATAATCAAAAGAAAAAAGAATTTATGACTGCGGAGGAATAAATTAGCAACATCATGTTTGTATATTAATTGGCTAAAAGAAGCTAAAACTGTGTTACAAGTCTTAGCACTGATAAATGCTGAAGAAACGCGACGAGTGAGTGTCGTGAGTGAGCGTGAAGGAGCGGAAAAAGTTTTGTCCTGGTGGCCCTTTAGTACGTTACAGATTCACAAGACGGCAGCACTGCACGGTGTGCATCCGTATTCTCAATCTGTAAAATATCCTTACAGCCTTACAGGTACGTATAAAATACATATTTTTTAAATAAAAATGTTTCTCATTATCAATCTTTTTTTTCCAAAAACCCAAAATATAGGACCTGTTTTCTAATTTTAATAAAACAATGCGATTAGCGTAACTTAACTTAGGTAATAACAGAAGTGGTATTATCTTTTAAGATACATTTTTGAACGGTGAGTAATTCACCTTGAAACTGTAAAAAACGTTGTTGTGTATATTCGAGTATATCGCATTTCCTGTTAGTTACACCGTTCGAGAGGAAACTGATTCCGGAATCGGCATACTCGTGGAGCGTGGAGACCCGATAAGTCATTTCGAAATAATGGTAGGTGGGTGTTATGCGAGTTTAAGGTCTCGGCCGGTCCTCGCACGAGGGCGAAGGTGGCGGACGACAGTTTAGGGGTGTAAGACGGGCTGACCTCAGGTCGTGACCCCCATTTATACTCTATTACCACTACATTAGTCTCCACTGCGGGGATTTATGATCCTTGTTCGAGTTCCAGGTTGACCGAAACTTTCGACGGATCGACCGGAAGCACGTGGCACCAATAGAGAGGATGTCAATGTGGCTATCGCGTTTTGTGCCGGCTCAACGACTGTGCCGCGATTTACCCGAATCTAAGCACAACGTAATACAGATGATCAACCATGTTTAGAGTTTTCCTTTATATGAAACGAAAATCTAATCGCAAGGATATTTGTAATAAAAAAATAAATGTCTTATTATTTAATCAGCGAATATGATAATCACAAATATTTCCTTTTAATTTTATACAACTCTAAAACATCGAAGAAGGAATAAAACACAGTCGTTACATGTATCTTCTTAAGATATAATAGGAGAGAGATAAATTGGATTTTTTCTCCATACAGGGGATGATTCATCCCGTGCAATCAATATATTCTTATTTTCCCGCTTCCCTACTAGCGGCACCCGCACCCCCTCCCTCCCCCGCCCCGTAATTTTTAATTACCGCTATCTGGAGGGTGTACCGCCCTGAAATATTTCTCCTCGCGTCTCACTCCGGAATCACACGCCGATATAAATTACTGCCAGCCAGCCAGCGACTTTATCTTCTTTATCTACCAAGTATTTTAGCGGTTATTTTTTCCGGCATGCCGGGCCACTTCCGGCCGCCCATTACCTCCGTGGGCGTCGCCAGAAATGGAATTAGCTACTTTAAACGAGAAAATTTTTAATTATTCCTTATCGAAAAGTAATCTGCCCGCCTTCCACCACTCCGCCGCCCCGTAACGGCGCGTTTTTGTGCGAGAGGATGCCGGGAGGTTAACGCGAAGTCTCGTAATTCACCGTCTCCATTTGCAGCGGTTTCGTGCGGTGCATGATCTCGCGACGTACGCTTCTCTTCTCTTTCATTTCTGCGATCCTTTTTCGCTCCTTTTTACCGCGCGTAAAGTATGAACTAATCGTCTCGAATGAATTAGCGCGATCTAAGCGTAATGTACGAAGCGAAACTTGAAATACCTGACTTTGGAATTTTAGAACTTGGAGAAAAAATATTGTCAACTCCTTACATTAAAACAAGATAATAATTTGTAACGCCGTATGTGCAGAAGAATGCTATCTGAAACTAATTTTTCGCCAAAACTAGATTTATGAATTACCTACACAACGCGTACGGATCCGAAAAAAGGAGAGAGCTTCAAGTAGATTTCCTTAAGAGCAGATCGCGTGGCATCAATAGTGTATGTAGAGGATTCGCCTGATCTAAATAATTCAGAATGTTTGATGGAACTCGAGCAGACAAGGGGACTTATTAGTTTGGGAGACCGATAAGGAAAGAACTTATTACTTATCTACACCGTTCCATCGTTATCCGCCTCTCGAGGAGTATTCATCAGGAACGCTTATGCCCCTGTCAAAGAGACGGGGAAGAAGAGGTTCAAGCGTTCAAGAGGGAGCTGTCAATTTTCGCGTAACCGTATTGAGAGGCGCTGATAGGTTCGCATCAAATATTCACGACTTCGACAGGCCCTTACGACGTTATTTCGCCGTTCGCTCGCGTGTTGTCGAATAATGGCGGATGTCAGTACACGCGAGGTAGGGGAGCACATTCTTTATGCCTGTCGATTATTGATTTCGGCAGTGCCCGTTCTCGTTGCCAGATACACTCGCGCGGGAAATGATCAAACGGTGTTGATCGTTTATTGCAGACAATATATTGCATTATCTCTATGTCACTTTGATATTACATTTATTAACCATAAAAATCATAATTAATTGAAAAAGGTACCAGCGCCTGTATAGATGATCACCGTTGCTCCTTATTGTATTTTGGTTCAATGATTTAAGGGCTCGAATCGTATAAAGTTTCTTTTGTGTGAAAAAACGTTATAATTACTTAAACTATTTTCCATCTGTTAGCTTTCTACTACTTGACCATATCGTGCACGAAATTAAATAGTGCAACTGATCATCAATAAAGTATGTATATTATATACTTTGCAAGGTAAATTTTTCACTTTCTAGCACTACGATAAGTATTCGTGTCGGGAGATATAAAAAGATCGACACTAGGGTGAAGTCCTCGCTCTGTTCCTGAGAACGTTTCGTTTCTTTCCTTCTATCGTCACCGGTGCTCTCCAGGCGCTCTTGGGAACCACGAGGCGCGCGGAGGAAGAGAGGCAAGAAGAAGAAAGTTTATAAAATATTTAAAAGTACGGAAACGTCTCCTATCGCCTGCGGCAATAAATTTCCACTTACATTTTATTTTCGTTTCGTTCGTAACGGCTCGAGAACGGAACGGTGTACGAACGAACGATGAGGGCGGGGGAAAAAAAAACTACAAAAAGAGAAAGGAAGACGTAAGGTGACTGAAATGCCGGAGGGGAACATCGAGGAACGTTTCGACGACGGATAACGTAAATCATAAAGAATTATGCGTGGAAAATATTAAAACTTTAATCATAATATTAAACAAATAAAGAGAAGTGTTACGATAAAAACAAAAATACGTAAAAATATGACTTATTTCTCCGATCTAAGGAAAATCCTGTCGCTGCCACTTCCCTATCCCACGTCTCACGCCGTGAAACGTGTTTTCTTTTTAAAATTTATGTGACAGCATTCGAGAGCATTTCGTATGCAATAAACAATGAAGAAACGAAAATTTCAGCTCGGTCCTCCCTACGGACCTACATCGATTTCCGTCGTGTGGGGTATAAGACGCGTTTCTCCTCCTTCCCGAGGACAACTCGGGAACGATGTGTATATTTTCCGGTTGACGATGCGAGACCTATTTAACGGGCGCGAGTCCGGTAATGGGATTCGAACTTGGCACTCTTGGGAGCCATTCAGATACGCTTGCTCCTTCTTCTTTCACCGCGTCTGTGTACACCCTACCTGTCACCCCCGAGAATGGCGGACTTTCATGATAGATTCGATGTGGTCGGTTATAGTTCATTGTTATTTAGAAACATTGAAACATCGAGGTTAATAAATCTCCATATAAAATAGTAAGAGCCAGTTGACAAGTATTTAAATGGATATAATCAGAATGATAAAGTTAAGTATTTTAATTCCGTTTCTAAACACTCATAGAGAAGCTGACACGTTAAATAAATTTAACGAGTTTTACAGAATACGATGTATTTAAACAAAAATCTATAATGCACCCGAAGCACACGTTCCAATCTTATTAACGGGAGAACCTTCACAACGGCGGTTTTTGGGGCCGACTAATTCCAGATCCGTGGCTTTCTGAGACGCGCAAAACAATACATGACGTTTAAACGTGGACCCAACGATCTCGAGTTTGGTTACCACTCGGTTTGTGGTTCATTTGTCGCAAAGGACTGTTTCCATCAGAAGGCTATTCAATCCCGCAGTGGCCACTCGTTACATTAAGTCGGTACGCGAAAACTTAACTATGCATCGCATTTCTATCTTTTTCACGTGAAATCTGAAAAGCTCCTTCAGAAATACTGAAAGGCTAAAATTACAAATGTTTTACTTGTAGATCGCGATTCATTCTAGTTCTAGTATATATTCGTACGTTCAAATGGACGCGTAGTCAGGATGCTAAAATATATCCTTTCCTCACACTCGTCCTTCGGCGATAATTTAGCGGTCAGTGAAGATTTAACGGCAAATTAGCTAATAATTACTAGCAAGCTCCGTGCCGGACGTTACCTTAACTCGAATGCGATTATATTTCTCGGGCGTTCGAGTCCGATAATGGGAATGCAAGAGCTGCGAAAGCGCTGACCCGGCCCCCATTATCGAAATAGCAATTAGAATAAATCAAAAGTACGCCAACTCGTGCAATCGGTGCGCCAATTCGTTGAAAATCACGGGATACGTTACAATCTTCTCTCCTAATATTTCCGACTAGCCTTGTAATTCGGCAAAAAGTTCGGTCTGCTGCTAATTTGAGTTAAACCAAAATACAGAAAACGTGTTACAACCGATCAAAATTTTAGTCAACGTTTTCATTAAATTCGGAAACACTTTGGAGATATGTGAAATACACAAAAACACACATAGAAAGAATAAAGAACATTCTTCGTTGAAAAATATATGAGTGTAGTAAAGTTTAAGAGTCATTAACTTGAGTTTTTATAAATACAATTAATGGTGACAAGTATTAGTAAGATTATCCGACAGAATATTATAATAAAAGATTTCTAAAAGTTCAAAAATATAATTAATTATTCAATCATACTTGACGAGCATTTTCTTTTACTCCATATTTAGTTGCGTTTGGCGCATATCAGAACAATAATCTCTTAAATAAAGCTATTATTTTATATATGCACGCGGAGGCTACGTCCGGTCGTGATCCAGTAATCGAATCTCATCCCGAGGGAGATTAACGTCTCATCCCAATCGCGTGACATCTCATCGTACCATCCCAGAAGATAACCAGACTTTCTCGATGGGTTTATAGTTTTCGGATGTCGAAGAACTAGCAGTCAGTGGGGATGGGTTTCATAGATCCTCATGGGTCGGGGGAGAGATGGGCAAGGGAACAAGGTAAAGTGCTACAGCAGGGTTGTGCTCGATCTTCTCTATCCAATTACCCCGACCATCGGCGCTTACCAGCGGAGACTTCCGGCGACAATACCCCTGGATCTCCCGACTTTCCCCGGTGCCGCTTGACCCACTACCCCTCGACTTCAAGTATTTCGCCCTGGGGGTGCTCAACGTCGTGAAGACGTCGCGGCGACCCTCTTCGTGACGAAGCGCAACAACCAAGAGAGGCACGCGAGCCTACCGCCCCGAAGAATGACACGCAGATCGGTCGGAGGGTCGTCCGTTGTCACGACGTCGTTCTCACGGAAGGTGCAGGCGGCTTACGTGCACCAACGACGACGAGACACCCGGTAGATCGGGTCCAGGGGACATCTTACAGCGGAACAGACTCAGAGTGGGAATTTGTCGACGTCCTCGTGGCGTGATCGTGGGATCACGCGATGAGAATATGCTTGCGTATCCCAAGAACTCTAGGTCTTTCACTGATAAATTATTTAAAGAAACAGGTGCAATGCAGACAGAGCAAAATTTAGGGTAAATTGATATTACGGAATTAGAAAAACTGTATAAAGCTTAAGTAAATAAATTGTAGTTAAAAATGTATTGCAGTAAATATATTACGATTAAAGTGAAGCCGATTCTGATCAAAACCTTCAAATAATATTTTTCTGCAATATTAGTAAGCAAGGTATGTTTTATTATCATATTTTCTGAAATGTTTCCCACAATTCTCGTTTGCGCCCGTTTCATTTCCGACGTATGTCGATGTCGACGGGTCGACATCGAAAACAAGGTCGCGTATTGAGATCCACTGAAGTCCAGTGGCTGTCCGCAAGAATTTGCCCGGTCAAGAGGGACGGGAGCGGTTGGTTTATCAATCCACCCCTTCCTGGATGGCAGATCCGACCGGACGAACGGACGTTATAGAGCAGGAGGAGTTTGGCTTAGTGCGGTACTGGAAAGCACTTGATCTTAGAGAAGCGACCACCTCTATGGGCAGTTCAAACTACGCCAACCCAAGCCGGGCGGCCTCCCTGGTGGTGGTTTTGCTCGTGCCGAGAGGGTTAAAGGCCGACACGCCAACGAGTTGGGTAAACGCCATTTAATAGAGGACGGTAATGTCATCCGTCCAATTTGTGAACAATTTGGTTCGATGTCTTTTTGTTTGGCTCGGCGCGACTCTCGCACAAAGCGAACTAATTAGCGAAACGCCATTCCTCGGGGTGCATTAATTACGTTTTGCAAAGTACGCATAAGAATATCAATGTTTTATTTCGTCTCGATTAATGACAGCTTCAATGCGATATGATAAACTTTTCTCTTCCGGCGAATTAAATACAATCAAAATATCGGTTTCGTAAAAATTGATGAACTATTAATATAAGTGGCAATAAAATAACACAGAAAAATAATGTTATTATTAATTAATTTGGATAAAAACAGCTCCGTTTGTATGCCTTAATTTATAATAAACTACAAATACTGACGCGATAAAAACTCTTTTAATTTAAGTTAGTGTTTAAATACGCATACTATATATATTTCATAAGTACATACACGGATATCTCGCTAATGATCAAGAACATTCCGTCAACTTTTGAATATCGCTTTCGACGAGATCTCGAATATAAAAGACGAGACATTTTCAATGCTTGATTATGGCATTGGACACGGCCGCGTCAATTCATCTCCCGAAGAGAAAAGGCTCCCCCGCGATCTAGCGGTGTCAGATATCCTGCCAGGAATCGTTGCTCAGGTGAAGCGCGAAGTCGGAAGCCCTTTTCTATATTATTCGCGATGAATAACGAGACCACTCAGTCATTCCCTCCAATTTAAGTGTAACGAGCCACACCGATACATTCCTTCTTATTCTTTTTCCGGGTCTCCGTTCTCACCCCCCACTTACCCAACTCATCTCCTGCCACCCTCCCCCTCCCCCTTCAACGTGATGTAATCCCGCACAATCCAGACATTTTTCACCATTACTCGAGCGGCCGTAGCGATGGCGGGCAAATAATTAATTTCTCACGGAACTAACGAGCGCCGCTTTTCTTTTCAAGCCCACGGTGTATTCTATATCATAGCCGATTCGAGAAAAAGAAGAAAAGCGGAAATGCCTCGTGGAAAGAATGGTGCGAAGGTAATCGCGCGATAATATCCAAGCTTCACCTTATTCGAATCCTTTCAATTTAAGAATAGGAACTTATTAATCGAAAATGTCAGTTTTTTAATAAAAATTTCGTTAGATTTTAACGTTAATAAATATGCTTCTTGGTGATATTAGTTATTGACTCGCGATTCCCGATATTGCGAACCATACGAGACACTTTAGTTTAGTGTGAATTTCCAAAGCCATTCGCATAATCGGAGCTTCTTCCGGGACGAGGGGGCGATACCGTGCTCCTTACGAGGGTGCCAAAGCACCCCGAAGGGTAGTTCGGAGGTCGCAGTAGGTGCAGGGTGGGGGTTGTTTCACGATAGTTTGGACGATCTATGACCCGAGTTCGCTAAGAGACCACGAAAGGGTGGATTTACTGGTCCGTCCCGCGTTCACACCACACAAATCCAAGTGACCGTCCGGACCCCCTTCCCTCGTCGTGCGACTTACGTCTACCGAACTATTTCCCCATCGTCGACCATGAATCGCCACGACGTGCGATGTTCGCCGTAAGCGAATGCTCACCACACCAATCTGCGAACTAAGATCTTGCCAAAATAGCTATAAGATGATATTTTATTATTTAATGTGAAAGAAGTATCGTGATATACATCATGAAAATTTTATAATCAAAGATTATACGATACATTCAATGAGAAAGTGGAACCGAAGTTTTTAATGTGTAAAATGCAATCTAATTGTACATGTAATAGTCATAATAAAATAATAAGAGATTATAAATATTTTGTAATAATGTAAAAAAGTATAATTAAGTCATAATACAATGTCGGTATAATACAAAGTATTATACCGATTAAAAATTCCCAGATATAAATATAAACTTGTTTCTTAAAGAATATATTATAGCGACAATGCACGACCTAAATAGCCGATCGCGACACGTCGTTAACGTTGATCTAATTCTGAACGAGGCGGAAGTTGGGGCCCGCGCGCGCCGAGAAGGGATAGCTGCATAAATTGTTTGTTTGTTATTGCAGATCGTTAATCCGATGTTTAAGCAGCCAGAAAATATTCCGCCCGTGACGATGAGAGCTCGGATATCTTTTGAAAAGGGCGACGGTGCTGGCGCTTAGCATATCGTAAAAGCAGTAACTGCGCCTCGAAAAAGCGAATGGAAGTCGGTCGGAGGGAGGACGGCGGTACGCGCGCGTCGTGTATCGCGCCATAAAGATTACTACCAGCTCGAGACTTTATTGTCACGCGTTATAAATGATGTCGCGGACGTACGCCAAATATTCAAATGACATTTTTATCCGCGGCTCCTTTCGGGCGGAAGGATTTCGACGGATCGTGCAGAAGGAGAATCCATGTAGGCCGGGAACGACAGTGATGCTGATATTGAAGAAGACATTAAGCTATATATATGTTACATTCGATATTCGCGTAAGATTGCACACGATTTACGTGCTACAGATAGTCTGAAAAACCACTATCGGTTCATCATTATTTCGCGATATTCGTATTATAATTATCATTTTAATCATTGTTCACATTTTACGACGATAATGTAAGAACTTTCCTCAGAGAATTGAGCCATCCCCAACTTGTTTCTCGCCTTAAAATTCCTATTTCGGTGTTGACGCGACCGAGGGTGGAACAGTTGATACGGAAATACGGCGATTTCTCAAGGTATTAAGTGAGCCCGCGACCTTTCATATTAATAACAATAATAGTACACAATGTCGAGCGAAAGCTCGAGAGAGAGAGAGAGAGAGAGAGAGAGAGAGAGAGGAGGAGGAGAAGGAGAGCAGGGTGTAATCTGGCTGCGAGCGAAGGAGGGCAACTTTTGAGGCCAGATACAAATTACATCTCATTTTTATGCCATTTTAATATCGCCACGCGTCATTAAATATCCCCTCGCCCCTCCAACCTGCGACTCCACCGTGCACACAGCCATGGCGTATCCTATATACTTTCGTAATGGCATCTTACAGGGAATGAAATATTCGTACGCACCCATTAGCGTCTCGAAGGCGGAAGCCTGTGAAGCCGCAGAAATCGCAAGAAGGAAACGTAGCGGCAATGAAAAATCGAGACGATTTTAAAAACGGTCGCTGATGACGTGTCTCGGGCAAAAAGAGGAATCGGAGGGTTGAAAAATCGGGTACGCTTGTATTTTATCAGTATCGGCTTAAACGTGCTAGAATTAATAATAAGATTCAAGCAAGAAAGAAAGAGAGAGAAAATAATCTAAATCAAATTTCTGCTAAACTGCAAAAAAATTCAGTGCTATAGAAATATAATAAGTAAGAAAGATTAAAAAGTAAAAAAAAACATTCCTTTCTGTGTCAAATACTCATTTATAAATGCGAATTGAAATTTTGAATTATTTACAAAAATCGAGTTTCATTTTCTCAGTCTTATATTTGATCATCATTTGATTAAATTGTAAAGTTGCGACTATTCTGTAAAATACCCGAAACAAAATTACACGAGACTAGAAGATCGCAGAAGAGTAAATGTCGCTAATTTCAACGAGCCGTTATCGTAAAGTGTGTTTCTACCATGAACACTTTCCCGAGAAATACTGTAACTTTACTGGTGGAAGAACAGCCGCTTTTATGCTTGTATCGTACTCCAAATTATGCTAATTTAAAAAAACTAACGATTTACGATGATTCAAGGTACGAATCCGTTCATCTAAGCCTTTTTCTCATCCTTTTTAACAATCCTCGATCATTACAATATTGTACGCGCATCAAACACGTTCATAACTCATATTTACGGCAGCGTGACTTGGTCTTACGACAAACTGACACGCTCGACCATACTTACGCGACGATTTTATGCCGTCTTTTACGAGCGGAAGAAACGTATTTCGAATTGGGACTATGAAAATTACGGAGTCTCCCTCAGGAGTATGGTCCTTTCCGTATCATATGGACCAGATTTTTAACTTTTATCTCATGACGTTTGTCTTTCAAAGTTCGCTCGTACATGGTTAACCGACTTTTTCCTTGAACACACGATAAAGTCAGGAAAGTAGAAAAGTGCTATGTAATTATGACTTACCGCTTTGCAGTCCTTCAAATCGCAGAAGCCGTAATCTGAAACAGATAAGATATGAGATGTTTCTCTCGGGAAAAAAATTGAACAATATTTTATAAAAAAAAAAAAAGATACTTTAACAAATATTCAATTCCAGAATTTTATTTATGGATAAACATTCTTAAGCAATGTGTATCAGAGGATCCGCACTATCGAAAACGCTATTAGAAATCCGCGTAATGCATTTTGGAATAAAGCCACGAGGAGTAAAGTCCCTCGGACCACTCATTCTCAGAGGGTAAAAGAGTTAACGAAGCGGAAAGAAAAACAGAGTGGAGAAGAATAAACGCATCTTCTCAAAGAGTTGAAGGTTCCCTAAATTTTATTCTGCGAAGTGGACCGCCGGCCGAATCGCGCAAGGGGTACGTCTTCCAAAAGAATACTTGCCACATATGATCCCGAAAAAGGGTTAAAAGCAAATTAAAAACGTAAAATCCATTCTTGGCAGTTCTCTCTCTTTCCTCCCCTCCTTCTCTCTCACACACACACACACACACACACTTTCTCTCTCTCTCTCTCTCTCTCTCTCCCTATTTATTATATTTTCCGGCGCGCTCCTAGCACATCAGCTCTTTCCTTATACCTGAATTGAAAATCTCTCTGCACGTGCGAGATGTATGCGCAGTGGCGGCTCTAAGCAAATCGTGTTATCCTATGCCCGGCCAGTCGGCCATCTCTGTGCGGCCCGAGAGGAATTAAAATAAATACATATCTTAATTAAGCTCCGGTGTGCCATCTACCGGGTGACTAAAAATGATACAACAGAGAATGATACAAGAATGAAGACTACTCACGTTACGTCAAAATTATCTATCTGAGAGAAAATGTTAATAAAGGAAAGCAATGGCAAAGTAATTAATATTATTACTCGATAATATCAAGAAAATAAAAGTATCGCTACAAGATCAAGTAGAAAATGAATTTAATAAAAGAAATGCTTTGTACGTTAAGTCTTGTGAGATATTATTTCATTCTTATTTCAGTTTAAAAATCCTATCCGATTACCCGGTATATTCGCATTATACATATGGAACTATCACACTCGTTGCTTTATTCCTCTTTATATGCACATTCGAATATCCGCAGGCTGCATCTCAAACTTGATTCTCTCAGTCGGCAGGCAGCGTTAAGAGTTTTCTCGGAGATTCAGTTCGTCCCTCTGCGCGTGTTTCCTACATTTTTTCCCTCCTCCTCGTCATCGCGTCCACTCGGAAAAATATATTCGACGAGAGAAAGAGAAAGAAAGGGAAAAAAAAGGGTAAGCAGGCAGCTCGCGGTGTGCGCGCGGAGCTTTTTAAGTGGGCGGCACCGGGTGGCGCAAGAAATTCGGTGAAATTTCGCGCAAAACGGGAAAAGAGCCGCGAGCGTATTGGGTTACGCGAATTCTGAAATCCGAGACTTTATGAATGATAAAGCGTCAGGGTGGGCCGCCTCATCGTCGAAAGGAAGGTCCGACAACGCGGTGGAAAAAGACAGGGACAACGGGAAAGAGTGCGAGAGGCGAGGTGAGGCGAGGTGAGCGAGCGAGCGAGCGAGCCGGTTACCGCCTGGCCGTATAATTAATTTTCGTCGAACGCGAAATCCGTTTAACATACTTTCCGAAACTCTCCAGCCGGTTTCGTGACGAGCCCGGAACAATTTTTTTCAAAGGGTGTGCCGCCGGCTGCCTCGCCCTTTCACCCCCCGCGCTGCATTTGTGAACGGTGCTTAAGGTCACCGGCCACCGCGCCGCACCGCGCCGCGCGAAATCACGCGACTAAGTTGCAGCGGCAGCCCATTACGCTCGTTTTCGACATGTAAACACGCGACCGGTGCAACTTCGTTTGACGTACAGAAATTAACGTACAGCGATCCAAAACTGCGAAAGAGGTGAACGGGGGCGGGGGAAGGGACGGGCTGGAAGAGGGCGCGAGAGGGTGGAGGGAGATGGACGCGGATGGACGTAACTAGACGTACTTATTATTATTTAGGGGTGCAACGCCGGTGTGTGGCCCCTTCCGGGCTGTCAGTTTCGCAGAGGCGAAATTACATATTCCTCGCAACGACCGCGTCGAGACGTGCGAGCAGTACGAGACGAACGGGGACGGACTTTTTATTTCGCCGCTGCCTTTGCTGGCCGCGCGCGGCGGTGTCAAAGCGGCCGGTTCTCCTCAAAGTATAATTATTTTAGTTACAATTAAAAATGTGCAGACCCGCCGGCGACGCGCTCTCGCTTCGCGTCGTGAAAGCGCTTCGGACTTGGCCATCTCTCTGCGCCATCAATCTTTCTCCGTTCTTCGTATTGTCGACGCGCACGAGCTTTTGTGCGGCGCTAAAAGGAATCCGTCGAAAGACTAAGAGCCCACAGAGAAAAATAATCGCACAATCGAATTATTCTTATAATCAAAATGAAAAGCGATAGTATTCGATTTGTGGATATCGATATTACTTTCTTTTACATTTATAAAAATTTTCTTATAATAATACTTATCTCATTGCTTATTTTAAAGTATCCACTTCTATCTTAACTTTTAATGATAGAGGAAATACTGATATGTAAGAGCTAGATGTAACGTAGCATTAATGCTAATTAAATCTAAGTAATACAATGCGGAAAATACATTGTTATTATGTTGACTTGCGCTACAAAATCAATATAAGTTACAGCAAGCTTGGCCACGCTAGGTTGTCGTGAAGATTTAATGCGATCGTACCTTTCGAAATCGGCGGAAGAACGCGGACAAGACTACCGGTGCGCAATTACTTTTAACGAGGACCCCAGCCGCAGAAAAAATGGCCCGGTAGCAAGAACTTTCCCAATTTTAATCCGTCATTCGAGACCGGCTATGCCGAGAAAAAAAAAGCGGCAACTTTCGTCCTGTAACAAGTTGTCGTTCGGGGAAAGAGCAAATAAAGGGGCGCGATACCCCTTACCGAGATTGCGGGCGAGGACAAGAAGGAGTGAGGATCGAGAAGCAAAAGAAGGAAGGTCGCAGGAGAATCGGGAAGTGAACCATAAATAAAGGAATTAGTTTTTAATGGACGTTAGTCACTATTAATTGTGGAAAGTTAACCCCTTCCTTTACCGGTCCGTTCTTACCCCATACCCCCGTTCGTCCTTCTTTTCCCCTTCTGCCTTTCCTTCTCGTGCTCCTCCGGGAGATCGCGCTTGTCCTTTGAGACTGCAGACGGAGCCCTAGTGGCAAAGGAACGGACGAACAGCAAAGGTACGGGAATCTGGAAGGGGCTAAAGAAAACGCCGGGGAAACACGGCGCAGCCTTTATTTTACATTTCCACGGGCCATTCTTTCTTTGTGCGATAATTAAGTAAGCTGAAGCCAACCGCTGGCCGGCCGTCCATTCATGTTCGCCCCGAGCTAGGTTGCCGGCCAAGAAAGGGTTTAAAAATTATCTTCCGTCAGTTTACCCTCACTTGTGAATTATTTTGCGACCGGTGGGTGGTTCTCAAGATAAGGTCGGCTAAAATGAAATTCTTGCTGTCCTCGGATTGCAACTCTGGTGTAAAATTCATACCTCATTCTTCCCAGATCTTTCCGTCAGTTTTTATATTCGTTCGTAAATTTTTTGCAATCAAGAGATAAAATGTTGCTGAATAAAATGTCGCGGGATAAAATGTTGCTGAAGCAAAATATCGAAAAGTCTTTTCAATCTTTTAATTTTAAAATTTTTAAATCGAGATGATAGGACCTTGCTCTCAATACGCGATCTTTCATAAGCGTGCAACACGTCAAGCTGGTCCCGAAACTTGGCGCAAACCGTACGCGCGTAGAGATGATCGCACACCTACGTGAGATATTACGTCTCGCAGACTGGAGCATGGCGGAGTTATATTAGACAGGAGCGAAGAGCTCTGGTGGCAACTGCCGTCTTTCACTTCGCACTGAAACCCCGTGCGCCAAGAATCTTGCTAATTAGATATATAAGGAAGCTAATTGTAATAAGGTGGAGTCGGGTGTACACGAGAGAGCCTCCAGCCTCCCATCCCGCCACCATCCGCCCTCTCCCTCCCCCTCGTTCACCCGCCGGCACACGTACAGCCTTGGTACACGCGTACTTTCCCTGACATTCGTACTCATCCACGCGGCGCTTTGAAACCGAAACTGCCACTGAAGAGATCCCGACGAATCGCGCTCAAAGTAAGCGCAATTAATTTGAATGACGGCACGGTACGTGAGCGCTGCATGAAATTCGGTTCGTGACGGAAAAACTGAGAATGAAGTGAAATGCTTTCAGACATAACGATACTACGTCGGAAGGCATATCAGTATCTTCATGAAGTTCGTTGTTTTGTTTTATCAATATCTCCTGCGAGAAATGTAATGAGTTGGCGTTTAATTCACTCGCATTCCAAGTATCAAATGGGATTAATTTAAATTTCTTTACGTTAAATATAAATTTTCGTCATTGTGCCGAGCCATTTCGTTTCGTTATCACAGAATAAAATAATACTGATGTTTTATTATCCTATATATTATCTATATCTATTGTGAAACTGAAGAAGTTCAGGAAGAGAAATCGTTATAATCCAGCTTATTAATAGATATCATTTACGGCTCGTATTTAGGATTTCGGTCACCCCACGATCGCACCAAAGACGTTCGAGAAGTTTACGACGGATAAATAGCAAAAGGAAAGGGCGGGACGCGGGTTGGAACGCGTTGTAGTTATAACGAAGAGGTGAGTAATTTAACCCTTCTTAGACTCGTCTTGTCTTCGCCGTACCCTTCTCACCGCCGACCGACCGTGTCGTCTTATCACCTCCCTCTTCGCGCTGTAATCTGCGACCCCATCGTTCAACGTTGGTTTATTTAGACCCGGCCAAAGTGATCGCTTGATTAAATACTTCTCCTACCGATTTCGCTTGTATCGTATACATCGTGGGCAACGAAAAACTTTGAAACGTTAAGTCCAGAAGCAACGCTATATTTTAATGTTATATTGATGCTTGAAATTGTGTAGTATCTCGAATAGTTAAAAAAAAATGTACGTTTTGACTAGGATTATTTAAAACATATATGCATTAAAGAACAAAAGCGGTCACGTGGGATTAATGCTATTGCAAAACTCGAAAACGAAATAGTTCAACAATGACGTTATCTTACCGCAAATTATTGACCAGCTTGCGCTTGTTTTTTTATCTCTGTCCGCGCTTCGGACAGGCGGAGCTGATATTTAAGGCCACAAGTTTCGGTCCGCGCGCTACAGCCGACGCCAAGGAAGCTCACCCCCGATAGGGACAGCGAATTTACTGCTCACCGTTTGTACCGGCGAGTTTCTACCCGAAAGCTTATAATTTTGACGACCCAGATAAGCCGCTGCGAGTGTGGCGCGACTGGGGTACAGCGCTAGGAAGTCCCCGTGATTTCTGTTGCGCGTTTCAGTGCCGCTTGCCATCCCAGTTAGAAACTCGAGAAGTCCTTGGGCACGGAAACATCGCGAATCACGGAAACTGCTGTATGGAAAATATGACGAGCGTCTTCGTCCGAACTTTCGCTGCACACGACACGTACACTCTCTTGAAATCTATGGAGGGCATACTCATTGAATAATGAAGAACAGCACACAGCTCCGTGTTAAAGAAATTTACCCTGTTATTTCAGATTGTTTCTGTCGTGTAGATATTAATGAATTTTTTGAAAATATTAAAGAATGTATTAAATAATAAAAAAAATTTCATTATTTAAATATAAAAATTAGTATTTTTTTTGTAAATGTACAATCTTAAAATTTATTCCTAATATGCTTTATGTCTTGTTATAATAACGGAAAAGGTATAATATTTTTAAAAACGATTTGACGCAATAATTTAATGTCGCGTTATCAAGATACAACGGCGGATCCGTAATCTCCAGCGGAATCACGGTACCATGTTGATCGTCGACTCTACGGGAATTAGGCCTCCCCAGTCGGTCGGCGGCAGATAACAAAAATACGAGGCAAGTTTTCGGAGCCCATAACCCCGCGGGCCCGTGCGGACATTAGCATAGTAATGAATATTATTACATTTCGGCTGCACACTCAGTTTAATTCCATCTTCCCAGTCGTAAAGATAATAAGCGAGTGGCTGCTGCTTCGCGCTGTATTCTCGCTAGCACGCAGGGGTTGCTCGCCGTGTCGAGAAGAGGATGCAAGCGAAGGGGTACCCGGTGGAAGGGAAGGGATGACGGAGGTGATACAGGAGGAGTATAGGGAGGTTGTCGGGAGGTAGCGTCGAAGGAAGTGGCGGAAGGTGGATGCCGCGGGGGTGGCACGACTTTAAGAGGTTCGCAGGAGGAGTAAATATAAACTTGGGAAAGTGACAAAGATAATTCTAATAAAAGCGGCGACGACTGCGACGACTACGAAGACGACGACGACGACGGAGAGCACTCCCGGTTTCTCCCCGCTTAATTCGTGACATATTCCGGCATTGCATTACTTTTGTCTCGTCTTCAACCCCTCGCGGCTTCGCACCCGAGTTCCACGGCCCTCTTGAATTGCCCTTTTATGTCGCCTACTTGGTAGCGTCGACTGTGTGTATATTTGGAGATTTATAATTACGTCATGGGTGAAAAATAAACTTTCGCAGTAACTTATAAGGACGTATTGAACACGCAAATACCATAAACGCATAGGTAAATGCGTTTTGTTAATGCAAGATTTAAAAAAGCACGTCATCGTACGACATATGAATGTCATAACAGAATTCAGTTTTTCTCCTTCGTTTCTACTTGCCAGAAGAGGTGCTAGATACATGTCTTGCTTGAACTTAATACTTGAAATAATTCTGATCCACACAAATCGAGCTTCGTCAATTTACATAAAGAGGATTATTATTGATCAACTAATAAACATCCTATATGTTATATATGTGTACCGTAACTTAACGGGTTTCCACATGCACCGTTACATGTAACTTACACATACATGATCGTGTCGCATGAATCTGTCACCACGATGAACTCCACATGTCGATCGTCATTCACTCCATTTGGCAGAATCCAACTTCGCGCTTGCGATATTCCACGAGCGCGCCGATACGCGCGACGCGGCGCCGCGTCGCGTCGCGTCGTGTGCCGCGGCATATTTTCCACGGCCGAGCCGACGGACGACCATGCAGTATGTATATTTCCATTCCGCCGTTACGAGGTGTGCGGGATGATTTTATATGCAAAGAGTAGTTTAGAGCTAATTGTTAATAATAGGATTGGTAAGGTGGGAATTCGCCCCGACGGCCGACCACCCTCCAAACCCCACCATCGCCGGCGCCACCCTGCGCTCCATCGTCCCCTCTGCCCGCCGACCATCCGCTGACCGTCTCCCTCCCTCCGTAACGCATCTCATTTAGCACCAGAGTCAGCGCGTTGCAGATCTGCTGTCCGTCCGTCTGTCTCTCTGTCCGTCCGTCCGCCCGTGCCGCTCGACTGTCCGTATCTACGTACGTACGGTACTGTACGTATACGTACGTGCCCGCGCGCCATTTCCGTGCGGAATATAAACGCGTATATGTATACGCGTCTACATACGTGGATATGTATAAATGCGCGGCCGGTACCGGCACGTACGGCAGTACCTACCTACGTATTATTACGTATAAACGCGTAATTCTGAGTTATACGCCGGCCTTGTTAATGATAATTAAAACGCCTCGCTCTATACTTTTTGCCTTGGAATATTTTCTGAAATTCTCGCCGGGGATAACGGCGCCATCCGCGTGTCCAGCTCCGCGGCATCCCCGGACAGCCCTTCACCATCACCCCATTTCCCTCCCACCCCCCTTACGTACATCTTCGCAAACCGCAGAAATTTTCCTCGACGTGTCGAGCTGCGTCAATGAGGATCGAGAATCCGCTTATCGAACGGGCCACTTTATTTGTCTTTTACTCCGCCCGGAATGCATAATTTCGTAACAAAGAGATAATTAAACGCAACGCGGCTAAAATGTAAGTTATTCCGAAGCAATGTAATGCAGAAACTGTCGAAATTCAAATATCGAATACGACATTAATACGGCTACGTGACACGATTCTTCCACGTTACTTCACGTAGACGTACTTTCGTTCTTCGGCAAATTCCAGCGCGCAAGACGGATCAGTCGGAGACGAAGAACGGGTGGACCGAAGTCGCGCATGCTGATATCACGGACACATACGTATGAAATTTAAATTCCGGAAGCGACGAGGACATTCGTAGACGTCTCTCCCCCTCCTCGATTCTCCCGCTCGACATCGAAACCGCGGGAATAAAATCCAAAACCCTTTTATGCGACGGAATTGAGCGAGAAGAAGAGAGAAAGACAGAGGAGCGAAAGGGGGAGGGAAGGAGAAAGACAGAGAAACCGGCCGCGTATACTTGGCGCACATACATAAAACATACTTTTATATAAAATCACGGATCCACGACAGGGGTGAAAGCTAGCCCAGCCACCTACTCACCCGCTGCTCACGGTATTAGCCTATAAAATCTTGAGTTTTGTTCGAGTTTTATCGCAACTGTGAACGTAAAAGCAAAAGGGAAATGCACGCAAAAGAGAATTCTTTTTTCTTTCAAAGAAGGACGCTCGTCCTGCAAGGTATTTGATGCGAGATCATCAACCGGATATCTGTGCCCTTTTCGCTGATGTTATCTAATTTAAAAAGAAAGAAGGAAACAATATGATTCCCAATAACCGAAATGGCACTTACGCTCTTACGGATGTTATCGTGAATTATATGTATCAATATATTAATCACGCGTCGTTATCTTCAAAGTTGTTTTCCATGAAGCTCAATTTGAGGATTCTAAAGGAACAACGGGCGGAATCGCATTAAATTTATAATGAGCATCGCACTGACGTGAGTTAGGATTAATTATGGAATTAAAGTAAAAGCTTCATTATAATTAATTCCGGCTACATCGCGCGCTGCAGGCGAAGTGAAACCGGTTGATACTTCGAAAGTTGGCGCGGGTCGTTTCGCCGATCGCGAGCTTTCGCGCGGGTTTAGGAGCGAGGTGGGTGTAAACGGGGGGCACAGTATTTAGATCTACCCCGCGGAGGGTGCTGCCAGTCGGAATACATCGTACAAAATATGGCGGCCGATGCGCGATTCTCCACGGGGCAACTTTACAACCCGGCCACCTCCTCCACGTCCCCCCCCCCTTCTCCCTATCTCTCGCTTTGGTCCCGCGACTCATCGGCATGAATATTCATTATTCGATGATATTTCTCGAGCACCCTCATACCCCGATGCGCAAGGAGACTTCTCCGTTCGCGGAGGATCGTTAATTCGCAACAACGATCGGCAGACCTTGCGTTCGAAACACGAAATATCTCGCAAATATATTTCTAGTTCACGTCACGACAGAAATAAATACATAAAATAAAAGAACAATCGGTAAAATCAACTGATATTCAATCAATTGTGCAACTAATGTGTAAATAATACAATTAACAATGTGACGAGCAAGATATAAGATTAAATAATTCTACCTTGAAATATAAAGACATTAAATAATGAATGTGATATCGCAAACGCAGAATAATCTAATACAGCGTAATTGAATAGTTTAATAATATTAACAGTGTCTAAACAGTTAATATAAAATCTTTGTTTCACGTTATGAGACATTATTACGAGATCCGCTTACGTTAATTTAGAACTGAAGAAGTATGCGTCTGCGATATGTGTAAGGAATGTGTGGGATGAAACGCCGGGCAAAGGAAAATCAGTCGATGCACTCGTGATTCGTACGTGGCACTAGTGGCAACTGGTGTTGGGGCTGGTCGACATACTGGTAGTGGAAACGGTTGTTGAGGTTAATACGTAGCGTAAGAAGGGTAGCGTTAATGCGCCTCCGTCCTAAAATATTCAAGTCCGGAGTCCGTCCGCCGCGCGGAGAATCTGCGGCTCCATAGATATTCGGCGATGGCCCCGAATGCGTTACGATTTATAATACATGCGCGGATGTAGGTACGCGGGTGCGAGGAGTCGAGGGCAGATAGGGTTAGCGGATTAATGAAAGCCAATCCACGTGGTTCGTCGGCGAACGTCCGACCCTTGGCGCGCGAGCCCACCTTCCCTCTTCTAACGTCACCGCGCTATAAACAAGGCCCGCAGAGTCGGATAACGTACAACCCTTCGCTAACATCGAGGGTGCGCCACGCTCGTCTTCGAGACGATCCTCTCGTCCGAATCACGATAAGTCGCATCATCGCACTGACGTCGAAAATTACAAAACGCAAACATCATCAATCTTGTGACAAGTCCGCGTTGCGAAATTATTTACAATATATACCGTCATGTAGAAGTCATTTTTAAATGGAATTAAACAATTCTGTTCGAAAAATTATTAAGAATAATTATACAAATTCTGTTATCAATTAAATTAATTGAATATAAATTGCTATATATCTAACCTGCACCGGCACAGCGTTGTAACAATCTACGAAACTGTAGCGTTACATGGCTGTTGCTCGTGACACAACTTTACTTTCTTCATTAAGAGCCAGCACGCTGCGAAGCGACCGATAAAGATTGCCGAAGAAGTTTTCGCCGAGACTGCGTTCAGGGGGCGGTTCCTTAATCTCGCCGCGTGAAGGACAATAATTGATACGAATGGCCGCGAGACGGCGGGAACCGCCGCGAACCCTTTAAACGTGTTCCCTGGCCTATAAATTAATAAAGTATCCTAAACTTTATTATGACTTTAATGAAAATAATTATTAAATATTATGCGCCGTAATGTCAACGCGACCCCGGCGTGAGCAGCTCGTCGCGGTGGCGACGTAGTAGAAACACACCGGCAACCACCGCCGGCAGGGGCTCAGAGGAAACGCGAAGAAGAAAGGGGTGGGCCCGGACCGAGCGACTGCGGGGGTGGTTTGTCCGCGGAATTAAAATACGACCCGGCCGTACGTTCTCATTCCGCGACAACCGTGACAATGAGACTGACGAAACGGCCTTATACCTGCGTCAACGTTTCCCGAGGTCCCTCCTCTACGTCTCTCGGTTACAAAATCGTCTCTTGTTACAGTATCGCCGACGTAACGCCGACAGCCTACACGAACCAGCGCTGTACTAACAAAACGTTATGCGTCGCCTGCGTGCTAGTTGAAGTTGTTGTATCAAGGCTTTGTACAATGCTACGCTCTTGATGCATTACGGTTCTCTCTTATCGAATAAAGTAATTACATTTCTTTCTCTTATAATTCTCTTCCGCGTTCGAGCATTACTTTATTAATTCGGGAAATTAATAATTTAAAGTGCAATTTCATAATATGGCATAAAATTTGGAATATCCCATATTGTTATCAGCGTATGTTATTGTTAATCAATATTATAATATTGTAGTATTTATTATTATAATATTTTACTTGAAGTAAATGTGTCTGTCGAAAATAATTAAAATCTAGGGTAATCAATAATATCGAGTTACTGTATTCACTAAAATTTATTCGTTCTTTCAATTGCAATTTCCTCTATCTCCGCCTCCTTTCGCATCCAGTAGAATTTGTTAGATTTTTATTCTTACCATTGCCATCCAGAATTTACTCGTTCGCGCGAAACTTTCGCGGTAAGCTTAATGAAACGTTTCAAGAAACTTCCCTTTTAAGTGAAGCCTACGCAACTCGCTCGCTCACATGGAAAGGTAAATACGGTGGCATTTACGACGCGGCGTTAGCGCGGAGTTACCGGAACGATAACCGCCGTAACCGACCCCCGCGGCTACCGAGCCCGAGCAGCCACCACCCGGTCGGGGATTCTTCCGGAGGCAACTTCCCAATTGCCCGCGGAGACGCGGCCGCCGAAGTGACGACGACGCCGCAGGTGGTGGTGACGGTGGCGGCGATAGTGCTGGTGGTGGTGGTGGTGGTGGTAGTGGGTGTCCTCGAGGTCGACACAATGCGCGATGCCAGACACCGCGGGGATAATTAAAAAATTAACTTTGTACTTAGGTGCGCGAGAGGGCAGTTAACGGAAAGTTGAAGTGAAAATTCGTGTTTTTGAGGTAACGCAAAAGCTGCGTTATTACCCCGTGGCGCGCACCGCGGCGACCGCCGGCAAAAGCACAAAGCTGATGAGTCGGGGAAAGGTCTAAATGCCTTCGTACACTTCTGCTGAGGATAAGGGCCGCGACGGGGGGGGAGGAGAGTGCGACTAGAGGACGTGTGTATGTCCGGGGCTCGGTACCCGGGGTACCAGTAACTCGCATTCGTACTCGTTTCGCAACGCCGCACGCTTTATGTAATAGTACCCGCACACATCGTATCTGGGGATGGACCGTTTCGGCGCGAGCGAAACGGAATATTATCGTTAGTTTCGAAAATGCAAGAGTCGGCTGCGAAACGAGTCTACCTTAAATATAGCACGTGATACCCGCGAATTACCGAATGCGCCGCGCTCGGCTCTTTTAGAAAATACTGGTCCTGCCGTAAGTGTGTCTTCGTAGAACAGAGTCGCTGTTTCGAATTCATGGAATTGCGAAATCGGTCGTTTCAAGAAAAATTGCGACGGGCGCATTTATTCAAACACGTTCAATTTTAAATAACTCACTTGAAAGTATAAATGTAATAAATATAATATAACAGCGAGTTACAAAACTGATCAAATCGTACCATTGCTAATTAAGCTAATTTCTTTTAAAAATTCATAAACGAAGATATCTGTAATAAAATCATATTTGTTTATTTATATGTTATATGTCAAAAGGTCGTTTTCGTCGTTGCCTCTTTCGAATCAGTTTGTAAATAAATTATTGTGTTGTACATTTGATTTCAGTTTCGTGATTCATTGTATTTTCATCAACCTTTTACCGTCGCATATTTTTTCATCAAATTTTATCTACTGTTATATATAAATCATCGAATTTATTTCATTGGTTAACAACGGAATTCTCGAATTGGTAGGACAATTCGGAAAAAACGCGGTAATCCCACAGACAACATTGAAGACGTCATCAGCTAAATTCGATTAAGAATCTGAACAATACGATATAAATAAACCAAAAGTCTTCAAGCAGAAGTAATGAAAATTGCAAAGAGCTCGAATTCGGAATGCTCCAATGCGTATATAGATTCGCGCTCTGAAACCACCCCTCAATTCCAACTTTCGAAACGAGCTTTCGCAAGGCTGAGCAGCATCGCAATACCATCTTTGTTAGTTTTATCGTTGTTGTCGTAATGGGATACATTTGGATTCTAATACGACGGAGAGGCGTCGACGAGAACGGCAACGAGAGTATCGACGTGTTGTTTTCTTACCGTGACTATCATTCATCATCATTTATACATTTCTTTTATTCATAATGGTATAAAGTTAATCGGACTGACGAGCAGTTCGTTATAAAGAAAAATCGATAAAAATTGCTAATACTCTTATGTATCTGCGAGATGACACAAATATTTTAAAATAGCGTTTGCAAGATACTTTAAAAATAGTATTATTTCTTAATGAAAAATTGTAAAGCATCTTACAAATCTTGTGATTATAAGTCTTAAATACAAAAACAAGCAGACTTTAAAACTCCTTCGCATTATTATCACATTACTGTATTTTCGCTATGTCTTCACCTATATTAGTCGTCAGTGTTCATGTACAATCTAAAGACGTTTTAATCGTCGTAATTCAAAAAACGCAAAGCGAAAACGACGCATAAAGTCGCTCGAAAAAGGGCAAAGAGTTGCAAAGAGAGAATGGCGGTGAACGCGCGATGTTTATCGTTTAACGTTCCAACGCCGCGCCACGCCGTCGAGAGTATCGCGGGACGTTCCTCGCGGTTACATGAGCCGGTGTTCTCCAACGGGATTGAAAGCACCACATACAGTACGATACACGACACATTACCGCCAAATGCACTTCACCTTTATGAATGTGACCTGCGATGCGCCTTCGCGCGCGGGGCGCACTTTGTTGCAGCGTTCCGCAAAAGAATGGGCGCGCTGACAGGAACGGCGAATGCGGGCGCGCGGGTTCGTGTCTCCGGCGCGCTTCTGTGTTCCAGATGATTATGACGTAAATTATGAAAGAAGATCCTTGAAAGTTAACGCTTCGGGCCATATGCTCTGCGCGCGAGGACGGATTCTCGTGAATTCCGGTAATTAAGTGAGCACTGACGACTAAATGATGTTATTATGCGCGGGGCACCACCGAGAGAGGATGTGCAAATGCAGCGCATTGCGTGCAAATTAGTATGCCATCAGAGCGATATGCGAATATAACGAATATGTAATATTTCATTCTTTCATATTAAATAAAGATACATAACAGAAAATATCCTTCGTATTCTTTGTAAAAAAAAAAAAGTAACACTACGTCTGTAAAGCAAGTCAAATAATGAAAGAACTACGCAATACGATAAAATAATATCTTTTACAATAATAAAATAATATTTTAATAAAGATTACATTTTGCTGCAATTACGCAAACATCAAACTATTATTATTAAGCAAATTTTTTTTTTCCTTATACAATTTATAAGTATTTTATTTTATAATCAATGTAACTCCATGGGAGAAACAATTAGTCTTATTGGTTGTGTTAGCTACGCGGCAGAGACATAGAACAACGATAAAGATGAGAGTCCTTGCTATCCGCTCGCGGTTCTTCGGCGTAAATCTTGAGTTACTGGTTGAAGTGTAGAAGATGCCGTGATACGGGGGCAGGTGTCGCTGTAAACTCAGTTAATTAGACAAGAGGCAACCATCACCACCCCTCGACACCCCCGAGGCTTGTTAATAACGCGTAATTACCGTTATACACGACGATACACTCTTCCAGGCCCACGTTGCAAACCCCATTAGATAAGACGACACCTTATTATACGCAAACTAACGTCAGTATATCGCGCGGCCACAAAACTTCGAAGTCTGAAGCTTGAACGTATACCTGGAGGGCTCGCCTTTCCCCATTGAAAGTGAACGATAATCGTACTTCACGGTGAGAGGCGAGAAAGTCAAAGTTATTTGCAACCTGCAGCGCTTGTAAATTATTTAAACTTTTATTGTTCGCGGGAAAAGATTAAAGGATTGAAAGCGTTATGACTTCCATGAATGGAGACTGGATCTCAAAAGCATCAAATCCGTGAAACAAGGAGACGCGTCGAAATTTATTCGACCTGTCTATTGATGTGGAATTCAAGTACGATGAATGTAGAATGATTTTAAAGAATGCTGTACAATTTATCCTTATTTTGCATAAACGCGAAAGAAAAAAGAGACGATAACGCGATATTTCCATTCCGTAACGTACACTCGATGAACCCCAACGTAGTCACACGTGTGCGCCGACCCTTTTCAGTTGGGTTCGGCCCAGCACGGGCAGCTCGTTACTGCTCAAGGAATACCGATAAATCAGGCAGTGTTATGATCAACGAAGTCGAGGAAGGAGCAAGGGAGACGGTGACGGCGAGGTGAGGTTACAAGTGTCCCCCGAGTACGGCGGAGCCCTTTGCAGAGGGTGTGGAATCTATCCCCGTCGTGGACCAACTCTCCTCGACTCATTAAGTACGGTGCCCTTATCCTTGTAACGAGAAGACGACAGCCGAAGGGAGAGCGTGGATTTTCACGTACATGCAGATATGTATTTTAAAACATCGATATCAACCGCGCCCCGACCACGACCGCGCAGGAACGATGAGTATAGCGTTACTTTCGATTCACAATGGAGAATGCCACCCCCCGTCGATACCGCGTTAGAGGGTCACAATGAATCATTGCGAGCAATCGATAATCCACCGTCATCCTTACCGATAAGAGGGCTCGTTGAATCTCACGAGTCTCAAGAGAAATAATTTTTTTTGCAAAAGATAGAAGCAAAAAAAGAAGATTAATATCTATATATAAATTTTTATTTCTATCAAGCGTATTTTGTTGTTAACTAAAATAAAAAGCTCTTAAAAACCAATCAAATATTTTCGTATTGAGAACATAAAGTATAAGCTAATCAGATCACGTATTAACTTGAAACAATGAATTTTTTCGTGAATTTAAAACAATTTCAAACGTCTCGATACGGCAAAGTAAACCGCACGAGCATCAGCTACGGCATTCCTAGCTTTCCTAACTAATATTTCCAGTCTCCTAATCTCTCGTAGCGAGCTTCTAGCGGCATTCAACGGGCGCCAACGACTACCATCCCCAGAACGCGTCCCCCTCCTGAAATTTCATTCGCTACCTCGGAGTTGTGAGACCACAGGCGTCCCACCCGGTCCCCGATGCCTCGCATCAAACATATTCAAATACGCAATAACGCATTATGATTTATTTACCGATACTTTATACGCGTTTCGCGAGAGAGTGTGCCGCGCCGTGCTTCATGGCTCGTATGAATATTAACGAGCGTGTGCGCCATCGCGCGCATCCCCCATCGCCCCGAGAGCGGCGCGGCGCGGCGCCCCGCGTCCTTCTTGCACGGAATAGAAACGTGCGTGCGTGTATGCAAATATATATCGAGCTAAGTGTATTGCAACTCGCGGAAATCCAGCGCCGTGAATCTCCTCTCTCCCGCTCTCCTCTCTTTCTCTTTCTCTTTCCCTCTCTATCTCTTCCTCTCGCGGCGGATCACAACCTCGTACGGAGGCACAGCCAATATTCGAAGTATCTAATATGCTTTTGTAGTCTCTGTCTGCCGGTGCGTAGACTGGCTCGTTGTTCTCCGAGTGTATTGTCAATATGAATACCGACGTACCATTATCTTTGCATGGGATTGCAGGGAATATTCCGGAAAAGATAGAAATCAGTAACAATGTGTCTCGCGATGCATTTCTATCAGACTTCTTGCTTAGCAAGAATTGATATCACGCAAATTTTATTTGAACGGAAATCTAATTAAAGGTTTAATTTTGTCAAAACGGTAAATATAGATAATCTAAAAATAAGATATAACGATCCACAACTCTAAATTCACCGAGAACATTTTATCACTTTCAAACGTTGACTATATAAATATAACTAATAATAATTTATAGATGACGTTGAGTATTAAACTTTGCCGATATATTAAACTAAGGAATAGTAGCTCTATTTCTTTCTCTCTCCCTATAGAATTTACATAAATTCTACCTCGCGATGGTCGGAAAACATTCGCAACCGTCATAGCCAAGGGGCCAAAGCGGATCTGTAGAAGCGTCGTAGGAACGGTGCTTAAACAGTAAGCAGATAATGCGCTTCCGTATAGATATCGAGTGTGCCGCAGCCTAGAGGTCTTCGACGACAACGACTACGTGGGATAGCCTTCCCCGGGATCGATGCGACCCCCGTGCCGAGGAGGATCACGTCGGTAGCGCGCCGGTCGGGGGGCTAATCAAGCTAGTGCAGCTTCTAATACGCTGGAAGGCATTTAATCTCGACAACTTGCTAACGACCTGACCAACACACTATACATTCCCGATAAGCGACAACCCCCAGCAAGGCAAGAAACATTCCCCGATACCCTGCAGACGGCTCGATACCGTCCCCCCTTCCGTCTACCTACCCCACGACTTCCTTGCTCGAACTCTCACACCATCCAATCGTAGAATCGTCCAAGGTGGCAAGCTCGCTTCGTCCACCACTAGGTCTGGCGGTAGTCGCGCGGGAGTGCGCGTACATCATGGACGTGTTGGAAGAAATTCGTTTCGTATAGCGAATACCCGAGTGAATATTGAAGAGGAGTTCGATGCATTCGAGGAGGATCGAAGAGAGTAACCGGAGTGAGAGGAAGCGAGACCAAAAGGGACCGCCACCCCGTTGCGCGTTCGGTGCTCTCATTGCCAGTTGAACTGTATCTCCATGGCGTTACTTGTCCCATAAACAGGGAGCACTATTCTCCAGTCGATGGTCTTCGGATACGGTGGCGCCCGTAGCCTGGGCTATATCTATACGTGCGGGTATAGTTTTGCGAACTAGCGTCGTGCCGCGCCAACCCAATTCAATTTAAACTTCGGCGGCGAGAGGGTGGAAGGCGGCGGGCGAGAGAATGTGGGGAACCGGGGATGAACTAACGCGCGCGCGCGCGCACGCGCCGCCGCCACTAAATCGCCTGAAATTAACGCGAGTTATTAGTTGACGGCGATAATTAGGAGGCAATTGCACGGAAAAGCGACGGCAGCCCGCGCGCGTGATGGTGAATTCCGATGTCCGTCCCTAAGTCCCTATCGTTCACAGTCGATCTCTGCTTATCTTAAACTTAAGCGAAACAGTTCCTAAACAGTACGTAAGTCTTAAAAATGCGATAATGTGAAAGACGTTTAAAAAAATCTGTTTTTAAATGTTTGTAACATTAACGGAGTGTATTTGCATAATTCTGTATTTCTCTCGGTACATTTCTCACTTTGTCTCAAATAAAGCAAGATCTTAACACGTGAGCAATCTTTTTCAAAGAAAATTAAATCACTTTTTGTCGTAACAACGAACGTCGCAAGAATATTATTTCTTCACACATTGACTTTGCACTTCATTAATTATTTATTAATTATTACATAGCTGAAAATGAAATGAATATTTATTTCTTAAAATAAATTATTTTATTCTAATTTGATAAAAATAAGTTCTAAAAGTAATTTGGAAAATTGTTTTGTTTTGCTAATAAACAACGAAGATTTAGTTGTATTGCTCAAAATATTAGCGAAAAAAATTATGCGTTAAATATTATAATCCAAGTGTCAAGAATTAACGTGACAGAATTACTCTCAAGATGGTAAAGGGATGCTGCACGGCTGTAAAGCATAGAAGCTGCAAAGCGCAGAAGCTCCTCGCTCCATGCATTTTCTCACCACGCGATTCTTTACGCGCGATGGATATGCATAGCCAGGCTATTATTGCCTAAATGAGTAAAGCAGCTAAAACCACGTCGATATAATGTAACGCACGCAAGAAGGCACCCTCCAGACGGTTGCTTAGCAACGTATACGAACCTTCGTACATGATCAGTAGGACGAGAAAAGCTCCTCGTACGAATGAAACTGCGAACGGCCCGACGTTGAACAATAGGAACACAAATAATCAAATGTATTATATATATTTTTTTTATCTCTTATGCAATGCTTGATCTTATAATAAATGAACGTTTGTTGCAAGTTATATTTAACAATAATGCAATATATGAAATGTATATATGTATTTTAAATTATAGAAGCTTTCAATGTAATTCGTAACTTAACATCATTTTACAAATGCAATCAAAAATAAAATAAATATTTAAATACTGAACAATAAAAATGTTTTATTAAGAAAACACAATAATCAAGTAAACCTTCGAAGTTGTGCTTCGCAGTTTCTACATATCTATGCTCTATATCTAGGATATAGGAAACTCTCCCACCAACTGTCATTCCTGTCACATATGCGGTGCGTATTCGAAATTCGAGAGAAAGAAGAAAACGTTCGCATAGCTATGTTTACGGGAGGGGAAGACACGTGTGCGTGCCCGCCATTGTAGGGCGATACGAGAGCGAAGGGGTAGTAAACAAGCGATATAGCCAGCGTCGGTATCCAATATTGAGATTGCTGTCTTTTGGAATATGCTAATACGATAATACATACAAATGTCCCCATAAACTATAGAATTTTCATAAAGAACATGCAAATGTTCTGATATCGAGTGCCTTCCACGCTTCAGCTAGGGTAGGCTCATCCGCGAAAGAGATTGATACTTCGCATTGCGAACGGGCGAAACGCCGCCTAACTTGATTCGCAAGGTATAAAAAAAATGACTGCAGCCGCCGTGGTTTTGAATCTTTTCGAAAAGAAACATTGATATCAATTTTAGAAAGATAAAATTAATGCGAAAAACGCAACGTAAAACATTAAAAATTTGATAAAATGTCGACAATGGCTAAGAGATTCTGATTCAAAGAACAATTTTCTTTCTCACGTCGAAATAAGAAGTTAATTAAATAAACCTAATTGTTGTCGCAACAACTAACTTGAATTTTACACATTGCAGACGAGATGATATAATATCGTAATAATTGATTAATATAAAAATTAAAGGAATATAAAAATTTTCGTGTGGTTGCAGCAATGAGTGACAGGGAATCGGTATGCGAGCGCGGAATATCGATAGCCTCTCGAGACGTTTGGACCTTATTAAGGGAACGAATGGCCCGGTCAGGACGCGGAAAAAAGTTCCATCCTCGATATAGTATAAAGCGAAAAAAATCCTTCCGTAATAGAATTACTCGGCCCGGAACGGTCGTAAACGTATTCCCAAGGCCGATAGCCATTTTTCTCGGTCAAGGGGCGAATTGGCTAAACCGCACGCGTTTACCCGAAGACAGATAGTAGAAAACAACAACGCGCTCCCTACTGCCCCAATCCTCCGCCTCGTATTCGGTCCGTTTCTTTTACAGCCGCTGATCACGACCGGACCGACATAAATAATTCTCTCTCAGTACTATGTATAGATTTGACGAGTATCGACTACAATGTATAAAAAATTATACCCAATTTAATTTTTTAAAAAGTTCCTGGCATTGTCTAAATTGGTATATGGAGTAATGTGTAAAAGACAACATAAAATATATAAGTGTAAAAATCTTGGGGCATCATCTTTAGAAAAAAAATATAAATAAAATAACGAAGCAGACATGCATATTCTTGAGGCTTTTACAAATTGCTGATATTCACATATTCCATCAATTTGTCTATTTTTCCAATCTAATTATTTCAAAGTTATATCTATGACTAAGAAGTGAATATCTATTCATCTCGTAAAATAAGAACCAACAATGTCAAAAAACAAGAAACGAGTATTATTATCGGCGAATACTATCTACGAAAGACCATACGAAAGAGCTGTCTGTTCCTTCCCAGCTGCTTCTCCTCGCCCACGCGCGTCCCATGACGCGAAAGTCATTCAAGCGCGATTTCAATATTCGTTCTGTTAGAGATATCTGTCGCCGTTCGCGGCGAAAGAGACATCGTCCTCGCGTCCGACTCCATCTCGCAATGGGCGAGGACGATATATCCTCGAAGATTGTTTTCTCTCGTCAGGTAGCCACATACGTCACGCGAAATCCCTGGAGGAGGCCTAGACGGGTACCAGGAATATACCGGATATAGATCACAACTCGCGAAACGCCGGGCGGAGTCCCACGGCGAAACGCGGCGAATCAACTTCCGTCATTGCTCGCCATCCCGAACCTAATGCTCAACATTTCTCTTCGGCCTCCCGAACTCCCGCAACTGGCCACATATACACGTACCAAAACGCGAGTAGATGTATATAGCTAGAAAAACTCTACTCACTCTCATATTGTATTAAAATAAGTTATGTATATTCGACAATTGGATAAAAAATCACGTGTCCCAAACGAAATTCATATCTCTTCAAGTAAAAAGTTTGTACAAATTAAATCTTATCGCAAAAATATATGTATCTATGATTGTATAACTGCTTCAAATGTTATTATGTTTTAAGCATCATTGTGGTATAATAAAAGAAATCAACCAATTTATTCCTGCTTGTATCAACATTATGCTCTTCAACATTTGTAAGAGAATACGTTATCGACATCGAACGCATCCGCACAGATAAATTAGGTCACTTTTCAGCAAATTACGCTAAAAGTCTGACGTCCGACGTACGATTGAACGCAGATCCTCGAAATTTAATCGAGAATAAATCGAATCACGGCAAATTGACCTTAATCGTGTCTCTTTAAAGCCTACATTCGCACTTCGTCATATCCGTTCGTGCCAAATAGCACGCGGAATTACTCTCTTTCTCTCACACTCTATCGTTCTCTCTCTTTCTCTTTCACGGCCAGAGGTGTTACGCGGCGAACGCCGGCAGAATTGAAGTGCCGCTTTCCGGGGCAAATGGTACGTAGGATAATTTATCGGAGTATCGGGAAACGACAGAGAGCGGATCCATATTCCAATTAAAGCTCATCCTCCCGGAACGTTGCGCTGGATATTACTTCTCCGACTGCCACCGCCACCACCATCCAACCCCCACCGTCTCTCCCACATCCCTTCTCTCGTTTCTCTCACTCTCTCCCTCTCTCTCTGTCCCTCCTTCGCGACTTTCCCCGTCCCTGTCTCACGATTTTTCGCTCTTTCTCGCACGCTCTTAATTTCCCGCTCGCTCCGCAATTATCTCTTTTTCTCTCTGCGTTTTCGCCATCTCTCTCGTTTCCCAGTTCGCTTCCTCTCGTCATCTCTCTTTAACAGAAACGTTCTCGTCCTCGTTTCACCGCCACCTCCCCCTCCCCCCTCACGCTCCCTCGTTACTCTCCTTTTTTGCGCGTTTTGCTTTCCAGTCCATTTCGCGTTGTAAACTCGAACTTTATGGCTGCGAGAGGTGGATGCGCCGGGAGTTCATATACGCGGTCGCATCGCGCGTTTCTGAAAGCTGCATGGAAGATTCGAGGACGAGGTAGAGTGATTATTGGTGTCAAAAGCCGATCGAATCAAATAAATTTTATCTCTCTATTCGCAGGATTTTAACAACTCCATTTAATGTATCCAATAATTATCACCTGTTGATTACGATATTAAATTTCAAACATATGCAGAGCTGAATAATACTTGATTGGTGAATTATAATCTCTATATGATGATACAATTATGATAATTCTAATTAATTAGAATACACTATTAAAATGTATTCTACAATTACTTTAATTGTAGAATACCTTACATAAACATTTTTTATATTAATTTGAAATTATAATATTAATTGTATGTCTCAACTATCGTTTTTATTTGCCAATATTTTATACCGTAGAATAACATTATGTTTATTATCTTTAGAATAACACAACAATAAATATTCCCTAATTATTAGATCCGTAATAATACATCCGTTTATCATTTAAGCTAGAACGAAATAGCGCGGTCCGAATAATGACCTCCGAAAATAATAGAGTCGGAGGCATTCGTATATTCCGCAGAAGAGGAAAATGAGTTTCCCTCTCGAGAAGCGGCCAGGCTCGCGCGTCTTGCCGAAGTCCCGCTAATGGCGTCGTTATTTTAAAATACCGCGATCGTATTTCCCCGCGGCGCCCGAACAAGAATATGTCGCGGCGAATCGAACTTAATCTACGCGGAGGGCGTTTCGTCCTCCTTCTCCGCCGGAGAATTCTGCCTGTCCCGTCGCTTTTTCCCGTCTACGTGATCCTTCCCGAGGCGATCCCTCGTACCTAAATCATGTAAGGATTACAACGGCGGCCGAGATAAAGGGGGTGGAAGGACGGAGGGGGCCGGGCGAGCGATCTACGCGCGGCCAACTCGCATTTTGGAAACATTTAAATTCTTATACGCGAATAAATAGCAAGAATTTCACGCGCAATAAAATATAGATTTCCTACGGGCTCCCGGCGGTGCGGTGGCGGCAGCGGCGACAACGCTGGCGGCCGCTCCCGAGGGTGGAAGGATGCGGTCATAAAATCATTGATATGAAAATATAGCCCTTTCATCCTCGCACCCCCTCGCGTGCCCTCTTCCTCCGCGGCGACGGAACCATCCAGCCGAGCGAGTCGGAGCATCGTCGCCTGGAGGGTGCGACGTAGGGCAAAAGAGAGAGGTTGGAAGGTCGAGCCGTAAGTTAAAAAGGGAGAGGAGAATAGAATACCTTTTGTTTCGACGGACAGTTCCGATCCTAAATCGCCGTTTCACCCTATCTCTGCCTTGCCTCCCGTCCCCCCCCCTTCAGGTCCACCAAACGTCTCTTCTTCATCGTTCACCCTTCTCCGCCGCTACCTTTTCCTGATACTCCCGAACCACAACACTCAAATAAAGTTAATGCTAAAAACACTTTTGGAAGATTCCGAGTCTCAAGAACAAGAATTTTATCTAGCACATTCACTGAATTATCTTTAGCAGCAATTAAAATAAGTGCATGGAAAAAATTAATTGTATCCCTGAAAGCTGACAGAGGCTGGTTTTCAAAAGCGACTATATAATATCAATGACGATGGTACCTAATTAAAACTAACCTTTTCTAAGTTTAACACTAAAATTAACATAATCTCACAATGTAACTGTATCTCTTTCCGGGAACTACAACATTTTCAACTGTATTGTTCTCAAAGAAATATCAAGCGGTACTCAAGAAGCAATTTTGCAAAGACTTTCGAAATTCTGGATCTCATCGGGAAAGCGAAACGAGGCTCTTTCTCCCTTTCTCTCTCTCACTCTCATTCTCGCGCAAGTATGCCGTCGCCGACGTCTAATCCAATAATTTAATTTCAGGATCCCGGCTAAAGGGGATTTGAAGTATTAGCCGACGGAATTTGTGTATCTTTGATTAGTATTCCGTTCGGGACAGCGCTCGGCCTCGCCCGATCGCGGTTACATGCGAATCCTAAATCAACTGCGCCGTGTGCGGGATGTCTTCGGCTCCTGCCGCGGCCGAAACAACCGGGGGATCAGAGTTGCGCGAGGCTGGTCGGGATTTCAATCCGCGCTATATCCCGAGAAGAAACAACGCGCCGAGGGTCCAGGAGAGATGGCGGACATTGGTCAGACGATGGATTTTGCGTTCCGACCGAGGGCCACTTCGTGCAGCTAATTGGGTATCAACGGCGAACGTCTACCGCGATGGAAGACGTGATTCGTTATTTATGAAAGCCAGGATCTCCACAAAACAACATTTAAATCAAAACTGTAGCGGCACGTTATGTAATATATTAGGCATCTCGGTACTCTTTGACTTCCCTCTCAATTTTAAGCGTATTATATATGTTTGTAATCAAGTCCCAAATAAAACATCCGTTAAAAACCACATAAAGGAAGATTTTAATAAACAATAAATCTTAATACTTATTTTTATGCTTTCTAAATTCTATTCAATTCTATTCACCGAAATATCTATTATTTCCGATTACTTAGTTGTTTGTTAATATTTTAAAAAAATGTTCCTTACAAAACGATCTCGTCGTATCATTCTTACGCCACGTCAAACGCTTCGCGCTGGATCGAGGTCGAATTAAGAGAGAGCCGCACGGTTTCTCCGTCAGTCTCTCACGGTTCGCCCACCCGTGCTACCGGCTGGCGGGAATTATATCGGTGAGTCGGGTTCCTTGTATAAATCATACATATTCAGGCGCCGACAACATTTCCTCGAGTAGCTACCAGTGATCCGTCTAATTTATAGTTTAACTTATCTAAATGCGCGCAGCGCCTGGCGCGGGCTAAAGGGAGGTCGAGTGACTGGATGGCGGCGGTCGGATGGTTCGGTTGCCGTCGGTGTGCCTCAACGAACCGACGACGACAGAACGTTCAACCCTTCGGCTGTTTAGCATTCCATCTTCGATTGCCGACAACTCGCTGCTGCGGTTCCCATGGGGAGGCACTGTGGGAATTCCACGACCCGCAATTTTTACGAGCGACGCGCGAAAACGGAAAACCGTGCGACATGAAAACTTGGACGAATTAGCGCCAATATTGAGTTTACGCCAGAAACTTCTGTCTTGAAAAGAGATACAATTGACGTAGAACTAATATTTCTCGCGCTACTGGTATATTAATGTATATTTATAAAAATAAAATATAAATAGAGACAAAAAATATATAGGCGTTGTTAATATGCTGAATAAAAGTTCAAATTCACTTCAAATTCAGATTACTTCCGTGTAGGAATTATGATATATGGCGTTAAGATATTTTTTTACAATGTCGTGTTAGAGAAAACTCTAGAGAAATTATAGCGAAGATAATATTATCAACATTTTTCTATTTCGAGGAACATTTCCGAGACTCATAAATCCATTCGCGTCCAGCCATAGGGCTCACGTGAGTGCGAGGTATTCCTTATTCGATATACTTCGTCAGGTAGCACTCCATATATCTTTGTACTCGCATCGACGAGGTGAGGCTGCCGGCACGTTAGAGGCGGCCGCGCGGATATACGTAAAACTAGTGGCCTGTTTTACAAGGAAACGGGAATGACGAATCGTTCCGTGCGCTTCGTAGGGATCGGGCCGCGCTTCATCCCTTGATATATCGATGCAAAACGGCGAGCGATTCCCACGGAGGATACCGCGAGCCAATCTTTCGGAAACCAGCCCCAAATCCAAAGGAGCGTGATATTTATAGGGCGGATTTAAAGTATAAAGTCGCGGGCGGGATGCAGGGGTATCCTGGGGGCTCGTAGGGGGGCGCGGGCTTGTTCCTATTTTCTAAGAGACCGCGACCGTTACGCCCCTGAATTCCAATCGTGTACGAAGGATGAATGTGGATCGCAATACAAGAACTCACCGCGAAAACATTCTCGATGCAAATGGCACGGAAATAATTCGAACGTAAGGTATGTACGATTATTTCGCAATCTTTCCTATTCTTCCTACAAAATTTATGTTTTAAGCATTCAACAAGATTTCAGCTCTAAAGTTTTTGTTAAACAACCCTTCTTAATAAATCATAAATATCCAATGCAAGTATAGAAAAAAAAGGGCACTTAAAATAATAAAATGTATTTTTATATCGCATAGGCAGCATCGTTCAATTTCAAAAACTGTTACCTATTGCAACGAAGCAAATATAATAAGTACTCTTTCTTTCGCAAAATCTCGCTTTTATCGGAAACTATCATGCTTCTCTTGTTCTCTTATTTTCTCGTTGCGTCTCGATCAGCACTTCTGAAATCGTCGTTCCTTTTACAGCTCCGCGCGTGCACGCAGGGGTTGGAATCCAAGAGAGAGAGAAAAAGAGAGAGACGAAGAGGGGGCTATGCCCGAGAAAGCACGAGTGTAGTGTGGTATAGGTAATCGCGGAGGGCAACGATAAAAGCAAAGTTTAAATAAATCGTACGTGAGCGGGCTGAAGATCGCGGTTTCCCCATTCCGCCCGAATCGAAGCCGCGTTTCTCGCGAGGAACGCGTCGTTTCTCGAATTAGGAGCGAACTTTGTAGCCGGAGGGAAGGAAAACGACACGACACGTTAGCCTCCTCTCGCGAAAATGCAATTTATTCTTTTGCCACCCCGGTTGGCGAGCTCGTTCGAAGTATCGCGATGATACAAACTTTTTAAATTACACCACGTAACGACCGAGGTTACCTCGGCACGATTCTGAGGCGAATGTCGATGACGGGGAGAGCAAGCGGAGAGCGGCACAATGTTAGCCTCGCAACAATCCACGTACGAAGTTGGAATGCTTCCAGATTATATCGATAGCTTTGCGTTGAAAATTCACGCCGTGATTGCGTGTATTTGCGAAAGTAGAGCGTCATTTAGCTATATTCTCTCTCGGAGATAAAAATAATTTCTACTACAAGAATGCGAATTTAATAAGAGCAAACTGTTTCGCAATAAGATATTGATTATCACAATATTTACTTTTATTCACTAAAAATTAGTTACCTAATAATGTTATATTATTTTAATAAATCTATGAAGAAAAAGTTAAAAATTATCTTCTTCATTGGTCTACTTATATAAAATAAGTGTTTCCTGAATAAACGAAAATCGCACTCTTGTACCATTCAAGGAAATAAAAACTTTCTTATCAGATATCAGTTCTCCCTCCCACATTCCTACATCTCCGTTCCGCACCGAGATACGAGAAACTCGTCGATACGTCAGGACTTTTCCTCGCATAAAGTGTGAAACAGCAACGAGAGGAGCGCGGTGGAGAAGCTAGGTCGAAAAGGGGTGAAAATCCCATTACAAACTATCCTCGTCTCGGCTCGCGCACCGCACAGGTCGACGTCACCTCCTTCCGCTGAATCCTCCGGCACGAGGAGGATCTTTGCATGAATATGTAAATCCTTATTTTCGGATCGAGTGCGCTCGAAACCAAAAACCAACCTGGAGAACCGAGCGGCGCATCGGCGTTCCGCTTTACGTGGCGGAATTGATTTATTAGCCCACTCGACTTATCCAAGGGGTGATTTTCGCGCGCCCCTCGTCGCGAAAAAAAGATATTCAGTAAAGGTGCATCGGCCGAGTTATATACTCGTCAACTGATACTCCATATCTCGAAGATTAAAAATGCGCAAATTCGACTTAATTGTTTATCTCGTTAAATTAAAATACTCTGATAATATCTGTATTAGAAAACGAAGAAAATCGCTCAATAATCTTACAGTAAAGCTACAGTCCACTTAAAACTACAAATGCTTTGAAGCATTCTTCTTTTCCTTTCTTTCAATGGAAAAAAGAAGAAGAACGCTTCAAATCATTCGTAACATCAAATGAACTGCAGCCTATTTATACGGTGATGTTATATAGATGACAAAATATTTTTAATTATTATGATACAGTGTGGTACTGGCCGCAAAAGAAATTGAATTATTCCCGTGTAAGCTCGCAGGTTTCATTCAATCGCCAATATCGCCGATAATGCATCACGTGAAGCCCTCCGGCTGCGAGCGCTCTGGGTAGGGTATTATCGTTTAGTTGAAAGGGTTGCTGGACGGGTAATCGACTATAGATCAAATCTGTATTGTTAAAAATCATATTACGGTTAATGCAGTTCCACGCTGTTTTATGGTCATCGCCACACCATTCTGAGTGCGATTAAATTTAGCTGTATTGCAGCCGTACTGTGGAGACGTAACAAACAATTAACACATTCGATTTAATTCTCGTTATATCATGAACATAATTCATTAATAATTAAATTACTAATTGTAAGAAACGAGATAAAATGTTATAATTTTTTTTTTATATAGCTATATATTCTTGCCTAATTAGTGTAATTCAATTTCGTTAAATATATATATATTCTTTTAAATCGATCTATCGCGCATAAATGTAATAAAACATCGCAACACGTAACACAAACGTAATCACAGCTCGCAATTCTTAAATCTACTTTATAGCAGTAGAAACGTATTTCCCGAAGTCTCCCATAAACTGTCACATGGTACACCCATTACGGTTTACCACGATGCACAACTACTCATACCTCGCAAATCCCTGCGTGCATCGCAATTAAGGCGGAAAAGATAAAGACGTGCGCAAAGGCTGGACATCGACTCTATTCGAATTTTACGCCCGTAACCGAGGGTCGCTCGATGAAGGACGCCTGCGGGTGTCTCGTCCTCGAAAGTTTTAATACCACTCGGGGAGTGAGGGTTGGCAGACAACATCGAAGCAAAAGCAAGAGACAGTGCGCGGGCAAGAGGCCGCAGGAGGAAAAGAGAAAGACGGAACGGACCGAGGAGTAAGAGAAAGAGAGAGAGAGGGCTAGGGAGAAAGGGAATATTTCGGATGATTGGTATTGTCGGAGATGCGCGAGATGCGGAGTGCCGTGGGGTGGAATCGGCTGTATTCAAATGGGGTGGCCATTAGAGTTATGTTAGAATATATTGATTATTGGGGGGATCAAAGAGTAGGGGACGACGACGGGATGACGCCACTGCCGAACAGCAGGGAGGAAGACGAAGGGTCGAAACAACTGGTCCTACCCTGCCACCCAGTCTCCTCACTTTCAACCCCCTTTCATCCCCACCTGTCCCCTTCGCCTGCGCGAGCCACCTCGAATATCCGTCAACCTCTTCAACTGATTTTCGCTGTTTCACCTGTCCTGTCATGTCGTACGTCCTCGTTACAGAGTCGTGGATAGTCATCAATAAATGATATAGTGTGACAACACCACGTCTGTCTGATACAATATAAAAATATAGTGACAGTGACAAGTTAACAAGATACAAAATTATTTTTTAAAAAAGTAAAAGATAAGAAATAAAATTTTTGGACAGTAACAAATATAGAATTTTCATAATTATAGAAAATTTCTTTTCTGTATTAAATTTGTACTAAACAAATTTATTGTATTAAAATTGATTAAAGATAAACTTTTTATTCTCATAAAAATTATCAAGTTAAAGTAGTCTCGGATTAAAGGACATTATTTGATAATATTTTATACATAGTTGGACCGATCCTTTCAAAGTATAATCATCAACGTCAAGTGGAAATTGCGTGAGCGAGAGCTTCGATCCCGAAAGCCACCTAACGATACACGCGGTTCAAAGATTCGCGAAAAGAACGACCCGAGGGTGGCGAGAGTCGCGAGGTGGAAAACCCGAGGAAATATTCGCGCGAGCGAATGCGGCGGCGGGAATTATCGGGCATTAGTCGATGGCTGCTTTTGGCGCGCGCTGGAGGATCAAGAGTGTATAAGGGGTGATGCGTGGAGTGGTGAGCGAGCGAGCGAGCGCGCGCGCGGCGAAGGGATAAAAGGGAGCGGAGAAGTACAATCGATGAAAGGGTTGGACGTCAAACCCCTTCGTGTCGCGATCTTCTCCACCCTCGGTCGGACCGCCGCCGCCGCTGCCGCCGCCGCCGCCGCCGCCACCACCACTGCCGCGGCTCACCCCTAAAGTCCGACCGCCCTTCCTCATCCACCCCCAGTCACCCGCTCTCACCCATTCCCATCCCCCGCCTCTCTTCGCGTCCCGATGACGCTCTGCCATCCGACCACCCAACGCTAACCCACCTACTACCCCCTTACCATCGTGGCTGTAACTCACCGCCACACGGTAGCGCCCTTGCCGCGTACACATTTACATAAATTATTGATCCCTAAAACACACCGCCGCCAATGCCATTGCCACTGCGGAGAATGAAGCTTAAGGAAAGCTGCTACCGCCGCGATGTATCCCGTCGAGACAGCCGAATTCGCACGCCGTTCTACGCGAACTTCTTGAAATCCTTCTAATTCCGGACTCTCACTCTACTCGCGCCAGTTTCTCGCGAGACACGCGTGTTTCACAGAATTCGATTTCTCAGATTGACAATTTTGCATGAAGCTCACGCGGATTTCGATAATAACGTTTTCAGAGATGAGAAACGAGGTGGCGGCAAGTGAGACGCGATGCGCCGTCGAAAACGTCGGTGGCGCTGCGTCATTAAGCTACGCATTGTTCGCGGAGAGCTGATTGTCTTGGCCGCTCGTTTCAGTCGTAGCCAGAGAGACAATTGTTCAATATTCCCATTGATCTGTGAAACGCCCCGAGGGCTGCCTCGTCTACTGGCAGCAAGGAGAGTAGTAAAGAGACGGAGAGAGAAAGAGAGATATGTATACGCGACAGCAGATATATATGCGTGCCTTTTGCCAATATCTCTATTTTAATGATATGAAGTACCGAGCTCTGCCCGCTGTTCCCTCATGACGCTGCTCATCGCGCGTTTACATGGATGGAGGAAACAGGAGAAAGAAAGCAAGAGGGAGAAAAAAACAGAGGGAAAGAGCTAGAGAGATCGGATGGATGGCTGACGTTGACACGCCTTTATCTTCCCGGATGTATCTTCTTTTTTGAAAGTGACACATCGTACGTGAACACTACGTCGAATTGGCCACGCACGCGAGGACGATTAGTGAGCGAAAGCCGTTATTCTACTGAAAAATATGCGACGACGAGCCAGCAACGGACTCGCCAACGTGATTTGAGAAATGATGTTACGCTCTGCACCGAGTACTACTTTTGCATATCGTTGCTACTTCTCGTCGACGATAGAAAACGGTGTATCTTTTGGTGGTGTATTATTCTTTAGCGTAGTAACATATGGTTTTATATATAAATACCGAATACAAATAATTAATTCGTCTAATAAAAATGACATAAATTTAACGTGAAGAAGACATTAGAATTCATTAATTAGATAATAATGCTATTACCTACAAACAAATAAAAAATAAGTAAATATAAGAAATAAATAACGTATTAATATAAACACAGTTTGAATCGGGAGAATCATGAGGAATCTACGAGCATCTCTTCCAAAGATCACATTATCTCAAATTACGAGTATTGCAACCGCAATAATAGGTATACACAGGGCAACAGCGGTCAGATACGTCCGACTGGGACGAAGGGACGTGCGTGAACGTCGAGAGACATTTGTTTCTTTCGCGGCACCTAGGCCGGGTGTCAGTAGACACGCGGTCACAGTGACGGCTCGCAATGCTCGCAGATTCGTACGTCACGGAGTCAGCATTACCAGAGTTGGGCCCCGCAGCGACGACCGCGTTTCTCTCTATATCAATCACTTCGGCCGGTGGCCATCCTGCTGCCGCCCTTCGACTACCTACTACCCTTCGTTCTCGCCCCGCCCGCGCCCGTCGCGCCGTTCGCCTCTGCCCAACACACGTATCAACCGTCCACCTCCATCCTCTTCTGGGCTTCACGTACGTGCGTCCGGTGTGCCAGCCCGTGCTACTAACCGACGTTCGGATTGATAATTTATGCCCGTTAATTATGACCGTGCGGTCTCGCGCGCGGCGGTATTTGACCGTGCACGTAATCGCGATTTCGAGTTCGATGCTATGTCCCCCCACAAATCGCAACCAAAGTTCGAAGATATCGTTTGAGTAACGGAAATTTCAGGCTAAATCCATTGCAGACTTAAATCCTGTCGATTAAAGGTTTTTCCGTACATTTTCGTTCGTCAAAAATGATTTATGGGATAAATGTTTCAAAATTTTTCGCCCTTTGGAAAAGGCATACATAAATAAATAAAAATAAATATACAAAATATTTTAAAAATCAGTAGCCTTCTTTCGGAGTAGAGATACTCCGCTGAATTTAGAGTCACAATAAAATGTTGAAATAAAGCTTTATGGCGAAAAACAAACTAAATAAATTTTCTGATCGATCTTTCAGAGATTTTCAAATTTAAGAAATTTTGCGGATGCCTGTAACCGGATGAAACCACAATTCGATGTCCACAGAACGGTCGAAATCCGTTGACGAACGCACGTACGGATAACCCGAAGTACAATGAAATAGACGGATAGGCGCTCAGACAGACGCAGTCCGGAGAGATCCGCGCCACGGTTATACGCTTTAATTCCTTCGACGGCTTTAATTCTCATATTCGTATTCCACCTCCGCCCAGATCCACCCCCGCGCGCGCGCGAGCACGATCCTCCAACCCTTTCTAACTCATTCGACCGTCTCCTCTCCTCGGGTCCCCAACCCTTTGGACTCCGGTACCACTTGCCCACCCGTGGCTCGGACGACACACGTATTTCCCCGAGTTGCGAGCCTTCAAGTCGTTTCGACGTTCATACTCGCGGTGACCGCGGTCGCTCTTTTCCTATCTCTCGCGGAAAATGTCATAAAGTCGCCATCGGCGTTTTATCGCGCGAACCGGTATCAAGGGAAACGAGTCTCGGGGTTTGAGGATTAAGTTTACGCGCACTGCAATGCAGATGTTCGGTTATAATTAATATTTGCCGGAAAAGTATACGAAGAGAAAGATGTACCGGATTTTATATATATACATTCGTGTGTGTGATGTGAATATAAATTAATTTGAAATAATATGAAGTTAATAAAATTAAAAGTATGAACTTTAAAAACACCGCGTATCAGTATTTGATAATAAATATAACGAATTCGAGTGTTATGAATAAAATTATGAGAGTTCCGCGTAATCAATAAACGTCGAAACGCCAGAAAATCTACATAATAACGGGCGTGTATCTTCTAACTGAAAATATATTATAGTTTTATACGCGCCGGTTTAAATCGAAACAATTTTTCGCGCGAGCCAACATGAAAGAGTTAGATCAATCCGGCAAAAATAATAAAGAACGCTGTACATGAAACGCATAGCAGAGTCTTCGCGCGGCCACCACCGTCGGAATTTATTCCGGAAATACGTCCTCAGCATGCGGAGGGGGATAAAGATATTCCGGTTTTTGCATGGATTAGTAATGGAAGCTCTCTCCCGGGATGGAAGCTCTTTCTGGGAGAGGGTGGTTCGACGCCGCGGTAAGGGATGCCCACTATTCCGCTCGTAAAACCTTCTTTCTCCCTTCCGTTTGTATCTCGGAAGCCACGGCGCTTATCGACGACGCTCGCAATCGAGCAGCAAAGATCAAAAATTTCCATTGTTATCGGAAGAAAATAAGAATCAATTTTTATCAATATTGCTTCATTACCGTACTACTTTAAACAACATTTTTCATTTTACCCTCCTATTCGTTATTAAATTATGAAACGTTTCAAATAAGATTTCGTAAGATTTCCATTAAACTTCATAATTAACCGATCCATTTTAATTTCCAATTTCGGATATAATTGTAATTTTATACTTATACCTAGAGTTTTAAAAATAAATAATTACGCAGTTGGGAAAGATTAAATTCATGCGAATCTTCCCGAAGTACTCTCTATAAATTTGCAAGCACTATGATATTCAAATTCTCTTTTCCCATCCTCCATCGACTCACCATTCCTCATTTAGCAGCAAGCAGCTCAATAACGACCTTCGGACAAATTTCTCTTCGAAAAAAAGAAGAAAAAAGAGGCGCTCGAAGGAGATGACGCGCGGCAATGGAAATCGCAGAGAAAAAAAAAGAATCCACCTTTTTCATCCGCTACCTCGCGCGTCTCGGATTCGGGGTACTCGTCGACTGAACCCCGAACTGGGTGTGGCCGTATGGAGAAGGGTTGATGTAAGCTTATACGCATGCAGAAAGAGATGCCCAGGGGCGGAAGCGCGGGAGACGCGAGGACGGCACGGAAGAAGGGTCGAAAGGATAACGAATATGACGTCAATTTTAAGGCAGACTGGGGGAGAAGCAATCACCGTCGGCGGGGTTCGGCCACCCCCGTCCCCAACACCCCCTCCCCCCTGGCTCGTCTCCCTGTCCCCGCGATTCTCGCGCTACACACACGGACTTTGAACTTTGACTTTGTCGGAATAAAGGCAAGCAACGTAAGCCAGGTAGGCAGGCGGGCGGCCATGTTTCGTATATGTTTTATGCGGTACTAACTGGTGTCCTTTGACAAGGCGCTTCGTGTATACGCCAATTTTAATCCACCACAGAAGATGAGCTTCTATCTAGCGCCGGATCAGCGTGAATAATATCATGTATAGACTTAAAGAACATGATGCTTTATATTTCCAGAAAGCTACATCGGTACTGATACTGATTACAAACAGGAGGTGTCATTATGCCACATACAATAAAAAATTTCCGAGATTTCTTACAATTTGTATATAAAATTCATATCTCATAAAATACAATTCTGTTACGGTATTGCCAATAAATAACAAAGAACATCTTCGCCAATAATCGCGTCGTTTCGTAGCCCCGAAAAGATGCGAGAATAGGAGAAGTCAGAACGCCCTATTATGCGCGACAACGAGGGCTGTGAGAGCGCTCATAACGACGTAATGACACCCATGATGGGAAAGTTGACTTCCTTATAATAATTGTCGTCATTAATAACGATCGTAACAGCGACGAGCCATCTCGCTGGTAGCGACGAGTGGCGTCGCGCGAGCTCCGCGCGATAAAAGCACGGAAGTACGTACGGGCGGTCGAAGGCACGGATATAGAAACGGTTAAGTGGTGCGTTGGAATCTCTCCCTGGCTCACCCCATAACGCCTTCTCCCAATCTGCAGCCCCTGGCCCACCCCTCCAGCCATCAGTACCATCGGAGGCCGCCGCGCCGACGACAGCCTATTGTTTCAACGTATTAGTCATTCGACGTATCGTAAAGTGTGCTTCGCGATCCCTCATCCCCGTCGGTCGACGGAACCCAGACCCCAATCCCCGACGTCACCCCACGTCGACGGAATCACAGACTCCACCACCGACTTCTGCTTTCGACTTCGAACCGCGCCGGAGCTTCCCGGTTTCGCCGAGGCGCGTCGGTAGCTTACAGACTGTTACTTGAGTTTTGAAAAAAAATTCGGAGTCACGTTGTTCAGATATTTAGAACAAATTCGATTAATAAAATTATAAATGTCCACTTACATGTACTAAAATATATAATATAAATCCAGATATATAGAATAGAACTGTAGAACCCATTAAATATAATTAGAATGTCTATTGCGTGCAAATAATATAGAAATATTATAGCACAGAAATTTTTAATAAATGCAAAAATATAGAAAGAATAGGCAAAGTGCAAATCGTAGACGAGAAAACGCGTCTATAATAATAAGTGACGACAGGAAGAAATTCATATGAAATAGCTTATCAAGCTTCGAAAATTGTTATCTCGTGGAAAATGTAATCTCGTAAAGATACCTGATATTCAGACAAGTCTCATATCGCTATAACGGTAAAACTATCGTTTTTATTTCTAGACAAGTGAAAGAGAAATGGCGAAGTACGCAAGTAAGCTTAGAATACGAATTGCATCTGCACGAGAAATACAATGCCGCTTTGTAACGCCACCGTAAATTATTTCGAGACCGGCACTAACGTGCAAAGTGCAAAGTTCATGTCGATAACGACTGTATCATGTCACGCTATCACGATCCATTCGCAGTTGTGAATTTTTCGAGGCAACGTAATTATTGAATGGATATAAATGGCACGTGAAGCCATTTCTGAAACATGGAACGGAATTGCAAAACTTTGGCACGCAAAATCTTTGAAAATCATTTATATCATGTTCTATAGAGACGCACATTAGTGTTAGCTGTGTACCGTTTCCAGTCGTGATAAACTGTAGAACTTTCGAAGTAGCGAGACAATACATGTCACGGATATATTTCGCTTTTACTTCGGAAAATTATTAACCGAATAGTAGAATACTTATTACACATTTCAAATTAATGTGTGTCTAAAATTTCTGCGTTAAACATATTATTATAATTTAGTTTTGCTTTAATACTTTTAATGTGCAACGTAAATGTATATATATATTCATAATAATGAGTTAAAATACATTAAAGTATTATTAATTTCCAGAGTAAGCGATTTTTACACGTCTCAGCTTATTGATTTTACCCCAAGTCATAAAAAAGCAAATACCGGCGCTATCACATCAATATGACATCTGACATCAATTTCAATGGATAATTATTCTATATTGTAAAACACGTATTGTTGCGACCTACTGCTAAGAAAATACTTTCATGAAACGATCAGCAAACAAATATAAAAGCATCGGCGTAAAATGCACCCGATACCTAAAAGAAATCTGACAAGTCGCGAAGAAATGTACAATAAACACGTTTAAATTCACGTGGAACGAACGTTCTCGTTCTTGCGGCACGTGACGTTCCGCCTTTCATCGATCAGTTGATCGTCGAATATCGTGACCGGCCGATCATACTTTAATCCCACGATATAATCGAGCGTCGGTGGTACGTCCGCGCCCCTTGTCGTGCAGTCGACTGCAACGACGCGACGAGCATTTGCACACGGCAGCCTGTAGATTTCGTAATAATATCGATTGAACCGCGGGCTCTATGCGTGCTCGATGAAGTCGGAGTTGACTCGCATTAAAGTGAACGAAGCGGCGCGGGCGATCGACACGATAAATTAGTCCTCAAACCTCGATGCTGTGTTTCACATATTTTCGTTTTTGACGAGAATATTTTTGACCATATATTTAATATTAGTCCGATTAGACGTCTAATTATATATATATATCTATATATATTATTATTAAATAATATTAAAGTTCTTATTATTGATGATTAAAAATCAGAAGATTGTCGTAAACCGATTTTAATTAAAATTCAAAACCGCTTCCAAAAAACATCAGGATATTGTCGGTAATGCAAAGAGTCCTTTGTAAACATAATTCGGAATGCGGAGCACACAGAGAAAGGCAACGAACTTATGAATGCAGAATGGCGCGGTTTTGGCGGCAAGACCTACGAGTTACGCTCATGGGGCGATGCAGCTTGACAAGATTGAGGAGGCAGTACGTTGCGATTTATACATATACATGTTTGAGGTCAACCGATATGCGCTGCTGGCACCGAAGGCATCGTTCACCTACCCTACTTCGCGAACGAAAACTCGAAATTCAGTGACATCAAAAGCTGACCATACTAAATCTCATACCACAATGTACATACTTAATATTTTGCTAGCGAACTGAAAAACAGTTAACGTTGTAGCGTCCGAAATTAAAAATGAAACATTAACGATTTTAAGACATCGTTCGAATAATTACAGGCATATTATAAATTTATTAACCTATAGAGGACGAGAAGCTTATTTTTAGGCTCCACGGGGTCGCTTATTTTTCGTAGTATAACACTTTCACATATATAGAAATTGAAAATAAAAATCATAAAAAATCATAAAAAAATTAACCCGTCCTCTAAAGGTTAATTTTTATATTTAAAAGGAAACATAAATTATTTTTTTACAGTAATTACATTATTTTAAAAAATACCGTATAATACTGTTATATTTTATTTATAATGCATAAAATTTTTAAATAAAACAAATTCTCAAGTTGCACTAATCAATGTCAAATCGATAAAAAATTGAAATAACTTTTTGCTAATAGCACTTGAGAAAATGACCGAAAGATGTCACCAACCGGTTTAATTTTAATCACGTCATGTTAATACGCTCATGACAGACTTCAATAAATTTAAATAATTATCTGACTCAATATAAAAGCGTCAAATGATTAAGGTGCGAACATTGTAGGTAGGAATAAACCGGTAATTCCGTACAAGCATGCGACATCGGCTACGGATTAGCTGAAATAATAATGTAGCATGGTACGAACTATTAATACACAACGAAAGGCGTTCCCGTATGCACAACGCCTTAACTGCGCGGTGGCAGTCGCGACCGTACCGCTAAAAAATAAAATAAAATAGAAAAAAAAAGAATCAGTTGTAAAGTAATTATTAATGCCGGGGCATGCAACGCCACGCTGCTCCCCAAAACTTTTCGTTGGCACGCGAATAAGCCGTATTCCTTTCACCCTCTGCATATATCTCAACTTCGATTGCCGAGAAATGACGATTCAACCCCAGTATGATTGTCGAACTTAGCCTTTCATTGGCCTCGTGTCTCGATGTTAAAAAGTCAAATCATACATGCTAGCATTTTAAAATACAAATAAATAATCTTTTTTAAATAAGACAAATATATAAAAAATTCTCTAAATATATTCTTTTTTTAATATTCTTGCGTCAAAGTATATACTCTTCGTATATTTCGGTGTATTAAATAAAAACTCAATGAAAGTGTGTGTGAGAGAGAGAGAGAGAGAGAGAGAGAGAGAGAGAGAGAGAGAAGGGCAGAAAGAGACAAGCAAAGAGAGAGGGACAAATGTAAGAGCTTTTCTAAAAAGACTTTCTTATAAACTTTAATAAATTTTTTTTAACAGAAAGAATATGTACTTATTAGACGAAACGATAGATTAAATATGTGTTGTTATAATTACGTATAATTTATAAGAAACGCGGGTCGAAAGAAAACGCAGAGCCTAAAGTCGTTTTGTACAAGAATAATCGGATACACGGAAACACAGACGCGTGTCAGAAATCTTAGGAAACTCGACCGAATACCTTCGAGTCCCAAAGGCAGGGAGTCAGATATCGCGATTGCCGGTGGAATCGAGCAGAAAGAGAAGGAAGTCCGCCCGCGCGCGCCAATCCCGTGTAAACATTTGCAATGGATTTGCGAGCTATTCAAACGGTTAAATTCTCTTAAGAATTTGGTTTGTACAGGGGTGGTGTGCCACAGGCTGCGCCCACCCCATGCCTCCCTCGCCTATATACCGCGCGGCGCGGCGCCGGTGGTTCCTCCTTACCCCAAACGACGAAGACGATTTCTCCACCCCTTCAACCCCGCTTCGCTCTCTCACCCTTTGTATTTCTAACAATTGATATTCTTCGTAGTGTAAAGAAACGGACGACGCACCCCTCGTTCTGCCACCGTGCTCGTTGCCGGCCCGATGTCGAACAAATAATACGGGCGGAAAATCTGAGGAAATTACCGCGACGTGGATAAATCTGCCGTCCTGTCGACTCTTTCGGTTTTCACGCCGCTCTCTTTGCTCCCCGCCCTCAGGATAAATTGGAGGTAGCGGACTTCCGTTGAATCTCTCGACTCATATCTCGACCTTACCGAATTCAATGAGGCGACTCAGAGTTTTTTCTCTTTATCTTTCCTTTTTTTCCACATTTTGTTGGATTTCAAACAAGTGTCAAACCACAACGAGTAAAAGAAAGAATGGAGAGAGAGAGAGAGAGAGAGAGAGAGAGAGAGCTTTTACAGCACATTATATACTTTATATTTATATATATTTATATACGCATAAAATTATAGATTCTATAACATAATTCCAAAAAGAAATTTTAAATCTCTTTTAAGTATATATGTATAAATATGAGCAGAAATAAACTCTCAATAAGATTACAGAAAAAAATATCAAATTTTTTATGATATACAAGCTCTCTTTTTCTCGTTTAAATCGTCTCGTTTAAGATGTCCACATTTTTATCAAAATGATTTACACTATTAACATTTCTACCACTTTTTGGAATACAACTCGAGCCAATATATCTCAAGGAAAGTTAGCACTAGGATCGCTCGAGTCCACGAAAAGGCTGCGGATCACGCGAGAGCAAGGATATCAGTGGCGGCGCGAGGCGGTATCCCTTAAGGCGGCCGCGAGGCAGGAACTTTGCCGGCGAACTTCTATCAAGGGCAGAGGCGAGACCGCAACGATCAGTAGTCCTTCCCGGTAGCAGTTCGTCTCCGGTCTCACGGACGTATGTAAAGCAGCGACCGAAACAGCCGGCAGACCTCCGCGACCGCTCCGGGGGCGCCTTTACCTGCTCCTCAAGACAAACAGTGGCGGTGTCTTAACAAGTGGACCAAGCTGTGCCCAAGACAAAGGGTAATTGAGGGTAGGGATTAATACCCCTATACACCAGAAATCTAGCCCTCCTTCCCGCCCTTCTTCCCTTCCTCTCTTCCCATCCTCTCGCTCGCCAGAGTTCTAGCGACTGTATCTCTTGGAAGCACACATCCTCCTCTCTCTTTCCTGTCCCCACCACCATCGCGTCAGCTTTCCGCTGACTCGCTCCGCTGGCTGTATCTCCTTCTGGTGTCTTCGGTTTTCTCACGTTCCGTCCTTCCGTCCCGCTCGTTCTAGAGACATCCCGTCTTTTCCCCCCTCGGTGTTCCTTCCTGTCTTGAGCTTGAGCTCCTTCGAGAATTCCCGTCGGAATACGACCGGGTCATCTTGCTAATTAAACAATCAAATACGGGCAGCCACCGGCTGCCCACTATCTACCCGATTCTCACGGGTCTTCCGGATCGATTGATTAACTTCGCCAGAACTTCGATTGTCCCCCGCGAAAACGAATGACTAACTCCTGTGTGGCTGAACGTCCCGGTCAATCACTGTCCAACATTTTTTCTTAACAACGTACCTTCGTTAAAGCTTCAAGATTGAGCTTTAAGGGGGAGACTTGTCTCTTTGACCCCTTTTTTTGATCATTTTTTATAAAGAACTGAGAGTATTTATTGAATCCTAATAAAATACATGATAATGTTGACGATCAAATGTACAAGAAAAAAATTTTTTATAGTAGAAAAAATACTCGCTGCAGCTGCTCGAAGTTGTCGTCTAAATTTTGCGCGAGAGAATCCCCAGGTCCTTGTAATGAACTGAAATCAACGAACCAAAATTATTTCGTTAAATTATGATCCTCCGATGCGCATGAACCTAAATTTAGCAAAAAAAAAATAAATTTAAAAATAGAGAACGCGTTTTAAAAAAATTTCACGATTTTTTTTTTATAAACATTGGCCAAAAACAGCCAAAAGGCCAAAAATAATATTTATTATAAAAATTTTAATGTATATTTAGGTTCATGCGCATCGGAGAATCATAATTTAACGAAAAAATTTTGGTTCGTTGATTTCAGTTCATTACAAGGACCAGGGCATTCTCCCGCGCAAAATCTAGACAACTTCGAGCAGCTGCAACGAGTATTTTTTCTACTATAAAAAATTTTTTTCTTGTACATTTGATCGTCAACATTATCATGTATTTTATTAGGATTCAATAAATACTCTCAGTTCTTTATAAAAAATTATAAAAAAAAGGGGTCAAAGAGACGAGTCTCCCCCCTTAAAAGGATTGAAAACTGATTCATACATTATAAGAACGTATAGAAGGCAATAATATAGAAAAAAAAATGCCCTACTATAATAGAAAAAATCCCGGACGAGCCCCCAAAAAATATGATAATACAAACTCCATCACATACGTCGAAGCACATGTTATATAAAAATCGAATGCATTAAAACACACCGTGGGATTCATTCGTAAATGAAGTTATGAATTGGTTTCGCGAGGTTACAGTTGATGTTATCTCGGCTGCGCATGCAAGTAAAGCAGAATCTCGAGCGATCACGGAATTCGCGTTACCTCGGATCGAAAACTTGGCAAGGCCTTAACAGCTCCTTCGAGAATGAACGTGGTGGAGCTGGCGGGCGAGAGGGCTGAGCTTTACCCTCGCGGAATTATAATACAAAATGCCATAACTATCGTCCTAATCACACTTTATTCTAACTGGTCCCTCCGTAACGAGGTAGCGCAGTCCTTTGTGCGAAGCACGCGGACGAGCAGATCGTAAAGTAGAGCCACCCCACGGGACCTAAGGGTTCTACGTTCTTAGCGCACGAAACTCGAAAGGACGCATTTGGAAAGCGTGCGAATATTACGATTACTCTCCTAAGCTCGGTTCATTACTATCGTTTGCGCGAGCCGTTATAGACGCGAGGGGTTCTTAGCGTGCCGCTGTTCGTTAGACACGATAATGATAACGGATAAGTACAACGATCGTATTCCAAGTTGCCAAGCATATCATAGACAGCCTCATATTATAGATAGCTGTCACAAAATAAATATATGTGAGCAAGTAATGATGCATTCCAACCAAATAAATAAGTCAGTTTTGTTCCAATTTTTCGTAACCTACCTTATTTATCGGTAACTACTTAGACTTTATATCATTTGTAACAAAGGCATCTGATAACGTGAGATTCAATAAATATCTATCGTTTTGTAGTATTGCGAAGTGTTTCACAACTTGATTGACAGACTTTACGAGATTAATCTCGTTCCACTTCAGTTTTATAATCAACTGAATACATTTTTAGATTAATCTCTAATGTCTGTTATTCAAGATATGAAACTTTATTCGAGTATCTTACTTGATATTCCTTTTGACACGAAATTCATGTAACAATTATATATATACAGGTCTTAAAACATTAAAAAAAAAATAAGTTTAATTTCTCGCCATGCAAAATACACAAAAATATATCCAGCATCTTATTCCAGCAGTTCGGAAATATGTGATACGTAAAGAAAAATTCCTTCTCGAACGACACAAAAGTGGGGAGGGACAATTTATGTTGACGTGCAGATACGAGCGAGCATGTACGGAACTACAGAGTAACGCTGTAATATCGAATTCCACGTTCCACGTCCCGAACCACCCGCCCAAAGCAAACCTCCCCAAACATTTTATTGGAATCCTTATTCGAGCTGCCTTTCATTGCGGTTGAACTGGAATGCAAATAGGCCGGTGACACTCGATGTGGAAGAAAAACGTCGCAATATACTTATCATACGCCCGCACATTGTTTATATGAAATATGTCAGATGCAATAAATCTTGTCACAAAATTTTAACTTATAAAACCATAGGATACTACCTGTTTGGATTTGGAGAAAATAATACTGCAATTTGTCGTTGTAATTTGTATCGTAAGTGCTAAATTTACTTTTTATTTCGCCAAACAATTTATATTAAATTGAGCAACTTGCAAAGCCATTAATTACCTTCTTCTGGTAAAATTGGTAAAATCTTATTATTCACAAGTCATTGATTACGCGTTGATTGCGTATCGAATGTATTTTGATCCAACGCAATCGTTTTGGCGAGCGTGTTTGGTGAAATAATCGCCTAGCAACGATACGGTGTCGTCGATATTAATTATTGAACCGGTCGCTGGTCATGGTAGGGCCGATAGTGGCAACGTTGACGATACGTAACGGGAGCGGAGGGTATAAGAGGAAGTCAGACGCGGCGCGACGCGTCGACGAGCCGGTCAGATATACTGCACGAGATAATTGCTGTTTTAAATTTTACATTTTATTGCCGATCGGTCGGCGATAGGGCTTATTGCGTGCGTTCGATTGTAATACTTTTATCTCGCATGGCGATAGCAGCTACCCTACCTTGCAAACCGTTGCACTGGCCGGCAGCCTTGCTGAACCCTTTTCCCTTCCACATCGTCCTGGGGACGCGCGTGCTTCATCCTTCCTGTCGCACGGGCTTCCTGTACTGTAGTCTCCTGTACATAAATGTGCATTTCGTATCATAAATGAGCCACAAAGTAAAGAAACAAAATTAATCATAATATATTTTATCGATGATTAATTTATTTTTTAATCATATCAATTGCTTTCTCTTGCTCGTATCATCTAACAATAAGTAACAAAGTATTCTACATGCTGATGCGTACCGAGTAATTATAGTTTGTTCCCATTTGTTATTTTTATAAAGATGCCTATTAATACTCGATCTGATATTTAGATTAACGTGATACATCTTCGAAGAAGTTCATATACGTATATAGCGTGTTGACTTAGCAAGTATTTTACTCTACGTACGATACACACATTACAGGGGAAAATTACATTCTCCCTCTCATTCCCACGAAAATTGCATTCCCGCGAAAGATACGTCGTATTCGAACTGTTCATTCGGCCAGAGACGAGGTAACAGTTAAGCTCACGATAATTCACAGAGTATTCAGAGTGCGCAACCTTTGACCTACGAGCGTCTTGCATGCCGCCGTTGGGTGGTTATGGGTGGTTAAAAGGCGAGACTACCGATTCGAATGACGCGGCGCGGCGGCGGGAGGCAAGACGGGGGAGTGAGTTAAGAACGTAGAAAGGGTGGGGGGGGGAATAAGGGACTTTTCGAGACCGTACTTACTTACGTACGTGTACCTGGCTGCGTACCTGGCAATGCAATGCTACTATCGATTATTAGTTGTTATCTTGGTGAAGTATTGCAACCCCCCGTTTAGCCGGGAGCTAAGCGAGCGAGCAAGTAACCCACCAAGCAACAACACCACCATCATCGCCGGCACCACCACCATCACCACCACTACCACCACCATCGCCCTTCTAGACGTTGCACAACCCCCGCTTGCCCTCGCGCTACGGCGTAGACCTCGGCCACGTACATACATCACTCGACACCGAGATAAGACTCGGATGGATCGTTATACTGCCCGGTCTATGATTAATAATTACTCGCGGGCCTTTATCAGATGCCAGACGACGGTTGAGTTACCTCGATAACAAGTAATCAAACCCCACGAACTCGCCGAGGCTCAGCGCTAAACGAACGTGTCCGTGGATCCACTGCTGGATTTATTTAAAAACACAGGATCGATTGCTGCCGCGGATAAGACTTGATATACTAAATCTGTCAGTAATAGATAGGCTCTTATTACTCTGCAAATAAAGTTAAGTGATTTAAGGAATAAACGTGTTCTGGAGAAAGATAACTGCAGAGAATTTAGAGAACAAAATCCAGATTAAGTGTAAAATATAGTGATTATTATGTAATTAACCAATAACGTATTTTTTAAATTTATTTTTAATTAGACAATAAGGTAGACATACTTGAGTCTCGGGTCAATCCTTTAAAGAGAATGACAGATCATTAATTTCGCATCAAGGAAACCTCATTAAAGATAGGAAAGGTGTTCTGCCGTTCCCGCGTGGCGTGCTGTGACACCTTTTCGCCCTTGTAAATGCAAATTTTATTAATAACGAGTAGGTTATATTTCAAATCGGTCCGAGTTTCGCGCCAACCGGTAATCGTGTACCTCAGGTCACGCACCTCTCATTGCACGCACGTTCACCGAGCAACGAGACGTCCAATTTACGTATGTTAGTGTAAACATGCACGAGAGACCATCGGTTTTTAAACATATTTGCAGAATTGCTCGCCCTCTTAACTCGTGACTTCCCCTTTGGGCTCCGCTCTTTACACCGCGAGAGCCTCGTTTTATGCGACCGCGCTTTTTAATTTCCATTTATTCCAGTCGCATTACGCTCGATAAATCCGGCGGCACGTGTAATTTCTAAAACACATACATTTGATAAAAGGCCGCGGAGTTAACGTGCCTCGGGGTTGCTGCTGTGTGTCTCGTCCGGGGGGTTGGCAGGGAGTTAAGAACAGCGTTAATCGCGATTCACCCTACGCTCGCCCTCGTTAGAGTTGGATCGCGAGACGTAAAGGGGCTCCCCGACGAATCACGACCGTTTTCTCGAACAGCAACGAACAATCGCGGTGGTTGCAGCTGAACGGACGCAGCTAGGTAGGGCTATTTTCTGACTAACCGCCACCATCGCGGGACGTGCATGTTCCGTGCGCTATCGTCGGCCACGATCGGATATCAATAGAATTTGCATAAAAATCTATACGCGCCTTCCCAGCGCTGACCGGAACAGCATTGCTCGCTCTTTCGTTCTCCGGCGATGAGCCGCATCGAGCTTTACAATGAATCGACACGCTCGCGCAGCAATTATGAAACGGGAGTGGGAATAAGTAGAATATAACTAATAAAGTTAGAATATAATGCCTGTTAAGTAATAATTATTATATAATCGATGAGTGTTATATGTAAAAAAACGCGGCTAAAATTTGACAAGACATAAAGAAAGCAAAATATCTTGAGAATTTTCATATAACTTAAGCAGTACACAAAAAATTTTTGCCTTTTCCTGTTAGTACGAAATAACTGAAAGTAGTTTTCAATGAGAAAGATGACGTTATATTAAACAGATATTACACGAGATATTTTGCAGAAGGCGATTATTTGCACCTAAAATTAACGCGAAAAAATTGTCTCCGATTCATGTGTTTTGTTCGCGCGAAATTAATTCTGCGTGGCGAGAAACGTCACGCGTTCTCAGATGTTTCCTCTATCAAACAACATACACAATGTCCTCCGCCAAACAAAACATTGATTCGCAATGAACGTTGTTCTAACCCGTCTTTCGTCGTATATAGACGCTTAATTAGGCTGCCAGGACTCGTGGGAGTTCGCAACTTGAATCAACGTAGCAAATCGCAATCTTGGAGAATTCCAAGATGTCCTCCACGCATCCTCAATTACATCCTACACATGTTAAATTTCTTGTTACACAACATACATCTAATGTGTTGTTTGCACAAACGCGAAGGAGAAAAAAAATATTTTCTAGCATGTATGATACAGCGTAAAAAAAAAAACGTTGAGTCCCCTAAAATCATAAAATGATTATCATTTCCTGTGTACGCGGGTGTTAGCGTGATACGTGTCTCCATTACGGATACTTCCCCAGGAAATATTCATTGTCATATTTCGCTAATTGCGTGACCATGTTAGCCTCGATTCCTGACGCGAGGTGCGTGTGCGTTTGCAGAACGTGCATGTACATACGCACAGCACGCGGTCTCCGCGGAAGGATCGCGACAGTTTCACGTCACTCCCTTCACATGGGACGGAGTGTATTTTATTTGACGGCCTCACCTAAACGTCTTCTATTCCCCGTCGACGTCGACGCGCGTGTCGACACGCCCGGAATTGAGTCGCGCATTCAGTTTTAAAGCGCGTGCCCGTTCCGGAAGTGGAATCGGGAGAGGTCCTCGGGGACTCTCGCGATGCGTATCGCCCTGTGTTTCCGATGCCTTACGCGAAATAAAATATATTTTACAAACGTGATAGAAACATGTTATTAAAATTTCTTTCCCCAAGGAGCTATTTCTTTGAAGATAGAATCGCTTCGTTACATCCCTCGAACGTATTCTTTAATATAAAACTGCATTAAACGTTTTTAGCGGGAAGAGATGATTATTATCATCATTCTTCGTTTAGAATTGTACAACCAATAATTTGTCGTAATCGAGTATTGTCTCTGCAATACGCTACGATTTTTATTCGCGCAGCGATATATAATTTATTATCAACCCTTCGAAATCTACTCTTTAAATAAAACATAGCCGACGTTCTCTCTGCTCGATTCAATAACGAGAATTCATCGTAAAACGGAGAGCCGAAATTTTCCAATTGCTTGCTCGAGGAAAAACTGAAGGTGCGCGTGCACCCCAGACGATATTCAGTTCCGAAAAAAAAATAAATAAAATCGTTCAAAACACGCACGTACAAAAAAAAAGCAAAGGTCTGCCGTAGCCGCTTCGCTTTCATCGCCTTCCTCGCGGAAAGCATCGAGGGTTTCGGTTTAAAGCGCCGCTTTTGACCGGAAAGTCCCGGCGTCGTGGTAGACGCCGACGCTCGGTAGTCCGCAGCTGATTTCAATTGAATAATTTATGTTTCATTACGGGGAGGGGGTCCGAGCTTATAGGTCCCTCGCAAACGGCACTCGTGTGTTTGGGAGAAAAAGCCTCGGCCAACATTGCGCCGGTTAAACCGGACGGAGAGCCTTTCATATATTTCCTATACCTCTAGCTATTGAGGGCAATGTGAAAAGAATTTTGTATCGAGGTTATTGAGGGGTGCGCGACCGATACGATGGGCCGGATGATGGCCGACGTCGATGCACCCTCAATACGAAAGAATTCGTGAATACATGTGTTTGTGCATTTGTAACTTGAATGAAACTCTTACATCTTTTAGGGGAGCTGTTTTGAATACACATTTCTTTTCTTTAATTCACAATTTGAAATCGGATTTATTAATTGATAAATTAGAAACTGACACACGTATATTGTAGAAGATAATCATTTTGTATTATTAGAAATAAGCTATATGTAAAAGTTTCACGAGTCATCCTATTCAAATAGGTCGAGACGCATTATTTTCTTGACATTAATATACTAGAATAGAAGATAAGTTTCGTAGAAATTAAATTATAAAAACACAATTATATATATTAATAAATACTGGCCAAGAATAAAATGTTTTATTATTTGTATCAACAAAAGCTACATCAGAGAAAATTCAAAGAGATCGCCTGATAAAATATAAAACTCGATTTCCTTCTGTCTCAGTGAAGAACGTTGCGCCATGTGAAATATCTACAGTGAATGTAGTGCGCGCGTCAATATTTTACAACGCGACAAAACACGTCACGAATTCCGCCCGAAAAAGCCGTTCGATGCCCTACCGTTTGCTAAACATATAGAGATGATAATAAACGAAACATTTCTTTTTCCTATTTGGATAGTATACAATTCCTAAAATTTTTATTTATTTGAAAACATCTCGACAAAAGTAATGGTGAACTAAACTCATCGTTAACTACGTAACCAATTATTTAAAGCAGAACGACGATTCTGCGTTCGCGCATTTGATCCGAGAAATCGCAAGTTCCTTTCGACCCTCTCGAAGTTGCACCGATCTAGGCAGCCGTGATTTACCGGCTGAAATTTGAGTATCATGAGGCACGCGAAATGCGTATCGCGAATCCAATATACCGTTCGCGGGGGTTCCCTCTATTGGACGATCATAATTCACACAGGGATTCCATAACAAAAGGAACGCGTATACGCGTACGTATCGGAACACCGGTTTATATCACCGGAGATTTGTGAAAAGGATCCGTTTCCACGCCAATTCGCGATGTAATCGTGGGCGAACAAAGATATGTGTATTTAAAAAATGAAATCAATTCAGAGGGTGCAGAAAAAGAATAATGAGTACTCTCAGTGTCGTAGAAAAAGCGTAACAAAATCAAGACAAGCACGTATTTCTCATTAACAAAACGATCTAGATATAACATTTAAATCGAGTTTGATATTACAGAAAGAATATGTATACAATAACAGTATACATAAATATATAATAATTTCTTTTATCTTAACTTATCTGATTAAAGAATGTATATTTCATTTTTAATACAAAAAAGTCAAAAAACGAGAACAAATATTGCGAATAAAAAACGTGTAAATTTAGCTTCTTCAATTTGTAGTTGAAATATAAAATAAATTCAACAAATATCATGATACTTAACAGACATTATTAAAAAAAATAATAAAATAGTAATCCGATTTTAAATTACGTTCGGCAGCACGTGTAAAATTCAATATTGAATGTTCCTGCTTTTCCTCGCATTGCAGAAACGCGAAACGAGGTACAATAACGTTCTCCCTTTCGTTGAAAGCGATTTATTGGCAAGCAGTCACGCATGAACGGAATCCAAGAATCGATTCCTTAAAGCAGTTCAATATACGTCCACGATGCAATCATAACTTATGCAATTACAGAGTTGGCCATTTATCCGAAATTGGTGGAAATCACACGAATAATGTTCGTCCGAAGGCGAATCTTTCGACCCTCCAAATTAACCAATTGGGGTTGTTCAAATCGACGGCGGCAATTCGCAGCTACCCCTTTCTATCGGGGAGTCAGGGAGCCGTTTTGCATGGAGCTTCCAGTCGATAAGAAGACGGTCGACTAGCGACCCCTTATCACTTACAGGGGTATCTACCCTACCGACTCGGGGATGATGCTTGCGTTGCGCAAATGTTGGATTAATTTCTTATGAATATATTAAAGATATTGCCATGCGTTTCGTTATATGCAAAAGAAATCAAGATTAACATGGTCACGCAATTAGCGAAATATGACAATTCATGAATTTTAGGAGAAGTATCCGTAATAGAAACACGTATCACGCTAACTTCAGTATACTTAGAAAATAATAATTATTTTGTAATTTTACCCATTTGAAATAAAAATGTCGAAAATATTCCTCTTTAGAATTTTGTTTCAAATCTACAGTATTTATATATTAAAGATTATAGCAATTCTACTATCTTATATCAATTCGACTACGATCAATAATATTTATAATAATACAATAATTATAATTAAAAAATAGTAAATTGCAATATAGTAACTAAATCATACTATATTACGATTGTCATTTGATACTGTCAAAAATTGAAGAGTTACTATTTCAAAACGGCAGAAATATTATATTAATTAGGACTATTCTCTCATAACGAACTACGAGATACAAGTGCAAATGACTATATAAAAATTGAAATTCGCTCGATTGCCATTAGGAATCTAAAATGGCTGCACAGTCCTAAAAATAAAATGACATATTTGTCACTTTGCCGCGAGATCTTCGCGGTTTAAATCACGACTGTCGTCGGACCGCGACAAGAACGACATTAAGGACGGCTAATCTACCATAACCGCGGATACACAACGATGTCGATACCTGGCAATGTGTTGGTGTCTGGTCGACACTCGCTAATGGGTGAAGGGCCACCATTGCACCAGCACTTTCGCTCCGGGAATGTTAACGGGCCTTTCTCGTGTCCCCGATGCATTGGCGGTTATCGTTTGAAGTGCATTATAGATTACGCGCGGTAAGGCAATAATAATTGCAATCATTATGCAAATATCCAGCCCCTCGTTACACGCCGAGGTACTTTACCCCGCTAAACCGTAGGACTACCCGTTCCCCATCTCATATATATAGCGTAGACATTCTTTTTTTCTCGGGTATGCTGGCAATTTGAAGTGTGCGCGACGCATTGTTGCGGACTATTTCAACAAAACCTTTGAGCTACAAAGAATGTTCCCTCAGCGAAAAGTACCGCGCGTATTTTTTTTTTGTTATTTCCAACACGTCAGACGCAAGAAAGTTTTAAAAAATGCCTGCTTCACATATGGTTCGCGAATAACTTTGAATAATTTCGCAGATGCTTGTTTTTCTGTAAATATCACGAAAGAATAAAAAAGATTTTCGTTTTTTTAAGAGGAAGAATCTCAAAAAGTCTAAAATCAAATCATAAATCATCGGCGCCATTCCGCATAAAACGTACGTTCGCAACTTGATAAATTATTTTTGCTCCATATTAATCACATTAATTTATTTTTTAATGGAATAGTGTCCGAACAATGGGCGCGCAATTACGGAAACATTTTTCACAAAAAAGAAAAAAGAAGAAATAATAATCGAAATGTTTCCGTCGTAATGGTTCCGCGGCGTATACCTTCGACGTGTCCTCCACGACAGAATCGTTCGTCGAGGATAAATCGACACGCAGCCATGGGCCATTCATTTCCGTCGGCAAAAACGCATCTGTCCATTAATGTTTCGTATTCCCGTAAGATACGGCCCCGGGGACGCGATTCATTTATATAACCCCGCACGTACATGGCATGCCAATACCCGATCGACCCCTCATGATCGTTTGTCATTCCCGTATACATCCATGTGCGCATATATACATGGCACTTCGGCGGTGACAAAAGGCATTCTTACATTCTGCGAATAAAACACCGTAGTTACGAGCGTGTACATGGTTCACTGCGTATAATGCGCGACAACGTGTCTGTGGAAAAATCTACAATGAGTAGAGAGCACAAGCGGTAAACTCAACACAAAAATGTTAATTCTTAGTAATAATTCGATCTTTTATATTAAAGTTCTTCAATGGTTTAATCCTACATAATTTAATATCATGAATTTTATTTGCAGCATTATGAACGTTAGTATATTTAAACGTTAGCTCGCGAAAGAAGTGCTCATTCCGATCAAGCACGATAAATGAGTATCGCAATCGCATTACTGAGAATAGTTCACGCGCACCCTAACTCGGGTTGTTCCCCGGCGACACATTCGCAATAAAGTAATTAAGCTCGAATTCGCCAAGGCGTCGGCGACAATTGATACGAAGCGAATTGATCGCATCGACAAACTTGCGAGAGCACTCGCGTTTAATGAGATCGGACTGCGATAAGCTCTGCGGAACGGACGCACTTCCGGCCACCATTAGCCGGTTATTGCTGTGCTTTGTTCTTGATTTATGCACGCGCGCAGTTCTTCATCCTCGACTATCTGAATTCGATTCATTAGCGAGAGCGCTCGTCGCATTTCCAATAGGTGGACCATAAATTTTCCCCTTATCTACGTTGTTCGTCGCGGGAGTTCTACAAGCGTGCGCGTCGACTTTAATAAATTGAAAAATCACGCTATACTTGGCGACTAGGATCTCCGAGGTAATATGACTCTCTGACTTACGACGGCCCGTTATCATATCGCGGTAACGAATATATTCCATTACGTGACAACTGTGTGCGTATGAGATAGCGGAGAGAAGAGAATGGGAAGGAGAGAGAGAGAGTGGGCAAAAATCTACTGGAATATATTTAATCAGGATCGCCTCGTAATTAGGCTAAAAACATTTCTAAACCACACGTGCCTAATAAAGATGTCCTAGATACGTCGTTTGCATCGTGACGACGTGTGATCGACGGGATTTCACGCACGTCGGAATCTTTTTCTCAATCAGTTTATTAGTTTCACGATACTTAAGTATATTACTTTTTTGTAATCAGTAAATGCCTTGCCAAAATTAATTTTTAACTCGCTTTTATTTAACAAGAATAAATTAACAACTGCTCGTGCATCAATAATTCTATAATAATTCTATTAATGCAATCGTATAATACGAATAACTGGTATGTACGTCGCGAATTTCTAATACGCTTATTGTGATACAAATTTCGCAATAATTGAAAAAAAAAATAAAACGCGATAAATTAATGTTTATTCCTTGCAAATGAAACTGATACTATTTTCCGAGTTACTTTTCCGAACGAATGTTAAACGCGGAGGAACTCACCGAAAAACGCTCTCACATTTTTCCATACGACCGAAATAAATATATGCGGATACGTCGGAATTTCATCGGGACAGAATGAAGGGGGAAACAGGCAGGCAGACGTGCCGCAGTCAGATAGCGGAAGTAGTAGACGACAGCTTCCGATGGACCGCATTGTGTACGAATCGCATGCAAAATGTAGGAGCCAAATATGAATACGCCTCGACAATGGCCTCCTCCGATTTCGTTTCTTTCGATCGTATCTCGCGTAATCGTACAGAACGATGTTCGAGGGGTACATAATTTTTGAACGGCAAAGTTGAATCTTCCCCACGTATAGTAATCAAACTACGGTGGAATATGATTTCTTCACAAAACACGCGCGCGATTGCCTTTTCCGACACAATCGGTCGCTATTTGTCTACAATAGTGACTATCAAAATAAACATACTAATTAATATAAGATATGAGTAAATTATAAATGACAAGATTCGAGTTATTTAACAATTCGTATTCGTATAAAGAAGAGGACTGATCTTTTATTTATGTTATCTTATATCCTCGTATATGATAAATTGCTATTTTTGATACAAAACTAACAATACTAATGTTACTACGTGAAACTCGCGTCATTGTTAAATTATCACTATTATTTTCCTCGGATCTTTCGCTTTCGCGTCAGATATTTTTTTCCCGCGCTTGCAGAAGACAGTCTGTCCAAAGTCGTCTACATGTGACGGTGCTCAACGGTAGTATGTATGGACGGCGGGTGATTCTTTAAGCGTGAAATAAATAACTCGGAGGGCTCGGCCGAAAACGTGACGCGAGCCAGTTTTCGGACCCTCCCACGTCACGTTAACGAGAAAAAAAGCAAGGGAGCACATTTTAACGTCAACAATTAAAAATATTGTACATATATTATCGGGCTCGCCTCTTTTGCCGCGTATGGCCGCGAGGGTCGTCTTCGCTCATCTTTCACGATTACAAACTTGTTTTGGGTATGCTCGCGACCGTCGTAATTATAGCAGGCACACGTACGCGACATTATACATGTTGTACACGTATGTGACCACTGCGTATAGAGCAACATATGCTACGTCATGTTTTATATCTTCAACAACGGAAAAAGAATGCTTTCCATTCTTACGGTACCCCTTTCTCGTCTGTAGAAATAACAATATCACGTATGAATGCTAAATTAATTCAATACACGAACATCTGCAACACCTAAAAATACCGGCAATTTTGTAAAGTATAATAATTGCTTATATTTTTCACCCGCTTGATTCTAACAGCTTGAAAAAATAAGAAAAGAATTTGGTTGCTTTATCGTTTACTTTAAAACTAAAAAAAATCTATTTTATATATTGTCATTGACAAATAATAAAATATTGATTCATAACTTTCTTTCCGCAATTATGCATACCTAATGTTGGTAATATTACAAATTGAAATACTGAGATCAGATGCTTGCCGTACCGGTTCAAATTTTAATAACATTACAGCATAGATTATCAACGGGATGCACGTTTGCCCGGCGTTTTCGTAGAAATACCACGTTTTCGTAATTATGCGCGTTTTTCTCTCCTACGAAACGAGCTGCCCCTATCCCTCATTCCGGACAGGGCTCCTCATCGCCGACTCGCTCTTATCTTGATATTTTTAGGAGGGCATTTTCCAGTGCTGCACGTTCTTTTCATTTCATTTAAACGGCGAACGGGGAGGTAGGACCGCTCGTTCAGCGCTCTTGCAACGGATAGCGCTACATTTTCATTAAGGCCGTTGATTTATTGGCATAGTTAGCCCGGTCGACCTCGTTACGGCCTTCCGAGGAGAACTAAGAATTGCCCCTCGACAGCTTTTCGGCACGTGAAAACCTATAAACGTTTATACACGCCGCGATTTCGATCGTTCTTATATTCACATTACAACATAGCCATTTGTTATGTCAATCAATATATCGTTTCTTCTTTAAAACTATAAAAAATAGATTTTTTTATTGGCATAAACATATCAAAGATCGCTTTTAATAAAGGCGAAGTCGATAGAGTATTAATTACTTTGAAATTTTACTAGCTAAATATTTTCCACCTTTTAAACGCATGCTATTTACTAAATATTATTTGTTAGAATTCCCTTCCCTGCACTTTTTCTGGATTTATTGACACAAAAAAATTCATGGTAAGAAAAGCGAAACCTACATCAGTATAGTAATCGTATATCGAAAAAGGCGCGATCACACACCGACATTTTATCTTTATTCGGCTAGCCATTAGTATGTCGAGTAAATTTAGAAGATCTCTGGATCCAATCTCTGGAGAAACCCGAAGAAACCAATTGATAAATCGAAGAGCTCCGAAAATAGAGCAATCTGTGGTGAGGCCGACGAAATTTTGCCAGCGGCTACCAGACGCGGGCACCATTTATATAACGTAAAGGATAGCGGAACAGAAAGGATTCGCGAAAGGTGGCGGCTAAAGGGAAGACGAATCGACGACACCACCGTGCCAGCCCGCAACTGACATCTTCCATACGTCAAAGCCTTGCCGACTCGTCTTTCAGAGCCTCCGAAAATGTTTCACCTTCGTATCCGGATTAAAGAGGGTGGCGAAAGATATTTTATCTTCTCCTCTCATATACAGAGAAACGAGGCACGTACGAAACGCTGAATAATTAACTTGGCTAAAGATGATTTTGTATATATCTTCACAAAAACTTTTTATCGTCATAAATTTTTAAATTTTCATCAAAAATGTCGACAGAGGCAGTTATGTGTTTTTTCAAAAATCACTATCAATGTTGGTTTCCCTCCATACAATGTAATTTGCTACAATAAAAATTTAGAAAAATACTTTTAATCACGGTATAACTTATATCTTCCATCAAATTTTTAATGCTTTATTTAAGAAATAACTTAAAGAAAAAGAAGTATTGAATCAAATTTTGTCATCTGTATAATTGAAGAACAAATCACATTATGACACGTAACAATCATGTTGGAAATTGAATTTTGCAGAAGTGTCGCAATCACACAAATAAATTGTGATTTTTTTACCCTAAGATTGCATATCAATCTTAACATCTTCCAGAGGGTAGCGCCGAAACCATTTCAGGGAATCCCGATTGCTACCGCATGCGGGCGCGTTTAAAGTCGTACTAATTAACACGGCAGCGATTCAAGATGTCGGCCGTACAGTGGGATGGGTCGAGAAGGAGGAAGTCTTAAGGCAGCGTGTTCTCTCCGGGGAGCCAAGTGTTAGGAGAATTAACAGCAACCCCTGATCTTGGCCCTCTATGCTATCTCCCTAATAATAAACTGGTAATTCCCAATGCCCCTATAAGTTACTCCCTTTCAACGCCACAATGACCTACGAGTGCCAAGACGTATTGTCTACCGGGTGTTCGTGATCTGTTCTGTCGTACTCTTCATTCTGCAGGCCATTAGTTGATTGAACGAGAAAAACGAGCCACAAGAATGGCGCGGAGAAACGTCATACTTGTAAGACCGAAAACAATAACAGTTCTTATGTAAAGACTATCGATACGTTTAACAATCTTCCCTCATCATTATGCTTTCTGAACGCGAATTAATTTTTTGAAATATATACACAAATAAATCTTACAACCTTATAAAACAATTTTATAAAATATTACATTTTTGTAAGACACAAGAATACAAAATATTTTCATCGTCAAATTACTTTTAATCAAAATGCAATTAACATCTTTATTATCTTATAAAATTAATATATTATATTCTAAAAATTTTCTAGATTATTATTCCCCTCGAAATATTAAAGAGATAAATTACATCAAATAAAACGGAAAATGGAACATAAGAATGTGTTAATAAATATAATTATAATACAAAGAATGTATAATCGACACATAATAAATCGGCACGTTATAGCTGAGACGGTTAACAAATGCTGTTGATTTCTTGAGCAAACAAATTTGCTAAATCTCAACTTTGGTTTACCATAATGAAATATTTATGATCACCGGTTTCGCGTGCGTTCTCTCTTCCGGGCATTTAGCGAAACTTACCCCCTCCGACCGGACGTTAATTCGCACTCTAAATGAATTCATCATGATTTCAGTGCAATGCTCACCCGTTACATCGTTACAAGTTCGGTATATCCTAGAACGTGCACACTTTCATCATAGACACCCACCACGGCCTGTAAAGTACCGTGCTTTCCGTGGCGGGAAGGGGTGGAAAACGCGAACAAGAGAGACGGAGCGGATGTTGGTTACAGGATAGAGAGAACGAGGGATTGTAAACTTCCAGGAGGAAGCTCAACCTCTCGACGGGAACCAGTTAGATTTATGGCCATAAATTCCTATCCAATAAGAAACGAGATCCATGTATTCTCTAACCGTAGATATATACAAGTACTCAATCTTGTGCAACAAGAATTCTTCGATAATTAAAAAGAGCTTCAAAGATATGCAGCTGCAGAGAAAATTGCGTGCCTCTCGCGAAGAGGTATAAAAGAGAATATGTAACAATATATAAATACAGAAAAGAAATTCTTTTTGAAACAATAATTATGTTACATAACTGCACTATATTCGCCACCCAAGATCGAATACTGCTGTTAATTTCTTTAGAATCTTTACAAGTGCAAGTTAGATAAGATATGTGTAATTGCTCTTATAGTTAATAACTTGAAAAAATGCATACTCTTGTACGTAATAATCATAAATTACGTGCAACGCGTTACAAGTCATATTTAGCATTACATTGGCCATAACTACCGTAATAACATCAGTAAATTATATGCGTCCACGCTTGATAAATCTAATTGCTTCTCTGGGAAGAGAGAGACACTAAAAAGCAATGAGAAGCGTCTTATTGCAGGCAAAGGATATGTTCTCCTCTGTTTAGTGTGGATATCTGCTACGTAGATTAGGAACGAAGGGGACGGTAACATTGACCGATAAATTTCGCGGCGACTGTCTTACTTGTGTAATTAAACACACAATTTAAACAGACCGTTAGTGTCACCATGACCGAACCATAAGGTCTCCTTCCGGCGGAGATCTTTAAGAGCGAGTCTTGCGACGATGATGTACACCGATTTATAGACAAATTACTCAAGTATCGAGTTATTTCGTCAACAACTGGTCTTAGAACGAATATGACACGAATACTTTATGTTTCCTTATTCAAAAAGGATATTTTAAAAAGTAGATTGAATATGATTGTGTTGTTCGTTCGAAAAATAATTGAATTTAGCTTCTGTTTATTTTTTAGATTAATATACTTCAGATTCTTACCACAGTTCAATTTAAGACATAGCGCGTTATTGTAGCAATAATTTTCTATAACCTACATATTATGCACCTGAACGGGGGCATGCGTTTTCGTTCTGCATATATACATATAGACGCGCTATCATCCTAATTACGGTATTGTGATGACCCGCGTCGCGTACCAGTCGAACATCTGCGATCCATCGTGACGGATAAATCACCTTGGGACCACCCTCCAATCGCGTCTCGCCCATCGCCTTGCATATAGACAGTTACTAATGAGCCGACCCCATTTAATTAACCGTATATGGTTTCGATGCGACTGTGCCGGACTATTTCCCTTGTTATATATACGCTCGTATTATCGCCGCGCGCATAACCCACGACTATAACGAATTTATTCCAACGCGAAGCGATATTTCATCGCGGCCGCCGCTTTCTTGCGTCGACACATCTGTTCGATTTGTATCGTAGCACGCCACCGCGGGTCTGTAGATGCGAACGTGCGTTTTATTGGTAGTGGTATCCCAGAAACGGAGAGCCTAGCGCGCAATTCATCGTCGGCCGTTATCGGAAAATGAATTGCAAATTACTTCGCATGCACCGAACAATTTGCAGATCTCACCGACATATTTACTCCCGTTTCTTTTTTTCTGCACAAAGAGATAATAAACGAGGTCAAACGGAATACTTTTAACCTTTTTCTCTAATGATTGCGAATCTAGTTGTAATTATTTTATGTCCATCGTTAGGCTTATCAACAAACACTATTTTGCTATGCACATGTACAACAGTCTTCAAATTACCTCGATTGACTTCGATTTTTCAAATATTACTATTATATAGAATAATTCGTGTATAAAATAATATATACGCGGTACATACTTGTAGTAAAAAGAACGTTAGATATATAACTTAAAAAAAAATTTAAATTACGTGGAGAGGATGAGAGAGAGAAGTACCTTATCATTTACTAAAGACGTACGGAGCATCAGCCTCCGTGGCGCAATCGGCTAGCGCGTTCGGCTGTTAACCGAAAGGTTGGTGGTTCGAGCCCACCCGGGGGCGTTATATTTTGCATATAAATTCTATATATAAATAACATTTTATCATATACAAGTAATAATTATTAAAAACGAATCTTGCATATTTTTGACTCAATTTATTCGAAAACATGGATTTTAATTAATAAAAAAATTGATGAATAAGAAATCTAACTTGCTACGTATCAAAGTTTGTCGTTACATAATAAAATTGTTATAGATTAACCGAAATTTAAAAGAGTTTATAACAAAATCGTTTTAGAATTTGTACTTAAAAGCACAATTCATACTTAAAGAATTCGAAAGTTAGATTGGCCACTTGATAAATTGTATTCTATCTATTTTATACGATTTACTTTACATATCATTCGTTGATATTATTTAATAAAAGATAATATAACTTAACCGTTACTTGCAAACGTGTATTACTTTTGCAATCATATATATTATCTTTTTATATTTGTCACATTATATAAACGATAACTTCTTTCGACAGAAATCGCGGCATGTATAACGCGAAAAATATTCAACGCATACAACAAACGGAAGTAATTTAAGTGTCACAGAAATTACGATTCAATTTGAAAACAAAAGTGCAGAGTACGTCGAAATTTCCCAGATACTCTGATAAAGTGTAGATCACTCACCTTTCTCCAACGGCGCCGTGGCTTAGTTGGTTAAAGCGCCTGTCTAGTAAACAGGAGATCGAGGGTTCGAATCCCTCCGGGGCCTGGAAGCAAAAATTATGATTTGCTTTTTTTTTCTCTCGATCTTCTATAAATGCGTGCGCTGCGACATTAAAAATCGAAATAAATTTATTTCGCTCATCTAATATTTATATACAAGCGCGTTAATATATTCAAGCGTATTTTAATTAATTTTTTATTACGAGAATAATAAATTATTAATTTGTAATAATACAAAATATCATAATAAGTAAAAATATTAGTGGCGAGTTATAATACATAATTGATAGACAAACAGACGTGTAATTGATCAACGATGTCGGCCGCCGACGACTGTTGTAACGAACGCATTAAATATTTGTCGCGATTAACGTCTGATCTTTTCACTTTAGTAAAACCGACATCCGTTCCGTTACGTTTTCGTAACAAATAAACGCTAGCCATCAGCGATACATTACTTTCGAACAATGAAAATGCGACTGATATATGCTGGCAATAAGTTGAGAATAATTGGCATAAGGACAATCGCTTACCGGCGTCGTCTCGATCTCACAGTCCAACGGAGCTCAGCTCTCAACTCCATTTTGACCCGAGACTGCCCGTACGCGAAATCACTCGCGACCGCGTTCCGAATTCCGAATCGAAAATCTCGCGGTTAAACCGGCCGAGTCACGGATCGATAACCGTCTCGCGCGGCGGCCGCGCTTGCTAGCACCACGACGGCACGACGGTGCTCGCGATCGACGATTCTGTTCGACATTTGCGAAGAATTGCGCGAAATTGCGTCGCCGCCGTTCAAATAAAAAACCTCGCGGTGAGAGAACGTTTGCCGGATCGGACGCCGTCGGTGGCCGGGACGTCGCGCCGCCTCACGCCGCCTCGCGATCAACGGTCGTTTCGAAAAACAAGTACGGCCCGAAGTTCGCCGCGTAAGCGGCAGCAGCGGCAGCCGTGTGGCGGCGCGGCTTCGACGGAGTTCAACGTCGTTGGTGTTCCGAAGCGCGCGCGTTTACCGCCATAACCTCGCGCCTCGGTGCCGTCGCGGTCCAGCTACGCGCTCGAACGAAGAATGTCGTCGTGCACGGACTTGTTGCGCCTGAACGAGAAGGGCCTGTTCAAGGATATCAAGGTGAGCCTGTCGAGCGGCGCCAAGGAGACGCGGAACATCCTCGAGATTCGCGACAACGTGCTGTACGTGTGGAACGCCGACAGGTGTTGCGTGCTCACGCTCAACGTCGCGGCGACCCGCGGCAAGCTCGGCGAGGACATCCCTTATCAGGTAAGAGAGTGTGCCGTTGTGTGCGCATATTTCACGCCCGCGAATCGATCGTCGGAGGAATCTTTCTCGATCGGATGTAGATAGCCGAGAGCGGCGTCGTCGAATTTGCGCGTTGCGTCGCGCGACCAAACCTAACCTCGACGACGCGCCGGCCGCGTCGGCTGCTAACGCGTGCGCCCGGCGCCGCTTCGCCGTGTGCCGTGTGTGTTGCGTCCTGGAATCTCGGGATGGCATATCAGCTGCCTCCGGACGCGGGAATGTCGTTATTCGCGACGAGACATTCGTCGATATTTGACAAATTGAATAGGAAAGTGTATTGAATTGAAATCGTCACTGCGAATGATGAATTGTATTACGGAATTATATAAGACGTATCGATCTGGTGCTATTCGTGTTATGTAACGTTTATTTAAGGACTGAACAAAACAATGATGTGATGAGATAATTAAAGAGTACGTAAGATTCGTTGATTGCCACGAACTATATCTGTTGCTCCATAAAGTGTAAGGAATACTGTTTTTTTTTTTATTAATTGTAGCGAAGTAAAATGACTGCAATTTGTTTATACATATATGAAAATAATCATTCTACAGCCAAGGAAAGCACTTACTTATTTTATTTTATTTCTTTTAAGTAAGTTTTCTTACAACAAAGAATATTTTATTACTAGTAGTTTTCAAATATCTTGACATAAGTCTTGGAAAAGCCGGAATATTGTTTTGAGTAAATGTAATACAATGACTTTATAGTAGATTTGCGGATATATAACCTTATCAAATACTTAATCCGCAAATCTACCATAAAGTCATTGTATTATATTTACTCAAAACAATATTCTGGCTTTTCAAAGACTTGTGTCAAGATATTTGAAAACTATTAGTAAGAAAATATTCTTTGTTGTAAGAAAACTTACTTAAAAGAAATAAAATAAAATAAGTAAGTGCTTTCTTTGGCTGTAGAATGATTATTTTTCTCTGTGTAAGCTATGGAATAGTAGAATATGTAAAACTTTTTATATATTATACATATATACATATAAATACAAATTTTACAAAGTTACATATTAATCTACAAAAATTGATATTTATGTATCTGATACAAAACACGATAAGTATTTTTTGGTAAATGCATTATAAAATCATGATCAAATAATTAGAAGAGAAATTAACATTTTGGATTTTATTTTCTTAAAAAGAAAGCTAGATTTTGAATGCACCTATGATTCTTTTTAATTTTTTTAATACGCCACGACAGTTTAATTAGGTATATATCAGATAACAGAAGTATATATCTGCGACCGAAAAAAAAATGGAAAAAGAAATACGAAAAGGCGCGACGAAAATTTGTTTCCCTGAAGCATTTGGAAACTTAAGGGTACCGGCGCACTTGCGGGAAATGATTGCGCTAAATGAAAGAGAAGCGGCGGAATCGCGGTGAGAATTGGTCAAGCGGTACATTTCGCTCTCGCTGTGTGGCCGCTGGTGCTTTTATTTCATTTCAATGGCACCGCGGGATCAGCGGGCACGTTAATGCCTCGGCGCGCGAACGCAAAAGAGCGGCGAGGGGATAATTTATAGGAAATGGGTTGTTCGACGCTCCGGAGTAATTTAATTAAAATAAATGTCCGCGCCGCGGAGGAGCGTTACCCGCACGGACGGACCCGCGGTTCCACGGCTGCGAATAAAATGCAAATTCAGACCCTTCATCGGGGAGAGGGTCGCGTATGTATATGCATATAGGTATAGATAAAAGGTGCCCACGAGAGGGCGGCGAGAGAGTAAGTGCGGACGGAGGGTCCGACGGGTCTCTCCGTCCCGATCGTCGCCCGTTCATCCGTTGATTCGATAAGACCTCGCTTCGGTTAATTTCACTCAGCTGTCGCTTTAATAACGCGACCTAACATTTCAACGTTTTATCTTCACGGCGATATGTCGCGATTTAAACGTCGTCGATCGACATCAGGAATCATCTTGAAATTCTTATCTCGACGTTGTTCTCTCCACATTTATCGTGATACACTTGCGAATTAAATGACGCGGAAAAGGCTGGTAAGACGCGTATATATATTAATATAAAACTGCGATAATTTCATGATTCTAACGAGCTGATACGCGGGATGTATGACAGATCGGACGATCCTCTAATCAGTCTAATCTTTTCTCAGCGATTCCGCGGAGGCGTCGATTACGGTTAATAAACGTGACGTCGCGTCGCGGGGGTAGGCGGCTACTTTGCGCTCGCTCGCGCTACCGGGCGCTACGCGCTCGGGCCTGGCTGAAATATCGGTCGTAAATAATAAAAGTTAGCGAGGTTCCTCTCTGGCGCGCACGCCGGGACTTTAAACCGGAAGATAGGTGTCGCAGGATACGGACGAGGGAGGCGGTCGCGGCAAAAGTGGCGGCGGTTCGGGGGATGGTGGTGCGGCATGGGACGGAGACAAAGACGCGCCATTGTCAACCGCTCCGCCATCGGAACCGCCATCCGCCGCGGGAAACTTTGAATCATTTTTATTGCATAGAGTTATCTTTGTTACCAGCGGAACGAACGTCTAAACGTGTCTTCTCTCTCTCTCTTTCTCACTCTCTCGCGCACACACAGCTCCTCTTTCTCTCCCTCTCGCCTGGGCTATCTCTTTCCTCCTCTCGCGCCTTTCGCCAGGTCATTCCCAGCCCTCGTCCTTCGTCCTCGCCTTCCTGCCGGTTACGCTCTCTTTCCCTTTTTGCCCTCCCCCGTCTCCCCGTCTCTGCGACGGCCGGGCCGGGAGATAATACGAACGCGAAAGCGTTCACACCCCTTTGGCTGCCCAAATGGAATAAGTTCTTTAATTCGCGGATTTACCGCCGGGCAAACGAATCGCCCGCGCTGTCGCCGAGATAATATTCGGCGGACGAAAGAGGGCCGCTTCTTGGCCGAACTTTTCATTCGCGATGTGTCCATCTCAAGGATCTCGGTACTTACCGAAAAGTAAACGAATTTTGTGGAGCGTTAAGTTGCTCAGAGTTCATCTAAAACGATTTAACATGCTACGCAAGGTTCAATATTTATCAAGTAATGAACGAAGTATCCATAGAAAAAGCTTTTGTAAACATGTTTTAAAATATTATATTTTTAACATATCATTATTTATTAATATTTCAAACAATTTTTTATATCGGTGTTTGCCGAAAGATAATTATAAATATTAGATTTAAAAAAATATCCGAAATTAAAATTTAACTTTTGCGAATCGGAATATCGCAAAACGCGGCTTTGCTCGTGTTATCATCTGTGATCCTTTATGCTATCTTTTTCATACTATCTGCTCTGATTATAAACACGAAACGCAGACGGTCACAATCGTGCCAAGGTAAGAATTACTTCGATTCGGGAGCATGGCGCGACCTACGGCCAGCGGCCTACGTGAGGCTTTCTATATGCCTCGCGACGTATAAAAGGGACAATCTTATCTAAATTAAAAGTGCCGGACCCGGCACGAGACGGTCGAGGGTCAGCGGCGCGAGCAAAATAGAAAATTTCGGGCAAATTCCTGCCTCCGCCACCGACCACCGCCGGCCACCAGCCGCCTCCGTCTCAGAAGCGGAACGGAATATCGCGTAATAAGCGAAATCCTCTCGACGATAATTAAAAAGTAATTTTACGGTGACATTTGTAACTACGGACCCGCCTACTCGCCGTCGGTGGTAAATACACGTGCAGCCGCGCGTTCCGTGTGTACACAAGCAATAACTACGACGTACGGGACCTCCGTGCGTGTCCGTGCGTTCGGTGGTGTGCGCCCGCGTACGTCTGAATGTTCCCGCGGTCAGATTCACGCCCGAGCGTATAAGCAAACGCGGAGGGGTTGAAGGGGAGTGGTGGCGGGTCCCGGCGGTTCCTGGCCTGGGTGTAGGTAGGTTAGGTTCCGCGTCGTGCACGTGGAGGTATACGAGGAGAGGTACCTAGAGCAATAAAATTCACGGGAAGTGTTTTACATCGGGTGGCGCGCGTAGCTTTCTCTTTCTCGCTCTCTCTTTCTCTCTCTCTCTGTTTCTCTCCCCCTTTTTGCGTACGCTGGATATGGCGGGGATATGGAAGCGCGAGGGAGGCTCGACGAATTCAGTAAGTGGCGGACAATGGCTTTTGTGGTAGACATCGGCCGTCCCCCGCGTCCCTCTTCTCAGCATTCGTATTTCGTTCCACCACCGGTACGGATACATTTTCCTTTCCATGTTCCCTTCGTTTCTCTCTCTCTCTCTCTCTCCCTTTCTCTCTCCCCCTCTCATCCCCGACACTGCTCGAGCACTTGAAACGTCATTTCAGAGATGCGGAAAAAGCGGTAACCCTACGCGAACTGGCGCAATCTCTCTCTCTTTCTTTCTCTTTCGACTCATTTATTTATTAATAGGGATATATACGCACCCTTGAAAGCATTACGTTGAAGAGATAATCGCTTCGTTGCCACGAAATGTCAGTTGGTATGTTTACTTATATCCCGATCAAAATAATGTATATATAGCTATGACCATTATGCAATGCAGAATATATGTTGAATATAGTGAAAAATGTTTTATATAATTATTTGTTATTGTAGCTGAAATTTTTCTTTAATTTTGTTTTTTCTTAATTAACTTTGCGTGATTTCCGTTTTAATAGAAAGAATTTAAGATTCTTAAAAAGGTATATTTCATATGGAAGATTATTATTTTTTTAATACAAGGTTAATTACAATTACAAATTTATCAAAAAGATTGTCGAGAGAAAGTGATGTTAACAACTCTAACGACATGCGCAGTGAATTAATTACGCGCGACACGACTATATACGCTGCATGGTCGTAAAAATAGTTCGACATCAGAAACGTAGTTTAATGAATCGTCAAAGGACCGCTTAAACCGGCATCGCCGATGTTATTGGACGTCCAAGACGGAAGCGAGCCGCCATAGAACATCCAATACACGCGCAAGGCGTAAGAGTGCGAATGTGTGGCCCGTGTACCCGTGAGAGCTAGCACCTTTATCTCTCGCAGCCGCGAAGTCGTATACAAGAACGACGGTGGTCCATTGTCAAAGCTGCCCGTTAAAATACGGAATACGCCCTTAGTCTTGGAAGGAGCTGGGCGCGCACCCGTCGGCCTCCATTATCGCCGCGTGTATAGCCTATGAGCGGTGAAAGGGCTGCGAGGCTCCCGCAATGACAATAATTCCGCGCTAATAACCCCTCGCAGAGACTTCACGGAGCAGCCCCTTGTGATAGCGATAGTGCCCCGTGTCTTTGTAACCCGGCTGTTCGTTCGAGTTTCCGCGCATCGGCCGACAACTGAGCAATCATCGAGCCCTTGAAACCCATAATCTAAAGGCGCCTTCAGATTTTGGCCCACCGTAACTTCGCCGCAATGCGTCTCGGGACCAGTCCGCGAAGATAGCCAAGCTTGATTGAAATTTCGAATTCTGGAGCTCGTAAATTAATCCGCCAAGTATGATATAACTTTGTTTATGCTACTCTTTTTGGTCGCAACTAATTGTAAATCTAGTCACGCCGCTAATTAATTAAATAATGATAATTATTTAAAACTAATTATTTGATTATCAAATAATTCTTTCGCGAAGCAACATCGAAATTATTCTTGTCTCTAATGCAGAGATATTTGAAGAATATTTTGATTTAACTTACAATGATTAAAAAATTATGTTATTTTTCCAAGACATGCTTTCTCATCTTTATGCGATTTTCTTATCACATAGAGATAATTGACAATATTTTTCAGCAATGTCGTTTCGTTGCTAAAATGATCTCGTCTCGATCGCCAAGCGTATCGAATCGCCTCTTCCGAATGAGGAAGAGAGAGTCGAGCAAAGTGGATAGCTCTCGTTCCGCGGGGGGTGGCTTTGTCATCCGCGGGACGCCTTGGCGGGCTAATGCATTTCCTTTACAGTTTTAATGGGCATTCATAACTAAGTTTAATAATGCCCGTAGGAGGCGAGCCGTCGCGGTTGCATATCTAATAATTCCACGGCTTCACCTCGTGCAGGAAGTGGCGCGCGGCACGGATTTTAGTGGCTCGGGCTCTCACCCCCCGCGCACCGTCACCAACCCTCCGTTTCTGAAGATATCCATCCGACCTCCTTCCCTTTCTCGCACTCTCTTTCCTTCGTTCCGGCAATTCTCCACGCAGTTCGGGGCAACGTTCTTCGAACGTTCTTAAATCCCAACTTGAGCAATAACTAGGTATATGCTTCCGTATACGCGAATTTTTATTTATAAATACAATATGACGAGGAAATCTACATCAAATCTAGTATCTTGTCTTATCGGAAAATATACTCATATTTTTAATTAGATACGATAATCTTGTACCTATCTTATAACTAAAATATTAAGTCGACTTTGTGAAAATATTTAACGTGCAAAAACTTATTATTTTACCAATAAGAATTAAGGGTTGCTGATATAAGGATAGTCTTTTGATATTTTATAATGGAATTAATTTGGTGGAAAATGCATTTATTTCTCACATTTATTTCTGACGAGAAAAAAATTTAACTCTAATATAATGAATGAAATAAAATTGCACGCATAAAGAAGCAAGAAATGTCTTTATAGCTGTCATCTTGTCCTTCACTCGATCGTAGAGCTCGATGGAAACAATGAAATTGTAATTCCCGGAATGTTCCCGAGCGAGTCCGTAGAATTACCGAGCTATTTCCATTTTACGTCCGATACATATCGCTCGGCAGCCGAAAGCCCATTTGAAACGCTTTAATCGCCATTGAATCACCGGCGATGAGGACTCGCGGACAGAAGATCCCCGGACACCTATAGCCACGACAGAGGGTGGATGAAGGGGGGTCGGGTTCCGGCCACGACGGTGGCATAATGGCGTCTTGGTAGTAGGGAACGTGATATAAATCCCGGCGCCGTTATATGGCGTAACGCGCCATCTTAGCTCGGTCTTCGCCCGCTCTTCGTGAGGAAGAGGAGAAGAGGGCAAAGCCAGCGGCGCCGTCTCTAATAAATAACCCCGAGACAATGGACACTGTCCAAAACACGGCGGATCTTACGCCTTTAACTTGGGTACCAAGTCTCAACCCTTGCCCGCGATTCTCGCGCCAACCCCCTTGTTGCGGCCCCCTTTCTTCGGAGCTCTCGCCGCCTCTCCGCTCTCTCTCTCTCCGGACGACTCGGCCACCCCCGCGGCCGACGCCTGCCGACGACTTCTCACCCCCGAAAGCGGCCATCCTCTCTCGCGCCCCGTCACCGCGGTCTTCTCGAATTATAATGTTTGTTTCTAACAAATTACCATGATAATGCCCGGCGTTGCACGGCGAAACCGTGTCTTCGGTGGCACACTTAAATTACGCGACTACGAGCGCGCGAGAGTCGGGAGTCGTCGTCGGCGAGGAACCATGGCATCGTCGTCGTCGCCGTTGCCGTTGCCGTCGTCGGGGGCGGAGGACTCCCAGCGGGTAGTTGTAATGTTAATTAGCCACTTACCTAACCGTACACCGTAGACAATCGGACTCCTTTCTCGAGGTATTCCGAAGTTTCGTATCCTCGGCCGCGACGCCGGCAAAGGAGAAGATTTAGAGGCCGACACGGAAGGCTATACGGTCGTACCGCCGCGTGATAGTCGCTCACCGATAGGAAAGTTTATGTTTCCGACAACGATATTCACGGTGTTATTTTTTTCCATTTTTTTTATCCCTTCCTCTACCTGCTCCACCAGATTTGCATACGATTACTAAATAATTCGGATGGATCATAAACTCACATTTATTATAACGTACAGTCAAACGTAAACATTTCATCGCATACATTAAGCAAATTTATGCCATCAGTTAACGACTTTAAAAGTTTAATATTTTTGTAAAAAAAAAAAAGGAAAATCGTTGTCACTCGATACCTCGAATGAATGCAGAGAACTATGAAAAATGATGCATCGTTCTCCTCGAGTTGCGACGCATTTGCGAGAGCTGTCCCATGCTCGTCGTTGCGCCGCGGGTACATTTGAGCGCTCTGATTTAAGTCCCGCGCCTGATGTGACAAAGCGTTATTACACCCCGCGCGTAGGAACACGCGTTAAATCAGAAGTCAACGCGAGGAAATTCTGTTCTGCCGGTCCGGAACATGTCCGCCAGCATTACCGTATTCGTCGGCGCGCGCGAAGCTGACGCGGGCGCGCATAAAAATTATGTCAGCTCCTACGACCGGCGAGCCAGCGTTGGTAATATACTTCCTACGTTTCGTCGGTGGACACCCTATTATGCAGCGTGTACCAGCGCGGGCTGCGAAGGCGATAAACTTTATTTTCCAAAATCGTCTGATGCGTGGCCGCGTATCCCGGCCGCGGTAACGATCGTGATAACGCGCAGCTCGTAGAAACGAACGAGGAATGATAGGGGGATTTCCGAAAAAAAAAATTGTCGACCGCAATTTTTTCGCGTGGTACGTTGTCGCCGCGACGAGGTTTTTGATCGCCCTCGTTGGAAAAAAAAACGGGGCGTTAAAATATTTTTTCCGCATGACAACGTAACGCGACCAGATATATCATTAGCGCTAGTCCCGCTTGAAATGGCACTGCTGCGAAGAGAAGACTCATAAGTTTATACTTTTTACTGTTACGTATTGAAAATGGTAACTTTAGTAGGCCAGGCGAGGAAAAATTATTCATTTGTAAATCTTTATCCAATATATACACAACATCGACTATTATTCTTTGTCATCACATACATAGTAAAGAAAGGAGAGAATAATAGAACGATAATAACCATTCTCAAAAAAGAGATGTTATTTATTTTGAAGCTTCTTTTCCGCGATGCTAATTGATTGTTAATTTCTGTGCCAACATGAATCGTCTCGTAACTTATACATGCCGCGAGCGCGAACATATGTTTTGATGGTTATCAAGCAGGTTAATATTTAATTGACAAGAATTGATAAAGTTTTTCCGAATTACATACATTTATATAATTGAAGAATATATGATGCCAAGAAATAAATTACTCGCGTGAAGCGAGTGTCTATAGTGTCTAGTCACAATAAAAATAAATATTTTATATTCTTTTACGTCAGTTCATTGATCACGTTGTCTTGAATTTTAAATGCTATTGTTTAATCGATAATACGATATAAGCTTTTCAAAAAATACTTGAATATAGAATATTTTGTCAATTATATAAAAGAAATAAATGTACTTTCGGTACATCTGTAAATAATATTAGCGACCGATTTTATTTCACTCCGTAATTTCCAAGCGGACACAAGCCGCTTGATATTCCAGTTGAAAATTTCAAACCCCCATCGAGACCGCGGAATATGTCATTAAAATATTCATGTCGCCGCATAAATATACCGAAATATTGATAAATGGTTAGCCGAAACGACCGCTTTCATTACTCTCTGACTCGAAAAAGCCTGCCGGATAAAGCGCATTACTTTACACGTTGGAATCATAAAACGTTGACTACGCCCAACGAATAGCCGTGTAACCGTCATAATAGCGACAAAGTCGTCGACGAAGTTGACTGCTTTATTGACACACGTTTATTGAGAAGGCTACGTCACTCTGCGCACAAGTTTTATTAGAAATACAACGCGCTGAACTTTTTCAATATCGACCACCGTATACGTTTGAAGAAAAGAATACAACAATTTATGAAAGAGAGAAGAGAGGAATTACTTTCTTTTTTCTTTTATTTATTTTGACCGTGTATCTTCATCTTTAATCTTTTCGATAAGTAAAATTAGTAAGGCAATTAACGCGACGACTGGCGGAAAAAAACGCGATAGCATATAATTCGCAAAACCGAGAGTAGCGACTTATGAATGTATAATTTTTAATCTGCCGCAACGACTCTAACGGCGAGTATGACAACGGTCTACAACGAACGAGCTTTTAATTTATTGATATGTTTTATGAGACACGAAGATACAAGTAGGAACCCCACTCATTCCATGCTTATATCCAATGTGGATAGCAATTTGTGAGCCTAAAACTAAAGCCTAAAACTTTTATTATTAATATTTTCAATTTAAAACAACAGATACGATAAGTAGCGCGGGGAGAGAAAGAGAGAAAGTCTTATGATTTTATCATTCAAATCGCATGTAATGGAATTCCACCTCGATTAACATTTCGATCAAGACGAAACGTCACAAGTTTGATCGAACTTCGTGTCAAGCATTCAGCTCTCGCCGTCGCGGTATTAAATTGCCGAAGGGGGACGACACGAGGCGGCAGGAAACGCTAAAAGAATAAGAAGAGGACGAAATTGAAGTGGATGGAGGAAGGAACGAGTGAACCGGGCGAACGTCTGGCATGGCCCTCGAGCAGTAAATCCAGAAACGGTGTTACGGGGCGGCCCCGGAGATAATGCGCAATCATTTCGGAATGGAAATTAAAATCAGATGATGAATCCTAACGATGCCGTTTATTATTTTAATTTTCCGCGAAGGCCGCCGCCGACGCGGGCTACCGGCGGCCGCCGACGCCGCCGCCGCGCTGGTAACTCGAGTTCGAGACACTAAATTACCTTCCTATTAGCCGTATAATTACAAGATGGCCCCGGTAATTTCCGTTTATTCCGACTTCGTCTCGCCGAACGGCCGCTTTATATTACGCGCGGCTGTACGCCCCGCGAAAATGCGCAACGGCCGTTCACCATATCGCGTTGATTGCCGTAACTACCGTTCTTATCGTAGTGTACATATATATTATCAGGATTAGCCGATACAACCGTAATCATAAAGTGAGATCTTCGCGTTGATATATCCGTAATAATAGAAAATATATAAATCTTATAGCAAACTCTACCCCGTAAGTAGAATTTTAATATTTATTTTACAATTATTTAACATTATTTTGAGGTTTTTATTTAAATTTAGGATACCTATCACTTAAAGAAATAACATATTTATATTCGTCAGATCTGTTTGTTTGCAATGAACAAATCGAATGCTAAGCAAATCGCAAATAAAAGCATAGGAACGTACTGCATCCACATCAGGATTAGCTTTGCTTCCGTTAACAGCGAAAATCTCTCGCGCTTTTTGCGTTCTTCGACGGTGAAACTCGCGCCACCGTTACGAGCCTTTAAACGCGCCAATAATCGGGACTTTCGCTTTTACGCCACGATAAATCGCGGACTTCTGGTGCCCTCGCGCGAATTTACATCCACGGTGACGTATAAACTCGCCGGAGTCGTTCTCCCCTTTTTCGCGCGGTTCGCGCGCCGCGTACGCCGCCGGCGAGCTTATTATAATGTAACTGTAACTTTTTATGTCGCTCGTAACTCCGATACAGCACGGTATCGCGTCTGCGAGGGCATCAGCATCGGTTTTCACCGCGGTTGCTGCATGCATTTGGACAAACAAGTATTATTGCCTCTCTTCCTCTTTCCCGGCCCCGACTGGCTCGTTTATGCGACTTCTCGCTCGAAACGCCCGTGCCGTTTGTGCCTTACGATTGGAAACGGTTATGGCGTATGCGCGATTTATGCGAATCGCTAGAGACTTTGTTGTGCGGATGGTGCGGTCGTATTTAGGTAGTTTTCACACATGGCGAACAGGAAGGTACCAGAAGAAAACGTACAGAAACTTATTGGCTATAGATCCTGTTACATGCAACGTATGATGGTTGTTATTAACATTAAAACTATTAAAGCAATAAAAATGACTCCTTTATAATTTTTATTATTTATTTTGTAACTTGTAATTTTTTATTAAAATAACGATGCATTTTCTGAGATTTTCTGTGACTTTTTGTTACAATACGTAAATGATTAAATTGATTAATTAATTTTATTTAAAAAATATATATATATATTTGGTATAGAGATAGATATACACATATATGTTAATCGTCAATAGTTCTATAGTGTTAAATTACAAAGTAGATAAGAGTAAGCTAATGCATGTTTGATTGATTTAATAATTATTTAGACTTTTGATAAAAAAAAAATTTTTTTCTGTAATAATATTTTATTAAATATCTTAATATTACATAATAATTCATTTTTCTGATACTTTAACTAGACACTGTTTTAACAACAATTAGAGGATTAATATTAATAAGCTTTATATTAAAACAATAAAATTTATAGTGTGATAAAAGAAAGTAAGATTGCTGATGCTCTAATAGTCTGAAAACATCTTTGATCATTAATATTAATATGCACAAAAATATGCCCTTCTAGTGTAAGAACGGATGTTGAATTCGCGAACAAAAGTATGTTTCTTAACCATACACTCACACACGTATTCATTAAGGGATAGGGTTGGTTCATACCGATATACCTACTTTGTTCTCCTGTGTGAATTCACTGGCCGCTTTCACATACTTTCAAGATTACTTTTCTGTCCGCCGTAGAGAGCCGGGGGGTAGGTAATTAAAACCTCGAGTAGGTAAATAACGGACTGCTAGGCCAGTGCACGAGCCACTGAGAAAACGTAATAAGTAGGCGAGTCTGTAGCCTTAAAAAGGGAGAGATCCTTAAAAACCGTCGGACCCCACGTCGGATCTGCCGCTATTTTTCGCGTTAATTTGAATTTCGTAATTAACCGGCTACGTATGAATTCTCGGGAGAATACATAAAGGTCCTTCCTTTAATTTCCGCGAGGATTCGTTATAATACCGCGCTCCCTTGCACGGGTCGGGTCGGACGTGGATTTTCTGACCTCGAAGGGGACGCGGGCGAAAGAAAAATGAACGCCGAACGTTATGACCGGAATATCTTACCGTTTCGTCGGGATGAAAACATATAAGGCCGGAATTAACCGTGTCGCCGCCACGCGTCGGTTTTCTACGTGCGGTAATACGTGGTTTACAAACAAACGGGCGAACGACACGCTCTAAGTCATTCGAAGATACATTTAAGAAATTACAGTGTGAAAAATGTGCGAGATTTCGTGGACCGCTGTGAGAAATGGGGTGTCTTTCTTTAAGTGGTGCAACGCTTTTAAAGAAAATCGAAATCTCCTCGTGAAGTTGTGACTACGACTGTATTTACTCGCTGATTGGGGTCGCCCCGTGGTGCAGGGAGTCTACCGTAATTACCAAGTATTTTTCTTGCGCAAGCTACCCCTGCAGCTGATTGATATTTTGTATTCAGGAGATACCGTTGCTATCTTATTGTTAGTTTACGAAGATTTATTGTAGCCTCACACCAGTGAATACACATGCGCACACACGTGCGCGATAATATAATAAAATTAAAAAATATTAACTCTCGCTATCACACAGGGAACTAAATGTCTATGAATGTTTTCTCTTTTTTTATTCTTAGCGTAATCAAGAATGTCGACATATTAAATTTTTTGCAGGTTACATCGACAATAATATAATAATAATATTACTATTATTTACTTAGGCTTATTTATTAAAATAGTATCTGCAATAATGCTCAATTATATGTAACATCACTCTCAACATGGCATATGATTTTAACGCACGACGACCGATGTCAGTCTCGCACGTTCTCTTGCAGGCGTATAAAAAAGTTTTATTTCCGCGGTGCGGCTCGATCGAGCCAACGAAATGACATTCATCCCTGATATAAAACGCGTTGTAGCACAAGTGCCTCGAGAAGCGAGTCCTTATAAACTCACGCCCCATTTCACTGAAGGTTCATCTTTAATTTCTTCGCGTTTTTTTCCACCTTACTCCGCGCCGTGTGCCACTCGACACTTCTTTAAATTCCACCCCAATCCCGCTTCTACGTGGACTCCTCGGGGAGGGAAACAGGCCATCCCCGCGTTACTGTTCGCTCATTTCTCCGGTTGTCTTACGGCGATTAACCACGGCTGCTAACTCCCACCCTCGTAACCACCTCCGGCCTATCCTCCACCTTGGATGTCCTCTCGTGTCTCCCATCTCCCTCTCCCCTCTCGGCTCTCTTCCGTCGTAGTCACATTCTTAATATCGTCTTTTTAAGATTTTTTTAAGTGCCATTAAGGAAACTATATTGCCACTCGTTAGAAAGGGTGCTGATGGTACCGGCGACTATTTCGCTGCGTATTTAACTCGTTTCTCTATAAGTAATTAAAAATCGAATCCACTTTTTCTTCTACAATTATCAATTTTTTATTGTATAAATGGTAGTAAATACATAACGTGTGATAATATTTCTCGGAATGATAATCGTGAAATATTCAGAAAATTCTTTAATTCTTAGAACTCGTAGAAACTCATTAAAAAAAAAAAAATATATATATATATATATATATGTACATTTAAAAAAGCTTATCCGGTGCTTATTTTAATATTTATTTTTTTACGCAATACACACTCAATTTTTTATAAAATACGGTCCAAGATAATGAGTTATTTAATAAAATATCCCAATTTTGTAAGAATTTAACGTAAAAGTTTTTTCTGCTTGCCTCTTACTTCAAAATTATAAATATATATAAGTATAAAATTGATTAATAAATATTTTACCATCTTTTTTCTGATAATTTATTATAAAGTCACAGAAATCAATAAAGCCAAAGTACTTGTTTTGTCCATTGTCTCTGTCTCACGTTTCTTCCATAGATCCGAGCGTCGGTATTCACATTCTTAATATCATCCTCTCAAGATTTTTAAGCGCCATTAGGGAAACTATATTGCCATTCTCCGCGGCACTGTACCACCGGTGTCGACTAGGTCGGTGATGACGGCGAGGGCGATGGCGATGGCGAAGGCGCGAGAAGAAGAGACGTGATCGCGCAGAATGCGAGCTCTCTCGGCTTCCGCTCAAATTACGCAAATAAATTTCCTTTATTTTTACAAGCACCCCTCTTGCCTCGACGAACGTGGTCCTTCGACAACCAAGAAAGGGAGTGGCATATTGTAACTCGGCTGCTTTAACGACAACGATATCCACGTACTCCACTTAGTGCCACGAGGAAATGATAGTCTGCAATTCCGTTGTCATATTGGACACAGCTTTGATCGCCAGCTTAGCTAATGTACTAACTTTTCTGAGAAACATAAATAGGAAAGAGAAATTAAAAAATGTTTATTTGAATAAATAGAGAGAGGCTTGCATATTAATAACAAAAAATAAATACTATAATCAGATATTAAAATTAGAATGTATGTTTTAATTACATTTTTTTCGTTACTTTTTATTTTTTAAACATTGGTAAATTATTGCCAATAACTAATAATTGTTGTCAGATAACTGTATCTTTCAAAATGCAGACATCGCGCATTAAAAATACAAAGTAATCGCATTTGATTCTTTGTGAATATTTCTTATCCTTGTTAGATGGCTCGATGGATATGCGGAATGACACTTAGCGTACTGTTATTTAAGTATTCATCTTCGGTTGACATCGTTCAATTCTTCTCGGAAACGAAAAAAAAAACTTGATAAACGCTCGAAATGTCTCGATTTAATTATCGCCCTCGCTGCGGAGTTACGACCTTATTTATCGCGCGAAATAAGGGACCGAAGGAAAGCGGAACAGAGCCGGCTTACTACTTAAAATGTACAAATCCGACTGTCAGGCTCCTGTCGGGCTTTTCAACCCTCGTGCGACTTTTTTACTCACCACAGGCGCAGCCACACCGACGTAGCGACGAAAGTTACGAAGTGCAAACGACATCACGCAGCTTTTAAATTAACATCGTGTGTATGAAAGATTCATCAAGCATTTAATGGCGCAAGAAATAATCGCAAGAGCGAGAAATTATTTATTAAATTAATTATTTTTGTTACGCCCGTGCACATGTACCTTTACGTATGACACTTCCGTTACGCGTACAATGTATGAAATCCTTGCTACTTAGACGAGATATTTTTATAAACCTGTAACTGGAATGTTACAGGTAATTTTTATTCTCATAGACAATAAACAAATTATTACATCGTAGATGCAATACGATGTTAAACAATTTCTACTAAATAGAATTTATTTATCAGCATTACACTGCAACATTTTGAACTTTGAAGTATTACATAATTATTCTTCATAATATACGTTGCTTGACGTAATATATACGCGAGTAGAATTTATGAATTTAGAAAAGATCCGCATACCTGCGTTTTATGTCTTCAGAAATGGAATATATTATATGTTTGGACTTTTATATAGAAATATCGAAGTGATATAAAAATCTCTCCATTTTTCAATTCCGATCTCCGGGAGCAGCGGAAGCAAATCGCGACAGTAACAGAAGAGGTGAGTGTATTTCATTGTAAGATCACCCCCGAGTGCCATTTCCACCCACGCAAGAGACTTTCTTTCCGTCATTCCTGTTGCGCTTCTCCATTCTGCGCATACAATTGCCAATTCAATATGTCGCCGAACGTGAGGCGGAAATATCGCGGGGCAGAAAAGTCGAAGTACGAAATTGCAATGGCCCTTTGTCGCCCGAGGCGAAAATCAAATTACGAAAGCGACGATGCAGACGAAAGACGATTTGGGCATCGAGGGTGCGTCTCTTCTTCGATGGGAAGAGATATTTAAGGAAGGAATATTTTATTAGTTCCGATTGAAATTTATACGGGAACGCGCAGAAGCGTTTTCTTCAATTCCGCTTTGAGTCGTATCTCTATACAGTTGCTTCAAAGCAGTAATTTATTAAATTTTGTGCATCTAAAATATTTATATAATTTATTCTTGAATGGTAATTAAAATATTGAACGATATATTCTTTTATATAATTATTTATTTTGTGATGAGGCATTTATGAAAATTTAAAACGTTTACTTTCTTATAATTTTAATATTTTCAATTAAAATAAACAAAGTCGGGAACAATTACACTGACAGATACTATTATATCAAGTGAATTGCTCTAACGGTAAATGAAACTATAACTTCCGACAATAACGGAGAAAGCTCGATGCTTGCTTCGCGACTCCGGGAAAGCGAAGAAATTGATACGAGTCTTAATGCCGCTAAGACAACTCTTTCGCAATTAGACTTTTTAATTTTTATTAGCGACGTCCTCGTCCACCTAAGCATATGCATAATGCCATGAATATTTTCGCCGTAACTCTGCCAACTTGTCTCCCAAGGAATTAACCCTTAAATTAGCAGTTAGCTCCAGCCTCAGACGCAAAGTCCCTGCGTCCCGGTAAATTAGAACCTCTCGTAGCCTGCTGGTGCTTCTCTCTCCCTCCTTCCGTCCCGTTCATCGTTCGACCTTCTCTCTCTCGTTACCAAAACTTTTCTTAACCATCTTCGCCAACGCCACCCCGTGACACCTCCACCAGGAATGCCAGCTTGACGTGACTTGATAATCCCTCTCCTTATCTTCGTCCTTTGACCCCGCCACTTCTCATAAATCGATTCTCCGTAAATAATCGCAAATTTTGTACGGTCACTTTACAATTGCATTCTAATTGAACGGGTATAAATATCATTTTTAATATATCAACGCCGCTTATATTCTATCGTACATTTATAGTGTCAGCGCATTTTCTCTCACGTTGATGCCTGATTCGAGAATGTCGATACAGCCGGAAATACAGTTGCGATTCGCGGCGGTGATAGAGAGGAGATTTCAACGCCGGTCATAGCCAGAAATCGAAGGCTGAAGTAACATCGGCTGCGATTCGTCTGATCGAGAATAGTCGAAGTCGCTCTTCGATCCCGACAAAACCCATTATTTTTCTGAGAGTTTGCACGATTCTCTCGAGAATCCATGCTCTCTCTTTCTCTCGAGAAACGCCAGCACGTGGACCAGTTTAAAGCTCCTGCAGATATACGACGTGCAGCTCGACCAGCGGAACTTATTGCACTTCGTGCTCTCGCCCGGCGCGGAGTTTCCGAGCTCGCCCGGTCCCGGGGCTTATTTAAGCCGGCTTCCTAAGTGCGCATACTAAATATGATAATATTGCAACGGCAAAAAACGTCAGCGGTATTTAGTCCCCTAATTAGGGGATCGTGACTCGTTTGCGAACGTTTCATTTCGTTGCTTTTCGCCTTCTTCCAACTGCATCTACTACTGCTCTTGCTTCTTTTTCTTCATCTTAATCCTCTTCTGCCTCTGACAATAAGCGAAGTGACAAACGGACGACGTGATACTATAAACTTCAGAAGAATGCAACCTTTCTGTCAAATTTTGCACAGTGCATGCTAGATTTTGCAATAGCTAAGATTCGAATGAAACTGATCAATTGAACAAGTTCTTTAGTTGCGAAATATTTTTCTAATAAGATAAAGTAAAAGAAGAAAGTTTCCAATTTGCATTCCAGTTTTCAATAAATAATCGAAAATATCGAGAAAAATAGCACTCTATTGATCATTGAAGTTATATAACTGATCACGTGTCTTCTTATATACAGCAATTCTGCCACAATTGCCTTACTTCAGTAAGAATTATACAATTCGTGAAACGTCACAGAGTAAAATATCTGCATCCCAGATTTTAAAAGATTCCATCTTCGCAAAGATGCAAGGTGCATTGCGCATGCAGCTGGGCCTTCTTAAGCTTAACGAATCCAGGAGGGCCACTCGATGACTGGCCGATGGTACCGGTGAGGGGAACGATGACGGCAGGTCAGAAAAGAGGGGGGGAAGGACTTCCGTTCGTTACGCAGCGTCGCGAGAGAGAAAATAGCGCGGGGGGCGGCCGGACCGGCGCGATGGACCTTGTGGGTGGTACCAGTTCGAATCCCGGGATGCCTCGTCGGGTTCGCACGCCCAACCCCCGTCCTAACCATCGCGGGGTGAGGTGTGCAGAACCGGTGGTGGCGGCGGCGGCAACGACGACGGCCGTTTCCACCCCTACGGGACCAAAGTAGTTGCGCCTCCACTACCCCTGGCTTCGGCGACGGCATCGCCTCATTCAATCCCCGCGCTGTCCCTGCCTCACCTTACCTGCGGGAGGGAGAGATGGGCACTCTCTCTCGTTTCGAAGCGCTAGTCCGGCGTTTTGTACGACTCGGTGAATCCACTTGCTCGACAGCCAGTCGAGTACGTAGCGCCGCTACGATGCTACCCCTCTGTAGTGGGGATGAAATTTACGATTGGAACGAATCCTGGCTCCGCTACTATCTCGACCGCGGCGTCGGCACCAACGACGTACGCCGCGCGCTCCCGAGGAAATAGAAACCCTGGGTCCTTTGTGCATTTCGTAAATACATCACGCGGATACGTGCCCCCGGGGATCGGAGTTTTTGTATGAAAAATTTTGTTTGCGGAATTTTCGCTGGCAGCGTAGTTGTGTTGCGTGGATTTGCGGTTTTCCCCCCCATTTAGACCGGAATTCTCTATTTAGATAGGATCTACGTTTATAATGTCCGTTTTTAATGTACGCTTTTTGATACGTCGTATTACACCCCATTGATAAGATTTATATTATTTATTCAAGTGTATATCATAATTATAAAATTACTTATTATACCCAAGTTTTCTTATCTAAAGGTTGTATGTAATAAAATCTAAAATTGTGTAATTAATCATCTATATCGCTTCTAAGTTAAAACTCACGATAAGCTAACACAGCTAACACAGCTATTTCTATAATAATATAGGATAATTAAATATCAGATAATTTATATTAATCAAATATAAAATATTTTAAATATTATAGATAATTTTAATTTTTCAATGTGCATTATACGTTAATATGAACAAATTCTGATTTAGATTTGTTTTAGTCAGACATCATCTAATTTAACGACTAAAGCAGAGTTCTAGAAACTTTATTTTACTATGTCAACAGAGAAGAGACGGAAGAGAAACGAACTACCGTTCGTTAGTTTCGCCAAGTCCTAATTACGTATCCCGAGGAGCGAATTGACGCGACTCGAAGAAAATCTAGTGAGAACCTAGCCGCGGATTCTGGTCAGGTTGCGCTTCGAATTAGGCTTCTCGTCGGAGGCGTGCACGACCCGCGGGCGCTCGCGAAACCGCACGACCCACCCCAGTCGATGCAAGTTACTCAGGGGGCTAGAGGGGCAAACGGCGGTGGTGTGTGATGTAGGTTTACGTCGGCTGTTCTCCGATTCTCCCCCTACTTGTTACCGGCGCGGCGCGCGAGCTTACGAATGTACTGCACCCGCTCCTGTAACCGTACGTGTTCTCAACGCGCGTGTCCAAGTATCCGCGAAGACGCATGGTGGAGGAACGCGCGCGGTAGAGGACATCGACAAAAATCATCCCTCCCGCGTGTTATTCCGGGGCATCCTAGCCGGGCGTCCCTTCGGCACGTCTCTCTCGTGTCTATCTGTCCCTCTCGTTCTCTGCCCCTTTTCCACCCACTTGAGCGAGACTCACCTACCTACCGCGAGTAGGGGGGTGGTTAGAGGGCAAGAGGATATGTGAGGAGGATGAGAGGGGGTGGACGAGAGGACGAGTGGAAACCGCCCCGGCCGACACAGCCGTAATGATTTTGTTTTAAGGGCGTGTTTAATTATGAATCCGCATCCGGGTGAGGCTCCACCCCCCTTTGCACGGCGCACCACCACCAGCAACAGCAGCAGCTCCCGCGGAAGCTCGCGAAGGGAGGTAGGGTACACGGCACGGCGAGGGTGAAGAGAGCGCTGTGTTGCCGGTAGCTAGGTGGCCCTCTTTCGGTCTTAATTGCACCGTATATTACCCATGCGGTATTTCTAATTACTTATTTTTGCTCGGCCCCGGCCGAGCTCGCTCGGATGCTTCTAATATCTTTGGCAGGCCAGCTGCACGCATTTAATTGGCGCGTAACGAGCTGATGACGTGCCTCCCACTCTTTTCTTTCAAACGGATGCTGCAAGGCAGATGCATCTTCGGAACTTTGACGTAGATGTGCATGCTTAAGGCGAATTAAAACCGAATCTTCGCCCGTATCGTTTCGCGAAGTATTAAAAGAGTGCGAGATATACAAGGTGTACCAAAAACATTGCAATTTTTTATTCGGAAATTCTATTTAAAACTGATTTTTCTATTATGGATTTACAGTCACTATTATGTGATTGATTAGCCATTAAGAAACTAAAAAAGACAATTAATCGAAAAAGACATTTTATTATTTTGTTCGCAATACTCGATCAGGCAACTCTTCGATATTCAGTATTATGTAAGTCAAAATATGTAGAATATAAGAAATTGTTTAAAATATAAGAGATTATAGAATTATCGGAAAGTTCCATGATGTTAAATCCATAAATTTGTTTTTATATAAAATTCATGTACTACGTGAAAGGCAAAAGATATCTTAAATATTTAGAAAGACTTCTTTTTCGCAATCGCTAGCATCGCGTTGGAATTTATTATTTAAAAGATCGGGAACTCTTTATATTTATGTATGTACGTCTGCCTTCAGCTTCTCTCCTTCGCTATCTCTCGCGTGTCGAAAATTCTTTTGAGACAAAAAGATGCTGTGAACTCTCAACATCCATCTATTTTTGCGAGGACACAGGGAAAAAATAATACCTCGTTGATTTCGGTGCAAGGGAGGGAGTAGTCGACTGACAGTCGTCGCCGACCGTGAAAAGCGGGCGCAAACAGAATGGCCCGTTGTGAATTTGCGAGCCAACGGCACATTTCACGGTCGCTTTTGAGTGGGCTTAACCGCGGTTAACCTCGCTCGGATTAATCTCAACCGCGCTCGCGTTCGCGACAGCCACCTAAGCGCGATAAACCCTCTCGCGCATCGTTCGTCGTGGTCTATGGTATCGCTCTTCACATTCGCCGCCGCCGCCATCGTCTTGTGAGAATTTTTTTTGCTTTTTTACCAGACGTCACGACTACTCAACGCACGTTTATTCTATTGCCAGAAAGAAAGAGAGAAGCGTCGCTGAACGTTTACGAGACGCGTCCATTTTCGCAACGGAGAATCGTAATTGCGAAGAGATACACCGGGCGCGTATAAAATTTCAGTGGTTGCTATGAACGAAAAGAAACGCCGTTTGAAACACGAGACCGACTCCTTCCTTCGAGATTGTCTTCTACATGTCAGAATCTGTATCTCTCTCTTTCTCTGTTTGATTCGCTCTTTGCGCTGTCTCAGCTCTGAAATCTAGGTACACGATCTGCGTAAATATGTCCTCGGGCGCGTAAAATATAGACACGTGGTAAAAGATACGAAACATCCGACTTTTAATAAAGCTTCATAAATATGGTACATATTTCATGAAGTTTGTCATAAAATTAAAATACAGTTGAAATCAATCGATATTTAATTTAAAAAATGAAATATATAGGGGTCATTCAAATAAAACATAGACTCGGGTTTCTGCATGGCATCGTGAACATTGATGTCATTAAAGATAGGACACCTGCCTAAATGTGAAGGCTATCTATATATAACACTATCAGTAATAGCGTGATACGTATATTTATCTGCGTACATATTCTTATGCTGTCTTAAATTATACTTCACTCGAGCAGCTAGTCTATGTTTTATTTGGACGTCCCTTATATTTCGTATATAAAGATTGCTAATTATAATTATAATTACATAGCTTTTTGTAATATGTTATACTTGTTATATACAAAGAAAGAGAAGAGAAATAGTAGAAAGACAATTATTATTTTCGCCATTTATATCTATATCTTGCATGACTATGTTACCGAAATCCAGAGCGACAAGAACTAGAATGTCATCTTCCCGGGCGAGATTCCGCACTCCAACGACTGCGGAAGATTACACCTAGTGTCTCTTATTCCGCTGATGCAATCACCCCGTCCCCCCATCGCAATTCTCGCGAGCGAGGCATAATAATGTGGCCACATACTCGGCCTTTTGTCCGATCTCCGGGTTTCCGCAAGAGGGTGCGCGTTCATTCCGCGCCGTCCCGCGCGCGCGGACCGGTCATCCCGCCGGAGGACGACACAATTAAAATAGCTATGCTTACCAGCGCGGCGCTAAGGGATGCGTCAGGAGGCACGGGGTGCAGGAGAACGACGGTCCAGAAACGAGCAACGGCAGGAGATGGAGGAGAGAGAGGGAGGGAGGGGATGAAGGAGGAGGGCAGCACCCCGGGGGTATCCGCGGGAGGGTGCTGGTAAGTTCTTTCCGCTCGGCTGCAGGCAGAAAGGGAATTATTTTAATTGCGGACAGCCTCGGTCGACCAAACTCCACCCCGTGTTTCTACTCCCTCTCTCCCTGTCTCTGTCCCTCTCTCGCTTTCTCGCACTCTTTCCTCGTCCACGTGTGAGACTCCTCACGCTGAGTCTGTCTCTTTCTTACGCCGCGTCTCGTGTGTTATCTTTCTCCCCCACCCCTTTTCTCTTTTACGTTTCGTCGGAGAGAGCACATTCCATCCCTTGCCGCTGTTACTGCTGGGGTTTCTCGACTTGCGTTTGTCTACCTAGCCTAGCTGAAAGCTCACGCGCGTCTCCCTCGGGTCTGGATCTGGATCGTCAAGTTCTGCTTTCGTATTATGACATACTTCATGTGCAACATCTGTTGAAATCATGGATATGATCGAATATATTTCGTACTTGCTGTGATCATATGATTGGTTACGATTACTGAAAAAGATGATGAACAAAGTACTGATTTAAAAAATTTTACTTTCTTATGTTAGTTCTCGGATACTTAGCTTCATATCTAATAAAATACATAATTATTATCAAGTAATAAACGTTTACATTTTAATTAGAGTAATAATTATTCTTAGGAGAAAATTACTTGGTTCTGTTTCTACCGAAGAACATATGCAATAATTAAATATTTTGTACAACATGTGAAATACGTCGGAATTGTAGCACTGTTGTGGCTTGCATTCATAAATTAGCCGAGGAAGTAACGCGTGAACCCTGTCGTTTTGGTATCTAACGTAGCTCACTCCCTATGACGCCCGGAGTACCCTTAAATCCTATACGTTCCCTCTGGAGCAAGTCCAGCCGATACACACAGAACCCTGGCAGGGCTAACCGTTGAAGGACGCGCTCGGAATATTGCACCCACTTCAGTCACAAACAACAAGATCTCTTCTGATCCGATATACCCTCCGCCTCGGGTGTCGCGACCCGTCTTGCCGTTCCCCAAGAAGCAATGGTCGTACTAACGAAAGTGCTATTGCGCTGACCGCCGTTAGTGAAACGACGTCGTAAGCGATTAGTGTCACGCGAGAGAGAAAGAGACACGGTCTCTTGCGGTATCCTAAACGATATATCTCCAGCTGACGGATAAAGTGCTCTTCGATAGAGATGTATGCTTGTATATCTTAAATGCCACCAATGTACAATGAAAGCTTTAAGTTAACAGGATAATTATCGGCATTATTTATTTTATATAGATAATTGTTTGTCGCTTTTTAAATCCGTTGCGTTATAACACTGTTATAAAAGTTATAGATTTATGACTCGCGTGCGTTATATTAGTTTAAACTTATATTTGTATATAATAATATAATCTTGCTTTGTATATCGTAAAAAATTAATCTACTGTTGATCAGTGCGAAAGTTTAATATAAAATATGTAATAGTTCTTTTTTATATATTTCTCTTGAGCAAAACTTTATAACACGAAACGTTAAACGTTTTCTTATTATCGCTTCACGACTATCAAGTATTCGATGAAAATCGATAAAAAGAAGAAAGCTACCCTAATCTAGAAATTGTCATATCCGAAATCTCCGAATAATGCAAGCAGGTCATTGGCGAAATCGGGCTGCGCGGAGAGCCCTCAGTGCAATCTCAAACAGAAATCCAAGAACAGGCGTCAAAAAGAATCCGGTAGGAACTCGGTATGGCACTCGAGCCGAATCTTCTGTGGCCAAGAAGTGCAGCGTTTGAAAGAGTCCACCACTCCGGTAGGAGGCCTGTCTGCGGGGGTGCATGGGTGATTGCAGTTTTTCGAGCGTCCGCTTCCGGCCGAGCCTGTGAAGAGAATTGCCGGTTGCCGTCTCATTGTTGAACGGGCGAGGCCCACATACTCGCTGGCGGTGGCACTACGATGACGCAATTACCCACCGCGGGAAAATAATTAATAACAATTAATCTCTCGTGTATGGCAGCGGCCGGGTGCCGCCACCGCCGTCGTTACCGTCCGCCCAGTAATTATGCCCGGATTATAAAGGTCGAGAGCCACCGCGAGTACTGAAGGGCTGTTCACTCGAACTGTTCACTTGGCATTTACACTTGCGGAGCACCCCCGGCATCGCTCGAGGCCCCTACCCCGTTTCAACCCTCCGCCGCTCTCTTTCTTTCTCTCTCACTCTCTCAGGCTTGTCGCTCTCAACCCTTGATACAGCCTCCCTTGCGCTAGCCTCGCTGTTAGCCTACCTTTTACACCGCGGAAACAATGAAGCGAACTACCCTCTTTGACCCACCCCATTTGCGTTCGCCATCGAGGACCTTCCGGTCTTCGGCTGGCAACTTTTTGAAAATCGACTTCTCTACGTACGATCTTTTCCTGCTATCGGTTCCTTTTGTAGAACTTATACGCATTCACATTTTGATTGCATTTTAAATATTAGAAACTAACGTACTTGAATTTTATTTCTCAATTTTTCTTAGAAAAATTTAATATTCTTAGAAAAAGAACGCTAAACACATTTCTATTAAAAGAAAGATTTAATTAACGAAGAACATTCGATAATTATGAAATAATTAAATAAATGTGATCGGCAACTGAATCGTAAACGTGCCAAATTTTACGCAATTTTTAGCACAATAACACAGCGAGAGAATCAGTTTTTACTTTATTTTTTACTCGGTGGGAGATAATTTCCTAAATGTCGGCAGAATAACATAAGGGAATAATTTCCTGAAACTCGACGGCAGTGGAGTCGACATCGAGCAACGAATCCGGAAACGAACAGTACGCGTCAGAACGATAAAGCGACGAAGACCCGCCAAGTTTTAACGCAGCTCTTCTCTGGAAATTATCATATGCTAAAAAAAAAGCATAATTATACCGTCCGCGTCGACAACATTCATGAGAGTCTCGTCCAGAGAGTCTGCGTCGGGCGATAACCGTCCTGTCGTCCGACTTCCGGTATTACTTACGACGTTTCCGCCGGCGCGTGTTACTAATTAAAAAAGTTATCGCTCGGCTCGCGGAATTAATTATCCGCGGCGTGGCTCGCGGGATGTATCGAGCTGATCGTAAACAGCACCGACATTCTGCGGTTAATCCTTGCCGAATATGCCATCTCACGCTCTCATCTCCGCTCCTTTCACCCTCTTCCCCGTCTGTCTTTCTCTCGCTCTCTCATGGCTGTCGCAACCGTTTCTATGCACCGCTCTATATGTACGCCGGATCTAGAGGGCCGAGCATTTGCGGCTCGTAATGATTATTATACGCATGTAACTCGCGTCCGCCACCTTTAACCCCGCCGTCGACATCGTCGCCGACGACGTCGTCGTCGTTGTCGTTGTCGTTGTCGTTGTCGTTGTCGTTGTCGGGTATTACCATTTGGATCCACGAGCGCGCGCGTTAATTTCACGTGACAAAAACACACGACGCGGATTCGCCGATGCTGAAACACCGTTCCCTCGTTAAACGTTTTGGGCGCATTTAGTAATTTCGGCTCATTGTAATTATGCTCTGCTTACTACTTCCATATTCAACCGCACTCGTGTATGCCGAGCGACCTAAAATGTGCCGTATCAAACACGCCGCATGATACATGTATCATTTTTAGGAATATATCTATATATATTATTTAACTCTTTTCTTGTGCGAGCAACTGGCAAATAAATATTAACCGTTTAAAGAATTTGATCCTACAGAAATATTGATAATTATTTTTTATTGAAAATAATGCAAGCGTACATTCGTAATTATTCTTAGTTCCATGCATGATTAAACTTTATTTACATTTTTATATAGAAAATTAGAAATGTATGTTAAATTGAAAATTGAACATGTATGTATGTCTTATATATATTTATCAATTTTGTGACAAGCTACCGTTTCGTTTAGGAAAGGAAGGAATTCTGCAATGCCATAAAAAATTCGTATTAGCTCCGAACAGATTACAAGTAAATATCTCATTTTATTTATTACAAATAACTTTCTTATAAGTAACTTCTAACTCAAGTGGTTAATTATGTAGCCTTTCCGTCCAACGTTTCGGTCGTACTAAACCCACTCCGATCATTGTTCCGTAAATCTTCACGATGGAATGTCCTCGATAATAAAAGATACCGACAGTCCAAGCTGAGGGAGTTGCGACTGACTTATTTATCCAGATAAATAATAGGAAATAAAAACGTGCCGTGTCTCGGGGGCTAGGACGAGGCGCAGATCCGTGCCTCCGTAACAAATGCTCGGCACTCGATCTAAATTGAGTTACCTACGGATAGTGGTACCCTCCATATGCCTTCCTCTCTTCACTCCCCTTACTCGGAGACTCAACCTCTTTTCTCCGTCGTTTCTTCATTGGACCTTCCGTCGACTATCCCTCTCGCGAAAGCTGGATATCTTTCGCGAGAGATCCGAGTCAGGACAACCGGCCATATTGCTGGCTTTCTTTTTTCCAGCTCGTCCGCTCCCTCGGAATGTAGCGAGACGTCCTAGGGGGGTTGGATAGATTTTTCTTGGCGGACTTAATCTAATCCTCTGGTATAAAGCGACGATTGAGGAGGTTCGCTTCGTTCTCCCGCTCCGTCTTTCGGTTGAAGACCGAAAGCTTCCGAATGACAGATAACTTTGGTGATTCAAGCTACGTCGAGATATTCGACCCAGATATAAATTAACTTGGATCTGTTGCAATCTATTCCCTGCAACGATATTAGTTCGTGTTAATCTCAAATCGGCGATTTCCAATCTTTAATTTTATTAGGCAAGAAAGAGATAATTGAATTTAGCGTTAGTTATCGTCTTCGATGCAAACCGCTCACAGCACTAAACTTATTATTTGATTACATATTAAAAATATTTTGTTAATCACGTTTTTAATAATTTCGATATTTTACACTTTTCTTAACAGAAGAAATAAACGAAATATCTTTATCTCGACGTCTTTAAGAGCTCGCTTTAACGTTCACATGCGAAATTATACCGGAAATAAAGCCATCTAAGTATACGGCCTTCGACCGTGATATCTATTATATGCCCGTCGTCCTCCAAATGGATAGCTCAGTGATGATTCTGCGAATGATTAATGATATCCGAGAGAATCCTTCGTCTTTATTTCTCTCTTTATCCGCAGGATGTCTGTCAAACTATCCATACACATGTAAAATCAATCTACATTTATCTACAATTTTAACTTAATTTATTTTTAGAAATGAGTAACATTATCGTACGAACGGTTTGCAATAATAGCAATTTTGTCCGGTTTTTTATTTACACAATTATTACTCATGTTTAAAATATATATATATAAATAAACACCGAATTTATAGTTAGCTGTGCAATGTTGAGACGGTCAACGACTGAAAGACACAGGCGCGGCGGTGACATCTTTTCCTCGGCTCGCCGCTCCTTTTGTCTCGATCGAAGGCTAGCTCGTGGAAAACAGAATTCTCGTCCCGGATCGCCGGTAAGAAACTGCATTATAATTCCAGTCGCCTGCTGGCTGCTAACGATCCTCGACTAGTGCCGGGAGAAGAGATCCCTTCTTTCTCCGTCTCTCTTTCTATGCCGCTCTCGCTTCTCGTCACCACATCCTCATTTCTCCCGACTTCTTAGCCAATACCCCACAATTAGCTTATCCTGTTAAACTCCGACCTCTCTTGCTTCGTTGAATTCGTTAAAATTAACCTTTCTGGCAGGCACCTGGTTCGACGTAAACCGCAACGGCGTCCCGGCTTTAGTTCTCGTCGGGAAAGAGTGCTAATGACGGTAGGACCGATTAAATACACTGAAATAAAGAGTACGATTTTAGAAAGAAGAGTTTTCTGCTTGAAGCATTAACTCATTCGACACTACATTCGTTAGAGCTCATTAAGATTATCACAGTTTTTAACCGTTAGCAAAAATCTTGCGAAAAATAAGTTACGAAGAAAAATTTAGAAAAAAATGTGAATTTATATAATTTTTATATGCACCGTTAACTGCTTTTTGACATTCCAGATCGTGCATCGTTTTAGATTTTTTTTTTGCCATTTTTTTCTACGATTTTTCTAATTGCAAAACTAATTTATCAGAATTTGAATACATATGGCGAAAGCAAATATACGGCGCTGTCGAGTCATAATTCAGAGAAAGAGATGAAAGTATTCCGACTTATCTATGGAACGAATCTATGGATGTGCGCGTTATTCGCGCTTCGCGTGTGTCAGTTCGCACACGTAAGTGTCCTCGCTTTCCACGGTGATCCGGCAGCGATGGCTCACTAAATCCCTACAGAGTCACGTAGCGTTGGTCCCCGTATACGAACCCATTATCAAAATGGGCTCGTTTCTTACCCGGACTTGTCTTCATCCTCTTATTGGAATTTCTTTCATCCCTACAGTTACTCCCTTTCCTTCGTCCGTTCATTCATTCATCCATTTCGTTACCCCTAATACCACGAATCACTGATAAATTAGGTACATCCACGCGAACCATGACTTTGTTAATGGCAGGTAATAATAACTCTCTATTCGCCGATAATAATCAGAACGTTTAATTATAGAACTATCGACACAAATATTTTTTTTCCTTGATTGTGCTCTTGCGTCCGTTTTTTAATAACTTCCAAAAGTGTAAGTTTTTTATTTTAATTATAGAAAAAAATTATGTATTAACATATTTTAGCACATTATTTTAATAAGAAACATTAATGCTGGGTACTATTATTCTTCATCGTTACAAATGTTTAATATAGCAAAACAAAGTGATCATTAGATATATATGTATATGAGTTGCAAGATTGTTAAAATTAATGACATTCAAAGTTTTAATAATTCTTCGCAATGGTTGTTTAATCAATATGATTATACAGTTTGCCAAGTAATAGATTATTACTTTGACCGTAAAACGCTGGTCATCGGCCCCCTTTATAAAGCATTCCAACCTTGTTCCGGGAATCCCACAGGAATCCCAGCCTGCCCTCCGTCGTAGTGGACCCTCTCTCGACCTAGGTCGAGATCGACGGCCTCGGATGTCTCTTCTATACCTTACCCTCCCTCTTTCGCTTTGCTGCCTTTCTATACGTTTGCTACTCGAAGATAATACGATCAGAACCCCCTGTGTATAAATTTATGCTCGGCACGTTCGCGCGAGTGAAATCATCTGGTAATATACGAGGCGCAAGTGCCACCGTGCACGATCTCAGAATTATCCTTATTATTTCGAAAAACAAACTATCGAGTGAAAAAAGATTTATCTTGAGATTTTCATTAATTAATGAAGTAATAATCGACATCATAATATATTACTTGCACTGTTTAAATGAAATTTGTATAATTGATTATTTATATTTTTCTCACTTGCAGCCTTTGCATTAAAAGCGAAATGGATTATTAATCGTTCCCTAGGATACGTCACTTTAAGGTGATTTGCGTTTGAGCAGAGAAAGCGCAGAGGTATCTCCGATTACACGGCGTTTGAGGAGATATAGCCACTCGCTGGCCACTACACGACCAATCGAGGGTCGTTTCTACCCCGAACTCCTGAATAGCCTTCGAACCGTAACCCTCGTGACCCCAACCCCATCGTTCCGGATGCAACAGGTGATATCCTTTCTCGATATCAGACCCATATGCCGTGCTGCAACATCTCCCCGATAGCTCTCGCTATCCCAGAAAGATTAATCGTACGTTTTGCGTATTCAATGTCTTTTTTTTAACTTCTTTATTGAATTTAACGGCTGAAATTCATGAACTTGTCGAATGCGTGGGAACGTACTTCTTTTCCCACATTAATTATTGTGATATATAGATAACCATAAGATAACCGTATATTACACATTATGATCACTTAAAAAAAGACAAAAATTACATAACTATTTTCTAAAATTATTATTATAGCGATAACTACGATCATTTTTGTTCTACAGATATTAGCTACTTTGTTTTAAAATATTTTACTCGATTATTGTTATAACAATCTTCATGTGACGTTATTGTGCAATAATCAACGGAAGTCATCGGTGATATTTTGCATAAGATTTTACCTTAATCTTATGAAAAGTTTAATATAGTAACGTGAAATTTGAATGGCATCTTATGACATCTTGGTGGAATTAAGACGGCATCTCAAAGCAAGGAATCAATGCTTTGGCAGTGATTTATGCCGGCAGAGGGGTCGGGGCGACCGGAGCCGTTTTTCGAAGTCTGTTTCCGATACCGCAGATCATTAATATTTTAATGCGTCTGTCATTTCATTCAACGGCGAAGGAAGAGGAAAATGCGGGGTCGCTTCTAGCGAAATCGAGGTCTCAATAATTACGTCACTTGCAGGCGCGCCCTGCTTTTGATTCATAGCACAACAGAACTGCGAAACTGTGCGGTGGGGTGGGCTTCTTCGGATAATCGGAATTCAATTAAACTATTAGCATCAGGCTTCCTCTGCCTGCCCTTGGAAGGAGAGGGTGATTGCGGGAACCGTGTCGGTGAGGGATTTAATGCGATGGAAGATCGAACAACATCGGCGAACGCCGGAGAAAGGAAATATACCGTCCTTTAGAACGTTTTGATAATCAAATAACGAATGTCTAGACACATCGAAATGTTATGATTGTCCGTTATATTAAACTTTCTCTATCGCGTACATTGCACATTGTATATACCTCGTATCGTAAATCCATGTCGCCATATGGTACATCATAAATGATAGTTTGATGCTCTTATCTCTTATCCGGGTAATCTCCCAATAATTCAGAGGGACAACAATATTAATATTTCATTGCAAAACAATTTTTCATGTACCGCAACCCTCGTTGCAATCTACGGCTGATCTAAGGATTAAATAGCAACTTCTCCCGATTCATCAAACGATAGCTGTGAATCCAAGAGTAGCTTCGAAGTAGACAAAACCAGGGAAGATCGCTTAAGCTAACATTTGGGAAGAGGATATTTCCTCCACGTGCGCGTGTGTGCGTCCGTGTTTATACATCACGCTCTCGCGTGGATTTTTGGGGGAGCGAGGTTTAGGACAACTGGAGCATCAATATACGGAGCACGGAATTCCAGCGTCGACGCGGAGCGGAGAAAGAGAGGAAAGGCGAAGAATTGCCAAGGGTGTATCCGCCAAGCATCATACATCATACGTAATGTCGGATCCGATTCTCATATTATATCCTTATACGTGGATAGATAGATTTATGTCACGTGTGACGAGCCCAGAACGAACTCAGGCATTCAGCTCAGACGCTCGCGATGGCAAAGGCGGAACGAAAATCGACAGAGCTCTTCTGCGTTTTCGTTTTATTTCAGACGAGCGAAACTCCGTTGTCTTTTACCATGCGACAAGATGTCCTTATTTGATCCTCGCGGACGTAGGATAAAAGCGAAAAGTACATTCGAGTTTTAACAACATTGAATATTTGGTTATTACAAATATACATTAGAGCGAAACAGAGCCAGAAATTCTCATTTCGTAAAATTCGCAGAATTTATACTTTAATTATTTTCAGTAAAAAAGAAAGACAAATTGTTTTACTTGCGATTACGATGCGAGACTGTCACCGATTGATTAATGTCCATTTCTATCAACGCAGGTTAATTTTAATTTTGGTTTAACTTACCTGTCATCTTTTCCTAGTTCTAAAAGTTAGAAAAAGATAGAAAGTAAGTTAAACCAAGATTAAAGTTAATCTACATTGGTAGAAATGAGCATAAGTACTTCATTAATTCTGAAGTATACTCTTAGAACGTATGTTTACTTATTCGAAAATTAGATTACTTATTGAATATAATTCATTATTCGATGCTTTAATTCTTTGCAAAATAGCTGATATCGATACGAAGAAATATATTTAGTGGCAATCTTTCGATTATACAAGAGTGTCTGGAGCGAGGAAATAATGGCAGCTGATTTGAATTTTACGACGGTTCCGAAATCGTGAATGCCGAAGCGTGGAACGCAATTTAAATTATAGTACCTATCTGTACATAATTTATGCCCTTGTTTTCTTGGCAACGCGCTATACCGCGCGTCTACTTTGGGAGAGAACGCGTTTCGCGGAAAATCGACGGCCGCGTTGGAAGGAAGGGGGGGACGACACGCAATTTAAATTATCCTGAATAATTCTCGCAATATCCGATCTTTATGGCTCGGAAAATGCGACCGTCTTTCCGCAGCCTATAACGACACGATTTCCTTCGCCGGATAATGGCCTTCTTAATGCTCCTCCAATCTACCATTCGGCGAAATTTTACAAACGACGTTCGAATTTAGTAGCTCTCGGCTTTCGATCTATCTCCTCTATCTTTCCCACGAATAACTTTAATCTTATTATCGCATATTAATCTTGCTTTAATGGTAAATTTGCGCATTTTACTCATCTCATTATAACTGGCATTACGACGCATAAATTCAAGTGAGATTACCACTTGAGTATTATCAATTACTATTATCATTTATATCAAAATATCTAATTCGAGAAGTAAGTCACACATTCAAATTTTAATTGACGAAGGACGTCAAGCATCTTTCATTACGTAATACGCAATCGTCGACTTATATACAAAAATAAAAGCGAGATCGAGTCGATAGTGAGGAGGGAAAGGCCCGTCACGGGGAGTGGCGCGGTCGAAGCATATATCTTTGATTAACGACCGCGACACCGGCTATATATAAATACCATGGAGACCACGATACCAATCGAGCCCTCAGACGCACTCGGTAGCACCCCGCTAACAATAAGAAATATCGCAATGGGTAATTTATTACCGATGGCAAAAAGCATCAGTCGGCGCATCCGACGGGACTCGGGGCGTCGTCGCCGCCGTCGCCGTCGCCGCGTCGAACGGAGCAGTTCGGCCGGCCGCGGTTACGGATGGCTCCTATTTATTACGTATATGACGATCTTGCGCCCGTCGCCGACTCGCTTCCGTTGCTAATCCCGCGTCCCAAGACCGAGAAAGACTGCGTCGCCGATGAGCAATCGCCATGATTTTCATAATCGACCGCCGTCGTTCCGATACGTCGTTCTTGCGCCGTTGGCGACTGTCTACGTTTCTTTTTATGATGGAATCGATTGAGAAGGATATATTGAAAGGAAGTGCAGAGACTGATACTTATCGCAGAGTCTTCGGTGCTTTACTCGTATATTTTCATTGATATAAACTTGTGTCTTTCTTAAATTTGTGTTATATTTCTCAATACAGAAATTACACAGTATCATACGTCTTCCCGAACATAAATTTAATGAGTTACAAAGTCATCAATATTGCTGTCGAATGTCGGTAGAAGCGTGAATACTTATACGTGAAGAAGGTGCATAAGCAAATTGTGAATATGATAATGCGCCTTCGCAATCCGACGTTGTATTTCAACGACGCTTCTCCTCGACTGCTCGATCATTTGTTTCCCGGAGCTCTACTCCATTTCACGACAACCTGACGAATGGGAATATTCCCTATCTCCTATGATTGCTTGAAGTGAGCGATTTTCACGCCAGCGCGAAATACTGAGGCAATATACCGTTGTGAGAAGCACGAAAGTTATTTAGGAATTCTCGTTCGACGTCTTTTCTTGTACTTTTTTAAATAATATCTTCAATATTGAACATTTTCATAACTACGCTTAAAAACTTCATTAAAGTTACTCTGGAAAGTAACTTTCTTTATTTATTCTTTAAATCTTAAGCGCTAAAGAATTTGACGATTTCAATCGTTGGCTTAGGAATTATCTGTGCTTTGAATTTCTCAAAAGAAAAATTAACTCACATTAGTTAAGGAAGATGACAGTACCGTTAGTTTAAGTTTAAAAGAAGAGAAGTATGAGGAATTTGATGTACCCCGCACACCGCGATATCCACAGACAAGGCGCTCTTCGCGGAAGCGACGCGCTTAGTCGCGTATGGTCCGGAATTTCGCAGAGACAGACTGGAAGGAACCAGGGGAGGGAAACCCTTACAGTCGCGAGTATACGTATCGCCGAGAATTTATATTTTAAATCGACTCGCATTAGGAGCGCGCGTTTAAACCGCGGTAAGGTCGCATTCCCTCGCGGCCGAGGCCCGAGAGAAAGCACGTGCCGTGGCGTGGGCTTCCACACGTCGTATCAAACGCGCGTAATAACGTGACAAATGGCCACTTTACGTGGGCGACTACCGCGGGGACATTCTTGCCGGCGCGGGCATTATGGTTTAACGTTTGACGTCGGTCTCTTTAACCCCCCCACGACGGCGACCCCTCCTTCATCTTCCATTGTCGAGCCTCCTTTAGGACCGAAGGGATGCAGAGGGTGCGACAACTCGGTTTAGTCATTCTGACATCCGCGAAAACAACAAACGAGCATTAATATGTTTTGCCGGATCACTGTAAAATCTCGTCAGGCTACTCGAAACCGTATATAGAACATATCAGTGTTTTACTTCATTATACGCAGTCGCAAAAAGATTTTTTTTACTGATTTAAGTTCGAAGTCAACAGACGTTCTTTCCATCATCCGTCGCAACTTTTCATCGATATATTAACGTAATATCGTTTATATTAAGCTCTAAAATCTTGATCTCGAATACTTGAGAGCACTGCACTGCGATCCTAGATCGGATAGTGCGTGTAAGGCCGAGGTAACCAACCAAAGTTTTGATTTACATATGTCACGCTTTTAAAATAAATCTCGGTCGGATACGCTCGGAAAGTACTTCGGAAAGTTACCTGTTACACGCGGACTGGAAATTAAACCAGGATGCCCGTGTACAGGATGCGCACGTGTCCGCTCGTAAATGCACGCGCGCGGAGAACTCACGAGATATTTTACAATTACTGCGAAATCCATTAAGGCGAACCGAAATAGTGGCGTGCACGGGGCCCGCATATACATATACGCGTAAGAACGCGCAGACGGAAATTCGCGAAACGACGAGAAGTTCTTGCGGAGTTATACGGTCTTCTCGTCGTCCTCTCGCGGTGAGCTAAGTCACGTCGTGGACTAGTTGGGAGAACACGCCCCGTGGAACTTGCGAATATTTATGTTTACTCGTTCGTTTACCTCGTTATTTATTCGAATACTCCCTTTGGACGCTAATCTCATAGGTTGCGGCAAAGATAAGCGGGATCACCGCCGAATCGTTAAGACTGCATCAGTTTAAAAAAGAATCTGACCGAGTTTCAAACGATATTATCTTTTCGAAAAGTAGAATAGATCGATTTGGTCAAACATTGAAAAAAGGCGCTGTCGTAGTGCATATATACGAAATAAGTACAATATTCGACTCGGAGTTAATATGTTTATTAATGTAAAACAATGAAAGAAATTCGAGTTTTACTCGGATACTTTTAATTCAGCATGTTTGAATCTACATATGTTAGATATAACTTTTGGCTTTAATGTTTTCTTCTCTGTTGAATTATTCCTGGCTCCTCGACTAGTGCATTGGCGTTGGCGCGTCGAGGGATCTTCGCGTTTGTACACGAGAATGAAAGTCTGATAATAAGATCTAGCCGTAATACGGAGAACCACCTCGTAAGATGCCGCGAGAGGGCCTAAGATACGACACTCGCGTTGTGGTTTTAACTCCTAGTTATATTCCCGGGTAGGAGATTGCTAGATTCGGGCGAGCCGTATCTGCCTGTACGTACGTATTCGCGTGGCCCATCTACATGAGGGTGTATTACGTAGAAACACGGGGCTAAAACCGGCACCCTTCGGAATTAGAGTCGCAAGTTAGGAACTGAGAGATACCGAGAGATATTTTTGAAAGATACAGCAATAAATTCCTTCGTATTCATTATAACATCTGTTCTTTTTAAAATACTTCTAGGCAGGTTTGAGACACAGCGATATATTGTAATTAAAAATATATCGATAACAGCCAGAATTTTCTCTCTTTCTCTCCACAGTTTCCGAGATCGCGAGATGTCTTATTGGCTTCGCACCGGGCAGGCACCTTCTCTCGCGAGAAATATATTTCTCTCCCCTGTGCTGATAGAAACAGTCACGGCGAGGATATTACGTATCACAACAATGCGCAGGCTGGCGTGTAAAAAACACGGTGTTTTCGACAAAGCTAGAGAGCAGCCAGGAATTGCGGGTCGGAGTCCGGCGATGGCTCGGGAGGAGTCGCGCGAATAAAAGGGAAATGTATGGAAGGAAAGATCTAATTTGTTCCTGTCGGGTCCGCTTTCGGATGCGTAGGTGGTGGTTCCTGAGGGAAGAGGGAGAGACGTGGTTTTCAGGGGGAGGGAGGGGGACAGGGTGGGCGGAATTAATATTCATAAGCGTCCAGAGAGGTCTCGAGGGCGGGGTCAACTTACATGTATCTTTCGCTACTGACCCGAGCCACCGGCGCGATAACGGTCGGGAATTAAAATACTGCCCGCAGGTTTTAACCCTTCTTCGTCGTTCGGGGGGTACGCGGTGTACGCGGACGTGACCGATGTCCCCGTAACCCTCGATGGTAGCGGCGATGGTAGAGACGGACGGCGTTTCCACTCGGAGATCCTTAAAACTTCGAATGTAACATCCTGCACAATCTTTTGCGGGATCTACTTGCTATTGTTCCGTGAAATGTAAATCTGGATTAAAGGGCACCGTTAGGAGGAGGAGGAAAAAGCAGGACCAACCGTGGACCTCGCAGATTCGTCCTGAGAATTCGTAACGCGCGGATAAGCACGCGGGCGAGTGCGTCTTCTTCGGACGCGCATACGTGCTCGAAATGCATTGCCTGCAAAACGCAACAACTTATCCGCGCTAGATCTAAAGTAACTCTGGCATTGTTAAATTTAAATTCCATACTATATTAATGTAGCCTAGAAAATTACTTCCTGAGATTTTAGATAGCAAATTCTATAGGCATATATTTTTGAGAAGCCTTTTAAGAAGTGTTTATCCAAAAAATACTGATAGTACATTAATCCATTGAAATTCTAAAGTTTTTATTCAGTTTATTCCACAATTTTATGCAAACCAATATTCTTTTAATAATAATTTTTAAGACAAACAACTTTCAATAAATGTATCTTTTATTATTTAACAAATGATTAAATTAACAAATGATCTTAAGTTCTCTCGATCGTGGATATTATTCCAGATCGGTAGATCTAGTACGTTGAAAAAGATGTAGAGCCGTATGTTACTTGCGGAGTTTACTCGTCGGATATATCATTAGCCGAGGTGACTCATTGGGCGCGAAGTGACACAGCAGCGCTAAGGATATCTCGAAGATGGGGCTGGGGCTGGATGAGCCAGCGCTTCCTGTGGTACACAATTAGTCCTCGGGTATTAATCCTGCCCGCTGGCCGTTACCCGACAGGATATTATGCCGCTGGAGGCGGCGAACAATACGGATTATACGGGGAAAACGCTTCGATAGCGTTTCTAATACGGAATCCACGTGGGCGAGCGATGGTGGTGGTGATGGTAATACACTACCACCAACACCCCCCCGGTCGGCGGAAAGCGAATACGCCGTCCTCGTAAACGTTAGCCCACGGACCGACTTAACTTGGCTGGCAATAATAAAATGATATAGGAGGCGAAATATGCATTTAAATTATCGCCCCGCGATAATAATTTGCATACCGCCGCGCGGCGCCTCTCCGCCACTTCGATGGGCCCCCCGGTTCGCTTTAGTTTAGCCCCGTTTAATTTAAATAATACTTCTCGGCGCGGGGGAAGCCGAGGCCGAGGCAAGATATACATAAAATCGCCATAACATTATAAATTATAACTGATACGGCTTATATCGCAAGAGCGAGAGCTCTCCTCTTTCTCATCCTCTCTCCCACCCTTTCCCTCCTCTCTTTCTCTTACGCTTTCTATCTTCTCTCCGTCGTCATCGTCGTCGCGCGCGGAGATGCGTATTCGGACGATTACGGATACCTAAAGGGCTCCTCGTCTGATTAAGGTGCGCCAAATGAGGCCCCTCGATCCCCGAACCATTAATTTCGAATCGCAGGAGCGGAAAGAGACCGAAAGTTAACCCCCGGGGCGAGGGGTTGACTCTCTCGCGGTGGATGATCGTAGAACGGTTTTTGCAGGCAGTCAAGTACGTTTTAATTTAAAAACGTAAGCACGAACGGTAGATTTTGTTCCTTATATGTAAGTGTGTTTCAGCAACTCGCGGAATCGGGTTCGAATAACCCTCTTAACACGAAAATTCTATAACAATAAAATGCTCGCGTCCATCATCCCCATTAGCCTAATAACGGGCGGAAAAATTAATAATCCGCCAGCGGATCGAAGAAACTCGAATTCTATGGTAATCAAATGGCGGTCATCGCGATATAAATTTCTCCCTTCCGTCCCCGTCGGTGATTCCACACTCGCAATTGCCACCGCCAATTCCATTCGCAACCACTCACGAGCGAAACGTGCCGCTGTGCCTCAAGGCTTACGTTATTATTTTATTAAGTCGTAATATAAAGAGACTACCAGGGTGTTGGAGCGCTCGCGTGATGCGACGACAGTTATGTACAGGGTGCCGCAGAAGTCGAGTGCTTTTTCTAAATCATACATACGAGTGAATCTAAATAGAAAATAATGACGGATTTTTTCAGCTTTGAGATATTTGAAATTTTGAAGCTGACAAATTTTGATCAAAGATCGAAATCTTGCTTGAGTCTCCTTTCTCAGCTTGCTTTGACTGGACAATCGCTTTAGTGCTATAGAATAAAAATTCTATCGATTAAGTAACTAGCTTTAATTATCAACACATTGATAGATATCACATTGATAATCGAGAAGCGATACGATCGCGGAATGTCGCGGGGAAAAAGCGCGATTTTCGCGACACCCCTTATACGCGTACGCACTCCGGTGGGTTTCCTCATACGTTGGACGGCCTCAAGCTATCCGTGCCGCGCGACGCTACCCATCGTCGTGCCAGCCCGGCCACGCAATTCCGCAAAGTATGCAGATCTAAGAATTCAAATGGCCGCCCTATACCGCCCGTAAAATGGCGGACAATCGCGCTCGTAAACCACTATATTAAAATTCTATATCGTCCCCCGTGTAGCCGTCACCTCTCCTCCCTTTCCTCCCGGCCATTGTCACCCCTTACCCCGTTCTTCGCGCTTTTCCCATCCTGCGGCAGGGTCCAGGCGGTAACCTTCCGCGCCCACCTACCGATCCTTACATTGTACGGAGTTTGCGGGGCTATTCACCGGACACGGACGTTCGCGTTTATGTGAGTGCCGCGGTCATGCGTGCGGACATTGGCGCCTCGTGGCCGAAGTATAAAATGAGCGAGCGCATTTACTTGCGGAAATGAGCCGGAAGAGCGACGGACATCGCGTCGCGCGAGGGCATAAAAAGCTGCAGTAAGATTCTTTCAGTCTTTTGAGATGATTGTAGACTTGCACTTTATTGGCGTAAAAATATAAATAATGAATTTATTATTAACGAAGATTTTCGATTCTTATTTAGATCATTTGATCATCGTCCCATTTTTGTATATATATATTAATTATATGTATTAAAATTATATAATTATCGTTTTTCTTCTTCACCCATAATTCATTATGGATTAATTACATCTTACACCGATTAAGCGAACATCAAAGTAATAAAATGTGTTTATGCAACGTCACATGATTAAGAATTTTTGAAACTTTATTAACACTAAACTGTTTTCATTATTATCTATTTAATTTATTAATTGATATACACGATAACGCGATTGTTTGATGCTAGCATACACAACGAAAATCGATATCATATTTTTACAAATTGTCATAATCTACGGCTGGAATACTCACCTGGTCGCGACCATTCACCGGGCATTCGCGTTTATATGTGCACGTCGCGGTCATGCATGCGAACATCGGCGCCTCGGTTCTTAGATGTCCGGCTGGGAGGGCGTACGTTCAAGTACATGTGTATATAAAGTATGCATATCTCCACTTCAGAAAATACGGGTATATCAACCGCAGAGGCGCCGGCCGCAGCGATGTCGAAAGGAATTTTACTTCGCCGAGAAGTCCACGAGGAGAGGGGAATCGCGGTTCTCTCTCTGCATAAGAACTGCATTCGAAAAACGCACAGAAACAATCCGTGCGGCTAAAACAAATTCTATAAACGCGCGAAAGAGAATTTTGATATTCTTTTAATATCATGAAAAGCAATCCGCGAACTTTGTCCCGCGTGACCGCGCTTATATTACGTGAGGTATATAATGTACCTCGGTTTAAACAACACCGAGTCGAATTAATGGGAATGACAGGACAGAACTGGTCGATTGTATCGAGTCAGCCGACGAATGCGAAAGATAACATATCAAAAAGAGGGGTGGCCACGAAATGTACAAGCACGCATAATCGTGGCGGAATGGACGTGCCCCCGTGATATCGGCGAATTCTTTCACGAGAAGAAGGGGGGTGTCGGAAGTGCGCGAGGGCGAGGAGAAAGCGGCGGCGAGTAACCGTAATGGCAATTACGGTTCGCGCATATCGCTGATTCACGTGTGTCTCACGTGTGTACGCAATGGCAAGAGCGTACGCAATAAGTTAATCGCGTTAGCGGCTCGCTTGATTAAACGAGCGATCAGCCTGATGGCTGTGTCCGCCGTGCTGGGTGCGGCGCGGTCGGGCATTAATACAAAACTCGATTGTCATTCGTCGCCTGACCCCGCAACCCCCTGATTACGTCGATTCATTAACCGTGGCTGCTCTGTCCCAGCGGTAGCGGAGCAACGCTCCGGGGCCGCGGCCCCGAAAATCAACTGACCTTTATCAACGTCCCGTCGTAGGACTAAAATTGTCCGCACGCGATAAAACGCCGTAAATGATGTTCCGCGATCGATACGTGGGAAGAAGCGATGCGTTTATTATGCGTTGAGAATTGTTCACAACGTAATATAAGAGAATTATTCGTCGCCACTGACGAGTTTGAATCTGAAGATTTTATGCCGGTACTTTTTTACTACGAATATCTGGAAATATTTGAAAAATAATTGTTTATATATTCACATTATATATGTATATAGAGTGTATTGTTTTAAATTTAATATAAAACTACAGTTATTACATCTCAAAAATCTTTTTAACAGCAAGAGATTAATGCATATTTGTATTTCATCTGTGTTTGGTTTCTGAAATGCGGCTCACGTGACTCGATTAATAATCGTCAATTGATCCCGCGTTTGCTGAGGTTGACACGACAAAGAGGCAGCGAGACGAGACCGGTTTCGACGTCGACGAACGACGCTTCCGCGCATTTAAAAGTTTTCTCCTCGTTAAGACGTATTCCTCGGGGTCGTCGTCGGCAGAGCCTAACGAGAGAGTGCCATGTTCCGCACTGTTGTTCCTGTCCCCTCCCACTTTCTCTCTTTCTCTCTCTCTTTCTCTCTTCCACTGTTAGAAACACATTTATTAACGGCAGCTCGACTCATCCCGCCGCTAAGTACCGGTAAGAGAGTATCCTCCCTGTTGCTTTTCCTCTTACCGAGAGCCTTCATTCACTTTAGGTAGCTGTCTGCCATCCCGTTCGGGGGCGCGGAGAGAAAAAAAAGACGTTATATTGTCGACGCCTTATTAATCCGGAGGCGAGGGTGAGGGGGTGAAGGCTGCAAGCTTCGCCGAGGATGCTCGAGGTGTCGCGGGGTTGGGTCCTTTGAAGAAATTAAAAGAACAGAGGGTATAATGTGAACACATCCATTCCCTGGTCCCCGCCGCACTCCTCCGCTCCTCCGTCTTTCTCCTTCTGTATCTTCGCTTTCTTTTTTTTTTCTTTTTCCCCCCTGCGAAAGCGGGGACCCATTAACATCGCCGTTGCGCGAACTCTCGCTAAGCACCAGTCGGATAGACATCTCGAGTCTTGTCACGGTTTCTTAAAATCCGACTTATATCCCGAGCTAGCCTCCCTTCTTGACTCGTTCTCTAAACGTTTTCCCTCGCCATCTCGAATCTCTTCCTTTTCCGTCTTTCTAATACGCTGTAAAATGAAACGAGAAATTATTCGCTGATGAGGAGTCGAGCAACAGAACTATTATCCAATCGATAATGATAATTTTACTTGTTGATATAAACACGCGTCTACAGTAACGTCGTTATACATATCACGTAGTCACGCAAATTGATAAAAGCATAATGTACCGCGTGCGTTATCATTATCGTGAAATATATATTATTTTATAGGAGACGCGCCCCTAGTTCCCAACTTTGGAGACATATATATCCGGACGTCGCGTCGCCACGCGAGTGACACGCACCCCCCTTGCATTTGTATCAATTCACATTCGGTAATACGCGCGTTACTGCGAAAAGAGAAGTATACAGCCATTCCGCGCGAAGAGCGGTCGTCATAATGTAAGGCACCTACGTAAGGATGGCAAACGAGGACGTTAGTCGAATAATGCAAAGCAAACCCAAGCTGAGATATAGTCCGGCATTTGTTCATATTAAGGCGCTGTCATGGCGCTCGCAATGTTCGCACGTCGGGGTCAACCCTCCGCGTCCCTGTCCCCCGCTCTACACGCGACATTTCGGCCGCGTGCCCGCGTGTGTTTTGAAATTATATAACGCGAGAACGCCTGACGTCGTTAGTCAACCCGCGCCGCATCTCGCTGTTAACTATGTGTATCTTGAGCACCCGTTACATCGCCATTTGTCAGGCCCGCTTCGCCGTACGCGCGCAATTTCGCGCGTTAAGTCGCGCGCACCCAGCGTGATATTTCGGCCGGCTGTGACAATCCGCGTCCGGGATTTGTCTTGGACCGATGTTTGTGTCGAGCAAACACCAACTAAATGCTACAATGCGAAAGGAATACATCGCCAAAGATCGTGCGCCTTTCTCCAAACATTAGTCGAAATATTCGCATGCGCACCGACTTAAATAAATACTTAATTCTGTTTACAGCATTTCACCAATAAATATATTTCACTGAGAAATTATATATACGCATATGTATAAAGTGGTAAAGACCTCGCACGAGAATCGACGGTTATCACAAGTACAATCTGGAATTCTCCTTGGTCTCCTAAGACATTCAATTCGACGAAAAGCGAAATTCAGACTCGTCGTCTGGCAAGCAGACTTTGATCATAAGTGACACGCGCGACTTTACGGTAAACCTAAGTTCTAAACTAATAAGGCAACACCACGGTGGTACGATCGGGGGAAAAGAGGGAGGGAGAAAGAGGTAGAGGCAGCGATGGAAGCAGAAGGGTCCAAGTTTCATGATGCTGCGAACCGGGTCACCGATTACGACGTTGATTGTCTACAAGGATAGGAGACAACCAAATTGGATAAGTTGAAGGAGCTGAATCTTCCTCGCCGTCCTGATCCATATTAAGCTCGCGAAGATTTCACCCAGATATATATATTTTTCACTTCTGTGTATCAATTACATAGTATTCATGTCGATTGTGTTTTTTTATTTTTACAAATTACAAAATATTTCAGGCTCCTTGAACATTTCATCATTTTTAAGAAATTAGTATAACACTTTTATATGCATATCTCTGTTTTGAACGTATCTATGTTGGATGTTTATTGAATTTAAAAATTGTTCAGTTTATTTTAGAGTTATATTATATCTACATATACTTTTGCCATTTTCAATTTATATTTTCATTGCTGCATATACCCGATTTTTCTTCATTCACTAGAACCATATCCAAAACCGATGTTGCGAAAAAAAAAGAATTATCGCTGATAGAGCACCACATTCGTTTTCCAGTTCGGGTTTTCGCGGCCGAAAGAGAACGAAGAGCGCGCGCTAGGTGGTTGGCGTCGGGTATAAATTTGCATTGAACGAAATGAGGCGCTATGGGGCATTCCAGTCCGAAGTTAATAGCTTCCCAACGATTAACTGTATCCCTCCACCCACGCACCATCCGTGCCCTATCCTCTTCACTCTCTCTTTCTCTCTCTATCTCTCTCTGCCTTTTCGCCGTTCATCCGCCCGCCCTCACAACCCTTGTTCTCTTTCTCTCTTGTTCTCCACATACATATCGTCCTTCTTGCTTCTCGTCGCACGCGCCACGTCCCAACTACCTATATCGTCCCTCCTAATAATGTATGTCCCAAAGGTCGCGAAATAACTGACTTCGACGGACGACGAATTTTGCGAGCGTTGTCGGCCGATCGAGCGAATCGTGAATCAGTCAGGGAAAAAACGCGCGATAAGCGCGACCGATATCTATGATAAAAAGCAGCCCGTTCGCTTTTTACCGCGGCGCGATTGTGGCTTTTGCCTGCTTCGCGGGTTATCAATGCCACGCGGAGCTTGGGAAAAGGCAACACCACTGCGGCAGCCAATAGTTTCCAGGCGCGTGAAGGCGCCACGGGGGTTATAGGGCATAATTTAGTGGACAGTTTGATATACAAACAATCTTTAATGAAATTCTTGGTGTTCATTAATAACGCATTACAGCCTCGCGCGCCGGTGTGTCGGCATCGGTACTCGGGAATCCCGTTCTCCCCCTCCCTCCCGCTCTTCACCACCCCTTTTATACCCTTCCATTTTCCTGCTCATACTCCGGTGCCGTCGCTTCCGCGCGTACCATCGTCCGACACCCTTTACTGCGCCCTGGCTTTCAACCAACCCTTACCCCTCGCCGCCACCGGAGTGTCCTGGATGAACCACCGCGTGAATACGTTTTTACGCTATCGCAATGTTAATTCGATTTTCTGTCGATCATATAAATCAATATACTCATCAATATAGTCCTTTGCTAATTTTAAAAGAAAAACATGATTTTATTGAATTTTATATTATATCATTTTATTCGCGATGCGAAAAAGAGTACAGTTGTTGAATGATTTAGTGGCGCAATGATTCTTGGTAAGCATAAGTTCCGAAAGAAATAAAATTTTGTCAGAATGTACATACCTCCACATTAACCTATACCTTTTAAAATATTATTAAAATATTTTGACTTTGAAGATCCACGACATACCTCGCGCAAGTTTATTTCGTTCGCTTCGTCTGCGCTTTCGCGAGGCCACGTCGAACGCGAGACACGATACCCGATATATCGAGACGAAGAAGTCTCCCCTATCGGAGAAACCCGGGGAATAACCAGCCTCTGGGTAGGAAAAAAAGTAATTGCCCCTTGATACACGCCGATACCCCACCTGCGGGGATGCCGCCTCGTAATGATGTTCGCGTTGGCGAACTTAGTTCGAAATTAAATATCGGGGCAAGGAGGTGGAACGACGGGGGTGGCGGAGAAGAACGTCGAAGAGGTATCAGGAGGTTTGGCGATGGGGGAAAAGAGCGGGCGACGTTGCGCACCTGCCTTTTTCCCGGGACAGCACGATAAAAATCAAACTGGAAAACAAACGAGGAGCGGGATCGTATTATAAAGTTTTTAATCGATAGACGATGCGCGTCTCGGAAAGCGGGAGGAGCAATGGGACGGGTAAGATATCTCGCGGGTAGATAGGTAGACAGACGGGTGGGGGAGGGTGGAAAAAAGGAAAGGGAGGAAGGGTCCAAAGAGAAAACGGCGCGATCGGGCGAGGAATCCTGCGGCGTGCTTACTGGCTCGTGTAATAATGAATTTATACCTCGCGCAAGAACGCTTTCGGGATCGGCGACATACCACTTTTCTTTCTCGCTTCGCCTGCCTTCTTAGAATTTTAATTAATGAAAGCGCGGTCCCAGCTGTGTGATGAGATCTTCATTCGGAAGTCTTTATCTTACGGATGCACGAGGACGTATCCACGTTACAGAAACGAGATGCAATTCTACCTGTGACAAGATATCTGTTAATCTCACGTGTATCTCTCTCGCGTTTGTATCTTTATTAAAAGTGATTTTTTTATAGATCTTTATAGGCAACTAAAATTTGAAATCGGGAAATCTTAACTTCAATTCTTTATATCGCATTAGCAAAATTATAAGCGGTATAAATGTTATTAGGATGAAATAATATTTATGACCACGTACTAACAATATTCTTTACTTTTTATTCTTTATAGACCCTACAACCAACAGATCCGCCGATATTTGAGGTCACAAACGTACTGATAAACGAGACAGCAACGCAACTGGCACTATGGGGCAAGTTAGGCATCGCTCTCATGGAATTGCCGAAACGATGGGGCAAGGATGCCGTTTACGAAGGCGGCAAAGAAGAGATTCTTTGCACGTGAGTATACAATGTATACATTAATCTTGGAAATCTCTGTATTGCCTCTATGAAAATTGCGTTTAAATATTATGCAAGCAATAAAGAAAGACTTGCTTATCTAAGTCTTAATTTACATAAAAATAAGATCTTAATACGGATAATCATGTCTCGATAAAACAATTATGTAAGTGAACCACAACAATTTGTTCTTAATCACATATACATCTTCAGATCTTTTAAAAAGTTTGTAAAGCATATTAGTTGAAATGTATTTGTTACGGTTTCTCCGAGTATTCACGGGAATGCGACAAAATAATTAAATTAGCAACACCGGAGCGACCGATGTCGACGATCGGTGTTTCATTTCGGTGCCCCTTGCATGCCGAATCACACCATCCGGAAAGAAAACGCGCACCAAGAAAGTCTGACTCGTAAAAACGGAGATAAGGTTAGCGGCGGATAATAAATCGCGCTATCTGCCTTCCCTCCGCGCGCCGTCGCCGCGTCTCCCGTAGGCGTCCTAATATCCTGTAATTAAGAGGGTGTTACGGTGACGCCCGGGGAACCCCTTCGGCCTCCCTCTTATGGAATTAAGGTGGCTTTACTCGGTTAGTTTTCAAAAGTTCCGGGGGGCCGGGAAGCACCGCTGAATACTAACCGCCTCATCAACGACACATGCCACCCGAGACTACTGTCTCGCGTAACATTACCCGGTAGTGTGTGCCACCGCCGCCGCCGCCCCCGGTCCCGTTTGCGCTCCGACCCCCGGTCGTAATCTTTCGGGCGATTAGAACGTCGCGCAATTACGGGCGCCGTTGGAGATTACACGCGCTCGCGCGTCGCTGGATCACGGTGCAGTCGATCGTAGTCGATCAGTATCCTGAACATCCTTCGTGCATCCGTGCCTAATGTCCATTCTGTAATATCGCGCTATTATACCTTGTTCGTCAGTGATAGAATCACAATCTCATATAATACAGTCACAAGTCACAAAGAGAGCTAAGCAATTATAAAACATATCTAACTTAAGTAATGTTGACATATATGTTGATGATTTTAAGCAAAATAAATTTTTGGAGTTTTTTAGAGTATCGTAATACGAGACTTACAAAATATTTCGAGATAAAGGTAGGTATCGCCCACAACTAAAAACTCGCCTCTGAATTAAGCGTATAATTAATAGCGAAATACGATGACTCTTAATCCACCGGCGGAATAAACGTGAAAGGGGTAACCGACTCGTTTTAAGTCGTCCCACGCATTATAATTTCATAATAAGCTGAATTCAGAATAAATGCAGGTACCTTCCCCGACTTCCTGCTAATTCGTAATTCCGAACTTTTTCCGGAAGCGAACGAACCGCTTATTTCTCGAGAGGGAAAGGGAAAGCGAGGGCAACACGAAAAAGAGGGAGGGAGAAAGAGGAAAGCAAGGCAGAGAAGAACAACCGACCGCCGCGCGCCGCTAAACAAACTGTCCAGATTAAGAGCGGCAGTTTGCGCTAAAGTTTTTTCGTCGTTTCACTTAGGGCGATTTCGCCCGGCCTGCCCGGATTCGAGCGAATTTATTAAGAACGCACGACGCATTATGCGCGCACACCGCGCGAAAGATCGCGCGGAGCAGTTTCTGAGTGAGTCGCGGCCATTAGAACGAATCTCGGGGATTTAATGTCTGCCACCTTCCAGTCAGCTTAAATAAGGCTAAATGAAGTTTATGCGTTATTGCCGGCGAAACTTCCGGTAGACCCAGCGGCGTGACCTCGCCAATGGCCTGAAACTTCGAGCGTGTTATCATCTCGCGATTTCAAGTAACTATAGATACCGATACAAGGATTAGACCGATCCAGGAGAATATTAGAGAAGGTCAAAGATTATTAGACACAGAAAAAGTGTACTATGTATTAACTTTGAAAATTAATCGTATTATAAGAACGTATAGTTTTTGCTTTTGCGCGAGACATTAATAACTTACAATTTCATTTTTTAAATTATTTATGCATTAAGAATTACTCGATAGAATTAATAAATTATTATCATTACATGAAGTAGGTCAATGTCCACTAATTAGAAAAAGTAAGCTCCGCGAATAGAACAGATATTTGTCCAGTCCAGTAATTTCCGAATCGCAGACTTGGTTTAGACTTGGTCGTTCTCGTTCCAGAGCGTCGAAATAATTGAAGAGATTTAAAGATGCAAAAGGCAACTTTCGATAAGACGCTCGACGTCCTCATCGTTCTCGTTCTGAAACCGAATAACAGGTCCCGCAGCTTGCGACCCGCGGCGGAGCGGGGAGGACGGGCTTCGGATTAAGCAAATGGCGGCAATAATAGTGATTATTCGGATTATGATATCAGAGCGCGAAGTAGGTTCGCCTGGACTTACTGGCAGCCACTAACTGCCGCGCCGCCAAATCCTGACTTCAAGACACCGGATTAAAACTATTACCACTTCGCGGCACCCCTTCGGTCTCACCCCGTTTCATTCCGAGCTCCTTTTTACCCTTCCCGACAGATCCCCGCACGACTCTCTCACCTTTGGGAGACTTTTTCGTTCTCCTCGGATGTTTTCAGCATCCCTGAGGATCAAAGAATCTGGCAGTTTCGTTTGCACCACCGAGAGAAAAGATGCGCGAAATGTAAATGTGCAAGTTTTCGTCTCATCCTTGGTCTCATCAGATTAACAACGAAGATACTTTGGTTTGTAAAGCGTATATTTACGCAATTTCTATCAATAAGAATACAGGAAAATTATTTCCATAAGTTTGTTTTTATATTGAATCTAATAATCTAATATACACACATAAAAATTGTTGATTTTCATGTATATACATCATTTTGCAAACATTTAAATTAAAATATAGCATAAATCGTGAAATTTGCTAATTAAAAAATCCTAGATGAAAAATTAATAAATTATTCAGAGTTTTGTTACAACAGTTTTTTTTTTACTAATCAAAGTATTATTTCGTGAAATATTACATTTTGGAACATTCTGTGTATAAATCAACTTTAAATTTTGCAGCGTTTTTGAAATGTTTGATACAATCAGTAGTAATCTACTTATATTGATGTCTGATCAGTCTTTATCTACTGACATCTTACGATTCTGATAATACCCGAATGGCGAAGACTTATTTTTTGACGATTTAAAGTTTTTGATGCTAAAATAGAACTTTTTGACCTATTGTTTTTCTATATTACATAATCGACACAATCTTATAATGTGAGTAAAATAGTCACTCTATCGTGGGTTATCAAAGTCCTTAAAAAACGTACTACTTTACGAGAGTGTATTAGACGTGCTCATAAAGCAGTAAATAACAACAGTTTAGCCACGATATAACGGTTTGCTCGCCTCCCCAAAACAGCGACGACACTCCCCGCGGATAATCGCTATAGGAAGTAAGTACAATTCCTGCCGCATAATGCGGTCACGGTGTGGGTGAGTAGCGCTACACTGTCGCGAGTCCCCCGTATTAATTCGACAACGAATTGCGAAAGCGGCGCCATTCCGCGCGGCGCCGTAAGATCGTCGCCTCTTGGGTTGGCCCGCGCAGCTAATTATTGTTTTAAGGATTACCGTTATGTGTTTATTATGCGGCCTGGAGGACCTTGCCCTGCCCACCTTCCCCGTCACCCTTCACCTGCCTTAATATTCGGTAGATTTCAGCTTCTCGGGAACAGCGAGAGAAATCTACGCCCGTTTCTTCCCTCCCACTCGCGCGCCTCTCCTCTCTCTCTTTCTCTTCCGCCACGAAAAGTCAGCCTACGTTTATGAATAATTCTCACCTCTTATAACCACCCCCCTCACCGCCCCCGCCGACCTTTACCCAATCCACTCGCCGGCACCGCGAACGTCTCGCCGAACCACCCTCAGAGTGTTCGCCTCGTAAACCCCTAATGCCGGCTCTTCATCTGCGAGCCAGATTCTGAGCTCCGCGAAACAGGCGAATCGCCGTAACGCCTGCAGCAAGAAGCGGAAAGTAGATAATAGACACGTGTAATTATACTACAAGCTTTCTCTGACTAATGACCTTCTTAAAGCAGATACTATGATTACTATCTAGAAAAATGTGGAGCGTATCACGGACGTATGCACAACTCAGGGTGAGACGATGAGTCATTAGAATCTTTTTTGTTATCGAGTTTCAACGAAATTGCGGTATATCTCGTCGCCGATTATAGCTAATAAGATAATAAAATGCTCGAGTGATTACTTTTGCCGCTTCCAATCTGTCAGGATGTGAAAGTTTCGGGGAAGAAATTATCGTACGCGACACGATGAAGCATCGACCTGCGTTTATACTCGAGATTTATTGCGCCGATCATCTTTACGACACGTCGGCGTTTAATTTAACAAGCGATAAAATCGCAAGCCCCCCAGCAGCGGTATCGCTCCGCGTATACGCGCGGTGAATTGAATTTATATATTTTTTTAGATCGAACAAAAAATGCAGAATAATATTGCGTTCGGAGTGAAAGAAATATTTGTCTGGACGTGATGCGCACGTAATGTTTATGGTGGCGAAAGAGCGTGAACGTGTACATACGCCGGCGACGGTATTTCATATCTTCCACACATGACCACGCATTCCTCAAAATTTATATTAAAAACCATCGTATCGCGAGTCACTGTTTGCACGATGTAACTGCCAGATTGCGATTTTACCACAGCCGAAAAATATTCAGTTTTACGCTGTACACTTCGAACCACCGCGCCGACAGCCGCACTTATCTAAAAATTAAATGTGATTTTTTCACATTAAACGTTTTATTTTTGCGGTAATTTAAAGAAAATAATAAATGTTTAAATAATAACTGGTTAAGCTTAAACAGGTTAAGCATTTAGGTCAGTAGATAAAGGCATAGATAGTCAGACTTAAACGTAATTAGATTAAGTAGATAAATCACTCGTCGTATCAGACCGACTAAGTGAAAAAAACTTGTATGGTCAGACAGAGTGTCAAACGCGCTACAAAGTTTAAAATTGCAACTCATGCATACAGGATGTTTCTCAAAGTATAGTATTTAAAATTTAAGTGTATTGAAACAGAAGAATCGCTTACAATCTTATTTTTATTATTTTTAGCAAAACTATCGAGCTGGCCCATATTATTCAGGCTGAATGACCAGCTGATTTAAGCTTTCGTAATTATCGTAATTGTTTAAGCCTTTAAGCAGATAAACGTCGAAAAAAAGCACGATATTTATCGAACGCGCGTATTCTGATGTTCGTTTGTAACCGCTTCGGGTTGAAAGACAAACAGTAAAGAAGACAGATTTATGAGGCGCCATAAAGCTCGCGGGCTAATCTGTCACGCGTGCAAGCTCATTTATTTCCGAACGTGAAAATTTCGCGGGCGCATTGCAGAAACGGTCAATCGGAGCGCGCGTTGGAGTTCCTCGAGCATATGTTGAACGTGCTACGGAATATCTCATCCCTTCCTCCTCCTCCACACCCCTTTCACGCAAACGCGCGAGGATCGTCCTCCTATCTGACCCGGGCCGCTGGACGCGGGTAGGGGAAAGGGCCACGCGCGTTTATTTAAAAAATGATTTAACCTAATGGTTTTACATATGTAATCCCGATATAAACCCGAGGCTAATCTCGGACGACCACACGCGGTGCTACGCAGAGACACGCACACGCGCTTGATCATGCGGAGGGAAAAAGAGAGAAAGCGAGAGAGCCGCGTTTCTCTCCAAACACGCGACATCTACTACGTCCTCCGTACATCCCCACTTCGAATCTATCTTTGTTTTTTTTTTTTTTTACTTTTTTTCGATGAGCAAGCACTAACGAAAATCACCGGCTTGCCGGCAGCAGCACGGTTGTACTCGGCGGTGAGTGAGGAATCGCAGGGCGGCGACGAGAGGGGATTGTTTGCGGAGGCCGAGCATAGGGTCGCGCTGTATTCGCACGCGGGGATGATTTAGATGGTCCCCGATGATATCCGCGCCTTTTGAAAAATGTCGGCACACCGAGGAAAAAGCGTATAAGCCGTTTTACGGTTTACGTGTGTCGCGCTTTATCAGGCCGCCGCGGCCTGAAACTTTATTGCCGGCCGAACGATATTTCTCGTCGAATCAGCGTTAACGAAAGAGTTGAATTATGAGAGGTCGCGCAGAATTAAAAAGCTCGCAGCGTCACGCTTATACATATATAATCGGACGGTATTTGTTCGCGATATGAATGAAAATATTCATTTATCTGCCGTCGTCTTTACATATACTTCATCGCAAAAATATTCTCCCTCTCCCCTCTTCAGCATAGGTCATCAATGCATTTTTTTTTACCGAAAAATCAATATTTAATAATAACTAGGTACATACACAGATCTTCAACATTGTCATCTAATCTCGGTTTTGATTTTTGAATAATAAAAAATGCAACTATGCTAGGTTACAATCCATAATAATCGCAAATCTCGTAAGCTGCAACTTTTGGAAATATTCTACATCGACACAGTTAAAATAATTTGTCTTTTCAAAGAAATATAAAAATAAAATTTAAATCGGAGGAATTTTCTTATATCCGTTCACAATTTTTTCTGACGAAATAGAGAACATCTCTTATTGAGATATTCAATCCCAATTTGCTCAATTATCACGACACCAATTGTTCACACACTTGGACTTGTGCATTCGTTTGCCAGAGTTTCTACCTTCGTCTAATCAAAGAATTTCGAGCGTCGCGCCTCAGCAGAGAATTTAAATACGCGAAACGTGTTTCAGTCGCCATCATCGTCGTCGTCTTCGTCGTCGTCGTCGTCGTTGGCTTCGTCGTCGTCATCGTCGTCGTCGCGTAACGAAATAAAAGTCGACGGCGAAAGAGAGAGAGAGAGAGAGAGAGAGAATCTGTCGGTTCTTTTAATTACAGCGGTACGTGTGCTAGCCACGAGCACGGTCCGGGGATGCCCGGGCACTCCTGTTCTCGCACTCAGCACTCGGTATCCTTTGTTTGCCGTTTTCCGTCGGTCACCTACGCCCGCTTCGTCCGTTTCTAGCGGCGCGTTTCATGTCCAGAGACACGCGCTCGCGTGACACAAAGTCGATATCACGATCTGATTCCTCCTCAGTCTTAGAAAAAATAAAACACCGTCGAGCTCGTTAATCCATTACGCCGTGAAATTTTATTTTAGATTAATATGGAATGGGAAATTCTGAGATTGAAGATAGAGGTGTAATTATTAAGGGAAAATAATTAGCGGGGCTAAATAATCTCGTCAAAGTCATGAAAGATTGATCTATCCCCCTAGTTTTTATTTGAAAAGCAATATTATATTGCATTTTAATATTTCTCTATTTCTAAATATAGTTGATCAAACACCTAATTTGTGCAGCGCCTAATATAACAATTACATTTTCCAATGATTTCTTTAAATTCTGTCTGCGGACATACAGAATCTTCAGATCGATATTAAGCCGTTAACTACAACACCTCTCTCTCTCTCTCTCTCTCTCTCTCTCTCTCTCTCTCTCTCTCTCTCTCTCTCTCTCTCTCTGCCTCTCTCTCTCTCTCTCTCTCTCTCTCTTTCTGCCTCTCTCTGCCTCTCTCTGCCTCTCTCTGCCTCTGTCTCGACTAACTGCTTTCAAATGATATTTATGACTCGCGCTTATTACACATTGCCTAATTATCCCACGCCAAGTGCGATACGTTGGCATGTGTACCGCCACGAAATACTCAACGAGGCTCGACACCCTCGTCATCGGGGCGAATACGGCGCACTACCTACGGGGGTAAGTGCCGGCGAAGATCGAGGACCGGAACGTGTCAGGACAGGGCAACCGGGAAGCTAACCGGGTACCAGGCGTGAGCCGATGGCAGGAGGCGATGGAAACGCGCGACGCTGCCTGAGCGCGCCGCGGCGTCGAGAATTAACGGGCTTAGTTGCCGACGCAGGTGTCGTCGGGAAGGCGAAGGCAAGCGAGAGTCGGGATGAATTACGACGGGAGCGTCAGCTAGCGCCAGGAGAACGTCGGTCGTTATATTTTGCGCAACATCCCGATTTTATGGGCCGCCCCCCGCGCTCTCAGACGAGCGGGGCGTTCTCTCGTCCCCTTTCGGGACGAGAGAACGCCAACTTCCGTTGTGTAATGCGGCTGCCGCCGTAACCGGGTACCGATGAGGCGGAATGAGATGCGCTCAACAAGAGCAAGATTCAAGATCGGTTAATCACGATGCTGTGATCTGCTATGATCTTCCGTCACGTATATTATTGACGTAAAAAGTGAAACATTAATCGTTTTGTCATATTAATCAATTATTTTTTATCACTTGTTAATTTACGGTACATTAAATATTTTTAAAACGCAAATTTTTCATCTTAATTCTCGAAACTTGAACAAAACTGTAGCATTCTGACATATTCGACGCATTAATCCGTTAACGTAATTATTTTATAAAAAAAAAATAAAGTAATCAATTTTATGACAAACCGTAATTAGGACCACCGGTCCCGCGGTCGGTCGTCAGTTTCTCATCGAGCTCCTTTGATAGCGCGAGGTTGTGTGTCCTTGCGTCACAAGCAGGCGGGTTAACGAGTAATGTCTAATCTATGCATCCGCTTATCATAATGGCCCTCGTTATATCGTGAGCATGGCCCGGGAGGCCCGGAAGCCTCCGCCGACTCCCACCGTCGACCAACCCCTCTTAGTCTTAGCCGCCCCCTTCCTCACGCGCCACATTTCCGCGAGCCGCGTAATAAAAGTATTCCGAGTAACTGAACGATATTACGCCGTTACGGGCTCTGCTCGCCTGGCAGAATTAAGCGGTTGAACGTTGTCCCCGCAGGGGTTCCAAGTGCACGATCGCTGTAAAGGGCGTAACGCCGACGTAAAAGCCATGTGGCAGCCCGTTACATCGACGTGCGATCAAAGATTACGAAATACCATCGAGATTCTGCCTAAAACGAGATACAAGTGGATTAAAAATTGCCCCGCTGTGAGGCGTGTCTTCAAACGACACGAACAAGATTCATTTAATTGCAAATTCTGCGACATCTGAAGCAATCTCGGTTCTCTTCTTTTTTCATCTTTTTTTTTAATTAATTAAACAAAATGGGAATAGACTTATTTGAGTTGGGTGGAAGTATTTAAATGTTAGTGCGCAATGAACATACGTCATATTCGTAAAGTTAAGCGGCAAACAACTATGTCGAAAGTTATTTGAGTCGATAATATATCACACAATTTCGAATTGCTAAATTGTCTCTATACCTCAAGTATATAAATCCTCGATACAAATCGTCATAATTTTGCGCCGTCAAGCGAGTTGAAATTCCGGTCCGTGAAAATAATGACAATCTCGCGAGGAACAAACGTGGCGCGCGGGACAAGCCGGCCGAATCGGCCGGCGCGGCGTTCTATTAAGCTAAAATCAGGGCCCGGCAGAGTCGACGCGAGCTCGCAGCGTCGCTCTAAATTATTATAACGCGAGGAGATCCGCGTACCTTCGCGGACAATGAAAGGTACACCGTAACGTCGCGACGTTTGTTTTGTCGGCCTCGGCGCGGCCGAGCCACCCCCCGCTCGCGCTCCGCGCAGCGATGCTCTCTCGCCTACATTTCGTATATTTTATTATTACTCTCGCACTTTCCGCGGCTGGACACGGTAACGTTGGCGAGGGGGTTGACGGCGGTGGTTAGCCCGTGGCCGTTATTAATGTCCGCGGCATGCCAGAAAAAGCGAGCAAAAGGGCCCCGGTGCCCGGAGAGAAAAAGACAGTGGGCATCGGGTATCACCGGCACACAACGTTCTCCGGGATATACACCCCGTTAGTACATACGTCCCGCGCAGAACGGCGACACGGCCACCAGCACAAGCGCCAGGAGTTCTTAATAATTGATAAAAATGTACGCACGCACCCCGGTAAAGAGAACGGGAGAGTGGGAACGGGTGAGAGATAGAGGCAGGAACGTAGAGGAGATAGAGGAGCGAAGAGGACAGGGACAGGGTGAAAAAAAGGGGCCAGACATGGCAGCGATGGTGGTGGTGGTGGTGGTGGTTGGTGGTGGTGACTCTCACCCTCGTGACTCCGACCCTCCTGTGTCCGCCCGACTCGCCACCGTTTCGTTGACAAAGGCATACGCAACGATTTATTCGCACTTTTCACCGCGACCTCTCCCGAGAATTTTTCTTCGTTCTGTCACAATTTCGGAATTATCAGAATTTATGCCTACCCCTTCGCGCGCGTGGCCAGGCGCGCCCGTCCGCGTATTCTGATAGGTATTAAGCTGTCTTGATTACTGCGATGGTTGCCCGCGGAGATGCTCCGTTCGATGGCGTTGAATATTCCTAAATAAAATGAATGGCAACAGGACCAACGCATTTAAGGGCGCTCGCAGCCCCCCATTGTGTATTCGATATTCGTTGACGCTGGCACCGAAAAAAGATTTGAAGAGAGCGTATCATAAATATCCATTTTCTGATCATTTATATTAAATAAAATAGGCATATTGCTATCTAAGATCTCTGATATTGTGTATTTTTTTAAAAGAAAAGTGTAACGAGTAAAAATGTATAAAATCAAGCTAATACTTTATTCGGTTTCTTTCCCTTCTGTGCCTTTCTTTAGAATATCACTTTGACATCTGTTTAAAAATCTCAAGTTGAAAATTAGGAAAGACAACAGAAAACATATCTGGTTTCTAAAGACTGATACCGTTTTTGAAGTATTTCATTAAGGTGTAGAAGAGATATATCAATTTTTAGACTTTTGTTTGGTTTGATTCCTTTGGTATTCGTTACTTTAAAAAAAAAGTTATTAAATAAGTCGATAAATCAATTTATTTTTAAACAATGGTATGTGACTGCTGTTGAAGACGAAAAAGGGATATCGAAGCAATATACGAAGCTTAAATCTGGGATCGATTAAAACATTTAATAAAGCGCGAATTCTTTGTCACAAGCGTGCGGCCGGATCCAGGCATCGCCATCGTGATTTACCGGAAATTTCTCGTCGAAAACAAAAGAATGAAAGGCCACGCAGCTGCTCGAATCTAATTAAGAAATTCTTACACGGCGGTGCCGCGCATTCTGCCACACCCTCATGTCCCGACCTCACCTCTGTCCATCTCTCTCTCTCTCTTTTTCTCGTCCGAGGCACGTCTAGAAAAATTAAAAATAATTTTCCTACGTAAACGTATTAACCCCGGTGGCGGTGGACGGGCTTTTTGCGCTGCGCTTTTCTCGCAATTTGTACAAAGAACGGCACGGACCTGACTTCAAAGTAGATCTTACACGGTGTCGTATCATTTTATTCCAGGAACTTCCCTGCGTATTACTCGTTATTGCGTTTAAGTCACTGCCGCTTCTGCCGCGGCCGTCGTTCTCATTTAAGATTCCGAGACGAATTTTCGTAACTTTTTTCCGTAAATGGGCGAATTAAATAATAACGTTCACGTAGAGCGCAAACAATTATGAACTCTGCGCATCGGGATTATAACTAAACAAAGCGTAGTTGTCTTCCGGAGAAAGGCTACAGGACGGCTACTCAATTCAGAAAATCATCCCGACTGCGTAAAAATAATAAAACAGCATTTTGAGAAAATAAATTTAAATATCAACATTTTACCATCTTTCATAAAAAGAAAGCTTTCGCGAAAAATGTATATACAGGAACGCAATCTGTAAAAATTGTTCCTCTGGAAAGATTCTTTAAGAATGAAGCGGAAAGCTGAGATATGAACACGAAGAGAATGGAATCTGTCCGAGATTCGAATATATTTCCTCGGAGTCAAATAATCATTGTTATCTTCACGCGGATAAATCTGTAAGCTTGACTCTTGGTTTATTGGTCATCGCATCGGTCGGAAGGCGCCGACGAACGGGAGATAAGCGACGGGCGCTCTCCTCTCCTCTTCTCCCGTTTCTCCCATCTTTTCTTTCTCGGCAATAAATCCCGGGGAAAAACCTATCTGGATTTTCCGCTCGTCCTTCCCGACGTTCAACCTAAAAATTCATTAGATTATAAAGCCATTAATGCTCATCCGCGCGGCCGAACGCGCCTCTCCTTGCTTAGGCGCGAGTCCAGCTTGGATCGATATCTCACATTCGTGGAACTCCGTCCATGTTTCTATTGTTTCAATCAGACATAACGGATTGGAATCTATTTTTTAATAATTTTTTAAAATTAATTCTAGGAAATTAACAATTACTGCACATTATATACAGTATACAAATATAACTTTTAACTTTTCTATTCCCTGAGTGATCATTATTAAATTACTTGCAAATAATGATCAAATTTTGCGTAAGTATAGTCGACACATGTATATTCGAGATATCATACACATACTTATTCTTTAAACTTTAATTGTCACTCCTGCGTTATAGCAAAGTCATAGCTTAATATATAATTTGTAAATTTAGCAGGATAATTGAAGTGGATTTTATGTCTCGCGCACGAACTCAATATTATGTTAAACTCAATTAGGGTCAATATTACGTTTCAGTACCTGCATTTTTTGATTACAGGAATCATAATTTCGGCGACTTCGAAGCAACCACGGAGATTCAACAAGCGCGATGGCATCCGGGTTCTACTAACGACTCTCATCTATTGGTTTTGACATCTGAAAACTCTTTTCGGTAATTAAAAAAAAGTGTGCGAGTATTATTTAACTGAAACGTTTTTATTTCAATTTGCATAATTAATTCTTTCGATAATTAAGAAGAAGTACGTTGTTTGAGTATAATTATTGAACTTGAATCTAAAATGAATCAACTTGCATAATTATTATTTATTAGTACGAATGGCCGAAATCCTCGATTGATCAAATGTGTCCGTCTATTGTGTCTATTGTGTCCGTGTATAACACTTCAAGACAAAATATCTCATCTTTCAGCCGCAAGAAAAGCATCCCCTCGATCGTTGCTATGATAATTACAGAAAACTGCAAAACTCCTGAGAAACAGCGTGGTGTAACTCGAACTCGCGTTCTTTAGGTTTTCCTTAGACGGGAGCTTAAAAAGTACGGGAACGTTTATGCAAAACTAAACTTTAGAGGGTTTTACGCGGCACGCCGAAGCGTCTTTAAAAATGTCGTCGGACTGACCTTAAGCTGCACTTAACTTTGCCCGCAGTTTATACGAGTGTGAACTGGGCGGTGCACCAAGACTCATAAAATGCTGGAAGGTCGGCCGCGCGCCATCGAGCTCACCCTCGAAGATCCCGGACTTTACGTCCCTCGGCGAGACCGCGGTGGACTTCGATTTCGCCACTCCTACCCTGAGGAAACCGGAATTGTTCGCAAACGACGAGGTACAAGCCGGCACTTCGCTATTTCGAATTTTGAGCAACATATTTTTTTTCTGAAATATGTGTTTTAATCATACATTTCGATTCCGTTTATTGTCATTGATTTCCCGATCGGTGTGTTTTAATCATACATAACATACTTTAATCAATATTTGTCTTTTAATTTTTTTTTTTATTAATTGCAAGATAAATAACGCGTCGTACCTGCTACGCACATTACGGTGTTATAAAAATTCTAAACAAAAATTAGTTTCTTATATTTTACGTTTCAATAATCGTTGTTTAATTAGTTGCGAACTCAAAGCATTCAATATTTCTAAAATTCTTGTTTTGTTCATTTATTCAGAATTTTTTTATGATAATTTGACATTTCTTAATTTGTTATTATATTCTCATCTGCTCTTAATTTGTTATTACGAAATAGTATTAATATCAAGACTTATAGTATGAAACGTTTTTAATAATTTTCAGATAAAGGAAGTGATGAACTGGAATCAGATCGAGTGGCCGATCTTGGTGCTCCGTGGAAATGGCGAAGTACTAATCGTTCGTGGGAACGTTTTATTGGAGAAGTACGAACAAAATGTTTCTTTTATAAACCAAGAGAAATTAAGTACACGATCTCGCTTTACACTATTAACGATCTCAGAATTGCTTGCACTTGTGCCAGCAATAACGTCTATTTTCCTATTTGATTGTGGCTTTAACTGTTGTCAGCTATGAGAATCCAGTGGTATTGGGCTCGCTGTCCATGTATCCGTCGACCGACGATAATTACGGGATAGATTCGTGCTCTATCATGTGCCTGCAAACTACCCCGCCGATAGTGGTCATCGCCATGTGCACCGGAAAGATTTATCACGCGATACTGCTGCGCGAAATATCGGACTACGACGATGACGACAGAAAGGTATGATGTATAATGAATATTACAAAATTCTATATTTTATATTCCATGTGTCGTGATGTCACACGCGGAATTTTATCGTTATTCTTTCCGTATCGTTAGTCGAAGACGGGAAGAACAAATTTACAAGAATAGTTACTTAAGAAAAAAAAGAACGATACATTATCTCTCCTTCTCTCTCCGCCAGACTTGGTCGCAATATGGTTCGAGCTATAGTCTTCATACGCCAGACGATGCGCTTTATGTCTACGAGTGCGTCGAACTGGAACTGGGTCTTCTCTTTACGGATGACGATAAGAAATATAATTGTCCCATCCACCTTCACTGCGACAAGGGTAACAAATCGAGGTACTAATCGAAGAAAGCGCGCAGTATGGGGATGTTTCAGAACTATCGCAACTTCTTTCGCCGCAAGTCACCGGCGATTGATCAAAGCTCGATTGAGCTTCAATCAAAAGTCAATTTCTTTCTTTTCATAAAGAAAACAGCGATATTTCCAAAGCAATCCGCATTGCATTCGATTACGATTGAATAAAATTGATTTATCAATCCTTACTTGTATTAGATATTTTTGCTCTCACAATGCTGGGATTCACATGGTGAGTCTACCGATGGTTTCTCAACTGGATGAGTTTATACATGGCAAGTACATTCATGTTATTAAAAAAAAGAGCGTACAAGAAAAATTAGTATCTGCCATTTTGCTTTGTTGTAAAAACATTCTTACATGTATAAATTTGAATAAATTTTTTTTTTTTATGTATAATAACTAACAGTTTCTTATTAAAAATTGGAATTAAAATTAAAATTAAAATCAAAGAATGAGATAAAAATATTAAAAAGATTGATTTTCTTTCTACATTTTTATTGGATATTAAAATATCTTCGCGAATAATACTTCTGTCGATCTAACAAATATTTTATTTCTTTTCACAGATAACAGCGGAAATTATCTACCATCTTTGTTAAACCAATCAATTTTACAATATTTATTCTCTACGAGAACCAAGCATACGAACGTAGATGAACCTACGCCGATATTCGGTTTTGGCCTTCTTCAAGAACCTTGTATTTTAGTCGCATTACTGCACACAGGCGTTGTCATCGACCTCTCGGTTATAGATCTTTATTATCTTCCAAGGATCGAACAATTAGAACCTGTTATTGACACTACAAAGAAGGTAATTAAAGGAATATTGAATGAATGAAATGAAATTTAAGTTCCCAAAATTCTCTGCTATTCTCTCTCAAAAATCTCCAAATTAATTTCTTATTAAACCGAAACATACATGGGATAACGGTCGGGATCGAACCTAGGATTTGCTGAATACGAATGTATTCGTATTATTCTGACGCAAAACCACGCGTCACTTCAAATTTGAAGTATTATTATACTACATTAGTATCATTTGATTTAACTGTTCCCTACTAACAGAGACCTAACATTCCAAAAAAAGATGTTCTTATCCGTCCTTGTTATCTGTCTCATTCTAACACGGTCATGATGTTTCTTTTCTTCCTCTTCAGTATATCATATCAGGTCACCCTGACGTTGGTGATCACATTTTAAAGAAAGCCGTTTTATTTTTTTAAGTTTCTCTCTACAGCGACATCCAGAGAAGTAATAATTAGAGTTGTTTTCTTTTGTCTTTTCTGGTAAACTTTTGTTAAAATCTAAGTATATGTGGAATGTGAAATTCGAACCGGGAACATGCCGATTAACAATAAGAGTCGATCACTTTCACAATGAGCCACGCACCTCTTCCATGTTTTCATGTTGAGATTTCTGAATTTTTTCTTTTATTATAATTTTATTTTAATTCCATTCTTGTATTTTTAAACTTTTTTGAGCTGCTCAAGTTTCCATGCGATTCTTTCAGCATGAAGCAAGAGTGTTGAAAGTATTAATTATTTAGTGAGAATGTTGATAGCAAAAATATATATGTATATTGTTGATTTTTTTTTAAGGTGAATAAGGAACCATTCGACGTATACATCAAGAAATTACTAAGACGCGAAATATCACAACCGATAACTAAAATAGGATCTCGCTCGATGTCCTTAAGCGAATCCCTAGAGGTAAGCCTAATAGAGAACATTATATGAATCGATTAAATTGATAAGTTTATTCCACTCATAGAAATGATTACAAATATTTAAGAACTTTTGTCTCATGTACAAAAAAGGAGTTATATGTATAGTCGAATTACAATCAAAGAACGATCGAAAAACACAACTGTTTCTTTTGCATTTTAGTTGTTGTATCACGCCACAAACATCTTTCGTACTCAACATTTCGTCCGACACGACAAAGTTCGGGAAGAAATCAGTAAGAAAGTCCGTGCTCTGAAGGCTTTGAAAAGTCATTTATTAAAGGAACTCGACGCTTTAATAGAGACGAAGAAAGAATTGCGACAGACCGCTGAACGTTTAGCTGAACGATATGAAGATATTAATGATAAACAGAAAGAATTGGCACGTAGGTGAGTATAATTATTTAATTATTTTAGCAATATTCGAGCAACTTTACAGATCCGTGTCATTCAAATTGTGTCAAGTAAATGATAGATACACAATTTTGTATTAAATATTGTTGTGGAGGGAGAAAAAGTAAAATCCAAATTACACTATACTTTCAGAGCAGAGGAAGTTTTAAGATTGGTAAATTACAAAGAACCTTCGATGACGCCTATTGAGCGAGCAGAGGCGGAAGAATTGAAGAAAATGGACGTGAAGATATACGACATGCAGATCCGACTTGAACAGCTCAAGAAAAAATCCGCTCAACAGACTATCCATACAAATGGTATTGAAACTAATGGGAAGAAGAAAGAAATTGTTTTCACACGCAGCCAAGAGGAAGCGACAAAGGAAAATCTTAGTCAGACGTATGTAATCGTAAATCAGCAATTCGTGATTTTTAATTTTACAAAAACAGCAATGCTTGGCAAATAAAGTTAGTATAATATTGTTATCATATGTTGGTTGCCTTTTTAATATGATACATCTTTTTTACAGGGCGAAAAATATAAAGAATTTGGTAGATCAGGTAAAACAGATTAAAGCAGAAATTAGTCTTTCATATATTAGCAAACAGTAATAACAAATATCAATATTCTTAAATTGTAATTAGTGATTGTATATTTTAATTTTACAAATTTGTATGAACAATAAAAGATTATTTTGTTAAATAATTCTTTAAAATCCTATACCTTTAAGATTTCTAATTAATGGTAACACTTTAACGTGTTACTTTTGTCTATCCATCATTTTACCCGAATAATTGTGTATAACACATTAAATTATTTGTTACAAACTTATTTTTACCGTAATTTTTTTGCTGCAACATTCCTTCACATACAATTGTTATACACTGAGTCTCGACCACTATTAATGTAGAAGCGCATCGACAAGAATAAAAAACTTAACCACAATCGCGGATATTATTTGTTTATGTGTATTTTCGCATCTGTTACTTTTGTCCTTAACCTTCCCTACATGTGATACAGATATATTTATATAATAAAAATATTTTCTTTATTAAGTCTTAAAATGTACAAGAGGTTTCATCATTTGTTGGTTTATTGGGAATAGTACATTAATTAGGATATGTAAAAGTATATATATACGCAATAGATACTAAAAATAGAAAAAATTCTATAAAATATTTTTTTTGCGGCATGAATTAAAAATTAATAATGAATTAAAAAATCGACCAATGTTAGAATCAATCAATCATCGCTATCAATGTCATCAATGCCGTCAGGAACAGGTGGTGGTTCGTTTTCAAATATAGGCATGATCTAGGATGAAAAAAAGGGATTTCAGAAATTAATTTTCACAGAAATACGCATATGAATATTTTTAGAAAAATATAAACGTATAGGTTATTACAGTAGTAGACCGTGGTGAGGATTCCGTGCATTTTATCGAGAAATCATTACCACTATCTGGGTTTAATACTGGCTTCTCGATATGTTCAATTGTTGGTTCCTTAATTTGTTGATGGTCACCAGTTTTAATAACTGTGGAGTTCACATCTTTAGTGGCTTTAGATTCTCTATCCTCTTCATCAGGGTCTTCATATAATACTTGCAATGTGATATGCTAAACATAAAATTTTATATTAGAACGTTAATATCGTATAATATCGTAATAAGTATTATATTTATTTTGCATATATCTTACTTTTATTGTGTTTGCAATAGTTGATTTTACATAATCAAAGGATAGTTCAGAACGCGATTCATCCGCAAGTTTTTCTGATAATGTATGATACGTTTTGTTCATTATTTGCTTAATTTCTTTATTCTTCTTCTCAACCTACAAAGTATAAACGAATAACATAATATATTGAATTGTCAAAGAATAAAATCAGCAATTAAAAAATATGATCATTACGTCTTTCTGTCTAGAAAATATTGCATCGCCTTGGTGTTCTCTATGACACTTAGAAAGTCTATCTTCTAAACTAACATTTTCTTCTTTACACTGTACAATCGTCTTTTCAGCTATTTCTAAGGCTTCTTTGGTTTTCTTCAACTCATCATTTGTATCAGTTAGTCTTGCTTCCAATTCTTGAAGCTTTTTGTTCAGATTTTCATTAATTTGTAACAATGATTCTTTTTCCTCTGTAATAACAAAGTTCGATAATTCAATAAATTATTTAATACACATAAATTATATTCTAATATAACACTGTTATTACTTAAATATTGTCTGTATTATCTCAGGTGATTGTTACCTTTCGATACTTTTAAATCATTTTCTAAAGAATTTATTCTGCTTTGTGCCTCGCGAATTTTCTCATCCGATATATCTTTATCAGTATTTTTTGCTAATTCGTTGTCTTTCGTTCCTGCTTGAGTTGCATTAAGAGCCAAGAACATTTTCAAAGAGGCATCCAAAGTTGCTTTATCGCTCGTAGGAGTTGTCGCATTTTGAAGCTCGAACGCATGGAACTACATACATACGTAACAATTTTATAATCAACGCATTATCATCCTCTTACCCCTCTTACCGATGTGCGTACCTTATCCAGTAATTTCTGGATATTGTCGGATATTTTGGACATCCCCATTCGTATTTCCGCGTTCGCTATTCTCGTTTCCGATAGTAGCATATTCATTCCGGGATCCAGAGCAGCTGGTATTGCACGATTCACAGTCTGCGATACAGGATACATCTGATTGTCCATCGTTACATAATGTCCCTGTAATTTTGACCATCTTTTACAATCACGTAGATAAATTTATTAGATATCTAGCCTGCATTAATCGTACAGCAAAATATGGCGATGGAGTCCATTGTGGCGTTAATGGGGATGCAGCAACTAACGGCTTATAAGTACTAGAATCTACAGAAGGCATTTCAGTTTTAGGCTCTACAGTTTTCTGAGCGGCCTTTTTTTCATTCGATGACTCGTGGGGCAAATTTTTCTTCTGCGAAGTTCCTTCCAATTGTTCGATCTAATAGAATACGCAATATTTTAGCAAAAGTATAGGATTTCATCTTTATGGAGAAATTTGCAAATTGTGACTAACCCTCTTGTGACGAGGAGATTTATGAGGTACATCATCCTGCAAAAAGATATTGCTTCTTTCAGATCAGGACAATAAATTTCATAGGCTTTATTTGATATCTCATAAATATTAGCAGGAACAATAGAAAATGTGAGTACCTCGGTATCTTCAGAATCAGTAGTGGAAGGCAAAGGCATTTTTGGTAAGATGGACTGACCCATTTTAGCCATTCTCGATATTATAGCCGCTTTATCGCTCGTTGAGCTTTTAGGTGCCGGCGAATTTTCCTCCTGTACTCGTATATCTGTTATCTCTATTATCAGCATAACATCTCTCTCTTTAGGAAATCCAGGACCTAAACTAATCTATGTAAAACTACTTAATGTAAACAATTGTTACCGTATGACAACTGCATAGAAATTTGGCGAACTACCTGTTTGCTAGGTGGTAAGAATAAAACTCTTTTCAGGCCCTTGCCACTGCCCAAAAGAATTCTCTCCCAATTCTCGTCCGTCGATATTTCCACAGTCATTGCTTGTGACATTGCAAAGCTTGTCTTAAAAGGTTGTACAATCTCAGTCCCCACAAAATATTTGATGCATATTTTGTCTCCTTCTTTCGCGATCACATCTTTATCGCTCGGCATGAGATCTTGGTAGATTACATTCTCTCCTTTCTCTTGCGTTGCAAAATAGCGTGCCAGTCCCACTTCTATTGCAAACTCCAGGTAACTCTCGTTATTCTCGAACAAAATTGACCAATTCTCTTTGTTATTATCATAATAACTAGCGTAATTATTTGCTTGTATAGTATACGCAAAGTCACGTGTCACTGTAGCAACGGATATGTATTCTTGCTTAGTCTTATATAAAATTATCTGATATACTCTCGTTACTGCGTTGCCTGTCAATGCCATACCAAGCTTCCCAACAGAAGCGTATTGGCCATTTTGCCTGAAATTCAATTATATCTAATTACTAATTGTTATAAAAGAAATAACCTAAAGTTATAATTATATATCCCTGTCATATATTAACTAAAAATAAGTAATCTTAGCAGTAATCTTAGCGATTTGACGTAATTACAATTTAAAAGCATGTATTGCTTTGGCTATCAATACTTCTGTCTTGGAAGGAGGTACAGTTTGCTGTACGTTATGTCGAGTGTTGCTCTTCTTACTTGCTACTTTAGCGGAATGAGAATCCGTGACTTTTGATTGTAGCCCAAAAATGGCAGCTAGATTAGACCTGAAAATATAAGGATTATAATATAATCCAATAAATACAAGACAACACAAAAATTGTCAGAACAGAGAAAAATAAATTTGGATTTATTTTCTTATAAAATAACACAAGAACTATTCATACTATGGGTTTGTTTTCTTTTGTTGAACTGGCTGTACTAGTTCAGAATTTATCTTTTTTACTCCACATTGGAAGGAAAAAGATAAACTCCGAACTAGTGCAGCTAGTTCAGCAACAGCAAACTGACTCGATAATTGCAAATCTAATAATTCAAATTAATCAATTAATTAGAGCTATAATTAAAACAATAAGTTTGTTCAAGTTTCGTTGTATTTTAACGTTTAAAAATAAACGTTTGCTTATAAGTTTTGATGGAGAAAAAGGCAGGAAAAAAGTAGTGTACTTGCATTTTGCGGAATCGTGTCTAATAATAAACGAGTAAATACGTACCCTCCCGCGGGTACAAAGTCAGACTCGTCGTCATCCCGGAAAATCTTGTCGAGATTTGGCAACTGATTTTGCGCGCTCATGATCGCGGGAAATTAATACAGGCTTCTCAATCGCACGTGAACGAAGCGGCACGCCGCGATGACATCTCATCATTCACAGCAAATTGCATTCACAACAAACTCGCCCATCACCCTCAGCATGGAGATGGAGTTAAAGGCTTTTTCTCTTTTTTTTTTTGCAGATTCTCCTCGAGTGAGGAGGGGCAGGTGCCTTCAACCTACTCCTAAGGTTTATAGCACAGGATCTCTTCTTCTGATTAATATTTATATTCTTATAATTTGATAAGCCTCTTGCTAGAAATTAAAGGCGTAAACATTAGGGTTAAGGTCTACTACTTGCGAAGGGTTGAAGCACATGGGGAGTGGGGAGGAGTATTAGGACATGTTTTTATGATTCATACTGTTATCAGTGCCATCTACTGGACAATGCTATCATTATTAAGGTTACTTTCCATTTACTGACTGGTGTGATACGGCGTGGCACCGCGCGATACGGCGATACACGTAGACGCATGGTGGAGTTCCACCATGCGTCCAACGCTGCCCGTCGGCATTCGCCGCTACCTTTTTTCTGTTGTCTAACATTATGCAGCAGCATTTTATAATTATTTATCGTTTAATCACATTCGAGAGAGCATGCCTCGCATTAAAGAATACATAACAATATTAAAACAAACGTATTTCTCGCGATTCATTTAGGTATCGTATTTCGAAGCTCCGACTTTGTCGTCCAACGTTGCCCGTCGGCATTCGCCGCTACCTTTTTTCTGTTGTCTAACATTATGCAGCAGCATTTTATAATTATTTATCGTCTAATCACATTCGAAAGAGCATGCCTCGCATTAAAGAATACATAACCATATTAAAATAAACATATTTTTTGCGATTCATTTAGTTATCGTATTTCAAAGCTCCGACTTTGTCGTCCAACGTTGCCCGTCGGCATTCGCAGCTATTATACCTTTTTCTCGTTGGCTAGCATTATGCAACAGCATTTTATAATTATTTATCGTCTAATCACATTCGAGAGAGCATGCCTCGCATTAAAGAATACATAACCATATTAAAATAAACGTATTTTTCGCGATTCATTTAGTTATCGTATTTCGAAGCTCCGAATTTGTCGTCCAACGCCGCCCGTCGGTATTCGCGGCTATACCTTTTTCTCGTTGTCTAACATTATGCAGCAGCATTTAAAAACTTTTTAGTGTCTAATATTGTTCGAGAGAGCATACCTCGCATTAAAGAATACGTTACAATGTTAAAATAAACGTATTTCTCGAGATATATCCGTGTCGTTTGTCGCATTTTAGAGCATTTACTTTTCCGCGGCGACAAGCACGAGCACTGCGATGCATTCGCAGTTTATTCATACATATATCATTTAAGAAAAAGCAATTAATATAATTACATTACTAATTTAATAAACACATATTAATTTAATATTAAATTATTAATAAGTAATAGCGAAGAATGTATTATGCATTCGTTAAGACGTTTGAAAGATCATAAAAATTATGAAAAGAATTCTAGGTTATATGAGGTCTGTAATTCCTCAGAAATCGCTCCTGTTACGCGGGAAGCATGTTGAGCGAGGAGGTTTTAGTAGAGGTATTCGAGCAGCGGCACGTCTACCCCCACTATTACCCATCGCCATTGGAACGGCGCGCCGGGCACGCGACGAGGATGCCCAGCCTACGGCCAATCAGAGCGTTGGCAGGTATGCATAGGAGGGGCAGTAGGCTCCCACGCTCTGACCAATAACAGCGTGATTACGAGGAGGCAATGTGGGGTGACAACACCCGCGCGGCGCGGCGCGCTCGGAATACCTACTGCCACCTCCTCGCTCATCATGCTTTGCTGATACATCAGGAGTAAATTTCGCGGTGCGAAACCACGGAAATTTACTCCTGATGTATCAGCAAAGCATGATAAGCGAGGAGGTGGCAGTAGGTATTCCGAGCGCGCCGCGCCGCGGTGACAACACCCGCGCGGCGCGGCGCGCTCGGGATACCTACTGCCACCTCCTCGCTCATCATGCTTTGCTGATACATCAGGAGTAAATTTCGCGGTGCGAAACCACGGAAATTTACTCCTGATGTATCAGCAAAGCATGATAAGCGAGGAGGTGGCAGTAGGTATTCCGAGCGCGCCGCGCCGCGCGGATGTTGCTCCCCACATTGGTCGCGTTCAGCAAACCAAGCCGCTCAGTAGCGGTCGAACATGATTGGCTCTTACTTTTAGAACCAACCAATCGACGCAGAGTGTTGATAAGACGAACTCAACAGTTGTGTCTGCTGAACGCGTCCATTGCCTCCCTCGTAATCACGCTGTTATTCATACGTCAGAGCGTGGGAAAATATAACGACAATGAAACTATTAAGAATTAAAGCCAAAGCACCTCTTGTGTTGTACAAAAGTCTGTGCTTCGACCTTTACAGAATAGATCCACTAATGAGTTGTTTCTATACGCTTGAAAAGGACTGAAATCTGCGGTCGAAACGTAGCGTTTTGTGATCAATACAATTTGGCCAGTTGGATCGAGCATAATACCTTTGCAAAAAGATATAACTTTACTTATGGTCGCCATGTTGCACTAAACACTAAAATGTCTCTTTTCTGATGTAAGAACAGAATAACTAATGTATACAAGTCTATGGGCTTATATTATGTCTCGTTGTTTATGAGAGCGACAATGCACAACCAGTGTAGAGAGAGAGTGCAGACGGTAAAAAACTAGATTCCAACAATTACATGAAAAACCTGTTAGTCTCTATGAGAAGGAGAAGAAGAACGCTCCAAAGAATTTGTAGCGTCAAGTGGACCGCAGCCTTACTTATTTATTTTTATGTTTCACTTATTTATTTTTGTCTTACAAATAGAAGAACCATGATAATCTTGAAATAACTTTTCCATAATTTTCGCTGTTTCAAATAATTCGACACAAGGGCTGATTATTCTTCCTCTAGAAATATGATTAAACCAGTCGTTATCTGGATTAATCAATAATTCTGTTGGGGTTCCGAAAAAAATGAATATTTTTTTAATTCTTTCGAGAATCGTTTTTACACGTTTTTATTGAACACGTACTCATGATGATATGTCACAATATCACTTGGTACAACCTTAAATGTTTTGAAACTGACACTTAAAAATGGCTGCATCTGGCATCTGCGCAGAACCGTATGAAATTCGTCACGAGTATGAGCACACCTGTGTTCTTCCACCATGGCGTGGCACCGCGCGATACGGCGATACACGTAGACGTGGTGACAGTCGTGACATAACCCTGCCTGGTCGACGTTGAGCGATTCACTGTCGCCGTTTTTCGACAATGTGAAGTATTGTTTCCAGAAATTTTGTATGCGACGTGACCTTCGACGAACGCCCCGCAACGAAAGTTGCACGATGAATTTGAATAAGACAGAGAAGCTGTTAGCCGCTAAGAAGAAGGTAATCCCGCATTTGGGAACCATCGTGAACAATCGTGAACAAAATTGCTTCCGCAGCTGTCAAACCTGTCACGTCACGTTCGGTATAATTAGAGATAATTATAGGGTCTGTTTTCTATTGCTAAACTAGTGCAGCCAGTTCAGCAATAGAGAATCCGTAGATGACAAATGCTGTTTTGCTGCGAAATGCTCTTTATCGGCACAATTATTAAGATAATAATAACGTAGCGAATTATATATAAAACGATGACGTTAAACTCTTTAAATGTTACAAGCTATTGGAATGCGAAATTAAAGTGTTTTACTGGAAATAATTGCGTTAAATTTTTGGCACGGTTTTACTTGTCAATGTATTTGAAAAGTTATGGACTTTATGATGTTTTTTTTACAGCTAAAAGAGTTCCAACTGCAAAAAAAATTACAAGTGGAAGAGAGCTTGAATAAACAGCAAGACTCAAATGTAACAAATAAATCTATATCACAGGTAATTATTTGCTAACAATGTAGAAATTCATGTTTTGTATTTTTGAACGTATAATATTAGAGGAATATTTTCAACAGTGCCAAACAAATTGTCAAACTGCGAAGGTGGATGAACTCTGTGATCAGAAGAATCAAAATGAAGTAAAGTGTGTGGAGAAACGATATGAGAAACATATAGATGATACAGACGTTATACATAAAGAAGAAAATGTAATAAATCATTTTGATGGTGCTAGTAACTTACCAGACACAATCGAAACTAAAGTAACGGCAAATAACAGTAAGATAACAGAAAAGAGCTTTCCTATCTTGGAGAGTTATCCAGAAAGTGCTGCGTTACACGAAAGTGGCAATAAAGATGGCACGCATTCGCGTCTTCAGCCAGATTTACAATTTGTGGGAAACGATGGGAGATATAACTTGAATGCTACGGTGTCTAATGGGCCATCGACAGTGCAGAAAGAATATTTGTTAGAAATGGCCTCGGAAGTTGCTCATGTGCTTACCGACGATACAGACCACACTGAGCCGCCAAATTCATTTAATCTTGATCTGAATTGTCGTAATCAATTTTTAAGTTCATGTATGGAGGAACAGAAACAGCTTGTAAATGACTTACATATTCAAGTCAGTCGTTATGTGAGTATACTTTGATACTATATGCAGCTTCTGGTTTATATTTAATTAATCATTGTTGCCATACATAAAGATAAATTGTTATTACATGTGAAAATAAAATAGCATAGCAGAGTGGCCGAATTAGAAGAAATTCTAGCTACAAAGGATTCTGAGTTTGAAGCCAAACTCGTTCGCGAAATCAGTCCTCTCAAGGAACAGTTACAGATCCACGCGCAGACTACTGGTATCTTGATAGCGGAAAAGGCGGAGCTCACAGCAGCTTTAGCACAGAGCCAGAGGACTGCAAAACAGAATTCAGGTTAATATTTGTAATTTGCACGTAAAATTTTTGAATGTTCATAATTTATCCCGATGTTGGAACATATGCTGTTATTACAATTGAATGAATGTCTGCTGTTTAGAAGAGATAGAGGAAATGAGTGGAAAATTGAAACACAGCCAGTTTCGTATTAACGAGCTTGAAAAAGAATTGGCTCAAACGAGGAGTAATTCTAGTGACACTCAGAAAAACGCTCAACAAGTACAGCAAGTCTATGATGAGCTCGAAAAGAAATATCATGAACTCAGGTATTATACAGATATTAAATTTTGTATATTGAAATCATTTTTTTATTTTAATAAATACGTGGCTTTAAATATGTATTATCCAAAATAATCAAAGTCCACATTTTTGTCTATAGAAAGGAAAAGGAAGATTTGGAATTGGAAACCTCAGAGTTAAAACAAAAACTGAATTTAAAGAACACCGAATTTATTACTTTGCAACAGGAATTCCAAGAGAAAGCAGCCTTACTTTCCTTAAGCGAATTAAGGATGCAACAGGTAATTCTGTAGAAGATTATTACTAAAAATTATAATTGCTTTATCTTGAAACTAACGCAAATAAATTGGTTATAGCTAACTGATACATCGCAAACGTTGGAGTCCCAGCATCAAACTGTAACAGTGCTGGAACAACAGTTGGCTCAAATGAGAGAAACCTTGAAGTTAGTGAATAACGAGAAGAATGAAGCCAGTAGACAGTATCAAAATTATGTACGACAATTGGAGGCACAGCAGGCAAAATTGCTTAATGAGGTACATATAAATGTTTATATAACTCCTTTCGTAAAGGTAGTTATTTTACATCGAGCAATTGCAGGTTGAAAGTGGAAATAAAATAATCACTGATTTAGAAAACAGAGACAAAAGTTATATACAACGTTTATCAGATTTAGAACAACAATTGCAGCATGAAAAAGAGAAAAATGCTATACCCCCACCACAAGATCGTAACGATGAAATAACCAATTTAATGAAAAGCATTGAGCAACTGACCGCGCAACAAGAAAGACTTCATATTGCATTATCTGAAAGGGTAAAAATACATATGTATAGAAAATAATAATTCAGAAATTTAGTAAGAGAAATGTTTTTTAACAAGATAACGTTTTTAGGATGCGGAGATTGAAATGTTAACGAAAGAAGTGCAGGAACTACGGGATACGAAAGATGATGGTGCTGACGTAGCAAAATTAGTACAGTCTCTCGAAAGTGAAAAACTTGGTGCCTCTAGAGCTGTTTCACAAAATCAACAGTTGAAGGAACAATTAACTGAAATGGAAAATGCTTTTGTTAATCTTGTGAGTAGTATTGCTACACAATATACATGGATCCAATGTTATTAAATCTTAAACTTGAAAAAAAATTTTTTTTGTAGTACTTCTATTTATTACAAAATTTAATCTTGTTTAAAAAACTTATAATTGTGTTCTCTTTTTAGAGTAATGCTAAATTGGATTTGACAGAGCAGCTTCAAGCTGAACGAAATATTGGCCGAAAATTAAACGCAAGATTGAATACTGTTGAGACGCAAATGGATAATCTGAAAGAGAAATTAATAGAAAAGGAAACATCATTAATAGAATTAGAGAAAGAAAAATTGCAAAATGCTCAAATTACAGATCAAATGCAGCACTATCAAGCACAGTCTCACCACGCCCATACGCTACAACAGGAATTACAAAACGCTTTGGTAACTTTTGAACTTTTTAGTAATTTAATAATTTTAATTTATTTATAATTCTCATGTATTTCTTGTATGTGTGTGATCCATGGTTATATTACTCAAATTTAACATACTGATAACATAATAGCTTTGTATAGTAAGTATAATTATACATCACAGATTTATATAGAAAACTTGAAAAAAGAAAATGAAGAACTCTTGAAAAAATTAGAAAATAAAGTACAAGAAGAGTCGCATTTGCTCAGAAAAGCTGTAAACGATCATGGAGATCAGTATTTAACAAAGAATGAGCAAAATTGTAATGATATTGTAACAACGCAAAACTTACCACTGCCAGAAGATAAAAGTATTTCAGATAATATTGGGCCTATTGAAAAATTAGAAAAGAGGTTTAAAGAAACAATGGAGAAGGTCGCTGAATTAACCGACGAGAAACAAAAATTGGAACATCTTGTTCTCCAGCTCCAAAGTGAAACAGAAACTATAGGTAAGCTTTATATACTTTTGATTATACAAACTACCCTAATTTTTCAAATATTATTTGAAAAATATTAATTATATATATATATATATATATATATATATATATATATATATATATATATTTCAATGTTAATTTTTAATTTTTAATTTAACATTACATAAGTGTTCGTTTTAATTGTATTTTGCCTTATATTTTTCATAGAATACATTTACACTTAAATTTCTTTATGAACCTTTTTAACTTCTGATTTCATGCGTGAACTTATACAGGAGAATACATTACTTTATATCAAAAGCAACGAGCGATTCTGGGAGAAAGATGGAAGGAAAGAGAGCAAACCTTCCGTCAATTAGTGGAGCAACGTAATCAGCAACAGGAACAGTTGCATAAACTAAAAGTGTTAGTTACAGAGTTGCTTAAAAAACATCCCGAAACGTTAATAACTTCCACAGAAACCTGTATGGATTGTCATAAAGGTAAATCCGCCAGTATTTAATATTTTCTATAGACATTATTTCCTTTTTGATAATTTTTAAATAAATGTTTTATAATTTATTTTGATTATACATGTAGAATGAAGAAGAAAGTATGATTATTATATGTATATGTGTATATATATTTTCTACAGATATAAATGCCGGCAATCCTACACTCTCTGACAATGAGAAGCAGGAGAATACAGAACTACCGTTGATCGAAGATAAAACTGCATCGGATATTCTTGATCTTCTCACAGAAATCAAAGACTGTAAAGATGCATGTATTACCGAACCTAACTTTCATCCATGTCCATGGTGCTCCGGAAGGCTCATCACCGTGTAATCATGAATAATAAATTTAATCTTTGTTATAAACTAACTTATATCCACGCGATATAAATTAGTCATGTAGAATAGTAACAATTGTATATAGAGAATTCTTAGACACTTTTTTAAAACCTCTGTATCTATTTCTTGTAAAAGTGCGGACGTGACATTTTTATCTGAGGAGAGTTGCTTTATAAATATACAGTGCCTTGAATAATTTTGCAAATAAACTTTTTGTTTTCTCTCGCACCTATTTGTCAAGAGGGTTGAGATATTACGAGTACCAATACTTCGTCGCAAATAAACATTCAATATTTTAATGAAATTTTTATTTGGAATAGTAATTAAAATAGTACATCCTATGCTTTCAAAGCATACTTTCTCTGCGGGAACGCAGAGCGCTTGCGTACGTCCTTCAGCGTTCGTCTGCTGGCCTGATAGGGAGTAAGAACACGGCGTAGAGCCCTTGTTTTCTTGGGCCTCAAATCAAGGGGCTTGTATTTCTTGTTCTTGTAAAGTAGGCGAAGGTTTCCCTTTTGCTTCTGGTGCATAATAATATACACTCGTGCAATGGCCTTCCTCACAACGCGACTGAAACAACAACAAAAAGGATTAAGATTCGTAGAATATAAATTTGTTAAATACTTACAACATGCACTAGACAAAAACGTTGCAGACTAAAATTAATTTCAACATACTACGCACTTAGACTGATATATACCAACAAATTTCTCAACAGACTTCAATATTTTTTAATAAATGTATCTTAGGCTACGGTCAACGTGACGCTACAAATGCTTCGGAGCATTCCTCTTCTCTTTTCTTTCAATGAAGAAAGAAAAGAAGAATGCTCCAAAGCATTTGTAGCGTCACGTTGACCATAGCCTTAAATACATAATAAAGTACATCAAAGAGATAGGCAGATACATATTTATCATTTTATATAATTTTATAAATTATTCCATATTTGCATCATTAATTTAAAGAGCCATGAAGAAATTTAGAATGGAATTATAAGAATTACAGACTTACATCTTGGACAGCTTTGACGCAGCTCCTCCAGTCACCTTGGCCACTCGTAAGGTGGTCAATTCTGTTTTGAGCTGCTCGAGCTGTTTCAGCAGCTCTCGCTTATCTTTGGTCCTTAATTCCGAACACTTCACTTTTGCCTAAAACAATTCGGTATGCGCATTAAGTACCACATATTGTAAACTAACCAACACAAAAATCAAATTACTACACGCATCGTCATTATGACTTTCATTGTAATGTTAATCGCTTATTTTTGCCGAAACATAATTGCTAGAAGAATATTATCTTCTCTTATTTCCCGTTCAATTCGTAGCTCAACAATATCGTGACGCTATCGTGTTCGCGATGACGCAAGGTTATGTGATATACAAAACTCTCCGGTGAATACAACTCGAAAATATTCACAATCCATTTATTAGATTGTAGAATTCATAGAGTTTCTATCGAAAAATCGAAGTACGTTAACCGTTGATGTTCTAAATAAATTCGGATTACAATCTCACGCTTCCACTAACCATTTTAGATCGGTTTTCTCGCAGCAAGGGAAAAGACTCGAACGACTGACGAAGTCGCGAAGGAGGGCGCACCGTCTGTTCTTTTTCGAAGAACTTCCTGAACCAGTGCAACACTTCCCATGCGAGATTCCGAAAACACTGGGGGTCAATTCTGTATTTTGGGACGAGGTAAAAATTATAAAAGTGAGGAAATTTACTTGAGAATCTACAATTTTATTTGTCGAAATCTAGTAAATCTGTTCACTTTGTATATGAGCGGGACTCAATTGACCACGTCGTCAATTGATTTAAAATAAAAATATCTGATTGGTTGGTTCAGGGGAAAACTCCAGGCATCGGGGGCTGTGAGTGGCTGTGGTCAAACGGGACGCTCCCTTCTGCTTACCAGCGCGAGTTCTGATTGGCTTCTGCTTTCCTGCTTTCTGCTATTCTGCCAAGATGTGAATTTTTCCGAAGAGCGTGCTTCTCGAACGCGTCCATTATTTCTTCTGCAGCTTCTGCCAGCAACAGAGGGACGCAGGGACGTGAGATCACTCATGCGAGGTCTACAATGCGAGTCGCAAGTCGTGAGTCACAAGAATTGACCAATCACAGTCGATTATTCTCCTCAAATTCGATTGTGATTGGTCCATTTCCTACGACTCATGACCCACGACTCGGCATTGTAGACCCCGCATAAGGTCCTTCACACATAAAATGCCGTAAGGACGTAAAACGTAAGCGTAAGAAAATCTATCAATCCCAATCGAGTATTTTCCCCTACTGGGATTACGGACAGCGCAATACTTGATTGGGATTGGTCGATTTTCTTACGCTTACGTTTTACGTCCTTACGCGATTTTATGTGTGAAGGCCTTAATGGCTGCGTTCAGCAGACACAACTGTTGAGTTCGTCTTATCAACACTCTGCGTTGATTGGTTGGTTCTAAAAGTAAGAGCCAATCACGTTCGACTGCTACTGAGCGGCTTGGTCTGCTAAACGCGCCCAATGGTTCATTGTAGACTCGGCCTGAAATAAAATCCGCTGTCGTCGCGTCTGTCAGAAGTCTGTCTACGTCACGGACCTTGGCTGTATAATTGACTGGTAATTGACAGTCTGAGGAAATTTTTATATTGGTTAAAAAAAATATTTCGGACAGAGTTTCGGGCATTTTCAAGCAATTTACGAAAAGAGCTTGTAAGTTCGATGTATTAAGATAAAAAGTGATAAAAATGTTGAATTTTTCTCCGATGTTTTCACTTCTAACCTGTAAATAAAATTTGTGGAATTTTTACAAGCAAATTATCAGTATACATAAACTTTCTTGAATTTATAATGCAATTAGATTTTAAAGACAAATAAATAATTGTTCTGTAATTCTGTTGCAGGCTTCAATCTGTGCTAATAAGAATAGAACATAAACAATGGGGAAGCACGAAGTAGGCACACCAAAATATATTGCTAATAAAATCAAGGCGAAAGGATTACAGAAATTACGATGGTATTGTCAAATGTGTCAGAAGCAATGTCGAGACGAGAATGGATTCAAGTGCCACACAATGTCGGAGTCCCACCATCGTCAACTATTATTGTTTGCTGAAAATGCGCATCGATACATGGATGAATTTTCACGGGAATTTTCACAGGGATACCTGAATTTATTGAAGAGACAATTTGGCACCAGACGAGTACCAGCGAATCGAGTATATCAGGAGTACATCTCAGACAGAGGACATATACACATGAATGCGACTCAGTGGCTCACTTTGACAGCTTTTGTAAAATGGCTCGGACGTACTGGACAGTGCGTTGTCGATGATACTGAAAAAGGTTTGTACATTATCGAAATTTATTATTTATAATTTATTACTGACAATTTAAAGATTTGTTTATCGATAAAATTCTAGATTTTGTAAAATACACGTGTTACATTATTTCAGGCTGGTTTGTAACATATATCGACAGAGATCCTGAGACACTTGCTGCACAAGAGAAAAAAGCAAAGAAGGAAAAAATGGACAAGGACGATGAGGAGCGACTGATGGAGTTTATTGACAAGCAAATAGAAAAAGCTAAACAGGATACAAAGGAGGAGGAGGAGGGTGAGACATCTAAGACCCCACTGATGCGTCCTGATGATACACCTTTAGTCCTCGATATAAAACTAAAACCAAAACCAAAGTTGCTACCTGTACTTGAGATAAAGCAAGAGAAAATTAAAAGTGAAGATAGCCAAAGCGTTTCAAGCGGATCAATCAGTGTAAAAGATGAAAAACTCAAAAGATCCAATGATAATGAGACAGAGTCTGTTAAGAAGTTAAAAAGTGAAGATAATTCGCCAGCGACTGAAGGCTGGCTTAGAGAAGGTTTAATGGTTAAAGTAACTACGAAGAGTCTGGGTGACAAATATTACAAGGCTAAAGGCATTGTTCAATCGGTTGGGACAGACGGTTTTGTTGGTAAAGTAAAACTGAAGACACCGGAAGAAGTTAACGGACATATTATACGACTGGATCAAGAATATCTCGAGACAGTAATTCCCGCAATAGGTAAAGAAATTCTGATTCTTTGGGGAAAACATAAAGGCATGAGAGCAATAGTGAAGAAATTGCATATAGAGCACTATAGCATAGACGTTGAACTCGAAAAAGACAAAAAAATTGTGAAGAAACTTCCATATGAACAAGTATGCAAGTATATAGATTGAGAAGTAATTGTGCGGAGAAATACTAGGAAAAAAATACTCTATTTTAATATTGTCGGTAATAATCTGTATTATATCCATTGTATTACCCCAAAGAGCATCTGTGTACAAAAACAGCTGAAAAAAATATCAAGCTTGTATATAAAACATGAAGTAACAAAGTAATATTACATAAAGCAATTTGGGAAACAATTTTTTGCGAAACGTTTACTTGAGGCAAACTGCTTTTTATATCCAATATTACGTACGTTATCAATTATATTTCATTAAATACATATCAGTGTTTGTATGTGCGGTGCAAATAGATATGTGAAATTAGATTATTTAGGGTTCTTATCATCCACGCAAATAAAATGCTATAATTTAAACCTCAAATTCCCGGAATAATCATTTTTTAAATTAGATATCAATCACTTTTTAAGAAATAACAAATGTAAAAATAAAACATGATCTTACGAAATAAATGTACATATAAATATATGTATTATCTTTTTTTTATAAGGGTATATCAGCATTTTTTTAAGTCTTATGTTTCTTTCGACAAGATGCTCATTTTGTATGTCTTTTATATTATTATATATCTTAAATAAAACGAACATCAACTCTCTATTATTTATTTCATATGTATCCAACGACATATAAATTTCTGTAATATTTTATTACTGGCACCCGTCCATCGTCGCGAACGAGCTCTCATTTGCCTTGTTTTGTCTATATAAATTTCTCTTCCAAGCACTTTTTTATTGCATATATATTTATCGATAAAAAATATTTTACTATAATATAATACGTAAAAAATTTGAGGAAATAAAAATAAATATTTACTATTATGGTATATATACATATATTTACAATAAATGAATTCCATGTGTTATTTTATGAAAAATATATGTTAGCTTAATCTTGTTCAGTGTTCACTGTATCACTATGTAACTAATGTATAAAATGACGAAACAATATCATTGATGACACAAATGTCTGGTGCAGTATAGGATGCAATGATATATAAATATTTCAATACTTATAATTCTATTCGGTTTTGCGAAGCATTCGCTCACGTACATATGGCACTGGAAAACATTCTTTATCAAGTAAAACAATGCGGTTATTAATTTTAAAAAATGAATCTCTTAGAAATTTACGATTCGATATAGGTACAACAGTACCTTCGCCAAATGTTTCTATTTGTTTCTTGCCAAATATTCTATTTACAAACACAGCCTTGTACACTTTCTCCTTAGAACTGTAATAAATTCTAAGTGGAAGTCCTTTGCTGACTACTATGAGTATAACGGAGAAAGCAAAACTAGTAAACAATATGAGTACCCTTTGCACGTCTGTCAAAGGCCTTAATACATATCCAGTACGTAATATACCCGATGTTCCTTTCTTTAGTACCGGTGGATTCACGTAGATCAAATATCCAGAACTAAATGTAGCAGCAGCAAGACATATCCATCCAATATGATACGCCGCAATAATTGTTCCATTAATGGTCGAATGTTCCCTATATACAAGCTGATAACCGTCGCTTATATTGTCCTTGAGTTTATATTTCTGCTCTGCCCAGGAATTAGTCCTATTAGTCCTATTAGTAAGATGTTCATAACTTCTCACGAGCGTGTTTTTGTTGACAGGACCAGAAATTATATTCTTGCAAAAAACAGATCGGCACAGAACAGGAGCCTTGTTCAAGATATAAGCCATTCTTGTAACTCACAAGCAGCTCTGTAACATCAATTATAAAAACGCGTATGAATAATCAGCAAGAAATAAATGTGACTGCTTTAGATTCATTAAATTATATTATATCTCTTATATTACATTAGATTCATTAAATAATATGCATAACTATTCTTAATACTGTCATTATTTCTTATTTATGTACATACATAAGTATTTCTTTTAAAGTGTTGTTATCAGGGAGCTAGTTTCTGTTTCCTAAAAATATGCTTGCAATAATATGTGTATGCTACTTCATAAAATTAAAAGCATTTGATATTAGGTTAGGTCGCTGTGCAGTGCTGTACTGCTGTGGACAGTTGTGCAGATACTTCCGGTTGTGCTTTGCGTCGCTTTTACAATTTAACACGCTTTGCATGTGCGCTCGATTAAAATGTCTACGTTGTTCAACGGCGATAACTCCGACTCCGATGGAGAATTGAAAATAAACAAGGAATACGCCAATATTTACGATACCTTCCGTCAAAAGGAGGAATTACATAAACGTGAGTGAACCTAACCTATGTGCGCCTCAACCTTACGTTACTCGCGAGAGGTGTAAAATACACTCTAGCCACAGAAATCATCTAAATTTACAGAATAAAACCGATCGAATGTTACGTAAATTGTTTCACAATTAAAGAATTTTTGCGCTTAATCTTTTTCTAGAAAATATACTTATATAGAATGTGATCAACTTTTATTTTAACTTTTATCTTACTTTTAATTGTAAATCATCAAAGAGAATAATGAAAATTAAGATATAATGTATTGAGGTGTAAAATACACCCCATACGAGTAACCACGTTGAAAAAACTGAGTAATGTAAAATTAATAGAAGAGCAAGAGAAGTGATGGTTGTGGCTCCTTGTAGGAACGTTTGACTTGTAGTAGGCGGGTTTCAGATTTGATCCCGACCCTTATCTATAATTCGGTTTAAAAGAGTAAAAGAACTAGGAATTGACAAATAAGAACAAGCATATATGCGCTATACATAAATAATTAAGACACAATACTATGCTTCTTGAAATTTTCTAATTCTTTTAACTCCTTTATCTTCATCTTTTCAATCAATCTTAATCAATCTCTTAGTTTCTCAAAGTTGAATCTACGATTTGTCGACTATAAGTCAGGAGTTTATTCCACAGGATCACTACAAGAATTTCTCTATCCAAAAACTGTATTACAGTAACATGATTACAATTGATTGATATACGCAAAAGAATTAAAATATTTAATTAAGTTACGAAAAGCCAATCTGATATTTTATCTGATATCTGTCATGGTTAATGTTAAGTTCACTACATCAAATTACTTTACATGGTTTTTTAAATGTGCACATAATTGCAATTTTTTTCTTATTTTTATTTATTTTGTAGTGAAGGCAAGGTATGGAGAAGATGCTGCATTTTCGGCGGATGAATCCAGTGATAGCAGTTCATCGGAAGATGAGAATGTATGTTGATTTCTAGTTTGTTTGACAAATTACTGGTTGCTTTTATTATGTATAGTATTAAAAATATTTTCTTAACTTGTGTTAGAAGATGTTGTATTTTATCTCCTTTTTATACCACAACGAATTTAATTATATATATAGTAATACTAATAAATGCATAACAATAATTTATTCTTTTCAGGTTCACAATCCAGAATTTGATAAAGAGTTTCTCATAACGTTGGCACGTTTGAAATCTAAGGATCCAAGCACGTACGATGAAGAAGTTAAGTTCTTTAATGATATTGGAGAACCTGGAATATCAGAAAGTGCTAAAGCAGAAGAAGAGGAAAAAAAGAAGTCAAAGAAAGAAAAGCCTTTCTTTTTACGTGATTATGAACGTAAGATAATATTAGAAAGAGATGGACGATTTAGTAGCAGCGAAGACGAAGATGACTCAAGACAAGAAGCTAAATCTAAAATGCCCACTTATGTGGAGGAACAAAAAGAATTGAAAGACAGTTTTAAACATGCTCTAAAGGATGAAGATGAAGATGATCTCTTAAAGATAAAACAAAAGACAGAAGAGGAGAAGCACAAAGTACTTTTAATTCTTACATTTTTAATAATTTCATGTGTATGTATTATTGTGTGTAATGCTGTTATTGTTTTATTTGTTTAGGAAGAAGAATCATACAAGGAGTGGTTGAAAGGCCAAGAAGTAGAAATAGATCCCAAAGAAAAGGAAATGCTTAAACCATTGCGTGATTTTTGGTCAGATCCTAATTTAGACCGAAATGAGAGATTCTTGAGAGATTATATTTTAAATAATAAGTATATGGACAATGAATCTTATGACGTTGATTTGGAGTACAATCATGTTATTCATGACAGCGATGAGAATTTGTCAGAAGATGAGAAGACTATCCAAATGCAAGAAGAATTTGAACATAAATACAATTTTAGATTCGAAGAACCTGATCAAGAATTTATCAAGAGGTATGAATTCTTACTCAAATAAATGTTAACTAGTACATACGCTATCATTTTTGTCCATTCATGAACTTTATGTTTCACTAAGGTATCCACGAACAATGGAAAACTCAATGCGAAAGAAAGATACGCGTAGGGCTCAGAAGAGAGTCGAAGTTAAGCAAAGAAAAGAGCAAGAGAAACAGCAAAAGAGAGAGGAACTAAAGCAATTGAAGGCGTTGAAGAGAAAGGAAATAGAAGAAAAGATAGAAAAGTTGAAAGAAATTACAGGTACTATGACTTTTCAACTTTCGAACGTGTAAAATTTATATCAAATTGTTCAACATTATGCTATGTTTATACTAATTGCAGGAAATGACGATATGCGCTTCGATAATGTTGATTTTGATTCCGATTTCGATCCAAATGAACACGACAGAAGGATGAAAGAAATTTTTAATGATGAATATTATGCTGGTGGTGAAGACGAGATGCAGAAGCCTGAATTCCCAGAGATTGATGAAGAATTGGATATCGAGCCTAAATGGGACACATATGATCCAACTACAGATAAAATTGACATGGAAGCTGCGCCAGAAGAACCTCATTGTGAAGATCCAGATTTTAATGTGCTTATTATAGTCTACCTGTTATATATTTAGCTGATACATTTTGAATAGGAATGTCATCAGTCATTTGATTGCAGATGGATGCAGATTATAATGAATCCCGAGATTTGCAGTCTGAACTCATTGAAAATACGAAAAAGAGAAAACGAAGGAAGCGGTCTAAATTCGCTGAACTTATAGCAAAGGAGAAACCCAAATTTGATCCAAAACAATTTCCTTCGTATGCAGATTATTTTGATCAATATTACTCATTGGATTATGAGGACATGATCGGAGACTTGCCTTGTAGATTTAAATATCGGAAAGTAGTGCCAAACGATTATGGGTTGAGTGTTGAAGAGGTAAGTGTTAATTGTATAAAATGGGATCAATAACTAACGGTATCATTTGATAATCAACAAACATTTTTATGTTTCAAGATTTTAATGGCTGATGATAAGGAGTTGAATAAATGGTGTCCCTTAAGACATGCTCTTAAATATAAACCAGAACATGCAGAAAAAAATGAGATTCGAACATATAAAGAAAAATCGATGAATGACGCACATAAGCGAAAAATTCTTAAGAGCTTATATACGTAAGTTTTACATGAGGATTAAAAATATATACTATATATACTATATGTAATAAATTGTATATTAATTATGTATATTTAGTGAACCAGAAGAAAGAGAGGAAGAAGAAACTGAACCAGTCACTGAGCAAACTGAAACCAATGATAAGAAACGTAGGCGAAAGAAGAGAGCTAAAGCCAACAATCCTAACGAGTCTACAAATACTGTTACTATTTCTAAGGAAAAAAGCGTGCATACAGCAGAGAATAGTGTACAGAATAATTTGCATAATAATGATGATAGACAGGAGGATGAAAAAAATAATAATACGCAAAAGAAAAACATAATAAATAAAAGCAAAAACCGGAAACGAAAGAATAAATTAAATGCTGACGGCGATGGTCCAATTTCTAAGAAAATGAAGACAGACAATATAGTAAAGAAAGATTCTCAAATGAAAGCGGACACTAATAACATTAAAGTAGAAAACAATAACGAAAGGATGGTATCTGTCAATAAATCTGCAGGCCAGAAGAAAAACAAGAATAAGAGTTCTCAATTTAATCAAATAAACACTAGAAAGCGCAAACCAGATTATGATGATCCAACGATGTCTTTGAATGCAGAAAGATTGAAGACATACGGAATAAATGCTAAGAAATTAAAAAATAAGTTGAAATATGGCAATAAAAAATTGTAAAGGTTGGTTTCCTGTATTTTTATATCTGTAAATATAACAAATATAAAATCATATCTGATATGATTTTAGATTCTGTGTAACATTTATATATATATATAATATTTTCTTATTAACAAATAATATAATATTAATATACATATCATATCTGATCATATTGTGAAATTATAGCAAAAAATTAAATAAATGAGTCGGTACATATAAGCGTGACAAGTTTAATACCAAGGCATATACATACAATACAAATGCATATACATATACACATACCACATATAAAGGATGGATAAGAGACAGCAGTCGGCGACTGCGCGCACCCTCGAGTAGGAGTGGTCTCGAGTTAGGGCGGATCCGCTTTCGGATGATAAACGACATTTGCGGATTATTAGGATCGTAGGCTGCTGTTTGTGTTTGCCTTTCCACAATTTCCATCTCTAATCCAGGCCGTATGCTTCGCTCAGGAGAAAAATACACCCCATTGACCGGGCCCGTTACGAATTTCACTTACCGAATTCTTCATTTGTATTCTTTCTTCTTTTTACCCCGTTAAATTTTTGACCAATATAATTATAAATAAGGAACTTCAATTAAACTACAATTATTTTTTATTTTTTGGCAATCTTAGACGAATTTTTAATCGATATACGTGATTTTGCATCAGGAAAACTAAATCAACTGAAGAGTTTCAAGAAAAATTATGTATATTATTAAGATTTTTATTTACATTATAAATTTTTTATGAACATTAATAAGATTATCACTTATTAATCACAGTAGATATTTATTCTTTACATTGGATTTCTGTTTCGACTTAATTCTTCAGATTTATTAGAAATATATTTTCACGCTCAAAATATTTATTTAAACTTTCATCATATTTCGGTTTGTGAATTGATGCCGATGTATACCTACATATATTTTCTATAAAGACAATCTAATTATAATGATTCTTTTATTGTGTAACGTTAAAGAATAAGCAGAATTAGCCGCCGAACGTGTAAACGTGACCATGTATAATTTAAAACAAAAGATTCGATCACTTGCGGGAGAAAAAGGGCGGCTGCAGAAAACAATATCGTTGATAATGTATCTGCGACGCCTCTTAAGAATTTTATTTAACGGGAGAGTACAACGACATTGGTGGGATCGGTCTGAAAACCCTCGGCACAAACCCTCTTTCTCCCTCGGGTACAATAAATCAATCCCCTTGGCTCGACGAGGACTACCAGTAGTAGCAGGTGGCTCCTGACGGCCACTGGCGTTCGCGCCCTTAATTCCCAATTAATGTTATCCTCGATGTAAACGTACGCCCTATACGTTCCCCTTGGCCCCAAACCGTACGCTCGAGCATGTTTCCTCGCGGATTATGCATCGAATGCACCGACGCGACGGGACATCGTCGGTTGCATTAAAGTAATTCGCGCGATTCTATACAGTAAAATATATATTCTCTAGCAACTTGCGAATTGTTTGAATTCTTGCTTTTCAGAAATAAGATCGTGCGGCGATTAATTCCGTCAGTATTCTACAATTTAAATAGAAAAAAAAGATACAAATGAGTTGAGGAACAAGCGCAAAACATTTACAGCATCCGCGCATCGAAAAAATAACAAAAAAGTATAACATATATGTATTATTTAAATATAAAAAATACGGTATAAGAATAATATTAATTATAATGGATTATGGGAAGAAAGGGAGAAGTCTCGCGCAAATTTCACGTTGCGACTCACACGTGTAATTGATCGGGAATACGAGGCTGTGCCCGAGTTAGAATCTATTGAATTACGGTAGGGCCGAATTTCACGGGCTAACACCTCCATCTGGACAGCAGGATAAGTGCACTTAGGGTAGAGTAATTGACACAATATCCCCGTCGGCGTTCTAATTGGCGGAAAATCGTCGGGTCGGAGAATCCGATCTCATCGGATCCTCGTTAACTGATCGAACAATTAAACACCTTGCAGCGTTGTCCCTTCCGTGTCTACAATCGCGAAGATGGGAACGTAAATTTGGGGAATCAGTAGGCGCTATAAAATAAGTAATAGCTCTGCTAAGATTGGTTTTGATCTCGCGACTATCCCGCTTAGAAAGTCGACGGGGATAAAACAAATCGATATTACTTTTGTAGAAAAAGATATATGTAATAACACTTTATAATATATACATGAATAATGCTCTTTAATTTGCTAAAATATATTGTTATATCTGTGCATGAAAGTTTCGGCACCCAATAAGAAAAAAGAATTAACTTCTTTTTATCTTAAATTCGCATCACGCGAGCGCACACAAAGTATATGTATCCACGAAAACGATCACGCGTATTTCATCAAATCTTTAATTTCTTAAATTTGTACGGAAAAATAGGAAATGAAAAAACTGCGCGAAGTTCGCCTTCATGGATAACTAACGGTTGTAAACATATCGGTGAAATTCGTGTCGTTGTAGTTTATGGTAGAATTTGATGACTTTCCCGCTGGTAATTCTCCGACTTGGATGAGAATCACGAGATACGTGGTGACCGAGCCAATGACCTGAGAAGAAGCAGAAAATTCGATAATCTGATATTCTGCAGTACTTATCTTCATTTGTATTTTTATTTAACAATTTTTTTAACTGTATGGACATTACATACTAGCGGATAAAGAGCCCTAGAGACTCCTATCTTTAGAGATAGAATAAAAAATTAAAATAAAAAAGAATATTTAATTAATTATATAAATTTAATTAACTAATTTAATTATATGAATTTAATTATATATTTAATTATATAACAATGCTTCGTTTTTTTGTATATATATATTTGCTGTATTTTTTTATCTTTCAGCATTAACTTTCAGCACACAGAATAAAGTTTTATTTTTTTTTTCTAGAAAAAAGCAATTGATTACAGTTACAAAATAAATGGCAGAAGTCCCAAAGACTTCACCTCTACAATCGAAGATTAAAAGTTCTTATTTTAGTGAAGCATGAGATAATTTGTACATTTTAATCACACGTCATGCTCTGACGTTAATGTGCTACACGAGACTTTATAACTTTCGACAGTTAATCCTCAATCGCAGCCGTAAAAGTTACGACTTAAGTTGAGACGAGGTCTGAGATTAAATGTAATAGTGAAGCAACGGAACAACAAAAGGTAGATATGAATACTCGCGAAACTACGGTGCTATTAGGATGGAAATTAAAGTAGGTCGAACTAATAACATGCATTATATCAGCTCGCGAGCGATTATGCAAGGGTCTATACTTTTTACGCGATAAATCTCGGAAAAACTTATCACTTTAACATCTCCGTAATGACTTTCTGCTTTACATGAAATTCCAGACGATTCATCAACGCTTACCCCGTGAATGAACGTGTGATCCAGATTGAAGAATCCGCACGCCGTGAAGATTAACGGGTTCTGTATCAGCTGCAGAGTGAAGTCGCGTATCTGCAAAAGACTTCGACATTGATTTCTTGTCTCGCCCGTTTCTCACATGTTATATTTGGCTAATATATTGGCGATGGTTACTTGCCTCCGCGCGAAATTCTTTGCTGGTCGATGGCTCGTACAGCTCACAGATTATATCACCCGTGTTCGCGGCCTGCAAAAGTTCAGACATCGGCATATATTGTTACCGCGCGTATTTTTCCGGTATTCAAGAAAACAATAATATTTAAAAGAATTTATGTTTTTTTTTGCTAATTCCAAAACAAACGAGAAAAGATAAAAGAGCGAATAAAAGTTCAGACATCGGCATATATTGTTACCGCGCGTATTTTTCCGGTATTCAAGAAAACAATAATATTTAAAAGAATTTATGTTTTTTTTGTGCTAATTCCAAAACAAACGAGAAAAGATGAAAGAGCGAATAAAAGCTTTACTTGCCTCAATGGTCGCCATTGCGCACATGTGATTTATAATGAGGACCTTCGACGAGTAGAACAGAATCCAGCCGACAACCGGTATCATCTCCTGTCGGAATGTTTCGCTGGACATTTTCTCCCAGAAGATCGAGTAAGCGTAGTACAGGAGACTGGTGATGAGCACGAACGATATCGTCATGGAAAGGAGAATTTGTATGCCGTACGCTTCATTTGTACTCCTGGTGGACTTGATTAACTCCAAATGAACTTGCCTTAGTTCGACATAAAGAAGAGAACATTGTCAGCCAAATCGAAAAAGTATTACATTGTAAAATTCTGTTACAACAAAATACTGTTTCAACCAAAACGTAAAATTATAAATAGATTTTTTAATATTTAATTACATTATTTTTTCAAGGGTGTATTATCTAATTATATCCTTGAATTTAATACTTAAGCTTAGATACTTGATTACGTACCCGGCTACCATTTATTTAATCTGTGAAAAAATGTACGTCATTGAAAATATGTTAATCGTCAGATTTCTCCGATTTCTTCAGAAATAAATGGGCAATAGATCAAGAGATAGAGTTGACGTCACTCATGAACGACTGGTTGTCATGCAAACATAATTGCAGCACACATGTACAAAATGCACATGCAAGGTGCTTTTGATGTAAAATTATGAAAAAAATTATTTATACACGTGCTGAAGTAAAAATCTCACTTGACGGCCCTCATCGTGTCGGTGTTGTCCTTGGTCCTACGATCCTGTTGCGTCGCGGATGCGGTGAAGGGCTTGTTCCACTCGTCCTTCATTTTCAGCACCCTCTTGTGCTGCGGCGAATCGGGCGTGGTCGTTAACATGCGTTGCAGCAGGTTGTTCAACTGCTCGAACCGAATCTTCGAGTAGCTACAAGCGTTCGTGGCAGGAGCGAGACAGAAAAAGGCAGCAACGATTACTTAATACATAGTCTTTACTAATTACCCAGATATCAAGCCTAAATACGCCTCAATAACGTATTGTTGACATTATTAATACGTCATTTCGGTCATTTGACATCACTCTGCTACCTGGGTAGTGTCGCAAAACGTAACAATGTCACGACAAAAGTTTGCAGCAAGTAGTCTAAAATTATTGCGAATCAATACCGAGCTCTTCGTGCATTCGTAGGTTAATTAGCGAATCTTCGTTTCGTACTCATGTGAGAAAACACGCTTTTACCTGACCCAGTGCAAGAACGACACGTCGCCCACGTAGAGTAAGACGACGGGATAATTCACGGCGAACATGATGATGAATCTGATATGAATCGGCGTATCTTCCACAAACATCCCGTCGTAATTGACCACTACGAATATGACGAATATCACCACGACTAATATGAGGGCGTAAAGCTGATTCAGATACAATTTCCGATAGTTCTTCTGTATCCCCATCTGATCCATGGTTTTCTCGCACATCAGGATGCGCATCATCGCCGCCTTCATGTGCTGCGAAAGTTCAAAAATAATAATCGCGTCAGCTCCTATTCAGCCCCAAGTCGCACAAGATCAAGTTTAAATACACCAAGAGTCCCACTTTCGAAGTTGAATAGAGATTTTATATTAATATAAAAATTAATCTTCTTCACTTAATTAGACTTTAAATCTTGAAATTCTCGCGCTAATGTCATTCTCTATGGCAATCCCCTAAAGTTACCTTCCTTCTCAGCCAGCCGCAAGGGATGAGGCACAACGTCAGGCAAATGTTGGCGTAGAAGATCCCTTGGAACGTCATGTCGCCGAGCGAGTTCACCTTGTGCAGATAATAGTCGCCCAGGTATTCCGTCGACAGCTTCATCAGGCAGCAATAGGTCACCATGCAGATCAACGAATACGCGACGTTCAGAAGCCTGCCTCGCTTGCTGGTCCAAATCCCCGTGCCGACCACGATGTTCGCCACTAACAGCGGCACGATGCTCTCCTGCATAGTCTTCGGTTGGAACATCTTCGTAGATGATCGGGGTCCACCCGCTGGCCTCGATAATAACGACGAACGAGCGCTCTTCGCCCTACACACGTACGCGCACCTCGCGATCGAGAAATAAACGATGAGTCTCGTGACTGCGTCACCTCCTCGCGTGTTCCACACACGTGCGGACAGCGTAATATACTAAATGTCACCCCCGACAAGGGTGGGCGACCACCGATAGTGGTCGAACAGGTGACGGCGGCGGTGAAGTAATGAACGCGCGACCCAAGTATGCGATGTTCGCGATGCCTATGTCCCAAAGGATTCATTCGCTCGTCTCGTAATCAATATCGGCCCGCGAGTGTGTTGCGTAAATAGTCGTTCACGCCTTTCTTCATTTCCTATGGCGAATACGCCGTGGGATTTCGGAATTTCGCTGCCCTATATAGATCATTGGAGTGTTGTAAAAGTGATGTCTCTGTGAGCGAATTAAACAATTGCGATTACTTTTGACCTTTTGACCTGAAGAGACCAGCGCGACGTAACCCTTTTTATTAATATTATTTTTATCTCTGTAGTTTAAAGGTAGCTTCTTTAAAGGAGAAACAGAAATCGAAAGAGAAATTTAATCTTTCGTCTAAAAATTCTTTTTTCAGCATTAATTTATTCTTAATTATCTGTACATTGTGCAGAAAAGTGCTGTCATATATGACGCAATGTTCTAAGCACATTTTTAAACAATTATAACGATTAATAATTATAAAAATAATTGATTCGTTTATTGTGGAATGCTAAATAAAGCATAATGAAATTACAATTATCGAACGGCAGTATTATGCGATAGATAATGATAAATTTAAACGATGACAAGGCGGGCGGTGCGAAATAAACGACTAATACATTGGGTGTCCCCGTGATCTCATAATGGATGAATGCCCAGGAGACTTCATCGGCAAGATCGATATCGTGCGAAGTATCAAGCTAAGAGCTATCTTGTTAACGACAGTACGAGGGTTAAAAATGCAAGCTCGTGTTATTGAGACACAGTTGTAAGATAAAGCCATGATGCACAATAAGAAAGATTTTTAATAGTTTGTTATATTACACGAAATTATTCCATAAATTATATTATCAATAATCTCTAGAATTTTTCTTGTAATTAATGTCGCTGCATAAATTCCATTTTATTGCGTTAATTATTTATGATAATTACAAGCAATTATCGTGCATATTGCAAGAAACTTCAAGTTCGAGAGGGCGTACATTCTGATATAGATCCCGATAACACCGCCGACGTTGTAGCAATAAAGGGAAATGAGTAGTATGAAGATGAAACGGAGAATATGTAATAACCGACGCACACACACACATTTCTTCCGAGTGTATGCTTATACGACGTAATGCTTTTACATTCAGCATAAATTTCTTTGTCGTAGTTGACATTTGCAACCACACAGTCGGTTTCTTCAAGTTGAAAATGTTAAACATCTAGAAATGTGTCACGCGAACACCCTTCTGTTATTGTTTTCATTATAGGAATTTATCAAATTAATTTATCAAAAGTTTATGACTTAGCGTTATATATTGCTATATTAAATAATACATTAATTAATTACCTACTTTTGTGTTTGCTATACCTATTAAATGATACACTAATTACTTTTGTGTTTGTAAAATTTTTTATCTGCAAAATTTACAAAGATTGAATGAGAAGGGACGCGCGACGCGCTGGTCTCGTTTAATAAATTACAACGTGTAAAATTTTATTGTGGAGTTTAAAGGGAAATCGTAAAAGAATTCATTAAATATTTTATAGACATTGCACTTTATTTTACACAGTTTTTATTTTTACGACACATTGCGACATTTGTTTGATATATATTATTATATAATTCTCTCATAACTTAAATAATTCAATAAGATAATTATTTAATATCTATAATTCTTTAAAAATATGAATATTGTATAGCACTGTTCGATTCCAACGTATTGCCCACTTGTAGCATGATAACCAAGTAGGTCGTTACATTTTTCAAAATCTATAAACAAAAAAGTATAAATATGATTATAATATACTTGGTATTATAAGAATTATAAAAAAAATAATTTCTAAAAATAATTAATATAAAAAAATGTAAAAAGAACATTATTAAATCTTTTTAATCACATAAATTTTATCATTTTATTTCAAACTCATTGATATAACGGCAACTACTCATGTATATAATACATAACAATTTGATACAAACCATGCTTAAGACACGATTATCCAGAGTAAGACCAAACGCGGAGAATGTCACTGGACTTTGCAAAATTTGAATACCAAACTGTTGAATCTGAAATAGTTGCGCGCGATAATTATAATACATTAAGTATAATACATTAACGTAATAACAATGCATTATGTTAATGTATTGTAACAAACAAACCTCCTCCTGCATGTCAGTATCTGCGTCACAACCATAAATCGCGTGAATAATTTCGATGGTTTTGTTTCCCTACAAGTAAATGTTAATCCTATCAAAATCTTTAATTCCATCGTCTAATGTCCATTTCTACCAATGCCGATTAACTCTGCGATCTCTGTTTAACTTACTTTTTATTCTTATTTAGTTTTAGGAATTAAAAAAAGATAAAAAGTAAATTAAACTAAGATCAAAATTAATCCGCATTGGTAGAAATGAACGATAATATAATTAAACGATGATGGACGAGATAAATTACCTCATCGGCTGTATACTTGCAAACGCGATTCAGAGCAACGGCTTTCACAATGTGAAGAAAAAACAATATCAACATCCCAGATGTTTGCTCTGCCAAACCTTTGACTATGTGTTGGTTCATAATGTATCGAATGTACAAATTATAAAGAGCTCCAGTGAGAAACATGATAATCACTGCCATCTCCAAAGCTGTCTGAACTCCGAGAATGGTGCATACTATTTTCGATATTTTACACAACTCCAGGTGCACCTGTCTTAATAGTTATTTCTTGTATAAGATGAGTTTACTTCGTGTAAATGTAATTCATAATTCTTTGTACTCACCTGATTATTTGTAACATATGTCTACGTTTCTGACATTTTGTCATCGGATTTGGATTGTGTCTTTGAGATCGATTCCGGAGTACATTTTGAAATTGTTGATCGAGCTGAGATGGAACGTGAGATTCAATCTGAAATACGGCCGAATCTTGCTTCTCTGACATAAAAACATTTAATCGAGATTGCACCCGCCGACGCCATCGAAATAACGTCTTCGTGGAGAGAATTTGCTTCCGTTGCTCGGTATCCATAATTTCAGTAAAATCTTTTATTTCGAAAATACCCAGTTTTATCTCTTCCACTGATAAATTTGTTAAGCTTTCGCACAAGAGTTTGTTGATCAATCCGAATTTCATTTGTAAGCATCTGCATTATTGTGTGATAGCATGTTAGATATTATATAATATGTATTTCAAAAATCTAATATCTAATATAAACCTAGTATAGTTTCTGAATTATTTAGGAAATCAATTTTGCGACATACCTCGCAAATATGTAGAATTCGAAGATATTAACAGAATTGACAGTGAACGAATACATATATAGCGCCATAAGAAAAAGTGAAGTAAATAAGTCCGTGCGTTTCTGCAAGTGAAGGAAAACCAAGGTGCACACAATGCTGTGGACTATAATCCAGGCGGTTATGACTCCGATCGTCACGAAATATATTCTGTCATAATTCACCGTCAATCCAAGCTGTCGCAATGTTTCATCGATCTCGAAGATCTTTTTGTAACAAACTTTGAATTTCTAAAAATGTCAATTTATAACAAGACAATATTATAATTTATACACACGCATAGTTTTATTCAAAAATTGTCTTGTATAGTTTGTATATCGCAAACGCGGTATAATAAACTTACAAGATATCGTACATTATTTTATTCGCTCACCTTTGTATGCCACCAGCCTAGCAACATCTTGAGTATCACAGATACAACAACAACGTACATCAATAATTGATACAGGACATATTCCAGCTTCATCAGTCTAATGTTCGCATAATATTCTTTTTGCAGGCGCAAGTGGCCACTACAATATATAACGTACATAAACAAGAGATAGATCAGGCTGAGTACAGGTCTTGGATGACCACGAGGATATTCAAAAACACGAAGTCCCAATACATAGTTGAGATTTGTCATCGGCGCTATCGCCTCGGTAAAATATTTTGGACGCGCAAATTGTAGCTTCATCTCGTCAGATCTCTCTCTATCGACCGATATTCCTTGATTGACATTTACTCCAATAAAGTATCTTCGTTTTTGGTTTTCTGCTGATCAAAGGTTTGTGATATTCAAAATCAGGTCGATGTAATATTCAGAAAGCGAAGTAGTCGTATCTTCCTCGTAGTTTCTTGTCGATTTCTTGACGGTGCCGAATATTTTACAGACATTCAACCGATAAGTTGCTTATTCGTTTCCATGCATGTTTCAGCGTTAATTCCAGTATTAATCGCACTTGTCTCTCCTCTTTCTCGATACTTACACTAGATTAACGTGTAAATATCACACAACCTGCTATATTTCGTGAGAATGGTTGATGACTATGTCAGGACATATATTGACGCAATTCACTGTCTTTTCTCGCTGTATTTCTGCTTTGTTTTCGTGAAGTTCACAAGTCGATGATCCACCTTCGTCGATGAACAAAGGAGCATACTTGAGCTCATAAGCGATTATTATAAAGAACGCGGGTGTGTTAGATGAACGTGCGCAAACGAGCCCTGCGGTGGCCTTTGAAGCGATCATATATGTATATCTATAAAAAGAATCAACTTTGCCCGCGAAGCAATGAGTAATTTCAGTAATTTGTTGCACAAGGGTGCGCGCAAGTATCGCTTTTTATTACCTTAATGCGCGAGTAGCGTTATAAGATATCATTCGAGATCCCACGACAATTAATACACACTTATGTGCTGGAGAAAGATAATTGCTGGCGGGAAGATCGCGCATAATCTCGTTGCTGAATATGCAGATGCTGCACGAGGGGTACAGATGAAGATTATGAACCAATAAACTACTATGTATTTGTTATATATACAGCTTAACAAATCCGAAAACATACCGAAGAAAAGTACGGCTAGAATGTGTAATTTTTGTATGCAAAACATTGCAACTATTATGTAAAAACTTTTATGCTCCCCAGAGGAGAATTTCTTACGTTACCTTGAGCTATTTCCGGAAAATAATTGAGTAATACAAAGGCGGACTTTGAAGGAAAATCGAAAGACTGCGATAAATTAAAAACAAGCGTGAGGATTGCTCGTAATTTATTTCTTGCCGAATATGCAATACAGTATAATCGATTATTAATTATACGTCACGCTTATTAAACATCGCAGAGAGTGTCAATGCCGTCCGGGGTGCGCGTATATTAAGCGTTAAATTTCTCTGCAATATTTAAGAAACGTTTTGTTAATAATAACGGCTTAACTATCTTACTTTGTGGAGGAACAAAGAAATCGCGTCTCGTGAAATCTGTTTACGAACACGCGCGCGGCGAATTAACGTTCTTAATTATACACATCGCACAGAATATTTTGTAGTATGTTATAAAATCATTGAAAAAAAAGCCGAATTTTTATTCATTACGGTCTATATATTTATTTATAAAACTGATAATTATAAAAGAGGCATTAATAGAATTAATAAATCACCTGATTATATTCGCTTCATCGATCGCTTCTTAATTGGCTTGTCCGGGAAATAAACACACACGAAAAATAAACTCTTTCCGTGTGATCATTTACTTATATTATTACTGGAATTTGTTCCTTTTATACTGCTTATCTCTTTACATATTTGATGAAAGATATAATCTTGCGTGAGAGCGTTGTTTGTAAAATTCTGATCTTCGAAAAATAAATTAAAAAATTCTGTCAAAGTGTCACAATTGCGTTCGAAATTATCTATATATTAATTTTGTTTCACTTATTTAAGTTAAATCGTTCTTGCTTGTCAGATATTTTAAGAAATTACTAATACGTAATTCTTTGTGTTAATCTTAATTGTTAAAAAATAATTAAAAAGTTAATAAAGATGGGGAATAATGATCCTAAAATTTAAAAATTATTTTAAAGATTAGGTATTCAGTTTTACGAAAATAAGTTTCTTCCGTTTTAATTCATCTGTGTTTTTCCATGACGGAAAAGCCAGTTTAGTTCGCAAGGACAATCAATTTCACGATCTTCGAGCGATCAAATTGCATAATCGCATTTGCAGAGAACCGGGAAACAAGAGGCGCAAGGCGATGATCCGTGAAGTCTTCATCGGCAATTCAAGCTCGTATGCCGTATAATCGACAACGATCGGATACGCGGCCGAACGACGACTGTCGAGAGTAGTGGGAGAATTTGAAGGTACGCAGTTTTTATTTTTACGACACTTTGCGACATTTGTTTGATATACATTATTAATTCTCTCATAACTTAAATAATTCAATAAGATAATTATTTAATATCTACAATTGTTTAAAAATGTGAATATTGTATAGCATTGTTTGATTCCAGCGTATCGCTTAATTGTAGCATGATAACCAAGTAAGTCGTTACCTGTTTTAAAATCTATAAACAAGAAAAGTATATATATGATTATAACATAATCAGGATAAAATTATTAAAAAAATAATTAATATAAAAAAATGTGAAAAGGACATTATTGAATCTTTTTAATCACACAAATTTTATTTTAAAATCATTGATATAACGGCAACCACTCATGTATGATACATAACAATTTGATACAAACCGTGGTTAAGACACGATTATCCAGCGTAAGTCCGAACGCGGAGAATGTCACCGGACTTTGCAAAATTTGAATACCAAACTGTTGAATCTGAAATAATTGCGCGAAATAATTATAATACATTAAGTATTATACATTAACGTAATAACAATGCATTATGTTAATGTATTGTAACAAACAAACCTCCTCCTGCATGTCAGTATCTGCGTTACAACCATAAATCGCGTGAATAATTTCGATGGTTTTGTTTCCCTAAAAGTAAATGTTAATCCTATCAAAATCTTTAATTCCATCGTCTAATGTCCATTTCTACCAATGCCAATTAACTTTAATCTCTGTAACTTACTTTTTATTCTTATTCAGTTTTAAAAATTAGAAAAAGATAAAAAGTAAATTAAACTAAGATCAAAATTAATCCGCATTGGTTAGAAATGGACGATAATATAATTAAACGATGATGGACGAGATAAATTACCTCATCAGCCGCATACTTGCAAACGCGATTCAGAGCAACGGCTTTCACAGTGTGAAGAAAACACAATATCAACATCACAGATGTTTGCCCTGCTAAACCTTTGACTATGTGTTGGTTCATAATGTATCGAATGTACAAATTATAAAGAGCTCCAGTGAGAAACATGACAATCACTCCCATCTCCAAAGCTGTCTGTACTCCGAGAATGGTGCATACTATTTTCGATACTTTACACAACTCCAGGTGCACCTGTCTTAAAAACACTTAAAGATAAATATTTGTATTCAAAGAAAAAGCTCTCTTTTATTTTTGAAAACATTTTTAAAAATCCAACTCAAATATTTTAAGCATATTGCAAGAAATAATAAATTTTAAATATTGGATAACAACAAAATTGATAAACTTTGAATGCAATTTTTACTTGAAAATAATGCTAACTGAATGTAATCTATATGCTTCAAATATATTTTTTGTAGAGTTTATTTCGTGAAAATGTATTTCATAATTCTCTGTATTCACCTGATTATTTGTAACATATGTCTACGTTTCTGACATTTTGTCATCGGATTTGGATTGTGTCGTTGAGATCGATTCCGGAGTACATTTTGAAATTGTTGGTCGAGCTGAGATGGAACGTGAGATTCAATCTGAAATACGGCCGAATCTTGCTTCTTTGACATAAAAACATTTAATCGAGATTGCACCCGCCGACGCCATCGAAGTAACGTCTTCGTGGAGAGAATTTGCTTCTGTTGCTCGGTATCCATAATTTCAGCAAAATCTTTTATTTCGAAAATACCCAGTTTTATCTCTTCCACTGATAAGTTTGTTAAGCTTTCGCACAAGAGTTTGTTGATCAATCCGAATTTCATTTGTAAGCATCTGCATTATTGTGTGACAGCATGTTAGATATTATAATATGTATTTCAAAAATCTAATATCTAATATAAACCTAGTATAGTTTCTGAATTATTTAAAAAATCAATTTTGCGACATACCTCGCAAATATGTAGAATTCGAAGATATTAATAGAATTGACAGTAAACGAATACAAATATACCGCCATAAGATAAAGTGATGTAAATAAGTCCGTGCGTTTCTGCAAGTGGAGGAAAACCAAGGTACACGCAATGATGGTGAATATAATCCAGGCGGTTATGACTCCGATTGTCACGAAATATATTCTGTCATAATTCACCGTCAATCCAAGCTGTCGCAATGTTTCATCGATCTCAAAGATCTTTTTGTAACAAACTTTGAATTTCTACAAACGTCAATTTATAATAAGACAATATTATAATTTATATACCGACGCATAGTTTTATTCTAAAATTGTCTTATATATAGTTTGTATACCGCAAACGCGGTATAATAAACTTACAAGATATCATACATTATATTTTATTCGCTCACCTTTGTATGCCACCAGCCTAGCAACATCTTGATTATCACAGATACAATAACGATGTACGTCAATAATTGGTACAGGACATATTCCAGCTTCATCAGTCTAATGTTCGCATAATATTCTTTTTCCACGCGCAAGTGGCCACCACAATATATGCCGTAAATAAACAAGAGATAAATCAGGCTGAGTACAGGTCTTGGATGACCACGAGGATATTCAAAAACACGAAGTCCCAATACATAGTTGAGAGTTGTCATCGGCGCTATCGCCTCGGTAAAATATTTTGGACGCGCAAATTGTAGCTTCATTTCGTCAGATCTCTCTCTATCGACCGATATTCCTTGATTGTCATTTACTCCAATAAAGTATCTTTGTTTTTAGTTTTCAGCTGATCAAAGATGATATTCAAAATCAGGTCGATGTAATTTTAGAAGTGAAGTAATCGTATCTTCCTCGCAGTTTCTTGCCGATTTCTTGACAATGCCGAATATTTTACAGACATTCAACCGATAAGTTGCTTATTCGTTTCCATGGATGTTTCAGCGTTAATTCCAGCATTAATCACACTTGTCTCTCGTCTTTCTCGATACATGCACTAGATTAAAGTGTAAATAACACGCAACGTGCTATATTTCGTGAGAATGGTTGATGACTATGTCAGGACATTGACGCGATTCACTGTCTTTTCTCGCTGTACTCCTGCTTTCGTTTTCGTGTAGTTCACAAGCCGATGATCCACCTTCGTCGATGAACAAAGGAGCATACTTGAGCTCATAAGCGATTATTATAAAGAACGCGGGTGTGTTAAATGAACGTGCGCAAACGAGCCCCGCCCGGTGACCTTTGAAACGATCATATATGTATATCTATAAAAAGAATCAACTTTGCCCGCGAAGCAATGAGTAATTTGTTTCAGTGTGCGCGCAGGGATCGTTTTTTATTACCTTAATGAGAGCGTTATAAGATATCATTCGAAATCCCACGACAATTAATACACACTTATGTGCTGGAGAAAGATAATTGCTGGCGGGAAGATCGCGCATGAACTCGTTGCTAAATATGCAGATGCTAAACGAGGGATACAGATGAAGATTATGAACCAATAGACTACTATGTATTTGTTATATATACAGCTTAACAAATTCGAAAACATACCGAAGAAAAGTACAGCTAGAATGTGTTATTTTGTATGCAAAACATTGCAACTTTTATGTAAAAACTTTTATGCTCCCCAGAGGAGAATTTCTTACGTTACCTTGAGCTATTTCTGGAAAATAATTGAGTGATAAGGCAGATTTTAAAGGAAAATCGACGGGCTGCGATAAATTAAAAACAAGCATGAGAATTGCTCGTAATTTATTTCTTGCCGAATATGCAATACAGTCACGACTCATAATCGATTATTAATTATACGTCACGTTTATTAAACATCGCAGAGAGTGTCAATGCCGTCCGGGGTGCGCGTATTAAGCGTTAAATTTCTCTGCAATATTTAAGAAACGCTTTGTTTACATAGTTAATAATAACGGCTCAACTATCTTACTTTGTGGAGGAACAAAGAAATCACGCCTCGTGAAATCTCTTTACGAACGTGCGCGCGGCGAATTAACGTTCTTAATTATACACATCGCACAGAATATTTTGTAGTATGTTATAAAATCATTGAGGAAAGAGCCGAATTTTTATTCATTACGGTCGATATATTTATTTATAAAACTGATAATTATAAAAGAGGCATTAAAATAGAATTAATAAATCACCTGACTATATTTGCTTCATCGATCGCTTCTTAATTGGCTTGTCCGCGAAATAAACACACAAGAAAAATAAACTCTTTCCGAGTGATCATTTACTTATATTATCACTGGAATTTGTTTCTTTTATACTGCTTATCTCTTTATATATTTGATGAAAGATAATGTTGCGTGAGAGCGTTGTCTGTAAAATTCTGATCTTTGCCAAAATAAAGGAATCTAAACGGCTTAGCTGTTAATTTAAGCTAATTAATTCTGATCTTCAAAAAATAAATTTAAAAATTCTGTCAAAGTGTCACAATTGCGTTCGAAATTATCTATATATTAATTTGTTTCGCTCATTCAAGTTAAATTGTTCTTGCTTGTCAGATATAAAAAATTACTAATACGTAATTCTTTGTGTTAATCTTAGTTGTTAAAATATAATTAAAAAGTTAATAAAGATGGAATAATGATCCTAAAATTTAAAAATTATTTTAAAGATTAGGTATTCAGTTTTACGAAAATAAGTTTCTTCCGTTTTAACTCATCTGTGTTTTTTCCATGACAGGAAAGCCAGTTTAGTTCGCAAGGACAATCAATTTCACGATCTTCGAGCGATCGAATCACATAATCGCATTTGCAGAGAGAACCGGGAAACGAGAGGCGCAAGGCGACGATCCGTGAAGTTGGCCTCTTCGTCGGCAATTCCATTCTTTTTCACTTAAGCTCGTATGCCGTATAATCGACAACGATCGGATACGCGGCCGAACGACGACTGTCGAGGGTAGTGGGAGAATTTGAAGGTACGCGAAGGGATAGCAGTCCCATGGGAAGCCTCTCCATTGTCCCGAGGTGGCCTAGTAATCCTGAAGAATCGGATGGATTCGAGAATATCGATGGGTACATTGCAATGAGACCCTACACGACTAACGCAACTCAGCGACGGTTGTATCTTCAACGATTGTACAGAACAACGGCATATTTCTTCATTTGTCATTGAACGCTTAAACATCTGTGCTAATCGATTGGGAATCGTTTAGACTCCAATCAGAGATTGAAAATGATAAAAATAATCTGTCCCAAAAAACTCCCCCGAAAAGAGATTATTTTAAAAATAATCTGTACAAACATGTTTTTTTTTTTTAAGTTTTAGACAACTAGTTGATCTGCGTCAGCACGTGAGGATGAAGAAATTGTCATGGTTTCTTAAATCTTCCATCTCATCGAAGTACGCAAGTTCAAGCTTGGAGTACATGATTCAGGTAAGCAATATAGCAGATTGCCAGTCGAAGAATCTCGATTTTTGAGAGCTTCTTGTCCGGCGGCAACGTCGGCAGCAGCTTTCGTAGTTCCGCAAATGCCAAGTTGAACGCTTCCACTCTGACTCTTTCCCTGACAAGATAAATATTATTTACTTTAATAATGAACTTTTCTTCGTGTGAAAGAATTCTAAAGATACATTAAAGCTACTGCGTTTTTAAAATTAAATAAAATTCTTCGGATAACTTTCCCCAGATAATATTTTAACAGGATATAAGAGAGTGCATTATCAGAAGTACTTGTGTTGTTAATGAAAGCACAAGAGGTATACTGATTGAATAAAAACCAGGAATAATTTTTGTTAATAAAGATTAGATTGTCCTGATAGGATTTAAATTTTCTGAACTCAAACTTAGATATCAGGGAGGATGTTACGGATCTTTACCAACTAGAAACTATGGAGTTTTTTAAAACAATTTTTAATAAATAAATCGAGGTTATTAGAGAAAAGGCGGGAGTTATTAAAATTGGAATTGGGGATAAGAAATATCAAAAAATGACTTCAGTCAATGGGAAATTTTCCAAAATTTTACTGAAAATTCCGAGTACGAGAGACCACTTGTAATTATCAAAGTATTAAAATTATACGATTAAAAATTGTTACAAGCGATTTCTTCGCGACTATATTTCACTGCTTTGTCTTTGTAGCGAGATTTCAATTCTGCGCTTATCGTAGCCTTACCGTGTGGCGTGTGCGGTTCGATACTTTTGGGTGGCCCTTCTTCGCCTGCGTCTCTCCTCTCTCGACAAGGTGCCCGAGCCAGGAGCGCCAACGCCGTTAACGGCGATTCCATGGCCGCTGTTCGCCATGGGAATCGTTCTATCCTCGTTCGCGAAATCGCAATTGAAGCTCTTCATGTGCCTCTGCGTTCCGGTAATGTTCCTTTCAAAAAGGTACAGTCTGATCTACCGTGAAAAATTATCTCCTCACCTTCGCCCTGGACGATAGATTCGCATCGTAACACATTGCTATCTTGTTTCTCGTAGCACGTAACTGCAATTATAGTTACGATAACTGTCAATCGGATACACAACACGCGGATAACATTGCGGCAAGTTCATATTTATTGTTGCATGTAACATTTTTAAGTATACCAACAACATATTATATAACTCTGTTTTATAACTCGCGGTCTTAATTTCAGGAACATCTTTTTCGACCGATTTAGAGTCGATATTTTTCTAACAAAAACAAAAAGTTGAAGGGAGATTATTTGTTTATAATTAATCGCTTAAAGATTATTGACACCTCAATATTTTTGTTTTAAAAAAATCTGCAAAATTGTCAAAAACGATCTGTGATCAAAATTAGTCACGAGTTATAGAATATGTATTAACTTTAATATGTATTATAGTATTAACTTTATAGTTTATGTAGATATTCAGACATTACATTCTTTATTTGACATATATTTTTATAGAAAAAATCATAAACAGACGCGAAATAAAATAATCAAATTTTTCGCACCGTTGACCCTGGGGATTTGCGAAAGCTACGAAAGAATGCAGCACAAAAGGGTTCGCCCTACGTTCCAGAATATTGGGGTTCTTTCGACGATAATTGGATAGCCAAATATTTGTCGAGCACACAGACGTAACTTATGTAGGAGAATTATAGTCGTAAAGAGATAAAGTCAGAAACAGACAAGCGAGAGCAAGAGAAGAGCAAGATATTACATTAAGAACGATTCTGTGCGTAAACATGAAAAAGAAAAGAACGAAAAATATCATAAATTTCGAAGATTCTGGTATTCCGACGTGTCGCCGAAACAGTCGTTTTGAAACAGTCGATTTACGAGCACGTTGCATTATTAAGAGAAACGCAGTTCGCGCTCCGCATAAGTGGCTCGTTCTTCATCAAGTATTGACGAACGGCAACCCAGGACGACTGTTGCCCGATCTGATTCTCATGGTAAACCGGCGATTTGTATGAGCGTTCACACCACTCTCCCTCTTCTCTCCGTTTCTTTCTTTAATATTTCAAAGAAAACCACCAGATTTCGGGCGACAAGTCTCTTCGGCGCTTCTTTTAATATTTATCGTGGCACCGCTATCCAATCAAATCGATGCAATCCCCTGCGGGTTTTTTTTATCTTTACGACTTTACACCGCACGATTTTATGCGATCCCAATTTTGTAAAAACGTGCACTTTGTAATTTTTAAAAACTTCGATTTTAACCTGTGTTTGTATTTTATAATTATAAAATTTAAATAGAGATTTTTAATTAACAAGAAGAAAACGAAATAAAGGTATTAATTTGCTATTGTTTAATATTGAAACGGAAATAAAGATTAACTGCATAATTCTAAAAACTTTTTAAAATAATATGTAAATTATAGTAGCAAATTTAATTTCTGAGATTATCATGTAACATTTCTGGTATTTTTCATAAAATGAAAAATTATGCTTTACATACATAGACTATCTACTTTTATATAACAATTAATATGTGTTTTTATTAATTTTTGTCACTTACCATAGTCTTCCAAAATAAAAAATAGACTTCCGAGATTTTCCTCGCCCTATTTTCATCCGGTTTGAAGCGACATCACTCTTCTCTGTCGTCCTCAATTAAATTCCTTCACCAATTAAACAATCGCGCACAAAATCTTATCCGATCACTTTCTTTCTATCGATGTCAGCACGAGAGAGAGGATTTACAGAATCTTCAAAATATTCCACATCACCAAATCGCGTTCATTTATCGGTTCCGGATCGCGATTAGATCGATGTCGATCGTTAACTTTATCTGCGGCAACAAGATCGTCTCTGACAACATCTCGATCTCCCGGCTACGACGAGATCGTTGAGAGAGACGACGGGCAGCATCCCTGGCGGAAAAACTGATCTAGGGAAGGGTGAGATCCGAGGGGCTCTCGCGGGGGTAGGAGTTTCATCTTCCATAAACCACGCCCTTGATTCCGCCGCAGCCTCCCTCGCCCTCTCATTTCCCCAGCATCCCTGACAGCATCCCGGGCGTTCTCCAATCGACAATCGAGAGACATCCTGGCGAACCCGCCCCGACACCTGACGCCACGTCGCCATTCCGCCGCATTTCGTAATTCACGCGACAGTATTTTACACCAGCCTCCTGGATACGCGGACCGTATTATCGATCATTCGACGTCTCGACACGCTGAAGATTTTTTGGAAAACCAACACCGGATTAGCCTCATCGTTGGAGACGATAGTAGGTATCTCAAAACCGTGTGCGTATGCAAATAACAGATTTGATCTGTTTCTCATATCACGCTTTTATGTCTTTTTTTTAGAGAAGAAGAGTCTTTTAACCTGTAGTAAAATAAAGATGATAAATTATATCATTAATATTAATCAATATATACCTGAACCGTCATTCCACACCAAGAACAAGTAATCTATAATGTTTTATTATATCTGATTCACAAAACAGTGATATCTTCTTTTATAATCTTAAGTAATGTTATTAATATCTGAACAACCAGCATTATTTTGGTAATGCATAAGATATTAATACAGAACTTCAAAATTAGAGCGATTGGTGGAAAATAAATTGGCATGTACTATAATCATTTTTTTTATCTCAACAAAAGTTAACATAAATTCCTGCAAAAGCACCTTAATAATTTCTGTAATTTAAAACCAAAAATTTGAAATTCGTTATTTTGACAGAGTTGGTTGTTCTATAGTGTTTAATACTTTAACTTTTTAACTCAAAAATTTGGAATTGAAATATTGTTCACACGTGACAAAAATTTTAAAATCTACGAATGAGAGCAATCTTATTTACAAACACTATTAATATTTTCTGCTAAATATTTAATCTACATGACCAGAGGCTAGTGACGCAGCCCTCTTTTGCTGCATCAGTGATAAAATCGACATGTTGTCAGACTTAATGAACAAATTACGTAGAAACCTTAATTAAGAGTCTACAACTAAATTACCAGAAATGTGACGCGTTTCTTGTAATTAATATTACAATTAAAATATTCAGTACACGAGAAATGCTGATGAGAAGATATTATATTTGTGGTTTCATTTTTCATGAAAAGAGTTGATTTCTCTTTTAAGAAGTTTGTTGTAACATTCATTTTAAACGTGATGTAGGAGTAGCGAGTAAATTGAGGGTGGGTTTACTGGAGTAGTATAGATTTCTTTGGAGGACCAGGTGGTGGACGCGTCGCATCTGCGCCGTTCGACTATAATAATCACAGTCGCATCCTCCGTCGTGGAACACTTCTATACAAAACCAGTATCCATTCGGTTCATTTGTACTTCGCAGTAATGTATAGCTGCAATCTTTCGTCTCATAAAATACAATGTAGCCGAGAATTTCGATCACGGTTCGACAAAATTTGATACGCTAAATTGGCGTAAAAAATTGATAAAGAATAATTAAAATTATCTAGTTTGGAAATTATATTTGGGAAACAGAATATAAAAAAAAAATTAAATACTTTTTAAACAACAAGAAATGAAAATTTTATCTCTGAATTTTTCTTTGGTGTCTTAATTTTTATATATATTTCAATTTCCTCACTTTTATTGCTTTTCTTTTTTCCATACATGTTATGAGAACTCAAGAAAAATCAATTTCCATCTTTTTTTCACGGGGCTCGGGTATTTGCGCGACCGAGGAAGGGACAGCCACCCCCGCTGTCCCGCTGTTTCTAAAGGGGAAGAACCGCGAAACCCGCAATTATGCAAATTGGTCAATCGGACTTTAATCTACTTCCAATCCGCAGGCCGACACCCATCTCGGAAATTGCTCGCGCGAGGGTTGACGCGTGCGGCCGAGAGTTACAGATGAGGCGCCGCCGTACACGCGTGTGCGCGTGAATATGACCGATCCTCGCCGCGACAATCAAGAACGCGGCACACGCCCTTCTCGTCGCAGGCGATTAATGTGTTCCGCCGGGCGTCTCGGGTGTCATGAGATAGTTCACACCTCGTCACCACGATTCTTTTCATGGTTAAAACCCTTTCGGTTTTCCCTTTCATACCGCCAAACACATGCCTTATTTATAAATACGTCACAACTGTTATAAATCAAATATGATTAATATATTAAATAAAGATTAAATATTGTTTTTAACATAAATCTTCTAATACGTTATATTTGCGCATGTTTTTGTAGAATCGAAGGATTTACATTCAGAATGTAATGACTCAAAAAAAAAATGAAGTAAACGAAGTTATGAAATGGCGGTGATAAAAACAGCAACAGCAGAAATCTATAATCAATACTAAATGCTGCACTGCTAAGGAAGAGTGCAGTATCTGCAAAAACGTCAAATTGAGAAAAACAGCTCGAAAATTTTTAATGTAACCGTCACAACCTACTTTTTTCTGAAGTAAATTACCACTAGAAATCATTTTGTAAAGCTAAAATTACAATATTTATAGTGTAAAATATAAAAAAGTAGATATCGCGTTTTTGCTTATTGTTAATACGATACACACTCTTTTGCTTCGTAATTAAGCCTTTTTGAAAGCAGATATAACAAAAGATATTTTTACATCTTAAAAACGGTTGCAGATATGGTTTTTTTTTTTGTTTATTCGAACGAATTCCTCGAGGTCGAAAATGTCAGAATCGATATATAACTCCAAATTTTTGTAGATACGGCACTCTTGCTTATCAGGGCAGAATGGTGGAACTTACCGAGAGAACACATTGCAGTCATTTACCTTCGTATGATTAAACTTTCAAAGCTATTCGTTTTTATGTACTGATTAAAAGAAATGATTTAAGCTTAAAAAATAATGGTAATAAACGTCCATGTTGGCAAAAGCAAAAGTTCAATTTTAGTAACAATTTTAGTAACAAAATTCCATGCGTTACACTAAAGATTATTTGTCATGTGTAAAGTAAATAAATTCCTTTTAGAAATAATAAATCATTCTTTTCGAAAGCATGGACACTTCTTAACGCTTAATTTTCTTTCTCTTTATCGTCATACATATTTAATGCATATTCTTATAACGTCGACGTACACATAGAAACATTTATTTATGAAGCGAGTGTGCTAAAACATTTCAAACATTTAGAAAAAGTAGCACAAGCCTAATATAGCGTATTTATAGAAAGAAAAATTACAATAAGGTTTATATGTTTACATTAAAGAGATACTTCCTCTAAATATAAAGAAACGCTTCGCCCTTTTATAATTTCATTATTCTCAAACATTTGCTATTACTTTTTCAATCAATGTCTTGGTATTTTTTAGATATTTAGACGGATTACATGTATATAAATAAAATACATTCGATGTTGAGACAGCTGATTGAACATGGATTACTTGGACAGCTCTCTACTAGATGCCTTTCAACGTCAACTTTTTCATGGTTGCAATCGCGAAATTGGTGCCATCATCGCCCTCCGATCGATGCCGTTTTCGATTGATTCCGTCCCTCGAATTTCTTGTGTGCCCGGAGGTGAAGGAATCGACCTCCCTCTTTGATTGTCGGGCCTTCCACGCTCGTCGCATTTCCGCCCTGACTTCGCCGTTCAGCAGACAATAAAGGAAAGCCACGAAGGCGCCCTGCAAAGCACGAAATGTGCGCGTGAGCGCGTGAGTATGTAAATTATATCAGAGAGTAGGTTTTCTTCGTGTCATAAATACCTGGAAGGACGCGAACAGCTGATCGCAAAATAGCCAAACAAGTTCTACTCCTTTGTGATAAGATAATCCCAAGAAAAAGGTATAGTGTATTCCGAAGAGTGGTACTAAAACCAGAGTCGACTTTGCCCATCTCCTGAAAATTAAAAATAAAATAAATGCCGATGTGCTTAACAAAAGTTCATATATGCTTAACTAAATTTTTCATCGAGAAATATTGTTTGTACCGTAAACCGCCTTATCGGCAATAATAAAATTAATCTAAAATTGATATAAATTGATATGTAATAAAGTTATACATATATATATTAATTAAAGTTTTATATGTATTAACTTGTATTTCATCTTCTTCCGTTGCAGATATACCGACGTCTTCAGCTTCACAAGCAAGACACGAACGATATTCAGAAACAGTAGAAAATTAAACTGAAAGAAAAAGATAATGTCCATACATCACGAATGCCCGTTGATAATACGTTATTTGGCATACCAAAATAGATGTGATAATTGGTATTCTTATGATGAGAAACAATGAGGAATCTTCATTAGTGGTCCAGCAGAGAGTGTCCTCGATAGTCGCCCGTATTATAATCCATGGCACCACTACCAAGGCGGGAAGACCTATTTCGGGACGGAATTAAATCTCTGAGTAAATAACTCCAATAAGATTTAATAAGATCGCTTTAGATTCTAAACAGTTTTAAACAGATTTGTCCATATTACCCCAGCCTAGCACAATGTACAGAGCTATTGTGCTGGTGTCGGTACACAGTGCGAAGAAAACCAGATTGTGCAAATACATCCCTTCCATCAGGATCCACGAATAGTTTGCCACGATGAAATATTGCCACAGACTCGTGATGACTTTGCAGACCCAAGTCTTAAAACGTCGATTAGCGAAAATGAGGATTGTCCAATTAAGAAGAAGATAGAAACAGAAGCCAAACAGACAATTTAAGAATATTGTCTTTACGCAGACGTAAGTATTTAAAGATTGATTGATTAACGCGATAACTCTTCTATGTCATGCCATTTTGACTATTAGGACTAGAACATAAATAGTTTATGAGATTACCACAGAGGCTTTTTATATAAACGCAAAAGATCAGAACAGAGAAGTCAGAACAGAGAAAAAAATTATAACTAATTGTAAATTGGAATAATAAAATAATTAGTATCTATGCATTGCGCTCTCTTTACATTGCGCTCCCTGATAAAAGCGCTCTGTCCGTCGACAAAGACGACGTCCCAGGCCAATCCGATGCCGTCTATAAAACTCCAATCCTTGAGGAGTGCCATAAAAGCTCTCATGATAAAGGACGCAAACAGATGCATGTGTAATCTATTTCTGGGATTCCTGAGTTTCCTGCGTACATACGGGGAACGATATTAACGATAAGTGGAGGACTCTCAACGGAATTAAAGAGAGATCATGACGGGTATGATCAGAAGGAAAACACACTCACCTGAGTAAGGAAAAAACCACCATGGCAACGATTAGGGTGGTAAACGAAGTCACATATCCGATATGCGATACCATCCTGATAATCGGCAACCATTTCTGTCAAATAATAATAGTACAATAATATAGCTGTACATACATACAAACAAGTTTTATTTTAAATCTACTGCATTTATGTTGCGCTTAAAGCTTAATTTTAAAAAATAATCTCACATATCTGTAATAATCGCACACAATGCATGACAATTAATTATACATATCTATGTAGTTTATACAATAATTCACCTATATGTGAATTATATGTAGTTATTAGGCTCATAATTGTATATGTATAACATAATTTATTTTATAAATGGCTAAATTTTATTTTTCTCTAAACTTGAAACAATATCAAGTTCAAAAAATTTCAAATTTTGTTTTTATTAATTCGATCGCGGTTAATTAAATTACAATCGGGCGGATTCCCGATATCGATGATCGTAGCCGCGGCAGCCAGGACGGAGCTTACATTTAGCAGCGCGAATTCCGCCGGCGTTTCGTACCACCGCGTATAATTCAGATTTTTGTCGATGATGTAACGCGTGCTGTTCAGCACGCACAGGCTGTAGTTGCTCCAGGCGACGCCGTCCGAGTTCTGATACCACTCGCCGTTCGCCAGGCAGACCTTGCTGGCCACCGCGAGCGCTCTGAGATTGTCGCTCGCGAGGTCGGTGTATCCCATTATCGAGGCCGGTGGACAGGGCAAGGTGGCTGTTCCCGGCGCGTCGGTGCGCGGCCAGCAGAGTAGACCGTCGAAGGTCGGCGGGCATTGACGAATTTCTGTTCCGTTGCCGTCGTCAACGCTAGTCTTGGCGACGCCGCGATACTTCTCCAATCGATCCTCATTAGTGATGTTGTCCCCGAACAAGCTGATTCCGGTGGTCACCGACATCATGTCGCCAAACACGGACATACCTAACGTGGGGCGTTCTCGTTGATGGTAATAACGACTATATATACTTAATTAACGCGAAGAACACCGTAACCGACCTCGATCGATCGTCCATCATTTCTAATCAAGTTTGAGAAGATTTTTCGCGCTCTTAAGACGTTAAAGGATTCTTCGCGAGATGTAGATTTCTCTTTTTCGTAAGAAACATCGTGAGAATCGCAATTTTTTAGAAGCCAAATGGTGTTTCAAATTTTTAGTATTTAGTTTCATTGAACAGACAATTGAATAATATAAATTCAAGCCTACCTTCGAACAACTGATCGCATTTGTGCCTCTGATCGGCTAAGAAACGATCCACTTCAGCTTCGGCCATCCCGACGCTAAGGAAGCAGGAAAAATAAATCTACGTTATTTTTCTTTTTCTCTTCTATTGCGACAGAATTTTCGTCCGCCATTCATACCATTCATTCTATTCACGATGCAAAACTATAGTAATCTATGCATCTTTGCTGCGTACGATCATACTTTTATTATCATTTAAATCAAAGCCCATTTTTGAGTAAAAATTCAAGTCACGTGTTTATTAATGTTTCTGTTACGGTAATACGAGATGCAACAAATTAGAGTAAAAATGTTTTGAAGAAAATTCTTACTTTTACGCATTTTTCATGCCACTGAGAAAAAAATTTTTAGATCATAGAAAATATTTCTTTAAATAGTTCTAATAACATATTTACTTAATATAATACACATATTTATTTAGAATTAGATATTTTTACTTAATTTAAGTAAAGATATATAATTCTAAATAAATATGTGATTATATTAAGTAAATATGTTATTAGGACTATTCAAAGAAATATTTTCTTGGATCTAAAAAATTTTTTTCTCAGTGTGCTATATGTATATTGTTGTATATTGTATATTTAGTGCTTTTTTTTCTTTATTATAACACAACGGATTTTATTCGCTTGTTGCAAAAGCTTCTGGTACTATTCACATAAAATATTTTAACTATATTTTAATTAAATAATTATTTAAAGACAAAGATTTTATATGGAAATTATTTTATAACCCAGATGTTAACTTTTCTCAAAAAATTGTTCTGATTGTCGGATCTTGAGTCAATCTTAAAGGACTGCAACGAAGAATTGTCCATCTCTTAACGTTATACTAATAAAAAACAACAGCTATATATTCATAAAAAAGAACATTTAATAGTCGAAGACTATAGTTCCATTTTCAGAACGTTATCAAGAAGAAAAAAGAAAAAATATACGAATAAAGTCCGTCACGTCAAAAATTCTGATACGTTTTTTTAGCAGCATTACTACATAAATAATATGCAAAAATTAATGTTAATCTAAATAATAAAATTATTTCTCTCGTACCATTGCGCTGGTAATAAATTGTAATTATAGTGTCAGTTAAAGCTTCCAAATAATTTCTCCGCTTTCCTTACCAATAAATCGCAACCTCTTTATCGCCGATTTACGATGCAATATTTGAAATCAAATGGCACAATGTCTATCTCTCACCTTAAATTTGATTTTATCGCGAATCACAATTGTTTCACGTTACAAGTACTAGCAACAGCACTGCTTGGTCCGCACTTTCCTCAGAGTATGCGCGTGTACGTGATCGCGGATCATATGAAACTTTGACAGAGAATAATCGCCGTAAATCGGGCGGCTGCGCGTTGGGCGGTAGTATCACACACGTTTTTCCGCACACCCCGGACCTTCCTCTCGTAATGTAATGACGCATGTGGAAACAAACTCAAGTAAATACGTAGAGCGAGTCAACGGCTCGTCCGGCAAACAACGCGTGCTCGTTGCACGTCGAAGATTCGCAATTTCTAATTGCGATTGTGTCATTATACACATACAGCATATTTTAAGCTCTTGATTTGTGAGAGATATATATTTCAAATAGTATATACAGATCAATATACGTAATACATATAATAAATAATAAATTAAGCTATTTAATATAGTTTTTCAATATAAAATAATTTAATAGAAAAAATAAATATTTAGTAGTTTATTTAGATTACGATTATTTATAATTTCTTATATTGTCACGTTGTAATTATGATATAAATATATTCATAGCGTATATAAAAATAAAAAAACCAGGAGATTTCAATAAAAGAAATTCGATAAGAATAGATTTAGGAATAACACCTCTAGCAAGTTTTTGCGCACATGTGACAGTTCTTTATTTGTGCTTGAGCGACACGCTTGTCACTTTGTAGAGCTCGCCGGCCGAGCGGAGAGGCAAGGAGATAGAAGTAGGCGTAGCTCTTGAAAATCGCCTCGAAAGTGCAACTAATTCCGACCACTGCAGTGCACGATAACAAAATGAATAACATGTTTTTATTGAAACATATTATTCACTTCGTTATCATACACTATACAGCATGCCGCGCAGTAACGCGCTCTTCGTTCTTCCCGCAGGAGATAAACGTTCAGCAAGGAAAATTAATGGAAATTGTTTTCGTGCACGTATCTCTTTTAATTCTCTAAAATATATATCATTATGTTAGGAAAGTACATATACATTCCACTGTCAATTATATATTTGCATAAGTTAAAGAAATCAATCGACCGGATTCTACCTTACGTCTAATTAATTTTAAAATCAGCATCATCAGAATTGTCAAGATGAATTATAAAAACATTAGACGCAGATAGATGATGATCGATTTGAAAGGGAAATGTTAACAAAATTACATTGGTCTCTCTTAACACGCTATGCAAAACTATACACATAAAGATGTCTATTCATGTGATATTGATGTGCCTGCACTAAGCACCGATAAATCTGATCTATGCTTCGTGCAGGCACATCAACCCTTACAAAAATTTAATATTGTAAGTGATTATTTGGCTAGTAATTTACTATTATTTTCAGGGTTGGATGTATCATTAACAGTGCTTTTAATACTCAAGATAAGTAGTATACTTATTATAAAAGCATGTTAATGGTACCTCCAATCCTAAAAACAAGTAAATCACTAACCAAATATGATTACTCACAGTATTAAATTTCTGTAAGGTTAATATCACGTGAATATAGACATCATTATACATAGTTTGCGTAGCGCGTTAGAAGAGACAGAAGAGACCTATGTAATTTTATTTTCTCTTGGTTTTCTTGAAGGTTTTCTTGAAAATTACTTTTCAACAGTCTAATTGACCATCAATAAACGCAGCACAATAAATCGCTGCATAATAGTCATCGATATGTTCTTTATCTCTTGACTGCAGCGATACACATAGCAGTTGCCAGTTGCTATATGTGGAAACTAACAGTTTGTAGAAACTTTGATATGCGTCGTTCTAAAATTTTTATAATGCTACTGATGATTGTGAGATAATTGGAAATTTCCAGCATATTCTTTTATCATTACATCGTCGCTACCTGACGCATATCATCACTCGATTCTTTCAGATGTGTAAATATCGTCAAATATTCATCATGCTATATATGCAACATATTTGTGAGAAATACAAACAAATCAGTTATTTGATAAATGTGATCCATCAAAGATTAATCTCTGAAAGTTCTTTTCGATAGACCGTTGTCAATATTAGCTCAAACCATCGCAGGGCGGATGGTTTGAATTTCTAATTATATTATCCGACCCAACTTCCACATCAAATACCGACGACGCGACGTAAAACAGATGTCAATATTTTGTTATGGCTCTATCAAGGATATAATAATATAATTTTCGAAGATATATTTAATGGATATATTTTCGAAATGGTTATACTAATATCTATAAGTGTTGATATATTAATTTTAATTGAATTAAGAAGTAAACATTTTTACAAATTTTAACGAGAAAAAATATTATCTGATAAGACCAATGGCAATGCAAAGAATCACAAACACCATTTTAGATGTGTTTTATATGTGTCTAGGGCCTTCTTTGAAGTTTATAAATATTACATATAAGAATATGCTTTCCTGAGATTTTTCTTTCTGGCAAACGTTTATCATAACAGTGTTTTATTCAACACGCATATTTAATATAAGGAAATAGAACAGTCTTTGTAGGGAATAAAGCGAGAACAGAATGATGTATTCAAAATTCACTTTATGTTAAATCCGTGTAAGAGACACGTCATAACAGAGTATATCTTTCTGCTCGAATCAGTTCGAAAAACTGTCGAGACACACACACGCGCACATACACACTCACAGTTGTGTCTTATTTACATACATTCATCGTTGCGGACCGAAGAGAGTCGCATAACGTAATAAGTATACGTACCGTAAATATCACCGTCCTAATCGCGAAAAATTCTTATTCTTCAACGATAACCGATAAATTGTTATTATTACTCGTAACGCTTACTTCCACATCTATCGATCCCTGTTTCGTTAATCGATATTAAGATGAACTTGACATAAGAAATAACCGGAGGAGTAATTCGTGCGCGTAACTTCAATCTTGAAAATCCTCAGTACCTATATTAGCTTGCATTATGATGTCACAAAAATATTCGAGCAAAATGATAGAAAAGTTACATAACAACAGCTGCTAATCTTTCGAAAATTAGACGCTGCTTCAACTAAATCTAAATCTCTCTCTTTCTCTTCTTCGTCTGCTCCCTCTATCAGATTTTATTAATTATTTAAATATACTTCTTTGCGAGTGACATCATAATTTAAGATAATATTTATTATCCGAAATACGTTATTACGATCTTGTATCTCGTATCTACAAACGCATAGGAGAATTAATTCCTCTTACAGCCATCAATATCGGTAAGTATCGGTAAGTACAGATATCCCAACGTCTCTTCTTCTGAACTCGCATTACATTTCCTCGCCCCCATCGTCCCTCATGAGCGATTCGCCTATTTGTCTTTGTCTACTTATTCGCCTAAATAACCGTCTATCGATTCACCTAACTATCTTAGCTATTTGTCTCTATCTACATATCTATCTATATATTATAAGTTGCTCCCTACGTCGTTACGAAGTATGTACAAGTTTCCAAGGACCACTCGCGTTTTCTTAATTCATAGGCCACGTTGTACTACACGGATTAAGGGGGGCGAATTTCACGCGCTTCTCACTTCTCAGCTCGTGATCACTCGCATCGCTTAGACGATCGCATGCATCTTGGAATTACTATATTTTGGGCGAGTTTTTTTGCGTAAGTTCTATCAGTCGAATTTTTCGTGGTGATACGGACGTCATCTTCCGAGCGCGGGACTCAATTAGAAAACAGAACACAATAATAAAATCTCTGCAATTTCATTATTAGATAAAAAATAACGTAGTATACAGTGCAGTGTAATGCCTCTTATTTTTCGAAACAAAATTATCAAATTTTTAGTTTTTATCATTATTTTTTTAAATAAAAACACGTTGTCACACCATATTGACTGTTTCTGTTTCAAACCGATCATGTTCACGAATTATAATTGAACACAATATCCGTTCGATGAATAATATAATAGTATTAAACTCAATTCTTATTTGAGATAAAATTCTTAGCATTGTTCAAGAAATAAAGTAAGAGATCCTCGGACGTATCGTTTGTTCTCCGCGCGCGTAAGAAACGTCCAACGATTGTATTACTCTGCCCTGAGCATTTTTACGTTGACGATAAGTAGAAAGTTCGATTAGCGTCGCACGCTGACGAATCAGCGAATCTCAAGCTCTTTGACATCAAGCGTTTTCATCATACATACTTTTTAATACAGATTAATCGCAAACACACAAGCACTCTTTCTCTCAATCTACATTCATGGTATAATATCAGAACCACTACCACACATACGCACGCACACACACTTATACACACACAAACACACATGCTTTTTTCGTTACTTATACTTTCAGTAATGTAATCTCAATTGTTAAAAAGCTAAATTACGCGCTATAAAACTGCCCCTGGCTGAGGCTGGTTTCAGTGATAAAGCTAGTCTACGACCGTGACAGCTTCGGTATCCCCGATTCATCTCCGGGCTCCGAGAGATAACGCAATAATAAGCTTCGTTGATGCCGCGTACATATGCGCCATCGTACTTTCTCTCTCATTCGCTAATTACAGGCTCCTTCTTGCTAGGACTCTAATTGAGCCTCGATCGAGATAGTGCCTCGTCATCTCTCGATATTAGGACACGATTGTCCCAATTTGTCTCAATCATGCATCGTCAAGCAGTATAACGTGATTAAACGATTAATATATAAGCACTGTTCAGAATTCTAGCGTCATCAAATCGACAGACGAAAGAGAGGGATAGAATATCATATTTGTCGAAAAGAGAGTATTGTGCTGGAAACTCTTGAAACACTCGAGCGCGAAATTTTTGTACTTTAACGCAGTGGAAACTGAAAGCGAAAAACAGTTTAACGGATAACATCGTAACGGATATATTAATTTCGTTACAATAATTCACAAACGTTATATATTATTTTTGCCGACAACAAATTTACTCTCGAAATAATGATACCGTCTAGATATCGAGAGGAATTAAAAGATCTGTAACATTCATGATGCACAGTTCGGTTTTCGAGCGATCCTACGCATAACAATCACAAAAACATTCCATCGATAGAATTTCCGCGGTTCCACTTGATTACAATCATTCGATTCGTTAAGTAGACGCTTATAAAACTAAGCTTGCACAAAGCTTGATTTCAAACCTCTTCATAAGGTTATTTGTCCTACATTACGTGTCCCAGCCACGCGTTTCTCTATATCAAGTTAATGCGTGTTAGTTCAAAATCACGTCTTACTCGCTACCGTTTGCGTGACCTCGCAGCTTTATCATGTTTGCATATCCATTGCATACGCAGAGAGAGCGTCTTGATTATTAGCTATATCGATGTTTACCGAACGTTTCGAAGAATCCTTCAGCGTTCGTTTCTCGCGAGTGGAAAAGCCGTGTCGAGAGTGATTTATCGAACGGGTACGATTGTCAGTTTCATCGGCAGAATATGCATCGTCGAAAAGTCCCATGAATCACGAATACGCGATGACATTACGCGTCGGATGAGATCGATTTCGCCTACCGACAGGACTTGCGGCTGACGTCGCCGCTTCTTGTGTAGTTCCGTTTTTATGTGTTTATCAGCGCCGCAAGTACAATACTCGGGGGACGACTGATGGATAGTTAACGGATCTCTAACGATCGGTCAGAGACATTTCCCGGGGTTCTGGGAACACCAGTGCGGCCACATAGACTCCGTTTTGATGCCTCTGCTGTTCAGAACTTCGATATGCATGGCTAGTCTGGTGTAAACATTCTCGTCCGTGGAGTAACTGTTTGTCGGTAGGTCGCTCCTAAAAAAAAAATTTCTTATGAACATTCTATTAGGAAAAATCATTATATCTTTGGTACATTACTTTGCTACATTGTTTACCATAATCGTTCAGCGAGTGCCGATGCCCTGGGCCATAGTCGAGGTCCCAGAGACGATTGTCCAGTCTGTTCGCTCCAAATCGCCGCCTCGCCGCCGAGCACTAAAGGCAGTTGTTGTGGTGGATAGTCCTTCCATGGACGGTGATTGTAGACAGTCTGCCAGGTGCGATATTCGCCGCACGCGGCCTCGCCGCTCTCTCGCCATCTGCCAAAGCCACAGTCCAGATACCACGCGTCCACATGCGACAGGATCACCCGGAAACCGTCCTCCAACAGGTCCGGCGTTTCCGGCCAATTGCTACCGCCCCAGGATTGGATCACATGAATCTTCGGGTCGAAGTACATCATGATATAAGGCCTCTTGGTCAACGGTGAGCTCCACAGGATTACCGCCTTCGGCACCTTGTCGTGATTCGCCCGAATCAACCGCTGCAACATCTTCGTCTCAAACTCCGCCCAAAGCGCGTGATGGTCCGTCATATTTTGCGCCTGCATAGCCAGGGTGATATTGCCATATTGCGCCCAGCATTCGAGATTCACCTCATCGCCACCAAGATGCACTAAATCGCGCACCTCGGTGAGATCTAATAACTCCCGATACAGGCCCTCGAGTATCCGATACGAGTGCTCATTTATGGGATTCAGTTGACCGCAGTTTGGCTCGCCACAATAGGACGACCACGGCTGCTGATCCACACATAACGCCAACTCACCAAAACCGTGTTCCGTACCTGATTGTCATAAAAATGTGGTGAAAATGCTTAGCTAATTATGTCAACAAGAATATTGCAAAATTTGGAACTACATATTTTATATATGTATTTATCTATTGATGTGATACTTGTATCACATTAGGACTTAAGATCTTCAGAACTCACCCCACTGCCACCCGGCGCCGGCATGAGCCGGAGAATCGATCTCAACAACGATCCTGACGCCGCGTATCCTCGCGTAATCGGCCAGATCCTTCACGTCGTCAGGTGTGTAAATGTGATCACCACTGTAAGCACCCCATCTCGCCATCTCCGGGAATTGCGCCGAGTCGAACGGGAAACTCTGAGAATCGGTGAGGTGCCAGTGCAACGTGTTGAGCTTCGTGGCTGCCATGCCGTCGATGACCCTCTTCAGTTCCTCGACGGGGAAGAATTGCCTACCGGTATCAACGAGAAGGCCGCGATACGAGAATACGGGTTTGTCCTCGATGGAGGCTCGCGTGAGGACGCGAAGAGCGCCCTGCTTGCCCGTAGCCTCGTCCCACCAGATCAGCTGGCTGAGGGTCTCGAGGCCATGCCGCACCCCGAAGTAGCTCTTCCCCGTAATTCTGGCTTCCAGAATCTTCCCCTTCGGCACAAGTTCCAGCTTGTATGACTCGTCAGTATCCAGAGTCAAGGTAGTGCCCCGCGCGTTGCCAGCGCTCAGATACACGATGAACGAATCGATACCGGAGCGACTTTTAGCGTTCAGCACCTTGACCAGACTCCTGATGTTTCCTGCGATTAAAAGGACGTCTCACGTAGAAAGAAGCAACGATTTCTCGTCAACTTAATTATGCGAAGCAAAGTGAATGATTGTTTAGAAGGAATTCAGTAATTTCCTGCTACACATAAGTTGTAATTTTGATACATATTACATGTAACTTTAATATATGAAATACGTGATATTGTATGCTGTATGTGCAGCGTTTTTTATATGTCAGTAATGTGAGAGATCGACAAGCTTTATTAACTGAGAATATCCCAGAAAATTAAGAAAAGTCTTTGCAATGCGTGCGCTTTCTATAATGATTAATCTTGAAACAGCTGTTGTAAAGTATCTTACTCACCGATGAAGATATCCTTCGCATGCTCCAGAAGATCCTTCGTCTCCTGATCGCTCGTATTTACGGTGACAAACTCGATCTGCTGAAGATGCAGAATGACGCTGTCATCGCCAAGGACGATGTTCTCCGTCGGTCTGGGCCACAACAGCCGAGTGTTCCCTCCGCAATGCGCGGTGCAGGTCGCCAACGATGTCCTCGAGGACCTTACTGCTCGCCTCTCGCAACGATTCGCCACACACGCCCAGGACCACGGACTTTGAAATGTTCTACGATCGAGTGAAAATTGAATTCATATTTCGATCGTGATCTTTTAAAGCAGCATTTTAATGTACAGGATGCTTTAATCTGGCAATCTGTGGTACGACTGTGGAATATTGATTCTTTTAGATCGAAATTCGACAAATCTGTTTTTTAAAAAGAAATACCTTTGCTTTAATAAATTCTCAAATATATGCACATCCAACTATTCCAACTGTTCGTCGTATCACGAATTGCGATCATGTTCCTTCTTTAAGCGATTCAACAGACATCTGTCTCGCAATTGAAATGTAGAAAATGTTAAAAATGACAGGTACATTCAAGGAGACAACATGCGATTTTATCTCAGAATTCCATTTTGCAAGATTGAAATAGCGATTGACAATAGTATATCGCGGTTAGTGATCTCTCTCTAAATATTGTATTTATATATAAAAATATTACAATCATATATATATATATATATATATATATATATATATATCGTATACTTAATAATTAAATAATTGCTTAAATAATAGCAATTTATGCAACATTTAAACGCAGAAGCAAATAAAAGAAATTAACAAATCAGCTTAACAACGTCATAAATAATTAATATAAATGACTAACTATAGAAAAAAATCACAAAAAGTTAAATATCACTTTCTTGTGAAATATTTAATGTGAACATTAAACGTAGATATGTTTTTATCTTAATAAAAAAACAGATATTAAAAAAATTATTAACTAAATATTCAATAATAAATTAAAATAAACATTGTTGTATTGTTAGATCGTGAGTAATTCGTCTCATAATATACAAGCAAACAGTTTTATAAATTAAGAAAGCGAACCATGATAGTCCATCTATTTTGGTAGGAAAAAAAAGATCAGATCTACACCTTCCACGACTTATTTCGTATGTCGGTCAAACTGATAATATCGTACCTTTGGCAAATTAAAAGCACATTACAACGGCAAGAGGAATAAAAGTGCAAAAAGCGATATCGTCGGCATCGTTCGAATTAGAAAAGCGAAGGAAGAAGAGGGAAGCTTGATGTTTGCCGAACGAAGAAAAGCACCCAAGAAAATAGCTGGCGAATCATGGGAACGGAATAACGTCTGCCCGAGGTGGAAGAATGGAAAAAATGAACGAGTAGCCTCGATTTTCAGGAAAGGCTGAAAAATGAGTGACCCGATGAAATTCGAGAAAGAAACGCGAGCGGAGCGACGGATATTTACAGCGATTCGCGATGCAATAAAAGCTACAAATTGGAGAATTGGTTGTATTTCGCGCTAGAAATCGTTACGTGGATGAGGGTGAAAGCAAAACAACAAAATTTGTTCTTTTAACTTCTTCGCGACCGAGCGAGTTTGTTGTCTGCCTCCGAAGGCAGAGGCGAGGCCCGTACACTCGGAATTGAAGGCCGCCGGGAAAGTCGGGTTCGCGCGCGCAAAGCGAGGTCGCGACAAATGCAGCGACCGTGCACACAATCCGCGCAATATGGGGGACAATGGTGCGTAACAATAGCGGGCGGAGGCGTGCGTTTAGCATGACGGGCGTGCTCGGGCGAGTGGATTAAACGGGCGAGCGTCGGAATGAGGTGCGACGTCGCGCGAGGAGGGCGAGATAGGTGCAGGAACCTGGGAGGGAGTGCCCGCGCGGAAATTCAGGACATTCGCGGGAATTCGTTTACTGAGACGGCCGACGTGTTACAGGTCATGCCTGGATAGCTTCCTAATTGGGAGAGCAACGTCCGAATTGCCGGTATCAAACGGCACGTGACTGATTCGACGGGGGGAAAAAAAATGAAAGACGAAAATAAAACGGACGGGTATTAACAAGCGCGATCAATTCGGTTTATCGGAAATAAATCTCGACAGTTTGACATGTTGAATGTATAGATTTTGGTATTTGTACAAATGCTATATAGAATTTTACATGTAAATCCTTGACAATTCATTGACATCGCTACAGATTTCGCCTTGCAAAATTGAAGAATTGAATTCCGCCCTGAAACACGAGCGCGGTTTAGTCCCTCTGTAAAATTTAGACTTCGAGAGGGACTGCGCGGTTTTTTTGTTTCTATAAAACTTTAAACTTTTATTTCCCTCTTTCGTGACAATTCGAACCGAATTTTTGTACAGTGCCGTTCGATACGTTGCAACCCCATGAAACTGGAGAGGGCTGTTCAAAAATGCTTTTTCCCCGAACCAGACACAGTGGGATCAAACCGATGCGGGGGGGGGGGGGTTTCCAATGGGAGGCGTGAGAGAAATGCGCGGTACATCTCGTGTCTAGCATAAGATTCCACCCCCCGGTCAGGGGGCTGTCCGTTACCTAGGCTCTTCCAGATACTCGTAGAGCCGTTCCCCGGGTCCGATCGTGGTTTCATTACCCGCCAGGTAATTAACCAAGCCGCGCTGCAAGTCCTCTAGTCTTCTTCGATGCACGATTTCATCGCGTTGCGAGTGCGAAATAAATTCAAAATAAAAAATAAAATAACATGCGGTGTAACAAAAAGAAAATCAGAAGAGGCACTGGATTAATACACAACGCGGGCAAAGGAACCTGCGCTGGCTGTACGTGTTAACAGAAAACACAGAAATATATAGAAATCAAAAAAGAGAAAAAAAAGCGATCTTGCGCTTCGCACGGACTTGCCTCACAATACTCTATAACTCTTTCTCCTCACAAAAATTGTACATGTATTAAATTAAACATACATATATTAAAATGAAAGTTGAAATACCGAATAGAACGGAGTTCAAAGAGAGTCCGCGCGCTTTTTTTAAGCATACCTACTGTGCTAACGCATCTACGATTTCGAGTTTATTTCAATTCAATAGAACGTCAAAAGATTCGCAAGTTTTACTTGTCGAACTGTCTGTTTTGAAAGGCAATTAACAACGCATATAAATAAAATATAAAATATAGAAATAAAATATAAAAATAAGATATTGAAAAAAATGACTTACCGTCGTGTCGCGAATGGCTGGAGCGATGCGAGCGGCGGAGCGTGGGCGTACATGGCGATCAGCAGGATACCGGTCATCAGGACGAGGAAGAGGAGGATCCTCCTCATCCATCCGCTGGGCATGCTACCCACCATTCTGACGAGTCTGCAAATAAACAAAACGGGAAAAATCATGCGGATGTGCTTTCGCGCTAAATAGTCGCTATATACATAACGCGTGGTGTGTCAATCGGGACGACGACGCGACGACGCGTGACGTCCCGAGTCGCGTCTGCAGATCGTTTATCGCTTGCACGTCGAATTTCAATGAACTCGGCGAAACGAGATTAGCAATGCAAAATGCGGGTTCCGTTACCTTCATTTTCAGCGCTGAATAGCGATCGCTCGCCAAGCTGCCCGATTCGATTAAAGTCGCGCGGGGGATAAAAGTCGTTCGACATTATAAATGTAAGTCACTGGCACGCGTTCGTATGCCACTCCATTCGGAGAGAACTGTGTCTTTTACGTTTTATCTTTCGGCACTTCCTCCTCTGATTGCGACACGGAGATAAGATGTCGCGCGTTTACTGCTAAACGCGTAACAAGATGTAGATGTGTACGTCCCTACCGCGAGATCCCCAGATGCTGACACGCGAGAGATAAGGCGTGATTTACGTGGAAAGCAACATTTGCATAAATACACGGCACGTATATATGTATATCTCGAGATTAGACGGCGGGCGACCGAAAGGAAACGTTTCCCCCGGTACTTCCGGCGATTCTCCTGTGGCGGCACGAGGGAAACTCGGTCGTACCTCTGTTCCTTTCATTTTTCATCGGGATCGACAGAGACGGAGGAAGAACCGCGGCGAAAGTGTTTTCGAACGTAAATGTACGCGCGTAAAAGCACCTGCTCTTCCGCTTTATGATCACACAGAGGATTTATGGACCTTTGCCAGGCGTCGGTCGCCTATACGATATTGCGTAACATTTCCGTCGGAAAACCGAGCGAGTCTTCATCCCTCGAGATCTGATCTGTCGAGATGCATCTGGTTCTGTTTATCGCCAATGTAAATACAATGTAAATAAATACAGCGAAGACAATTCGCGTGGGCGCAAAATATCTCACGATATTTCCGGCGACAGACCGAATTAAATCGCAAATCCACCGGGGATTTAATTGTCGTTTGCAAACAACATTTAACACCTTCACATTAACTTTACATAATAATGCAACGCAACAAATAATATATTAAACATATGCAATTTAATAAATAATTTTTCTTATTGATAAGAGAATCACTGGAAATTCTTTTACTTTTCTCTTACAAAAAAAGGCGCGCGGACCAATATTTCAAAAATAAAGAAACCAATTGAGGGCACTATGTTTTTTTAGACGACCGCGCGAGCGTTTATCCTGACCTCACTCTCGTCGCGTCGTAAAGAGGACCGGCGTCATCGAGTGTCGCTACTTATCGCGAGTCTAAGGGCCACCTGTCGAATTGCACAGAAATACACTTTGGACGCCTAGGCGAGGTCTAAGCTTAGCTCGTTCGCCTCTCGAAATGTTATCCGGCAGTCTAGACGGAACGTGCGTTCTGATTACTACACAAACAACACTTGGCACCTCGGCACCTTTACTCCGAGAATAGGCACTTTGGGTTCCGATCCCACCGACACGAAAATGAATCATAATATCCCGTATGCTAATTTATTCCGCTGTAATCAAGACCCCTAATGTCGAGCCACGTCGAGCTGTGGCAGGTTGTTGGAAAAAAGCAATACCGATCGCAGAGCATTTTCGTGCGCCGCTATTTTTCATTCCTCGTGCATATACTCGACATGTTTTGCATTTATAGGCAGCTCTAATGACATTCATGCACGAAGCCAAGGCGGCTAAGCGAAATAGAACAGTACACAATTCGAAAAAATCAATTGCAGGCAGTGGCAGATTTATTCGATATCAAATGAGAATTCTGGATCGGGAAATTAACTCAAATAATTGAACAAAGAAATGAAATTCTCACACATACCGTGCTATACGTACTCTTTTAAAAATATCAACATTTATTGCTCCACGTGGTTTGATATGATAAATAATTGACGCGAAATGACATGAAGACTGAAAGCGCCGGGTATTAAAATATTGAGCAGATTTCCAGAGCAAAACCAAAAAATCGCGAATATTAACTGTGTTCAAAAAATGCGGTGAAAACTTTGTCCTTTGTTTAAAATATCATCCGGCAAATAAAAAATATACTAACAATTATAACAAAAATATACTAACAACTACCGCAGTTAATAAAATAATGCAAATGATATTTATTACTACATTTCGCTAGACTGCACATGACACATTTAATTCAACATTTCGCTAAACTGTAGTTACAACGATTGAAGAGCCGCATCAACAGGAACGCGCAATTTTTAATTCCGCAATTCAATTTCTCTTCGTGTTACGGACTTTGCTCTCCGTAAACAGGGTTGATCGACGACGCGACGCAAAGAACTTAAGCGACGCGCATCGCCGGCGTACACACGCGGATCTATCAGTTTCCACATCGAGAAGCCAATTCCGCGGAGATCCGATCGAATCTCGCCACGACACTTTGCTCAGACGAAATACGATCCCATCGTGATACCTATGTGACGACATCGGGCCGCGGCGAGAGACTGGCGACCTGACACCGCACCACACACCACGCCACGCCACGCTGAACCACGTTGCGCGCGACCAGCTGGCCGAAATTTCACCCTCGCGCGATTAGGCGAGCGGGTGGTTTAACATTACCGTCGCGCCGGTACGAAGGTAGTGTAAAGTTCTCTTTCTCTCCCTCTCTCTCTCTCTGTCTCTCTGCGAACACCGAGAACGGTGATGAAGAGGGAGAGGCGGTGATGAGGGTGGGTGGGTTATATGAGTCGAGGGAGGGTGGGTCGAGGGAGCGCGTGACGCGACAGGGACGACGAAGTCGAGGATGGTGGGAGCGACGGCGCGGCGTCGTTGCTGCTCGTGTGCTTTCAGCACACGTGAACTATACCTAAATGCCGTGCCTAGCCGCGAATCGCGTGGCGTAGCCAAGCAACGCGCGTGCCATGACCACCGCGCCGCCGATAGTCTCCGGCGAAACGGTACTAAGGACGGACCGGGGAGATTCGTCCCCGACGCGAACAGCCGGGACCGTCGTCGACGTGCGACCACCCCGGGACGCGACGTCGTCGTCGTCGTCGTCGTCCACCGTCGTCGCCGTCGCGGTGGTCTCTGCATCAGGACGGAAGGAAGGGCGAACGGACGGATGGACGACGGCCAGACCGACACCGGCCAGGATTGTTCATCGATCGCCAGGAGAAACGGTATCGCGAGGAGAAAGCTGTTCGGCGAGACCGACCGCGCGATCGACCGAGCCAGCTAGACCCCCGTTGTTGTACACTGAGAAAAGGTCGGTCTCCCGCTTGGCAAATTGACACCTGTCACGGTGTCAACAAGGTATCAAATGAAATTGAAGGGTGCGGTGCGGCTGACGTTTGCCGGGTGGATTTTGCTCGTCGAAAAAGCTCGGGAAAAAAATTATTTTCAATCCCGAGATGCAATTTGGGCCGATTATCTGAGAAACGACTTGAAACGATCTCGCACCGCGCTTTTTAATTAAGGACGTTCACCGGTCCTTATACTAGGGAAAATCGATTTTCTATAGATTTTCTTGAATCTGTGGAATATACGTTAATTTAGGTGTGCTTTATATGCGTGGTATAAATTTCAGTGCCTCTTGCGGTATAAAAATCGAGATACTGAGCCTCAAAGTTTCAACTTTTATTAAATTTTGGTAAAAATTGAAACTCTGAGGCTCGGTATCTCAATTTTTATACCGCAAGAGGTAGTGAAATTTATACCACGCATAAAGCACACCTAAATTAACGTATATTCACAGTTTCAAGAAAATCTATAGAATTTCAATTTTCTCTATAGTATAAGGACCGGTGAACGTCCTTAACAGCGCGTGTCGTTCGTCGGCTTCATCGTTTGGCGAATAAATAAATTAATAAAGCACGATATATGTTAAATTGTTAAATTGTTGTTGTTGTGCTTCGTGCCAGCCTTGCCTCCGATTCGATTATCAGAGCAAAACACCGATAATTTCATTTATTCTCGACAGTGTAATTTTTCTTTCAGCGCACGTTGAAAGATACGCGTGTCGAGCGGAGAACAAAAAAAGTACGTGGAATATTAAATAGCGCTCCTAATTAGAATTGATAGGAGCATTCCGTGAGCGGGGAGATATCCAGCTTTAAAACAAGCTTCGAATTAAGCGATACCGATTAGATAACGAAACTGGAGACCATCAGATAATGTCAAGTAGGCGCGTTTTTCGCCCGTCTCCCCTCATCAACACCCTACGTGAAAGCCACAAAGGTCACATTTTGCACGCTATGAGGCACCGCTATTAATATTCGGGGATAGGACAACACCGTAGATCACCACTCGTTTCATTTAATTACGCTCCAATCGAACGTAAACAATTTCACGGACACACGTCCCACCTTAATCCACACGCGAGCTAACGAGATCGCCGGTGGCGGTCGCCGTCGATCGATAGTGGCCCAACAATTAGCGTTCGATCGTCCTCGTTAACGAAAGTTGGCGTGTGAGCGTCCACTCTCGCGTTATATCGCCAACGGATTAAGGACGATCGGGATATTTCGCGAAATATGCGCACCTCCTCGCTCTCCTACTCCTCCTCATTACTGACGGCAAGCAATTATTATATCCAGCCGCTATCACGAACTCACGAACATGACATCGCACGGCGATGGTCAACCCGGATCGCCCGCACGCACACGACGACGACGTCCCGCGTGTCTCCGCTTCCACCGCGAGGATCTTTAAATTATTATTTCCTCGCGAGCGCGCGACACACACACCGGCGCGGCGCCGGGGGTCGACACAACAATCACGGCAGTTGGATTATACAAAATGATATGCTGCCGCACGTTTCGCGGCGAGTCATCGGGGCTTCAAGGATCCTCTCGCGCCGGCATTTAATAAACGTCGTTACATTCCCGGTCACGGCGATGCTAATTTTCGCGCTGTAAAATTTCGCCCGGCCGTTACAAGCCGCGGGGATGACGTTCGATGTCGTGACAGCGGATGGCAAAAACACAACTGGCGCCGCTATTCCGCCCCGCGGTAACACGTGTTGTCGACTTTAATCACCGCGAAACATCGTTGGCAATGACGATGGCAGCGGGCTGAGTTAATCTATATATATATCTGGAGCAATCTGGAAGATACGGTATCATTCGCTGACGTCGTTATATCGCGATTAATGCTATTCGACGGGCAGGTTATAACGGTAAACATTGCTGACGCATCGCGAAATATTGCTACGGAACAGTTCAAGCGAATAATTGTCTATAAGCATAAATAAACGAAAAATTGAGAAAAATATGGTGAACTTAAAATTACTCAAATTAATAGCCTGAAATGAGCCTAAAACGAGTGGTATCCACAAATGTGACTTTTCAGTTGAATACTGACAAAATGGATTCTGAAATCAGTTAAGCGCCGATCTCGTCCGGTTTAATGAGCATAATTCCGTAGGAACGATACTAAATTGTTTCAGGAGGAATATGATATTTTTAACGTTATTTACGTATTGTTTAATAATGTGAAATAAAACGCAGCGTTCCTTCCAGGAATAATAATATTCCGAGTAAGAGAAAGAATATTAAACTCTCATTAAACATCATTAAACAACTCTTTATAATGACTCCAATTTTCCCTGGTGTGTATATTTCCATCTTTTCCACGAGGAACTGTGAAAAGAAAAAACCAACATCTTTTCATAGAAAAAAAAAATGAATAAAAATTATTAAAACGATTTATTCAAATTCGTAAGAGAAAGATTTTTCCTTGATTAAATCTTGGAGAAGCGGAAAAGACGAGTCTTGTTTCTCCCTTCAGCTTTACTTGATTACAAAAGTAGCTTTCGCGATGGCGTGTTTTCGATTCCCGCGGAATCCTTCGATCGCGTTCGCAGCGGCGTATAATAATCCGAATGGTAGCGTTGTATTTGTTGCATTTCAACTTGCCGCTTGACCTTCGCGTTGCACTTTGCAATCTGGGATCGATATTTATCTCGGGCCCTCAATTGCGAGCCCGCTATAGTCGCGATGCCATTTAAAGCCCTTTTCCGCTCTCGTCGCGGCGTTTGTTCCCGGAGAATGCATTATCCCGTGACGATCGACTTCGGCCGGGTCGCGCGAGTCGGAGAGCGTTCGATACGAGAAATGGGGAAAAAAGGCCGACGTGGTTTTGCGTGGCCGAAGGGGGCGAACCCACCCAGGCGCGCACGTCGGTCGGTGCGAAGGCACCCACGGCTCTATATATAGAGCGCGTAGGCCATATACGGCGTACAGCGTATGTCACGTGCCTTCGACGCGTCTTTTTAGTCGATACACGCGCAATCACGCAGAAGGCTCGAGACGTCAGGTTGCCAACGAGTTCGTTTCAGAGCGCGATCTCGTTTGTTGTAAAATTCGGGATTTATGAGATTTTGAGAGTCCCGCCTTCGTCCAACTATAATTGCGAGAGATAGACTTAAAATTGAGGTGAGAAAACATTCATAGCGCACCGCTTTTATAGTGCACCGGCAATCACAATTCCGTTTATATCATTGATTCTTGAAAGTCGATTTAATTTTGCTTATCTTATAGACCGATTTATATTTAGAACGATCTCAGTAAAACAGTCTCAAGTGAAAGAGCATTCTATATGGTAATACTTACAACTTACAACATATAAGAATAATTTTGTTTATTTTACGGATTTTGAAACTTGAAAAATTTAAGTTTGTTAAATTCATTGATTTTTTTGTTCGATGAGCCAACAAGTGTCCGGGAAAAAGACATTTTGATAACGTATCGTTTTGGTGACAATAGCAATGAGTAATGATCTAGAATTCTAGATTATAATGTTCAAAATTGGAAACTATGATTTCTGTTTACTTAATAAATCCTATTTTAATCTGTGAGACATTGAGTGCCAATGAAAGATAGACGTTTCGATAATGCACAAGTACGAATGTACCGTAACAAAGACTTACAATAACTCAGAGTGCGCTCGTTCTAAATTAATTCAAGGTAATCTGATCCATCTCTCGCGACTAATCGCTTTAATTAAAAGCAATGAAGCAATTATAGCCGGACGATCTCTCCTCGAATATTAATTATTGTACATTGGGAATAGCGTAAAACGCACGATAGATTTCCGTGCTCGCGTACGGAAATCGGGAGGTCCGTGAGACTTATCAATTTTTCATGCCGAGAACGGAGGGATGCTATACCGCTAACAATAAGTCTGGCGTATTTCATCGCGTATTCGAGGTAAGCGCAATATTCCACCGCATTCCGGCAAACATATCGAAATTATTTCGCTATTGATTTCGGCCGGTTAAACTTGCGCCAAGTTGATACGGGGTCAAAATTTATGCGAGTTAACTGGGCGTGCATAATTTTCGTTACGTACCTACAACGACGACGGGGAACTAATTGGAGCACCGGCAATATGACGACTCCAATTAGCGAGCTGCAGGTAACGCGAACACGCGCGGTTTCCCGCAAGTTATCTACAGCCCTCCTTTATTCACATCTCGCACTTTCGTTGTCCCCGAGGGCAACGAAAACTTTAAGGACGCGAGGACCGACGCGACAAACTTCGACTTCGACCGAAAGATACTTTTCGAATAAGCAGGAATCCCGAAACTACGATCTAAATCTAGATCGGGAGGGACTCTTAATACGTCCTATAAATAGACGTATGTGAAAAAGTGTTCCGAACGTTGAATAGAAGCTTTCGAGGCGTTTCGCCACTCAACGAAGTCTAATTGCCATAAAATCGAGTCGAATTAACGGAGGTTCTTAAGTCGGAAAGACAATTCCGTGGAGCTCGAACTTCCTCGCAAGACCAATAGCCCTGCCGCACCCTACTGAGCGCAATTCCCTCTTCCCGCGAAACTTTTCGTGAACTTTTAAGAAATGTATTAAACTGCATTTCACGGCAAGCGCGATTCTATAGTTAATCTGTCTGCAAATCTAGTCTTTTTAAGCGGAACCAGCGGAACTTACATTATGCCGTTTGCATCGTTGAAACGTTCCCCGACGTAACGTTAATTAGCGCGCTATTAATTAGATGGCCCGCGTTGTACAAAATATTTACACGATCTTTGTATTTCGCTGTAATTTATTCAATTTGTTAAATTAAATAAATTAGAAAAATTAAAATTAAACAAAATGAACTTATCGATTAAGCTAAAAGTCAAGCAAAGTTTAAAAGGGAATTAAATTCAATTAAAGTAATTAAAGATTGAAGGCTGATATCAATGACGATGTCCGTCATGCCGGAGACACAAATTAATTTTAATTAACAAATGCGGCTGTCCCTCCCTCCCTCCCTCCCCCCTTCTAGATTATCACGTCCTATAACACGACTATACAATATGTAAAGGCAAGTTTAGGTGGCGACGCAGAACGGTGGCATTACGTACGTAATACCCGTAATACCCGGCGTGTTCTAGATGTTTTAGTCACCGACATCGATCCCACCAGGTGTAGTAACGGCGTGTTGTAAAAGTATGTGACGGGGCGTCGACGACAACCGTCACGTCGCGATGTCGCTGTCGCCCGACATGCTCGCGAGCAAAACGAGTAATCGACACGCGCGCGAGTCGCGATAACGCGAGGATATCGCGGAATAATTCGGCTCGGAATCCAGAAGACAAAAATGGGCTCGCAGCTATCGCCCGTGCACGAATCCGCGTTTGTCGTCGGCGTACGGGGGCATTCCGGTGAATAATTCGAAGAGTTCCGAAGTCGGCCTTCGGAAAAGTTGCGAAGGTATAGAGACTTGTGCGGTTGCCGCTTTAGTCCGGCTAACGCTGAATGTCGCCGGGTCGCGTCGCCAAGAAACGAAGCAGCCCGTGAGACGTATAACGGGCTTTATTTGGGAGAGGAGACTCCAATTACGGTTGGCGTTGATGGCTTATCTCTCCGGAAAGACGAAAAGGTGAATAATTGACGAGAACATCGCTTTCCGTTTATCAGGAGATTTATAGATATCCTTCTGGATGAAAACAACGATCGACGTCTCGTTAGTCCAATTAGTAAAAAAAAAACTTATGGAACGTCTTCCTGATCGACGTTGGGAAATCGAGGTTGATACGATAGCCGTAAGATTATTCGAATAATATTAATGATGGGTTCTAGAGATTCTGTCGAGAGCCCGTCTGCAAATGCAACAAGAACGCACTGGGGCGTGCGGCTCGACCTGGGAAGAAGTGGATCAGAAGCACGGATGCGTTACAAATGCGCCACGATTAATACGAGTACTCGGCAGATGCCTCGACATATCTCGGAAAGCAACACCGTCTAAAATCATATTTACCGTACGACTAATGTATATAATAATACGGTGCTTAACGATGTAAGACATGTAACAAGATTTTTAAGCGATAATAATTGCCTCTTCCTTCTATTTACTTATACCATAATGCAAAGTTACTTGTGCAAAATGATTTTTAAGAGAAAGATAATACTGACTGAACGAAGAATGCAAAAAAGAATTGAAAGGTTGTCGCATTTGTATCGTTATCACAGATTAGATACGCAGAACGTCAAAACGCTGCAGTCAATATCGAGAGATTTCGACGACCTTGAGTAATTATAATCTCTTTGAAAGATTTAGTCGGCAGATACACGTCACGACGGACAAAGCATAACTATGCCGTGAGACTATCACGCTCCTATGCGTTGCCCAGTTCAACGTAGTTGATGTAAGCCAAGGTCGTCGATTAGCAAGCAAGCCCAATTGAAACGTTCGTAAATGCAACGTTGACACTTCATGAATTAGAAAGCGAGGAAAGTTGGAGGACCTCTGGTTATAAATAGCCTCCACAACTATCTCTATTCAACGGCTTAATCGTCATACAGGATAAAAACATTGATTGCATCAATTCAGCAATGATGATTGCGCAATTGAATATCGAGTGATTGTCAAATTAAATATCGAAGTTGTTCTCTTCGAAAACGAGGCAACTGATTTGAATTAAATTCTTGTTCGCTGATATCTCGCAGATAAGAAATCTATAGACAACGAGCATTTGGGAAAATACGATAACGTGATAACGCTATTTCGAGATGCTACGATGGGTAAACTTAAATAAAGTTAACATCGGGTGGTATATCGCGTGACGCCGTGACCTCCTGAGATAATTGTGAGCAGGTAGACGGGTGGTTGATTAGATTAAATGGGCAGCTGGATAGTCGGCAACTCTAGATCCAAATGAGGTAGAAGATAGGTTGCCATAACAGTTGATTAGGTCGATACATAGCAGACAATGTTGAGCTAGTATTAAACGTAATTGAATACTTCTTTTAATGAGACATCAATTAGTTTCGCTTCGGGCAAAAACAGCGTGGTCAAGTGGAAATTTTCTACCCGATTAAATGAATATTGAACGCGCATCGAAAAATTAATGCAACGCGACAAATTGTCATCGTGATTTCACAATACAGAGATTTTATGATGTAATACACGATGAAAAATTACAATGTTATGTATCATTCAACGCTTTTCAAAAATTAAATTGCAAATTGCAAATAAAATTATCAAAACAATTTGTACAATATAACATCAATATTATTCATTTATTTACAAACTATTTTTAATTAAAACAAAAATAAAATCTGTGAATAAAATATACTTTGCGTTTTGTGAATGTTCGTGTCAACGTATACACACAGATAAAATCTCACGAGGCAATTAAATAATACTACGCACTATGCTCGAGAGATTATTCATATGACTTTGCGTTATAGACTTACCTGCAATTCAGACAGTCTCGCAAACTTCCTCATCTAACGTCCTTCATTTGCGCGAATCTGCAACAGGCGACATACATTCCCATTGTAGAGTCTCGAAAGACAAAGTTTTCGAACAGCAATCTCGTTATTCATGCTGCTTCATATACATTTTCAGTGTCAATTTAGACACAGTCAAAAATTACTTCAAATTCAACGCAACGCAATAAGTTACCAGTGGATTTTACGAGTTATATCGTCTTTCATGCATCTATGCCCTGCAACGGCCGAAGGCATAAGTTTAATAACCGTTATTGATTTTAATCCGTCACGTCATATAAAGGGACGCACGATGTCATCGTATGGGCTGTACTCATTATCGACTAAAACGAACTACGTCGAAGTAAATTAGGCTTTATCTCTTTTCTCCCTGATAGATTGAGTTCAATTAACGTAATAACTTGATATAATCTGATTAAACAAAAAATATAACCTACCTAATATTAGGCAAAAATGATGAATTTTCAATAATTAAATTGTATACAATTAAATATTTCAATTGTCAATTTTTTAAAATTGTTTTTCGATATATTTCGAAATTACATTCAATATTCGTGTAATGTTATAACATCTAATATATTATAATTCATTTAATATCAAATTATCGAGTAATTATGATATCAATTGCATATTCGAAATTAATCTAAGAAAAACGATACAGAGTTAATTCCTACGTTTTGTTATTATACATTTATTTGTGATACGAAATATTTCGAACACTTATTACATTAGTTCCAGACTAGCTTAAACAAAAAATAGCGCAAGGTATAATATTAGCTTATCTCAAGGCAAACTATTTTAATAAAAGGCTAAATATAATCGACTTATGATCTTTATGCAATATCCTTAGTAAAAGTTACCCAAGCGAACGAAATCGCAATTGAACTTTATTAAGAGATAAGTACTCGCGAGGCGGTAAATCTTTTTACGCAAGTTTTTACTTCGTGCGTTATCGCGTCCGGTTGCAGCTTCATTAACGCGCCATGTAAAAACGCGAATACCGCTAGGAACGAACGAAGAAAGGGGAAAAAAGAAAGAAGAATGTATCGCGGGGTAACGCGAGACGGAACGAGGAAACGGTTGCAAATTTTCCAGCCACCCTCACATGCAATTTCGTCCCTCTCAAGCACGTAAAAAACAAAAATACGGAAAGTTCGCGCGTTGCGCCCAGAGAGAGGAAAAAAAACTGGATCGACGCGTTTACCGACTCTACGGCGGTTTCACGCTGTACGGCGGTAGACACAAGGAATTGGCAAGTTTTAAAAAAAGTTAAAGTTCACGTTACAATGTTGGCGAATCGATATTCGAGCACCAAGCCTCGAAGCGAACGGTATACGAGAACTTCTTAACCAGTATTATGTCCATGAAAATGTAATAACTAAAATAATATTAAAATTGTGGGATAATTATAGAATAACAATTCGAAACGCGTACTCGTTTAAAGAATTCTTTTTTGTCGGTGAATATCTTGGATAAGGTTTGAAATTTTCTTCTCGTCGAAGAGAAGAATGTTTGCTGCGTGCGCATGTCCACATGAAATATCGACTCTTTCCCGCGGTCTAATAAATTAACATCAAGTAGATTATCCTTGAAATTAACTATCGCACCGGGCGGCTCAAAATTAATATCGACCGCCGCCTCGAGAGTGGAAGGATTCCAGGGGAATATTCTCCTTGTGGAATATTCCGGCAATATTTGCTTTTTCAATTATTGCTACGAAATCAGCAAATATAAACAGCGCCGATGGGAAGTCGCATCGGTATTACTTATTTATTTTATCAATTCCAGAATATGTTTCCACCATCAAACGGGAAACAGTCTCTCGCGTGCGTTCTTGCTCTGAAATGTTCTGAGGTTTACACAACGAGTTCAAAATTCTTATAAGTAAACATTTAATGTTCCCGCTGAGAAAATGATAGATCGCGTCAAAGTTGATAACTCAATTAGCAACTGGAAATACGAAGCGGCTCATATTAGACGTACTTACTCACCGAAACTAGACGGACTATAATAAATTATTTTCTCAAGCCGTAAACGTCTTAAAGTGACAGAGATAAATTATTTCAATATGATTCGAGAAAATATACACAATTTCCTAGGTATATCGAAAGATATATTATAAATTCCTTCGCGTAAAATGTGACGTGTGGGATCGATTAGTAAAAAAAAAATCCACAATTAGATATTATTTGCAGATCGCGCGATCAGGCAGCGGCACGAAGCGACGGTTATCCTGACGGCTATCGGAGCCGAGATCCGACCTGCCTGGAGCAACAATGACACGCGCGTCTCACGCGCGAGCGAACCCGTCGACGGGTGTCCGTGAAGCCGAGCCTTCGGCCAGGCGGGAGCTACGGCTCTACGTGAGTATTGTACAATGAGAAATTCAATTTGGAGCGTTGGAATTCCGTGTGAACCGCGTCGCGACGTGAGCGCGACTCGACTCCGTAAAAAGGCGTCTCGCGCGAAATCACGCTGCCGGCGACGCGCGACGCGACGCGATCCGGGATTTTATCAGCTGTAACGGAAGCGCAGTGCGAAAGTGTCTCCGTTTAACGGTCGAAGCGCACCGCTAGACGGAAACAACAATACACGCGGCCAACAACCGCGATGTCTGTCGGCGTCGCGCCGAGTCGAATTCGAATTTACGAATTCTTTTCTGCTAATTAAATTCAGTCGGTTTAAATGCCTATTCTTGTCATGTCTAACTGTAATACTGCAATATAAAAAAAAATACAACGTAAGAATTTTTCTCTCTGTATATATTGTATATTCACTTAGCAAAAACAAACGAGAATGTAAGGCATGAGCTCGTAAAAAATGATCCAATCTTTAAGATTGAGAAAGAAGTTGTGCGCTACCATTTTCTTACGAATCTTTTTGCAAGCATATCTCCGTGCAACAGTGTAATAACAATAAACACTTTTTTCAAAACGCAAAGAGGATTAATCTAAAATTTATGTCCTCAAGTACAAAATTGATTTTCTCGAGCTTTTAAGAAAGTGGGTTAGAAAGTCATTGTTCAATTTCATTTATCCATTGATATATGTAAATATTAAGATCCAACCAATGTGTGTGCTTGTTAGCATTATTTATAATAAGATAACAATTAAGATATTAATATTTAAATTACATCATAAGACAATTATAGAATAACAATTCGAATATTAATTTAGAGAATCTCTTTCGCAACAATTAACAGATTAAGAGAAAATCTTATACGTGGTCACAATTTAAAAATTGCGGTATGCGAAACGACACGAAAATTGAAGACGAACATCCTGCATATTTCCAGGTCTGAGGTGCGATTTGGCTACGAGGATCCCCCCGAGCGATCTAACCGGTCGTAATGCGAAGTCGATCGTGCTCGGGGGGGAGAGGAGAGAGGCTTGCATCCGATGGGCTTTTCCGAGAGGCGTTTCCGGAAACGATACATTCCTTTTCGAGACGATCGCAACGGCGGAGCAGCACGGATGATCGAGATTCTTCCGATCTTCGCGTGCGATAACGATCGACAGTAGCATGTGCAACGCGTGATCATCGCGTCGACCTCGATCCACGAGATCACTCTGACGAGCCTAACGGGGCGATTCGAGAAATAGCTACAGCTCTAAAGAGGGAAAAGAGGAAAAAATAAATTAATCTCAGCGGCGCCAAGCGCCAATTAGCCGCGATCCAATGCTATTTGCGAAAATCGGGCGGAGACAGGATTAGCATCGACGACGTGCGGGACGGCGAGAATAAGATAATGCAAAAGATAGCGGTGATGGCCGCGGTGCAGAGGGCCCACGGCTATCATAACGGCAGCAACGCTTACGGGGATGCGAGTAACGCCCCGCCGGAGCATAACGGCTCCTCGTCGACCAGCAGGAGCGGCCGCTTCGACGCGGATCTGCACGGCAATGTTAACATCCTTCTTGGCGGGTGAGTAACAACCGCGCCGGCCGGACAGATGCGCTCCGACAGCCACCGCTCGCAAAATATAGGCGGAAGATATCTCACGGCGAACACGCCTAATCCCGAGCTCTTTGAAAAGAGACGCGCGTCGTTCTCGCACCACCCGCCCTGGTCCTTTAATCCTCCGACGGATCGTATCCTGTACGTCAAATAGATCGTTGCATGTACGAGACACCACTCAAAAGTACTCAATTGCTTAGATTTAGATATCCGGTGGTTGAAAATTCAATGGTTGTTCCGCGTGAAGCAGCATGAGAGATTCGATCTGTGAGTCAAAACTTGGCAAACTTGATAGCTCTGAAGAAAGATGACGTTGCTCTCTTTGAAATTTGAAACTTTTCCTCGTCACAAAAATCCTACGATAGTTTTCGTAAAAATGTCTATCTTAAACTCACAAATATATCAACATAAAATTTATATTGGCATGATATATAAATAAAAGGAACATTATATAAATTAATTTTCACTATTTGCGTCCCAAAAATTTGCAAAACATATTCACGGAGTTTGATAATAAATGTTCCGCAAAGTAAAATTGAGTTCGGTATTCGAGGAGACAGAGAACTTTCAATAGAAATGCAGAAAAATTTAAAGTGCCATTATTAAATCAGAGAGTAATGAATTCTTGTCTCAAGTTACTTTATTAGAAATTTAAGATAAGAAGATTTATGATAAATAAATGTTAATTAAATGGTTATCGCAATTACACTGGTAACGATGCATTATGCATATATGCATTACGCATGCATTTCGATGACAAGATATTTATTTTTCAAATTATCTACCACAATAAAATTCTACACGTATAAAACGAAGAAGAACGTTATCTTTCGAATTAACACCTGTCAAAATATATATAAGAGTACATCTATATATAAATGGACAATTCGTTCAAAAATTAACAAATGGATAATCCGATATTTTTAATCGGAATTATAAAAAGCCGATCAATTATTATCAATGACATCCGGCTATTATTGATTGGACATTATTCTAATGTCAATCGGCTTTTCATAATTCCGACTAAAAATATCGGATTATCCATTTGTTAATTTTTGAACAAACTGTCCATTTCTCTGAGTGTATTTTTTAATGCAGTTCTTTTCTTTTATTAAATCGCTATAAAAAGTTGACCCGTCAAAATGCAGCAGGTGTTAAAAGTGACCGTTTTGTACTTCGCCGCGTTTAAAAATTTCTGCTCCCTCCGGAGGGAAAACCGCAGCACGCTCACTTTTTCACCAGTCGCCCGCCCTTTATGGCAGCCACGCTTTTTTCCTCGGGCGGGCGTATACGGGCACCTCCCAGCACAAAAAGCACCGTCTAAACATCGTCTATATTGGTTCGCTTTTAGCGCCATGATCAGCGGTGTGATCATGATGGTCGTGCTCATATGCTACTGCTGTCACAAAAACGTCCGGAAGCATCGACCGCAGGAGTACTCGCAATATTGGAGAGCCGAGCCGGACATTCACAGTCTAGAAGTCTTCACCATGGACACGCACGTAAGCAACATTTTCGATCGGAAGATCACTCTAATCGCAGATATCCAATTTCTCGACAAAATCGTTAAGTAAAACTACTGAAATTGAGAGAAGATATATAAGAAATCTTAAATATATTTTATATGTAAAATATTTTAATTTTTATATTGTCTTTCTTAATAATAACAGCAACATTTAAAAAAAATTCCATATCTGCTGATGATTAAAATAAATTTTAAATCCAATCATATAAATTGTCAATCCAAAATTTATCGACATGTAACCGTTTACCTACACGTCTGACATTCAGTCCACGGGAAGTCTTTTATTTCCCCGATGATGTAAAAAGATCTCTATAACGAGATCTCGCAGGATATCTCTCAGATCTGGGACATTTACAGTTCCAAAAATATTATTCGCCAGATCTGAGGTATATCCTGCGTAATGTTACATGAAACTACTCTTAAATCATATAGGTACCACTTACACTTACACTCGACACAATAACGCGCGCACCGCGACTCGCTTATTTCCACATGCCGACCTTTTACGCAACCTCTCGCAGTCGCTCACCTTTGTGGTTATATATACGCCCGCAATTAAATAAAAATTCGCGTATCTCGCGGAAACCACGCCCTCGCGTTACACGTAAAGGCACACGAGCGCGAGAAACATCGGCTGGAAATTGCTCGCCGCAATGCGACAACGTGCATACTTCGCACCTTCAGACCTAGCGACCGTCTCGAATACAGACGCGACGTGATACAAGAAACGAGATAAAAGGAACGAGAAATAAAGCGCAATATTATCAATCATAATAAAACATTAAACAAATAAAAATATAAATGTTATATGCAAAGAAAAGTAGATCTACATCTATGTCATTATGATTAAGATATAATACACATTGCAGATATAAAAAATATGAAAGATAAAACATCCGTCCTTATTATGTGGACGAGCTATTGATGTGACGAGCTATTATTCATTTTGAATTTTTACATATTCATTTTTTATTCCTAATATTTTATTCCAGTATTTCATAGTTATTTCTTTAACGATTCCATTTCTTTCAACAGTGCATCGAGAGATCGGCAACGTCTCAGGTTCATCAAGAAGAGGGAGTGCCCACGTCTCTTCCGCCATGCCCCGTGACTTCGGGCCCGCCGCCGGCCTACGAAAGCCTCATCTTCGACCCTCGGGCACTGCCCTCGCCAACCGACAAGAAGGACGAGTCTGACGATCCCGGCAGTATTATCTCGCCCCCGATAAGCAGCTTGCCCACCGAGTCGGAGGCCAACAGGATCAACAAGCGGGAGGATATCCCGAGGGACGATCAGGGCTTACCTTCGTACGAAGCCGCCCTAAAATTAGAAGCTGACGGCTACGTTTAAGGAGTGGATAAGGGGCCGCCGCTGGAACCACTTCGATCGCGGATTTCCAATCGTGAAAATTTCCAGAGCTCCTAGATGAAACGCCGAGTCATGGATATCGAGGCAATATTCCATAATCGACAAGGTGGACGGACCGACTCGGCTGTGGACGATAGCCGAAGTCAAGTCTCGCGATAGCATCTGTGAAAGAAAGAACGTCGTCGTTCCACACGGCGCAAGGAGCTGAGATTGATTTTTAATCGAGGAAATGGAAGAGGAAAGAAGAGACAGACGGCTGAGCAAATTTTCCACGTAGATTTGTGAACCAAAAGACAAAGTGTGAGAAACATTTCTAGCGCAATTTTTTTGAAAAATGTTAAGGAACTATTTTTCTCTCGCGCTTGAATTAAAATGCGCGTAAAAAGTACGGGATAATTTTAATCAAAGAGATGAAAAGAGAAGAGAAAGGAGTTTTAAATGAGAATTTATTTTTGGAGTTAATGAAAAATAAGAGAGAGAGAGACACATTGTGCGTTATATCAAAAATATTCTAAAAATTTTGGAATGTTGTTTTCCTCTTGCCTTGTTGAAAGATTCCAAGTAATTCTTAATGTTAGAATGAAAAGCCACCAAAGATAAAGTGCCTGAACATACATCCTTTTTGTGAAACGTGTGTAAACGGAAGACAAGATGAAAGAAAAGCGACGAAGCAATTTCTCGAAAGTACGTACTGTTTTTCCTTCTATCTTGCCTAAGTAAAACGACACGTAAAAACTCCGAGAGTTTCAGCGACGCGACATAATAAGAAAATTTTTGGAAGATGCAATATCTAAAAGACTTTTCTATTTTTTGATGATCTCTATGATTAAATGTGTGTCGGTAATATTTTAAATATAGGTAAGAACGCGTCGTAGAAATATGTAGGTATCGATTTCGAACTCTCTAAATTTCTTAGAGTGGGAATACTGCCACTCCAAAAGAGTGAAATCTCACTGGAGTGGCAGTATTCCCACTCCAAGAAATTTAGAGAAAACATAAAATGCGCCGAAATATAGCCCAAGTTAATGTCGGCGGTATGTGAAAACGGTATATACGTAAGTCGTAAGGTATAATATATGTAAGTCGCGGCCGCAGGCAGTGAGCAGAAAGACCTAATTTCGCAGGTAATTACATTTTATAGATGTTAAGGAGGAGAATACTTAACGGCATATTTTTCCCGGTCGGTCATTAGTTTAAGAGAGCAAGAGCGGACAGACGAACGCGGCACCGTTAGATTACAGTTTCCGTTTGAATAAACAATGCGCATCGCTATAACGTAAGTGATATCTTGGCGTAATAGGCGCACGACATCGCGGAATTTATGTATACGTTTTCGCTAGGAAAACGCTTCAAAACGTATCATTTTACGTAGAACTTTCCCTCTGTACGATAGATGAATATGTAAATAAATAGCTATGTGCATTCAATGTGCATTTTTAAGCGCGTGCACCGACAACAGCCGCAATGATGATTTATTACTGCGTCGACCGCATGAATATTAAGTAGTAAAAGTATTATATCGATGAAGGAAGTGGTTTCGATGCCCGACTCGAACGTACATCAATTCGAGCTTACAAACGTCAGATTTTGCGCTTTATGAACGCTCGAGTTTCTTTTTTTACGCGAACGCTAAGAACTTTTTTTAATTTCCTCCAAATGCAATCGCAGTAAGAATTAATATTACGCGACAATTAATATTAAGAAACACAGATATCTCGTTTACGTAAGTCTAACTATGTTTGGTATCGCGTGCAGCATTCACGGTTGAATCGTTTTGTTGGCCTTCTTTGCGAATGCTTAATTACGACGGCAATAACAATTAGTAGCAACAAGAGATCCTCGAGAAAAAGCGATAACCTTGATATCGAGAGAAAAAAAATGTTTGCTCGAAAAGGCACCTTATCAGGCGAGTGTTTTATCGAGCCGGCTAAAACCTGGCGATAAAATGTAATGCTTTTGCCAAGAGCTGGATATTTACGAAGCACGAAGCGGCAACGTGAATTACACGGTAAAAGTCTTAATTTAGTAGACGAGTGATCCATTAGCGTTTGCCGCGTTCGCTATTATTTATGTAAAATTTTTCCATGACAAAATTATTATTTACGTACAGTTAGAAAGATATACGGTTGAAGGAGGAGGGAGATTATCTGGCCCCAATCAGCGTTGGTTGTACAAAATTGTGCCGTAATCTTAAAATAATTACATTTTACAAGACGTGCACGGGGTAATATTGTACGAAGAAATCTCGGCTAATCCATTATCCATTTTTAACGGCACGACTCGCTTAATACGATCCATTTTTAATTTCTCATATTGCAGATTTAATTAATTCGAGAGCCACTTTGGTATTTTTGTTAAAAGGAACTCGTATAGTATTGGAAATACCCGAAGTAATGAAACAATCTATTATTAACATTCAAGGAAGTGGCAGGAAGTGGAGTATCCTGTTAACTCACTCATATGTCATCTCGATCTCGTGCATGGAGATTGACTGATATATGCGATGAGATCACGTTTGTGAGATATATCATGACGAAATAAAATACATCGCGTATGCATGTCGGTTGATAAAACACCGCGATATGTCGCGACAAAGCGCCCGTAAACACTAATTCAACGATGACTGCGATGCATCAATGACGATAAATCCGAAAGCGTAGTTACGTGCACGCTATTGCATGATCGGTGTCATTAGGCGTGCGTGTGTGCAAAAAAAGATATATACTGGAAGAACTGGCGAGCGCAAAATGTTAAAAGTTCACAAAACAGAAACAGCATATATTTATTTATAGAGCTTATTCCTCAATAATTCAACAATTTGCAAATAGCCCGAAAATATATATACTGATGGCAGAACTGGCAAGCGCGAAACGTTAAAAGTTCACAAAATAGAAACAGCATATATTTATTTAAAGCTTTTTAATTATATATTTAATATTTATTTAATAATAACGTTATTTCTTAATATTATTTCTAAATAACTCAACAATTTGTAAATAGACCGAAAAGCTCTAAAGATACAAACTACTCTTTTCTTTTTCAATTAATAAATAATCCGCGAATATTTATAAACGAGCGTAAAATGAAAATGTTAAAATAGCACTGTAATTTATCAGCTTAATTTAACAGATTAAAATATCTATTCTCATAGTAATCAACTTTATGTTTATCGTCCAACACCTAATGACTAAAAAATATAAGTTTTAAAAGTAATTACGACGTAAAAAGAACGCGGTACAATCAAGTATATACAATACGAAGAATAAGACCGCAAATTGCAGGTCTGCTATCTTTGAAAATCAAGGACGGAGAACGGCGTCGGCGACATAAAATCACACACCATGACGCGGATGAGAAAAGTGCAAATTGCACGATCTACGACGCGCGATCGCTTCGTCGTCGCCGTTAAGTTTTCTGATGCAAAATAAGCGTCTGTTAACAGCATCGTTGTTAACAGTATCCGGCCCGAAAATCGATGCTATACGGTCGCGGCTTTAGGATCGCACATCGTAATTAGCACCCTCGTCACGCGGCCTTTGCGGGGAGATTGAGCCAAACAGAAAATAATTTCCGCTCCGCGACCTGATTGCGGACCCCCGCGGCGGAATTCGAGATTTCCCGGTAACGAGTTCGCATGGAAATTTCAAATTGCTAACGATATACCTACGACACGTACGTTCAGCGCGCGCGGTGTGCGTATCATCCGGATGTGCCGTAATTAGATTAGATTTACACAGAATAACTCGCGTGTTTACATTTCCCAACGGTGTAACGCAGAACTGTGCCATCAGTTCGTCCCGTTATCAATTTAGTTTAGTCACACGACAGCGTTGTATACAGCGGTTTTCACAGATAAGCCGGTATTGTATTGTGTTATACATAATCCTCTTTTACATTGCATAATGCTGTTACGGATAGAGCATAGCCGAACGAAAGGTATAGATACGTGATGTAACGAGATAACATTATTTCGCGCTAACTCAAAATGTATTTTAAGAACTGAAAGTGGACGAGCATACTGAGTTTGCATAAAAGCGCTCGCGGATAATTGGATAACTGGATTAGAAATTAGGTGACTGGTATATAAACTAGATTAAAAGTTTCTCTAAGCGATGCATATTAATGCAAACTCATAAAGCTCGTTTGCAAAGTTCCGAGCGGTCTTGGAACTTGAAGAGTTCCCTCGAAATTTTTGCAGGTTTAATTATTGAGAAGAAAATTTTGAATCTTTTCCGCGTGTTAGCGAGTTCAGTTGCGTTGTGTGTCTGATGGAAACTGTATCGAGGCGAAGATGAATGTTAAGAGAGAGGTAGAATATAAACGCGCCAGTTCTCCTAGTCGGATAATTTCTTGGAGGGAACAATTACCGCTGCCTTCGCGGCTCTCCTGGGGGCTTCGTAAAATACGCTACCGGGCAATCTTCCGGCGTGGCTCCTCATTAAGTTTCAATCGGCCATTAAAGTGTATCGGTGTTGCATGATCCTATACGTGTATGTATACGCATGTATTATTCAGCGATCGTTTGGCGATCGCCCTAGCAGAAGCAGCATAACCCGTTTCGCCCCGTATATAATTAACGAATTTATTGACCCGCGGGAACTTTTAAGTGCGCGCGGAAAGAATCGATGGAATCCCGGTCAACGTAAACCGATAATCGACGGACGAGATATAATGAAACACGGTGATAGGGTCGTAACCACCAACAACGCGATTTGTTTTATCGTCCTTAATTAAAGCGACCTTTTTACTTCGATGTCCCCGGGTCAGAGATGACGATCGTGACGTTCGTTGACGAACAGAACCGCTTTTTAGTCTGAAATATCCGGAAGTTGCGATCAACATCGAAATGCGACAAATTAATTTAACTGCTACAGCAATTATCTGGTTTATTTACTATTAATAAAAGCTAAATTGATTTAGCTAATTGCTAAACGATGCAACAGAAAATCTAAATTAACATTGATATCGATCAATAAATATCAGATGTTACAAGTAATTCAAATAATATGCTAATAACTAAGATCATAATTATCGTTGCTATAGGTACTCAAGATTTTTACGTGACAATTGCGTGTGTTAAAAATAACGCGACTGCCTCGTAAATATGAGCGATATGTCGTAAATTAAATGAAGAATATCATTCGATTTGCCTTTTAAAAAGCATCTTATCTATGCAACAAGTCGTTCTTTTAATGACCGTCGCGTCGGTACGATAAATTATGTTTTACGATATGCATAATAAGTACACGTTATGTGTCATTATGTGTCACACAAATGTATCGTTTGTTATCGTTTGTTGGTGCTATTAACTTGTGTAACAAGACGACGTAAGACGCGTTAATGTAAGGCGATCCTACGAGGTGCGACGCAACGTGTAAGGAGTGATTGTTCGTAGACGATTGTCGCATATATGCGCGAGAATAGCGAGACAAAGAAATTCGCAGGGTTTGCACAATACGGCAAAGTAGTGGAAAACATAGATGACGGCGAAATGGACTGGCGTGAACTGAACCTGACGAACAATATATCTTTTGGATAATAAATTCGTTTATTAGCGGTCGATTTGTTACGATTTTAACTTCATTAAAGTAATAAATTCAAAGTGATTGCGTGTGCATGCGCAGAATATTTATTCACTCGCTTAATCGTATCTCTCGAAAAATTATTCGGACTGTGAATACTGTGATACGTGTAAAATGGTGTGTATATCGTATGTCGGTTTGACTACGCATGTTTGCATATAGTCAAAACCTGTAAATATTTACCAATTGTAAATACAAATATAATTTAATGAATAAGAATCAAAAGGGACGGAAATTAAAATAATATGAAGCATAATTAGTTACAAATTATCATGTAAAATCATAATGTAGAAATTATTACGAGAGAGAAAGAGAGAAAAGCGACGTAAAGTGCATTCCTATAAAGATATTATTCCTTGACACTAAATCTAAACAATCGCGGATTAACCTGTCTACCGACACAGTAAGCATATTTACAAGTTTACAAATATACAGATCGGAGGATTGCGCTTGAAAGTCTTCCGTCACGGTTTGTTTAATAGGATATTTTCGGGCGAAGAAGGCTTCCTGACACACATGCACACACGCGCCTCGCACGCTCATATCACAATAACATGACGCGAAATTCGGCTTTTTCTCCGCCGGATAATCGAATATACCTATCGAATTGTTTGTATCGTTTGTAATTATTTACGTCGAGGTATTTTTGCGCAATATTTTTGCGCTGCACAAATTATCGCAATTGTTGCAGCAACTGTAAATTATGTACGTTAATATTACACATGGACGGACGGAATGTAATGCCGGAATAACAAATTACGAAATGTAATTGACGATTGCTGAATTATTGGAGATTTTTGGAGAGTCTCGAAGTTTAACGGTGAAAATACGTAAACGATTTCTCAGCAAATATTACACAAGCCGATTTAACAGTGCTGCATCTTGCGACGCATATTATATGCAATAATAATATAGTGATTCCATTTTCACTCGGGATTAGTAGTTACATAAACAGGATCAATATGTTCAAATTTTAACACAAGTTCCAACAAAATTAATTATTCTAATATTCTAATTCGTATACTCAGATCCATCAACATTGAAAAAAAAATGAGGAACAAGGACTAACATCTCCCTGATACGAGAACCATCGATCAGAATGAGAAGTGAATATACCAAATGACGCATACGTTTTCCTCGTACTCGCAAACGATTGTATTACCGATGACACATCTATAATTAACACGTTTCCAACAGTTTCGCGCCTTTTCAACGTAATCAAGCGCAAAGGCGGCACCGTCCCTCCGATATTTACACGTAAATTAATTATCTTATCATCTTATCGGAGGCGCACACCTGCGAGACCATGCAAAATTATCGCGCGTACTCTCTTTACAGCACCGTCTATTAATATGAGCCTCGAGGACAACGTGTCAGCCAGCGACGAAGTCAAGGCGAGAGAAGATTCACTATTGCGATCGATTAATAATAGCCGCGACTTCATTAAAGTCGAGATTCGCGCACGGTTAATATCCGTGGCCTTCGAGAATTTGTCCTTATCGAAAGACGATTTAATCTCCGTCGACAAGTCGCGGCACTTAAAGCGTAAACGCCGTGATAAAAGAGAGCGGTTGTAAAACCGCGTGTGCGACGTATACGGAAAAGGCGTAATCGTATTTATATTAACGTCGATAACGACGTCGATAGTCGAGGTAATGCCTCATTGAGCTATTTGTATTCGCGTTCGCGTATATGTAATAGCACACTGTGTAAGAAGAGCCAGCGTCGTGATGCCAGCGTTGGCAAATCCCGTCCGATAAACTGTAAAACGAGATTATGCTATCTATTACCGCGGTGATAGGAATAAATCAGAGAAATCGATAGATCAATTCGGACAGCGATAGTCGAATTGTGAGCTCCCCGGTGAATCGGTGATGCGATGTCACAAATTTCATGTATACATACATAACTCACTTTTAATTCGCGATATAATTCGGTCATTGAATCGGTCGGCGTAGCTGTTCGCGATGAAATCACGAAACTGCCTCAATAAAATTAACTACGCGAGCATTAATTGACGCAAAATTTCGCGATTAAATATACACGTCGTATTTTAAACATCGTAACAAACGTTATGATCTGATCGATATTTTTTTACCTGGAATGTATAAATAAAATTAATCGTCGCCGGAAAAGAACGTAGAAGAAATTTTTCAATTGATAAACGTTATGTCGAGAAATAGCTTCTTCAATAAATATGGAAGTAAATAGCAAAGTACCTTCAATTTTCAATTTTCTACCAATTTTCATATATTTTAGAGTATGTCTTGAATTAAAATGATAATTCAATTGATAAACGTTATTTCGAAAAATAGCTTCTTCAATAAATATGGAAGTAAATAGCAAAGTACCTTCGATTTTCAATTTTCTCCCAATTTTCATATATTTTAGAGTAAGTATGTCTTGAATTAAAATGATAATTCAATTGATAAACCTTATTTCGAAAAATAGCTTCTTCAATAAATATGGAAGTAAATAGCAAAGTACCTTCGATTTTCAATTTTCTCGCAATTTTCATATATTTTAGAGTATGTTTTAAATTAAAATGATAATTCAATTGATAAACGTTATTTTGAGAAATAGTTTTTTCAATAAATTTGGAAACAAATTTAGCAAAATATCTTCGATTTTCAATTTCCTCCAATTTTCGTATATTTTAATATGTCTTGAATTAAAATAATAATTTAATTAATAAGCGCTATTTTGAGAAATAGTTTTCCGATAAATTCTGAAACAAATTAGCAATGTACGATTTTCGATTTTCAATTTCCTTTTATTTTCATGTGTGTGTGTGTGTATTATAAAATAAAAATATAGTTCAAATTAAATAAGAATCTATTTACTCGCATTTACGTCCTATATAGGTAAAAATTTTCTCAACGAAGAATAAAAGGGGAAAAAAATTTACGCAGCAAGTGCCTTCGAAACGTCAATAACGTCCTACAGTGATAAATAGTCACGTAGTTACGGATTAATTGCCATAATAGGAGAACGCGGAAAGTTGACAGGTCACTGTATCACGGTCGCTCTTATTTACATAGAGATTAAATACTCTCTTGGCTCCCATTGCGAGCTATCCTCACGGCCGAGCTGTGACCTCGCACAACTTAACTTGTTTTCGTTCGGGATAGGTCTAACATCAGTTTCACAAATTAAAAAACGTCATGTAATATGATCGAACGTGCATCAATCTTCCCGGAAAATGTAATTTCGAAAGGTTTATATCCATTTCTGTCACTGCAGATTAACTTTAATCTCGGTTTAATTTACTTTTTATACCTTTCTCATTTTCACAACTAAAAAAAATAAGTTTAAACCGAGATTAAAGTTAATCTACAATGGTAGAAATGGACATTAGGCGTCTTATTTGACTGCGAATCGTAAATCATGTACTTTTTTTTTTTTATTATATCAGAATATTTGGTAATAGCCGCACATGGCAATTATTCTGATTAAAAAGTGACATAATTTAAAGTGCCAAGTGACAATTGAAAGTGTCAAGAGATAAATAACTATTAAAAAAGGCTTAAAAAAGAAATTTTGACGAAATAAAAAATGTGAATAGATAAAGAATCTTATCTTCCAGTTAACGTTTTTGGCTGATTTTATTTCAACAAAATGAGAATTTAACAATAACAATAAAAATAACTTAATAGAAAGATTGACTTAAGTCACAATTATACTCAAATGCTATTAAAAGTTAAAAATCTGTCAAAAAACATTGCGGAGAATTATCGTTTTCAAAGATCCATAAGATACCTTGTATCGTGTTTACTATTTTCCGGAATCTATAAATTTTCTAGGATGCAATTAAGTAACAAGATCTTACTGCTCCATTTGAATTAGAATCTTATTTCCCCATTTGGCAGCAAATTTTTATTTTTTTAATAAAAATTTTATTACCAAGGTTTTAGTTACAAAAAAATTCATCAAATTTACAAAAAGATTCAGCCTCAAATCAATTCAGGAATCCGTTATTCAGATATCTTTTCGATGAAATGTATATGCATGAAATAAAAATTGCATTTTTTCCATATTCTTCAAAATTCTACACAATTCAAACACCTTTTATGTTTCCGTCCTATTGCATATTTTCATCTGAAAATTTTGTTTTACCTTACTTGGACCTCACTTTTTGAAAAATTTAAATTTTATTTAACGAAAGAGAGACATATCTAGCATAATTTTAGATAAGAAATCTAAGTAAAAGCATTAACGCGCGCATCGTTATCAAAAAATTTGCAATAATTACTCAAACTGCAACAAAGTGATACTCTTATCAAACAGTGCTTTGTCATTACGGAATATTCCTGTCCTTATATATTCTTTTTGAGAATTTTAAAATTTTACATTATTCATGCGTTATGTTTTTATTTCGATGCCATTTTTGCGACTTCTATCCGTCGATAGAATTCTATTAATGGGCGATGTATGAGAAATGTAAAACTATAAAAATAACGAGAAGAGAATATGTAATACAACCGAAATATTTCTCTTCGCGGTATCTTGAATGCTATATATTTAGGGCGAGACTCAATTATCGAAGCACGTGAAGAACATTTCATCAAAATTTAAGGAAACCTCGGCATTCCGCCTCTGTGTATAGGTACTAAGTTTTACGATATACAATAAAAGAGAAAAAAATAAGCGGGACAATAAGAGTCGACAATGATTACGCTGATTGCGTAAACAAAAATGTAATTAAATTAAACAAAAGTCGAAATAAGAGAACGTCAACACAAGGAAACAAAATAAAAAAGATATGCAAATCAAGAAAAAATTCATATAGTCATAGAATGTAAAAGTATTTAAATATCAAACATCAAATAATAAAATTGAATTTATAAAAATTTATCGAAAGTATTGTACAAGTTTCTCTATTTATCCGCATCCTTTTAATTCATCAAAACTCTCTTTCCAACCGCGCGATCGTAGTTTTTACACACTCGTGGAATTACTTCAATTTTCGTAAATATTCATATCGCGCCACGCGCGATGCGGTTATCGCCAACATTCTGACGTAATCTACACGTAAAAAAATATCCAGATGTTATACCTGGCCGCATTGACCTTCGCAAGAAGAGGCAAGTGCCATTAACGAGGACTACGAGGAGGAAGAAGATCCTGGTGATGTTACGCGGAAAAGAAATCCCCGATCAGATACTGGATACGGTTCGCAAATTGCTCGCCAATTATCCCGCGGTTCTCTCTCTCTCTCTCGTAGACCGTCTCGAGATGGATCGATCTATACGGTGCGAACGCACGCGTTTCCGTCGAGCCGCGCGCGCGTTACGCCGCGATGCATCACGAGCGGAGGAGCGGAGTGTAACGATGATACTAACGATCTCGCGGGCGAGAACGAAGAAGGAAACGATTCTCGAGCTCTCCGGATATACGGTTTTTCGGAATTTTTTCGCGCGCGTCAACGAGCGAGCGAGAGGTTCAAATCCTCCAGACGGACACGGATCTTCAAGCGGAACGAAGAGTCGCGCGATATCAGATCGAAACGACAAAGTGATCTTGATCTTTAAATGAATAAAGTCAGAATGACGTCAGCATGATGTCATTAATCATTATTCATGTACCATCTGGGATTCGAACGCCTTCGATCCTCGGCATCGCGCAAAGCCCGTGCTCGTAACGAGGTATACATAAAACGCGTCAAATCGCGGAGACGAGATTAAAAGTCTCGAGTTAGGGCTCAGACACGATGAGAAAAATAAGGAATAAGATAAAGGAGTAAGGAATAAGGGAATGTCGCATCTCAATTCAGTACACATACATTAAAGTGAGATGCAACATGCCTTATTCCTTATTCCTTTATTATCTTATTCCTTATTTTTTTCATTGTGTCTGAGCCCTTATCGCGTTCAGCAGATATCAGTCGTCACGACGACGGCGGCGGCGGCGGCGGACAGGAAAGCCGAGCGGCGAACTCGGATTTTCTTTCTAATCCCCGACGTGTCGGCTCGGCAGAACGAAATTAAATATCCCCGGTGAAAGGACGCGGTCCCCTCTGGGACAGTTGCTTTGTGACAACACACACACACACACGCGCGCGTGAACAGCTGACGAAAATAACAAAAGCGACGCGCGTCTGCAGATCAGCCTCCGAACGTCACCGAAAATCACCTTCGCTCTCTCTCTCCGGAGGATCGTTTAATTACTCACCGACTTCTCTCGCGACGGCCAGGCTCGCCGGAGTGCGACGATACTCGGAGTACTCGGACAATGCGATCGGGATTCGGGAAACGTGACGTATCGTCGGGCGCTCGGTGAACGACTGTCTACTAGCGATCGGGACGGGAGCCGGCTTCGATCACGGCGGACAAGGCACTCTCGGCGCGCGTAAACACGACACCTGCCGCGGACGCGGGGACAAAGGCGAGCCGGAGCGGTCGGGCGCCGTGCCGCGCCGCGCCGCGCCGCGCCGTTTTCTCCAGATCGCCGCCGGACGCCGGATCGGACCGTGGGCGGGCGGGCGAGCGAGAGGGAGAGGAGCGGAGGGAAACGGAGCTGGACCGACGATGCCGAGCCAGGCCGAGTCGGGAGAATCAAAGGAGCGTGCATACTATACATGCATCAAAAACTCCACTCACCTAACCTTCCGGCGTGACGGCCCTGCGGCCGGTTTGCGCGGCGCCGCGCGTCGTCTCGTCCCTGCAGACTTGCGGCACGCAGCGGCGGTGGCAGGCGAGGAGGACGCGCGTCCTTGCACGCGCGCGATGCGAGATGCACGGTATAGGGGAGCACGCACGAGTTACGCGACGGCGGAGGCATCAATGGATAGTAGGAGAGACGCGTGAGTTAACGGTACGTCTTGGCCATGTCGGGAGAGGAGCGAAAGGGAGTGGGAGGGAGGAAAGCGGTGAAAGAGAGCGAGAGGACCGCGAGAGTGGGGAGGGAGACGCGGACGCGACGCGCGCGCGCGCGCGCTCTCTCACTCGCCGCACCGTGGTCGACGAGATGAGGGAGATCACTCCGATACTCGACACTCCGTTCCGTGGCTCACCCGCCGGCGATCGCGACGACTCTTCGACGACATGTAACGCGCGACACGGCAAAGAAACGAGTTGTCTCTCTCATTCTTCTACTCTTTCTCTCTTCCACACGTAAATTGCGCGAACCACACGCGCACCAACGCGCACCGTAGCTGTACTGCCTGTAGTGCCTGTACTCTGTACTCCGTACTTTGCCGCCGAAAATGTATCGGTGGTGCTATCGCGCGGCCGCCAATGGAAACTGCGAAAACGTGTTTTTGACCTGTCAATGAATCAATCGATAACGCAGTAATTTATCTAATGAGTCGTTTATCATTATCGACGCAGCGAGTAAATCAAACCGATAAGTCAGGCCGCTTCCGTGACCCAGCGAATTAACGCGCTGCTACAATTTAGTTCTCATCTTATTGCAGGTGGCAGTAAAATGCGGAAACTATTGCCGTAATTGACAGCTCACAGCTGAACAGCTCCCGATTTTTTTTCGTTCGGCGACTCGCGACACTCGCGTACATACATATACAGTCGCGCTCGTACGTATTCCCCTTTTATCGGTATTATATGCGCGATCGTTATTCCGGCACGGCGCGACAGGAAATATGATAATCACCCGTATGGTCTAGGCTGTGTTTGATAATAACATGCTGCTAATATATGATAAGCCGCGCAAGTCTCCAGGCTGCTTTAAAGTAAGGCACGTCGGGCGAGTTAATCGTTGACGCCGTTGACGGATCGCGAGGAGCTTACACGACCACGGGGAGACGCGCAGAAAATGACACATGTGTCATTGTAGAATAACCTAGCGACGATCCCACTTCTTGGCCTTCGCGCGGACGAGCGTCCCATTTTTCACCGGTGTGCAACGAGAACGAATTTTGTCAGGTACGAATCCTATTTTATTGAAAGCTTTATTGATATCCGATATTTCCTCAAGTGCCCGTGCCCTGTACATACATATCGCATTTTGCCAAACTTGAATAATACGCGCGTTTAACAAAATTTAATTTAAATCTACTTATTTAAAATATATAATTTTATGATATATTGTGAGACATTCCATGTGACACATAATTATATTTTTATTAGAATTATAATTTATATTTGTGTCATCGATATGTATTGAAATTATTTTTTATTATATTATGTCATAAATTGAGATTTTTTATCTAGTTAGTTAAAATATATATTTTATGATGTATCGTGAGACATTCCATGTGACACATAATTATATTTTTATTAGAATTATAATTTATATTTGTGTCGTCGATATGTGTTGAAATTATTTTCTATTATGTCATAAATTGAGATTATTTTTTATCTAGTTAGTTAAAATATATATTTTATGATGTATCGTGAGACATTCCATGTGACACATAATTATATTTTTATTAGAATTATAATTTATATTTCTGTCGTCGATATGTATTGAAATTATTTTCTATTATGTCATAAATCGAGATTATGTTTTATCTAGTTGGTTATATATTTTTATTACGTATAATTGAAACTGTCAAATATCATCTTACCTGTTTTTATGTGCGTGTGGCTCGCATAATATACTAGGTTTATATGATTTCCATGTTATTTTTTAATTACACCACGCGTTATTTACCATAATTTCATTCGGGGAAAAAAAATGTTTCTATCAATGTATTGTAAACTAAAAAAAGATGCCTGCGTGTGACTTCGAGTTCTGTTTTTACAGCTAACATGATTGGAATATATCACCTGGGATTATACATATTACTATTCGAAAGCTGCATCTGCGATTTGGACAGACTGTGGAATGTGCAACTGCTGTGCTCGGACCTATATCCGCGGGTGTTCACGAGTTACTTGCCCCGTGGAAATTTGACCGGCGGGACTTACACGCAACAAATTCACTTGTCCAACATGCAGGACTGCGTTATGGCCTGCTGCAAGAAACCCTTGTGTAACGTAGCGTTTATGCACAACGGTACGTGCTATCATGTAGAGTGCGAGAACTCCATGGTGTGCGTGCCGCTGTACAGGCCCGAATTGGCAAACGATAATCCACCGAGCATGGTATTGGTCAGACCCGTGGAGAGTAATAAAGTATGGAGCGATTTCTTGGATCAAGTCAATGAGGACAACGTTGGGTAGGTTCGATTCAAGATTAGATAAATTTCTAGTATTTATATTAAAAAAAATATTTCCATTTCGAGCAACAAGCAATAGCAAAATGATCTCTTCCCTTAATTGTATGCATTTAGGACATTGAGCACAGATGGCACAGAGCAAGATCAAGTATTGTTCAATGAACCAAACAAAATCATAATCAATTGTATGGATCAGTCAGGTTGCCTAGATAACGAGATTTGTGTAAAACATGGGGACACTGATGTCGGAACTTGTCAATGTCCTTTAAGTTTCAAGCGAAATGTTGCTGGTATGTATAACACGTTTTGGTTATTTATTTGTGCAATTTGCCAGAATAAATATTTTTGAATTTTATATGTATCTGAAATATTTATCACATAATTTTCTTTAACATCACATCCACTCTATTCTTTAGAAAAATAGTGGATTTGAAATCAATTATGCTTTTAATGTGATCTATATCTGTTATTGCTGCAGGCACTTGTATAGATGAAATAGACGCTGAGCTCGGTGTAACGCAACAAGCGAAAGTTCCAACTGTGAAAGATATCAGCACGTCGATTAAGCCGACTATGAAACAATTGTTAGTCTCGGCAGTTTCTAAAGAAGTGAGATTACCGGAAAACGAAGTCACGCTGTCCGCGTATACCGTCCCCGCTGAACTGGGCAATCAACATTATAATTACGCTTGGAGTCTGCTCAGTCAACCGGAGGGACATACCGGAACGATGACAGATCAGAATCGTGTTACTGTCAAATTAAGTAATTTGTCGGAAGGCTTGTACACGTTTAAGGTAGCTGTAAGCAGTCCGAACGCTTATGGAGAAGCTTATGCCAATGTCAGCGTTTTACCTCGTAAGCGCTTTGAAAATTTTCTTTTTTTCTTTTTGTCAGAGATCGGTCTTTTTTTTTTAATCTGAATTTTTATTTTAGCGAAACGTATCAACCAAGCACCAATTGCCATAATTACGCCCGCATCGCAAATTGTGAAGCTACCGAATACAGGCGCGGTTTTGGACGGCTCGAATAGTAAGGATGATGATCGCGTCATCTCTTATCATTGGGAACTGCAGCAAGGCCCGATTGGATATCAACCCAACCTTGTGGATACACCCACGCTTCAATTAGATAATCTTATTGCCGGCAATTACACTTTCAAGTTAGTACTCTAACTGTGTTATATTATGGCGAATACAATTACATAATATTTATGTATAGAGATAGCTCGACAAGTTTTTACTTTTCTACACCTTCCTTAGATAAAAATATCGAAAGTTTTTATATAAATCTTTTATCTAAATCATATATATATTTTTTTTTGCAGATTAACAGTTGAAGATTCAAATCACGTTACAAATTCGACAAGTGCCAATATAACTGTCTTAAAAGTGATCGACTATCCCCCCAGTGCAAACGCAGGCCAAGACGTTATCATTTATCTACCTCAAAATACATTGACGCTTAACGGTAATTTAAGTACCGACGATCGAGGAATAGCGAGTTGGGAGTGGACCAAAAGTCCATCCGATCAGAATAAAGCGGTAGATATGCAGAACACAAGAACACCTTACTTACAATTGTCAAATCTCGAGGAAGGAATGTATACATTTGTACTTAAAGTAACGGATGATTCTGAGCAATCTTCCACAGCGGAAGTGCATGTGTTTGTAAAACCTCCAACGAATAAACCGCCAAAGGGTAAATATCATTTTTGTCGTCAATATCTCAAATGTATCAAATTCTCTTTAACACTGCGCGGTAATGTTTACAGTTTAAAGTGTACCGCTTCTTGATACAATCTCGATTGATTAATTTTGTTGTAGCCGACGCTGGTGACGATATAAGCATAGCATTACCGACAACTCGCGCTGTTCTAAATGGTACAAGAAGTAAGGATGACATAAAGATTGTTTTGTATCATTGGGAGCAAGTAAGGTACAATGTATCTAATTAAATTACATCTTACAGTACATGTCGTGTATCTTGAATTTATAAATATATTGTTGGCATTACAGTGGGCCTAATAATGCTGAATTTGCCACCGTTAACGAATCTGTTACAAATATTACAAAATTAACCAAAGGTGATTATGCATTTAAATTGACTGTTGTCGATGATAACGGTAATGCGGATTCAGATACGGTCAATGTGAAGGTAACACAAAGTAAGTACTGCCTTACAATCGTATATTATATTGCGATGTGTATTATAAAAAATCTTATTTATCCTAGATAAAAATGCGCCTCCCAAAGCGAACGCTGGTGGCGATCAAGTTGTGACGGCGCCAATCAGCGCGTTAATCATCAATGGATCACAATCGAGTGATGATTTAAGGATAGGACAATGGCTGTGGACCAGAGATCAATCTAGTCTTGCGATTGGCGCTATAGTTCAAGATACGGATAAATCACCAGTCTTAATGGTAAAGTTAAAATGCGAACTCCATTCGTATAGTTGTATAATAGTGTTAAATGTTTTGTTGCTTAATTTATTGTTTGAGACTCATCTCACATACCTGCTTACACAATATACGTCATACGCATACACATAAATGCATACGTCTATGTTGCCTTTTTTATAGCTAACAGATATAGTTCCTGGTCGTTATGTTTTTCGATTAAAAGTAACGGATGATCAAGGTCTGAGTAGTGAAGACACCGTATCAGTAATTGTAAAACCCGGTTAGTACAGACTAGAAAAAATATATTATTTTATAATGCGACAACTTAAAAAAAAATCAACTTTCTATTTCTTTCTGTAGATCCGCAATTGTTGCATTTGGTAGAACTAACACTAAACATTGGAGCTAACATGTTAACTGTTTCGCAAAAGAATTCGTTAGTAGTAAAACTGCAAATGTTATTGCGAGATGAAGCTTCAATCGTCGTGCGAAGTTTGAGGGCAGAACCGCATACTGGAAAGGCCGTCTTAATGTTTTACGTGAAAAAGAAGGGAACAACAGCATTGCCGGGTCCAGAAGTAGTTAAAAGATTGAGAGAAAAGTTATTACAAGATTCCGGTCTCTTACAGCTGTCGGTTGCCAATATAGACACCGCTATATGCCAAAATAATTGTTCAGGTATATAATATTGAAAAGTGATAAATATATTAAAGTTCGTAAGTTTCTATTCATAATTCATGGAGTTAATGTTTCTATCTAGGCCACGGTGTATGCGATCAAGAGACAAGACAATGCTTATGCGAAGCATTTTGGATGCAGAATTTAATACAAAAATATTTTGGTAATGGAGATTCTAATTGTGGTACGTTAAATTATTCTTTCCATTCCGTATTACTTGATATACATAGTGTTCCAATATACATACATATTATAAATATATTTTTCAAACTTACTTTTATTTTCATTTTTTCTCTTTTCAGATTGGAGCATTCTATATGTGATAATAGCATTGCTATCATTAGTTGTATGTTGGGTTGGATTTATTTGGGGTCTTGTTTGCTTGTGTCAAAGGATATGCGTCGGTAAAAGACGTTTGCTTCGGCCTAAGAAGAAACCACCGCGTTATTCTTTGCTGCAACCAGAGCCAGAAGATGATAGCAGTGCATGTATGTAACTCTTATTACTTATTGTTAGATGACAATAATAATCAATATTTTGAATTTTGTCATTATCTTTGTACATTGTCTAAGTGGTAGAATTTTTCTTCTTAATGTTAACGTCTTAATGTTGTTCTTAATTCAGATGAAAGACCATGAGAGAAATTTCACTATTTGAAAATTTTTATGACCACTTTTTTTAACTCGAACAATTTTGGGAAATATCCTCTTAAAATATTGTATCCGAAAATATTTGAATGCATTAAAAAATTCTTTATTCTAGTTATTAAGTTATAATAATCTTCATGTTGCAGTTTCAACTCACAACAAGATGGTGTTATCGGAATCGGACACCGATTCTGACGATGTTCTGTTTGAGCATCGTAAGAGTAAAAGCGGTAGCCATATAAGAAACGGTAAATCTCGGAATGGATTTATCAAAGTCGGTTCTCGAGTAAAGACATGAGGTAACACTATAATAAATTACTAAATAATAACTACAATAAATTTACGATTTATCATACGATAAAACGTAATCAAGATGTATCTAGATTTTACTAAATTTCAGAAATGCAACGATAATAGAGTGCAATGATAAATAGCGCACAGTTGTGTAAGTTTGGCCAAACCTGAAATACTAGTCACGAAGGTATAAGTTGACTTATATATCTTATAAGGAATGATCGCCTCCAGAATCGGTATTGATAACAATGTTCTCTAAGAACATAGATGGAGTTTAAGTCTTGTTTATAGATATGCGATAATAATAATAACCTCATACTCTACGTCATGTTACTTAATTCGTCTTAAGTATTATTAATCAATTCTATTCTGTATCTATTATGTGATTTTTAACTACGTCAACGATTGCTGACGCGACAAGATGCAGCGTCAAATGATCGTCAAACTGTTTGAGAGCTTATCTGAATATTATTATGGCCTTAGAAGCTATTTCAATTAAAATCGATATGTAGTAAGCACTGTATCGATTCTGTATGTCGTTTATATGTATGTATACTGCTTACTCTTTAATATATACATTGTCAATCTTATTTTTACACTACATGAATACTAAATAAAATTTACTATCTATACATATTTTATTACTTATTTCTTGCACATACCCACTTGATTAATAACAAATAATTGTCGCTTAATATATTTATGTGTTACTTCTGATTTATAAATATAATAAATTTTTGTTTGCTAATAATTTTTTTTTAATCCTATCTCTTGAGAAAATTAATTATAGGAGAAAACCTCTTTCCACTAAATTGTTGCATATAAATATTAAGTATTTTTATTTACATTTTGCGCTAGCAAACGTTTATGGAGAATGAGAGGTTTTTCATCGAATTGACAACCTAGATATTAAAGATATCTACAACTTCGCGACCAGTAGCTAAAGATTTTGCATTTCAAGGCAAGTTCCACATGCGCTTGGCTCATAGCCTATGTTTTAAAGTTATTTTTAACCAGCTACGCTGTAGGAGAACGAGTTTTAAGTAGTAGGAAGCCTTCGTGCGGCCCGTTGACTCATTCTTTCGTATCTCCCGTTAATTATACCTTAATTTCTTGGTGAGTCATTATTGTGATTTTGACATCGGTCAGAGAAAATTATATTTGTTGTATTCTCATTAACTATATTGTTTTAGCGTGTTGTAATCGATGGATTTCGTAAATTGTTCGGCAAAACGCTCTTCGAAAGGTTGCTGCGGTCGCGGGGCTGCGACAGACAGCGAGCTCGGAAGCTGCGATCATATTTACGCAAATTTGGTCGAGGGCAAGAGCAAAGGTATAAATACTGAAGATTTCGTTCACGTCGAACCAATGACGATGGCATATACGAACAAACGGTAAGCGATACCTTTAAATTTACTTAAAATGAATTTAAAATTCACTTAAAATGAAGTTTATTATATGATTTGACACGTGATATATGATTTAATATATAAAGCCTGTTTCAATCGAGAGTTAAAATTATAATTTATTATATTATGTAAAATATTGATCGTACAGTTGAATAGAATTTTTAAGACCTTTACTAATTCTTAAGATGTATGTAAATAACTTTAAATATTTTCAGCAACGAGGATTCCAGAAAAAGGCGCGCTCCTTGGTCGAATACGAACGTCTTTGCACACCAGCCTTCCCCCGTCTTCATTCGCAGAAAAATGGCCAGCGAAATCGAGGAAGACGACTCGAGGGAGCCGATGGAGTTTTCAGATAGATTGCCGCACGATGCGGACTTCCAATGTCCCAGATGTGGGCAGAGAATGGAGGAGCCTAGACTCCTTCCTTGCTTGCATCCTATATGTTTATCATGCGTTTACGAATTGATGAGCAAACGTAAGTAGCGAAAGGAAGAATCTTAAGGAAGGAAAACGCAATTCAATATTTTTAACGTTACTAACAATGTCACGTACAATCGCACTTTTGATTTATGAAGAGGCATTGATGGAATTGTTGTATGCTTGCAGCTCCGAATGTTTCTTCAAAGAACGAAATACGAGACGGTCGAATGTACGCGCAATCCGACATTTATTACGAAACATGTCCGTTATGCGACTCGCACTTGCCGAATGCTAATTCTGTCGTACCGCCGCCGCATTATCCCTTGCAGCATCGTTTAGTTATGGACACCGTGCGACGTAAACTGGTCAATAGAGTACTTTGCGACGCCTGCACAGGCGAAGTTCTGGTGACGATCTAAATATTATTATCGTATTTCTTTTAAAATTTTATCTCGTCGCAAGGTAGAAATGTTTTATAGACTTCTCCGCATGTTAATTTTTTTTTAAGGCGTTCATACAATGTTCGACGTGTTTACGCAATTTTTGCTCGGAGTGCGGCAGGCAACACGAGCAGCAAAACCTTGCGGAAGCGAGAATAATTAAACATTTAATGAGACCACTGTGGGAGGCTACTAAAGTACGACGGACAATTTTATGCCAAACACATCCGACGCACGCTTTAAGATTTTATTGCATCGCGTGTCAGCAGGTTTACAAAAATTCTTTCTTCTTAGATATACGATACTTTTTAATATTGTGTTAAGTATAAAAGAAGGATATATATAATGAAAATGCAATTGAATTCTAACGATTGATACTTTCAATTTAAGTGGTACGAATTTTTTTGTGATTTATTATACTGAACGACTTGTTATTTTATGGAATTAATAAGTAAGCAATAATACAAAATTTTCAGGTAACGTGCAAAGAATGCATGTGGAGTATGCAGCACAGAGGTCATGCTAGCGAAGACGCTGTTGGAGTGGGAAGAAGAGCTGGTACATACTTAGCAAAGATATTACAAAAAGCGAAAATGTACCTAAATAATCTATTGATTCAATACAACCACAACGTATTTTCAACTAACGATCTTGAAGAAGCACACCATATAGCCAAGATTTGCAGGTATGTCCAACTGTAATTTTATATAATATAAAATTGGAAATTATATAAACTACATTGTGCAAATGCGAGTTCATATACAGAACTCACTAAATAAATGTTTAAGAACTTATAAATTTTTTAAATTTTAATTGTATGATAAAAATGCAACACTTTGATGTGTATTAAGACTGTGCAAAAGCTAATTTTTGTTAATATTAGTACACTCTGTAACAATTGTCATGTGATTAATATGATAGTAATGAGCGAAAAGGGTATATATTGTCATTTGAGGTATAAAGCATACATTCCAAAGCTTCGACTGACAACACAGACTGATTAGAATTATGAAAATTATTATGCGATTTCAACATATTTGGTTAATCTATAATATTAAGTAAGAAGCAAATTATATCGCGGCTGATGATGTGACTTAAAATGTGTTATATCTAAGTTTAGTTAAATATATTGCGAACATTTGTAAACAATGTAAACTATTATTTGTATTAATAAATAATACAAATGTAAAGATCATTTAATTTTTGTATATATTATGTATTATATATCATATAGTGTAAATGTGTCGAAAAAATTTTATATATATGAGATATAATAAAAGAATATTTGTTTATATATTGTTACATGTCACCTACAGCGATAAAATTAAGGTAAGATACAAAAGTATGTTATAAATTTCATCTTTTCTCTACTCTTCTCTTTTTTTTTTTAATAGAGACGCTCAATAACTATTGTTACTTTGCTCAAGCATTTCTGTATTTTAAAGCTATTAATTTCAATTATCAATATAAGCTGTTGCAATATATAGGACTTACAATTAGATACTATATATAAGATTACTTCTTTTTGCTTGAAGTAAAATTTTATATAATTTTTAACAAGAATGAAAGTTTCTAATTCAAAAACTACAGTTGGATAAAATTGTTTCAAAAATTACAAAATGTTTTAATCGGTTGAGCACATATAAATATACTCAAATCTCTTGAAATAATATTTTTCTCTCTTAATTAAAGATGTAAGGCATAATTAATGTATTTATTTTTATGGAAACTGGAATATCTAAATTATATTCTTATACGGAAGATATATTTATTAATTTATTAAGACTCACAATATAAATTGATGCATGGTTTTTCGCATAATTAAGCAACGTCCATTACGTAATATAGATCCGCAGCAAGACCAATGATTAAAGCCCGGATGTCCGATATGTCCATGGCCACAGCCTTTGTATCCACCTTTACAAAAATTAACTAATTTATTATTTTTCTTATTTCTGTTTTTACTTATCTAAATTTTGTATAGCAGTTACTAAAAATTGCTTTTTTATAAATTTTGAACATTTTACAATATTATAGAATTAGTATTACAGAAATTACTTTTAAATTAATTTCTTTTATCTTTTTGGTTCGCGCGATACGTATTCCATAGTTGCTATTTAAAGATTTAACTTGTGAAATTAATCCTTACCAGGCATGGTGCCTCTACAGCCACAAGTCATTTCCTTTTTTCCACCACTAGAACAAAATGTGCAACAGTGATAAATGCCACTATGTGTGAGTCTCAAAGCCGATAATCTCGTATCTTTATACCAGTATTCTGCAACAGAATATAATACACATGTTTCATAAAGAAAACTCACATATCATATATGAGGAGAACTCACGTATATCAAATACCTACATACCGTTTTCCTTATCTGCCGTTACATTTGTCACACCTAATTTATTTAATCTCCTGACTATTATCCCAGCAAGCGATAATATTTCTATTTCAGAACCATCGGCAAGTAAATTGTTTATTAATGAAATAGCATCCAGAAGGTGTCGTGCTTTTTTTAATCGTTCAAATTCTTGTATTCTTTCCCGAGCCAGTTTCATGTGGAGTAATACAATTTTATAGTCTCGTAAATTTGAAATATCTACATTATTCTCAAAGTATCTGTGTAAAGAAAACCCTTTATGTCAAGTCCTATTTACTTTCATGTGTATTTCAGGTAAAGTTATCTTTATCTCCACATAAAGACAGTAAATTTATAAACCTTGTACTAGTAAATCTTTATAAAGATAGCAATTGTAAACACGTATGGCAAATGTAAAAAAAATTGGATAGTACAAGTGTTACTTAAATGGTAAAAATATTATACACCAGTCATTTCGCTTTTATCTTATATGACACATTAAACATACAAAATGAACAAAATCATGGGATATGTTGCTTTATGCATCTTGCATTGTCATGTGATATTCATTTTTATTTCAACACTATGTTAAATCTTATTAACGTGCATGAATGTAAAATAAACGCGTTTCATTGTCATTTGAGGTATTGATCAGCGGAATCGGCAGGAAGCATAATTTCAGTGCTTCTCATATTTATTAAAAATCTTAATTTTATCATTATAACTAAACATAAATAAACCTCACTAAAAGCTTAGTGGCGAAGAAAATATAGAAATTTCCAAGAACAAACAAATCTCTCATAAGCCTAAGATCCTTCATGTCTAAAAACCCACGTTTTACATTATCTTCTAAGATAGAAAAATAGAGCACTTGTAGCGTAAGTTAAACAATAATTGCTGCACAAGTGTATAAAATATTTCAACTGTATTGTTATTAAAATATGAAGACGTTATATGCTGCAGCTAAGAGCTACTCCCAGAAAATCTTCAAATCCAATAGTAATCGATCCAGTTTGATCTGTGTCTCTTGTCCTAAATGCCTCTGTAACATACAACGTATCTTTGTTAAACAAACATGCTTAAATCATCATGCTAAATGTTATCAAACTATTGATAATATTTAGCATGATGATTTGATATCAGAATTATCATAAAATTTTCTTCTTTTTATGTAAACATTTCTAATTACCTGTAAACCTCTGTATCTGAACACACAATACTATGAACTGGTCCACAGTAATGGACTGATGACCACGAAGATCGCTCTTTTTTATAAGGAATTGAATGAAATCCGGACTAAGCCTATAGCCCATTTGTGTTAGGGCTGCGTTTAACTCATTCTCTTGTATGCTACCCGAATTATCGTGGTCAAAGCCACGAAATACACCGAGCCAAGAATTTATGTAATTGTAAAGAGCTTGGAATTCCGTTACGTTTATAGTGCCATTCTTCTCCTTGTCGAACATACCTGTGGAAAGAAATAGAATTCGTTGATATGTTTACAGCTCGCCGAAGAGAGCTAAAGCTCCGATACATTGTTCTCTCTTCTATTTGTTCACTAAATATTTTATGTACGAAACCCGCAAACGTACCAATCATTAACTTGCACGCTGTGTCAGAGAAGGTACCTCCTTGACCGTTGGCCAACGCCGACTGCAATTCTGCAGCCGTTATCCGTCCACTCCCATCCTTGTCCACTGTGGCGAACCATCGTTGAACCTCTGGATTTACCCCTGATCCTGAATCGGTGGAGCCGTACATCGCGCTCTTGAAGAAACGGACAAGATAAATATAATTGAAGAGAGAATCACAAATTCAGACAAGCTGTGACGAAACGAGGAGGCTCCTTGTCTACATGCGAGAGCTATCAAATTGACGTGCGCTCGTCAGGCGATACAGGGCCATTCATAATAAACCAAAATGACTGGATAAAGCGTGATATCAGCTGTCGCAGGTGTAATCGTTAGAATTGTTATTTAGAATTACCGGGTACGCCATTGATTGAAACTTTTCTAACCCTAGGACGGAGCACAAATTACTGTGTACACCGTGGAGCTTTCGTTAGACTTGGTTAGACTGTCATCACGAGATTCCACGAGATTCTGCGTTAACGTTACATAATAACAGACGCATTCGTGCGCTAATAGCATACTTTGTCAAAACATACTGGACAACTGGAAGAAAGACTTAGATCTTTGTGACGTTACGTATCCCCGCAATTAAGTAATTCCGCATTTGCGATTCCTTGAATCGTAAACTTAAAAAAACAACAGGTGCATGAGGCATTCGTTTATTCAAGGTTGCATAAACAAACGGAAAGACTAGAGTTCTACTCCTATAAAGAAAATAGGTGCATCCAGTAGTACGACCGCTCACTGATTGTGAGCCGCGCTAAGGAGCAATAGAATGATTGGTTCTTACTTTTAGAACCAAGCAATCAACGCAGAGTGTTGATAAGACGAACTCAACAGTTGTATCTGCTGAACGCGGTCTGTATAAAGAATAGGCGCGTTCGGCAGAACAAACCGTTTAGCGGCAATCGAACGTGATTGGCTCTTACTTTTAGAACTAACAAATCAACGCATAGCTTTGAGAAGACGACAACAGTTGTTCTGCTGAACGCGGCCAATGGCTGAAAATTCCCTAGAGTATCTACGATTTCATTGGTCGAAATCTAGTGAATCTGTTCACTTTTGTAATTTTCACCTTGTTTTACATAATTAACCCTCAGTGAATGATCAGTGATCTAATAATTCTTATAATTTTTATTTATTGCTACATAAAAAATCAAAATTTTGAAAATAACCAAATTATAACGCAGTTTAAATCGTTGACAAGTACTACATCTTAACGGGCAACTTCCATACCACGTTGAAAAAACCAGTTCTCGTCCGATCACTGAAGTCAAGCAACGTTGGGCACGGTTAGTACTTGGATGGGTGACCGCTTGGGAACACCGTGTGATGTTGTCCAAATTTTTTGTTTTTTCCCTTAGCATTTTTTTTTTTTTTTTTTTTTTAAGGACACTTATAATAATGATAAAGTGATTTTTTTGCTTTTTTCAATATATATCAAAAAGTATTCAAGATATAACGAGAAAAATAAAAAAATGCTTCATATAAAGTGATTTCACTCCTTATAGTTTTAGACCGCAACTTAAAAAACTGTAAATTCTATTACGTCTATTTACCTCCTTATGTGTATAAAGTTTCATTAAAATCAAAATGTTCGGGTTGCGAGGTTTCCTGTTAGAGGAAATAGAATCAAAATTAGTAATAAGTTTGAAAAAATGTAGATATAATTATTTCATAAATCATTTATTACATTCTTATATGTAATATACATAAAAAAATGAGATCAGAAAATACTACTTACACACAAGTATATTTGTTTTATAATCCTATTATAAATTACATGATATTGGAGATGAAAAATGTTTTCGATATGAAAATATAAAATATATTCGTAAAAGAAGGAATAAAGTCATGTAGACGAATTTGGATCTTCAATCGTCGTACTTGGTGTATCTAATGATGGAGGAGCTGGTGGAGGCCAACATGCATTAGCATTTGCCATTTGCAGTGACGATTGCACATGAGTCGGATAAGAAGGCATATTCATGTACGGATATGGCGTATTGGAGAATTGATGGCAATTCATCTCTACGGGTGGAGATGCAAGATTAAATCTCGGAGGAGCACCAAAAGAGACTTCATAATATTGATCTTGTACACCGTTACTTTGGAAATTGTTTTGTATATTGTAACTTTGGAAATTCTGATAGGTACCTTGATAATATTGGTTTGTACCGTCCGTGTTGCTCAAATTACCATCCTGTGCCAAATGTGGCGCGTTATATGTTCCGTATCCTGCATACGATCTGTTAGACATCGGATGCATGTTCTGTGGAACTGGCTGCCAAGGAACATTATTTTGATACGGATATTGTTGCCAAGATTCTTGATAGGGGTATGGTCCAGGAGTTTGTGCAGAATTAAAACGATTGCCACCACTCCAGTTTCGCTGTCTCCTCTGATTGTATCTCTGAGGTCGAACATTTCTATTCCTGTTCCACGGGTGATTCGATTGCCAGGCCGGTGTTGTATAGGAAGACTCTAGAAATCGATTAGCAATAATTATTTAGTTACTTGTAATAACTATAGCAACTTGAAATACACTCTCACCTGTTTGACGTGGTTTTTTCTGCGAAGTTTTCCCGTCAGAACAATCTTTGTTATTTTTCTGCTTCAACTTTTCGTAATACGCTTGTTCTTCTTCATCGTCTGAAAATTCCGGAGACTCGTCATCGCCAGCCGTGTCGCAAGCTTTTAGCCTGCAAGAAAACGTTTATTTGAATATGTTACAATCACATGTAACGTATGCTAGATTCGTCCAAATACCAACTTTCTCAACTCCTGTAGGAATACGAAAAACGTATACGATTTATTCGATGGGCAATAATAAACTTGCATGCCCACTTTAATGCCATTGTCCTGTATGTGCTTAGAGTCATTGAAACGAACGCAGTAATGTGGTTCGGCTACGGGGCCATACACATCGAATATTTTACCGAGTGCTTTTGTTCCTTTATTCACGAATAAAATTGTATCCAGATCAAGTGTAGGCTCACCAGGTTTTGGTTCTACGATTACTAATTGCTCCACTATCTTTTCAATCTGAAATGTTGAAATAGATATTTGGAAGTTACCGTATTGCTGTTACATGATATTAATTTATCTTATAATTTTCTGAATGTCTACATATGTATAATTAGCTTATATTAATTATACCTTGCCAAATGGATTACATAAAACTTCGGGGACGCTAATTTGTAAGTCTTCTATTGGTGGAAGATCATCTAATTCATTTTCTGTATGTTTTTCCTTCTTTGCCGTGTTTGCCTTGCTTCCTCTTTTTCTAAGAAAGTTAAATATAAAAAGTTTATTATTTCCATTCATAAAAAGTGATCAAATATATGCGTTATAATTTTATTTTTATAAGAAGATAATCATACTTGTCAATAATTGTAATATCATTTGAATCACTGTCACTGCTACTATCACTACTGCTGCTACTGCTGCTGCTGCTGTCGGCACTACTATCAGAATCATCATCGCTATCGCTTTCTTCGCATGATAAATTTTCTTCAGTTGTACGATAACACTGCAAATGTTGTGTCTGTATCTCTGGCATAGTGTACTGATTTTTAGTTGTAGTATCTGCCTCTATCTTTTCAACATCTGAATCTGAAGTGTCTCCATATTCTGCAGCAATAACACTGAGAGAAGATGTCCTATCTTCTGTAAAATAGATATAACAAAATATATGCACATGAAATACTTCAATGAATGTTTTTATGATTTCAAATGTACTTATAATATATGCGATATCTTCTAATTTACAATGCAATTTACTTTTTATGTATTATAAATAGAGAAGTGGATATTTTTCTCAAGATGAAATTTTTATTTAATAAACCAATACCCGTGTGTGCTTACCTTGCTTTTGTGGTGATAGATTGCTTATTTGTATCTCATTATTACGAATGCTTACTTCTGCAACTTGATCAATTACTTTATTTAAATATTTGCTTTGCACAATATTAGTATCATTTGACATATTACATTCTATGATTTCTAAAGATTTTTGCAAAGCTTGTCTAATATCAGGTATATTTTCAGCAGTTGTATGATACTTACGTGCATTTGTCTCATCGTTTTCCTCTGAAGTTGATTGAATACTGATATTTGGAATATCAGTAGATATAACACAGCTATTAATTGTACTTTCTGTCTCCTCTGTGTCTAACATTATTGATACGTTAGGCTTATCACATTTATTTTCCCTATTTAGAATCTCCTTCTCATTGACGATTATAACTGCTCTTTCATTCTCTAATTTTTCATCACAGAACATCGCTTCGTGTTTTTCTTCGGATGATTGTTCGTCTAGCTGCTTTGCCTCACATTCTTCTTTTAACGATCCTTCACCGCACATCAATTGATGCGACGTTAATAATTCTATCTTTTCCTGAAGTATATTTTTATTTTCTTCCGACGTTGACATGTTCATCGACATCTCTTCGTGAACAACTTTATTCGCATCTATATCAATTACTTTTATTTTATCCCAAGCTTGATCCACACGAGACTCTGCAAAATGTTACAAATTTATGTGCATAATGATGGTAGCAAGTTGGTAGTGATCAATAAATTTTTTCTAAATTAAGTTAAAAGTTTAATGGCTTAAATTAATTTAATTATGAAAATAATAATAGTTTAAGATTCAAAAATTTAAAAATAAACGATATAAAAAAGAGTTAACAAACCATGGTGTATGTGCTAGATAAGGCATTGAAAAACACATTCATAAAAATAAAACCTGACTTTATTACAGGTAGAAACGTTTGTCACAATATTTACTTAAATAACATATTATTAATACGTACACCTTGCTTATTGTAAATTCTGTTTCTGATTAAATTTTACTTTTTCGTACAATGAAAATGTCACGTGTTGATCCTAGTATATGACCACGTGCGAAATCTTTTTTAGGTTAGTATTACAATTACTCCGCTACCAAAGACAAAAACAATGAACCATTTTAATTTAATATTTTTTTCACTAATTGTATGTCAACTTAAGATTCTGTTGCTTTAAATACTTGGTTGTTATTGTTGTTAATATTTTTCTCATCAAAACAAATTCTACAAAGTATCTATTAATTTTGTCGGTCGCAATTTGATGTAGAATCCGATATATGTGTACAAACCTGTTAGCAGGATGCTGGCAGGATATAACAAAATTTGTCAACAAGATATCTAATGACGGAAATCAAGCAGACCTCGAATTAAAAAACATTTTACTGGCGAACATTATCTCTGTTTGATTTCTGTTTATCACGTGAATCTTCACCATCCACCATCTTAAAAAAAAAAAAAAATAGCCATTAGCGCAATCGTGCCGCCATCTTGCAAACAGAGTTATCACTTCAGCCAACTTTGTGATTTATGGTATTTGCACCTTTCAACATCGGCGCCTTCTGAAAGCGTCTGAACAGTGATCCCGGATTTTTGCGGACAGATAATAAGTTATTGTTTCTTCGTTCTTGTTCGCCGTATCCGTCCCTCGCAACGCGTCGACCGTCGACGTCATCTACGAGGAAGTCTCAGCGACGCGCTACAATTGGCAGCATTGTTCGCCGAGCGATCTTGCGCTTGTCAACTGGAGTTGACCTGGACTGTAGTTGTTGCGAGGTGATTACGAGGAAAGAACGCTTTATTTTCCGCGATAGTTTCGAATCGAGTGAAAAGAGGAGACCGAGTTTCCGTGCCGCGACGTGGCTCTGAGCGATCCGTCTCCGGAACAAGTCGGGCAGCATGGATGACTTACAGAATTACAAGCTGCAGCTCCAGCAGGTGAGTCCTGTTTATTCCTCTGCTTAACCTCGCGTGACAATCGATCGGTCTCGCTTACCATTTTTTTACTCATCCACGACCATTTCCGCGACTCCTCACACGCTTTATTGTGCTTCAGGTGGAAGCGGCTCTCACGACAGATCCGAATAACGAGGAGTTGATAAAACTGAAGTTCGATCTGAAGGAAGTAATAAAGCTGACACATGATTTAATTAAGTCACAACAGCAGGAAAAAAGACAAGCCAATGGCATGGACCCTAAAGATCCTATTTTGCTTGCAGTTCTGGCCAATAAGTGGAAAGTTGGCGATCAGTGTATGGCACCTTGGAGCGAGGACGGCAAGTGGGTACCGTTTATGCGTTATACTGGCTGCTGGAGTCCACTTAACGCTACAGATGCTTCGAAGCATTCCTCTTCTCCTTTCTTTCAGTGATGAGAGAAGAATAAGAAGAACGCTTTGAAGCATCTGTAACATCAAATGGGCTGTAGTCACTGTTTGCAATTGAATCGAATATCGTTTGAATTGTGCAACAGATGACATTCAGATGAATTCACGTACAGTGTTAGCCGATAGTGTCATATCGATACATTAAATGTTCCAAAAGCTGAATATTTTACCCCCAAGTCATTGTTATCAAAACCTAAAGTCTATGTGATATGATACAAAGGCTTTGATAAAATTATTGATGGTATTGAAAACTGTAATGAGATCAGTCAAAAAGGATTTTGGAAAAATTATTTATTTGCTTCATTTTTTAAATTTATTTTTTCAGTTTGGACGGTTTTGTTTTAAGAGAATTATAATTTGATTTTTTACTCCCAAACTTTATTTAACATTGAATATTAAAGAAAACATTAAAAAGGCAGAAAAGGCTAAGGGTAAAGCAAGTATTAATTATGAATGGACTATTTATGTTAAAAAACAACATATTGACAATGATTTGTTCAAAAAAGTGCAGTAAAGTATCTGAAGTTATTTTGAAATAAAGTATCTCACGTACAACTTTTTCTAACATATTTTGTAAAATTTTGCAGGTATTATGAGGCAACTATAGACACGATAAGCGAAGATGGAATAGCAAATATAACGTTCAATGAGTACAAGAATACCGATGTCGTTATGCTTAGTCAGCTAAAATCTGTTGCTAAGAGGCCAGCATCAGATTGGGCAGATCAAAAATCAAAGTAAGTCATTTCTGATCTATGATGACCGCAATAACGCATTATTGTGAACTAATACAAAATATTCCTTACGATTTTGCATACAATTTTGTCTGAGAAACGTGAAGGATGTGAGACGATTTACTAATCATTTATTTTTCCTCCTATCTTATTTCTGAATTGGCAACAATAACCCCACCAACTTGGTACGGTATTCTGTCTGAAATATGCTCGTTATTCATTCATTTATCCTTTGATGTCACGCGGTTCGTGTGCATCGTCGCGGTCCAGGAAAAGGTAACAAGAACTGTCCGATTCTCTGATATCTTTGAAAAGCAAATTAATAGTATAATTATATGTGTAAAAAAAATTGAGGAGTTCTAATTGTATTCTATACAATAACTAGACATAACAAGATAATATTATTTTATTCTTTTGGACATTACAAAAAAAAATAAATGTGCCAATTTTTATAAGTTATATATAAGTAATTGGTACACACACCGAGATATGTTAATATTTATACTCATCGAGATGAATATGCTGATAAAAATATACAAGTATCAATAATGGTTTTTTTTTATAATTATTGAGCATATATATGAATTTGCGCTGTCTCTATTTATTTACCCAGATAATAGATTTATTTATTTACAGAAAAATGCAAGCAGCTGCAGTTGCGGGTTCGGATCCAAACAAGCAAAGGGAATATCTTAAGAAGAAGAAGCAGAGGAAATTGCAGCGATTCAAAGAACTGGAGGAGGAACGCGAATTGGAGAAGAACAAGTGGCTAGCATTTACCAACAAGGTGAGGACAAGCTTTATTTATATGATGCGTATTTATCTGCAGATGTATTTAAAGCACGTCTCTGTTTATTGCTCTGTTAATTGCTTTTGTTTCTCCGCAGTCTTCGAAAAAAGGTGTCATAAAGAAGAGCATCTTTGCGACACCAGAGAACGTAAATGGTCGTGTGGGGATTGGTACCTGCGGCGTCAGTGGTCGGGAAATGACCAAGTTCAGTAACGGGGAGAAGTGGAGGCGGGGAGCTTAAATAACTTATATGTACATAAATAGATATATTGTAACTTGGTGAAAGAGATAGAAAGTAATTGTGGAATTATCGTTATATTATGTCAAAGACTGGTTGGTTCACCGGAACGCTTCTGCGATACGCGGGTGAACGAACGGGACACGATAACTTGCTCGCAAGATTACCGACGATTTCACAAGTGGAGTGTAGATAAAGTATCTTCTCTTAACAACATCGATCCTACATGTACTGAAACGATTTCGAATTTTTTACCGTAACGCTGTTAAAAAAAAAAGTAATCGCAGCGAATAAATGTGTTTTTAGGTTAATACATTTCCGCTTGAGCATATCTTGTTTACAATCTCATTGATACGAATAAATGTATATTTTAACGTGCAGCTTCTTTGAAGGTATTTTTATCTTTAAAAGAATATGTGTGTAATGCACGTGTGTGTTTGTACGTGTAATGCAAATTAATTATAGAAAAATAGATCAAAAGAATAAAATATTAACATATATACCTAAATATTAATTATTAATAGACAAAAGCACTTTTGTAGTGACATTTGGTTTTGATTATCAATATGTGCTAATATTGAAGTGGCCGGTAACGCCTTTATATCGTTCATATTTCGCGCCTTACAGTTAAGTAGAAAATGGCGATTTGAAGGATTAGTCTGATTGGCTGCCTTTTGCTTCGATCCTTACTGCATTGATGATTGGTTCTTACCTGTGGATCCAATTCATCCAACCAATCACGTTCTATTGCTACTTAAAGCCGTTCAGTGAGCTGTTGCAGTACCCAAGTGCACCCAAAATGTTTCCCTTCATACGGTCATACGTCACCAGCAAACGATAATTATCGCGAAAAAATGCGGGCTCAGCGACTTGATAAGACGATGAAATAGCTCTCATGCACGGAACACTTTCCGCTGCTCATTGTGCAGCGTTCAAGATATCTTATTTCGTGGATCTCATATTCTAACCTATACGCGTTGTCACCGCGAGAAGAAAGTACCGTTAAGATTTCAGCCTTTGACAAGTATGGCATTATTATCTGAACAGAGAAGCTTCGTAACGATCTCCACCTGAATGAGGCTGATATCAACGAGCAGGAACTGATATTGTTTATACTGGCTCACGTGCTGTTGCGCAGCGAAGACATGGGGTCGAACGAGGAGAACAGACTTCCAAACGGCGACGTTCGGGTACAACGAGACGTCGATTGGGCTAGATACGGTTTACGGGATCCGGAGGAGGCGCGGGATAACGCAAAGAGGGATAGCGAGGACGGTAACAATGCCCTCGGGCCGGAAATGTATCAGGCCGGTGCAAACGAGCTGTTCGCCCAGGAATATGTAAGGAATATCGTACAAAGCAACACTGATTCGTTATACAGCATTACGGTATCACATCCGTCTTGTGTGTTTTCCATAGAGTTCAGATCCTTGGTGGAAATCGAACTTCTTCATCTCCCAACCTGTGTTGTTCGGTACCTGGGATGGAGTTTTTACGTCTTGCCTTATTAACATATTTGGTGTAATTGTATTTCTGAGGTCTGGCTGGATAGTCGGTCAAGCAGGCGTTTTGAATGCAGTATTGATCATCTTTAGTACAGGTAATATCATGAGACTAATATAACTAATATATTTATTATTATTGTCAAGAAACAGTAGAATCTCACGGCCAAATATATTTTTCATAAAATACATATTTTTGTAAGTGAGATGATATTATATCTTTTGCGAAAGTGAAAAAAGAGAAAGAGTTTTCTAAGAATATATAAACCTTGTTGCTCTTTTTAATTAAGTCGATGTTATCAAAAAATGTAGATATCGAGGGAGATTACTATGTGTTGTAATGATTTCAGTGTGTATCGCATTGGTGACAGTACTGTCGGCTGTTGGGATATGCGAACGATGTAGAGTCGAAAGTGGCGGAGTGTACTTTTTGTTATCGCACGTGCTGGGTTCCAGATTCGGGGGCTCCATCGGACTGCTCTACTGCTTTGGACAGGTAGAAAAGAGCAAATTCATCCTACCGTTTTATCAGCGATTCCAAGAATCGGTTTGTGGATTTTATTTCAGGCGGTGGGTTGTGCTCTAAACGTTTTAGGTTTTGGGGAATCGATGGCCGGTCTTGTAGGTTTGGATTCGGCATGGGCACAACGCGGCTTCGCGTGCGCGGCCGTTGTGCTATTGTCTGTAATTAACGTGGCTGGTGTTAAGTGGGTTGTAAAATTGCAATTTATTCTCCTTCTAATCCTACTCCTCGCTGGAGTTGACTTCATGGTCGGAAGTTTCACTCATACCAACATCGGTGAGATGATACAACGAATCATGTCATAAAATCATATATTTTACAATATAAAATTGTTGCCGAGTGTCTTTGTATCTTAAATTAGACGCACTGAAATTATCATTTATATGTGTGCAGATTCTGGTTTTGAAGGCTGGCTATCAGGAAATTTGAAAAACAACACTTTCCCCGATTATCAGGATGGATACAGCTGGTTTACTGTGTTCGGTGTATTCTTTCCAACGGTTACCGGTGTCTTAGCTGGAATTAACATGAGCGGAGATTTGAGGCATCCATCCAGTGACATTCCCAATGGTACTTTGGCGGCATTGGGAACCGGGTAAGATGAATTGTTTCCAATGTGTGAGTTATTTCAGAAATTTTTTTCATTTTTACATTAAACCACTTTACTTGTTACTTGCAGAACATTTTTGTATCTGTGCTTTTTGTTGACTCTTGCGGCAACTTGCGTCAGAAATGCTTTGCTCACCAACTTTACAATAGCGTCGACGGTATCGGCAATCTCGGTGTTGTTACTCGCTGGTCTATATGTATCGTCATTCAGTAGCTGTTTGGGTGCCATGTACGGCACACCTCGCGTTCTCCAATCTATCGCCAGTCAAAATGTTATACCAGGAATGAGCTGCTTGCAAAGAGGGGTAATTATTCCTTGAATATTATTTTTTAATTTGTCTTCTAGACATACTAGATAATAAGAAACAGAGGATCAGATTTATCTTATTCTACGGTTAAGAAAATTGTAATATTTTTATATCATGAAATCCTACAATTCTCTTTTATATCATAACGATTTGTTAGCAATAATTATTATATTTTCAGAGAGGACCAAATAAAGTACCTATATACGCTATGCTGGTTGTTGCTGTAGTAACGCTGACTTTCATCATTACCGGGCAAATTAATACACTCGCTCCAATCGTGACGATGCCATTCCTGTTGACATACGCCTGCTTAGATTATGCATACTTCGCCCTCGCGCAAACATTTGATCTTCGACATACGCGGGAACAACGATTCCGTACGCAGTCTCCAACATTCGATCGCAATTACGGTTCCGCAAGTAGGAACAATTCAATAACCGACACAGACAATGATTTGGACAGTCTGTTCCCTGAGAGAATAAGGCATAAAAATCTTATGGTGAGAAATCACATCTACCGAAACATGCATTATTGTCTATTTTGAAGATTTTTCCAATAATGTTTGTTAACGTTTACAGAGGAACAACAGTATTTCCGACAATAACGTATATGTGGATTCGTCGCCGAGCATCGAAGACAATGCTAGTGTTTCCAGTACACCGGAACGAAAAGTTCACATACACAATAAGTTAGGAAATTGGTACAGCCCTTTGTGCAATAGATGGTTTTCTTTATTGGGCGTAAGTATTTATTCATTGAAAGAATCTGTACTTTATATGTATAAACGAAATACATATATATATATATATATATATATATATATATATATATATATATATATATCACTTTTAAGAAATATATTCCTGACATATTTAGTTGAAAGATTAATATCGCGCGTATTCACATTGCAGTGCCTTGTAAAATTGGTTATAATGTTTCTTGTACACTGGGGATATGCGATCGCTAATATTGTCGTCGTGTTTCTCGTCTGGAGTTACGTTGGTCACGCTAACCCTGCTGTAAAACCTGGAATTTCTGCGGAATTCCAATTCTTCAAATGGTTTCGGATTGCATTACTTCGAATTATGGGGTAAGTTTAATTATTTACTTTACAATTCTCTTGAAACGATAAATTCAAGAATTATAGAGATCGGACAGGAAATGATTTGTTCCCTTGTTTTCTTTTCTTAGGAATAGATTATAGAATATATTGATTATAGAATACTGGTTAGAATGTTTATAAAAAATTATAATGTAAAGATTTCTTTAGAAGATAATTTGTATTTTATCGTTATATAGGAGGAAAGTTTATGATTACGAGCAGATAGTAGTGACCCCGGTGCATCCGGGTGTTGAAACGTGTTCAGCTCAATTGAACGAAGAGAACGAAGATTTTTCGGGAAGAAGAAGGTATCATCAAACCGCTACAGTTACAGGTCAATACGTTAATGTCGACTAAACGTATAAAATTGCGTGATCTTTCCAGAATTATGAATCGCGCGAGTTTATATACTATTCCAATAACGAACGCACGTCTTTTAAAATACGTTTTCAGTGGCGAGAACAAATTACGAACAGCATATATATTAACGGCTAATATTTAATATTTAATATTTCAAGACATAAGGAGCAGCTTGCGAGCAATCTTTAGGCAACTATGATTTCCACCTCATTTTATAACATTGTCAATCGCGCAAACAGCTAGTCTAACTTATTTAATGTGCATACGCATTTAAAGTAAAATGCAGTATAATTGCAGCTTTATAAGAGCATTTTAACAATCAATGAGACAATGGATTATATACAAAATTGATTATATGAAACGTACAAAGAACTGATGTAATGGTAGTGTTAGATTTTTGTAAGTATTTACTTATCGCGATTGGCGTACACAAACGGGGTAATCTGCTACTAAAAGTAATGATTTATCCTTATAGTGTCATTCAACTTGACAAACATCTGAGAAAAAATATTCACTTTACCTTCGTAATCTCACATCAAAGACGATAAGAATATCTTAGCGTCTTTGATGTGAGATCACTTTTTTTTACAATATTGAGTTTTTACGTTCGCAGATAATCAAGTGATAATGGCAAGTACGGCAATCGCATCGTGCATGAAAATACTCTGTAAATACCTGACAATATATTTATCCACTATTTAACACTTTTATAATTCTCGTACAAATGCACGAATTTGTAACTGCAGAAAGGAATATATATATATATATGTATGTGTGAAAGAGAGGTCTAATATAATTGTTGTCTGTTTTCCTGTTTGTTTATTAATCGTTTCGCGAAATCTGCTGAAACAAATGTTAGCGAAAATAAATTTATTTTTTATATAGAAAGATATACGATCCTTTCGATTGTATCGATAACAAACTAAACGATAGTATCAAATTTGACTGAAATTGCAACATCATTATCATTATTATTGTGTGAGTTCTCGGAGTTCTCAGAAGGTTGTTCAATGATTATTGTAATACATTAAAGAAAAGTCACATGATATATTAACGACGGAAAGAAATACAAACAGTATTCTTTAATAATTTCCATGTATATATAACGATAATCTTACATTATAAAAATTATTTTACAGCAATCAGCGAATATATTTTTTCCTATTGCGAAAATTCTTACATTGTATCACTGCGATCTCTATCCTACGGACGCGACTATTAGTTCAGCGACGTCTGGATCTTGACAGAGAACAGATAGTTGCACGTAAACTTGCGTTCCATTCAGCGCTAGTCTAGCACGTGCTAATACTTCCTTTCCTCCTCGGAAGACACCACTCAGGAGCAGATTGTGAGCAGCCGCTCCGCTCTGTACCTTATTACTGCGTTCCACAGCTTCTAGGCCCAAGAATTCTGTAAGACTTTGAATCGCTCCTTCCAAAGACGTCACTGTAGCTCCCAAAGCGAATGTCTCCTCTAGCTTGACAAATCCTTTCGCAGCGTATGTATCCCAAGCGGTATTAAAGTCCATGCCTCTGTTACCAACGCCACGTACTTGATCAGCTAGAGTCACTTCCAAATCTTCCAACTAAAAAAAATCGCATTTATATACAAATTAATAAATAACGTTAATTTTGTGAATAATAATTTTGTTGATATAATAAATATTTATAAACAAGCGTATTTTTCTCTCGTGAGATTTAAGAAATTATATTAATTTTGTATCAATGCATTGCTCGCAGAAGTATTTATATGAAAATCACTTTTTGTTATATCATTAAAAAACTGATCTTTTACCATATATTCGTCGTGGTATCCTTGTTCCGCGTCTGGTATTCCCGTCGTTGGATCGCAATCCCTTGCCATAAATCGTAACGTCGTAGGAATGGTAACGACACTCGTTTGTACATCTTCCGGATATTTCAATACTGTGTAGGTGGTTCCTGGTTCATTGTAAGGTAATCGCGGACATGGTACTACGCACACAATGGAGTAACTGAAATAAACGACATTACACATCATTACAACATCTGTCATAAAAACTATAAGGAGGTAACAAATATATATATATAAATATATAAATACGTCGATAGTATATTTACCCTGTAGGAGGCTCAACGCCCACTACCACATCTTCGAGAAGTTGATCGGAGAGCGTGTTCACACAGTCAAACTGTAAAATGAGAAATTCAGGGAATGTGTGTTTGATGCATTTGACATTATATTCCGTTTCGGATTCCGTTAATTCAAACACCGGCGAGGATTTGAGGAGCGACGTGTCTCGGATGATCGTGGCCAAATGCGGGATCTGCGATAATTTCTCCATAAAGCTTTCTTCTCTGGTCAAACGAGGTTGCTTGATAGTGGTGTGCACTTCGACTTGAGCTGGTTCCTCTACTGTCTGAGCTGGCGGTATCTGTAATTCAATGTAAATAAACATAAATTTGATGAAAAAAAGACATGTATGAGTAGTGGGTAATTGTCTCGCTTTCATAAGAAAGTTTCTCAGAAAATCGGAATACTATACCTGAGAAATGTCGAACGATTCTTCCATGGATGTCAGCATGTAATTCTTCAAGGCCCTCTCCAGTGTCGGTACCGACAGCAAGGGCGGCTGCACCAGCGGCAATATAGTCGGGTCGTTCTGCTGTTGCAAAATCGTGCAATAGTAAGCCGCACGATCGCGTACCTCATCGTCCGAGTCCAGCTGGCAACGTGAGAGCAGCACCAACACGTTTGGAAGCAAGGGCGGGCAGGCGGCAGCGAAACGTGCCAATGCAGTAACGGCCGCTGCTCGCACGCTAGCACTCTCGAGGATAACGCGATTGTAGATGAAGCGGATATATCTCGACGGTTGTTTCGACGTGGGTCCCTCCTGGCCAAGTAAATGCAAAATGCGAACGGCGAGGGAGATGTGCTCGCAATCCTCGATGAATTCGCAGAGATGCGCGAGGCCCGCTTCCTTGGCTTCCGCGTTCCCTTCCATCACGGCTATAATGGTGTCGGCGATCGCCGCTTTGTACTCGAGCCCGCCCTCGTCTCTCAGCATAGCCGAGAGGAAATTCATCAGAACCGCGTGCTTGCGAGGGAACTTTTGACACAGAGCCCTGAGAAAAAAAAGAGATTTTAGAAGAAAAATATATACATTAGCGATGTTATTGTGTAATTCGAGAAATCAAATTTACCTGATGGCTTGGACCACTACGACCTTAAATTCGTCCGAAATTTCTGACACAAAGGTGGCGATCTGCTTCATCAGACGGTCAACAGAACTCTCCGCTCCGGTTTTTAAGAGAGTGGTTATCGCCAAAGTGGCGATCGATCTGTTCGAGTCTGTGATGAGATTTTCCAGATCAAGATTGCAAGCCGTGACCGCCGCCGGATGAGACATCGCAACTTTGTTGAGAGTCCTGACTGCGGCGAACCGAAGTGCTGGCTTCGGCGAGCCGCAGAAGAGCTGCAGAACACTGATCGCAGGTCCGATCTCTCTGGCGCCGCTTCTTCCAAGATTGACCAAGGCGTGCGCCGCCTCGTACACCACCATCTCGGACTTGTGACGCAGACAGGACTCGATGAATCCTATCAGTTCCTCGCCCTCGTCCACCTCGTCCAATAATTTATACGCCATTCTGATCAGCATGCACGCCGCGTAAGGGCTCTTCGGGCTCGTCTTCATAAGTTTGGCGACCAGCTTGATCACCGCATGCTTGTCCGCCTTACGTGCTTGATACAGGACACCCAGGGCGTGATACTGAACCATCACGTTGTTGGAATTCAACGCCTCCTGCGCCTCGTTTGCCCATCTTCTCGCGACGTCGCTCGACACGCTCGTCAAATGCAAGGACGAGACAAGGGCAGCACTGGAGACGGCCGGCGAACGATCGACTATGGCTTGCTTCATGTAGCGCTCGATGGCCGCCAGCATGCTGCCGTCGGTGATGGTGCAGAGCGCCCGGATGGCAGCAGCCCTGTACAAATCCTCCTTTCCTGTCATGTCTTTCGTTAGACTGGACGTGACTATAATCACGTCCTCGGCTAAGGAACTCAATTCTTTGATGCCCAGATAGACCAGCCGTCTCAGGATGACATCGCGTGATTGAAACAGCTTGGTCATGGCGAAGAAAGCCTCGGTGGCTTCCGTTGTACCCAACTGTTCGCCCTGATTGAGTAAATATAGAATCTTGGTGAGAATGTGGGCGCATTTTTTCGGATTTACAGGCGTGTTGTTGAATGTACGTGCTTCCTGAAGAACCGTGGTCTTCTCCAAGTTTTGAAACGGGTTCCCACCGCCTTGATCAGACAGAAAAGACATGTGTCAGTGCTCCATAGTGTCAATCAACGCTAAATTCTAAAGATTTATAACGCGTATAACATTTGGAAATGTACGTTCGTAAGAAATTATTACAAAATCCAATGTATTCCGTAGCTATACTCATCACTGACATCTGAAAATGTGTTTACTTGTAATTGTCCGAGACTGACAACCTGACAGACCCGATAACCTGCGCGCGACTTCTAACTTTCGTTCGCGAGCAACGTTCGCGTTAAGAAAAAGATAGGAATATTAAATTCATAATTACCGTCCTCCTCCTCCTTCTTGTCGCGCTTAAACGTAATCATGTTTCACTGCAAACAGAATCTCGGGAGACGAAAAAATATCACGACACGTCAGCTCGACGTGTTCTAGACGGCCATTGCAGTTTTGCAGTTTCTGTCTTCCGCTAGTTCCGCTATCTTTCCCTCTTTCCCGCGGAGCACAAAATGCTTAATTGTTTATTTCTCTTTATTTTCAATAAATAATTTTAATTTATATTTTACGTGTAAATTATATTCTAAACTAAAAGTACGAGTAACCATTCTAAATTATAAAAACTTACGAATTATATAATTGACATAATACATAGCTTCAGAGAATTCTGTTTTTCTAAAAATTTTTTTATTTACATATTTTAAATATTTTATTTATTAAAGCGCTTAGTAATTCTTTAATATGATTGGTTCGTGCTTTTGGTTCCTCGCAGGATCGAAGTGTATGAACCAATCGTATGAAAGAATCACTGAGCCACACTGAGCGATACTAATGTCCATTTCTATCAACGTGAATTATCTTCAATTTTGATTTAATTTATTTTTTATTTTTTTTTTAGTTTTAATGGTTAAAAAAAAGATAAAAATAATTAAGTTAAACTAATAATTAATTTCTCTCCCACTACGATGTGTTCTAGGCCGGTATTCAAGTCGGATCTTATATTTAATTATGAATTGCTTGAATTACCTTAAGACTATGAATACGGGCCATAAAGATTTGCTTGAGCGAGGTTTTGGAACGCACTGAACGCAGTCGGAAACTCGGAACTCTCGGAAGCGATTGTAAACAAAAATGGCGTCCGCCTTGGAGAACTTGGAGGCTCAATTGGAGCTCTTTATCGAGAACGTACGGCAAATACGCATTATAGTGAGCGATTTTCAACCCCAAGGGCAAAACGTACTGAATCAAAAGATGTGAGTATTCGTGCAACGTGCATACGTTTGCATATTTACACATAAGGACATTACCTTTATAAATTAACCTCGCGACGGACGAGGTTGTACAACGAGCGTTCCACTTCGTGCCACAATTGAGCAATAATAAATTGTTGCATGTACTTGTTAGAAGAGCACTTTTGAGATTCGATAGTTAGACAGGTTAGAAGATCTTTAATGTGCTTTTCTTCTTTGCTATAAATTACAGTTTGCTCAGCTGAGACTTCATATTTGTGTAAATTGTAGCTTATATTACTCGAAATGTAAAATTTATTAAAAGTACATTGACAGATTTGTTTTTCCTTACAGTCAAGGCTTAGTCAATGGCCTACAGGAAATTGACAAGCTAAAGTCTCAGGTACAAGACGTTCATGTGCCACTGGAAGTATTTGAGTAAGTCATTATAATACTGATGTCATAATCGATGCGTATCCGGCTAAGGAAATAATTATTATTATCGTTGAACACTTGTTTCAGTTATATCGACCAAGGGAGAAATCCGCAGTTATACACCAAAGATTGTATAGAGAAAGCTCTGACGAAGAATGAACAGGTGAAAGGGAAAATCGATGCCTATAGGAAATTCAAGGCGAACATGCTGGTGGAATTGAATCGAGTTTTCCCGAACGAACTGACCAAATACAGAGCGATTCGTGGAGACGAATAGGATAAATGTAACTTAAAGGACCAGATTATGACAAACAAAATGTTTCTTTGCAAACGCTGCCACATGATATGTAATTTACGTTTTCAATAACTTCTATATTTATTAAAGAATATATTATCTATGCACGATACTTAATATTACTTTCTTTTATATATATATATATATATATATATATATATATATATATATATATATATTACAAGCGTAAATATATGCAACTTTCTAAAAATCGGATAAACTTACAAGAGAAAGATTGAAATTTTCATATTTTGCAGTATTCTTGGCTCAATTAACTTATACTAATTAAACCAACAAATTTTGCAAATTTTATTGAATAGCGTCACGCTATTGTTTGTATTAAAACACTTGTATCACGCTTAAATTGTGTATATGAAATTATTTTGCAATTAATGCGTTAATCGAGAAGTTGCTGCAATTAATTTGCAAATGTGCATATCATAAATATCACGATTTAATCAACATGGCCTAATTAAAATAATTTAAAGATCAATTGTTACAGAATTTAAAAGAAAAGAGATGAGTATAATCTTCGTTGAATACTAAGATATGACGATAATAATTATCAATCGATGTCAAGTTCAAGTGCGACTTGCTTGGTTAGTCATGTAACAGGTGTGTTTATAAACAGCTTTATAATGACTGTAATAACCCGAGTATTACCTGAGTAAAAAAAAACTGTTAAATCTCTACTCTGTACTCAATAATCGCAACTCAAACTCTGCACTCGTGTAATGCTAACTAGTACAACTTTGAAGGTGTACGGAATTATCGAGGTGACACTTCTGTCTCGCACAAATATTTTGTCAATGACGAATAGCTGAGAGAATATTTGATTACGACTTTTAATTACGTATATCACGTGTTACATGTATTATGTTACCGCTGAATAATACAGTAATTTGATAAACTGAAAAAAAGGGATTTAATTTTAGATGTACACGGATAAATGCCAACGCGTAAAAATACAGTAATATCATTTATTGTGCTAAGAAAATTAATTATATAATTTTGGAAAGGACGGAAGATCGATGTTACGAGAACCGAGATTTTGTTAGATCTGCGATCAAGCGGCACAATATTCTTAAGACCGATATTTTTCGGTTTAAATTTTTTTAATTATCTATGTTGTGTATATATATTATATTTTAATTTTCATGTAGTCCCACTGTGTGACGCAGCGAAATAATTTGCGCTCCACGCGCGTGCCATTTTTCGCACATTAAAGACATATATCGGTTTTGCCCCACTCGGCTTTTCCCCTCTACTTTGCAAGCACAGCGTGAATGCGATCTTTGGGCGAAGGATAAAATCATTCTACGGACAGTACGGACGACAATCGAGCGTTCGACAGTAGCCCTGGCGATCACTTTAAGCGGCATGCTCGCACTACTGATCGTCGTCCTCGCGCTCCAATACGGTGCCAATCAAGCCGAGGAGTATACGTGAGTACCAAGCCGACAAAGTGGTCCTGAATTTAATGTTAGATACAGGAAAATGCAGCTTATACGTCGATTGTGTTATTTCGCTATTTTCACGTAGAAATATGTTATAAAATTATTTTCACATTTTGGTGCCAAGTAATGCTCCAGCAAAAAATACCGGTATAATTTCGGTAAATTTAGATTTTTTTTTTTAGATGTATCTAAACTTTGACTCGTCGAAATTTAGATACCAAAGCCTTCCGGTCGACTTTCAGTACCATCAAGCGCTCTTGTCTCGTTGCATTCTCTAATCGTCATTATTTGTTCTCTCACGTGCTGGAATAAGCACATACATTTTAAAGCGGTCAAGTAATAGAGCGCTATCCGATTGCGTGAATGTTAGTTTTAAATAGAAAGGCAATTCACCTGGTACACGGTGAAAGCAACAAGTGGGGATTCATTGAGAAATAGACCGCATCGGTCGCCCCGACACCGACGCGACGTCTTCCCGAAGTTCAAAGACATTCGGAAAATTATTGAGTTCTTACTGTGCCTTCTCGCACTTCTCGAGTTTGAGTGCAGCAACATCATAAACATCTGCTTAGAAATGTTTTCACGACGTAATAGTGAACAATAATGAGATAATCTGCTGCTTCTTTTGCTAACGATAAGAATTATTTTTATCCTCTGATAAAATCTCCTCTGATATGTATGGATGAGATATTATGAATTCATAATGTAAAATAATTTTGCGTTTTTTAAATGATTTATAAATTACGTTATTTTAAATAAATGTTTACGTTCTTTACATTTTTTCTTTATGAAAAAATGATAAAATATGATTTGCTGTATTTGCTTCGGGTTGTAAGGAGAATCAGAAATGTTACGAATTGCATAAACTTTAAAGCATAAGCTCTTTTCTATCTTTCTATAAACAATATCGGCGTGTGAAGTTTTTTTTTAGATTTTTCATCGATTAGCCTAGCTTTGAAGAATATTTAACAAGTTAGAGATTTTTTTAATGCACTTTTATGGTGAAAAAATCTAAAAAAAAATCACATGTTCTTTGACGTTATATTTATAAAAGAACTTAGATCTTAAATATGCAATTCTTAACATTTCTGATTCTCTTTACAGACACGAGGATTATTTTTCGAACTTTGATAATCAGAAATTATTTTACGTTGCTCTTAAAAGTAAAGAAAAAAATATTTTTTTGTACTATTATAAAATATAAATACAGTACTATTCTTTGATACATTAGTTGATACATTAATGATTAAGATATACAGCAGAATAGAGTCACGCACCGTTACATTACAATTCTTTTGCGGATATCAGTTTGAGTTTCGTTTCACGAATATCGAATGAGAACGTATGTGACCGACCTTTATAACGTTTTATCATATTTAGCGGTTTAAAGACCTACATTAGAATCTCACAACGGGATTTAAATGCTCGCACTGTAGTTTGTAAACGGTGTACATTTTTTTAGATATGGATTGGAGGAATATCAATGAGATTGATAGTGGATTAAAGAGCGCGATTAAAGAGATGATTAATTTATATGCTGCATGTTGCTCTACTGATTATTGGCAAAATATTTTTATCTCGATTCTATAATACGTGAAAATATAATTAATAACACGTTTTGTAGCCTCCAAATCATAATAATAGAAATTTGTTATAAATTGCAAATTTTAACTTCTTATGTCGCCTTAAGATATTTAATATTTAATATTTAATTTAATTTTTTTCACGTTTTAACGCTTAGCCGATTAATTATGCCAATAAAAAGGCATGCAGAAAACTTACCCTACGTCAACACATAGACTGCTTTTTTATCTTTTATAAAAAATCAATTTTGTGATATGTTATACAAAGGTGTTTCGTATTTCTTAAAAATTACGATTAAGCATCGTTATGCTTTAACGATTAATGAGATTCTCAATCAACGTCAAAGAATACGCAGTTACGCAAAGATCAGATAATAAAATCAGTAATTAAAAAGATAATGACAAATTTTAGTCTAATAAATTAAAAACAGGATAAATTATGTTAAGATAAAATCAAGATTTTTTTCAATAAACATCCGATAAAAATTGCCAATCTCTCCTCTTCAAATCGCAGTTCTCTTTGGCACTACAAGTGCGATGGCGGCCTATGCAAAAAGGTATTGATAACGGAAGAGGACACCAACCCGGTCGCTCTTAGCGTATGCCAATTGTCATGCGGCCAAGGTGGTGCCCTGTGGCCGAAGCCGACAGGACATATGTCCATCGGCAAGAGCGTGGTGCAGCTTAATCCTGAGAGCATCACACTCGCCGGAATTTCCACTCAGACAGCGGTGGGCAATCTGCTTCAGACGAACGTGGTTCGTATGAAAGAGAACGCGAAGAAGCTCGGTGGTTCCCTAACTTTGAACGCTGGTGGGACCGGGCTGGTGATACGCTTTAGAGAAGGACTCAATCTCGACAATGCCAAACTGACCTTGGAAACGGACGAGAGGTACACTCTCCAAGTTGCTACAGTCGACGGACAGGTAAGCTGTAACAAAGAAAGTTCAAGGAGTGAGAAGCACGATGTTGAATAAATTTACATTTGGATTCTCATTAAATTGACAACTGGTTTCTGTGGAGAAACCCCAAATTATTTGAGATAGTATTTATGTAAACATCTCGAGAATAGAACTGTTTTCATCAAAATTTTATAGATGTGTCGAATAAAAAAAATATCTTTTATTTCGAAATACATTGAAAATAATAAGACACATAGACGTCACTCATGTTATGCGTTACTGGCCGTTTAAAGCTTCGTCCTGACCAAGAAACATTCTCCTCGACATTGTAGATAACAATTAATGTATGGAAACAAATGTGTGTGACAAAATTTTAGTAACTACTATTTTTATTACTAAATTTGTATCCGGCAAAATATTAGTATGTGACAAATGTATTTCACAATTTCTTGGATTCGAAATGAAATTTTGTCGAATGCACTGTTGGCGACATATTAATATCCTGTTCAGTTTTAACGTGGCTTAAGTTTCGATTTCATTATTTTATAGTGTGTAATATTTCACAATTGCTGGTTTATAGGTGCTTGGACATAAAAACGAGTTTTTTTCACACATTCAGATGCATAGTATGTACATGTACGTATATACATATAGGTATCATGTTTCATCGTTAGGTCAGACTGTGTCTCGTTAATGATCATACGATCTCCCAAATTCACTGGTGACGCGTTAGTCAGATAAATTAAGACCATTACAATTTTTCGCGACGTGACGGGAAGTATATACTTCATTTAAATTTTGTATTAAATTTTATCGTATTGTACATGTATTTATTATTTTTTTTCAATTAATTTAATCTAGATTTATTTTAATCTGATTTGTTTATACCCGAGAAAAAAGTGGCTATAACAATATATTATAAGATATGAAAAGATCTAAATAACATTTAATTTTATATGATTACTTATATATAATCAGATCCGAAATTTAGTGCAATATGATCATAGCTAAGATCAAGTCGAATGTGATTATATAAAGATTGAAGATATGATCATATCGCGCAAAATTTGCGGATCTAATCTATATATAATCATATAAAATTACATGTTATTTAGATCTTTTCATATCTATAATAATGTATTCTTACATCTGACCATATTATATCTATATTTTTTTCTCGGGTACTACTATGTTATTTCTACTCCTGCATGCTACTCCTCTCTCTCTCCTCCGCATAGATTGGAACATTTGATTTTCATTTTCTCTTTTTCTTTCCCTTGCTTTCATTCTCTGCTTCTTTTCCTTTATATTTTTCTTTTTTTGCTGTCCTTTCTATTAATCTTATTTCCCTCTATACTTCTCTTCTTTTAGGACTTATTGTTAGTGGATTTAATTCTCTTCTTTATACGTATCTCCTATTATTCTTTAGACTTTCTTGTCATCATTTTTCTTTCTATCTTTCTCTCGTACTATTTTTGGTGATAGAAAATAAATCGTAAATAACACAAAAATCTAAAATGTCGTTGAAAGAAACATCTGAAAAAATTAATTAAAATTGCACATCGAGATTTACTTTTAGTACACATTCGCAGTTTATTAAAGTTTATTAAAATAATTCCTAGGTGGGAGCTTATATTACGGCGAACACGTACTTCGGAGCTCGACACGCATTGGAGACCCTCAGCCAACTGATCGTCTTCGACGATTTGCGCAATCAAGTTCGAATATCCAACGAGACACATATTATAGATGGCCCGAAGTATCCCTATCGCGGAATCCTTTTGGACACTAGCCGAAACTATGTCGACAAGGAGACGATTCTGCGGACGATCGACGGTATGGCCATGTCCAAGCTGAACACATTCCACTGGCATATCACCGATTCCCAGAGCTTCCCCTATGTTAGCAAAACATGGCCTGATTTCGCCAAGCATGGTAGCTACTCGCCGACCAAGATCTATACTCCCGAGACGATTAGGGAGATCATCGATTACGCCTTGGTTCGCGGTGTCAGAGTCCTGCCAGAGTTTGATGCACCCGCGCACGTTGGCGAAGGCTGGCAGTGGGTGAGTAATAACTTCGTTATCAGCAAGTGAATATGACATTCGTAAATAATAATTAGAAAACAGTTAAATCAGATTGAGAAAAATTAAGGAAATTAAAAGTCTATTATAAATGTATCATTATCAAATACAATATAACATTTACACCATTTTTCTTTATCTTTTTACTTCAATCTACAGTATTATATGTTATAACGAATAGGTGGGCGACAACGCGACAGTTTGCTTCAAAGCCGAGCCCTGGAAGGACTATTGCTTAGAGCCGCCGTGCGGTCAGCTGAATCCTACCAGCGAAAGAATGTACGAGGTCCTTGAGGGACTTTATAAGGATATGTTGAAAGATTTCCAACAACCGGACATCTTCCATATGGGCGGTGACGAAGTAAACGTCAACTGCTGGAGATCCCAAAGCATTATCACCGATTGGATGCTGAAGAGGGGATGGGATCTTAACGAAACCAGTTTCTACCGATTGTGGGATTACTTCCAGGACAGAGCTCTGGAGAAGCTGAAGATTGCCAACGGCGGCAAGAACATTACGACTGTCCTGTGGACCAGCGGATTGACGAGCGAGGAGAACATTGAACATCTGGATCCTGCGAAATATATCATTCAGATTTGGACGACCAGAGACGACCCAACTATCGGCAGGCTGTTGCGAAACAACTTCAAGATTATTTTCTCAAATTACGATGCTTTGTACCTTGACTGTGGGTGAGAAAACATTATGGAATATAGCGTTGCATATTTATCTATTTTACTACAAACCGTAATGTGTATCAAGTATTTGACTGTGTGTAGATAAAAAATTAGCATTAATAAGTACGTGTATCAGTCGCGCTAAATATATTTTATAAACATATATTAAATCTTCTTAGAAATAAGTATTAATTATGTTTTCCCTCTTCTCGTATATAGATTCGGAGCTTGGATAGGCGAGGGTAACAATTGGTGCTCGCCGTACAAGGGTTGGCAAAAGATCTATGAAAATTCTCCATTAGAGATGATCAAGCAACACGGATATGGGAATAAGAAACATCTTATTCTAGGCAAATTCTTTATTAAAATTTTATTAGTACTTTCCCCGATAAGGAAATTGCCTAAATGTTATACAATAATTATATCATGAAATGGAGAGAAATTTCACAATAATTGCATTAAGATAATGCACCATAACGCAGCAGTGTTGTCAGAATAAAATTTCTAAATGATATTTGCTCAAAAATTGATAAATTCAATTTTTGATATAAATTATACACAATTATTTCGACATTCAGAAGGAAAATTACATACTTGTAGAAAAGGCCATAGAAAAAAAAAGAACAAACTTTTTATCTGATAAACATTTTGAAATATTACTTATGTTAAAAAAGAACAAAAATATTTATAAAACCTCCTCTTAAGCGAGGATATATTTTCTCTTAAACTACCTTAATCGGGGGATGTCAGTTGTTAAACGACTAAACGAGGAAAATGTGGGATGAAGGCCGGGCCGGGATCGAACTCGGGACCCTTCAGTTTACTAATTATCCGCGTTAGTGCGGAGCCATGCGTCACCCCAAAGATCTTCTCGAAGAGCAAAATTTAGGGCTATTATGCAAAAGAATATTCTTAAGACATGTTAGTTAAAACAAATTTAACAGAGAAATATAAAGTACATATTTGTTGAACTTATAAATTCATTAACATCCGGTTCATAACATTGATATGCTAAAATGCGAAATAATTACAATTTAATTGATCATCTAATTTGTTACGTATTTTTTTTTCATAGGTGGAGAAGCAGCGCTTTGGACCGAACAGGCGGGCAGCTCTAATATTGATTCGAGATTGTGGCCAAGATCGGCTGCGATGGCTGAAAGATTGTGGAGCGAGCCGGATTCCAAGTGGCATCACGCTGAACAGAGAATATTGAGGCATCGCGAGAGACTCGTCGAACGAAAAATCTACTCGGACAGCTTAACACCTGAGTGGTGCTTGCAGAACCAAGGCTCGTGCTATTAAACCGTAAACTACGATGCTATAAAAACTATTCTACTTCTAATGTCATTGTTTCTATTTTCTATACATCTGATATTAAAATAATCCATCATGTTTCAATCTCGTCGTCGTTTTGTTTCTTTCTCTTACATCTTCTTTTCTTCATCAAATCTCATTGACATAAAAAAATTCAGAAATTTTATATTACTTCAATCAATTGCAATTATACCGCATACAAATTAAATTCTTCTTGAAGAAAAAATACATACTTGGTATTTAAAAGAAATCACATAGTTTTTTTTATTTATTTTATACAAACTTAGATATTTAATTAAGAACAATTTGATTATTTATAAATAATTAAACGTTTATTAACATTCTGTAAAACGAAACTTATGTTTCTTATCCTCTAATGATGACAATCGGGATGAACTTCACCATCGTACTTTTAATCACATAGCCATGTTCGCAATATTTTCGAACTGTGAAGAAAGATAATAAGTAAATGCTGGCCGTATAAAGCAATATCGTATATTGGATATGTATATATATTAGGTATCGAGACTGATTGAGACATTCTCGTTGTTTCTCTCAATGGAGATTATCCGTCGAAATTGATTTGTCGTAGCTCTCGAAAAGTATTAATCATATACAAGTATGTATTTATGTACATATAGTTGTGCTACAAATTCTGTTGCTAAGCAAAATAAATTTATTTGATAACTAAAATTATTATGATTGGTCAAATCAATAAAATAAGTATACATTTCATACTGCTTTTATGAAATAAATTCAATTTTCTTAGGAACATAATTTATGGCATGTCTATGTATATGTGTATGAGATGTCCGGGACGTGAGAGCGGACTCGTAATTGACGGATTTCCCGGAAGAATTTCTCGGGTTCAATCCCTCATCCCGCATAAATGGATTTTAAATTCGTAATCTGCATAAAGTGCAACAACAGCTCCCATAATGAGCGGCAGAATATAAAACACAGAGAGCAAGGACAAAAACTACTGTGCTTATTTACTTTCTCATTAGAACTAATGAGCTATTATCAAAGCTGAACAATTGTCACAACACATCTGCCAAGATGTTATGAAGAAGATATACATATATTGTATATATACAGATAATCTACTTGAACAGGTACGTTGTAACGATACTTATTATTACTTGTCATAAGTTAAAAGTTTATTGAGTCGGTGTTTCAAATTTTTCCGCAACGATCCTGTGTTATATTTTGTAAAAAAACATGTATGTAAAATCATCATCTGCCTTGTCTCTGAAGTTTGATACATAAAATTTCTAATTCCCAAAAATAATTATTATTTATGCCACTTTCTCACTTTCTTTTAAATACAAAAAACAAACATCGAGAGATTATAGTAATTCTAAACATTTGCATTCTTATCGCACATGTATCATTATTCATTTTTTAACGCATAACGAACAGCAAAGAATGAAATTATTATTATATTGAGTACATTATAAATATTTCAATGTTTAAGTTAAATGATAAAAAAGATGTAACTTCTTCCAGCGAAGTTAAGATCTTATTTACGAGTTAAATGAGTAAACATCCACAAATGATTTACAACAGATAGATTAATCGTTAAAATTCTGAAATTACTTGGTTTTGATCATCTTTTTAAGCGACTTAAACGAAATTCTATTTTCTGCAACGTTTCACACTTTTTCGTGAGGTATTCAGACCCATAAGAATCGATAATGGAAAAAAAATCTTTATCAATCACAAGATAAAGTGTGATTATCTAAACCGTTCCGATTCATTGCTAATAGCTGTCCCCCTTATCGTCGAAGGGTGTCTTCACGAAGTACGTAGTAAGGGTTCCTTTGCCCTTCACGTATGTCGGTCCTCGACAAACGAGCTCATATCCGGCGTCGATGAGGATCTTGGCAGTGTCCTCGGTGACTTGGAGCTTGCCCATCTCACCGCAAGTGTCCATCCTGGAAGCCACATTCACCGTGTTTCCCCAAATGTCATATTGCGGCTTCTGCGCACCTACAACGCCCGCTATCACCGGACCGTGATTTAAGCCTGCGATTAACATAAGTATTTGATCATTTATTTATTTCACAGAGCTAAAGGGACAATTGACAAGAATATATATGTAATTTATTACGCAATTGTTTGTTATTTAAAATACTTCTATTTTCTTATTAAAAATGTTTAAATATAAAAAAATATTTTGGTAAAAAGAATTTAACAATAGCGTTAGTGATAAGTCCTACCTATTCTCAATTTGAATCTCTGGAAAGAATCCCTGTTGATCTGATCCAGAATGGTCATAAGCGCGATGGCAAACTCGACGAGTACAATTACATTATGATCTTGTTGCTTTAGTAGATCCTACATAAAACAGATAAAGAATGATATTATTTTGACAATTTTCTTCATTAGAATAAAAAAATAATTAAAAAATTTTTCAACGCGCGCGCGCAGACACATACACACGTACATATTATTTTATGCAAAATTACAGATATTTATTCAACTGGCTTTTCAAAATTAGATTACGAAGAATAAATAATTATATTAAATATTACGAAATTTCTTTATAAACAGAACAAGTTGCTCAAGAAATCAGATAAGTTAATTTTGTCTCTAGAGTTTAATTTTATGATTTTACCTTGCCATCACCATCCTCCTTTCCTGGGCTCAGACCGGATGCCAACATGTAAGTACTACCTATTGTCTTGATCTTTTCGATCCCCGAGAACTTCGGCTTGAGTAGGAGCTTGTCGAAGTCACAAATGATCTCGTTAAGTAGACGCAGACACTCGAGACCTTGCTTGTTTATGTCGGTTTCGTCATAAAATTCCTTGTAATTCGGAATCGACGCGAACATTACAGCGATGCTGCTATATCTCTCGTGATAGAGTTCCTGTAGGTTAGAAGACAATGATTATCTATATATATATAATTATCTTTTACTTCAATCATTATACATTTGTATTATTAAGAAAATAGGTGCGCGTGAAAATGATCAAAATATTAAATAATTTTTTAAAAAGAGCTACAGATTGTGTTTTGCATATTTCAATCTATATAAAATAATTTCTGAATGTATTTAAATAAGTGTTAAAAAAAAATTAACATACAGTACTTGCGTGGATCAAAGTGGATAATGCATGTGCAACGATGCGAGTATCAAATTAGCATATTATTACTGAAGCTATAATAAGTATATTTGTATGCGAATAACATATAATCAATTTAAATGCTTATCGATTATCATGTGTCATGATTAATATATTTCAAAGTGCAAATTTCAATAATTACGGTATATAAATTAGATTTATCAAGATAATCACTTTTTAGTGAATTAATTTATTAAATATTATACGATGAAAATAACTCCGAACATCAAAGTTTTAAGAGCTGACCTGCATAGCTCTTGTAGCTAAAAAATGATCAGCCACGTGCGCTGGAAGAATGTTCTCCAAGAGAATCTTGTTGATGCCTCTCATGGTTTCCACTTCGTCCTGCTCGACCATCAACTTGCTCTTCCATAGAATATCCATCCTGGATGTATATTCCACTTGTCTGTCGAGAATGTGGAGTATCAGGCTGACGAGAACCAGTAAATATCCCACTTGCATTAGGTAATGGACGCCGTAAAACCTACGAAAATGTAGCTTCCGTAACATTGCAAGACTTTCCAGAGTGCTTGCGATTTATAATTCATGCATCGCTCGAATTTTTAGAGCGCCTCACTTACTTAGCGTCAGGGTTGTCATAATACAGTTGGATTACCGGTGCTTGAGAGAAGATCACGAGTATTATGGCAACGGATAGAAGCATTACGCCTAGCTTCAACAAAAAATCGACTCTCAAGTGTGTCCAGCCAACTACTAACGCTATCACTGGAGAATATATATACACCTGGAAATTTGAATTCTGATTTTTAATATTAATATTAACCAGATTTCTAGAATTAATGCCAATACTTTAGATTTTAAGTGTAATAACGATTTATTAAAGCATGAAAAAGCATTTGCATATTTAAGATATACGCACTGGTATAATATCGTGTTCGGCATTGAGATCAACTTCGATCAGACTAATGACTGATGATGCGATGGCTAATAGTGCCGTTATCAAATACACAGTTATTCTGATACCGCGGCTAAGCGCGATTTGATTCGTTGTTTCTTCAGTATTTTCAGAGTCAGCTTTTCCACTGAACCACGAAATTGCGGCAAATATAATTAGGGATGCTAAACCAGCTGCGAAGCAACCGTAAACTATAATGCTTCTGTGGAAATAAAAGACAAAATTGATTTTTAAATTATTATTAAATAGAAATATACCTTTCATATGTTTACGTTTAGAGATTGATAATTTAATTGCTAAAACATTTCATTAATTTAAGTCTGCTGAATCGAATTATATAAATAAAAGGTACCTAATTAGATAAATAAATACTAACAATATAATAGTTTTATTTTATGATATAATATGATATAACAGTTTTATTTTATATTAAAAAGATAAGTCACATGACAATAATTTTATTTTGTAAAAATATATTGATATTAATTTTACAAATCATGACATTAAGATATTAGAGTGATAGAGTAAAGAGAGAGAGAAAGAGAACTGACTCAAATATCAAATATTCGATTAAATCGTAATTCACCTTGGTAGATAGATGATTTGAATGCAGAACATCATTGTGTAAACCACATTGGAAGCCACAACGTACCAAAGGTATTGCTCATCCCTTTGCTCTCGATACAGCTGCTCTTGATTCTTCTCTTTGAACCAATAAGTAAAAGGCGAAAGTCCTTCACTTCCGCCGCACCAGTGTCTAACATTATACATAAAAACCGAAAAAATTTCTATATTGTAAATTACATATTTGACTCTTAATACGAGCTTGATTCTTGTTTGTCGCTTTAAAAAATTATATTTATTCTAAAAAGTATATTAAAGTGATTAATCAATTTTCATAATAGCAACATGCATACCATGTACGGACAGAAGAGTGATATAATTGTTATTAAACCATTAAGCCATTAGTGATTAAACTCGATTGCGTGATATTAACGCGATGTCAAATGCATAATTTTCTAAATTTTTAATTGATATGATATTGATATAATTTAACTAATTATATGTGTATCATGTGTACACTCACTGTGTATCAAAGCAGTTGGAATTGTTTGCCAACAGATTCGATTCGATCATTGCGATGCTCTGTCGAAATAAAATAAGTATATTTTAATTATTTTGTTAAAACTATTTATAGAGAAAAATAGATAAATAATAGCTTACTGTTAGGCCAATATTTTTCGCTAAGGTTGCTTCCGCTATATTAGCGAAAGGCTTGTCGGCACCCCAACATTCCACGTATTTCGTCATTTTGCTACTAGGTCTGGATCTATTATAAAATATTTATCATTTATTTTATTCTATTTTTATTTTATTTATCATTTAGTTTATTTTTTTATTTTATTTATCAATTTTCTATTTAATTAATCATAAAATTAAAAATATACATTAACAATTAAAGCTTTAGATTAAAATTTTTTATTATAATGTTACTGTTGCGACTCACATTAAATTGACATTTTTCATAAATGTTAATGTTTCACAAGAACTGTACGAATTAAACAAAGTTATATAACAAACATACCTGGAAGGTACTGGTCCAGATCCCAGTATACGATTTCCACCATTTTCCATTCCATTTTCCTCTCGATTTTTCTATGGAAAGTAAAAATTATAAAAAATTTACATTTACTAGATATCAAGATACAATTCTCTATCTAACGCGCAACTGTGTGTGCGTGTGTGTGTGTGTGTGTGTGTGTGTTAAAGTTCTTGTTAGAAAATATTATTTTGAATATTTAAAAAATGAGATTAAATTACTTATTTTCACAAAAAGATTATCTACAGAATATCTGTGTGTGAGAGAACATTCCTTAACGGGAGATATAACGAATGAATTTCAAGCAACCATCAATCACTGTCACTGATATTAAACACGTGTCTTTGCACAAAGTATAATATAAATGTTTCTACGATAAAAGCGAAGTTTCAGTTATTACAATGAAGAATTCTCCTCGAGATGAAGGATTTTCATTACGCGGAAGAAAATTAAGTTTCATATAATTATAATTTCTATATTCGGAAGAAAGAAGCATCTCCGAAAAATAAAGAGGCGTGAATAAATACGCGGAAGGGAAAGCGCGATTTAGCGAGCTTTTATATAAGTTTTTAACGAGCTTCTGTCGAGATATTTATTGAGGCGATAAACGGAACATTACGATCCAAACTTCGTTTATGTAGAAATAAGACGCGGCTTAATTTACTCGGATTTCCTGTTTCATGGGTGAACTTTATCATCACTTTGTGGTAGATTAATTGATGGTATTAACGCGGATCTTCTGCTCCTTTTCATGAAGGAAGCCATTGTTCGTTTGCTTGAGCTCTTTTTTGCAAAAAGTTAAAGCTTTTACATCACTTTATAAAATATAAAATTCTAACAATTATATAATAAAATAGACAAATTAGAATTGTAAAAATTTTCGGATATTAGATAAATTATTTAACATTGTTTGCGATATACAAAAAAATGTGTTTAAGAGTCGCATAATTTTCTCAGCAATTTTTACGTCGCAAAATATATTACATTAACATTATTTATATTTGTTTTCCCCCAGTGAGAAAAACACATTCTATGAAGCAATCTAAAAAGTAATTATTCTTTTTAAATATAAATTACGTGCTACTGCTACGACAAATTGCTCTTTAATTCGATTTTCGCCCTCAATCTCTTTAATTAGCACCGATGAAGATAAAGTGTTTATTGCTATAGCAAATGAGGATAGATCGGATGTCTGTGTTTTCCCTTCGGCGATGCCGTAAAGTGAAGAATTAAGCAGCACGAGTTAAACAGTACTACTCCTAATTAAGAATCTGAATAGGCGACGAGCGGATGTTAATGTTTTTGCGAAAACATTTTAAGCGATAATGGACTTTTAGCAAGCTTTTACTTACCTGGGGCGGCACGATAAGAAAAGTCTCTATCTTATGCTGAGCAAGATAACTCTCTCGAGATCCTCCGTCGCCTGGCTCGACCTCAAACCGATCGCCCAGTTGTAGTAAAGTAGCCTTTGTTATGTGAACCCTCCTTAAAATTGAAAAAAGAAAATTCTTTGTAATAGAATTTAAAAAATAATTATTTTCTAATTGTTTACGTGCAATAATTTATTATTGTAAAAGAGAGCGATCATTAATGTCCTTCGTAATAAGACGCATCAGAATCGCATTATAATTATATTTAATATTATACAACAATAAAAGTAGCCTGTATTTTTTGCAAGTTCGAAGCACCATACAAATAAAAATTAGTTAGACAAAGAGTTATAAATTGTTATATATCAGTGTTTTTTTTGTGTGTTTTTTTTTGCGCAAGAAAAATAAATGCCAACATTCTCAAATGCTAAACGTTCAGTATTCCGCAGAAAGTGATAGAGTAATTTGTTCTGCATATAATCTACGGTAGAATTGTACGTATTGCAATGCGGTAGAGGTGAGAACCATAGAGAGGAATACAGATTGACAGAGCCACAGTGGGGTGAATCGTCTTACCCTGGCAGACCGCCGCTCTCCATGTGATTGGCCAAGGTCACGTCGTCGCTCCACACGTCGAATTGCCATTTCCGCAGACCGAGTACTCCGCACAGCACGTTCCCTGTGTGAATTCCTATCCTCATGTCGACGTTAAAGCCGGTGGCCTCGCGGACAAACCTACGTGCGACGAGATACAATTCGAGAATACTCTCATTTGCCCCGCTTTTATACGTGCACTTGTCGCTCCTACACTCTCTCGCTGCACACCATCCGTTAAACTTAACAATTATCCAATCTTGGATTCTATTTGTTGAGAAACAGTAGGCTCGGTGTAAACTTGAGATAAAAATGCTAATATATTACAGGAAAAAAAAATAAATTTACGTAAATTCTAAAATTTTTAAAAAAATTATTTGATCGCGATGTGTAATCTGGCAAAAAGAGCAATCTTTATTTAATATAGCAATTAGAATTAATTTTAGAGACTATTTAAGTGCTAATTCAAAGAATTACAAAAAAGAAGTAATTTTTAACTCGATACACAAGAGATCGTTAATAAAGTGTAATAAAATGACAAATATGTTATATTGAAAAATAATGAACATACGTTTTTAAGAATAGAGCTCTTAAAACTATCGAGGATAATAAGCAACGGTTGGCCGGTCTTTTGATCCATATATTGTTCTGTAATTAATGTCTACACATAACTATGCGGTATTGTACTAATCCTCTAATCCTCTAATCACCGATGAGCAATCCATTTCGATGCCGGGAACGATGCCATCGACAAAGCACACACAAGTCCTGTGATTATTAAAGCGTAATACACTATTAAGCAGAGGTATGCGAGAGTGTTAAATTTTCAACTACTGATGATGATGTTATAGCTATAGAACAATATAAATTTGATATAAAGATATTATATATGCTTTCCTACTTTCGTCTTTATTTCAAATTTCGAATAAAATTCAAATTTTTTTCTTCATAATTTTCCTCGATTCATTGTGAGTGAGTTACTGAAATCATTAGTACTGTGCAAATTAATTTATAATTATAAAAGCTCTGAAATATTCTCTTTATCTAATAATTATTAGCGTCATTGTACATATTGAATGGGAGAAAAATGAGAAGCAAGAAGAAAGGATTATTAATATGATATATTCTACGCAATATTCTACGTGCAATGCTTTCATAAAGAGTTTCCTTTTTTTTTGTAAACCCTTTTGCGCATAAAGTAATGTAGCAATTATATTTCCTTTTTTCATCCTATTAAGCTCCAGGCAACAATTTAGAAAAATAGATAGAGAAAAGCGTATGTAACTAACGAGCACGCGCTCGTTAGTAAATGTAATTTTAGTATTTTATTTGGCCCTCACCTGATGGCATCAATCATTTGCAGTCCCATATTTACACAGTTGTAAGCGTGATTCGGACGGGAAACCGGAAGCCCGGATACGCAATAGTAACAGTCGCCCAAAATTTTGATCCTCATACACTGATTGTCCTGAAAGTCATGAATTAATTTATTATCAACCCTTTGCGCTCTGTAACAAACTTCACATTTTGCTCCGCCAGTTTTAAATAAAAATAGAAAGATTCTGCAATAAAAATTTTAGGTGTATTTTTTATAACAAGTAAAAAATATATTGAATATTTTATAATCAATACTTTATATTACTTTATATTTAAGAAATAATTTATTACATTTATTGCATCTTGTTTAAACTTTAATAACGTATGATATCGCTTGAAGCATTTTTCTGAATAAATAAGTCTAGGCTTTTTTTTCATAGGAAAGGAAGCAATTTCCTCTCGTATTAAATTTAGACGCCAAAAATTGAAATTTATTAAATATTTACCCAGGTAGCAAGCTAAACTGCACAACTTTATACAAAATAAAATATTGATATAGTATAAATGATGTTGAATCATATAACAAACATAAAATATACTTTTAATTAAAAGATACAGAAGAGAGTATATAAAAATTTCATGTCGAGCCTAGCTCGACGTTGGAGTCTTAAGGGTTAAATACCCTAAAGATAATATTAATTTTATTTAACTTCAGACAATTACAGAAAGCGGAAAATTAAGATAGCAGAGAGACTAAGGAATTATGTACTTTTTTTAATTTTTCCTTATTTTTATGATATTTAATCCTTCAGTAATAATTACAGAATATTCTGTATATTTACATTCCATGCAATCTACATACCTTATATTCTTATTATGCGATATAGTCTTCATATTTTATTCAACGCAAGAATTTTTATTACAACGCGAAACGTGAAATGATAATAATTCCACATAAATTTACGTTGTAGCAGCCCTTTATTGATATAAATCGTCAAAACAGGATCCATAATTCTTCATATCGCAATTATGATTAGTTTCAAGGCGGTATCTAAATACTCCATTTGCGTAAGCCATCCATTAGCATTTATATGAAAATTTATAAATTTTGATCACCTACGTAACGTCGTTTTTATTCATTGCAATATTCATTTAATTAGCATTTTACTACCGATTTAATTAAGGTTGCGTGCAAATGTTGGATAATTTATGCGTGTGCAACAATATGTATTATTAAGTACTAATAAATTCTTTTATTTTCCGCATATCGGCGTTTTATTATAAATATTTATTTTTACCATAAAAGTTATTAATTATATGAGAGCATATTGTAAAACTTGTTCATTAATAGTCTCTTTGAGTCTATTGCTTTATCTTCTTTTCCTTATTCGGATAGATCGAAATATCTCTGCGGCGATATGTTTGCGAAGATAAATATGCTAGAAAAGCAAAGAGTAGACAGAGGCATTCCCGTCGAAGCTTTGGATAGCATCGTATATATTTCACCCATCACACAAATGGAATAAAGTTTTTCCATCTGCGGCATCGTTGTTTGCCTGTCGCGAAATATCGCACATTTCCCGAATTCAATTGCGAACGGCGCGCGCGGCAGAGGCAAAAGCGCGAGAAATCGGAAGCTAGTTCGAAAACATCTATCGATGTCTATGTGACGTATGCCGCTATTCTTATTGCGATAGAATACTTTCGCAAGATTCAAAATATGAAGAGTGAAACTTGAAAGTTTACTCGGCTTGTGTTACATCGTTATATATAAAAAAAAAAAAATGTCGCGCTATACAGCTAATAACTTATATTCATATCTGACACTTGAGCTTGATCTGACCTTAATTGAGCTAATTAAGATCCGATTTAGTTGGGACCTAATATCAGATCGAGTTCAAAAAGGAGGATCCAGTTTCCACCGTCTAAAGCACTCTGGAGAATACTCCAGATAACTGATCCGAGAAGACTTCAGTTCAAGTCTAATGTCGCGAGACTTTAATTTTGTTGCAGCTGCGGAGATATTTCGCAGAATCTGAGAGGAAGAAACTCGGTAGAATTTCTCTTGGATTTACTTTAATAAATGTAGAAACAAATAAATTTCGAATTGCCGAATAATATTTTACAAAGCGTAAGATGGCGTTTTGTTGTAACAAATATCGATAAAACATGGAATTAATACGAGATTGTAAGAAAAATTGCAAAAAGGATTACTTTCCGATGTTATCTTTGACATAACGATTGGTTCGAAGCTATAAAAAATTTGTCGCCGGTAAAGGCATTGTCTTCCTCCTTCATTTTCCGCATCATTAATTTATTCGTGTATTTATGTGACGTTTCTTCCCCGATTTTCTACCTTTTCCCTTCTCTTATCTAATCCGACTTTGTGGACCGTGAAACTCATTATCAGTAGAATGTTATTGAGCAATCAAAAGAATTACCCCGAGAATTATTATACAAACCGAAAGAAATTAGATCGCTACTTGTTCCCAGTGCCATATCGAGCAAACAAAAAAAAATACAAAACCATTTCCAGATATTTTCGATTTATTATTGCTATCATTACTATTTAATATTATATCAATAAAACAATATATTTGAGATTTTATAACGTTCACGGTTCAAGTGAACATTTCATTTATTTTCACACAGAGATTTTTGTAAAGAAATTCTAGAACGATTAACCTTTTCGTTCTCTCGGGCTCTTAATTATTTTTACAATTTGCAATTTACAATTACAATTTATATTGACCGTAATACTACGTTTAACTTTGCGAAACGTGTGTTGCGAATAAATGTTTCCAACTGTTGCAAAAGTATGTTTAGATTAAAAATGTTTGCAGAATATGATTGCTTTTGTATTTGATTTTACGGACCGATTTTACAAATTGATTGAATTTTTCGAATGGTAATAACTTTGACACAATAGAGTCTCTATTGTCAATTTATATTCGACAGTTCTCTATTTAAAATTGAATTTAAAAAAATTATATCGACGTATAGCTTTCAAAATGTAATCTTTTTTATTATACTGCAATTACTGCAGTTATACTAAAAAATAAATCGTGAAGTTAAAAATAAAAAGTGAATCTTCTAAATTCTTTTAAGAATAAAATATTTTTATATTAATATCACTATATCTATGAGATTCTTACGGCATTTGTTTTATTCAATTTTTTATTGCATAAGAAAGCATGGCAAAATTTCAGCACATAAATTTGGCTTAAAAGATTTCGACTATGTAATAACTTTGCAATAACTTTGTAATGAGATTCTTCTATAATTTCTACTACAACGTGGAACAATCTGTTGTTCGCAGATTACAATTTATTGCCGAAACTCGACAATTACATGGCATTACACGTAATTTAAGAAAGAAGAAGTTACGGAGAGTATAATAAGATTATTATGTGTCGCGCGTATCTGAGACTGAAATCAGCGTCGATAAATTAGAGTTTAGCCGGCAGGACAAAATTAAATTTGAAAAATTTTGTTACTCTGTTTTTCTGTCGGTCAAAAGATTACGGAAATAACCACTACTAATATGACGTGAACACTATGAGATTCCTTAAGACGGAATGCGGAATTTATTCGCGGCATAATTCCCATCATCGATCAGCATGCAATGTCCTCGTCATTATTACGATGGCGATCTAGAAGTTTTTTTTTTTACTTTTACATATCTATATAATAAATAAATATATGTATTTATTAATATTTCAAGTAATTTAAGGGATATATCAAAATCACCTCAGCTTTTTTTAATGTGACTAAAAGAAGCTGTCCTGTATGAACTTTGTATTTTACAGGAACTTCTTCAGCTGATAGAATGTAAAATATTTTCATCAGAAATCAATATATATACAAAATTGTCCATGAAGCGGGCGTTGTTGGAATTTGGAATCGCATATAAAACCGACAAACCGCAAATAATTGCTCAAGGTAAACGAGTCGAGTGATCCAAACTGTGTATGTCAGTTGCTCGGTTTTCCCGCTCGGTCAGCGGGTTAACTAGCGCGGGAACGACATTCGCAAGTTCGTGGTAAAAGGAAGACGTTTTGCGAGACGATCACAGCGTGCGCTGGATCATATTGTTGGATTCATGCCGCGCTCCGGTAACGCCGTAAAGTCCCTCCGGCCGCTATAAAAGCGAATTATGCGACGCCGTAAAGCTGGAGGCCTTGGCGTTTGCAATCTGGCCCACGGCGAACGAAATTTAGCAAGTTTCCCGAAGCTTTCTCCTCGAGCAAATGTTCAGCTTTATAAACAATTCCTAAAATCTCGTGATCGATAACGGTGGTGGCGGTAGCAATGTTGCGGTTGCGAGAGCGGATTGAAAAATAAATGAAACTCGAGTTTTAAAATCCGTCCGCTTGCGGCTTCATGCTTTGACCTTCTTCTCTCGTTGGAAATATATATGTTCTGCGTATTTGTTCATCGATATTAGCTTTGATGAGTTACCAAAGCTAATGTCGAAATATTGATTTGTTTGCAAATATAATTTTCAATAGAGAACGGATAAAGAGAACGGTGGAAATTGATAAATATTAACGCAACCAAAAATTAACAATTGGTGCAAATAACATTGAAACTACTTATTAAATCAAATTTCATGCAAAATTGAACATGTAAAGTAAACGTATTGATTAACAAAATATTTAATAATAAAATTAAAAATTGAAGATAAAATCTTCATAATATCGCATAAATCCTCTTTTTAAAGTAAAAAAAATAATTGTAAAAAAAAATTTTGTATTTTAATAGGATGATTTGAATTTAAAAAAGCTAGATGAGAAACATAGTTTATTTTATGCTATCATTTTTACTCGTTCTTTTGATTTTCCGTTGCGAAAAGAGTAGTTATAAGTTAGATTAATATAGCTGCAAACTAATAAAGCTCTGGAAGGAGATGGGAGATGGAGTGTATATATTGAGCGTCCCTCTTTATTCATATAAATTTAAATGTACTGATTCGTGATGAAAATATTTTACATTCTATCAAACGTGAAAAGTCGCTGTAAGTCCTGTTAAAAGTATATATATATTACAAAGATATTTCAACAAAGCGATTATAAGTTTTTTACTTACTCTAAAGGCGCTGACAAAACACCGATTTCTCTAGAACTCGGAAATTAACAAACTCAAGCTTAATCATTGTGTTTTATTGTCGTTCTAAAAGCAATTTTCCGCGCTAACGTAGCGTAACGTAGAAGTTTGTGCTTTTTCTTTACCAAGAGAAAGAATGTAAAGCGGCATCCGATTATGAACACAAGGGCGCGCAATATTGTATAGGACTCTGTCTCCCTCCATAGCTTTATTAGGTTGTTATTATATCAATTTAAGTTTAAAACTACTTTTTTCGCAGTTTGCGGAAAATCGAAAAAAAAACGAGTGAAAATGTATGTGACGATATGAAACAAACTATGTTTCTCATCATCTTGCGTATTTAGATTCAGTTTATCTCCTGTCCTATTAGAATGCAACATTTTTCTTCACAATCATTTTTCTGCGCGTAACCTTAAGTTTTACATATCAATAAACCGTCGACTTTTATTGAAAATGATAAAGATTTATGTTGCGATATTACGAAGATTTCAATTTTTATTTTTATTATATTGAGCATTTCATTAGCTAATGCGTTTACTTTACATATTCGATTTTTCATGTAAATAAAATTTGCGCGAAATAGAATAATCGATGGTCTAGATAAAGAAAAAAAAAGGAGATAGTCGTTAGCAAGAAAGAAATTGCGCGCACATTTTTGCGAATCAAATGTTCGAAAGAAACCTTTTATCTTCATCGCACTGTATCACGTGTGGCTTGATTGAACGATATTTAATATTTGTCGAAAAAACCGCGCACATCACATTTTTTGCGATCTTTTATATTTATTATTTTTGATCAAAGTTATCTCTCTCCATTATTTTTATAGAATTCGGCAATTTCTATGAATTTTATCAAATATATTGCAAATACTTTGTTTTTTAAATTTATCTTCTTTCATTTATCCTCACACTCCTGTTTTTTTTATAACAAATAAAACGTATCTCTTTTATAGCGTTATATTTTCGCAAAAAAATGCAAAACGTTTTATATACAGTTTATTAGGAATTCGAATATTGTTCGAATAGTAACTAAAATAAAAAATATTTAAACATATTTCACTTTAAATGAGTTTTATGAGATTAGTTGTAATTTTACGGAAAAACTACATTTGTTAATAAAACAAAACTTTTTGGTAACCATAAGAAATCTTGGTTGCAATTAAAGTGAATCTCCGACTTTCAACTTTCTAGCGAAATTAAAATTGTAAATGTGTTTTGAAAATTAAGAATTGTAGACGAATTGTAAGATATTTCTATATAATAATTTTAATCATTCTATATGAGTTTCTATATCAGTGTTTAAAATAACTGTTTTGCAAATTTTATATATTTTTTATAATTTTTATTGTTTCTCACTTTGACTATTAGATAAAGCTAGGCATTTAACTGAATATCATTGCAACATATTATCGTAAACATAGTGCACGAGTAAAACAAATAAAATTGCTATACTTCTGAAAAGGCAAATGTTACATGTTTTTTTTAGATTTGGTTACGCTGAGTCACAAGCCCAGAAATTTATTTAGTCAACGAGGAACTCGGATTTAAAAGTATATTGACGGACTAAAATTCAATTTGTTCGTTGCTGAAAAACATTGTATTTGAATCGTTAAAAGGAAATAAATACGCGCAAACAAAAATCAGAAATATTCTGCAAATAAATACTGAATAATTTTTTTTAAATTGTCACGTTTAACATAACAAACTTTTCTTCAATTTCAAGTTGAAGCTTTCAACAATTATATTGTGTAAGTAAAAGAATTTTTCCTATAACTAAAATTAAAACATCTCTCCTCATGCTAAAAATTTTGTAACATTAGTGTTATACTAAACTCAAATGTTTACACATTTTATAGAACAATTTTTATTGAACGAATTTTATTAAATTTGAGAATTTGAAATGTGAATATTATTCTCGTACAAATTGAAAGTACACTTTCAATGTCCTTCTTTGCACAAGTGATAGGCGATCATATATTCTGCTTGTTGGTAAAGGGTAAAAGGTTTCAGACATTTTATTCACCTCGCACTAATGGATCCATAGTCGACCTGTCCTTAGGTTAGACGACAATATTGATGATAATATACGTAGCAAGAAATCTAGTTTTGCAGGTCACCCAGTGTTCTCTCCCTTTATCGGATTATTTACCTTGCGTTAAAAGTAATTCCAGAAATAAATTTAATAAGCAATTTTGAACTTACATTAGTAAAAAAGACGCGGTATACAATGATATTGAATAGGATTAATTCTATTAATAGAATTTAATAGAATTAAATTTCTTTTTTACAATAAATATCTAAAGCAGTTTTTACAAGAAGAACATTGAAAATGTTTTTTATGCTATTGGGGAAAAGTTTTGCTGAATAAGAAAATTTATTCTTTTAAATTACATCCAACATTTAATTAAAATAAATAAATTAAATTAACTTTTATGTTTTCTTTTACCTGCGCTATTTGATCGAATCTGCCAAAGAGCTCGTTGAGCGTCTTCACAAGATCGGAAGCTGAGAGCTGTTCCGACAGCGGTGTGAAGTTGACAATATCCGCGTAGAGAATGCTATACAATCAACAAAGATATATTGTTTTTAAAAATAAAATTTTATGTATTGCAAAATTTTTCGACGAAATGCAGGAAAATCAGAAGCAGAAATCAATTTAACAAGATTGAAATCGTTCTTGTGAACGTTAATGTTAATTCAAGTTTAATAATTACACTATAAAAAACAGAGCAAGAAAACAGGTAAAACATTCTTAGTAAATAAGAACTTTAATATAAAAATTAAATTTAAATATGCATGGAATAATCTTTTATTAATCTTAGGAACTTCTAATGGGTGTACTTCAAAGAAAGGGGCATTGAAAATTCGTCTTTGATGGATCGACATCTAAAGTGCGCTCGATTGAATATTGAATCCGGAGATGCTGCACAATCGAGCGATCATATGATTTAAATTCAGATGCATGGCTAGATCGATGGATAGAGGACGGACGACCAAAGGCAGTGTGCGACACGTGCAGCATGCGTTTATTTCAATGCAATCAATATTCCTTGCCATCATCCTCGACCCATATAATCCTCGCGCGGGAGAACTAAATACGCGCGTGCCTTCTAAATACACTGATTATGATTAAATTATTTCTGCTCTTGACCTTGCGCAACCGGTCTTATTTTTAACATTATCTCTCTTTTTGTGAATCGATTCCATCAAATGCTTATATAGTATTGCATATATATTTTAACGAAATATTGTATAGAAGTATCAGAGAGCGATTTCGATTTAAATTAATTCCTTCACAAAATAAAAATTGTTATATATTTTGAAGTTATTTAGATAACAATAATAAAAATACACGATACTCTTCAGATTAATATTTTATAACAATATTTGCATTAAATATTTCGTAACATCGTTGTAAGCGATCTGTTTCGTTACAATCATTAGTATATTATAAATTTTAATAGGTTTAACAAATGTAATAATAATAAACATAATAAATTACCTTACGTTATTATGCCGTTGTACATACATCTCTTGGAACGTGGTTTGCTTGTGCTTATTGGCTTCCTGACAAGCATCCGCCATTTTCAGCATTATACTTCTTTTTACCTGCGATAACAGATTAATATTTTTTTTTGTTTAGTATAAATATCATCTATGTATTATTATTAGCTGCGTAATTTTGTAACAATTACATTAATTATTCGATTAGTGCTTATATATCCCCTATAACGTGTTGCATTGGAAATTTCTGTGATGCGTTATGGAATATCGCATCAACAAAACATCGTATTCCATACTTTCCGATTAGCAGATTAACACGTAACTCACCCATTCGAAACCATAAATTATTCATGTCACCGGTAAACATATCATTATATGATTCATGCGGTATGTGCATTGATAGGAAATAATTGAAATCCGAATTGCAATCAATTTAAATGAACAATTCGCTCTGCATTACGAGTGCTATTAAAAATAATTACAAATAAGGAAATATAACTTAAAAACAACAGCAAAATTAATGAAGTAAAATCTATCCGGTCATTTTTATATACTTTTTTCTATTTTGTACAAGTCCTCGTAACAATCTTATTGTTAAAAATATAGACGGAGTTTGCTAGAACTCGTACATTCTTACACACGAATTTAAATATAATATAGGGGTACAAGTATATTATATTTAAATAAAAAATATGCTTGTAGTAATTTTACGAATAACAAAGATTATATATATATATATATATATATATATATATATATATATATATATATATATATCAAACCAGAAATAGTTAAAATTCGACATTGTTGCTATGAAAAGAAGTATCGAGTATCTATTATACGTAAAACGTTTATATACTCATTAAGCTCTAACAACGGAGTTTTTAACGAGGTCTTCTCAAATATAATATCATCCTTCACTGTATATTATGCAATATTGTATACCGAAATAGAATCCTCTGGTAAAAATATATATATATATTTTTTGAAGATATAATTATTGTGATCAAAGAAAATCGGACTGATTGCTCCATCCACGCGTTTCAAATAACTGACGTAGAATTTTTGCTGTAAATACTTCGTATCTTCTCCGACCCTCATTTAAAGTAAAGTTTTTACAAATTTGAGTCTAATTTCACAGAGAACTTTAACGCGAATCGTTAATTACTTTCGTCAAAGCACTTCAAAAGTCATCATCTGATTTTTATTGCAGTATAGTAAATCGATATCCATCGTGTGATTGCAAACAGATCGTAGTATATAATACGCAAAGTACGATAAAACAACAATTGATTAGAAAACTGCGCGCGCGAACTTTTATTTTCTTTTATGTTATAATAACTTTATTTCCTGAAAAACTATTTGCCTTTACAAGATGCGAACGCCTACATATTTCATCCCTCGCACGAATTTAACTTTGTTAAATTAGTTTTGTGATTATTGATAGTCAAAATATAGTCATAGGCAGAAATTTAATTAAACGTTAATCAATTGTTGGACGAGTCTAACAATGAGAAGCCTTATCATCGTTACATATCCATGCGGCGAAAATTCAACGCGAATACTTCCGTCATGGATAGTAATCAACATTTTAATTAAATCACGAAGCGACACATTTTTATTGCTCACCTCTGCCGCAATATAGGCTGGAATAACGCTGAGCAATAATTGTTCCTGCTGCTCCCTCTCGCATTCAAGCTTGATTCGCGATTCGATCACCGTCTTTGTCCCGGAGAAAGTCTTGCGATGGGCCATCATTGTTAGGATCCTGTAATACATGCCTGCGAAGATGGCAGCCAGAAGGAATATGATCTCCGCAACAATCTGTTCGATAAAAAGGATACCTTTCTAAAATACCTAGTTTATATATATTTATCGAAAAATATTTTTCCGGTACTTTTCCTAAAATTGTTCTCTGTGATATAATAGAACATGGTTTCAAAAATTATTATTAAATGTATCATATTTATTGTTTTATGTACGTAAATGTACATATGTATGATAAAAAAAACACTAATTGATCCGTGCCTTGCAACTTTGAATAGACTTCCGTACAATACATCAATTTACATAATTCTCTTTTTGCTTTTGAATTATATCATGTTCTATCCTTTATTTCATAATTTAAACTGAGGCTTGAACTCAAAACTCAAAGTTCCTCTAGCAAATCCCATGCCTCAGTACCCTAAACTCGAATTAAACTGAACTAAAATAGCCTTATTATGTTATCCTTTAAATAAATAAATCACAAAAAACTTAAATTAAAAATTCTTTGGCTAGACTAAAAAAAACATTAATTAAAAAATAGTTTAAAAAATCCTTATAATTCATTATTTTACAATAACAAATCGATTAGGAGAAAGATTTTATCCAACGTTCAACTATATATTTACCTGAATTATGCCGTAATAGCTCGTTAGATCGTCGAAAATAAGTCTTCTCGAAATGTGTGCGAGAGCCAGAATGCAGCTGATGATAAGCGGTGTTTGCCACTTCATTTTAGGTAGAATGGCGATTACTGATAGGATGCAGGCGAACAAGGGTAGGACGCCTCTTAGTATTAGAATTCCTAAACCAAGTATGATGGAGGATGTTAAACCTATTAAAATCTTGGACCGTTTAGAGACCATGGCGGAAGGTAATTGCGTGACCACTAAAAATGTCAAAGAGACGATGAGCATGGTTGTCAATGCCGATACAGGTACAAGATAGGTCACATCGGACAGCTCCTGAAAAATAAAAAATAGTATTAAGTATTAAGAACAAGATCAATATCCTCATGATCTTATTTTCAATAAGATTCGTGCGATTGTTTAGAAAAGCATTCCCCCCTTTTTTAAACATCATTTACATAACTTTTAATATTTAAATATCTCAATATTCAACTTAACGTAATTTAAATTTTACATCTACAACATTTTTCCTAGCGTGCAATAACAAGCTTAAAAAATTAAAAATGGTAAATTACGTAACGGAGAAAGTTGCATTAACGATATGTGAAACGAAATAAGAAATATCGAAACGAACAAAAATATATAGATGAATAAAAATCAAATAAGCATAACGAATGTTATCTTGTCAAACTTTTTTCGCAAATACTGTCGGAATCTATTTTTATTAAAATAATTTTGTTCAACTTTTTCTTTTCTCGGATGTCGAAATAAAGCCTCGTCGATAATTTTCCTATTTTTATGTTACGTTCTAACGTAATAAAATACGAGGAGAACTTTTAGATCTGAGATAAATCACGTTATCAATTTTCTCGCGTGTCCTGCGATAGCTTGAAAGGATCAACACCGTCCATCCTCAGATCCAATCCTAAGGCATGACGTTTTATGTATTCTTCGTGAATCTATCGGTTTGAACAGCGTCTTCGTGTTGTCTGGGCTCTCCTCCGCACCTCCGACATCATATTAATTCTTGGCTCAGTTAACGCTTTGCGATTCAATTTCAGGACAGGTTGACGAAGAATCTATGCATGCTACCGACAGCCACCTTGGACCAATATCGATCCATTACAAAGGAGTACTAGATAGAGTTTTAATTGAAAATTAATTACAACTCGGAACATCATCTTGTAACCTCTGCTCTCGAAAGGTAATATAATGCTCCAACTTAGGAAAACTTGAACATCTCGCTAATGAGCAATGATTGTCTAAAATAACGATTAATAGTGAGAGTAAAGACATAGTAAGTTCGCGTAGCTTAGTTAGTACAGAGGTATTTCAAATATATTTTCTTCGGTCATAAATCAAAGCAAGAGTCACGACTTACCAGAAAAGCGAAAGTACGAAGGTTTGAAGAAAGAAAAAGAGAGATTTTTTATTTTAATTTTTTTAATTCCCAAGTTTTCTGAGTAGATAAATATAAAGATTAATATAGCAAAAATGAACTGTAGACAGATTTTCCTTATTTTAAAGCAACAATTAATTGTTGTTTGATTAATGTGAAAAAAATAATATTTTTAATAGAAACTAGGAAGATTATTAATGATACTTACATGATAGTCGGCGAAGCAGAGAGCACCTAGAGCGATCAGCGAGGAGATGGCGGCGATGCAAAGTGTTCCTGTGTAGAGAGACGACGTTAGCTTCCCCTCGTATTTGTCGCGAAGTTCCTGAAGTTCCTTAACGCCAGCATCGTCGCCGGCAGTATCGCCGAGACTCTCTGAAAAAAAAGCATTGTAGATCAATTTTGTCGTATTCATATATCGCGTATGTGAAAGTAAATAATGTGCCATGAAAAAGTGTGCGAGAAAGAATTTCTGAATGGAGAACAATTCGAGGAATGCGAAATACTCGGTATATTCGATAGTCGTTGCGAGGAAATATCAAGTGTACGTGATAGAAAGATGAATAAAGATTGCAAGATGCACATGTGCGATGTGAAAATTTTCATTTGTCATACCTATTATCTCTAAATAACAACATGGACGATTCACTGTCTTAATTTATTGAAAAAGGGTACAATTTAAAATATTTATTAATATAAAATTTCTAATTATTATAAATGTATGTAATTATTATATATGTAAGAATTTAATGTTTCAATAATAACAAATTGAAATATTCGCATAAACTTCTCATTTTGCTCCGCATCTAACGAATATCTTTTTACGTGCTTCGGTACAAACGTAAGATAGAAACATATTGCTGCAGGTATTAATTAACATTACAGCATCAGTAGCTTAAAGGCATTCCGTTTACTTGCAACGCGTATACAACACAGTAATAAATTCTGACTGTATCGCAAACGTCGGCGTCGGAGAATCCGACGGAGAATTATTAATATAATACGTTCTGACTTCTGTAAAGGGCTTTCATATCGTAATGCGTGGGACTGTAACTAAACTGTATGACGTTGCATTGTGGACACTTCAGTCGCAGCAAGGTTTAATTAATAATTTAGTCTGAACACGAACCAAATTTACGTCATAATAGAGTGCATATTGCCCAACCGTTCAATTATTTCAGCAGCATCTTTGATGTTACTATTAAGTGCGATAAGATTTATCCAGTTATACAATAATAATGAAGTTTGTGCTCTACAGTGAAAAGCTATGTTCTCTTATGTTTACGTATCTCTTTGCATGCATAGTTTGCCTCGCAACAAACTTTGATATTTTATTTGCTAAAATATAACAAGATATATGTTACATTATATATTAAAGAAATTAAAATATAACTGCCAAAGTAGGATCAATCATTTAATGTACACTTTGGAAACCGCTATATTTTAAAAATATTTGTATTTATAGTATCATTATGTATTGTTTATTATTATGTTATTATATTTTAGTCCAAAAATGTTGATCTCACAATATTGTCAAATATATTTTTAAACATTATAAAAAAAAGTAATGATAAGATCTCGTTTAATACCGTGAGATAATAATGCTAATGCACATAACGAATATTGCACTTGTCTGATAAAAGGAGTACGTGTAGAGTTCTATAATATAAGGGCAAATTGAACTACTTTACTATGTCTCTCATAAAAAGTTTCTATTTTTTTTTTACCATCTTTCTTTACCTTTACTACCTTCATAAAAAATCCAACACTTTTATTGTGCGCTACATTTCAGCCGTTAGATTTTATTTCGTTTTAAAGATTGAAGGGAAAAAAAGGATCGATTAAGCTATCCGAATTATTTCCAAGTTCGTGACTTTCAAGGCTTTAATATCGTTTCGTGGTAACGTCCCATCGATAATTCATGCCGATAAAACCTCAACATACATGAATGATATGCGTGAGAAAAGAGAGTATGTTAAAATGTTGAAAATGTCAAATATTGGACGTGCCTATAAAACTGACCGATATCACAAAGTGCAAATGATAAAAGATCTCTGCAAAGTGTTAACATTTATATTTTTATATTACAATATGTAAAATTAAATAGTTATAAACATTTATGAACTCTTGGATATTATGTTAATATTAATTACCTATTTTTAAAAAAAAGGTAGAAAAAGGTGCATAATAATTTATTATGTAAAATATAAAAGTATAAAAGCAAAAAATATTAACATAAGAAATATATTATATTATTGTTTGTCTAAGAATACATTTGTTGTTGTTTTTTAATAATATCACAAAAGAGATATTATCAAAATAAAAATAAAAATAATAAAATTCAATTTTAATACAGCTTATAATCCTTCAAAAATTATTGTACACGTTGACATAAATTATTCATAATTCTTATATTCGAATTCTCAATTAATTATATCCAAAATTCTCATGATAATAATTACAAGCTCTCTATTATATTAAAAATTTTCAATATAACAAAAAGCTTGTAATTTATATTTTTCATCAAACTATTTATGTCAATTTGTGTCAATGTGTAGGTACAACTTCATTTTTTTGACAAATGTAATTTTTCATCTTCGTAAGCAAAGTAAAATAAAAGTTTAAAGTTTCTCTATTATCTAAATTGCTTTATTACGCACTTGCAATATATGTGATGTCTGTAATATATTAAAATAAATAAAAATGTTTAAAAATAAACAATTTCGTAACTTGTTTAATTATAAATGTTTAATTATAAATATAGTACCATTACATATATATGTTCGAGAAAAATCATTAAATCACCGTTCTTATTACATCATAAAATTATTTCTTTTATATTAAATATTTTTATTTATTTTAATATATTATGAACATATTAGAAATAACACATGATAAAGCGTGATAAAACGCGCAAAATTTGGCATTTGAATTATCGAGACAGAGCAAAGAGACGGAGAATTATAGCGCGATATGTTCTCTTCTGGCCAAAGCTGGCCGAAATTCTAAGCTCATCCGTACGTGCTTTCTGCTCTTTTCGGAGGACATCATTACCTCGAATGGTCACGCATTAGAGGCGTTGCCACGGAGACGCCGGAAATATTCTCCAATAATTTCTCTCAACGCACCGAAAAGCTATTTGCTTTACGAATGTCGTATTGTGTCGAAAATCGTACAATTATCGACGTCGACCAAGACGTCTCTTAAGTAGGCATTTACATTGAGATTTTGCGTTATAATATATCTCCGCTTGTAGAATACGTAAAAAAAGTGTGTGAAGACACTTTTCTTATATTGTATAATTTAAACCCAAGCTACCATTAAATCTATTAAAAACTCGATTAGCTATAAGGCTGTTTTTGAGATAATCTTAGGTATTCGTAATCGAATGGTTCGCGTGTACACAGATACATGAGTCGATCTCGCCGTATACATTTAACACAAAACACTATCGTGTCTCTCGATTATGTCGACAATTTCTGCACAAAACATGTGTATTTATAACTTATTGATATATTTATTTTAAATTTATATTTTATTATACATATATATATATATATATACTTATTTTTTAAATTATTTTTAATTCTCCTAATTTTGATATTTTAAAGAAAAACCATTTATAATATAGCCACTGCTATTTTAAGACAATTCATTAAACGCAAGTGAATATGATTTATTTCATTTTGCTTTTATCTAATTTGCAATATTATAGTTACACTATAATATTTAAACTAGGTTTTGTTACAATAATCTTACTTCGTTTTTCAATCTTTGCAAACGGCTTAATCAATTATTTGGCCATTTATTACTGTTGTATCAAATGTTTGTTAAATAAAGAGGCGCAGCCACGCTTCGCGTGTTCGAGGTACGTGGATCTGCAAGTGCATTAACTTAATTGATCGAAATTGTCGTCGCGTCGGCGTATAAACGAATCAACCTAATCTGCTAATGAAACAAGTCGCGTTCGGACACGCGATCGCGGCTAATAGTTCGATGAAGCCAAGGGCAACGACGCGCCGGTGTCGACGATTCTAATTAACCGCTGCTTTTGTGTGGCGTACGCAATACCACGGAGGTGCGCAATTAGGCACCTTGTTAAACTGAATACGCTCAAAATCATCATGATTTCGCTCTATTGCTGCGTGTGTACCACCGCTGCATTACTTCTATGATTCGCAATACGTGTAAATATGTACGTGTCACGATAATATTGCGTGACAGGTAACGTAATATATTATATCCCCCATATTGCGATGTAATAATCAACTAAATGAGATAACGACATATAATAAACATACGAAGAGAATAAAATGAATTACATTACGCCTCGCATTACGCACACAATATTAACATAGTGCTCAGTTTCCCCAGTTACTTTTTTAACTATTTATTGTTATCACTTTTTTCTAATGTTAAGAAACTTTTGTAAAATAGTTAAAAACTATTATATAATGTATAATGGCTAGATATGTATTATTATTTTCCATCCCAAATTCAGTTATATATTCTTCACAAGATATATACTATATGATATATCATTAGAATATGTTATATATAATTTGAGCGTTCATACTAATCATACTTTTCTCTTTCTTCCTTTTTGACACAAATCGTCGCAATTTGTCGTGAAATATAACGTCGTGATTTTAAATCACGAAGAATTTTTCTCGAGTGGAATGATGATTCACTGTCCCTCTGCGTTTATGTACCTTTTAGTATCTTCCTGTTCGCAGTTTATCCATTGCAAAAAACACATCCGCATAGAAATCATAAAAACGTTTCTCTCCGCAAAAACTCCGCATAAATTTGCCTTTATACATCTTAATATTTTCAATACAAATACAATTTCTGTTACAATAAAAGTTGTCAATTTTTCTTCGATATATTAATTCTTCCGATACTTGGAATCCACACCAATGTTATTATTACAATAAGCAAGTTCGGAAATGTATTCATATCCGACAGTTAGAAAGAAGACTGCAAAGTTCGCAAATCTTGCGACTCCATTAACCCGAGAACAAGCGCTTGGGGTGATCTTTACACTCTATTATCGAAAGAATAAAGCTTACGTCACAGTAATTTTAATGTGCTTCTTTCGTCTCTTACATATTTTTTTTATTTCTTCTTACTTTTTTCAGAAAATGTTGAGTAAATCTATATACATATTGTTCTCAAGTACTAACAAATTATAGAATAATCAAAAATATGCAATTTGTAATTAATAACAATGACTTTTAATTACGGTGTAAAATCACCCCAGGTCACCATTTATGCAAAAAAGAATCAGGTGCCCGTTCCCTGGTCAACGTTCAATTAACGTTCGTTTGTCGTAACTGTTAACATCAATGTTGTCTCAAGAAACTTAGATCTAGTGCAACTGGCGCGTTGTCCGCAAATTGTAGATTGCGAAGAGTAACTTCAAACCAGAAATACATTTTGTCGTCACCTACTCGATCGACTTTGGATTGACTACGAACCATGGGTCTCGAAGTTTTGCGATTGCGCCGATTGAGCAATTATCAACTTTGCACGCTTCCGCGCCTTCCGCCTCGGTTTTCCGCATCGCGGTAAGTGAATTTAACGACGCGACGGCTTGAAATCTGTGGTATGCTTGCGACGCACAATTTGCAGATTGTAAAAGTTGCGGAAGAATTAGTCGCGTCTTCGTTCTTATCGGTGATCTCGATATTACTGACTCTGATATTACTATATCATTTTTTAAAGCCTTTTAAATTTAAATAATTACAGCATTTTCTACATTTTTATTATTTTCCCAATATCTTTTAATCTATTTCGTTTGCACTTATTTATTATTTTCTTTTGTTATTTAGTAATTGCTAGAAATCTACATATACAATTAGGCAATTAAAAATTCGGTTATTTTATTATGCGTTTATAAATTTGCAATTAAATTTCTTTATATTCCACGCTTTTTTTATCCCTAGAGAGAAATGAGATTTCTATGTTTTTCATTTTCCGGTGACTTAGTCAAGCTTTCACCGTATGATGCAATTAAGAATTGCTGACGGACACTATTTGGATTTTATGTATGCAAATGGTGAATAAATGCTACGCTGAACGTCTGGGGCTATAGCTTGTTTGTTTCTGTATTTCTAATGCAAAGCGCGGTGATACAAAGACTTATTCTTTCTTGTTCTTATCTAATTAATTTGCAGAACCCTCGACGCATGATAAAAATAATCTATACGTGTTAATAATATTTATTCATTTTAATTATTTATGGCAATCGTAAATTTAGAGCGAGATTCAATGGCAATATATTTCTGCAGTCTACTATAACTCAGATCTAATATAACTCGTATTTTTTCCATAAATTTGTCCTTTTATAATCATGTAACGGGAATAACGAATGCTCTACTTCCACGGAAATTTAATACAAAAGAAATTTAATACAAAAGAATATTATATATATTAAATTTCATTATTTATGCTAACACTGTTGTATGCTCAAAAAATAATACGCTAAACTTTATGTTACAGCTTATTTTAAAACTTGCTTTAAAAAAGCTATTTTTTCAATCTTAGAGAAAGGATGGTATAGCAAAAATAAAAATGGGAATTACATAGAGCTATATAAGACAAAAGCTTAAGTGTAAATAACATTAAATATATAAAATAAATTATTAAGAAATATATTTGTTACAAATGGTTACGTCGCTTTGATGTCGAAATCTCTATTCGCGCAGTTTTTTATTAACATGTGTATGTATGTACACTCATATAAAACATGTTTATTTCAATTAATTTTTCCCTTTGTACGCTTAATAAAGATTCATATTAATTTTGTATTTTATTTGTTCAAAAGCTTAGACATTGCATATGGCATGTTTCATAGAGAAAATAACAGGACCATAACAAGAGTCATGGGTTATTTGCCGCTTTATTGCGTGCCGTTTTATTTGCAACGATTGCGTGCGGTGACATGAACAAATGCACCCTCCTCGTTGGACGACGCACCCTCATTGGCTACATGTCACGCACGTGCGTCGCTGCTATTTGCCTACATCTACAGATAAACGGCGAAGAACATATATTTTCACACGTGCTCAACAATGTTTTCTTGTTAAATACGATAAGATATTTTTCAATCAATATTGACGAAATCCATATTTGCGAATTTTCTTTTCGAAAAAAAGAAAGAGAGTCTCAGAGTAAAGAAGAAAAGAAAAACGGAAAAGGAGAAACAAGGAGAGATTTTGACACGGTAATTTCCTTGTTCAATCCGGAAAATAATGTGAACACTTTATAATGACTGAATATCGAAACGTAATTGCTGTTCACGCTCTTTTCCTTTTTCTGAATTTACGTATTCTAATTACGTTTCTCAATGTGAATAGCGGAGGTTTTGAATCTACAATGAATTTACATAGAAATAACAGAGCAATGTCCAATACACCGCTATTTCCGAATTCCGTATGTGCAGGACGGAATGCGTAATTGCACGAAATCAGGCACGACGCATCGACCGCGGCGATGCAACAATTGCGCTTCACCTGCGAGATAACGGCGATTGTTGCGACCGCGGCGCATACCGATGTCACGGGGATGCATTTACGGTGAAACGGCCGCGTTTCGCAAGGCGCTCACACGCACACACACTCACGCACACACATATCTGATACGATGTTTCCTGCGGCCACGCCAATTCTCTGTGCCGTGAAAGCCAAGTAATAATTGCGGCGCGCTGGCAGCCTCGAGCTTAATTATCACGCCCGCGCCTGTTCGATAACGGCGGCTGCAACAGACAGTCGCTCGCCGGACTCGATTTTATATTTAATTGTGCGCGTGAAGTGTGTCATTGGGTTGGCAGTCGGCGCGGCGCGTCGCGACGCGTTACCATTCTACGCGCGGGGTGTGCATCCACGTTCGGAATTGCCGCCGTATTTACATGACTGGCGTAATCTCCTTTTGACAACGCGTTAATCTCCTCTGCATTAACGCGTGTTTGTAAATCAATCTGTATCGGATTATACGCGTCGCTCTCGCGATAACACCCAGTCAGACGTGATTGACTCGATTTTAAATTGAATAAATTAACGCCGGCTATCTCTCTGTCGATTTTCCTCTATATTCCCCGACACCGAAAAATTACTAAACCGATTGTCGAATTTCAACGTCAGTGTCTGTTTGAAATTTCCTCGCGTTCGCAAATATTCGCGTAACAAAATATGAGTGGTGTAAGTGAGACGTAACGCGTAACGTGAGATAATTTTATATTTTATTCCACGGACGCTTTTCTTACGCTCAGAGAATACAAATGTATTTCTCTTCGGTATCAGATCGAGTGCCAGGCATCTCGCTGTCAAACGATAGTACGTACGTACAAGCGATAAGCAACATGGGGGTAGATTCACATTCGCGAGAAGACGTATCGTGCCACGCCATTTCCGTTTATTGATATCATTGCTCGAAAATAAAAATGTCCCCGCGTGGCTGAGGTATTTCAACGCGATTGAGAAAGGTATACTGAGTATATAAAAGGTCAAGATAAAGTGTACAGCGGGAACGCATTAGGAAATCAATTTTTGTACGCCTTCATACGACCGTACCATTTCGTGCGTCCCCTTGGTAACGCGCGTTAAAAGCGCGGTATTAGCTGTTCAAAGGAGGCGAAGCTTTCGACGCGAAATATCGCGTGATACCGTTATCATTAACCTGGCAATATCGTTACAACAGTAACCACTCGAGTGTTATTTGATATTAGAATACATGCACGCCGTTATCTGCTAATTTGCGTTGTTGTATCAAAATAAGCGGTAATTTTCAAATTATAAAGTGACTAAATAGATTATAATTAATATTATTCGGTGCAGTAAAATGTGTAAGAAGTTAATTAATTAGTACGTATCCGTTAATTCTTTAGATAATAAATTTATATACATATAAGTATCTGTCATAAATTTAATTTTTGTCGTCATTAGCGAAATAGAGTTGGAATTAATTGTGCGAACGGTAGGTATTTAAAAAAAGAAAAAAAAACCGAACACTAAAAAGAAATTAAAAATTGAATTTTCTGTTTCTTTTGTTGTAATTTACGAGGTCTGCTAAAAAATATCCGGATAATGTGACATGCATAGACTGCACGACTTATTGAATTAAAAATTTAGTATTTTTCAGAATAAGCTCCTTTTGCAGCAACTTGGATAACTTTTGCAGCCCATCGTTTCTACCATTATTGTTGAAAACGCTTCTCAAAATTATTTCAGAAATTTATAAGTTTTTTTTCAAATTTTGTTTAGTGCAGATTTCAAATCGAACGTTATCAATTCCGTGCCCCTTTAAAATCTTTTTGAAGCTTCGGAAACAAAAAAAAAGTCGAGGCTGAATCCGGCGAATATGGAGGCTGCCACACTTGTGATATCCCGCTTTTAGTCAAAAAAATGTTTGACGAGTTAAAACGAGTGAACAAGTAAAGCATCCACTCCTGAGAGACCCTACAGAATCATCCCCGTATGCTATTCTTAGCAAATCAAACGTCTGGCCATTTTGCTAATCTTGAAACAGAGCTCGATACAATATGATGTTCGGTACACGTGCCATGGCTTTCAGACATCGTAGGAATCGCCACGAAAGAAAACACGACAAGCTTTATTGACTTACTATAATAGCCTGACAGTGTATAGAGACGTAACTTTTAGAAATAACTTGTATACAAATCCGCGCATACCAATTCTGCTCTTCGTCATAACGACGAGCGTGTTCTCGGTATTTTAATATACAATACATCTCCAGTTTGAATAATTTTTTAACAGACCTCATATACTGAAGATTTGTACTTGTGACAATTTTCGATCTTAAATGTCATCGTTCATAAAAGAATGCGTTGTTTTTGAAATTATTTAATCCAAACGAGTATATCTAAGATCAGTTAATAACTAAAATCAGTTTGATAAAAGTATGATATTAGTTCTGCATGCGTATTATCAATTTCTGTATGTGGGAGTCGAGAGTTCCAGTTGCTCGTACGTATGTGTAGAACCTGCGTACTTCCTATGTGTGACTATATAACTATATCCGTTTGCCAGCTGGAATCACACGCTGCAGTGAGCGGAAACCGATGATGGGCTGAATCCGGAAAACGTGCAAAGTGCAAACGTTTACGGTATTGAAGAGAATACGCGAATGGTATTCCCAGGAGCTCTGGTCAGTCAGCAAGAACTATTTTCGATCTTGGTTAAAAGAGCATTTCATATAATAAAATGTAGACTAATTTCAAAAAACAATTTTTGATAATACAATAAAATCTACGATAAAATATTACAATATTATATTTAATATTTTTGTTTCAAGTCAATCTTTTAGCCTCAGAACTTATTAGAACTTCGAGATAAGAGTTCTTTATGTATACGTTTCTATATTTTATCCCTTATCCTGAGACGAAGATTACTTCCGGGCCGAATTGTGATTTAATTAACTCGGTGTTTTGTTTGAATAAACTTCTGTTGTCGCGGGGAAATCGCCGAAGGAACAGTTATGATAACGAAAGGTTTCTAGCAAATATTGATCAAAGATAAAATGTATTAACGTTTGTCTCGATTGAGGTCTGTATTGAGAGTGTCCAGAGAAAATGTGATACCCATCGATTCAACTTCAGCTCCAATTTCACAGAATGGACCACTTTGCGAGCGTGAATAAAAATACTGGACCGAATGAAAACTTCGAAAGTAAACTTTCCGTCGCGTTTTATATCCGTTTGTGTTCGCATTTTGTTCTAGGAAAGTAATATCAGGAAAGTCATATCTGATTTAATATATATTACAAAGAGAGAATAAATATCACAAGAGAGAATAAATATATCTATAAATAAATTTACAATTCAAGTAACTGATAAATAAATAACTAATTTAGAATCATTAATTAATGTGTATTTATATAAGAATCTCTATAAAAAAAAATAGAAACGAGAGAAATTAGTATAATATTAATAAAATCATTTTTAAATAAATTATCAACAACTTATTACTAAAAGCTATATAATGCCGCGTATAAAATTGTCTACGAAGTTGATAGCATATATCTTAGAACATTTATATTGCCAATAGAAGAATTATGGTAAGCGCTCATCCGCTATTACGAGGTCAATTTCAATTGTTGTTAACTCGGTTCAAGTTCATCGCCGATGAACTAAAACCTCGACTCGTTAATTTCTCGCGGTTGACGAGCATTGAGTGGAGTCCCGCATTGGAATTTGTATTTAATCGAAATCTCATGTTCAAAGTCCCTTAACTGTTAGAACTTTCAATATACGTGACTGCATAACGAATTGCATTTTTGTATAATTATATTCTAAACTAAAATTATTCTCAAATATAATGTCAATTTAATATACAGGATAAGCCTGAAAATTTTCCATGTCGACGTTTTTTATTGTTCGACTAATTTGTGCAAAATATGCCGAAATATATATAGGTTTTGCTTTTAAGAAGAATATACAATTGTGATAAATTTTCAATTGTGCTGTCTTGATTAGGGTAGCTAGACTTTTAAAAATCTTAATTGACAATAGGAGTCAAGTGATACATTTGTTTTAAATATCTTTCAATTCTCTTCACAATTATCTCTTGTCTTTTTCAATTTGCGTCAAGTGTTTCTGGAGAAATCGCATTTAGAAATCATTACAAACAGAAAATTTATAATTTATAAAAAAATTTACTCAATAAATGCTCGAAATATTCTCTACCAGTCTCCATGCAATAACATACAGCCTCCGTTCAAAATTGCTACAGACATTTCGAAACATTTCCGGCACTATTCTACTGCACTCTCAACCGCTATCTTTTGAGAAAGATTCGATTGAGCGACTTATAAGGTCATCTAATTTTTCTCCATTAAATTTTTTTCCTTTGGGGACATTTGAAAAATAAAATTTGTACCACAATGCCGGATTTCGTACAAGATCTATGTATGACAAAAGATAGTAGATGAGTGATAATAGAATAACGTCGGAAATGTTCCAAAATGTCTGCAACAACTTTGAACAGGGACTTTATCATTGTACGGAGACTGCTTGAGAACATTTCGAACACTTACTAAACTTTTCAGTTTTCACTCTATCTAAGACTTCCAAATGTGATTTCTCAAGAAACCAAATTACAGCTTGTCTAAATAAAAAAAAAGAACAAGACGTAGTTGTAAAGAAAATTAAGATACTTTTAAAACAATGTGTCACTCGACTTCTATTGCCATTTAAGATTCTTGAAAAGATAGCTATCTTAATCAATGAGACAAAGCAGCACAATTAAATTTTTTCACAATTATATATTCTCCTTAAAAACAAAATTGACATTAAAAAAAAAAAATATTTATCAAAATTGTTTTCTTTAGGAATTTTTCTTTTGTGATTAGAGAATTCTGCTATAGATATATATTCAGCATAAAAAAATTCACTATTTTAGTGTTAAAATTATTGAAATGTTCTTATATGATTTCAACATAATTTCTTTCTTGAAAAATACAACTACTAACCTTTTACGATTGATCGATAGTAGTACATGATAGTAGTATAAAAAGCGAGATGCGACATCAAATGGAAGATCACATTGTCGATGTTCGTAAATATTGACACGACGTTATCGTGTTTAACGTACTGTCTCCAGGCAATGCGTATCATGTAAATTTTACATTTTACATACTGTTTTTACATTTTTATTTCCATTTAAATTTATTTGTATCAAAACTGAATAAAACAGAATAATAATTAGAGAGAGATATCAATTTCATAACTTTGCGTAAAAATTGATAGAATACATCAATAGTATATCATGTAGGTAATCCGCTGCATTCATAATTAATATATCATATGTCATCGAACGTTAACAGCATTTAAACATTAATGTTATTTATAACTATGCAGCTATTATTCACATAATAATTCGAACAGATTCTTTCAGTATCGTTGAAATTTTTATTCTTTCAGTAGGTATACCTAACTCCGTTTTGAATAAAGCTTTATGTATTGAGCACGACAAAAACGCCATTAAATAATCCCAGATATTTTGCGAGTATCTCAACGAATTGATATTATAAATCCGTGCAATTCATCGCACTTTGTCATACGACACAATCGACCACTTCGGCAATGTGTTAATGCTCGGTTTACTAATGTTTTTAATTGCGCGAGACACAATTGTATTGTATTACCTTCGACATAATATTCTTATATTGTTATTGTATTATATTCGACATATTATTCTAAATGAATGCATGCTCGACTTTGTCCTCTACCACAATTTACGTGCCATAGGAAATGCTATAGCAAATGCCTCGCAAGCGTGGTCGCACTCTATGTAATTTTGCTGAATAAACTAAATAAACCTGTTGGAGTAAATACGGGGAGCGTTAGGTATGGTTCATAGGCACGTTGGGTAGGGCTTTACTATTAGTTCTCGATATTGCGTGCTTCAAATATCATTCCGATACCGTAAAGGAATTCTTCCCGTAAATTGCAGTTTGCGAGTATTTTAACTACGCATGTAAGTGATTTAACACAAAGCGGAAATCATGCGTTATAAATTAAACGAGTTGGGTATATAGAATTAGAAACACAGAATACGCATAGAATTCAACAAAATTCAGAATACGAAAATATATAATACAAAACACAGAATGTGTAGAATATAAAATATGGAATTATAAATATTTAAAATGTTCTGAATATAGAAGAAGCTAAAAATATAAATTATCTTTTTGTTAGTCATGAACTTAGACTTACAAGAAATCGGAAGAATGCAAAAACTTAATTTTATTTTAACATCTGCATGTTGGGCGTTTCAGTTATGTTCACAAAAATTTTCTAAAGTTCCGTACATTCATTACTATACTTTCAACGTAGAGTTGTACTTCTATTAACTAATGATCTTAATAATTAGCAAAATTACTTAAGTAAGCTTTTACGTAGAATAAGAAATATCTCATAAATTGTAGTTTCGTAAAAAAAATGTATAATTGAAATGAGATGCCCATAAAATAAACTCAAGGTACATATAACGAAATGTGTCGAATTCATCATCAGGTAGTGTGATACAAAACACGTATTTATTACACGTAAGGGATTCTAAGCGTACATATATGTATTTTTTTTACAGTAGTCTCGCTTTGCTACATCTGGGAATGTCTCCTCGGGGAGAGCCAGCCCGCAATATAAGATAAAAATGGCCACGCGCGCGGTATGCTGCTGCCCTATTTTTTCTCTCTTTTTTTCAGCAAATCCCCGGCGATACGAGTTCTCTGTTGCAACGCGTTCTCCATTGTGCAGGTTATGCTTTGGGCTCTCGGCTGAAAGCCTTTACTATGCAATTACCTACATGTCTCTTCAAGGATACGTATATTCGGTCACCTGTCCTACACTGTTCTGTCTGCGCTACTTTTTCGATTGAAAAAAAATCATTTGTCGTGTTTTAAATTTCAATATTATGAGATAAAGGGAAGATACGCGTTCAAAGCGGAAGTAAAGATTACTTAACGATTCCACAAATGTAGGTAGCTTACATTATTTCCTTCACTATTACCTTTGCATTTCTATTGTAATTTATTGATTTTTAATGTGTCCTGTTCCTGCGGCAAAAATTTTATTATGATAAAATAATTAGGATTTAACAATGAATAATTTTTCTTTAAACCTCTTACTATCTAATTTTTAAACATAAAATTATTGCCTCTTTATGATATTAATCTGAGAGCGCTAGAAAAATTTAACAGATGTAATTTAAATAAAATTTCTTATATCTTTTAATATATTAAGGGATAAAACTGATACTAACTTTATTTGCGATTCGAGTAAAAAATCGTCTAAGTAATAAAATACGAAAACGGATAAGAGAGAGAGTTCGAAGAATGTTAAAGAAAGATCGGTTGTTCATCGGTCGATTATATTGGTTGAGGGAAGTCTCGATCGTGCAAGTGATCGTTAGAATTGACACGAAGTGGCGAGGGCTACTGGTATCGACAGGCCCAACGATCAGGCCGTCAGCGTCTATCACGGTTTCGAATCGAGTCCGGTGATACATTCGCAAAATCTCCTGCGACCGGCATACGCTGTGAGAGCTTCATCAGTCTATGACATTATCATTTATGCAAGCAATCTCGATGCGGTACAAATAATAGAATCCGATATGAATCCAAATTTGCACAAAACGGAAAACAACATGAATCGTTTGGCAAAATATCTCTGCGACGGTATCAGCGATTTTTTTTGTCAATATTCAGAACGGAATAAAAGTTAATTTGTGAAATATACCTGGTTACATCACGAAAGCTTTTCAGTATAATATTGAATTTTTATAGTTATAATAATTCTTTCTCGAGTTTATTTAAGTTGTTGCTGTTTAAACTTTTCTTTCTTCTTCGTCGCGATTATGTCGTTTTGAATAAAAGTATCAATTTTCGTAACAACAGAGGTGTTACATAAAATGTAATATTTTTTGTAATACGAAATTATCAATGTTAGAACCACCTACTTCATTTTATTTCTCTTATATATTATGTAGCCGACAATATTATTATTTGAATAATATAAATAAACTTTTATCCTATATAAGATTAATATTGTTACTGCTATTTGTAAAATTAACGATGTTGTTCCATGGATTAGTTCTATCGTGTATAAATATTATTCATTTTATAGAAATATGTCCGGCTCGCGAGAAGTAAAAAGCTCACATTTTTAAATTCTATTTCCGATTTTCACAGAAATAATAATCTTTTCGGCAAAAAAAATATAAAATGATAAATCCAATTTCGAAGAAATTTGCTAAAATTCAGGCGATGATTCACAAAGTGAGAGGCTCGTCGTTGTTTATTGTTTCAAGCTTGCGTCTCTCATCCGCGCTGCATTTTTCATATAAAATAAACTATCTGTATCTCGAATAACAACATTCATTTCTTGTGCATAATAAACCTAGCTTCTTTCACAAAGGCTGAAATTAAAAATAGTTGTATTGTTTTATTTAAACGTCATAAAAATCATGGATTATTTAAACAGAGGGAAAAATGTATAAGAGAGAGAGAGAGCGAGCGAGCGAGAGAGAGAGAGAGAGAGAGAGAACGAATAACATAAACATACCCTCCTGCGACGCAGAAGAGAAACGAAAGGAGATGCCATTTTAATGATACGCTAGTGACCGATCCTATAATAATTCATTAAAATTTAACATCTGTGGAGTTTTGAGTTTGACACAAGTTCGAGATCGAATGCAAACGCGAGTTCTCGTGACGCGCGACGTGATATTTTCGGTGCGGCAAAACTATGCACACGTTTATACTCGCTATCTCGATATTTCGGAACCTGTATTTTTCGTTCGAGCGAATTTATAGCGGGTTTATACGAAAACGCGTCGTTTTACATTGAAATCCAACTGGCGGAAAGTCATTAAAGTGTAATGCAATCGTGTTAAAGTATTGAAAACAGGTGATTCAAAGTGAAACTAGTAACTCGTTATGCCAATCGGATTTGCAGTGATCTTCTCATTAAATTCCCATTAAATTTCACCCGTCCGTTGGTTTGTAAACAGTTTGCTAATAGTTTTATTATATTTTACGCGAGAGTTTTACCGATGCATGTAACTTGCTTCAGATATGACGCAATTTTATCTTCTACTTTTAATAGAATTGCAAATGCATTATTATAGTGGTATAAGCATAATGTTTTTGCCCCTATTAAAATAATATTAATAACAGCAATAATAGGAACGTCACGGAATACTTTTTGAGTCAAAGATATCCTAATATATCCAAACAATTAATTTTTATCTTCCTAAATAAAGATCTAAAATAATTTGGAACGATATCGCCAATATCCCGAATGTTTACGGCACTGTTGATGCTATTACTGTCACTACGATAATTATCGTATATATTGCACACAAGCGCGGACATAGAGACAAGTAATGAAAGGATTAAGTCGCGTATAAAGCGCTTTATCCGAACAGAAGCACTCGCTTTGTGCCCGAACTGTAAAGCTGCATTTAACGGAAGCTGCTGTTATGCTGCTGCTGCTGCTAGTCTCGACTACACGTACATACGCTCGGAAATACGGTCGTGATCGTCTGGCGGCTTTCGGAATTACGTATTTTCACGTATCAAGTAAACACGATGACGTCGCGCTCGTAACCCGCTCGTAACAATCAGGATTTGTGTAAACGGTGTAAACGTACCCGGGTCTCCTGCTATTATTTCCACGTACATACACGCCGTGGTTAATAAATGGCCGAGCGAAGGATCAAAATAAACCGTGGACCGCACGAGAATTTGGAACTTGGCTCCGCTTTCTGAATCGTCTTATCGCCGTCGCGTGCGATTCTACGCGCGATGACAAAATTAGCAACAGGAAACGTCCGGCGAACTGCGATGTCCCCCGAAAGTTTATAAGTTATTCACGATGCGCAATGAAATATAAATTAATCTTTGCACCTATATGAAAAAAGCAGTTACGCATTCAACGGCTATTGATTATTCGATTATAGTTAGATTATATTGCGTTGAGTAATTATTACTATTATTAATTATAATTAATTTTGTATTACAGTAAAAAATTGAATACCGAATATACCAAGTGCACATCTATCATACTCTCTTATCAGTGTACATTTGACGATATATAAAGTCGATTTTTGTTTTTGATATAAATGTGACTACTAACAAATGTCTCTTGTTACAGATATGGAGCAAGATAAGCTTTCAAGCAAATTAAGCGACAGGAAAAGCAGATTAATATTTTAATGTTTCTCCTCTGTTAATATAAAATGAAAAAGTATAAGATGTAACTCGATGGCAAATAAATAAATATAATATACCTTCCCGCATTAAAGATATGCTTTTTATGCGAATGCATTGCAAGATACTGGGAGATATGTTTCGCAAGAGCAACACGCGAGTTAAGCGGTCCTGTTTCCTCGAGAATTGTTTATGAAACTTGGAAGACGATACAATAACGCAGTGACGTGATTATGAAACACGCGAGAGAAGACGGAAGACCGGATTATCACGTGTCGCGAAACATCGATGCGGAATACCGGTATATAGCGCTCGTAGTCGCGGATCCAGGTGCGCTTTAAATTCATGGAATTTACGGTCGTTCGTTCGTTTCTCGCGGAATATCTCGCACACGTGAGGAAAAAAGAAGAGAAAAGAGAAAATATCCGGATCAAAGAGTCACGAGAATTAAACGCAGTCTATGCGACTTGTTTAAACAGGCCCTCTTTGCCATCACATTTCTTGCGGTTTATATGACGTATACTGATACCCGTATAAATATATTTAAAAAAAAAAAACAAGTATTTATTAAAATGTGAATTTATTCAAATGAATACGTTCGCGCATATATCTACGTGCAGTCTCGTACGCGGAATAAAAATTACCTATGCGAGGAATATTTTACGGACGAGAAACTTTTCGCATCTATAACAAAAAAAGCAGTTTTTATGACGTGACGCATTAACATGCTTAAAAATAACATAAAAAACCGGTAGAGACTTCATCCAATAAAACTTAAAATAAGTTTATTTATAATATTTATACCGTATATTTATAACATATAGTAACATAGATTTATAACGTAGTGTTTTAAACATACGCTACAAATTTTATAAATATCCGTAAAAACATGTTTCATGTATAATTATATTATTATATATAAAATAAATTCATATATGTTTTCTCTCTTGTATAATCTCTGTTTGTATATACATGTAAAATAATAAAAAAAAAGAATTAAAAATAATTAAAAGAATAATTTTCAAATGTTTTATTTTACAAAAAATAAAGTTTGAGTTAATAAAAGAATTATCCATATAATATAATCATAGAAATAATCGTGTATAAAATATGTTTATAGGACATTGTATAATCTAATCGCAACTTTACTTTTGTTGTAAAAAAACAATGCAAAAGTTATTTTTCTATAATTATTTTTCAATTATTCTTTATAATATTATTTGTCTTATATGTATAAATAGAGATTGTACAAGAGAAAAAGGTATATATATAGACATATTTTATTTACAATTATATTATGAACAATTTATTCCCGAGTAAATTTGTTCTAAGTTTAATTAGATGAAGTGAATCCTATCGGTTTTATATTATTCTCGAGGCTTACGCTCTCTAACGCAACGGAATTTAATTTCAAACTTAAATCATACAAAGATTGTTATTAAAATTACAATACATAAATTTAATTAATTTCTGCGACAAAAGAAGCCACTCGGTACTATATACGCATGTTACGTAACGTTATTTAATAAAGTTACAGTTATCAGATATGGCGTTTAATTCGTACGATAAATCTAAAGGGCTAAAATACTAAATAAAAATTAAATTCAACTTTATACAATTATTCAATTATAAGCGATTCATTAATATTTCACAGGTTTCTACGATTTTTAAAATAATAGTTTGTATTTTTGTAATTTTTGTGATATAAATTTTATGACGTTTAATAAATTAAATTGATTTCTATAAACACTATAAATTTTCATGCAATTCTTAATAACGCTTAGAGTGTTTCAGTATGTTTTGTTACCGTTAACGAATAATTTCTTAAATAAAGCTTTTATTTTTTTTCACAAAAGTAATGTAAAGATCATAATTTTCCGCTGATTGAATGCACCATCGTATTTATATTTCTATATAGATTTTATTTATAATGGCAAAAGAATGATGCATCTCTATAAACTGTCGCATCATATAATAAAAGCACTTTTTCATTATAATTTCATACTGTCGAAAAATCGCTACTGTCACAAAAGTACAATATTTATATTTGTATTGTGATATGCAGCTTGTTCTCGACTGTCATATTGAGTTACAAATATTATAATAATTATAACTTTATAAAAAGTCAGAAAATAATAAATAATTCTTTCTTAGATAACATAAATTCAAATTTAATGCAACAACGTTGTTTGTCTGTAACACATTTTTGTTGCTAACATTCGCTGAAGATTTTCGGTAGTACGTTACACATCTTCACACGTTAGAATATTAAATTCATATTTGATTTTTATTAACATTTGACTAATTATATGCAATAATTACACTTAATTATCTATACTCAATATCTGACGTTAAATGACACGTGTTGTTTAATTAATTATATGTATACTTATATAACAAAAATCCAAATATAATAAAATAATGAAAATCATAATTTTAATACCATTAATTGGGCTAAACAAAATCATGAGAAAATTTATGAAAAATCTGATATTTACTTATTATAGCAATTTTCAGTCAGACATTCCCGATTATAATCAAACTCGCGCGGTGTCTTTCAATGTGTTGACGACATTGCATCAAGATTCTTTTTCACAAGCAACTGTTTGCGTAGAAAATGTTGGTTTTCACACATTTAAATCACTTATAAAATTTTGATTAATAAATCTTTAATAACCCAAGTTTTATCCTCCCATGAGTAATCTTCTGATCTAATTAAAAAGTTCCTTAAGAAATAATTACGATGTCAATCAGTATTTAACAATTAATCGCTTGACAATTTGAGAGCAAATAATTTGCAATAAAAAATATCGTCTACTTTCTGCAATCTTAACACAAAGCTCTAATTAGTTTGTTCACTGAAAAAAAATTACCTTCTTCCTCCATGCTCGCGGATGAGATTTCCTCAGGCCTGGCCTCAATCCAAATTGGTTTCCTTCGACGAGTCGAGTATCATTGACGGCGCGACGTCGCTTTTCTCGTACACTTCACCTTCTTCACGACATGTTTATCCGTTGCGCGTCGCGCGACGTTTCCAAATTCCCCGAATTTACCATCTAAGAAAGCGATTCGATTTCGCGCTACTCGTCCCTGCGCACATCGAAATCCAGATCGCAGAGGATCGCAGGCGAATCCAATATACGCGAGTGTAAATATTTGCCCCCCGTTCGGATCCAATTAAATTTTTAACGCGCGAATTTTCACCATTGCCGTCGTCAGGCGCGCGGTTCCGTTCGACAGTGTCATTATTAATCGTTTGTTTATTCTCGATTTGTTTCCCTTTTTATTTTCTTTTTTTGTAGGGAAGAGAGGAGGCGGCGACGGGCGAAGAAACATTCGCGCGACTCGTATCGGCGAGAAATTATATCAAAATTAAACTTTCGATTCACTGCATATCAATCACGAATTAATTTTCGATTAGGTTCAAGGAGCGAAAGCTCTACTGCTTAAATGCGGCCGAATTTATTGTATTAATTGTATTAATTTAATGTCTGCGTATTATTTTTCGGAAAGAAATACTTTTTTTTATATATATAGAGGTCTCCTAATCTAAACCTTTCGACGGGCTCTCCGTCCGACCGCCTTCGCAGCCGCGAAGCTTGCAACTGGTGGCTGAATTCCCACGTCGGGATCGCCGCGAGATGCTTCCCTATCCCTACCCCTACAATCCCTTCGCGGTAACTCCGTTGTAAGCTGCGCGAAAGCTCGTCACTCGTCACTCGTGACGCTTTAATCCCAGGCGTGATCACCGTGAGAGAGAGAGGCGACTCGCAATTTCAAGGCGCGTTTGCCTGTCTTCGACGCAATCTCCTTTCATTAATCACCAGACTTGAAATTGATTTGAAATTAAAGTAACACAATATAAAAAGCCTCGATCACATCGGGCTGTCGTAGCTGCTTCTGAAAGAAACTGTGATGAGATTTTAATTATTTCTTGTCACGTAATATTTCGTTATGCTGCGTATAAAATTTGTATACAATATCTTACACGATATAGATAACAAATAAATAAATAAATACGAAATGTAATCTTTGGATATAAAAAGATTCGAACATATACAATTGATCTATTGTGCATATACCTACGTGGAATAAACTTTGTCAGTTACTCGGTGGTATTTATATATGTATATTGGAAAATGCAATTGACTTCGGGTTTATTTAAACTTATGAAACGTAATAAAAAAATTTAATTTTCTCCCTTAGCACCAAATTTCTTCCCTCAGATTATCTCAGATAATCAATTTATTAGACAGCATGGACCTTACGATATGTAATATCATATGTTGACATATGATATCAAGAGTTCATTAATAATGCGGAACTTTTTCGACATACACAACTTTTTTCTTTTCGCTTTCGCTGAAATTACAAATTGTATATTTTCTTATCTTTTGTTAGAAAGAAAAAATCTCTATATTAAATATAGATATCTATATTTAATATAAAATATAAAACGCAGCAAACATAACAAAAGATAAGAAAATATACAATTTTATATTAAATATAGATATTTTTTCTCTCTGCCAGTTACACTAGTTATAAGCTTGCGTAGGTGCATCTTGACCTTAGTCAACAAAATTAATTAATTACCCAGGTAGCACAATGACGTCAAATGACATCTTAATGCCATCGATTAATAAGTTTTAATGCGTCTAATAAGTCATTAAGACGTCTTTAGATATCATCCTGCTATAAATAACTAGGTAATTTCCTCAGCGAACTAATTAAAAATTAATTAATTGACTATAGTTATAGTTACATGATAATAAATTAAATAAATACATCGCTTATTTACCGCAAATGATATAACTAAAAAAAAAAAAACAAAGTTTTTTAGAAAATAAATATTTTAAATAATTAAAATTTTGTAATATTATTTTTAAATACGATTTTATAAACTATATAAGTGTATAAACTATATAATTATAGAGGGACAAAAGTATTAGAGCTATATATTAACTCTTAATTTAAATTTCTTCTGCAAACAACTCAAAAAGGACGATCTTGAGATTCATCGTAGCAAATGATATTCTCATAATAGCACAATATATATATATAAATGTGTGTACGAATAAAGATGTATCCTTTTATTTTACAAATTGTAACAAATATATTTATTCTCCTAATTATAAATTATAAATTGATATATACGTTATACAAAAAGAGTACAGGACTGGTTTTTTTCCATAAGACTCTTTTTAATAAATGACATATGTATATAACTAAAAAATGAGATTGATAAATACTTCCGCTTACAATTAAAATTGATTATTCATCTGTTAATTATCCATCAAATATTTATATTTTACAATTACTTTTGCGGTATTGTAGCAGTATTGCTATAATAGTTTTTCGCAAACACATCGGATAATATGATGCTATATTTAATCACAAACTTATATTTAGAAAAAAACTGAAATTAAAGTCTTCTAGTATTGAAATTTCTTTTACATTTCTTTGTTATATACACAAAAAATCTATATTAATATTGTAATACTAAAAATTTGTTCTATTTTGATTAGACAAAGTAAAAATATAGATTTTTAACATTTAAAAATGAAGAAACATTCTTCTATTAATAAATGAGTCAGACAAGTGTTTATTTCGTATTTATTTCATTCCTAATATTTCAGTTGTATGTGCATCAATTTAACATATTACTTATATGCGTGTGATTATATATACATATATATGTATATATATATATATATATATATAAAATATGAATCCTTAAAGAAATTCCATTTCCCGTTCGATACCGACAAATTTAAGTTGCTCCGTCGGTCCATATCTAAAAATTGTCATAATTTATACAGTTTTAATCATGTGATTGTGATGAATCAATTAATATCACAGTGATATACCTATAGTCGAAAAATAATTCTTCCCCAGGTTGGATTGCTCTTTTGGCAAAAATACCTATTCTGTGGTCACCGTTCACCATCATTACTTTCGCATAACAATTGGGATTTATCGAATGATTGGCGAATCTTATTTTATTCCCTTTTCTTGTTGCGTCAACGACAAAGTCTAGAAAATATCTTTTAATCCATCTTCTTCTTGGTCATTGACTACGTTTGCTGCATTTATATTGTACTTACCATTGTTGAGGTTGAAAAGAAAACTGCACATATATTTGTCATATACCTTTCCTCTTCTATCGGCTTCATCCTGACTGATAATTTCGCCGCAATACTCGGAGATAAATTCATTCTTCGCCGCTGACTCTTTCAGGAAAATCCCCCAACCTGCTACATCTGAGGGTGCCATCAGAAGATGCTTATCTACAAATAACATTTTCTTATCTTTCGTATATCTTTGTTGTTTCTAACAAAGTAGACGACATTCAAAGTCTATTAATCTTACGAAGACCACGTTGCACGCTGACATTCTTGCAAGATATTTTCGTGATATGGAATTGATCAGCGCCACACGTCTGACAAAGATCCGGGTCACATTCCCTTACGGCCAAGTAACACGGGCATTGTTTAGTATTGCACTGAGCCTTGCATCTACAACCGGGAAATCGATTCTGGCATTCGCTGCTGCACTGACAGAATTTCTCGCAAAAGTTCTGCGCCTGGATACAGGGACACGAGTTATCACACTGTCGACCCGGATGATCGCAAGGTGCAAAATTATGCACATGATTAGCACCTGTCGAAAGAAATTAATTAGAAATCGAAAGAAACATGAGCTTAAAACTTTTGAAATCGATCAATGAACGTACCAGAATCTTTCTTAAGTTGTATCTTTCTGCAATGCATGGACCATAATCGGTGCTTCTTCTTCTTCTTTCGTGGTGGCGTAAAGTCCTTCAGATTTTCTATAGCGGGGATGTCCGAAGCCTCTTTTTGTGCGAATTCATACACCTCTTGGCAAGTTTTCGTCAACATAATTTGAGCTAACGCGCACGGATTACCGGGGAAGGCTTTGTGAAGTGCTCGGAACAAGCTCTGTTCCGAACCTGTCCACGAGAATTCGCTTTCTATCTTATTTCGATCGCCAATTCCTAATAGCGTGAAGGGTGTCTGATTTTCAGGTTGCGCTTGATCCTCCATCGTTTCCTCAGGCTTGGAGTTTTTGTTAACGTTTTGCTTAAAGTCTAATTTAAATAATAAAACTTGTTAGAATTTTATTTAAATATATACGTGTAATCTCATGGTGACGAGTTATACATATTAACCTTGACAACTGCCTCCTTGACTGTACTTATTGCTGTCGTTGCTATCCTCGCTGCTTGCTTCATTTCCAGAATCAACGCTTGCTTGTTTTCGCACCTTCCTAGGACCACCGCGTTTCTCGTCGCCTTCATCTTCTTTTATATCTGCTGCTTGTGCCGCCAGCTTTTCCTTCATCCCCTCCTACATAAAGAAGTACGATATCAACAAATCTGTACTTTAAGAATAGACATTCTGTTATATGGAATATAGCATAATACGTAGCGTACCAAATGCATGTAACATTCTGTCCCACATGGCTCCGCAAATGGTTTCAAATCGGGTCCTTTCCGCTTCAGCAAATTCGGACCTGGATGGCAAACTTGAAGACCTACAAGCAATATCATAAACTCACTATGAATGTCGACTCTCGTCGACTAATTCGGCATAGTTGAATGGAGAGAAATTTAGTGGACACAGCGATGAACGATGAATGAAATATGATTTCAGATGAGCCCTTGACGATGCCTCTGTGCTAAACAAAAAAAAGCTTCCGATCGATAATGCATTAGTTTGTATGCAATGTTGTTTACCTTGCGGCGAGGTCCCCCTGGCTGCTACGATAAATCAGGAATCACAAATTATTGTAATTAATAAACTTTCAATTTAGGACACATTAAATATTATACAATTATTTAGTAAGATGTATTTCAGCGAAGTATTTCTTTTTTGTGGTATTAATTTTACTCTACCGCTAAAAATACTATTAAGAAGTGAATATTAAGAACTAGTTAATATTAAGTTAATATTAAGAAGTGAATAGATAATAAGTATTAAAGATAATATTATTTTTTATGATTAATACTTCACAAAATACAACTTAAATAGTTAAGAAGATCGCTTCATTGCAGTATACTCACGATGTAAGAAGCAGTCGTACTTGAAGCATCGCCTGCAGAACAAAGTATGGAAAGAATGCATCGTTTGTTCCCTAGGTACACTCCGTGCTTTTATACCATCTATATTGGGCGTACATTCCGGCGGTAAAACATTTGGATCAGATCTTTCTGTCAATTCAATATATTTCTCCTTTAATTCTTCAGGTCTTCCTTTATCAGGAAACATGCTTGATATTGCCTGAAAATGATAATTGTAGAGCAATGTTATAGGATTATACTAATATCTTATTGTGATATTTAATTTCCTTACATTAAATATATGCATTGATGGAAATGGAGTAGCTGCTGTCTTTCCACCTTCAGTTTTGTCTGTCTTGAGCTCAGTCTTCATTTCATCATCCTTCTTCTCGTTTTCTTTTTCTTTTAAAGACTCTTTTCCTTTCTTCGTTTGTTCTTTGTCCTTATCATCTTTCTCGTAATTCGCTAAAGCATTCACCAAATCAACAAAGATGGAATCATCCATGAAACCAGATTCTCTGTCACCATGGACCTGCAACAACAAAGTTGTAGCGATAAAAAAATTCATCACACGATTACTAACGCAACTTTCGACTGTCCTCCGTACCTTTCCATCATAATTTTTTATAAGTTCCTCGATAAAAGTACCATCTTGATCTAAAATCTCATCGCCCATATAAGGAATATTATGCAAAACGGTTTCATCCTCCACCATAAAATTCTGCTGAATAGGAGCCCATGTATACATGGTTGGTATAGGGGTCACTGCATTAATAATTTTTACAGGACAACTTTGCACATCGCCATCAGGACTAGTAATTTCGGCTTTCTTCATACAGGAAAGGTGAGGTGGAATATCTTGGATTGCCAGCCACATTGCCTTTCCATCTGTCCAACGTTTTTGTTCAGCCATGAGGAGCTCTATTCAATAAACAATCCTAGATATTTATTACGAAAACAAAGTTATATGTTAACATTATTGAAGCTATCAACATTACTTTTAACATTACAACTGTAAGTTTAACGGATAAAAAATTGACATAAAATTAACAGAAATGGAAGAAAACCAAAAATATACTGATTAGAATAAATTCTTTCAGATACAAAGAAACACGTATCTATTTTCGTAGGAAAAACACCACTTACCTGTCATAACCTTACGATTCTGATTCCACGCGATCTTGACTTCATCCGCTCGTTTATAGCGTTTCATTTGCCGCAATCGCATGTACTCCGACTTCACTCTCTTCCTCCATTCCGCCGAGACTTTAGCTTTCGACATAGTAACATAAATGCACGCTTCTCGAGCAAAACTAATAATTATTATACATCAAACAACATAAATTGCCATTTATGAAAAAAAACAAGAGCGTCAGGAGTCAGGAGCTGTCAGGAGCAGGAGCTTCGACCTCCAACTCCAACTCGCATAGAGAGGGTAAACCAACTCCAGCTCCTGGAGCCCACTGTGGTAGTACCCTCTACTGCAACATTTGGCAACTAATCCCAGTGCTCTGAACGCGCCCATCGATACACCTTTCATATCTTTTTACACGGATAATATACGGTGAGATGTCTATTATTAGTTAGTTTGTCTGTGAGTGTGAGAATGTGGTGTTTCCCGATCGCTACGTTATCGAGTGTATCGGGATCGGGGTTAGGTTAGGTTATGTTAAATTTTATTTTTTGACGTGCGAGCATACAATGAACGAGTGCGGTTGAACCACATATTCGTATGTGATGCGATTCGAGAGATATATTGTCCTATTCTAAATCTTTCCAAGTTCGAAACACTTTTGTCTCGAACGGCAAGCACACAAGTGGATAAAAGGTCTCAAGAGTGAAACAGTTGAATTGATTATTTCGCGAGATTATATGAGTGTTCAAGTAACTGTATGTTTTTACTCGAAGCATACAATCGACAAGGTACTTTCGAAAACCGACATCTTATGGAAATTTGCCCGACTGCCACAATTTGGATGGTTAGTTCATGATATAATATTAATTTTGTGATCTATTAATCTCTCCTGATGTTTCCTAGTTTTATAGACACATACATATGTATATATACATGTATCGTATACGCATATAAAAGTAGAAAACAAAATTAATATTATATTATGAACTAATTATCCATATGTATGTATGTATATGACGTACTGTATATGACATGAGGCTTGTTCGTTTTCGCTGTGCTCCTGAACTAGTGCAATAAGTTAGAATGAGAATAAATATATTTGTTTCATTCCAACTTATTGTACTAGTTCACAAGTGCAGCGAAATCGAACAGGCCTATGATAATATTCAATTTTTTTATTCAGAGCTGCACCTCTGTGTTAATTATCCATAGGCATGTTTGTTTTAGTTGAACTTCTTTGCACGGTTCATCTTTCCTCTTTTCCTTTTCACGTTGGAGAAAAAAGGAGAAAAGATGAACTGTACAAGAAGTTCAGCTAAAACGAATGTTCATGTAATAATCAAATTCATGTTTGATTATTTGTACAAAACTATATGTGGAAGAAGATGTAATGTCGGAGCAATGTATATAATATTACGTCGTAAATATCTTATGCTTACACATGATACATCCATATAATAATAAAAAATCATGACTTATTGCATTAGAAGTTAATTAATAGATATTTTTATCAGATACTTTTATCGGTTGAAACAGTCGAGAAAATAAATTCTCCCCCAATTATCCCTGGGTTCATCGAGCCCCCCTTGATAGTCACAAAAATTTACTCAGGATTGGTAATTTTTAACAGCATTTCGTCGATGCTCGAAGGAAAAGAGGAACGAATGTTGTTAAGCTGCATACGTACATCTCGTCGAATAAAATACTTCAAAGAAGTAACGAGGCAAAATATATTTTGGTAAGGAATTATGAATAATAATATATTATATTTAAGAAAATGTTTTCTTATGTTTTACTTTGTTATATCGTTAGACAAATTCCCATCGAATTAAATTATTCCAAAAATAGTTTTAATTGTATAGAAAATAATATAAATAATTTACATTTATAATTAATAATTAAATAAGGTTTTTTCAATGTATATACGTACATGCACACATATATTGTCTTCCTATTACAAGAGTATATTTTTCTCTAGCTAAAAAATTGTGTTATTTTCACGTTATTGAATATATCATAAATGATGTAATTTAATTAAATCGTCCTAATGGTAAAAATATGTGATCTATATGTAATATCTATACAATTGTGCCAATATATGATATAAGAGAAAAAAGTGACTCAAAATAAGTCGAAATAATACAATAAATTGTTTAAAATTAAGCTTTGTTTTCGAAGAAAAAGAAATTATATCACTTATTGTTACATCTATATTATTTTAATTAAAAAAAAACACTCCTAAATTATTTAACAAATTTGTAAAATTGTGAAAAGTATTTTTCTATTTATAGGAAGTCAATATGATTCGTGTAAACGAGAGAATAATTTATTTTAGAGTAAGAAGAAAAAAATTGCTATTGTTTGGAATGCTTTAAGTTTTGAAGATAAAATATTCGCAACTGATCTCACGATTAATATATCGTTAATTCTCGATATAACGTCGATCACCCATGAGATTAGGATATATATGCGATCTAATTTTGCTATCGAGTCGATATTGCGCAATGTATCTGACGAACATAGGCGCTTCCTCGAAACGTTCGCCGATTGGTGAAAATAGAGTGACATAGAAGTGGTTCAGTGATAATATAGGAGCGCGTCAAATTTTCAGACTATATTCCACGAAGTAGACGTCATCGCTGTGCAGTGCCGTCGTTATCGTCTGGCGTACCGATCCTTGCCAAAAATGTTTTTCTACGAATTCCTATTTCGATACACAGAGCCGAAGTCTTCCAACGGTGTAGAACTCTTACGTTACATTTAATGACTGAAGATACATTTTCATTGACCATGCAGAATAATAAAAAGAATTGATTTACAGTAAAAAATAAAAGTAAAGTTTCATTTTTTAACAAATTAAATTAACTTTAAAGTACTTCTATGCTTAAAATCTGATATGCAGCATAGTTTTCCTCGAAACAATATAATTCCTGTGCTACTTCTTTTGCCATGGTTTTAAAGATTAATCTATTTATTAATTATAACGGACTATCTTGTATAATCAATACTTGGCTAATTACACTGATTTTACGTTTGGTTTTAGACAGTTATTTTTAAATAGACTTTTATATGATCCTTTTTATAAACACATTTTTATTAAAGAATATCTTTTTAAACTCTTTTTAAACTCTATTCTATATATACGTTTTTCGGATTTTGTCTATATATTTGGCGTATCTTTTTTATCTTTATATCCAACCTCGGTGAAACGCATATTTTCTCCGGCTTTTGCCAACCTTCGATTTGCAGCTGTTGGGAGTAAAAATAAGTTTAACATACAGCACACAAAACTTTATTTTTAATATTTTTTTTAAACGCCTATGATACGTATGATTTATGATCAGTTTTTGATAAAAGATTACCGACTTGGATTATATCATTTATAATGTTTTATGATTAAAATATTTTTGCCAAAATGCACCTAAATTTTTCATAAATATGTACACAAATAATTAATTTAATAATTTTGCTATTTATGCTTAGAGTAACTTAATATTCGTTGTATTTTTTCAGACCGGAGTGCTATGTTGATTGTGGCGATTCAATTGCGAGTACACATACATGATGCTGAGAATGATGTGTCCAAAATGCCACCATCGCTTTCCAGTGGTGGGATGCTGTTTAAAGTGGAGCGATGAAACTAGCCAAAAGAAAATGAAAGAGGAAGAAGACAAGGAAAAGAAGGATGAAGAGGAAGAGGAAGAAGAAGAAGAAGAAGAAGAAGAGGAGGAGGAAGAAGAAGAGGAAGAGGAGGAAGAAGAGGAGGAGGAGGAAGAGAAAAATGGAGAATACATGAAAAAAATGATTGCTAATACTATCCGTTCAACGGCACCTCATTACGTTAGTGGCCTCCCAGTGTCACGTGGCTACACCAGTGGCAGCAGTTGTTTCATAAACCCATCCACAAATATTCACGAGCCCACCATTTTCCAGCCACGTGCAGTCAACTACGGCTCCAATGTCGGAATTACCAGCTCTGATACAATGGAACTCTTTTATGACATTGAGGCCTCGTCGATGAAACAAAATCACCATCCGCTATTAAGATCGCCAATATATCAGTCGAATGATCAAGATTCCTTCATTGTGGTAACAGATAATCTTAACTATGATGATACGGAACCTTCAGAACTATATGTCGCAACTACGTGCGAGCTGACTGGTGGCAACGTTACAATTGCTACACCCGATATACAATCAGGTGGTTGCCTTGTACAAAATACAGAAACGGATGTTCTGGTACAAGCCTCGCAAATCAAAATTCAACCGAAGCTTACTGGCGGTGGTTGCCTTGTGCAAAAGAAATTGTCCGCTGAAGATGAGCGATCGACGACATCCAAACATACGAAAAACTTCGCACTCGTCAATAATAATGCTCGTCGGACGTTTGTTACGCCTCCCAACGGTTGTTCGGAATTGCCGGGAAACATAAAGGTGTTGTCATGTGGGACGATAAGGGATAATGAGAATAACAAAATAACGAGCGCTGGATCAAGGCAGCAAAAGATACCGATGATCAAAACGAATGGCTGCGATTGTAAAGGTACGTTTCAGCAAAATCACTGTCAGTATCAAAGACGGCTGCTTGATGCATCTCTCGCGGATGATCGTGACTCCTTGCTGCTGGAGCCTGTCGGTAATAGCGTGCAATTCCGAGTGAACGCCACTGTGCAGCTACCCGCGAACCTGGGTCAGTGTACGGTAAACATTACAGCGACAACGACGACGCCGCCGAAGCAGGTCATGACGACGAAGTTGCCAGATCGTGGTAGAAATAACTTTTATGGAGGTGGTATCGTGCAACCGAACGAAATGGACTGTGCAACGGTGAATCAAATTGTTGCAATCGGAAACAACAAGGATTGTAATAACGTCGAGCAAAGGGACAATGCGACAACCACTCCGGTGTCCTGGATAATGCCGACTTCCTGGGGCCTGGATTCAGACGTGAATAGATTACGCGAGGTAAAGAGATTGCTGCAGATTTGTGGTTGGTACCATGAGGGCATCAGTTGGCAACAGAGCGAAAACCTTTTGAAGGACGCGTCCATCGGTCGATGGCTAATGAGAGACAGTTCGGATAGCAGATACACTTTCGCGGTATCTGTGAAAACATCGAGAGGCCCCGCTTCTATTAGAGTACACTATTTCCTCGAACAGTTTCGGCTCGATGCCGAACCGAAATTAGCATCGGCGATGCCATTTTTCGATTGTCCTATCAAAATGTTGGAGCACTACGTTGAGTATTCAAAGAGAATGGATGAGCATCGTAGGGAAGTCTGGGTCGACTACAGTGGACAACTATACAGCCAGATTTATTTGACCAGCCCTCTTGTTAAGGAAGTTAGATCACTGTCACATTTGGCCAGACTCGCTGTGAATCGAAGCAAGTTGCCTACTGAACGTTTACCACTCTTAATTAAAAATTATATCGAGGAATATCCGTATACGCTTTGACTGTGTAATCACATCACATGATGCGTTTATCTTCCGATATACATATATATATACATATATTTGCTTATATATATAATATATATGTGTATGTATGTACACGTATATACATATATGTGTGTATATAAGCAAAAATTTATTTTTATATACGTAGTACGGATTTCTCCGATGGCTTATTTTTCGATAACGAACCGATTATGCCTTGAATTGCACCAATTACAGACATTGCGCAAATGCAAAAAAGAATTGTGGTTTGCGAATGTAATTATACAAAGAAATATATACACAAATATATGCACGCGCGTGCGCGTGTGTATAATAAATGTGTACATATGCGTGTGTAATAAATAAGTTTTATTGATAAATATAATAGAATTTATTTTATATATATATATATATATATATATATATATCTGTATATATAATAAATATCTATAAATTTTATTGTAATAATTACTTATGTTATTATCACGCATATTTAGTTTAAATAATTTAAATATAATAAATTTGAAGTTTCACTAATGTTTTATTTCTTGATATAAAGTATTTTTTGCATAATGAACGATGAAATATCGTGCTTATTTATATTCTTTGTACATTGCAATACTGTATGTTTATGGAAATATTTTTTTATATTTGACCTGATCTCGCTATATTATGTAAATCGAGCAATTTTTTTTAAATTTCTATTGTATTATTATACAAAAAAAAGAAACATTAAACCATAATATTTGTACTATTAAATTTGCATCAAATGTGTAACAAAGATATTAGTTAAAAATATATCATTCAGATGCGAAATTAATTCTTTATGACAGAAATTAATATATTTTTAAAATCCGCCGAATGCATTAAAGATAAATTTTTAATATCAACTTTGAAATACTTCGAGTTAATAAACAAACAGAAGGACAATAATATGGTGATGTAATCTCTTGAAAGTTAAATAGAACATTTAGAACTTTAAAGAATATAATACTGTTAGCAAAAACAAATAGATTTAATGCATTATATTAAAAGCAACTAACACGACATGATACAATTTTATTTTAATCACCGATCGATCTATTGCATCAGACTTACTTACTGTCATTTGTTTTATTGCTGTAGTAATTAAATTAATGTGAAATTCAGTGCCATTTCACATTTTCAAACGATCAATAACAGTTTATTTTTCAACCACCAAAACAATTTATTTTTATTTTTTCTTATGCCTTGTTTTATTTTTAAATTATTCTGCTAGAAATATAAACGCTTTCTAGCGCGTTCGCGCATATATACGTTTTTGCAAGATAGACAATAATACATTATTATAATATGAGCCACTTGTAAATCTACAAAGACTTTTCGATACTTCCAAATTGAATTTACCTGTTGTTCATATCATCTCCACAAATAAATTCAATTTCAAAACTGCAATTTCGGAGTACTAGCCAATCGGTGGACTTATAATCCAAATTGGAATCATAATATTACAGCAGCTCTAATTAATCTTATAAGAACCTTGGCATAACTACCAGTATCACCATACACGCTGCTAAAATCGATAATCTGGGATCAAAAATTGGCTCTACTGATACATTAAATGTAAAGCTTAACTCCTTGAATGCCAGAATACAGCAATGCTAAAGGAATAATGGTCCCCGTTTAATGATACAAAGTTCGCAACTGATTATCTGACATCGACGGTTGAGGACCCTGCGACTGATGACTGTGTATGCTAATTGTAAGTATATTATTGTACTTCCTTGAACCGCTGCACTTCTTTGAAGAAATCTAGCTATTTTAGCCAATGTGACTCCATGATCTATGCTAAAGTGCTAAACAACGTGAGATTCAGAAGATGTTTTCGCTCATTTAAATAGGTATGAACGCGAGTAAAAGGACAATGAAATCATTTTTCATTTGCCAAACATCTAGCGAGAAAATAAATTTGATATTTTTTCTCTTACTGCCTCTTGCCTTGGTTTGTTTCTCTTCACAGCTGATTTGAGCTCGAACTGTCATTGTGATTGACAGCTTGTTGACAGCTGTGAAGCCACGTTGTCAGACTCAATAGTCATGTAGAAATATTTAGATGCGATACGTCTGCCTGGAAAGCCGCAGCTAATTATTTTAAGATGAAAGGTACTAAGCTTAAATTGAATCAGCAATCACAATCGGAGCATTTTCCTCCAATTGTGATTCGTTGATGTCTTTACTGCTTATTATACTTATATTTTCTCAGATTGTTACGATTAAATCAAAATTAAACCAAATCGAAAGAGTAAACTCGAATAAACAAAGAAAATCACATACAATCCATTTTTAAAGCTATATAGATTTGAGAATAAATATTAATATCTTACGAGGGATTTAAATGTCGCCCGCGTTGTCTCTACATTAGACATCAGAAACAGTCCAAATTTGCCTTTATTAATAATTGTCAGAATTTGAACAAATACGTCACGTGCGTTTAAATAATTTATTAAATCTGAAAAGAATTTATGCTATAGCTCGCGTGTCGAATATACCGTGTGTTTAATTTTTCCCGTATCAAATTTTCCAGACGTGACAGTCCAAATTGCAGCATGACGTGTCTTGTCAGCATGTGTCAGACGCATGCGCGATGCCGCCTTACGTGGCATCGGCACTCAGTCCAGTCGGAGTGGTCAGTTACATCGAGTCACATCGACGTATATTTCTCGTACGTTTCGCGTAAACATTTTCTCGCGATAGTTTCAGATTTGTTATGATTCAGACACATTTTACGATATAACGTAAGTGTACTGTGTGTTTAGGATATTGTGTGTAAAGTCCCAGCAGTGTCGTCACGTGTAATAAATTTTCGGGGTTTGAAACGTCGCATACGCATTCACTGTTTCTAGTCGCTAATATTTAATTTCTCACTGTATTTTACGTTTTATTTCAACGAAGGTTTACGTGGAAGGTTTACGCGTACACATGGAACATATTCACGCTTTATACTTACATTGTAAAGCATGACATTTTTTCCATGTAGGTTACCTTTCACTTGAGATTTTAAAGCCTTATTTTTTTTGTTATTTATTTAATCTTGTTTGTATCGCGTACATTATATGTGTATATCACGTATATTATTAATTCTAGATTATAGTAACAAAACTATACAATGTTAGTACTTTAATATATTTTTTTTGTTAATTCTCTTTATGCTATTTTTATTTAAATTGGATATCTTTATGATAGTTTTAGTACGCTTTCAATATATTTACAGTTTGTATTCGTAATGAATCTTGTTGTAACAGATGCAGCATATTCCAGATATAGGAAGGCAGCATCCATATGCTGCGCCTGTGCCTCCAATAAACAATCAACAAAACTTTATAAAGCCGCCGATTGTGGGAGAACAGAATCTGTCGAATTCACAAATGCATTCTAACTTAATGTCGGCGCCGCCGCCTGTGGAACACCCTCAAGTAATGGGACCTCCGACGACAGGCGTTCCTGGCTCTCAAATACCTTCGCGTTTACCTACAGGTTTTCACCGACATGGGCAAGCTCCTGTAGGTTATCAAACTCAGGGGACTAATCTCCCAAACGCTAACCTACTCCAATCTGGAATGCCGCCGTATAATCCTGTACCACCATTACCGGCGCAAGTGCAAGGAAGGCCAACAGATCAAGATTTGTCACAATTTGCTCCTCCTCTTTCAACAACGGGACAGACTATAGCGAGTCCTCCAGCGACCGGTTATTCTCAAGCTCGGCAAAAGCAATATTTACCACCAATGCCGGGCCAAACTATAACGAGTCCTGTAGGGCCAGGGCCAGGGCCAGGGCCAGGTTTAGGGCAGCAACCTGCTCAAAGACAATATGGCTCTAATATGCCTCCATTACCAGGGCAAGCTTTATCCAGTCCTTTAGGAGTAAACCGTACATCGCCTGGTATCCCTTCAAACTATCAACAACCAACGTACCAACAGCCTGGATATCATAACCAAATGGTACAATTATATATTAACGAAAATTTCGATTTTGTGAGTAATTAAGATTTTTTTTATTTTTTTTTATTTTTTTTATTTTTTATTTTTTATTTTTTTTTATTATATAGAAAAGAGTGACCGTTGTTTTCTTTTCGCAGGATATGTATAATAATCAAAGGAACATGTATCAGACTAATGCACCTAATGCTACAGGATATCAACCTCAACAAGCTAGACGACTTGACCCAGAACAAATGCCGAGTCCGGTATGAGTTTAATTTTTTCAATCAAATTTATGTACCAATATTGTTTATTATATCGAGTGAAGCTAAGCTATGTCTTTAATACACAGATTCAAGTGATGCAAGACGATCAAAATATGAGAGGTGGAGTATTCATAACGAGTCAAAAAGGACTAGTACCACCTTTGGTGACGACAAATTTTATAACTCAGGATCAAGGAAATGCCTCTCCCAGATATATCAGGTCCACTATGTATACCGTTCCCACTACTACGGATATTATAAAACAGGTATATTGGAATAGACAAAGAATCAATTTGTTATTTAGCTGTTTTCTTTCACATGTTTTGATACATTTGTATCTTACATAGACCAATGTTCCCTTTGGACTTGTGATAAGTCCAATGGCTCGTATCGTGCAAGGAGAATGTGAACCACCAATTGTAGATATGGGCGAAATTGGGCCAGTGCGTTGCGTACGTTGTAAAGGTTACATGTGTCCGTTTATGCAATTTATTGACTCCGGTCGAAGATTTCAATGCATGTTCTGTAAAGCGACGACAGAAGGTAACGATCAAAAATTATTTTTTTAAGTACTCGCAAGTTTGTTTGCATCAAATATACATATTTCTATGTTTTCGGCGTTTAGTTCCAAATGAATATTTCCAACACTTAGACCATATAGGGCAACGTTTAGATCGTTACGAGAGACCTGAATTAACGTTGGGTACATTCGAATATATGGCCACAAAAGATTATTGCAGGGTAATATCCAATAATATTATCCTCAAATTTTAGGGCAATATGAAATAATTACATTCATCAATATTTTAGAAAGAGCTCAAGATAAAAGTCGAAATTATTTATCTAAGCCTTATAAGCGTTAAAATTTATAAATTTATACGCTGATTTCCATTTGTTTATTCTTTTCACAGGACAATGTTTTTCCAAAATCACCAGCCATTGTGTTCATAATCGACGTATCGTACAATACAGTTAAATCTGGATTAGTGAACTTATTGTGTACAAATATAAAATCCATAATAAAGAATCTACCTATTGACGCAGGGCAAACCAAAAGTAAAATGAAAGTTGGCTTTATAACATATAATAATACCGTGCATTTTTATAACATCAATTCTTGTCTTGCTCAACCACAAATGATGGTTGTTGGAGATATTCAAGATGTATTTATGCCGCTTTTGGACGGATTTCTGTGCGACGTCGAAGAGAGTGAGGCAGTTATCGATAGTCTTATGATACAAATTCCTCAAATGTTTGCGGATACTCGAGAAACAGAAACAATTCTTGCTCCTGCCATACAAGCTGGATTAGAAGCATTAAAGGTACTCGAATAAAGCGCGAATTATATATATAAATAATTTTTTTTTCTTGTTAAGTAATAAACACAAGTTTAATTACAGTGAGTAAATCCATTCTGTGGGATTCCATAAAAATACACATAATTTTACTTGTGATTCCAGGCGTCCCAACGTTCTGGCAAATTATTGATATTCCATTCATCTTTACCAATTGCCGAAGCACCTGGGAAATTGAAAAACCGTGATGACCGTAAAGTACTTGGAACTGATAAAGAAAAAACGGTATTAGGTATGTATTTTATGGTATTTAGAGTATTCACGTTAAGTTAGTTATTAAGTTATGTAAAATGATTTTGTTTTTTTTTTTATAGTTCCGCAGAATAATGTCTATAATAATTTGGGTCAAGAATGTGTCGGTGCAGGTTGCAGTGTAGATTTGTTTATCTTTAATAATTCATATGTAGATATAGCAACAATTGGTCAAATTTGTCGTCTTACTGGAGGAGAGATTTATAAATACACTTATTTCCAGGTGAGCTATACTATTGTAATAGAAATGTATATAAATACTAATTAGATGCTTATTAGAATAATATTTTATGAAAAGTACTTTTAATATACTTTATCTTCACAAAGCAAAAATATTCAAGAATTGCGATTTCTATTGCAGGCCGATATCGATGGTGAAAGATTAATTTCAGATGTTATTAATAATATTAGTAGGCCAATCGCTTTTGACGCTGTTATGCGAGTACGTACATCTACAGGTGTTAGAGCGACCGACTTCTATGGTAATTACTTTATGTCCAATACAACTGATATGGAATTAGCCAGCATAGACTGCGATAAGGTATACTAAGTTATGTTATTTAGTTAATTGCTATAATTATGTACTTTAATTTTATTTTACTTAATTTAACTTTTTTTAACTTACAAGGCTGTTGGAATAGAAATTAAACATGACGACAAACTAACAGAGGATGAAGGTGTGTACATTCAAGCGGCTCTGCTATATACTTCCTGCAGTGGTATTAGAAGATTGCGAATCATAAACCTGAGCCTGAAAACCTCATCGCAAATGGTCGAATTATATCGCGCGTGCGATTTGGATGCTATTATAAATTACTTCTCTAAGCAAAGTAAGATATGCCATATAAAATTCTAAAAATTATAAAAATATATTTGTGTAAATAATAATATGTGCTCGTTCTTACTTAGATATTTTTAAATTACTGGAGTCTACTCCAAAAACGGTAAAGGATAATTTGATTGCACGATGTGCAAATATGCTGGCTATATATCGAAAACATTGTGCAACACCATCCAGTGCTGGACAATTAATACTACCAGAATGCATGAAGTTACTTCCACTTTACATAAACTGTTTGTTGAAAAGCGATGCATTAACAGGAGGTATGCTTTATATGGATGTACATTCAACTAATGATTTGTATTATTTCACATTGAATATATATTTTTTTCTTTTTATTCTAGGAGCTGATATGACCATTGATGATAGATCTTATGTAATGCAAGCGGTCGCAACAATGCCTATTTCCATATCCGTTGCATATGTTTATCCCAGATTATTTCCTTTGCACGATGTTGATCCTCAAGATTCGGAACTGCCTCTAATGTTGCGTTGCTCTATTGATAAATTTACAGACGATGGCGCTTATTTACTTGGTAATATGAAAATTACATATTATTAACATACATAATCAAAAATACCCACATTTTAAATAATATAAAATTATAAATAACGAATTTTTTATAACTTTAATCTCAAATTTCTTAAAATCATGGCATTGGAGTACTTTTGATGCCAAAATCATATTGAGTATCGAAAAAGCTGCATAGTTTAAATTCTTTTTTCTTGGTGTGTGTTTATATACATAACTTGTAATTGTTATATGTTCTTTATTTTTTGAAAAACAATATCAGTATTTTTTATATATTTCATATTTTATTTTGTAGAAAACACCATCCATATGTTCTTATGGTTGGGCATGGCACTTTCTTCCCAATGGGTACAGAGTGTCTTTGGAGTACCTTCGGTGGTCCAAGTCGATACAGATCATGCAACACTACCGATCTTAGATACTCCTTTAAATAATAGAATCAGGAATATTATTAATCGGATACGTGCCGAAAGACATCGCTGTGTGAAAGTAAGTCGCTTTATATAATGCATGAGTAAATTACACTAGAGCGTAATATAATTTTGTTTTTCTGTTGCAGTTAACGATAGTAAGACAACGTGAAAAATTAGAAATGGTGTTACGTCATTTCTTGGTTGAAGATAGAGGAAATGATGGAAGTCCTAGCTACGTCGATTTCCTATGCCACATGCACAAAGAAATAAGAACACTTCTTAGTCAATAAATAATTTTTTAAGTACTCAGCTAACTTGTATTCGAATTCTGGCTCTTTTGCATCGATGATTTGTTATCTCGTTGCCTAAAGAAATTCAAGCAAGGCATTGTTATCGATCATTGTATTTTTATGCATCCAAACATGCATTAAACATTACACAGACACACACATAAGATGGCCCATTTGTGCATTTTAAATATCTTATTTTGAATAATAGAAAAAAAATTAAAGTTGAGGTTTATAGTTTCGAGGAACATATGTAGTGGTAATACTTTCATTTTTCATAGAGGCATAAAGAAGATTTCAAAAGCAACTTGATTTTTTTAAATAAAATCAAAATAATTTTTCTTATATAAACATGGTTTCCTTAGTTATTCTGCATATAAAAGTATTAAAGTAAGGATATCACAAAAAATCAATACTTTATTTTATACTTTATTCTAGTATATTTTGACATGAAATATAAAATATCTGTAAATAAATATTTTTATATTCAGAATATAATGAGATGAATTAATTGGTGTAAAGAAAATAATTTGTTAAAAAATTAATGTAATTTGCAATATACGCATATATATTATTTCTTTAAATATAATTATATATTATATATCTATAATTATATATTAATTTTATTAATTGATTTATTTTATTATACTGTGCATAAAAATATTAAAGTAGGATAATATTGATGGATATTTATAATCTTACTACTGTCACATGCCGAGTAATCAGAGGAATTATATTACAAAAGAGAAATTTATATGGTTTAAAAAATCAAGTCATTGAAATCTCCAAGTCTTCGTGCACATTGAAAGTATTGTCACTACGTTACTCTATATCTCTCGAAATTGTAAAACTTGGTAACTTTAATTTTTTTATCATTTTTTTCTATTATTCAAAACAGCAAAGATGTGCAAGATGCATAAGTTAAATAAATAGATCATCCTGTATATGTATATATATGTATGTGTACACGCGCGCGCGCGCGTGCGTGTATATGTATAATGTGTGTTCTTGGATTTGGATAAGGGAGACTCAAAAAAGTACAAATGTATTCTCCAATAAATATATAATCGCTCTTTTTCTTGAAAAGAAAAATTGAATTACCAAGTAATAGAACGTTATAGAATGAACTATTTCAATAAATTATGATCACAAAAGTTAATGTTTGTTTATAAAGTTATGTCTTTATATGTACACCTGAGTAGCCGTTTAAGTAGCCGTTAAGCTGCAGATCGACTATCATCATCATTTAAACTTTTGATATAAAAGATTGCTCGGCAATTAAGTCTCCATTTATCAATTTAGAATAAAGAGAACTTGATTTATATAAAACTGGAACGAATACATTTGTACTTCTCGTCAATCTTTGTTTTAAGCTTGTTTCACTTTAGACGGACACAGACAGACAGATGTGAAGAAACACAATTAATCATTCCGACAGATACCGATACGTACGAAAGAATAGCCACGTTTACATTTTTCAGTATAGAAAAAAAAAACACAAGAATATCTATAAAATTGTATTACTTTATATTTTAGACCATTAATGTTATCACCGTATTATGTTAATAAAGTATATTAAATCATATAAATTCACATGTCAATTAATATTTGTGTTAGTTTTGTTAATAATACCACAATTTATAGAAAATTATATATTAATATTATTTAAGATTAAACTGTATTTGCGAAAAGTTGAATCTTTGTTTTTAACTATACTAAATAAATAAAAAATATGGGTGAAATAAATTGTAATCATTATAACGAAATAGATAAAACAATTGAAAATAATTTGTAGTGATTGAATTTATGAATTTTCGAAATAATATACCTAAAGAGAGAGATTCTCGATATGTAAAAGTAAAATAATTGTATATTTGTATTTTTTCAATGAAGTTTTTGGTTTTACTTATGTATTATAGACAGAAAAATGCACGGGATATATATTATAGCATAACGGTATCGTTAGAACGCAAGATTTTTATATACCAAGGTTGTATTCCAAAATTGCCAGCGCTGAAAATCGATAGTATATGTTACGTGTACTATAGATTTCCAGCGCTGGCAGTGAATTTTGGAACACAGCTCAAGTGATTAAATTTTGAGCTTAAAAATTAAATTCTGTAAAAACGATTATATTGTACGCGCGCGCACACTCACACATGCAAAAGCAAGAATAGATTTAATTCTTCATGACAATTTGCATAAATATCCGAACTAACATAATTTTAATAAGTCTTTTAATATTAAAAAATTTTGGTAAAAAAGAACATGCAATATATTGTATGTACAAGCTGTCTCTGAAATAAATGAACAAATTAAGAGAACGTGTTTTTTAATTAATTTATATAATTGATTTGTCCTCGATATATCGTCTCACTTTTGCCAAAAGGTTACGCTCACACGCAACGGTGTGAGTGATCAATATAGGTCTTCACTTTCACTCTTCAGCCATTCGTGTTTAACACTTGATGTAATCGCATTCCGATATTTTGTGATATTAAGAAAAGTCGTTTTGTTGCTTCAGTCAGACGTCGCTATCATCGTGTAAACCTAAGCTTTATCGACTACTACACAAATGTACGGAATAATACCGATCTCGAAAGATTTTTCAAAAGTGGTATTTATCTGAAATCTGAGATGCATGTTGTGAGGAAATAGACACCGATGCCACGAGGCACTTTCGATACACGAATTTTACATATGTTAGTTGCCCAAACGTGTGTTCTATAACTGTCAACTAAGAATACATACCTATATGTTATTGGAATCTAAATACAATTTTATTTTATAAAAATATTAGCAATGAACGAATTTAATTGCTCTTACGAAAGTTTAACGTTTGACGAAGCCTGCGTAAGTGTAATATCTGACAATGGAAACTTTGATAAGTGGCTCTATTCGCTCTCTACGGATTGCTTATCAGTAAGTATAATCATGATATGCATAATTTTTAAAATTCAATTTATATAATATAATAAATAATTATATTATTTTGTGATTGACGCTAAATTTTTCGTAGTAATTTATAACGGTAATAAAATTGTGCGGTAAAACAAAAAGGAAGGTTTAAGCCCCTTGCACAATGCCAGGCAACAGGCAATAGGAACAGGGAATAGAAATCAGAAATCATGTATAAATGCAGAATAAACAGTGACACAGGCAATAGACACAAAGTTTCCGTCACGTTGGAAATTCTGTGCCTATTGCCTATTGCCAACCAATCATAGCATTTGAATTTTTTAGGTTGTAATTAACGATTTTTTGGTTATTTCCTGTTCCTATTGCCTGTTGCCTGGCATTGTGCAAGGGGCTTTAAACGGTCCTTATTAATAAACCACGATACACGTACTGGAGAATGTGACAAGTAGACTTCAGCAAAATATGGACTTTTTAAACAGAATATTATTATAAATTGCGAGAATGCGATGAAATCGATTTTTAAAGATAAAAGCACAATAGACTAATCAATAGATAAAATTCACATTTAATACAAAACCTTTTTAGATAGTTTACGACGTTTTAACATAATGACCAATATATTTCTAACTTTCTGTCTTTATTATAGTGTCCATATAAACGAATAGCGCAGATTTCGAGCAATGCCAGCTTGAAATTCAGTACGATTAAAACGGTAAAATGGAGAGTATTAAATAATAGCGGAAGCGACGAATATGTATCTGCCAAAATTAAAAGGTATAAACTTGTTATTTAACATTATTTTTTATATATTGCTTTTTTTATAAATTATATTAATAAAAGATACGTATACAATATGCATGCATGCATACCTGCATATAAAACACACGTGTACCATTTTAACGTATTACTCCGGATAAAAATTTAGTGTCATTTTTTATTAAAAAAAAGTTTTAAACAGATTGGTGTTAGAATATGATGCATACAAATATGTTGCATGCAACGTCATGATTTTTTATATATTTTGATTCTTCTAATTATTCTACATATAAAAATATTTGAGAAAGATTATAAATAAACATCGCTCATAAAACATTTTGTATTTTATTCTAACATATATTGATATAAAAATATAAAATATCTCGTAAAATATTTAATTTTTAATAAATTTATATTAATATTTTTACACTGCAGAATAATAAGATAAATCAATTAATGAAAAAAGATGATTACGTTAAAGAAAAAAATTTAATGATACGTATCATGTCCAATTATCAAGTTGAAGTGTGTTTAATTATAAATTATTTTACAAATCCATTTATTCTGCCAACGCATTGTTCTATCTTATTTTAACGTTTCACAAATCTTATCTTTTAGCAATATTGTTTGCGAACTGTCGCCAAATCTCGGGCAATACGGTTTATACGAATTGGCGGTACAAAATAATACTTGTAACTTTAGAACTGTGAAGAATCCAACATATCCGTACACAGGTATATTTCTAAATATTCTCATATTTTTGTATAAATATTTTAATTGTGATATAAATGACTACAGAAATATCACGTCACCTTAGAATTATGCAATTTGAGCGTATAACATATCAATTGATAAGCGTATCGTATACTAGTGGTATCATTTTATTTATCCATTGAACTCGATAAATGGCAAGATTGATATCACGATATCAATAATATCGAAAAGAGAATTATCGTACATAAGATTATAATGATCAATTAAAAAATCGATTTACATATTTTGATAAACAAAAAATTTAATGTACATAATTTTATACATTGCGAAACATTTTTTTTAAGTTAAAGCAAATATTATTGTTTGCAGAACTCTTCATTATTTTGGGAATAATTGTATTTATCTTATGTGGTATATCTGCTGGAAGATCTTTATGGTACATCTTTAAAAGACGATGCGTAAAAAACGTCAGGAATGAATCAAATAATAAACCGACAAAACGTCGCATAAAAGCTATCGACGCATTCAGAGGGTATTATGCATATATTATTAGATGAGTTAAAAAATGTTATAGCGATGTAAGATCATCGAAAACGATGTGGAAACTATTTGATTGAAAAATATTTATTTATCATAAATATATTAGATTATTTGTGTAAATAAATTCTTTTAAATACACAATTAATTAATGTTTATTTAGTGATTTTTTGAACATAAAGTGGTTGACTTTTTTATGGTAAAAGACCGTCGAACTTTTTTACTCAACTTTTTTACTACGAAGAGATTAAGCAAATACAAAACTCTATTCAGAAACCAATATTTCCATGAACTTCTTACAATATTAACACAATTGCTTATATGATGCAGGGTCAGTACTCTTTTCATGATTTTCGTTAATGATGGCTCCGGTAGTTATACTATATTGGGACACACAACTTGGAATGGCATGTTACTGGGAGATCTAGTATTTCCTTGTTTTATATGGATCATGGGTGTTTGCGTTCCCATAGCCTTGTCGGTACAGTTAAAACGTGGAGTTTCCAAGCTACAAATCAGTTATTCCATTTTAAAGGTAAGTAATTGGTTAAAGAAAAAATAAAAAACGATCTACATACGCTAGAGCATATTATTGATCTGCCTAAAAGAAAGATATTAATAAAAATGTAAAAAAACGTATCGGCAAAGTATTAATATTGGTATATTATATCTTCATATATTATATCTTAATATATCTGCTTTCTTTCGCAGAGAAGTTTTCTTCTATTTCTGATAGGTGTTGCGCTGAATACATTAGGAACAAACGCGCAATTGGAAAACATACGTATATTCGGAGTTCTTCAACGATTCGGAGTTACATATCTGGTCGTTGGCCTAGTGTATCTCTGTTTTCCACCCCAACAGTCAAAAACTCTTCAGGTATGGAAATATTAAACAATATTTTTAGAAATTTTATATAATGTTCTTAGATAATCTTAGATATGTTACATTCTGCATTCATGTAGTCATATGTTTCAAATCTTTGAAGGTACTCACTTTTAGTATGATAAAGTTTTGCAAGTGTAATTTAATAATACATGAATTATAGTTAGTGACATAAATTCTCCGTGTACTTTTATAGAACTCATCATCGACTTGGATAATACGTGAAATGCAAGACATATTAAGCCTTTTGCCACATTTTTTCGTAATGTTGTGTCTAATATTTGTACATTGCGCTCTAACGTTTGGTCTTCCAGTTCCCGAATGCCCCACGTATGTACATTGCTCTTAATTTTGAATTCTATTTTCTTAATGCTACGATTTGTTGTTAATAAATAAAAATAAATTTACGTGTGTTACAGAGGGTATCTTGGACCAGGCGGAAGACACGAAGATGGTAAATATTTTAACTGTACCGGAGGTGCGGCTGGATATATTGATAAAACTATACTGACTGTGAATCATATTTACCAAAATCCAACTATCAAATTCGTTTACGGATCCGGTCCTTTCGATCCCGAAGGAATTTTAGGTAATATTTGTTGCTTTATTACAGTTAAATACATATACTTATTGGAATATTCAACTTTATATTTTATGCGTTTAAAATATATATAGAATGTCCCCTAAAGCCACTGGATATTCTTTTAATGATAGCAAATACGAAACCAATTAAAGAAAATTATAATTTGTTGCAACTTTTTTATATGTTTTAATTGATAGACTTTTGTTATCAATATCTCAATATTTTCAGTTAAAAAAAATGACTTTAAATTAATCAAGGACTCTGTCATGTATGAAAAGCACCCGATAAGTTTAAGACACTTTATATATTTATAAAGTGTATTCTCTCTCAATGATACATTTTTATAATTTTATAACGTTATCTAAACCTGTGTAAAAAAGTGTGATAACTGAACTTATGTACCTTTATAAAGAAAAAAACATTAATTTCAACTGTTATTTTAAATTATAATTACATAATATAAATACTATATATTTCTCTAGGATGTCTCACAGCGATATTTCAAGTATATCTAGGTGTACATGCTGGTGTAATTCTGATGATATATAAAGACTGGAAAGAACGTGTTATCAGATGGCTTTTGTGGGCAATGTTTTATGGTTGTCTGGGTTGCGCCTTTCATTTCACCAACATTATACCCGTTAATAAAAATTTATGGTAAAGTAATTATATTATAAAAATGATCATTATAATGATAAGATTCGTCTATAAATCGATATAATTACGCAGGTCTTTGTCATTCGTATTTGTTTCAACTTCTTTTGCTCTGGCTTTTCTTTCTGGCTGTTACTTGCTAATTGACGTTATCAAAGTTTGGCGAGGTGGTCCTTTCAGAATTCCCGGTGAGTGAAAACACATTTTATTTAATCTGCTCTGTCATTAAATATTGATAGTTAGAAATAATGTCCAAAAGAACATGAAACTATGAAATAAAGATTTAAAGACACATTAGATAAAAATTATACAAAAATTCTCTCTATGTTAATCAAAATAAAAATCACAATTTTATATATTTAGTTATAAAGTTATAAAATTAAACTTTAAATCATATTAGTGGCAAATTAAATATAATGTTTAAATATAAAGTAAATATAGAGTACAATATAAAGAAAAATGCGAACGTGTTTAAATTTTTAGCACTTTTGTATATAGTAAATAATTTGAGCTGCATTTGTATTAATCTTTTAACATTGCCCAAATATGAATTCAGGCATGAATGCACTGGTGTTATACGTGGGTCACAGCATGTGTTATCAAATTTTCCCGTTCCATTGGAGGATCGGCGCCATGGACAGTCGTGCTTTATGTTTAATTGAATCAATTTGGGTGGTAACTCTCTGGGCGATTATAGCGTATATTATGCATCGTAAACGAACATACATCACACTTTGAATTATACCTATTCATAGCGTATTATTATACTACATCGTATTTTCAATTTAGTTAACATATAAACGATATATGCTGTTATGTTTGAGATCACGATTATGTATGCGCATATATTAATCGTCGAAATTCGACGATCACATTTTTCACGCCACTTCCGACGTTTTGCATGATCTATCACATTTTCTGTTATACCGACAAATAAAATGTTATTTGGTAAAAATAGGCTATTCTGTAGAGGCTCTCCACCACCCCCGCCGATTCCAATCAGCGGTCCTCTTTTTTGTGTTTTTATTTTAATCTGTGATAAGTCGTATTTATCTTTACTATTAGACGGAAATAATGCATAAGTATACAATCTAATATTCACAGATTTGTTATCATTATATAAAATTGATCGTCACTCACCGACCGATGCGCAACGGGCGGAATTATTCGGCCACGGAGCTACGATGATTCTGTAACACAAGAAAGAAAGATTCAAATTAAAGCAGGCGCTCAAAATGATGACGTTTCAAAAAATAATTTTTACGCGCGTCTAATTCGTTTTTTAATTAGATTTACTAATATAATTATCTATTTTCCGGGAAAAATTTTTACGAGAATAAACTTTTATAAAATTTTAGAATGGTTTCTCCTTCTCAAAAATTATTTTCAATTTATCGAGATAAAACGGCTCGAATAAATAAGAAATAACTAAATTAATTTTAAGAAAAATACTCACCCCAAGGTTGCTCCGCCGGTGCCCGATGCCTCTGCCAGGCTTCCTCCTCCTCTCAGGACGGGTTATTGTCAGGCCGTCTCCTCCTCCTTCCGTTGCACAGGACACTCACAGAATCACTGTGCCCGATATTCCGCGATCGCGAGAGCGAATAAGTAACTGTCATAATACGGTACGATCGCGATACTTAATTTATTAGACGACACTCCCGGGATGAAACGACCGACGTACTGCGGCGCACTTCCATTATTTAAATCCGACAACTTACCGAGCTGCTTTCTACGCTGAACGCAGCCAACTTCATACCGACGCGCGACGCCGCGCCGCGCTGCGCGGATACAACGCGAGTCGAGTCAACAGCCGAAAAGAGAGAGAGAGACACACGTTTGCAACACAATTCGAGCACGTAAAATTCCGCGAGATGCAAACGCAATTAAACGGTCGACACATCACACACATCACCGCGCCTCGTCATTTCAAATCACGCACGATTCGCGTACTCCGTCACATTAACTCCCACGATGGTTCGACGATTCGCCGGATTCGCGTATTATTCCGCGTTCGATCCCAAAACGCGAAAGGGGTGGCCAAATTCTCAAATTCATTCACATGAATTCCTTCGAGAGGCAATCGAGTCCGCCGAGTCCAGCGTTAAATAAATCGCGACGAAACCGTGGACCATTCGATCCGATCGTCCTCTCAGTCCTCGCACTCCCGTAAGCGATAATAGTCCATTCACAACACGTAAGAAACTTATATTCGGCGCACATTTAATTCTGTATTTACTTGACTCCGATTGCCGTAAACCGCGCGAACGACGAAAATTAATCAGTCGGCCGCGCAAACGGGATAATCCTACGGTTAATAGATAATGCTGCATCTTTTTGTAGTACCTTCGATGGCTGCGATATCATCTGTGATACTTGCCGCGGCACATCTCGCGATGTATATGGCGCTACACACGGAGCCGGATGGAGCCGGAGTCCGGCTGCCTATGGCTGCCTGTCAGTTCAAGCGTCGGCCGCGGCGTCGGGATCAGTCGGGATGTGATGACGTGATTGAGATCGCGGCGCCGCGCCGCGACCGCTCCCACCCCGCCCGCCGCGGCAACCGTTGAACTGTTTTCGTAAACATCGCGAGGTATACGGGCCGCGACGTGTAATGCCGGCGTTCGCTAAAACAAAAAAAAAGTCGAGCACCCGCGCGCGTGCCAACGATCTCGCCCGCGCCGCCGGCAATATTTAATTATTTATACTTGACAATATATTAACGTTTCGTCGCGATTTATAACGGGGGACGATTACTTCTCGAAGGGTTCATTTGAATGGATTTGAGAATATTATTTGGTCACCGCTTTCATGTTTCGAGAACGCGGCGTACGCGTAATAAGTACACGCGAATCGTCGAGATCATCGTGTGATTTAAAATAACGAAACGCGATGATGTGTCGACCGTTTAATCGCACCCTCGGAATTTTACGTGCTTGAACTGTATCTCAAATTCATTCAAATGAATCCTTCGAGAGAAGTAATTAATCGTTCCCCGTTAAATAAATCGCGACGAAACGTTAATCTAGCACTCCCGATCGTCTCACTCCAGTGTGTGACAATAGTCCATTCACCGGAATACAAGAAACGGAATATTGAATGTGCATACATTAATACTGTATTTACACTATTTACCTCACTCGACTCTTGTAAACGGCTCGAGGCGTGTGCTGCGCAACGACGAATTCCATAATTCGGAATAAAGAAATTAGCGCGGAGCAAAGAACCAATCACTCGAAAGTTCGCGAGCTCACGTTACTATTTTTCATTTGTGAATCGTTTCTTCCTCAGATCGAAATACTATTGAGAGAGGATCGAATTATCGTTTCGCGCAACGGGCTAATATCCGTGATAAAACGCGGTACTTAGATATGCGATAATAGCAGCCTTTTCATCGAAATACGAGAAACAGAATAATTGGCGTACGCTAATTCTGTTTAATATACCGCTAGGTATTAAACGTTATTGTCAAGTAAATAATTAAATATTGTCGACGGCGAGACTGTTATTGGCACGCGGGTGCTCGACTTAATTTTGTGTTTTCGCGAGCGCCGGCATTGTACGCCGCGCCCCTCGCCCCGCGCCACCTAATGTTTACAAAAACGGTCGCCGCGATGATCGTGTAGCGCGCAGGTCGCGGTAGGATCATTCACGTCCCGACGCGGCCGACGATCGAACCGACAGGCAGCTGACAGCCGCGAGCTCCGTGCGTAGCGCTATATTACATCGCGAGATGTGCCGCGGCAAGTATCACGACGATATCGCAGCCATCGCAAGTACTACAGAAAGATGCAGCATTATCTATTAACCGTCGGATTGTCCCGTTTGCTTGACAGACTGATTTTCGCCGTTCGCGCCGATTCACGAACATGGCTGAAGCCGCTGGTCGTTGCGCACGCGTCTCGTGCGATTTACGGGAATCGGAGTCAAGTGAATACAAAATTAAATATACGCCGAATCTAAGTTTCTTGTGTTGTGAATGGACTATTATCGCCCACGGGAGTGAGAGGACGATCGGATCGAGTGCTCGACTAACGTTTCGTCGCGATTTATTCAACGCCGGACGCGATTGCCTCTCGAAGGAATTCATTTGAATGGATTTGAGAATTTGGTCACCGCTTTCGCGTTTCCGGGAACCCGGAATATACGCGAATCGTCGGATTATCGTGGGAGGTAATGTGACGGAGTATGCGTATCGTGCGTGATTTGAAATGACGAGGCGCGGTGATGTGTGTGATGTGTTGACCGTTTAATTGCGTTTGCATCTCGCGGAATTTTACGTGCTCGAATTGTGTCGCAAGCGTGTGTCTCTCTCTCTTTCTCTCTCTCTCTCTCTCTCTCTTTTCGGCTGTTGACTCGACTTGCGTTGTATCCGCGCGGCACGGCGCGGCGTCGCGTCGGCGTCGGCACGAAGTTGGCTGCGTTCCGAGCGGAGAAAGCAGCTCGGTAAGTTGTCGGATTTAAATAATGGCTGCGTTCTGCCGATACTCCGCTAGCCTAGCAATCGTGAGCAGTCGCTCGTTTTCGCTCGTTTCCTCTCCTTTTAATCCATTGGGTCAAAGAAGAGGAAACGAGCGACTGCTCACGATCGCTAGGCTAGCGGAGTATCGGCAGAACGCAGCCAATGGAAGTGCGCCGCAATACGTCGGTCGTTTCATCCCGGGAGTGTCGTCTAATAAATTAAGTATCGCGATCGTACGTGTTATGACAGTTACTTTATTCGCTCTCGATCGCGGAATATCGGACAGTGATTCTGTGAGTGAGTCTCCTGTGCAACTGAAGGAGCAGGAGACGGCCTGACAATCCCATCCTGAGAGGAGGAGGAGTAGGTCTGGCAGAGACATCGGGCACCGGCGGAGCAACCTTGGGGTGAGTGTTTTTCTTAAAATTAATTTAATTATTTCTCATTTATTCGAGCCGTTTTATCTCGATAAATTGAAAATAATTTGAGAAGGAGAAACCATTCTAAAATTTTATAAAAGTTTATTCTCCCCAGAAAATAGATAATTATATTAGTAAATCTAATTAAAATATGAATTAGACGCGCGTATAAATTATTTTTTGAAACGTCATCATTTTGAACGCCTGCTTTAATTTGAATCTTTCTTTCTTATGTTACAGAATCATCGTAGCTCTGTGGCCGAATAACTCCGCCCGTTGCGCATCGGTCGGTGAGTGACGATCAATTTTGTATAAATGGTAACAAATCTGTGAATATTAGATTGCATATTTATGCATTATTTCCGTCTAATAGTAAAAATAAATACGACTTGTCACAGATTAAAATAATAATGTAGAAACTTGTTTACAATAAAGCAGAACTGTTAAATTTAATTAATAACGTGTTATATAATATGTATATTATTAATAATACATTATATTATAATATAATGTGTACGTTTGGTCATATTGCGATAAATAATTAGATAGTTATTTATTAGCATTATCAATTTTATAAATAATTTATTTTACATCTTGGATAAGTAATACAGTGATAGATTCAGGTAACAAGATTAACAATACATATATGTATACACATGTACGTTTACACATATACTTTTAAATTATGATTAATATTTTTAAAAAGAGTGTTATTACAATTTCTATAACGATCCATTCATCTTTAAACAAACGTGTTTGTGCTCACATAATATAATATATATATATAATTGCAACATGTAGACAACAGGCAGCCAGTCTCTTAATAAGACTGTTCAAGTACTTTTTTCTTAGGAAATAGATTTAAAAATCTTGTAAATTAATGCTTATTATAGTTAATTGAAATTTTAAAAGCGAATTTAAATTAATTACTTACAGAATATTACACAGAATACAAATATTCAATATCATTATATAATAACGATTAAAAACAAAATTCAATATTTTCATATTGTTGGAAAAATTATATGGGGCCAAGTCCCATTCAACGCGCAAGCATTAGATACTAAAATCCAAATAATTTATAAGCGATTTACAGCCCACTTTGAAGACAACCTTTGATTAATTTTTCGTCGATGGATCGGCAAGCGGCGACGTAAGTACTATGGATTATTGTAAACAAAATAGAAAAAAAGCGCACTAAATAATCCGACTCTGTCTCTAAGCAGAATTTCATCAATCCTCAGTAATCAGTTGTATCGGGACCTGAAAAAAATAACGAATTATATTTCTCAAGGAGCAATCTTTATATTGTCTACAGTCTACATACAAAAAAAAAAAACAAAATTTAAAAAGTATATACATATATTGTAGATCATGTATACTTTGTTTAAGAAAAATTTAAGTATTGTGTGTGTTGTATGTGTTTGGAATTGTGTGTGTGAGTGAACGAACGAGTGTGGAAGTGTACATATGCTTATATGTATACATATAATATATACATATAAATATGTTTATATGTATATGTTGTGTGTATACACAATATATACATATATACACATATATGTTTCGGTTATATCAATCTTTCGCTACTCCTTTCTCTTATAATTTTTTTATTTTGTACATTTATATGAAATTTAATATTAAACAACCACAATAGTTATTGTACTTGATATATACGTGAACTTTATCAAACTATCAAATAATTTCTTCCGTGACGTTGTTTATTCGTTTCTCGAATTTTTTGGAATTTCAATTTTGTGTTTCTTAATCAGTATTAGTCACAAACATGCATAAAGCAATCAAGCGTTGGTATCTAATAAATTAAGGCTTTTTGCGAAATGTAAAAAAAAAAGGAGAAAGAGAGAGAGAGAGAGAGAGAACGAAAGAAAAAGAGGGAATAGATTTTACATGCGTCTATAATTGAATTATTGATAAGTACAGAAAAAAAAAGAAAATAATAACAGTCAAATCTCCGTATTCTTAACACTTTTTGCGTCCCCTCCTGTCCCCTCTCCGCCTACAGCTTTACATTTCTCAGGTAAACATGTGACCATACGCAGCTAGTGTGAAATCCGCGAGTGAAAAATGAAAGATATTACGCGTGTCCATCTGTCAATAACTATTTTCATTCTGCGCATGTAAAAATGGATTTAAAAAGAAGTATTAAAAATAGGAAGTATTAAAAATAGGACGATTGTTCGATCGCGATATGTTACAAATATAGAGGTTCAACTGTAAATGACAAAAAAAACGAAAAAAAAGGAAAGTGGGAAGTATGGAGAAGAAATCAAGAATGATACACGAATATATGGAAACGATATGTACCGATAGAAAAAAAAATCACGTAGCCCGTAGAGCGCCTTGGGCACACTCAGCCCTGTCTTGTGAAGAGAATCGAGAAAAAAATATGTCCCGTGGATCGGTTGGAGAGCGGTTGTTCGCAGCGGCAAAATGGCCCCCATTCTACCCTAAGGCCGTCAGCAATAGTTGGTTTAGCGTTCGCACAAGGATGTCGGGAATAGGAGGTGATCACCGACGGAATCGTTAGTTCTTGTCGATTTGCCGTGCCAGCAAGGCTTGCGGCACGCTTTTCGTACTCTTGATTCTCGGGCACAGTACGTTCACCTTGTAGGTCCATAGGGGCGTCTTACTGTTGAGGATCTTGAAAGCTAAAGAGGGTATAGCATCGTGCTCGTGTAGATTAGGCAACTTTGCGTTCTTCCAGGACAGAAAATACGAATTGTCTTTCGAGGGGATCTGTTCCGAATGGTGAGGCTTAACGTCCGGTAAGCTCGCGGCATTTCCGCTCGTCGCCGCGTCGTGAAACTTTCGACAGGACTGCTCCTGAATAGGCGAATATTCGGGGGACGTTAAACCGCTGGAATAGTTGGAGCAATAACTGTCGTCGTAGTTGAACGCGTTCGTCTTAAGCGGCAAGCTGAGATACTCCTTCCTGGAACCAGGATCTGTGCTAGTTATAGAATCGGATAAATTGGAGTCGTCGTTCAGAAGCCGAAAGAGTCGCGAGTGCGTTTGCGTTCGTTGATACTTCTTTTGCTTTTTCGAAGTGGCACATTCCGAATCTGTGTCGATCTCGCGACACTCCGTGTCGATCTCAGATATCATCCGGCTTATATCGGAAGTAACTCCACTATCCTCGTCATCGGTGTCTTCACGAGAGTCTTGAACACTCAGCAAGTATTTCGTGTCTGTCTGATAGAGTTCCGGGTCGACACATCGATCATCATTGTTATCCGCAATTACGCAACAGTTCTTCTGACTTGTTTGATTTGTATCGACGACGGGAACTTGGAGCGTCTCGAAATTTCGCATCCAAGAACGTTCGGACGTGACGAGTTTCGACTCGGCGGTCGTTCCGCTGACATCGATGTCTCCGAAATTGTTACAAGCGGATTCCGCTTGGATACAATTTCCATCGTTTACTAATGTATCTCGCGTAGCTGTTACCGATTCGGAATCAGTGATACAGTCACCGGCATTCTTCGACGCTGATTCTTTAAAGTTTATTCCATGAGATCCCGCGGTTTTTGTAACTGGAAATCCCGTCTCTGTGTTCTGTTCTTTGCAGTTAGTTTCGCTAACATTCGTCGGATCTTTCTTGAAAGTGAAGTCCACGTGCGGTACCGCGGTATCAATACTCGCCTTATCTCTTGTGCTCGCAGTTGCGCACGTTTCATCTGACGTGTGTCTCTTCACAGTAAAATCCACGCTAGTGTCGTTGCCAATATGGTAGTTGACGCAAACGTCGTCGTTGTTATCATTTTTCACGGAATATCCGCCGCAGGATTTTTCTGCCTTTATTTCGCTATTGCCAACTGTCACGGTAGTGATATCCTCATTGTCTTCAGACACAGAAAACTTGAATTTCAGGGGTAAACTCACGCTGACCATCGTAGCTTCGGCGTCGTCAGGCGGATCATCGATCATCTCGAGAGAAGTTTCATTTCGTCCATCGATTTTCTTTTTACTTTCGCTATAAAGACTCTCAGAACTCAATCGTTCCACGTCCTCGTAAATTATACTCAACTGATGAGGAACGATGTTGTCAGTTACCGGGTTCTCTTGATCGCGCTGTTCCGTATTCGATACGCTGTTGCCTATAGAATTTGTCTTACTGGAACAAGAGTCGAGATTGCCTTGATTATCGGTGTGATCATCCTCGTTGCATTCCTGCGTCGCGAGATCTTGTTTCAACGTTACGCAAGAATTTCGATCGTTCGAATAATCGATATGATTCTTCTTAGGAAGTATCTTGTCGTTACTATTCTCGGAATCGTTTTGCGAATGTCCGCATGAATTATCAACATTATCAACATTAGTCGAGCATTCCGAATGAGCAGTGGGATCAGTACTATTCTTATCAGAAGAAATAGCACGCGGATTTCTCTTCAGTTTCTCGTAAGTGTTTAAATCCATAGAATAACCCTCGTATGAATCCGAATCACTATTTGATAATGTATTATTGGACATAGTATCGTTACAATATTTCCGGCAAGAATCCGAAAAGTGCTCGTTATCGGAGATAGAATCGCTGGAGTCGCTCGAATCATTGGAATCGCTGCAATCGCTGGAATCGCTAGAATCGCTGGTGTCTACATATGTGTAATTAGGCACGTTAATATGTAGGCCAAATGTCTTCTTAGATTTTTCGATGTTATTAGAGATTATAGTTTCGTTGGGTTTGTCCGATGAGCCGTCTTCCTCGTCAACTATGTTCATCGCCGTCATAAGACAATTCCTGTCACTGTCGTAGCTCTCGCAAACATTTTTGGGATTGTACCCCTCATTCGACTGTGCATCCAAGTGATTAATCTCGTCGGGCAAGGTGTTTCCTGATTCATTGACCGAGCCGTTTTGCACAAAATATCTATTGTCCTGAGCGGGAGACGAATGGATAGTGTTACAGCGATTGTTATAGTTGTAGTTATTTGTATCAACGTCCGATTGAACATGGTGACCCGGTTGAGGGCAAATCACGGCAACATAACCGTATTGGTCTGAGGAATTTTCTCGGTCTACAGCTCTTATCCGTGCCACGTCGGCAAAGTTCTCGTCATAAACCGGATAAAAAAATTCATATCCAACGCACGCGTTTTCGTCTGGATATCGTAGGTAAGGAAAGGAGCGTTCGTTCGCTTCGTTCGCGGGCTTTTTGGATGGAGCATTATACGTCACAGGATAATAGCCCCACCAACCTTCGGAATGCGACCAGAAGGGAACGGGTCGAGGAGAGAAGAATGCATCTTGCTGATTGCCCGGCAAGTTATTCTCTGTTCGACAGGTGTAATCTGCTTGACGATTTTCTTGTGTGGCTACAACAAACAGCACAATCCATTCAGAAGAAAGTTAAATTCTTTACACACAGATCGTAAGACAGAGCCGTGCGTGTCGTCATTTTTTTCTGCCTGAATTCCCTTCTCTTAATCGTACTACGTATTGCATTGATTTACGAACGACTTAAATAAAAATTTGCTTAGATCGAAAATACGTCTAATTTTATTCGCGCTTTTAATTACATTTTGTTTTCCCCTTTTCCTTTATACATATACATGCCTAGTCGACTTTACTTCGGTAAAATTGGTATATTAATACGGAATAAAGCGAAATTATTTAGCTAAGAAAATGAGAAAATTTAATTATCCTGTGTTCAAAGGAAAACATTAAATATCAATGACTTGGTTAATTGTTGTAGCGAATCAACGCGACAAATTTCGCCAATATTTAGTTAATTGTAATCGTACTTGAGAAAGGATAAATGTTTGAAGATAAATAAAGCTTTATTTCAATATTTTCAACAAATTAGTGTATATGTAAAGTAGATTGAAGCTAATAATTGTTGTATTAGAGAAAAGTTTTTTTCTTTTATATGTCTTTATAATAACAAACGACAGCCTCATAAAAAAGTGACATTGTCAAAAGAATAATGCCACCAATAATCCTTTAATGATTTCATAATCTTTGTTGAGTTATTTCGACAGGTGTCTTTCATTTTTTACAATTAACAGTTGAATAAAACTGTATCAGTTTACCATCACATCTCTAGATCGGTTTATCACATCTGTTTATTACAATAACGTCACATATTAGATCTGTAACTTTTAATGATATGATTAAACAAACTTATTTGTTTGACTTGTCAACATACAACTGTAGTTACAATTCGATTGCCGGTGCGAATCTGGGCCGGGGTTGTAAGTGCGATAAGTCCATAGTACAAATAATTATATCGTAATTGCAATTTCTAAAACCGATTTTTACTGACAAATACATTGCATAAAATACAATAATAGATAAAAATAAAAAATATAAAATATTGTAAATAAATATTAATTTTGTATATAAATTTTTATATCCTATTTCTCTCTCTCTCTCTCTCTCTCTCTCTCTCTCTCTGTCTTTCTCTCTCTGTCTCTCTCTTTTTCTCTGACCGTAAAGGACTAGTACCATAAGGATTTATCCAATAATTTTGCTAAAATTATACACGCGTTCATAGATACTCAATTTGATAAATAATGAATTGAACAATACAAGACTTGTTCAGTAGCTTTTACGTTCACCTAAACTTTCGCTCTTAGGATTTTTTTTATGAAGCAAAAAACAATTTAATTTTATATCTATAATCAACCGATCCTACTATCAATAAATTCTTAATTATTAAGGCCGATAACTTTTAATTGGTGTTTTTAGAAAAAATTATTTCAAGTAAAAGTTGCTTAGTTTCTTTATAATTCTTTTTAAAATAGATACTATTTAAAATTATCAATATATTGCTCCCCCTCTTCCCAAGAAAGTTTTCAGAAATCAATTGTAGTACATTTAAAAGATCTTCGAGTTGCCATCATATTTATCACATTATTTTTATTTTTATTTAGCAGTTTCTCAGATATTAATCTGTGTAACACTTTGCTTAGTCTCTGCTGTGTGTGTGTGTGTGTGTATGTGTGCGTGCGTGTATGTATGCGTGCGTGCGTACGTGCGTGCGTGCGTGCGTGCGTGCGTGTGTATTAGATGTATGTGTACATATATAAATATATTTATCAGTAGCCAAGAGAATTTTATTATTCCTGTGAACACAGGATTGGGAAATTTGAAAAATGTGACGTATGTTATGTCAATAAAGTAGTAATTAGAATATAAAGCACTTATTATGATATATTAATGTACACAGATAAATAAGCTTCTACAATTAATTTATGAACAAAGAATTTGTATGTCAAAGATAAATTATTAATTTGTATAATATATGTTAAATATCACGTAAAAAGGTTTATAAAATAACGTAAATACTTTTCGAAAACTGGAACTTTGGACCTTATCTTGTATGAATAAAAGTGCAAAAGAAACTATTTGAGGAATATCCATAATTTTTTAAAAATATTTTATAAACAAAGATAACTTTGTAAAAGATAAATGTTTCAATTTAGCATATTTACCATCGTTTTCCGATGCTGTCATCGCTTGTAATATCCTGAAGGATCGAGAAGGAATTGCACTACCCGTGTATTTCTTCGGTTCTGGTACTTGTTGTTCACTAGGTGGCAAGTTTGCCTGTATCTCTTCTGTAGAAGAATTATCGCAAGCCAAATTTATTATATTTCAATTATTTTTATCGAGTTGAGAAAAACTTGCAAAACTTGTTTTTACGCGTACTTACCGAACGACTTAGAATTTCTATTTTGCCTCTTATTCGCAACGTTTTGTACATTATGTGGCGCTGTAACATATAAAATGCTCCTATTGTTTATATTTGCTATATCTAATCTTTATATTATTTAGGCATCAGGTTTGATTGATTTAAGAAACAAGATTGGTGAAATTCAGCATAAAAGTAAAATTTTTTAACAGAAATATTCTGCATATAAAACAATCTTACCAGCGCAAACTGAGTTATCATTCGCTTCTGTCATATTTTGTAAAAAACGGAAAGCTCGTGAAGGTATTGCCGCACCACGATATCTCGGATCTTTCTCTTGATGGAGATAAGTCTCATGATCGACTGTAAAATACAATATAAATATTTTTAAGCGATGATTTAATTTGAAAAGTTAAATAAATTATCCTTTAAAAATACTTAACGTTATTGAGAGTTATCATTATTATTTAACGAAAATCTTTTCATTCATGTACGTTACGTATATCGATATATCATTAAATACGGATATAACAAAAAAATCAAAATAATAGACGGATAAATAATATTATTCTACCTTGTTCTTTAAATTTACTCATGAGTAGCTTTTCATCTTCGCTTAATTCCATTTTACGTATTTGTTCTGAACCAACATCATTGAATTCATCCGTGTCCGTAATTTTTTGAAGGACACGAAATGATCGCGATTGAATCGGGCCAGGCTCTTGTTGTTGATTAATATCGGGACTCCGCTGCTGCACCCTGTCCCAAGAATTTCACTTGTAATTAATAATCAAAATAAACTTGAAAACGTTACAAATACATGAGCGACAAATTCGTTAAAAGTTTTTTAAAACGTGACTTATTTGAAATTATTTTTTAGATAAATATAAACTTTAAGGTACTCATCCTCAGCTATGTGGATATTCTTGTTAACGGATAAAGGAATAAGTTAGGATTGAAACAGATTAATAATTTTAATTTAAAGATATGCGTTGGTTAAAACTAGTGCCACGCGATACTTGATAAAATAGGCTCGATTGTGCATATGTCAAGTTCATTATATAGTATATCGAAGTACATATTTATTCTTCTTTAATAATCAACTTACACTCTTGCTGCTATATTTGGTGGCATCGTTCTCTTCTCGCTACCTTCCACTACAAGGGGGATAATATAAGTTGTTCCAACCGGTTGTTCTGGCCGAGATGTGGCATAAATCTGAGGCTGTTTTTGATTCTGCGGATAATTCTGCGTTTGATTCTCCACTGTATGTTGCGCGGGCACTTGACCCCATCGTTGCTGATGATGCACAGTTGGAGGTTGTTTAAACTGATGATGACCAGATTCACGCTTCGCATCAAATACCGATGGTCTATCATCGATCTAAAGAATATCGTAGCGTTAAAACAATAATGGATATATTTTAGAAAAGTAAATGTATTTTAGAAAGAGAGAGAGATGGTAGGCATACGCAAGAAATTAACTTTATCCTTTAACTTACTCGGATGGGTACAACGCGTTCGTGTTGCGATTGCGAATTAGTTTGGGGTGACATTACAGGTTCGGCATTCCGCCTCTGCTGCTGCGGCTGTTGAGGTAACTGTTGCGGTCTCGTTTGTTGATGCTGCGGAATCGAATATTGCTTTTGCTCTTGCTTTTGTTTCGGTTGCGAACATTGCGGAGACAGTTGCTGAACTTGAACGTAAACCGGAGAAACTACGTCCTCTGAAAGATCGTTGCCAACCGTTTTATTGCCATTCGTGCGTTTAGCCCATTCGGGCAATTCTTCTTGGGGCTTGTTTTTATTTTGCAGCCAAGGTGTAGGAGCTTTAGCTAAAGTAACTTGGGTCGGGGTGCTCGGACTTTCAGGAGTGCTCGATTGACTCGACGTGACTGCGACTGGCACTACTTTCGTATCCACTTTCATAATGTTCCTTGCTGGTTCCGCTTGCTTGTCTACAGCTATAGGAGAACCATTTAAATACTTCTTACTTTCATTATAATTTCATTAAATATGTATAGAGTGGTTCCATGAAATAGCGGTTGGTATAGAAAATCCTAATAGAAGAAACAATATCATAATAGATTTCGAATTATAAACTGATCAAAATTGTCATTATACATTTGCATGATATGTGCAATGTATAATATTGTATAATATTTAGTTTTTTACCTGAATGCGCATATATTACGCTGCATCACCGATCATTTATAACTCAAATCTGATCGTGACTTTGACTGATCTTTGTTTTAAAATTTTTGATACATTAATTGACATTCGGAACACGCCGCCGTTATTAAAGTATTGTGAGACACTCCGTATATCGTACAATCATTTTCAGTGAAAGAGATGGGAGAAAAGACATAAATGAATAATTACCGTTCGACAATGTTCTATTGACTGAAGGTGATTGTGACATCCTATTGGGAGGCTGAGGTGGCACATTGCAAGGAAAAACAGGTACCGCGACCTGAGGCACCAAGAGATTCGCTGCGGGCGAAACTGCGGGCGATTGCTTTGGTTGCTCGATAGCAGATTTTGGTGGTCCCTCTATACCTTCGTCATTAGCATTCTTCGCCACTCTTCTCGCCATTCGTGGACTGCGAATCTGCGAGAGATCTAATTTGCCACCCATACCCGGGGTATAAGTGAAGGGTTTCTTATCCTTCGTTAGCATGGCATTCTGGATAGCTGCTGGCGGCTCATAAACATCGTTGCTAACCACTTGCGGTCTCTTTACTGTTGCATTCTGTGTGTTCCGAATCGAACAGTGTCATCGGATAAGTTATTAGCTAATAGTTAGGCAATATAACTAAATTTTTACTGTTACCAAATACATTACGTTAACAACAAATCTAAATTCAAATATCAACATATTTACATAATTTCAATTTTAGACAAACTAGTCTAAGGCCCAGTTCCACAAACATCAGTTAACTTTTAACCTTAAGTTAGAAGTTAACCGACGTTTGTGAAACTGGGCCTAAGTTTGAGGGAAGATTCTATTGAAATTTATTTATATAATTCGCAATATTTTTTCACGTATATAGAATTTGGAATTTTTGTGATCATTTCGATGATATATAATAAACTACGTTAGTGTTTAGATTTAATTTCAACTTTTGGCTTGATTTCGCTTGATAATTATTGCTTTTCATGTTCGCGTTTTAGCAATGAACTGCCGAGTGCTTCTTATCTCTTCTAAACAATTTGATTTTAACTATAAATATAATAAAAATTAAAAAAAAAACTATTTGAATAAATACTTTAGTAATATTCAGGGATTTTTCAATAGTACAAATTTTAATATTATAATATATTTGTTCTGCAAAAATTATATATTTAATAATTTTATCTTACTTGGGCAGTGTTTATCCTCATAGCCGGTAATTGACCAGGCACGGGAGGTGGAGGAGGTGGCGGTGGAGGTGGCCCTGAAATCATGCTACAGATTAGGGATAGTACACAATATGATTAAAGAAGCGATGTAATTAATTGACTTTGCTCTAGTGTAAACTTACAATTAGTAAATGTAACTTTACTAATGCTTAACGTGTCAATAGTTAATTTTATTATTTTTTACCATTGTATTTGCTACATGAAGACTATTATCTATCATTTGTGGATATAGCTCTTTCAATTCTGATATAAAGAATATATATTTATTTCTTTCTATCATAGAAAGAAGACATGTGTACATACCTGCGACCATGACATTCGGATTTCTGTAAATAAAAATTAAACAATTTATTATAATTTGAATAAAGTATAAGTTACGTAATATATTTTTTTAGCTAAAGATATAATGAAGAGTTCACTTTAGCATAAAGTTCACTTCTGAATAGACAGAGATATCAAATGTATCATAAAATAACCTCTTCAAATCAATATTTTTATTACATAAACCCAGTTTCCGAATTATTTCGTATAATTTTAATACATTTCTTTTACAAAATAAAAATATAATTTTATAGTATTATACAGTGCGTGATAATATTTTTTTTTTCATGTAACACAACCTGTAATTTTACTATAATTTAAACATACTAATTGACACATTTAGGCTAAAACCTGTTTCCTATGCAATACATAAAATGCAGCACTATAAAATACATTCAGATAAAATGAAAATCGTTTTCTCGTGGTTTTTTTTTTCTCGTATTTGGAAGGAATAATTAATCCACTCTTATTCATTCGCATGAGACAGTGCTATCTTATCACTGGAATGCAACTACTTGAAAGATGAATCATCTTGTGTGTATTCATGCTTTGCGCACGTACGTACATTCAGGTTTCATATATACGTACAAATTTAATATATAATTTAACATGATTTATACAAATTGTAGTAATTAATTGCGATTGAATTTTCAAACAATTGAATTTGAGAGTTTACAAACAAATCTTTAATTACTTCATAAAATTATTAATTTGCATGATAATAGCAAGATTTGCCGGCGCTTTTGTTTTCTATGTGTAAAACCGCCGCGATAATTAATTTGACGAAATTGATGAAAAAATATTTGATTAGTCATTCATGTTTCTTCTGTCGATCGAAAACTACGTGCAATTCGACGAAAGCTGATTAAAATGTCTTTTAGGATAATACGGTCAGACATACCTTTAAAAGGATTAAACAACATTGATTACTGAGAAATCGTAGTGCGATCAGAAAGTATCTTACAGTTGTGTAAATGTAGGTCGTTATACACCATCGACAATATTACTGTTGAAGAATTAAGAGAAAAAGTTACAAAAAAATTTTCAAAATTCCACATATACGAAAAATAAGGTAAAAAAAGATTGCGAATTAAATATAGGCAATTTCATTGAAAACCTTCTTTAGACCCGAAATTATGTATATTTTGTCGATTTATTTTTATACTGTAAACTCAGTGTGATTTCTGAGTAAAATCGTGTTAAGTCTTAAAATAATAAATCCTTTCAAAGAAATACGATAAAATCGGAGCGATAATGATAAACAATGTTTTTATAATAATTTAACACGTATGTATATTTATACGTCTGGGAATAGTAAAACATGCGTGTATAGATAGTTTTTTATATGCAAATTTATCAACAAGATATCAGATAAAGAGTCTAACATAAAATTCAAATTACAAAGTATTGAAAGCGAATAATATGCAGAATACATTAATTTCATTGATAGTTACATATGACTATGCAAATAATTCATTCACGAATCAAGCAAAACTCTTCTCTAGCAATGAATAGAAGAAGCTGAAAATTTTAATAATAGAATTTTGGAGTCGAATCTAATACTGTGTCGGAGCGCGGGCGTTTTTATCTTGGCACGACCATTACGACACGTGACTCGCGATTTCAGCAGATTCAGAGATGCTTCGTTGAAAAAGGTAGTGCTTCTCGTGGAAAATTTGCCAGCTTCTTCTACGTTACTTTGGCATAAATATACTACTCGCGATATGCTGTATACCGCGGCCTTACTTTTATCAAAAAAGTATCGCTGACTAATATGATTACTAGAAATAAATGTTTTTTTTTTTTAATTTTTTATTTTAACCACCGTGAAGTTTATGGAATCTCAGTAATTTACTGCTTTAATAAATTTAACATTTTTTTGTGGATATTATCGCTTCTTACAATTAGTAAAAATTTTTTTAAAAAGACTGATTTTTTGCCTGAAATATTTCTTTTATTCTCTTCCGCGGCATGTTGTCACAAACTGTGCAAAGTTTGCTTGGAGCGTAAGTTTCTCGGAAAAGTTTCGGTCATGGCGAATCAAATCGGTCATGCCGATGGCGGCCACACCGTAACGCTCGGAACCCAGCCAATGAGCCGCAGCAAGTAGAAGTGTATTTAGGTAGATACACGAACGAGAGTAATTTTAGCACGGGCGGACTTGCGCAGTGGAGCCTCGCATATTAAAACGCTTACAATCATTTTATTTTTAGGATTTCTAACACCGGGGTAAATGTGTGATCGTCTCACAATCGACGTATCGAATAAAGAGACTTTTCGAAATTCACTAAAGGGTATAACGAAGACGAAAAACTCGGGCTTTAAAAACGTTAGCTGCACAAGAATTAAAATACTATTGTCAAATACTATGTAATGTAAGAAAGTATTATCGTGAGTACCTATTTTCTTTACCCGAGAAAAGAGGTATCTCTTTACCTGAAATGTGCGCCGAAGCGCGCGCGAGGCATTTTTCTGACTGGGCGCAAAAATGCGCCGACTCGCGAAAAAGCTGCGCTTCAAATCAAATCTTTTCGTCGAACGAGCATCACTCGTTTCTTCACGGTGAAATATGTGTCCTCCTTGGAACACGACACGGCAAGGCCGATCTGGCCTTGCGACGCTCGATTCAATACAGACGATCGAAAAACGAGTTCCATCTCTCCTGCTTCCACGAGGTCTGTCTCTTTTTCAATTTTGTGTGTATGTGTGTGTGTGTGTGTTTTGAGATAAAATATAAACATTATATAAAATAATTTTTGACATTTAATGTAACTAAGATTTTAATCATAATTCCAATAGTTATAGTGTCAGATTGAGGATAATTCAATTCGGTGCTGGGGAATAAGCTTGAACTTAATACTAATTGTAAGACCAGCTAAATTTTAAGTACTCCGCTGTTCCGACAATTTTTTTTTTTTTTTTCGTTTCTCTTACGTAGCGAGCACTCCCATTGTTCCTCCTTCTTTCTTCTCCAACGTATATACTCATCCTTCATGGAATAAGTTTTTATTTCTAGCGATTTGAAAAGTACAAGAAGGCGATGTCAGGCCACTTGAGAAGTCGCGCGCGTTTCAACGACGGATTCGCAATTCGGAATAAATGATAAAATCTTACCCGACGAGTGTCGAAGAGTTCATATCCAGAATAATTTCGTAATTCACTGACTGTCGATTCCGTACGCTGGCTTATGCCGCTGCTCACTAGTCGAGGGAGAAAAAGGAAGAGAGAGAAAGAGAAAGAGAGAGAGAGAGAAACCGGTTCTCTATACTACTTTTGGGATTCCAAAAGTTGGAGAGGAGAAGACGGATATTAAAAGGTATACGAGCAGCAACGATGCCGACACTAGCGCGCGCCCGCAGCTACTACAGACCGTCGCTTCGATTCGCTTGGTGCTCAGACCTCGTCGTGACTTTACAGACTGGCACGCAAGAGCTGACGATGTGACTCCACGGTCTTACATCTTTACCGATTTGATCGCCGCATTGCGTTGCTCTCGCGCGCTGGTCCACCGCGCGCCGACCGACCGTCTTTCGCCGCTCGCCGGCCGTCCGCCGCTGCTCGCCAAAATAGCTCGTGTCTATTTTAAGATCGCAATATATACGAGACAACGTATTTCCTATTATTCGCGATACCGTCAGTCAGGTATGCTGAATAATCTCAATCCACTTGTCATTGATCCACAAAGATCATCATATATATTATATGAATATTAAAAATGCATATATATAGAGTGTATAAATTATCTTTGAGAGAAACATATGTAAGTCCAATTTGAAATTGTCGATTAATTTTCACTGCTCCATAATTTCTTTTCACGGCTTTTGGAGACTGTATTCTTGATGTATTCCGAATATAAAATATCATAACTAGAAAAACAGCTTCTGGACCATATGAAATTATTTTGTATTTCGAATATTTTTATGCAAACAAGAAGTGGGGATAGAGAGGTTTGTACGAAAAGTTGAAAACTTTAAACACATAATTTTTCAATTTTAAAAATATTTTGCAAGCATCGTCAAGTCTGTTTTTACGACTATACTAATTACGACAGACTCCATTAGATGTTTAATTAGAAATAATTACGGCAATCGCGATATTAAATTCGTGATGCAATGCTTTAGCAAGCTATAATTATATAAACTAAATAATTACATTGCATCGATAAGTATTTGTTTAATTATAAATATCAAGTCATGTATACTCAAATAAATTCTAAATGCTATAAACTAGATAACGAAGATATAATGCTAATATTCTCAAGTACAATGAAAACGCTGGAGTAGAATGTCTTGTACCGAGAAATTTCCAATTTGAAGATAAAGGGTAACGGGATACGTAATGATAAGAAGAAGCAATAATAGTGCCAACGAATGCCTAATTATCATTATGGCTGGAAGCTACGATCTCGTCAAACGCCGCTTCGTGTTCCGAAGTACTAAACATGTACGCCGGAAGAGTTAATTTAAGGACCTTGTCGTATTTAGCTCTTGTTTCCGACGTGTAATCATACGGTTCGGCCTCCTTCGTCTCCTCCGCCGCGGCCGTATACGACGCTTCGTCAGGATATTCATTGTCCGGCTTCTCCAGTCTAACATAAGTATTTCTGCTAGCTGACGCGCTGGGCTCCAAAGACTCTACCGCCTTCGTCTTCCTCGAGCTTGTAGGCTTGAAGTCGCGAATATTTCGTGACGGTGCGGCATCAACTTGAAATTCTTTCGTCTCGTGAAACACGAGCTGATCCTTGTCAGGTTCGCGTCCGGTGACAAATGCGCATTCCTCTTTCTGAAAGCCTTCGTCGTCGACGCACTGGTAGCAAGTCATTTTATCGCGCGTGATCTTTTTACACTTGGATCGATCCTCCTTTCGAAAGTTGTGCATGAACTCCTCGATCTCGGCCTTCTTTTTCACAGTGTCCAAGTATCCGGCGTCCACTCCTTTCTTGCCTTCCGCATCATCCTTGGACCTTGTTTCATCCGCTGTCGAAGCTTCGTAAGCTTGTCCTGGGACGTATTCGCCGTAAGACTTCTTCGTAGTCTCGGAACTGTCTGACGGGTGCTCGTCTTCGTGCGACGTTTGCTCGGATTTATCGTTCTTTGGATTGCCAAACGAGCTGGATTTACTGTAAGAGTAAAGCTTGTCACTGGGCTGATACGAGTACGAACACTGTTCGAAATCGTTGCCCGTTTCCGGATCCTTGCAAACCTTGCACGTCATCGAATCCTTCTGAATCGTTTTACAATTATCCGCGCCGATATTTTCGGAGTAATGTTCAGAAACAGGTTTTGAGGAAGGTGTCTTTTGGCTTTCGTAAGATTCGTGGTCGTTGTCGTTGTTACGCGATGGAAATTGATAATCACTCGATTTTTCGGGAATAGAATAATCGCTACTGTAGTCGGATGAATCGTGAGATGTACCGTCGGACTCATTCGGGACTTGAGCTTCTCCGGCTCTGTCGGATCTCCGTGGATAAGTAGAGGGTTCCGATTTCTCTGTAAAATCAATTCATATGTAGATACATACATTCTCTAAAATACCATTGCAGTCGAGAATTTCTATAATTTATAAATCGAATAATTTATTCTATAGCTGTATCCGTTTGCATAAATAATTGATAAATTATTTTAGTTCGCAAAGTTTCCTTGTGAACATTAAAATAATTACGCGAAATGTTATTCGAGAAAATAAATTACTTAAAAAAAAATTTGTTGAACTGTGTAATTTAGGAATTAACATAAAATAAAAACTTACCTGAATAATCATGCGTAGACTCGGAGCTTTGCGGATAATCGTAATTTTTCGATTTGTCCAATGTTTGAGTTTTGTTTAAATCTCGAATGGATTCCGATTTCTTATCCGGATATCCAAAGCTTTTTGATTTGCTGTATTTATATAACTTATCGCTGGGTTGATAATTATACGTGCATTTTTCATAAGTACCGCCTGTCTTCGGGTCCTTGCACACCGTGCAGGTCTTGGAATCTTTTTCTATCTGTTTACAATCTGCTGAAGGAGCATCCTGTGCTTCTTCTCGTTTATCCACTGTCGAAGCCTTCTCGGAATAATCCTCGGTAGGATAAGAGTATTCGCGAGGCTCTACAGTACTCGGACTACGATCTGTTTGCTCATTAGACTCCTCGTCATCTTCGGAATGAGAAGTTGACTCGGGACGTTCGTCGCTATCGTTTTCCCGAGGTTTTCCAAATGAACTGGATTTGGCATAGGAGTACGCTTTCTCATGTGGCTGCCGTACGTACGAGCACTGCTCGTATTTGCCATTGGTCTTAGGATCCTTGCACACCATGCACACCATGGAATCTTTCACGACCTTATCGCATTGTTCTCCCTTGTTTTTGTACGCAGCCGGTACGTCATGACTGGCATCAGTAAAATATTCATCAGTGAACCGGTAAGGACTCCCTAATTGTCCATAATTATTTTTATTTCTTTCGAAATTGGACCTACGATAGTAAATAATAGTAATAATAGTAACAATAAAGTTAGTAGAAATTAATCGGGTGAATTAAGTTTTTTTTAAATTTCAATTTAAACGTCTTATTGACGCGTGCACTTGACACCTTTTCTTTATCTTTTTTTTTTAAATGTACAGTTAAGTTCCGAATGGGGTAAGACTTTTCGAACACGTAACTATAGCATCATAAATATTAAATTGATAAAATTGTCTTTTCAAATGCAAATATTAAATTTTAACAAACTTTCAATAAATTGTCGAGTATGACATTTTTATGTGCGTTCGAAGAATACTTTAATATCATTACCTTCGATATCTGAAGCCAGCAGGCGCGGATAGGTAACGTTCTACCTTCGTATTAGCGGATGTGCTCTCTTCTGGATTACTACTATATAAACAACGTTCGTATGTGGATTTAGTTTTGGGATCCTTGCAATTGTAGCAAGTCGTAATGCCTTTCCTTGGTTCGCCATTCTTTCCGGCCGATTTCACCTTAATCTCTTGACAATGCGCAACTCCAAAATTAGGAGTCAATTCCTTGTACCTCGTGGAATCTTTGTTAGCGAACGCATAAAATGGAATCTTTTTCAAGTTTTTCTCTTCGATAGGTTCTTTCTTAGTAATCGGGAAAGGCTCAGATGGACTTCCGGAATAACCTACAGGTCGATCTTTAAATCCATAAAAATTATAATGAGGCAGAATCTCAGAAGGAGCACTCTCGTAAACCTCATACTGCTTATACCAAGGATGCGTTGTACTCTCTGGGCTCAAACTTTTCGCACGCTCGTACTCATAATTTGCACTCACGTGACAAGTAATTAGAGCTGATAACGTTAGATATATCTGCAAATGTGTGTATAAGAAAATATTTACTTGATTTATTCAAATAATAATAGCAATAAAAATATTAATTTTGTTTAGTGTAGAACAATAATAAATTCCTAGACATTATACATGCAAAATATCCTAAGAAATAATCTTATGTACCTTTTTCCCGCTTGAAGTGTTTATCACTACGAACAATAAACGAATAACTTATTTTATATTTTATATATATTTTAATGGTAATAAGTTTGATGAGTATTTTGAAAAAACTTTCTTTGTCTAAAAAAATAAGACAAAAGACAACTGCAAATTTTGTATCTTTAATTATATTATATTATATTATATATAGTATAATTTTTTAATAGAATTTGATTCTTCCCTTCTCCTCATCTCTCAATCATTTTATATATAAAAGTTATCAAAGAACATTTACGAAAAATATTATATTCTGATATAAAATATAAGATATTTCGTTGCAAATTAACAATTTTATTGAAAATACTTGTAAAATAATGAGATAAATTAATTGATGTAAAAAAACAATTGCATCTAAGAAAATATATACAATTGCACGTACAAGCGAAAGAAATGTCATTATGCGAATACAATTAATTAAATGCAATATTGAATCTATATTCCATACAAACATTTTTCTTTCACTGACCTTGCAACAAGCCATTTTCGAAGATCATCGATCGTTTTCTATGGAACTCGCGAATGGATTTGTATTTTCGATTCCAATAGGATAACCACGATCTACATCACTTTCTCATCAAGTGATCGCGTCTTCGTGTGAAAGCCTTTATATTGACTTGCGGTAAATAACAGTTTATTCCCTACCTAGCATAAACCTCCTTTATTCTTTTGTTAGAAAAATTCACCAACCGTGACGCGCTCCGATCGAAGTGATCGAAACAATCGACCGATTACCTAAACTACTTTTGCTTTTATATTTACGTAACTCGGCGCTCAGCGCTTACAACGAAAACCAGTGAAAATAATGAGATTATAGGATATGTACAATTACATCGATGGAAAAAGAAAGATAGAGCAATGCTTTTACTAATAATGAATTTACAATCACAACCGTTTGCTTTAAGGCATTTACATTGTATTATACATTTTGGTAATTTATCATGTATCATAATATAAGAAAATTACAATCTCGCTTTTGTATAAATATAAATTCATCAATATGAATTAATATTTGCGATTATTATTCACTGAATATTTGCTTAAGAAACGACAGATTTATTATTTATCAGCAATGTTAAACTATAAATGATTAGACTCAAATAATATTTTCGAAAATTTGAACAAAATAATAAAAAATAAAAGTGATATTAAATTGTTAATTAAATGAATATTATCGTTTTTGCCTATCCTTATGCTCAAGAAGCAAAGCTATATACAATGTGAAAGTATTCGTGGATCATTGACCGCGCATAACATTGTAAATATTCCCGTGCAACAGTTTGTCAAAATATATAGTATACCACCTAAAAGACATTATACAAGCTTCTTTACTCGCGTCAAATCTGTTATAAAGATAAAATTTTTATTTGTTATTGAGTATTTGCTATAAGGTCTTTTGTGCGGTATATGAGATACCGCTGTCGAATTTCTTGATGAAATGACAGGTAGAGCATTCCATCTTTTGAATGTTTTCTTTATTCGAATCTGTCGTCTTTATTATTCTATTCTGTGTGAAAGCTAAACTAAGGTCATTACCCGAAAGACCGTGGCGACTTTAGAAGATGTTTCGTACCTTACTCAGGTAGAACAGCAAGTCACAATGGAGTCAAAATAATGTCAAAATGACGATTTTTTATCATTTTACTATCATTTTAACGTTATTTTGACTTTATTATGACTTGCTGTTCTTTCTGGGTATCTTGGATTTTGACAAAACATGAAATTATTTCTAAACTATTCTAATTTTAGTATTTTAATTGTACGTAAAATGATAAGAATAATCGATTAATGTAAAAAGGACACAGAGCTGTATTTAAAGATAAGGCACCACAGAACATTAAAATGCTAAAAATTACTTTGTTTCTATTTTTAATAGTCTCAAAGAAAAAAAATAAATAGGATAATTATATTTTTTAATATTTTTATTATTTAATATTTTTTAAATGGTATAAACATTTTGAAAAGAAGCATATTGTATATCCGTTTTTAATAAATATATATTATATTTAATTAAAAACATGGACTAATTCAACATTACATAATCAGTGACAATTAATTAATATTGAATTATTTTAATATAACAAAGCATAATATTTATCTATCAGTGTAACTGAAACACAGTTCAAACATAATTTTGAGAATTTTATGTCATACAATTTTTAACAAATATAAACAATCATTTAAATTTAATTTTCTGCACGATATTTTATTAATTAACAATGATTTTATAATGAAACAATATTGTCTAAATCCAACTAACTTTTGACAAATACACTAATCGTAACGCGAATAATTCATCTTAAAATCTACTTATTGACTTTTGTGATAGATTCTAAGTGTTAAAAGTGATTATAAAAGGAGAAAACTCTGAAAAACATATAAGGATTAACCAGAAATGATTTGCGAGTCCGTAATACGATGGATCATCGAGTGAAAATTTGATTCACTCTTTAGGGAAATGCCGTGGATAAACAGAAATGTGTGAAACACGGGGCGTGTGGCTAAGCTGTTTGCCAAAAAGTGCGTCAGTAGGCGCAGGCTTCATTTGAAGCTTCGATGCGATTTTCTGCATGATCTTGTCGTTCTCGGTATCCTTAATCGTCCTTTTGTCATTCGGCTTTCCTTTCTGAGAAGCGCCGCGTTTGCGATAGTAAAGAACTTCACCGGCCAAAGTGATCATCGCTAATGCCAGTCCAAACAAAGTCGCAATAAATACACCTCCTATATATAAAAATATTAGTTAGATATAAAATTTGAGTCAATTAGAAAAAATAAATATCAAATATATTATAATAATATAATAGCCAACTGGAATATTATTATAATTGTTTCGAAAAATAATTTTATTATTCGAAAAATTGTAATTACAATTGTTTCGAATAATAATTTTAATTAAATTTATGTATATATATTTTCTTTTGTGTTAATATATTATGTTTATATAATATCTAATTTTTAGTATCAAGAGACACGGTAGTGTCTCGTGCCAAGTACACGCGGAGCGAGACCGACCGTGACTCTTTTACGCGACGCGACGGGTTGCGAGTACCCGAGATGTTGAGATCTCGATAACGAGTGAACGGTAAGAAATGACGACGAACCCAAACTCTCTAACGTAATTCCCTCATTGTCATCGGAATTCGGACATTGGGCTTTCAACGTTTGATTCCAATACTTGGCTGCCAATGTCTCAAAGTATCTATCTTTCTGTAAATCGAGTATCCTGAAAGTAATATTATTTATGTCGGACATTTGTCGCATAAAATGACGATTTTGAGAAAACAATATTACATTTATGCATAATCTGTGCTGCTTAATCCATTCCCTCCAAATATAATCATTAATAACTATAATACATGAAAAAATTTTTTGCTGTATAGATTGTTACTATAAGTATGTACATATCATATTTGCTATTCTAGATTTGTCAACTATAGGTATTTACAATTGTATAAAAACTTGTGAGTTAGAAATATTCAACGGCAATAAAACATACAAATACAACACGCAACTACAATATGTTAACGATAATCGAAAGTATTTAATTGGAAAGTGAATGAATTAAGCGCAACAGAAAAATAGAAAAAAATCGATCAAAGACTTTCTGCTTATTTCTTCCTGCAAATGACTGCCTTGCTGCACGGCAATAGCATACGGTTGCTCGGCAAATACTTCGCCTACTTCCGTTAAATTGCAGTTCTTCGTTACTTCATATTTTATCTCCGACGAATCATGAATGAACGCAAACTCGGCATTTTCGCTTTCTATCACCTGAAAAATATCGGCGGATGCACTCCAACTAAATATTTACTGTCGCGTCTCACAATTCCTCAAGATTTTTCTTTTTTTTTGTACCTTCTTAAAACCATCCTCGGTAGTCTTGACCGGTCCGACTTGAGTAATGGCTTGCAAAATATGACCGTATTGTTCCTTTATCGGATAATCCCAGACGCGGTATTCTACTTGATCGCTGGTGCTATTTAATGTAATTTCTTTCCATACTCTACAAGCAAGTAATATGCATAATATTGTTGATCTTAACTATATATTTCATAAGAAAATGACATTCATTTTACACACGTATAAAGCTTATCCTCGGCATTTTTCATGTTTATGAAATATTGATGAGCACTAGAATTGGCCAGAACGGTATAATTTATGCGTGATTGCCTTGCCAATTGCTCCAATGATTGCACAGGTGACTATGTAATGAAACATACACGAATATTAGAGCGAGGGGAAATAATATGTCTTATTATTAGAAGATCAATATTTTGAGCAATTTCTACTGTCTGAATTAAATAAAAGAAAATCTCTTATAAATATAATGTGTAATAAGAGAGATATACCTGCATTCTTTCCACAGTAAGGAAAGCAGCTAAGTTTGCGGTAAAAGTCGCAAGCATCAGTACAACGAATAACCAATAAGCTGCAACCAGTGTTCTGCTTGATAACGCTTTTGGAGCTTCACCACCGCCCTGCGGCGTAAAAGATGTCAATGCGAACCAAAAGCTCTCTTTTAATGTGAATTCTCTGAAAAGTAGAATCTGCCTGTTAGACACGACAAGAAGGGAGAAGAAATATAAAATTTTTAGATATATTAAAAGTCAAATTACTGTCCCGCTAAATATGGCAAAATACATTTAATATATGAGATAGCTGCATGTGTTAGTTTGTAATATATAGTATAACAGAGAAAATAAGGCAGCAAAAATAAAAATATTATGAGATACATACCGACAAGGATAGGGGTAAAGTCGTTTATTGTTTCTTGCACTGTATGGTGAATATTTATCTAATATCCAAATCATGATACCGGTCAAAGTTAAAGCTCCCACGATACTTAGCCAGACTTCCAGTCTTAGTACCGTCATGAACTTAAATAAGGATGTTTTACGGACTGGCTTTCTCATTACTTGAAAATAAAAACTAACATAAATTATCCGTTCCATATTCAATTATCTACGTGCATCTTGAGTTAATCCCTCTCCCCCTTTCGCCTCAAATAGAGCTTGTATCATAAAGTGAAAAAAAGAAAGAAAAACAAAATAAGAATCGGAATGTACTATTCACTACTGAAAAAAAGAACATAAACGTTTGTTAAAACGCTACTATTTTATTTGCAAGTAATATTTATATAAAATACAACGCGTATTGTATTATAAAAAAAGATCTAAATTGCTTACCGATTAATATACCGGACTGTTCAAAATAGGGTGCAACAAAATCGATGACTTCTTCTCGCTCCGACGTCATTGTTAATGCCGCCACAGCAATATCAATTTCCTATCAATAAATAAATACACTTGCTATAGTCAGAGAATGTTGTCAAAAGTTACTTAAACTTTTAAAGGGATGGTGTAGTGGCAGTAATTACCGACATTTTTTTGAACACACAAAACTTTGAATTGGCTTTATGGAATTGAAAAAACTTTTTTACAGAATTAAAGTACGCACAAAAACGGAGGGTGCTGCAGTCGATTTTACATCGTTTTCGGATTTGTACAATTTTAGAAGACCGAAACTATTGCTAATACTGTAAATATTGTATATACGAATACTGACATTTGCACTGGTCTAAATATTTTTTAGTTTAAATAATTTTTTATTTTTCTTTAATTATTAAATTATATAACTGCATTGTAATAAAAATAATAGAAATTATTAAAGACTATACAGTTAAAACTGGCTTATACATTGTACCTGTATAGAACATATATAATAGTGTTCTAAATTGTATATACCTGTATTCCGATATACATTGTCAGCGCTAAGAATCTATAGTATAAGTGCATTCTAGATTTTCAACAGAATATCGGGAAGCAGCTAACAACATAATAAAACAAAATAAGAAAAAATTCCTGCGTTCTATCAATTTGAACAAAACTTAGCATTCTTGAAGCAATTAATTGCAAATGATTCAAAGTGATATTCAAAGAAAAGTGATATTCAAAGAAAAATGTGTTAAATGTGAACAGAAAATTTTGAAAAAGTTAGACATACTCCTTTAGCCAGATCACCTATCAGACCGTTCCATTCGCCATTAGGCAATTTTCTGCCAAACTCGTGATCTTCAGGGATAACAAAATCGTAATCGAACTGCATCTCCTCGGATAATTTTCTCACAAAATCTATACAGTAACCTTCCCAGATTTCCTTTCCGTCGTCGTCTCGCATTTCTTGGCCTGTCACTGGGTCTTTTTTAACTACGGTCCATGGTACTGCCTATTCCAGATTAATCAGAACAACATTAAATTAACTTTTGCTACACTCGCGTTTACGTGTCTCTTGATTAACTGGTGAAATACCAAAATAATTCTGGAAACTGTATGAATTATCCTCCATATATAAATAAAGTTATAAATTAACTTATGTACGATTAAAAGAATAATTAATTATTAAATTAATTTTAAATTAAATAAAATCAACGATAAAATTAACAATGCATCTGATTATCGTTTAACGTTACAAAATACTTTGAGTATATAATCATTTTGTAATTATTTCTTGTCTAAATGTATAACGTTATTTCTTCTTGATAGAACGCAACGAAACGAAGCTTTAGCGAAATGTGGTTCTTACCGGTGCCGTTCCAATCCGGAAGAATCGCCTGGCTGGTTCTATTTTCCTCCCGTCTGCTTCTTTAATTTTTGTACGTCTCGTCCAAGTTGCGAGCGCATCTACATAGCCATGACTAACCGATTGTAACTCGATTTCTGCCTTGTAAGTGATCATCGCCTTGTCTGTCAAATATTCGAAAGTGTCGTTACTGTCCAATCTCTAGAACGTAGACAAGTAGACTTATTTAAGCACATGTTTAATTACCTTTGCGTTTAATTCTAAATAAAAAATACTTTAATATAAACGTAATATGATTTAGACAGACTCGAGGACAGACTTTATTCTTTTAACAGATTTCACTTTGGCAATACTTACTGTCATTAAAATTTTGTTAAACGTTTCCGCTGTAATGTTCGAACCTGAAGTGGAATTAACGGGTTTATCACACTGACCTGTCTTTGGAGTTACACTTACACCCGCCCTTTGAACATCGCTCATCAAACTTACGATCAAGCCGATCAAACGTTTGAAATAATATGGGAATATCTAACGTAACATAACTTTTTAATTATTTTACTTCTTCTTTATAGATTATAAACGCATTTATTGGAAAAGAATATTTTTCATAATAAAAGAAAATACAAAAGAATTTACTTCAATATTTGCCAATACATTAATTACATTAATGACAGCTTTTATATTTGCTGGATAATACATTTTTTCGTATAAGATAGCAAATATTTGCAGAATAATTCCATAAAAATTTTCATCTTATTGAGACTGACCTTAAAATTTTGGGGGCAGTTGCAGGTCACGTCACCCATTAAACGACAACAAATGTCAGTCTTCATATTAAGAACGGTGAATGAAACATTTAACTGAAGATTACCGGTGATATATCGAAACTCGTGATAATTATTGTCTGTAAATACTAAATTCCAAATACCCTCCCTTCTAACGAGTCCTCCGCCAATGGCCTGAAAAATTGTTTCCACTTTATAATCTGTTTACACTTAGACACAATGTGTTTTAAAGATTTATAAAATATAAACATTCAATTATCTTATCATATAGGAACAATTAATTAAAAACCAAAACCGATACAAATAAATCTCTCACCGTTTTAAACAGTTCTTCCATTTTTTGGGTGCTAGCATAAATGACATAATAAGACGGTGACGGTCGCATACTCCGTATTTTCGACACAGTTCTTTCCGTCAATTCGTCGATGACCACCAATCTAATTATCGAATTTCCGATAAGATAATAAAGGCTCTGATTTAGCTCTAAAATCATTATTACATCTGATGTAGTCAATGTTAAATTAAATTGTCTAGTTTTTATTTTAACAATACTTTAACAACAAATAACTTTTTCTCAAACTCAAAGAAAAAGGGCAATTGTTTCTGACAGACTTTTATGCTATGTACATTAGTTTGAACACTAAAGCGAAATATCATATTATTTAATGGAAAAATAACTTTGAGAAATTTGGGATTAAAGTTGCAAAAAAGCTATATTTTAACGTAATTCGTCATACTGCTTAATTTTGTTCTTATTCCTAAAAAGAATTGTTTTCTACAAATACGTTGGATACTATGAAAGTAGATTCTCTTTTAAGATCAAGCCATTAGATTTATTCAAAATGAACTATGTTTAGACCATTTCAGATAGACAGATGTACTAGATTCGATCCATTGATTAGATTAAATCTTGTGATTAGGTAATTCCGTTTTATTTAAAATAATCCAGCTAATTTTTTATGTTGAGGACAGTAACATGCAACATTGAATATGTTTGAACATTATATATGATGTATTTTAATATTTAGTTTTATTCGTTTGGCTCGACTGAGTCTCTGCATTATATTGTCATAGCAAAGAAATTTAAAATTAAATAATCCGTGATTATCTACATTCTACGACACTTCTGATATCCATTTTGAAGAAAAAGATATACCAATCAAAAAGATTCTACTGACATCGGATAACTCTGACTTCAATAGAATTGTCAGCTAAAGTGACATTGTTTATTATTATTTTTGAAGAAAATTTCTTAAAAGAAATACTTGAGAAGACTTGCTTTGAACAGATAGCATCGAAATGTTGAAGCCATCAGATTTTTTCAAAAGAAACGCGTTGCTAAGATAAAGCACTAACTATATTTTCTTATGCGATACATGGAATTGTTGAAGTTCTACAGAATTGTTTGAGATTTTGTCAGAAAGCAAAGTTTACCATCAGATTATCCGACTATTTCTCCATTAAACTTCGAAGAACTTCGAAAAACTTCACGTACTGTATAATAAGTTGCATTAGATTCCACGTAAATTCTATATATAATATATTTGAAACGGAGCAGATCAATATAATAGATTCGTTAAGGAATACAATGCAGCGAAATCAGTCAACCAACTTCGATTTCTTTGAAGAGCTCGATGACATTACGATTGAATCATACCGGCATAAACAAAAACTAAGTCAGTTACTCAATGATCTGCTATAAAAGAATGAAAAACAACGCTTGCAATTTATTTATCCAAGATGAGGATATTAACAACACTTTTTTATCATAGTACAATCCTTTGCTTATACCCAAAGTAAAGAATGTTCATCACTTAAAAGATTTTGCATACCGCGACATTTAGAATTTGATAACTTTATTAGAAGACAGAAAATCATATGAACTTGCAAGTTCATACTTTCTAAACGTATTAGCGATATATTTATCAACTTGGATAGCTCTGATGAAAAACCGCAAAAAAAGAAAGAAAAAGGGAGGTGGGGAAGAGAGTGGAGTTTTATGTCAGAATGAAACGAATTTTGACCACCTATATAAAACTATTGAACTATTCCATTATTAATTTCTCCATCATTTTCTAAGAATTGATGTACGAATAATGGCTGTCGCGAGTAAGATATGGATCAAGTTCTTTTGAAAAATCATAACGTGATAAAGCATTTTTGAAATTATAAAAAAATTGCAAGAAATGACTTTTTTCTTCTGATACTTTTGATTAAGCTACATAATTTGCAAAAGAAGATATTATGTGCAATACAGAGTACAATAAAACAAGTTGTGCAGAATAATACGTGTAGCATCAGCGTAATGTAAATAATCGCTAGTCTGTGCGCACCTCTTTCATCTTCAAAGATCAAACCAACGTCCGTTGCGTTTTTCATAATCAAAAGATCATCAATCGCTTGAACGTATGGGCATATACTGCAGTCGCCACGTTTGTATACTATTCCCCTCTCATCCGCGACATTTCGTAGTTTATCCCAACCTGTCCACGTCATATCTAGTATGATACTTATTCCTTTATACAGAACGGCGCAGACTGTCGGGAAAATAAAGAAGAATATTTTTGAATTGTGCAGCCCACCTCATTACAAAAGATCACTTTCTAATGTAAAGAATAAAGAAATGGTTTGCACTTTACATATACGTGCATGTAAAAGACAACAATACCTTGAAAGTAAAAAGTAAAAATTGAATAACAATATTTTCTAATTTGTACGATACACAAGAATACCTTTCTCGAAACTTGCGTCTACGTTCTCGCGATTCACCGTGACAGTAGAAACGTGAACGGTGATCATATCATTAGCAAAAATTCGTTCTGCCTCTGGAACCGCGTCGTTTAATATGCCCAAAATAGACGAATCGGATTCCTCTATCACGACCACTTGGAAATAAGAAAGAAGTATCAGCCTCGTTAATCACATCGAGGAATCATTACTATTATTGCGCTTTATTATATTTTTTGATATTTATAGACTATACTGTTTTAAAATTGTTATTTTGCAACGAAACAGATGTATCTTATACGGCTAAGGCTAAGGCACCCATTGGTTTAACGTTAGAAGTAAAAATTATAGAATTATAAAAACCTAAAAGAGAACAGATCTTGTCAAACGTAATATTGGCAGACAAATTGGTAAATACAGTTGAAAGAAAAAATGAAAAAAGATATCTCGTTTGTATATTATACTAGCCCCCGCGTGTAAAACTACTTTGTACTTACCCAAATCCATTGGCGTTTGACAAAGCACAAATGGCAGAAAGAAAACGAGAGTCAACATGGACGACGTTCTCGTTGACATAGCGAAATGGAGTAAGGTCGCACGAATGAACGAGGAATACTTTTGTCTCGTTTCGGCCAGCAGGTACCAGAACAATGTGATATGAACGTCATGGCGCAATGAAGCGACTATGGTCACGCCTGCGCCGATGCCAGTGGCACGACGTTTTGCTTATGAATATTATATATCGGTACCCATCGAATCTCTCATGAATCCTTTTTTCCTGCCCAGCACGACCATCGATTTATCGTGCGGTACGTAAAGTCCGCGTGCACAATTCTGCGTCCAGATCGATGAGTATCAGAAAACGACAGATTCGGTTATTCATATATGCCCCTTAAGAATCACCGCACTACTTTCAACGGATGTGATTTCACTTCCAGATTTCATTAGATTTTTATTGTTATCTAACATATTTTTATGTCTTTCCAGTAGACAAATGATAATGTTATCCAAATTATATTAATCCGAGGCAAATCAAGCACAATTATTGTCTATTTGTTGTCACAATTATTATTCTCGTTTATCACATAATCGATGTCATTATCAACAGCGACAGTTAAAAGAGCAGCGAAGATGACGACTAAGATAACGACCGGATCCATTAGCATTACAATTATTTTCGATGACGCAATGAGGGTAGTTTTCAAAAGTATTGTATTTTAAACAAGAATAAGATAACATAGTATAAACATGAAGTTATGGAAGAAAATTAACTTTAATGTTAATATTTATTTAATACATGCGACACGCGACTAATGAAAATTAAAGTAAGTTAGATAAGTCAGATAACATTTAATTCCGAATAAGTTATAATGTAATTTTAATTAGAGACGTGCTTTTATCACAATTTCCTATTTTCTATATTTATTAATGCTCACGATTTAAATACTACACGTTCTAGAATCTTTCGCATCGTTTTTGCTGGAAGAATTAAGGCGATCGTTAAATTGCGTCACCAAAGTCGTCGTAATCGTACAATATGTCACTAACTCAATTGTGTTCTAATTATTGTAACGACTATATGTGTCTAATTACAGTGAAAAATTATCTTTTATAGCGTGTTATTAATCAGATATATTGTTAAATGTAGGTATATTACATTGTAGTTATTATTATAACTGTCTATATGTCTTTCAAAGCCTTTAACAACCTTTAATAAATAATGAAACGACGATATTAAGCTTCCATAACACTGTCCACTACGACAAAATAATCGATACGCATATTATTGATTCACTGTATAATACATATGTCATACACCACATCGTTACTGCAGGTAATCGCAAGTCGCTCGCTGAAAATTCCAAGCACCTAATCGATAGTACGCTACGCCACACTGACATTCCAGAAGCTAGTATACGAAAGATATACATTTTTAATAACATTTTTCCTTTCTTTGTAACGTGAGAAACGTAGTGAAAAAATAAATAGTCATAATTTACTGAAAATTAAATAGATTTACTAGAAAATGCAGACGGAATAATGCGAGTTTGTCGGGATTCTATTTTCGTGGATGATGTATACGTGTGTGTATATCTTTGTCTTTCTAACACGCAAACAATAATGATAACAGATAATATGTATATTCCTTATGATGTACGGACAGAACGGTTGCTAAAGTATATCTAAAATTTAGCTAAATACATATTACTATAGATCTAAAAATAACGTTAAAGCTGATTGCTAGAATGTCAAAACTTTTTGCAGCTTATTATCATGCTTGAGCGTACTACATAATTATTTTGATGGTCCAAAGAAATTTATTTCAGATCTGTATCTAACTAAAACTTTCATTTATTAAAACTTTTAAAAGTTTCAAATAACATTCGAAACAATTTGTATCATTATATGTGATTAAATTATTTGGGAACTTTCTAAAGAAGTATTTAAAAGAAGAATGGGTTCATTACTAATTATAATATGCTATTATATTATGAAACAACTGTATAAAATTGTACAATCGATATTGCATTTGTTCAAGTCGCGGTACTGTCCACAAAATATTCCGAGATCGTGCTCCGAGGCTGATCAGTTTCCACTTGGACAGACAGTGGACTCGATGATGCGCGGTCACGAGGAACAATGGTGTCTTAAATCTTAAATCAAGATCGCATGGATGACATCGCAGATGTTTAGACGGACGTCGAATCGCGGCAGGTGCAAGAACGAGATGATTCGATAATTCTTGCGTTATTTTTAGATTCCAAAGTCCATAGTTTAGAATTTTTCATTCCAAAAATTAAGAAAAAGGGTATTATAATTGAAAACTAATGCTGAAAAAATTTTTTTATCATTGAAGCAATCATGTGGCGGGGGCTGAGTTATCTTTTGAATAGCTCACGCGACGGTTACAATCGATTATCTCATCCATTATTCTGATTCAATTAACGATTAATTGTGGAACAGACAAATGTACAGGTCGAGTCATAAATTCTATTCCTAAGCAAACTGGATTTATTTTATAACTAAAATAAAAAGCAGCATGAAAGAAATATGTATATACACATTTTATTAATTGAAATTATAAACTAATCATATAAAAACGTAACTATTGAAGATGTCCACTTTTTTACTTCAATTTTTTTCACACGCCTCGGTTGAACTTCTTAACTCTTGCAGCGTACGGAATCTTTTGACGCTGCTGCCAAACCAGCCTTCAGAGCCTCGATATTTCGGTGAGGCTTAGAACAAATCTTTTCGTCTAAATCGAATCCATGTTCTAAAAATGGTGACTTGGTGAAGGCAGCGTCGATATTCATATGAGTCATGATCGAGTCATGATGCTTTTTAGTTATGAAATAAATTTTTTTTAGGAACAGAACTTATAAAATGACTATATCTTTAGAAAAAATTTATATTTTTTTATAAGTATCATAATTTTAAATCAAAAGAAATGTTTGATCTTTTTTATATAAAAATATATATTGAATCGCCCGCGAGTATTAAAATATAGGAATGGAGAATGTAATTTATATTGAATCCTGAAATTTATATTAAATATTTGTGTTTCTCAAACGGAAAAACCGGGAGGAGTCAAAACTCTCGAGCGTTCGATTATATGACTGTGACAACGAATGTCATCGTGCAAATGGGAAAGAAGAAGAAATATTTATTTTCTATTATTTTATTTTTTTATTTGCCTTTTTACCAAACATTGGGGGGGGGGAGAACAATCATTTTTATTATGTTTATGAATAAAATGTGTAAAAATGCAAATGTACACATAAAAATTTATCATCGATAATTGATAAGATCACAATTTATTTTACCAACTACTAGTATGATGTATTTTTATACATAAATTTGTATATATTTTATAATATACATACATATATAGATCAGTATAATTTACCCATAATATATTTTATTTAATAGTTTATTTATATTATAATTTGCAGATAAAATTTAATTTAAGAAATTAATTATTATACAAACAATTATAAATCATAGATATAAATAAGAATTATTGCAACGTGCTATAACTGTTGCGTAAAATTAATTTGTTTACAATTATTTATATCAGTAAAATACTATATATTAAAAAGAAAAGATTTACCTACAAATTACCAAGAAACGTCTTTGGCAGGATTTAATTTTCTTCTCGTCAGATGTCATCAATGTGCATGAATCAAGTAATCATATTGCGGAAATCTTAAACCAATGACCTCGCTTCGACGCCATTTTTGCCTCCAAGAATGGGGAACGCCATTAAAAGTTGCGTATATTGCATATAAATCACACAGCAGTCACACGAATCATTTTGTATATATTTTGTAATATATACATATATCAGTATAATTTATACATATAATAATTTATTTAATAATTTTTTTGTACTACAATTTGCAGATAATTTTTAATTGAAGACATTAACTTTATAATTAATTATTGCAAACATTATTAATTACAAACAATCCATTATCACTCACAGACAGTACGCATACATGTGCGGATTAACTTTAATCTCGGTTTAACTCGCTTATAATTTTTTTCTAACTTTTACAAAAGAATAAAAGTTTACGATATAAGAATTTAAACCGAGATTAAAGTTAACTCGCATTGATAGAAATGGATATCACACACAGCCGACCAATGGTTGAAGTTTTTCTTCCATCGGCTCGACCAATCTGAAATTTTTACGTTAAACTGGCCAATTACAATTGGCGACGCGAAGTATATGTAATTCGGATGCCGCTCGGATGGAACGCGGTCGAACGGAGCGCTCGCGAGACCGACCACGCGCGCGTGCGCCTTGCGGAGCGAGCGGAAAGCGAGATCACGTGCCTCACTAGAGAGCCGAGAGAGCGTGGTAACTGGTAACTGTCAATGGACGATCGCTCGGGCCACGCGCAGGCGCGCCGCGGGTGACCCGACAACGTCAACGTCGCCCGTTGGGTCGCGAAACAGTGGTCTCGACACTCTCGACAGTCGTCGCTCGTCGCTCGGCTGTTCTTTCCGTAGTCGGTAGTCCCGGTAGCGGTTTCGCGTTTGACAGTGTGGCGCGGTCGGACTGTCGTGCGATCGTATATATCCACGAGGGGGCCCGTTCGGGGCCCAGGCGAGAGAGGAACGACGTCGGGATCGCGCGCGCGAGACACATAACAGCCTACCACAGCCTACAACCACGATGACACATTCGGTAACGTCGTCGACAACGAGCGTACCTGGGACAAGCGCGGCTACGGCGATCGCGACTGCGACCGAGACGATAACAACGACGGCGTTACAACACCGTACTCGTTTAATACCACGATAGTGCGTCGCTGCGGCCCAACGACGAGGGAAAGGGGGAGAGCGTGCCGAGTTCCCCGTTCTCGGACGCGGATGCGTCGCGTCCTGCACTTTAAACGAGAGATACACACATGCCCGTTCGAGTTCCAGGAAACGCTTAGAACGCGAGAGCGATACACGTGAAGGAAGAACGAGAGAGAGAGAGAACGCGACTGTCGAAGGAATACAAGTGAATCCGAATTGATCGTACGTATCGGCGCGACGCGGGGAAAGCGAGTGAAAGACAGAGAAAGAGAGAGAGAGAGAGAGAGGGAAAAAAAGAACAGGGTTACGAGGCAGGCGGGCGCCATTCGGAAGTAACAGTGTCAAAGCACACTCGGCGCTCGCGATTTCTTTTCGCGTTCGCGCGAACCCGTCGTGCGCGGGCATATCTGGAACGCGCGATGGGACGAGCGAGCGCGCGTGCCGTCGTCGACGTACGTCAACGTGCGTGAAGTGGCCTGGTGCGGAGTGTGAAAGAGTCCAGCCAGACAGACGGCCCCGTCCCGTCCCGTCCCGTGTCGCTTGGCGCGCGCGAGCGAGCGAGCTCCGTCTCCGTCCAACCAGTCGCAGTCGTCGTCGGGCCCGCGGCGCGCCTCTCTCGCTCCTGCCTTCGCGACGCGAGCGGCGACCGCCCCGCGTTCCGCCTGTTCGCCCAGCGGAGTTTTCACCGCGGCGACACGCGTTACATTCCGCGTACGTGTGCGGCTCCAGGCCCCAGGAGGAGATTACGCGCTCCGCGACGGGGAGACGCGCGACCGGCCCCGCCGTACGTGCCTTCCGAGGGGGGGCCACCGAATCCGGGACCCGAGGAAAGAAGGAAAAGAGGAAATTCCCAGATAATGGAGGGCCCCGCGTGCACCGTGGACTGAGGTGATCGGTCGCGAAAATTTTTCCCGTGTCTCGTATCTCTGCGGGAAAGACAGAAGTGGAGAAGGTGGCGGAACGGAAGGAGGAGGAGGAAGAGACAGCAGCGAGAGAAGGAGAAAGAGAGAGAGAGAGAGAGAAAAGACAGATTAGGTTAGGCTGAACTCACGTTCCCCCCTCCCTCTCCATTCCTCTGCTGTGCAGTGTGCGGCAGCAGAGCAGACCAGGGCGCTCCATCTCGCTTCGATGTGCACGCCCGTTTCCATCTGATTTGTGCACGCTCGAGGGACGAGGACGGCATGACGGAGAGGGAAGAGAAGAGATCGAGGAAAGAGTGGTGCGAGGATCCGCGGAGAAACGCTGGAAAAATACAAATGCCGATCGCCGATGGGATTTCGGTCGCTGAATCGACGGCGGCGGTCCACCACGTACCCCTCACCGTCACCGGCATGTCTCGTCTCGTCGACAGACTTTCAGGTTAGTGCGCTCGTGGTTACACGCGTGTTGTAATAGGTGCTTTCCATTTACATCAAAACTCGGATAATTCTCACTTGTGAGAATGACGTCGTTCTATCCTTTTTGGCAATTAATGAATAATAAAGACAGAATGACATCACAAGTGAGAATTATCTGAGTTTTGATGTAAACGGAAAGCAACTAATATATATATATATATACGCGAGTCATACATCTGCATCCGCGCTCGCGCTCGCTAGCGCGCTCGTGAATTTAGTCGGCGCGAAGTCGCATAGTCGCGTGTCGCGACAGTTCGCACGAACGTTTCCACTCTGGGGTCCCTCCACCTCCCCTCCCCCCCTTCCGACCAGACGAGACGGTCTTTCTGTTCCCAGACGGAGGTGTCGGAGGAATTTGTCTGCGATTTTTATACGATTTTCTATACGCGCCTCTGAATTGCACGGCTCTTTATTCGTTACGAACGATATTCGGCTTTAGAAGTTCAAATATAATCAAATAATGCGTATCTCTCGATCGTTATTCGATTATATTTGAACTTCTAAAGCACGTACGTGCTTCGTTAACGTTAAGAAGGGCCAAATATCTTTCGCAACGATAAAGAGCCGTGCATTTAAGAGGCGCATATAAAAATTCCTCAGACGACACCTTCGTCTGGAAGTAGGAACAGAAAGACCGTCTCGTCTTGTCTTGGGGAACATGTAATATTATGTCACGTGTTGCACAAAAGTAGAAAGAAAAGCGTTTCAAGATCGCACCCATGTATTTTTATCGTTTATAAAAACGTCAACGTTTTTAACCGTCTCGTCAACGATAGCTCGTAGAGGTTGTCTAAAAAAAAAAAACGTTATTATATAATAAAAAATGATGGTTTAATTTGATCCAACTAGCCACATTTACTGAATCGTAATCCTTGCTCCGTGAATTACGATTCAATAAATGTGGCCAGTTGGGTCGAATTAAACAATCGTTTTTGTTAGTTATTATTAGCGAAGCGAAGGGTTTTATTTTCTGGTTATTATAATCTTCGAAATTTGAAGGTATCGGTACGCGAGAGCTGTACGATCAACCGCGCGGTGTTAAATGGAAATGTATGTAGCGAGCAGCGCGGAGTAGACAGAATAAAAAAGGCAGAACCGTAGACGACGACACTGTAGAGTTTGTGCGAGACACAGTGTTCCCATACGTCTAACGATCTTTTTTTTCTTCTACCTTCTCTTTACTTCCTCGGATATTCGCGGTACAAGGCGCCAGCCGTCGCTTTTTTTTTATATATGTAAATGGCCCGATTCGAGTATAAAGAAGTGTGATGATGACCGATGCATCCTGAATTTCATCAAATGTCCGAAGTGTAACAAGAACTTAAAAAAAATTATATCAAGTATCTGTATTTTGTGATTTTTGATTAAGTAAATTAACGCAGAGAGAGAGAGAGAGAGAGAGAGAGAGAGAGAGAGACGTAGGCACGCACATATGTACGTATATATCAATGCACGTTCGTATATTACACGTACATGGCAGCAGACAGACAAATGCCGACAGACCGATACCGGATAGACAGAGAAAGAGAGAGTGTGTGAGAATGTTTCAGAATTCACAGTTTAATCCAAAGGGAATGATTCTACGTAAAAAAAGTGAGTTTAAATTTTAAAATACATTTTTTTTATATATATAGAAAACTGTTTCAAGAAAAATGACTTTTAAAGTTTGTATGAGTATAAATTCTAAAGACTACATAAAAAGAACGTTTTATTCGTCAGAAACTATTGGATGTAAAATATTTCTAATGTAAGGAATAATATATATATAGAATAACATAACTTTGCATCTGAAATCGGATTGTATCATGCATTTTGGGACACTTGTGTGCATAGTCGTATTACAAAATTAGAAAAAAAAAAGGATTTTCTGATGTAATCCTTTGGAAAGTTTGACTTCCTCGAAATATCGGGTTTGAAGAGGATTTTGAAAGGTTTCTTTCATCGACAGAAAAAAATGTGCGATATTTTCTCGTGCATCTCTAAAAATATATATGTGCATTAAAAATTATAAAAATGAATAACAAAATGTTTTCTATGAGCGAATTGATACGGATCAAACTGTTTACATAATCTTATATCATATATAGTATTATGTATTACATATATTGAAATAAAAGTTTTATATTGCATGTTATTTGACAAATTTAAATAGATGTCCGAATATAAAGCCGAGTAGAGTTCAAATTGCTGAAAATCCGCTTACGCACATACGCACGCACGCACACACGCACGCACACTTGCGAGAATTGACTATAATAATAATAATACGGTAAAGAGTATTAAAACAAAATTGCGTAATATTTATAACGATTTATTGATAATTCTATAATGATTTCGCCCATCTATTTTCGTATTTAACTATAATTCAAATAGATTCAAGATTAACCGAACTACTTGAAAATTTATAGAACCAGTGTTAAGATCGGAAAGAAAAAATTGCGCTAATAATTTGTTACATTTTACATTGTCGCAAAATCGAATAATACGATTTTTCTACAAATTCTTTTTCTCCGTGATAGAAAGTTGCAACGTCATACAATTTTTCGTTGTTGGCTACGTTTTGATTTCAAATGGATTGTAAAATGTAAAAATTAATTTCTAAACCCTTCTTTATTTTCACTTTCACATTATCGCGTGAATTCTCCAGCACGGTCACTCCGGGCTATGGTTCCCCATACTCAACTGCTAAAAAATTCCAACATTTTTCGGGCTTCCGTATCATCACACACCCACCATCTCGATTTTATTGAGAATCGATATTTGACGCGAGTTCAGTTATTCAAACGTTTGACAGTTTTCATATTTTGCCTCTAGGAGGAATTAATCGCTCGTCGTAATTTTTTTTCAATTACATCTTTAATTCTTATTTTAATCTTATGTTAGCTTATAAATATAGTAGATACGTTTCTCTTATTAAAAAGATCGGAAACACGTTCTCTTCTATTCTACTTATTACAGTCTAAAACGCACACAGGTTTGAATAATCGGTTTACAAGTTTCTTTTTATGCAATTCGCCGCGTAATATTTTGATATAAATTAAAGCCAGCATTAAATACGCGTGTAATAATTCATGTGCTACATGCTATCGAGGATTGCTCTAGACATCTCCGCGCAAATTTCAAACTATCGTCCGTGCGTGCTAGCGTGAAATATATTTCTCCTGTCCCTATCGAGCTAATCTTGCCGTTAAAATATATTATAAAGAATACATAGTAATAAAGAATACATATATTTTATTCAATGTTTTTAAATATTATTTTTATATACTATATCTTTATATTTTTTGGGATGTGGATTATATTTTTAATTTAGTGTTAAATGATATTATTCACTGACCATTGGAGTTTTGTGCTGGCTTGCATATAGCAAAATTTATAGTTATAGTTTTATTTATAGTTTCATTCAGTTAATGATTCGGCTAACGAGGGCCTTGGCAAAAATCGAAACTAGTATCACGCGAATATTCTATCTATGAATGTGATCGTTCTCTCCTTCCACTCTTCCATACATACAGAAAAGTATACAATGTAAATATTTTATTGCACGGACATCTGCGCTTATATCGGTCTTTTTACTAACAAATAATTCTTCAGTTTAATTTTATATTTATACATTTTTTCTTTTAAAACTAAAAACTAATTTTATTTTTACAAATCGGTAATGCATGGAATAGATGAATAAGCCAATGCTGGAGTACGCATAAATTGCATACGTCGTTTCGTTTCGTCAGATCAAGATTTTCGATAAATACTTGCGATATGAGGTTTGCAAAGCGAAAAAAAATTCTTATCAATATCTAATATTTTCTTACATACTATGTACGTAGTGACACAAAAATAAATTCGGTCGCGTATTGTTTGCAATGCATCATTATTTATTTTAACTCACTCTCGATTGATATCTATTATGTGTTTGTGCTGTGCGCGTAAGCGAGTAGAAATGTGATCGATAAATAGGAAAATTTGGATAGGATGAAATATCGTAAAAGCGCTTAGCGGAATTTATGGATAGACCAGGAAAAGGAGACGCGCGAGTCGTGCCGACCCAAGCCGAACGGTTGGCCCCTTAAGGAGGGAGTAAAGAGGGCAGGCAGGGGGTGGTCTCGTCCTATGCCACACGAAACACCTGGCTTTTCTATGTCTGTCCATACTCTCGCCCTCTATCGTCTCGTGCCTCCCGATCTTTGTCATATTATCCCAAACTGCACCGGCACCCTCCTGTGTGCCCATCCGCCTTCCCCATTGGCGTCTTTACACATCAAGCGGCTCGTTATGCGCTGCCTATGAAGCAAATATCTATATCCGACAGTACTACTCAATTAATCCGGCTGGCTGACGGAAACGGAATGAAGTAGTCGAATTGCGATCTATATTTTCTACCCACTATGCCATTTATATAAGGAAAAAAGTGTAATATTTCGTCAGAATGAGGCAACGATACCGAATGATTCTAATTAACATATCGTTGATCGATGTATTAGGTTTTTAAAAACGATCAGATAAGTTTGCAAATATTTTTAATATTTGTTTAACGTTAAGAAATGTAGAAATAATATATATCTACGTATTTATCTTGCATACAATCTTATATGTCACGATTTTCATAAACATATTTTCATCGCTGCTTTTATAGGCCGCGACACCAATGCAGTTTCGAACAGTCGGAAAAACGTAGCACGATATATCTCGCTCGCGTCGGATCACGATTTCTCGATTGTCGATTACTGTTACTTGTAGGTAATACGGCTTTTGCATTGGGGAGGGACGGGAGGGGAGCTATGCATATAAACGCGTAGGCGCAGCTCTAAAAAAACAGGCTTTGAGCGATGAGAACTTGATGAAATCAAGGCCGGTCACGCGATGCTTCGGAAAGATCGATTTAACAGTACGTATGCGGATCTTTTATTGATTTATTTATCTGCATATCGAAGCAACCTGCCAAGTTTTAAAAATCAATGAGGATCTTTACGTTGACTTTACATTATAACTGCTGTAATTAAATATTAAAGATGTGTTCTCATAATATTATAAATTACGTTGTACTTATTACAAAAGAATGCAATAACTAGCCGAACGAAAAGATAAATAAAATATAAAGTTGACTATTATTTTATCTTTTTGTTCAGATAATTTAATAATCGTAAAAAGACTGGTAATTTGTGTAACTCGATGGATACGATGGAATTTTGCACATAGAGAGCCGCGAAAATGGCAGAAATAATAAGAAGGCATGTTTGTTCACTTAAAAAAATTTCAAATATATATAATCGATACAGTATATTGAACATTTAACTGTTTAATATACTATATACTGATATAAAAGCATCACGGTAAAATCTGCAACTTTACATTACGGTGAAATATTTCGAGCATTACATTAAAAGATCTTGGAAATTTGGAAAATGTTGAAAGTCTTGATCGTTTAGAAATAAAAGACATTTTTAAATTCTTTAAAATATTTGCCCTTTTTTAATATTTTTATATTATTATTTCAATTTATTCTCTATTTTGTAAATGGATAGATAAAAATCTTGGTTTGTAGAATTTTGAGATATTCAAGATTTTTATCAAAAGATTGAAGAATTTCCGACTTTGAATTATATTCGAAGGAACTATGTTGAATACTACTTGAAATTTGATACGGAGAATTGCGAAATTTTTGGAGAGATAGCACAGGACACCGTTTACATTTTTGCTTGGTCCGCAGAGAATCGAGTTCTTAGGGAGTTCTCTCTTTAATCTTTCTACCGTCCAATTATTTCAGGCTGATTGTACCGCAGTAATATCTATAGTAGCAGGTATGCACTTAACCAAAATCTTTCCATCATAATTTTTCGTTTTTTTTTCGTTCAACGATAAGTCTAATTTGATTTATCGGTAAGCAACTCTTGTTTCTTGTTTTTTATACAATGTTTATACAAATGTGTTTTACAGTTATTAAGTAATTTTAAATAATTTTAGGACATGTTCAGATCGCTGATTTATAACATATTAATATAAAAGCATGAAATCTATATAGTTAAAATATTTTTTGTTATTTTATTCAGGGTATTTAAATTCAAAATAAAGTAACTTTGTTTTCAGTAAAGACAGAATATCTTTAAAAATCTGATGTCTTTATATAAACTCGTTATCTCACTTTTAATAAAGTTTTCCAAATAGAAGTCTGTAATATGTTGTTTGTATTTATTTACACTGAGAAAAAAATGTTGTAAATTTGACTAAACTTGTTTAGTTGTAGTGATTTGTTTAATGCAAATATTAATATATTTAAATCAAATATACGTGAGTAATATCAAGAAATTCTGAATCTATTTAAATATAATATTTTTTGAATTAACAAATGTTAGCTTGACAGCCCGTGACCGCTGCATTTAGTTGAATCAAATAATATTTCTTTGAATCTACGATTTTTTTTTCTCAGTGTAGCAACAATTTTGTAGGTAATTTATTTATGAGGAATAAAATTTTTATTCGTAATCGCACCGTTTAAAAATTACGGTATTTTAGACAATTTATGAAGGATGAAATTTGAGCAACTTTTAAGATACCTAGAATTCACTTTACCCAAGGAAAAATAACTACAATCACACATGATTCTGAAACGTATCAGAGATTTTCTGTACTTCATAGTCAGGCGCGATTATTTCTTCAAAATATTACATTCTTTTATGGCTAGAAATACAAACAAGATTATTGCTATTACAAACTACTACAAGCAAAGTTATTAACATTTTCTTCATTAAACTTTTTTGAAAAAGTTGGAACAAGGTGGCGAGTTTATGACGGTAAAAATCTGACGACGAGCGACGAGAGAAATTGACATTTCTAAAAGCACAGGAATTCCGGCAAACAAACTTGAACGCGAAATTGGAAATTTGATTGTTTTATGAGACTGTGCCGTCGCCGTCATTTGCATCGTTTGTATTGTGAAAAATAGCTGAAATGGAAAGCATGGACAAGTTACCTACATCACACCGGAATATCTTACTTTCGCCCATAGCACAGCTGGCTATCGTTATTGTAGCAAACCGACCGAAGTCTCATTCTCTCTCTGCTGCCATTTATCAGTTTTGGTCCTCGTGATTCTTTTCTTTTTCTCGACCGAAACAATTACCGTCCGCTTTGTGATGATTGTTGAAATACTTAGAAAAGAATGTTTTTGTCAGTCGAGAGTTATTATTATTAATGCTTTGAAGTCGCCGGTGGTTCGATCAGTTGAATTTTGACGATCAACTGTATTAAAATGTGCGTGGGAAATTTGATCGTTAAGCAAATATTGTTATCATTGATAATTAAACTGATATTTATAATGTCATAATTTACGTATCGTTTAAAAATAAATATGTATTCAGCTTTTACTGAACTTTTTGAAATAACCGATATTGATAGTAAATAAAGTTACGATTATACGAATTATGAATCGCGATGTAGCAAGTGGCGCGTGGCGCGTGCCGCGTTATATTTTGTAGCACGTAAATGACAGGATAGCGACGCTGTCGCATACGCGGACGGACATTTTAGGTAAACCGATCAATTTTGTGATGAAAAAATGATCGAGAAGGTACACGTGTTTTACCGCCTGTACGGGCGCGGCATGCACGACAAAAAAAAACTATAATCGCGCACAGGAGGAACCATCTGCGGCTTCGAAAAGCATGATGCGGACCATGTGCCGGCTGCCAACGATACTCAGCTTGCGTAGCCCACCGCGTTAAGTCGACTGCTCCAAATCCGCCTTCTTGTATATTATACGTTACATTGACGGAAAATAAAAGAAATACGAAGGAAATTTTATGATAAACGCGGTAACGCTCCAAAATCATTCGCCTCGCACATCGTTGCCATATAAAAGCCGATTTGGAAGATCGATTTTACCATTCGGTTTTCTATTCCGCGAGTTTACGCCGATAAATCGATAGCTCGTCAAATTAAAATTTTGCAGCGGACTATGAACAAACAACAAGTTAAAGCTGTTTAACAACGATATAACTCCAGCGATTGTATTAAACATAGAATATTTTTGATTATTATGTACACGCACGCACGCACAGGCATTCGCGCATTTGACCTGAAATTAACTGAAAAATGTTTCGTCATCCAGTCATTTCTCAAAATTTAATTCGCAAAAAATTCAACTTGGACATTTTGTTAAGAAAAAGTTAAATTTTAAATTGACCAAAGAGTTTGTCATCCGATAGTTTTGAGGAACTTCCTCTCCTCCTCCCTTTCCCTTTCTCCCCTTGTTCCTCTTCCCTCTTCTCTTTCTCTCTCTTCTCCCTCCTCTCTCTTTAAGTTTAGGGCTGAGAGGGGGGAGGAAGGTCGATGCGTACATACATTGAGATCCACTTCCACATCCGCAGAAAACTTTATTCGGTTTATTGAATGGCATGTTTCCAGCTTTCGGATTTAATACCGTACGCGGCGGACAGAAACATTTGCGTGAGAATATAGTGAAATCCGGAAGTAATTATCACGCAGTAACCGGCTTCGACGCAATCGCGCCAACGTGAGTGACGTATCGCTCATGCATTTTCAGCGATTCCGTCAATCTTGCTCCCGATTACCATTTTTTCGCCATTCATATCATTTTACTACGATAAACGTGCATAAAAAATGATATCGCAGCATGTAATACGTTAAATCTAAAAAGTACGTTTTACAGTTGCGTGTATCTCCCTCTCCTGTTGGCTCGGCTCTGCTTAATTTTCATTTTTAAATATTCCGAGCATTTGATGATATTTTATTCCGATTTGATACTTTCCAAACATATGGAATTCTAGAAGGAAAACGACTTTCCCAATCAGCTACACAATCACGTTTTTACAGACATACGACACACGTGTGCTCGCCTCGCAAAAGGAAATTGCGCGTTCCACTCGGCCGTTCTACGTCGCGGCCATTACAATTTCGATCGAAGATCGCGAACAATATCGCGGAGAGCTAATTGATCGTGCGACACGATTGCAAAACGATATTACTGACGGTATACGTAAAAAAAAAAGAGGTGGTAGAAGCGGGCGCGTGCCAGGGCCGGTCGGGGCCCATAATCGCCTCCGCGATGCGAGCGTTGCGAAAAAGCAGGTAATGGCGTTGAAGTGCATTCGGCAGCTGCTCGCCATGAATACCGACATGAATACCCGAGGTGGACGAGGTGGACATGTGCGATCCCGTCTTCTTTAGACACATGGCCCCGCCTATGAGTGCCCCCGAGCCTCCTATCGAGTGGAAAAGATACGTCCTGCTCTAGTCCGGCATTATATTATCGAGAGCGCGTTGCTTTTTTATCTATATCATCGATCAGCACGATCCTTCCACTCCTCTCGATACGCGTTTCGATTACTATCCCTCATTGAGAAAGGAGAAAAGAGAGAGAAAGAGTTGAAGGATCCTCGAGAGGGAGAGTATGACCTTTCTCGTATCTTTTTTTTTTTCCTTTTTAGATTTCCAGCAAACGTGTATTTGTCAAAAAAAAACCCCCGGAAATCACGGAGGCGACGAATGATCGTAAACAGTTTTCTTCCGGCTCGCGGGCGGACGATGATCGATCGAGATACGGATTAACGTAGCGTGGCAAGCGATAATAACCGAATGGCAATTACGGATCACTTCCAATCCGACGATTTCTGTCGCGATGGTATCGTTAAACGTAGATCCGTCAGCCACCTGGCAGAAACCGGCTGCGCGTTTGCGCGTTTTCTGCCTCGTACTTCGAAAACTGCGATATTAAGGACTTCGCCATTGTGCGTAAATTTTATCACGGGACACGATGAGTCTCGAGTATCTGTTCGAGTGCTTAGTTCAAAGTTTGGAGCTTGACCAGAGTAGCTGAAGCTCCCACTAGCTAAGCGTTGGGTAAACGGGAGCGTTCTTGTTTCTCTTCGTCGACATATCTCTCGGAACTTATAAATTTCCGTGTTTGGACGAGTCGCAGCTGGTGCCGGACCGGTCTCGCTGCTATTCGGGACCCTTCTCTATCCGGAAAATTTCCGCTTCTCCCCCTCTGTCCCGTCTTTCTTCCTTCATCCATCGGTAGCTGCAGCTTTCAAAAGACACGTGACTCTAGGCACACCCAAGATTTCTCGCGCATATATACTGTCTTTAAGGATCTTGAGGATCGTTGTCCGATGATGTACGATATAACACGCGACACGCGTGATACAACAGAGCGCGTTTTCAAATAGTTGAACAGTTTCACCACGATTAGGGATAAGATCAAGTTCAATATGTACTTAAAAATCAGAAATGTCCTTCAAATCCAATAATCAAGTTTTATTTTCTAGGATTTGAGTAATATTTATAAGAAATAATATTTCATATGCTGTATCTGCAAAGTAATTGATCTCGATTAGTTGGTTTCGATTTTGAGAATGAGCACCTGTATAGAATTTGAGCAAAAAAACGGATACCAAGAAGCAAAGGATTATAAATGTTTGATGGTTAATTCTCACTTGCTTACGTTAAATCTAATCTTGAATCTCCTTGTCGATTACTACTATGTTGTCAGAGTCCATAATTTGAAACAATTTTCAGTATACATTCGATTAATTCTTTGCTCGCGTTAATTAAGCTTATTATGGAATTTGGTATTTTAAATTCTAAATTTTTTAATTAAAATGAATTTTTTCGAGATGGAAATATGCACCAAAATAAAATCGCACGTTATCCATTAAAATAATATTCGCCGCTCGTAGCTGAAGCGCGCGCGAGTCTGCGTGAGCGGACGTTACGCTGAAAAGCATGCAATTAGAAAATAACCTAAATTCAAGGCGATTCGCGATTCGCGTTAAGAATTATTTCACCAGTCGGTCGAAACGAGGAGAAACTTGAGCTCGAGAGGCGACACGACCGGCAGGGAAATGGCCAATTATTAGAAGGAACGTGGGTCGTACTTAAAGTCCACTACTGGTTAGGGCAGAGTACGTTTTTATCTCGGTCTCTTTCTCCCTCCCTCCCCGTTGACATCGTCTATTTCCTCCGAAGTTGAGCTTCGTGTACGCTTCGCGAGGAAAACGTAACGTTACGTGTAAATACGTCCTTTTCCCTCGTTTTATTCTACATGAGAAATTGCTCCGCATCACGGAGCAAAGGCTCGGAGATAACGAGATATCGCGGTAATGTGAGGTAAGGTAAGGTGCATTCGCAACTGCATACCGGATATCTCTCACGCATTAATTCATCTATAATGTACTCGATGCCGGGACGATCTCCTGACTGCTTTCGATCTGCTATCGAACCTTGAAAGGTACGTGAAAAGTGTCGGTAACAAGAGTGACTAGTCGCGATTGAATATTTGAACGGCGATTGACGTCATACTCTTTGACGTAGGATTTCGCGCTCGTGCGTGTCGTGAATAGGCACACGTCGCGTGTTGTGTGCGATACCTACTTAGAAAAATTACTTCAATAGTTTTCTCCCGCGATGACAAAGATACAACGGTACCACCTATTACTTACGCAGTCCGTATCGTCCGTAAATTAAACCGTGATGAATCACGATAGAAACACGTACGTGCGATAAGATTCGAGAAAAGGTGCGTCGCCGACGGTGCTTAGATCCGATTGCTTGACTTCTTACCTTACTTAATTATAATTCTCGGATAAGTTAGCGGAATATACTTGCACCTTTTACAACCTTTTTTCAGGACAAAAGAAGTAAATCGGATCTATTTACTTACCGTGTTCACGGCAATGTGTTTATTGGGACAAGGCCATTGTGTAAATATCATTAGCTATAATTGTTTTTCAAGTCTAATACTAATGTATTTATACATGTTTTTTGTGTGTGTATATATAATGAAGTTTGGTATGCGCACATTGTTTCTGTGAAAAATATGTTTATTTATATTTATTTTATATTTATTTTTATATTACATCTCTGCATGCGATGTCAGATACAATATGCGTATATCACATCTTATTTAATTGCTAATATACAGCAGTATAAAAATCAAGATACGCATTTGTAAGATATTCGACAGTGTTCATTTAATTAATAAGCCAGCATTTGTGCACTGATTGGGCAGAATCTGAGTAGAGTCGAAATTAATAACTCTCAATGATCATTGTCAATACTATACTCTGAATAAATACTATTAGATTATTGCACGTATACCTAATGTGATTTTTTAAGTAAAATTTTAAATTGTAACTTTGTTTACAACATTTCATTAATTGAGATAAGCCAATAAAACGCAATATGGTTTCCCTGACGTGATACAAATGCGCTTATATCCTCATTAATCTGCATTTCTGGAAACGATCAATTGTCCCTAAAGACGCTTTTGACTGAAGTAAAGAAGTTTCATATTATAATTGGTCAATATTATGACTGTTGTTACGACGTGCGATCGAGCGTTGTCACAAAGTAGTACAACGCCATGTGTATTGACTGGTGTAGGTCGTCTCGTATATAATTTTTCATTGCGTTTGCTGATGTTCCGCACGATATATCTGTATTCTTTTATTGGTTTCGCCCCATTTGAGGAAAAAATAGTGAATAACGCCGGCCACAGGCCACCAACAGTCACCTTTCAGTAATCTTTCTTGATGAAGAGTTCGCTTCGGCATGCGTTTCGGTGTTTTGTCAGCAAGCCATTAAGCGGGTCGACGATTGTCGTATAGAATCGACTTTTCATCACGTATTACAATCCACAAAAAAAGAAAAGAATCCCTTTTGTGCGAGAAGAGAGCTGCAAACTTCCAATTGGCATGCTATATTTCTTTCCGTTAATTCATGGGGGATCCATTTATGCAACTTTTTTTCACTTTCTCAACGGCTTGCAAGTGACGGGAAACGGTTGAGTAATGCACGCCTAGTTTTTCTGCGATATCTCGCATAGTTTGACGTGTGTCGGATTCCACTAAAATTCACGACTCATCACTGTCAATGATGAACTTCTTGGAGTCGATTCGTTTTTCGAGGCTCATTTTCTGATCGAAATTTTTTGAACCAACACTATCTTGCTCGTCCGCTAATCGTATCTTCTGTAAATACCGCATTGATATTTATCGCGTATTATCTGGGCTATATCGTATCCAAGTAAATATGTTGAAACTCGTACAAGAGAAAAATTACGTGTTTTTATTGTTATCCATGCATTATGTTATCTTTTCATTCTAATTCGTTTTGCATCAAATTGAGAGGTGAAATAGCCTAGAGGTTTCTTTTTTGCAGTAGAATCAATCGATCACATCTATAAAACATTAACTTTGCGTATTTATATTTCAAATATATTTAAAATTTCTTATTTTCTTTTGCTTTGATTAAATTGTTTATAAAAATGGAAAATCACAGAACTTACTAAAAAAACAAAGTTATTATATTAATTGATATGACCTGACACGAATCGAAAAAGAGAAAGATTGTCATTTTCTCCACTGTATTGAAAATATGTTGAAATGTAAGTATAGGAAAATATGATATTTAAATTGGGAAATATGCTCTCTATAAACTCTAAAATTTACCGCGAACTTAAAGTATCACTGATTGCTATACAAAATTGATTCAACACACGTCATCAATGCTTCACTATTTATGTATCAGATGTATATTTACATGTATATAGGTGTATGTATATGTGTGTATACTACAAGCGTGACACGTGTTATTCAATTTTCAACGTGTGACGATCTCGTACACTCTTATCATATCCTCTGCGAAAACTTACGCATATCAACTACAAGTATGCGAGGCTTGATCGCTAACTCTTACATCAGAATTTGCAGAAGGACGTCGCATGGACGACGTTTCTTACATATTCTTACATATATTCTTACAAATTCAGACCTTGCGGTATAATATCTCTAAACGAAGAGCAAAACTAAAGACGCTTTTCATACAATATAGGATTCTAAACAATCGTTAAGCCCCGTTATAAATTGAATTGATCCAGCTATTATTGAGATCCGATAAGCATATATCGGCTCAATTAAGCGGCTCGCGTATAGATACTCGGTCTGTCTTGCTGTTGCCGCGCGTGATACGATCGTGTTTCTTGGTGGATTTTCAATCGTTTAACTTGCAATTTTACCAATAAACCCAATATTTGATCGCGACATTTTTGTTCTTTCTAAAATCATTATCTCGACTCAAATTCCTTTTAAACGATTGAAAATGAGTTTTGAACGGAATAAAACTTTTTCAATACATTAAGTACAATAGTTAATTAAAATAGTTCTCTTCACGATTTTAGTTCGAAAAAAATTGTGACGTAAGAAACCATGTGGAATTCCAGAGTTATACCCGGTTCTAAAAACTTAGAGGAATGATTATTTTATTTCTCGGGTTTGAAAAGGCGTTATTTATCATTGAATTGTTTTTTTTTTTTTTTTCTCCTAATGATTATAGGTATATATAATAACGCTTGACAGAAGCATAAGATCGTGGCGCGTCTTCACTCAACGCTTACTGATATTTTCTTTTTTTCTCTCTCGCGCGCATAATTTTTTTTTTTCTCAAAAAATAATCCGTGCGAAACGGTTAAAGGCGACAGCGAGCGATCGAATCGAAAAGAGCGTACTCCACATTGTAAAGCGAATCCAACAGTCCTCACGCGGCCCAACAGCCGTCCCATCCTGCCTGTCATCGGCCTGGTGGGCCCGGTGAGGCCTGGTGGGGCTCGCTAGATCCCGAAGTCTTCACCCGAGATAAAACACATTATAAACGGCCGCCCGGGACGGGTATCTGGTTTCAGGGAAGCGGCGGCACGTGCGCCGGAGTTCGGGCCCAGGTGGTGTCGCTCGCGCTGCCGAGGAAACGCAAGAAGGAGAGGTCAACCATAGAGGATGCCGCGAGGCGGGCGGGGTATCATCAATCGAGGAGATTAGCTCGTCGGTGGCGAGGAGCAAAGTCCCCTGCGACGACGACAACGACGGCGTCGCCGGCCACCGTCATACGCCGCCTTACCTCTGCCATCACCGTTATCGTAGTCATCGTCATTCGTCGTCGCGTCAACGATACCACCATCGAAGGGACATCGGCGACGGGGGCAGCGACGGCGACGGCAACGATAACGGCGACGACGATGGCGGCGATGACGAGAGAGACGAGAACGACGAGAACGATGAGAATGACGAGAATGACGATGACGACGACGACGACGAAGAAGAAGAAGAAGAGAAGGAGGAGGACGATAAGATGTGTCTCGAACGTCTCCATCCTCGCCTTCATCGGTTCTACGATCGGCGGTCTCCCGGAAGCAGCGGCGACGTCGATGCCGAAGTCGAGGTCCATCGAACCGAGACGACGACCGTTCATCCTCTCGCACGAACCTCCTCGCCTAACGCGACCACCGCCGTCGCTAACCCCTCTGTCGTCACTGCCATGGCGAGAGGATGCAAAATTCCGCCTTACCTCACGACTATACTACTTCTTTCCTACACTCTCTTCGGTATAGCAGGTTGGTATTGGCACGCATTATACTCGGACTCGTATTCGCGCACCTCGTGTTCGTGTATATATAGACAGACGCGACGCGGCTTACAATTAGAGGAATGAGCTACATTTTAACAGAATATCTTTAAAATTGCGTTTATACCCCTTATTTGCATTTATAAGCCACGTTGCAATTTGGCGGTTGTCCATATTATCGGGAACAAGAGAAGAAGAAGAAACGCCCACGGAAATAACGTGTACTTAAAGAGGATAAATTATCGTTTCGCATTACACGGTGAATCAGTCGCCCGTGTTACGTTCTTCGCCACTTGTTACGCTCGTTGCGCCACAATCTTACAATCTGTCGTTTTTCTCTCCTTTTTTCTCTCTCTCTTTTTTTTGTGAACAAGGCAGACAAAAGTGCTGCCGTACAGGAATATTTCCGTGCCGAGCGAAGCGCCTTCGCCCTCGCGACAAAGCGCTCATTTTATGCGCGACTTATACCAGACGATACGAGCAAATGTGTGTAATGTAATAGTACTCGCGCGTCACGTTGCACCTGGTCCCGACGTAAAACCGTCGAGATAATCGACGTTGGAGTATCGTTATCCGTTTCCCTGTTCCTCACGCCTCTCGCGTCGCGCTGCAATTACAAAGGCGCTCCGCCAACTTTAGCGTATGCCTGTCAAACACGCTTATCTTCCCCGCACACATCTGCACTCGCGTATTTATCTCTCGGTATACCGTAAAGACGAAGCGACTGGTACAATGAAATCTGAATCGCCATCCGAATAACGACGATGTAACGAGATGTAATTTTTAATCGTAAAACTCAAAGATGATTTTTAACTGTAAAATGTTTACCATGAGTAAAGTCAAAACGGTAAGAGAGGAAGAGGGGCGAGAGAGAGAGAGATTGCACGCGAGTTTCTCGTAAGGAAAAGATAAAACGCCGCGCCTGCTCGATAAACTGGAGCGTACGGAGCGTGAAGCGTTGTCGGGGTGTGGAAACGGCAGATTGTAAAATTACAACAGGTGACGGACAGCAGCCACGCGCGGGACAGATGCAACCATCACCGCCTTAGCTGTACTTTGCAGCTTTGTGTACAGTCTCGCGCCTGCGAGATGCACGCGCTCTCATCCCCCTCCGTCCTCCCCCGCCTCGCCTCACCTCACCTTACCTCACCTCACCTCACCTCGCCTCGCCTCGCCTGGACTTGCCTCGACTCGACTCGACTCGCCTCATCTCGCCTCGCCTCGCCTCACCTCACCTCAACTCAACTCAACTCAGCTTACCTTACCTTACCTTACCTTACCTCACCTCTCTTCATCTATCCTCTCCTCCTGTCCTCTCCTCATCTCACCTTGCCACACCTCGCTTCACCTCGCATCTCCTCTCCTCACTTCGCCGCACCTCGCCTCATCTCGCCTTTTCGCTAGGGTGGCCACCGCCACCGAAGCCGCGTGCGTAGATGTTTGGAAAAAAAGCGAGGGTGTGTGTAAAAGAGCGAGGAAGAGCACGGCCCCTGTCCATTGTGTTCAACGAACCTGGAAAAACCGACAAAATTCCTGAAGCACCTTCAGTAGTTTATCCGGTTATTCGCCCGCTCTCAATAATGGAACACTCGTCAGTCGTTAATTATCTTCGATACAACTGATTATCTGTATGGAATGCGAAATGATACACTTTATTATATAGTCTCTAGTAATAATAATAGTAATGAAAGAAGTAAACTGTGTGTAATATGTACAATACTGTTGAAGTGGGCAAATTTGAAATTGTTAAACTTGAAATATTTTTTGATAAAACGTTTGCGCGAAAGAAAAAAGCGTTGTACACGATGTAATCGCGATGCAATGTAAATGTAAGAGGACCTAATGACTTTTATATGTTTTATCAACAGATGCCTGCTCGTCGCGTTCAACGCCGAAACCTAGGCCGCCGACGCCGACGGATCGGCCGAATATCACATTCCACATGTACGCGTGTCCGCCGGATTACGCAGAGTGGTATTGCTTGAACGGCGCCACGTGTTTCACCGTAAAAATCGTCGACTCCCTCCTGTACAACTGTCTGTGAGTACGGCTCCATCTCGAAACTATGCGCCCACCCTACAAACGTCGGCCGGCAATAAATTCGCCATGAAAATTCCATTTTGCGGATTTTCCTGCGGCAAAAAAAAAATTCCGCAGACTACGGCGTGACAATCGAAATCTTTGAAAGTGTCCTGACATTTGTGCGAGAGCACGTACGGGAGTATTGTGACCCCGGTCTCCATCGGGCGCCTCACTGTGCGACGCGACCACGAACAATCGCGGCGGTTCCGGGCGAAAGAGCCACCGAGGGAGAGACGGCACCACTCGCGTCGTTTAGCCGTTAATCTGTGACTACGCGACCTCGGCACGTACGTTGAAATTCCTGTCGGCTCGTATTCGACTGACATTTTTCTCAAACTCGCTACCAACGCTTCTTTCGACTCGATCTGTATCGACGATTTCTCTTTTTTTTCCTCTCTTTTTTGCTTTTTTTTCACGAATACGGTAACTATCGTTCGATGGCGATTCGACATGCATTTGCAAAATTAATGCTGGAGGTTGCAGCGAGGTTGAATTTAAATATCGCGATTGGAAAAAAAGTGTATCGAGTAATCGGATTAACATCGGGATAGCATCGCGAGGAGTGCGGAGCAGCACATCGTGCTCACTCAACCGTACTATTTCCCACGGTGTTTGCTTTGTCGACCGCGATCTGCCGCTTGAACCGAAGTCCGTCTCTCATCTCGCGCTTGTCGCGTCCGATTTCAATTAATCTAACAGTCATATTTTCTCGTGAATTTTTAAATACCGCATAACAAATTTTATCAAATGCGGTCTAGTAGTAATAAAAAGAGCCTGTAAACTGCAAACGATACGTAGCACGCGATTACTTAATTGTAAAAACTAAACAGTTGAAGTTGATTGCCTACATTTTTAACCCTTAAATGCCACCCGGGGTCCAGCGGACCCCAGACCCTTTAGAATGATATATTTTCAAATGTTCCCCCAAAAATGGAGCTCATGCTCCCATTGATGATAGTTGAGTGATTGACCTACCCGGTTGTACACTTAGCAGTACTCAGTTTACTTAATTTTTTATACTATGTTGAAATTGAAATTTTAACAATATAAGCATTTTATTCTCTTTTCTAAGCCTTGAACAACATTGAACATAATTTTCATAACTAAATATCAAAAAATCAATGAGTAGGGAGACATTTTTCATGCTGGGGTCTTTTAGACCCCATGTGTCATTTACGAGATTCTTGAGAGGTGTGGCATTTAAGGGATAATATACATATAGTTATATTTGCGTGGTTTCATGACGAAACTGAGAAACAGAACTTAAGGGCGGTACTCGTGGTCCGATCTTATTCAAAATCATCTCAAGTTTGGTCATGGGCGGTCTTAAGATTTCATCCAGCCAATCAAGTGACCCGTCTTGAGATTGTATTAAGGGGGATGTTCGCTTAAAATTACCTGAAAAATAGGCAATTTTTTGAAATTTTTTTCTTGTAAACGAAAAAATTTAGAAACTTGTAGTTTTGCATGCGTATTTGTTACTGTTTTATTATTATTTTTATATGAAAATAATTAATATTTATTAAACTATAAGGCGCGATCGTTTCGAAATATTTGTCCTCGATGGTTGCCATGATATGTCAAAAACTAATAAACCGATTAACTTCAAATTTTATACAAAGATATATATATATATATATGTGTATCTTTATATCTCCTACATAAATTATAGAAATATTATTAGTATTTTTATTTTTTATAATTAAAGTAAAAAGATTTGGTAAAAAATTTAATTTTTTCTTTAACATGCCATTATTTTTTTTGCTTAGCTTTTTATGAACGATTGAGATACGGGATATAGAGACAAGCCCACTGATTAAAATAAATTTTAATTTTTTTCTTTATTTTTATTCAATTAGAACCGGCAACTATCGAGGGTAAACAATTCGAAACGGTCGCACATTGCACCTTACATTTTAATAAATATTTAGAGTTACTTTTATATAAAACGTGGTAGAGAGAAAAATTATGAAATAGTAACAAATGCGTATGCAAAGCTACAAGTTTCTAGGTTTTTTCGTTTATGAGAAAAAAATCCTAAAAATTGCTTATTTTTCAGGCTTTGAACGAAAGTTTTTTAATCCTTTTAAAAGACCCTTTTAAAATCTTAAATAAGATCAAGCTATAAATGAGTTTTTTATTTTCTTTTTACGAGCAGTAACGCGTGAAATTGCGATCGAGTTGAGCGGTAAGGAGATATATCGGAAGGATGTCGATCGTCAATCGATAATCTTAAAGTAAATTTCAAAACGTGAATGGAGGATTAATCGATCAATGCCATCTTTGTGAAAAAAACGAAGGGGATAATACATCGAATAATGTTGCGTGCGATCGAGCATCAATACACTGCCGGTCAAAAGTTTCAGGCCATTTATTGGAAATGTTTACTATATAAAATGAAATCAAACTTACGTATTATAATTTAATATACTTTTATTATTTTGTTCATTATTTTATAATAAAATCAAAAATAATATAAAATAAAAATTCTACAGAAAATATTTTTTACAAAATGAAGAGTATTAGACACTAAAAAAGGATAGGCTATATTTATTTATTCAACGTAAACGTAAATGTTCGTGTTTTCTTTTCAATCTTGTTCAATTAATTGTACTGGCGAGGCTCAGATTATCTGAGTATTATTTAAAATTGATTATATCATATAATCAACGCACTCGGTAAACCAATCTACTTGATCAACTAACGATTTTTTTAACTCTCGCTTATAATTAAGTTCAATTAAATATTCATTAATTGGCTACTTTCGATATAAATACATTTATATTACCGGTATTTGGAGTTTAAACAGTTAGAGTTTAAAGAGCATGATTCATATTTTTCCGTTATTCGAATTATGAAAGAAAAAGGAAACGTATGAATCACGCATTTGTGATGCTTCGATAATATCAATTAATGAAGTTATGATATTTTGCTTCGCAGATGCGCCAATGGATATATCGGGCAAAGATGCGAGTTTAAAGATTTGGATGGTTCCTATTTACGTAAGTAGACTCTTACTGTTCTTGATTCTTTGGATAACTTTGGCGACGCGATACGGGGATAGTTTCCGAAAATATTCCAGTACTGAAATGTAAATGACAGTAAAGAATATATTTCATTAATGATAGACATTTCCAGAGAAAATTACATCTTCCTCTTACATCTTTTATACATTTAACAATGTTTATAATTCGAAAACTAAAAACTCATGCTCTACATTTTTTTTTCCAAAAACAGTTAACTCTACTCGCATAGGTGCAAGATAACATCCTAGCCTTAGAAATTTACAAAATTACAGTATAAAACTTTTTTATTGATCAAATGCTGCACAAAATGTTTCACAATTAAAGATAATTTTAGCTCTTATCTTTATCTAGAAGATATATAGAATATTACCAACCTTTATTTAATTGTAAATTATCCAAGAGAAGAATGAAAGTTGAGATATAACGTTTAAATATAAAGTACACTCCATACGAATAATTTTGTTAAAAAACCATGCAAATAACGTAGTGTTAAGAGCGATTATTGAATCGCATTATCAAAGTTATTGGAATATTTTATCCTTCGTCCGAATATTATTTAATAAAATGAGAAATAAAAATGTCATCTTTTTCCTTGACAGCCTCACGGCAACGAGTAATGTTGGAGACAGCCAGCATCGCCGGTGGTGCTACAATAGCAGTATTCCTCGTCGTTATCATTTGTATAACAGCTTACATCCATTGTAAGCGGAAACAGAAGGAATTACGGTCGAGGTAATTAATTGTTTATTATCCATTATCATTATTTCATTTGTAGCAAGGAACTCGGTCGCAGCTTTAACTTCTCGGATGGAACTCGCGACCTTATTGATACGGATTCTTTACGGACTCCCAGCAAATATTACATTCGGCTTTTTTCTTCTCGTTGCAGCAATAACTGCGTCGACACGGTGGATGGTCCTGGCCGAGATCTGGAGCTAAGGCCGTTCAGCAATCGCTCTCTTATCTTCATGGCCAAGAATACTAACAGCTCGGTAAGATAAAGCTCGAGTCTCTATCGAGGCACTATCAATATATTAACGCCGTATAAATAACGAAATGCAGATAATTTGCAACGATTACAGTAATAATAATACATCATCCGAAATATATCTCCTCTTAGGCGACGATAGAGCAGACGAGAATGCCCAACAGATATTGTCCAGAAACGGAGTCGATGAGGATGGCATCCATCAGCGAGAGCAAGCACTCGAGCCAATAGCGAATTACGTGACGCGTCGTCTGTATACAACGTTTTGCCGCGATGATTCGTTATCGGCGACATACTCGAGATGTACGAATGATCGTCGAGTGAACTGCTCGATTAGCTGAAGGTAGTTTGAGACAGCAGCGGCCTTTAGTAGCCTTTATTAGCGAACTTGTTGGGAATATACCAATTGTTTGATTCAGCGAGTGATGAACCATCTTAACACGGTGCTGAAAAAAAAATCGAGCACGTAAATCAAGCACGTTAATAATTTCTCTGAGCTCATGGCACGCACCGGCACGACGATGCCGGGCTTTCTTCGATTATTATATCGTTATGTCGAGACATTCCCGTATTGTCGCACTCGTGTCCTCCGTTTGATCGAACGTTTGACGCTCGTCGATTATCATGTATTCCTTCTACGAACGAACATCCCGATGAACGATTTGCGAAGAATAAATTTTTCATCCAAGTCTGAAAACGAAAAGGGACTTTGCACGAATAATGTGACGTTCGAAGACGAAACATTTCCGTAGATTCTTCTGTGAAGGTGACAGATTCGCGACCATTGAATGTTGTTTTTATAGCAAACGTTTGTATAGTATCGCGTCTTATTGTCATCACTCACTATCAACGAAGAGAAAGAGAAAGAAAAAAATAATACACGCATCAGTTGCAAAAGTAGTGCCTTTCTGCTCTCGTTTGTAAGAAAGCAAATAGTTGTGGTACACCTGATCAAGAGAGATCAAATAGGAAAGGGAGATAGAGAACGAGAAAATCGCCCGTCTATTTCTCTCACTAAAAATTCGCGACGAGCGTCGTTCAATTTGCTAACCGTGTTATGAGCGCAGGACGCTGATACACGCTAGTGACGAAATCTTCTTGTAAAACACGAAAATTAATAGCTGTAAAGCGCTGATAGTAGACAAGGTAATTGTCCTTTGATCCTTGGTACGTATGATACTCACGCTCGATCCTAACTCCGTTTGTTATTCGTGAAAGACATTAATCTGATATATCTCCGGATATATATGACGATGATAAACATAAATGCATTCTGTGAGATATTTCATATGTTCTTGTGTCGCAGAGGTCTAATACATCGCGAGTAGATCAACAGCAACTTGCATTGTACTTTCACCGGGCTCTTCCAAAGAATGTTCGCGAACGCGATTGAACGTACCATTAGTATCAAAGGGTTAATGAACATATGTGTCTTATGTAGAAGTATCTAAGATTTAAATCTAGATTAAATCCGATGTCTTACCAGAAAGCAATAGTTCCCTAAGCACATATGAAGTACATTTTGCCGCTAAAAATAGAGATGCTATTTATTACTAATCAGTTAGAAAGTCTATTGACGTCAGATCGCCATCCGGCGTTGTACTGTTACATATTGACAAATATTTTCTCAAGACGTTTTGCTCCTGTAACGCGAAATATCGTTTACTAAATCTTAGGCACACAAAAATGACGTACTTATAGTGAATCAATTTTCATTTCCACATCTGTAAGCGGTAAAAATGAAAAGCGGAATTTAAAGCGCCGTTAGCTATTATTATAAAGTAGAGCCACAAATAAAGTAGAAGACGGTAAATTCAATGACTTTGTAAGCGCAGGGTTATAATTTGCTAACCTCGTGATAGAAAAACTGCAACTACATAATTTACCTCGTCTGTTTACACGGAAGAAAGTTAAATATGAAATTCAAAGAATTTCTAGCACTTTTTCGTCCTATTTATATCTCGATTCCAGAACAATTAAATGAATACCGAATGATATACGCTTATATCATTTTAGATATTAATTCCGATTAATTATCGTTTCTCATTAGCATTCGTCTCATACGTAAAATAAAGGAGTAAACATGCCGGCATTGTTAAATTATTTGGCAAACTCAAGGAAACTGCTATATCGTCTAATATTAAATTATATATTGATCATGCGCATCGTTCTCTCTTGTTTCGTTATTTATTTATTTAGATGAAAGGCTTTGTCTCCAATTACATACACAATTGCAACCAGATTTATCATTTTTCTCACATTTCACTTTTCTATTCGAACCTTTCCAACTTTCCCTGATTCATGTAGCCTTAAAAGTGTTTTGTTAACAATGCAATAGAGTGGAATTGATGTGTATATTTGGAGATATCTCATCGCGTAGAAAGCTGAGCCTCCTTGTCACTTTGTCTCAGCTTCTTGTAAATAGTAAGTTATTTTATGTTAAAGAAAATCCCGAATCGTAAACTATATTAATTATTAAAATAAAAGCAACGTTTTCGTCGCGCCACGTCGTATTACGCTGTACTACGTTCCATCAGCCTGATACCTCATCGTACTACGATGCACTGCGCTTCAAAAGAAAAACCGAAATGCATATTTTTATAATTATATAATTCGTTAAAAGAACATACCTGATGGGGTGACAGAAAAGGTACTGAAGATATTGAACGATGATTCAATAGTAATTTGTATATTTGTAGATACTCTCGAGTAAAAAAGAAAGAAAAACTTCCAAACATCTTGTTTCATCTTTTTCACATTAATCACCCACCCGTCGCTCGTCGCTTTGAGACACATTTAATAATGATAATTATGACAACAAACTGCTTTCTCTATACAAACTACTCAAGGTTTCTGCTTACTACAAAGAGAAAGAAAGAGAAAAAGCTTAAAGTAAGAAACGAAAGCGTGGCCTAAACATTTATAAAAGCGAATACAAATGGTATTTTTATTATTTATAAATAGTCCTCATTAACAAAATGTATTCTAATTTAATTTCCCATATTTCATATTGTACGTGGTTCCTAATTTATTATTACTATATATATATATATATATATATATATATATATATATATATATATATACATATATATAATATACTATATAATAATAATGATGTATATTGTTGTTATTATTATTAGTATTATTAACTAATGTAATTATATGACTATTTGTTTACTATTAGAAATTATTCTTATTATTTCAATAGAACTATTTAATAAGGACCTGTTTGTGAAAAGGAATGTATGAAATACACAGTATCGAAACGAGTGCTGAGAATAGAATGTGTGATTGTGTGCACTGTGTCACATCCAAATCCAGAATGCGTATTTAAAGCGGAACCATCGGATGACACGAGAGGGAAAAAAAATAGCATTTGCTTCTAATTTCGTGCGTTTGATGCTATTTCTAAAGAACTTTGTCAGTAAAATATTCGCTGTAATACGTCAATATCTTGAAACTGGTACCTCCATTGTACGCATACATGTATAGCTAAACAGTAAAATTGACTGCACTATATTTTGCACCATGTTATGTTTTCTTCTGTTTCCAAATCGAACACGACGATATTAATTGTTCCATAAACACAAATTAGACATATGTGTAATTTGTTTCATTTGTATATCTGTGTATATGTAAGAAATAATCTTGAGTTTCTTTTAAAAAGAGCTGGATGTATGTTTCATTATATTAAAAAACATTTTGTTACGCATAAAATAGATGTACTCTCGATGATCTTAGAGTTAAAAATCTCGGCGATATAAATCTAAGAAACATTTGTATTAGAAATTTTACATCTGTATTCAAGAGTAACGATTTTTTTGCTAATTAAACTATCATGGTTAACAGCAAAAAATTTCTCAAATATTCTATCAATTTCATTAAAAGAAAACGATGTTTTATGATAAAAAGAAACAAAAGAAATAACGATCAAAGTTAAGTAATTACAATATTTGATATATTTATAGCAAATATGATGTACTTTGAAATACACTTTCCGTTAAAAATTATATAATATATTGTCGATTGCTAAATTCTGATACGTTGCAGGTTTGTCAATGAATATGTCTCATAATTGTTTTGTCGTTGAACAATTTATTGTTGGAAGAACATTAGTTTGTGACATTGTAATTAAAAATACTTTATGATATTGACGAATTTGAAATCCTTGTCTCTTTCATGTCACCCGATGGTTAACTAGTATTTTCTACTAATCTAACGCTTTTTCCCGACTCGGCCGAATCCAGGCCGGTCAAAACGAGAGCCTTATTACGATTTGTATTTTGTAAATTGTCGTCGACAGAGATGATAAACGAAGCACTATGCTAAAACCAGCTTTGAGAGGGTAGCTAATTAATGTACCAGTGATGAAATTTTATTACATCAGGCAGCGTCGCGTATTGTATTCCGCGCGAAGATCACACAGATATTATAAAATAACGACACCAAAATAGCATCCAAAAACAATGATACAAATGCCGTTTCCACCGCACCATCGATAATTATCTCTTACGATATAGTTGAGGTAAATAGTATTATTTAAATTATATCATGTTGAGTTAATTGTAATTTTAGACGTGTAAAATAACGCTATTAAACAATGTCACGCGGTTTCTTCTAGCCGAACAAAATATATTCGTCGGTCAAAATTACTTTATCACTCAAAATTGCTAATTAATTATTAGAATTCAACAGTTTCAACGGATTCGAGTACAAACTTCCCGTTTCGAAACTTTACAGCTCGACTTTAATATATGACAAAATAAATTATGATATACTTTCTTTATTCTCCTTATTCCAAATTATACTTCTCGTCGATTTTTACATCGTAATTATGGATCTTGGCCCTGCGAAACTGCTAAGAGTCAGAATAAACTACGGTACAATCAATATTTCCGTAACGTTATCACTCTCAGTTTGCAATAATAATGTGTGATATCGCTCGTTACATTGATGAACACCTATTAGATATAATATAATTAGTCAATATCAAAGCAATAACGTTCGTCATCATCATCAGCCATTAATTCCTTGTTCTGTTGGATGGCACCGTTTTAGAGTCTTATTCGAAATTTGCGAATTCTCGAAGGGAGAGATGTATTCTGATCTTCATTCCGCGTCACCATCCGATGGCTGGCTCTTAGAAATGACAATCTTCTTCGTGCAATGCTCGTTCTTTTGAGCATTTTATGACAAAGTGGATAATAGCGGGTACCCTCATCCGACGTACTAAACCTTCATAGTATACTATATATCTTGACGTTAACATACCAAAGACATCAATTAATTTTGGACAAATTAGTTGTTTAGAAGGGTGAGAACAAGCGCGCGCGAAAGACAGAGGAAAGGAAAACGGCTAACAAATTGATCTAAAGTTACTAAACAGCATTTTGACGAAAAAAAAGATACCGATCGGCAATGTTGCATCAGAACATTGTTATTATTTTTGTAAAGACACCTTGTACATGTACTAACTTAGCGTGCTCTGTGGATGGAAACCTACGATATGTTAAATATTATCTATTATTATTATTATTATTGTATTATTATATTATATATTATTATTGCTACTATAATTACTTTTATCATCATTATTATATCAAAATAAAAACTATGAAATCTTGTTTGAAAATTTTTAAACAGCATATTGATGTTTCACGCGTTTCATTCGTTATCTTTTTTTTTTATTAATATTTATTCTGACACACACATTCTGACGTATCCAGTGACGTTATTCTTGTGATATATTCGAATAATATCATTACAAAGTAGGCATAATACTCATTGAAACGATTTTATATCAACATTTCTCCCGTAATGCCATTTTAGAAATGAAATTCAATTCAATATGCCGTTTATTGTGTAATTGATCGGAATGTTATAGATATTCATCATTTAAATATCTCGTTTTACTACACTTTTCGCTGGATAACAACAAAGAATTTAAGGAATATAAAATGTAATTTTGGTCAAATCAAGTAAAAGAGACTGACAAAATGATCTGTATCTGTTATGTGTAATTCTTTTTGCAAAGAATCAACTCTTAATTATGTTTTAATTCGCGATCTATTTAAGTTACTATTTAGCTTAGTTATTTAGAAATGTTATTTCAAGCCTCTCTTTAAATGGAAATCGGGATTATCTTTGGGACATATAGCAGAGGAATTTCATACAAAAGTAAGCGATATCAGAGACGTAATTTTGCAATATTTATATAAATAATATATATTATAAAATTATTTATATTTATAATTTTATAATATATAATATATTTTTACAAAAGGAGATATTTGTTTCGAATCAAGAAAATGTTAATATTTTATAACAAAACAAAATACGATTCTCTTCTTAGCAACACTAAAACTAAAAAACAATTTTTTTACAATGTGCAGAATTATATAGCGTTTAAAAGAAAAAAGATTAATTCACATTTTAACAATAAATATATATTAATATGTGAATTAATAGAATTAAAAAAAATCAATTAGATTTTTATGAATCGAACGTTTATCAACAAATTATTGTAAATCGTAAAATTATACATCATGTAAACTATAATTCTGCTAAAACCTAAAACAATATAATACATGAATTGGATTATATCGAAAATTTTTAAACATTGATACTTCATTTCTTATTGTAATTCTGCTTGATTTTCTGTTAGCAGATTACACAATGATCAAAAGATATATGTTACATTTGTTAAATTCAATCGACATCTCATGTTTCATTCTGGATGTTTATTTAGCGTTTTGGTTCAGGTTATGAAAGACCTATAAGTAATTATTCCAAAACTTCGAATTACGTGCTTTTATAAACGCTTGTAACTGCGTGTTAACAATTGGCCTTAACGGTTTATTCGGCTCCCATTTTAACACACACGGCGCGACAACGTTGAATTTTTGTCTGGAAAGGCTGAGCAATGCAGATATTATGCCCTCTTGTTGATCGTGTGAACCTGTTTAAAAATGAATCAAATCACATATGTATATTATACCACACACACACGTTATGTTGCGTAATGAAAACTAGCTTTTCATACAAAACGAAGGTATCACCTTGGCCAGATTTGATGAGGTCACAGAGCTGTTCACTAATCTCACTAATCTTCACGGCATCGTCTTCATTTTCTGATGTAAATGCGCGCAGAAGCCTTCCTGTAAATATATAATATAATATCAGTGAGATGCATTAGTATTCTTTCGTCAAAAAGTAGTACAATTAACGAAAAAAATAAGTGTACCGAGTAAAGAAAATGCACTATATATACAGGGATGCTCATTTCTTATGATCATTGGCAATAGAGAAGATTCAATAATATTTTTATATGTCCAAGACGAGCCTCCTTTCTTCGCAACAAGTATAATAGCCGTATCTAAGCCATCGACTCGTTCAGCTAAACATAATAAAATATAATTTGCAATTAATTAATATAATTCCGTAGAGAAACGTGACGCGAAAAATGTTCTTACCTTTAAGAGTAGTTATAAGTTCCTTAACAATATCACTTGTTGTTTCTTCGCTAAAATTATATTTATAAAATCTTGATAGGTAGTCTTTTAATATGTTTAATTTCTGTACTGACGGCTTCTGAGCTGAATAAGGATTTTCAATTTGCAGCGAGCTGATGAGAAAGGCTATACACTTCGGTAATATTCCTGTAAGAATTCGACATTTATAAGAATAAATTTACATCTTGTATCACAAGTGATGTAATTTTGTGCATAGAGATTTCAATGATCAGAGCCGAAAATATTCATCACTGCTCAGTGATGTGAATCAAAATTTATCATTATTTCTCTCGACAAGAAATAGTTTTTCTTGCATCTTAGCATGTACGATACCTTTGTTAGCCTCGGCGTTTGGAAGAACTTCAGGCCAGCACGTTAATACTGTATACAAAACACCTATTGACTTGAGACCCATGCAATAGAGAGCATTGCAGCACATCATGCGTACTTTTTCTCTGTCCTTCTGAAGACGTGACAGGACGACATAAATCCGCGTGAGCAAGTTAACTGGGAGGATCTACATGTGCGAAAGTGTTAACATTAATTTGTGAATCGAAAGTATCGCTTTGCTATTGTAACAACCTAATTTAATTTGTTATATTATATTAGACAAATAAAATATAAACCTTCATCATAGAATCGTTGATAAGTCTAAACAGATTGTATTCGATGGCAGCTTGTACGAAATAAATCACCGACGGTTTCGACACCTCCAAATCGATCAATAACGTTATGATCTTCTGTTCAAATTTTGTCATCAATGGTGCCGGAGGAGTAAATGACTTATCCAGAGGTTCATCATGATCGACCTCCTCCAATAAAAACTCTACTATGCATCTAAAATGATCACAAGAGAAATATTATTTTCTTGTCTCTTTTTTTTTAACAAGCAAACTTCTAACTTAATTAAATTTTTTAAATGGCGGATATCTAATACATACATAACACATATTATATTACATTATATTAATTCATATGTTATATATTATAATTCATTGTATATATATTTATTATATATTTTTTATAGATATATATGTAATATATACATATATATTATATGTATGTAAAATATATATTATATTTAGTCCACAAAAAGCTTTTCTTTTTCAATCGTTTATACAAGGTATATCTGAAATAAGCCTCAATATTTTAAATATATATTTCATTTATAAAAAAAAAAATCCTAAAATCTTTAAATTTTCTACTATTGCTATCTTATTTCAAGCTTCTTATTTCATTAGAACATCAGACATATCGATGCTATATCAGAAATACAGTAGTATTCAATCTAAACAGCCAATTTCTACAAAATGCATTATTTTGGAATATTATTCTTTGTATAACTAGAATTAGAAAATTAAAGTTGTAATAATGGAAAATCTAAAGATTTTAGAGTTTTTTGTTTATATAAAAATTTTCTTTGTTTTTATTTATTAAATATATATATAAAATACTGCCACTTAATTTTAGGTTCTTTCTGTATATATGTTACTAATTTACGCAATATAATATTTCTATCATATTTAACATAATTAAATATATATACAATTTCGTCTGAACATTTGCATATTTAATAGATCACAAAATGTCATACTAACTTGGCTATGATACGAGGTCCGCATGTACTTCCTAATTTTTTTATTATATCGTCATGTATAGCCTCTTCCCAGGCACTGTTTACAAGTCTTCGTAGTTGCTTTTTAACAAATTGTTCTAAAACATATATAGAATTATATTAGTAATCTTGTTCAGCAATTAAAGGGGTATTTTAGGAGAAAGCATTTAAATTTAAGCGTTTCTTTTTAAACTTTTTTAAAAAAATACATATTGATCTCTCTTTATAAAACTTTATGTACATGTTTATCAATTATTTACATGTATTAAAAGTCTATTATATGAATCTAAAATATAGACCGTTAGACAATTTAGAGATAAATGTAAATATACATATATAGCAACCGTTGCTTCAAAGAAAATCAACCAAGAAACATTCAAAAATTATTTTTGTCAAGTCAATATGTATTTTTATTAAAAAAAAAATACTTGCTCTTTCATGCGTTTTGAGTACTACTTCTTTAAGTCATATTTTTGTTACGTACCTGTTATTTTAATAACGCCTTCTATTTGTGCACGTGTCATCTTGTATTTTTTGACACGTTTCTGGCTAATATATTTAATTAATTGTAACTTTGGCGTTTGGAGTTTCTCCTCGACTTCATGAGTGGCATCGATAAATTTTATTTCTTTATCTCCATTTGTTTCATTATTAACGCATGTTTCTTCCTTTATTTGATCGAGAGATTCTTTCGTGCTATTCGTATCATTTGTATAATCAACAATGATACCACTATCTCTTAGTGATGGTGAACGTAGAACTTCAGTAGCTCCGTCAGATACATTGCTATTATTATGATTTTTATTTCGCGTTGCTTCCAACAAGTTTGATCGGTCGTGTAGAACTGACGACTCGCATTTCGAAATCACATCCTTTGATATTTTGTAATCGTCATGACTCTTATTTCCAAGCGTTTCCAAATCTTCATAAGCGGTCGGCGTTATCTCTTTTTTAATTTTTCGCATTGCTTCCGACACGTTTAATCGGTCGTGTAGAACTGACGACTCGCCATTCGAAATCAAATCCTTTGATATTTTGTGATCGTCATGACTCTTATTTCCAAGCGTTTCCAAATCTTCATAAGCGGTCGGCGTTATCTCTTTTTTAATTTGTTGCATTGCTTCCGACACGTTTGATCGGTCGTGTAGAACTGACGACTCGCCATTCGAAATCACATCCTTTGATATTTTGTGATCGTCATGACTCTTATTTCCAAGTGTTTCCAAATCTTCATTAGCGGTCGGCGTTATCTCTTTTTTATTTTTATTTGTTTTCAATGCTTTGGTAAGCCTATCTTTTTTACGGAGGATACTGGAGTTTGACAGGACTTTGAGTCGCAATATCAATGGAACTGATTCTAAATCGTCCGAATCGTTTGCGATATTATTATGTAATACGTTCGGCTCGCCATTGTTGTTCGATGTCTCTCCTATTACTCTATCCATTGAGATACTTCTGTTGTTTGTATCTTTAATCAAGACGTCATTACATTTGACGTTTTTCTCATCACATTTCTCATTTATTGTACGACTTTTTTTGCTTTTAGTTAATAAATTACTTTTCCGAATACCTAGTTGTGGAATTCCATTACTTTTTTGAGTCATTAAGCTAGCTATATTTCTTATTGTGCTATGTGTAATATTATTTTCGTTGATGCTCAATTGAGAAACTGACGTTTTTGGAGTATGTGCAATTCGTAATTTTTTCACCGGTTCATAATCGTCAGAGCATAATTTATTGTCTTCTTGTTTATTTATGGACTCTATTCGTGTATTCAATTTCTTCTTTAAATCATTTATACTATTTTCTAATGAGCGACCGCCACTCCCCTCCTCATTTTCAATTCGCGATTTTTTCGCCAAATTATTGTACTCAAAGCTATGATCGGAATATGATTCAATATTCTCATGCTTATTTGTAGGCAAACTGGCTCGCGTTTTTCTTTTCAAGTTTCGAATTTTCTTTAATAGGCGATTTTCCTTAATATCGATAACTTTACCTTTTTGTATATTTTTTCTCTTCATTTTATTTTCCTCTGCATTAATATCAATAATTTTGCTATCGGCATGGTTATTAATAAAATTTTCGTCTTTAGATAAGGATGTTCTTTCGGTTATTGTTTGGTTATCCATAGCTTCTATATTATCTTTGCTTAAGAGATTATCACTCGCGTATATTTCGCCAAACTTATCCTTATGTATATTTTGGCCCTTATTTATTTTATTTCTTTCTGCATTGATATCGACGATTTTGCCATCAGCATGATCAGTAGAATTTTCATTCTTAGATACGAATATCGTTCCAGTTTTCGTTTGATTATCTATATCGCTAGCTTTTATATTATCTTTGTTTAAAAGATTATTGCTTGCGTGTATTTCGCCAACCTTATCTTTTATATGTATATATTGGCCCTTATTTTTTATTTTATTTTTTTCTGCATTAATATCGACAATTTTGCCAGCAGCATGATAAGTGGAATGTTTAGCGTTAGATAAAAATATCGTTCCAGTTTTCGTTTGATTATCCATGCCGATAGTTTTTAAATCATCTTTGTTTAAAAGATTGTCCACACTTGCGTATATTTCATCAACCTTATTTCTCATTTCATTTTCTTCTGCATTAATTTCAACGATTCTGCTATAAGTATGATCGGTGTAATTTTCATCGCTAAATAATATCGTTTCAGTTCCTGTTTTATTATCCACATCCATAGCTTCTACATTATCTTTATCTAAGGAATTGTCGTTCACAGATTCATCGGCACTTAAATATGATGTTAAACTATCTTCGACAGATGCAATTTCTGTTGAATGCAATGTACTTTTTTCATGAGAAACCAACTCTCTTTTGTCAAATTCATCAGTGTCGTTAAGAGACGTATTGGATGTATCCGAAAGTAAATTATTTTTATGTACAGACAACGTATGCTCACATTGTGAAATATCAATCGTCTTCGCAGCATTCTCAGTGTTATTACAAAACGTATCTCGTAGTTGATACTTTTCATCGCGATTTTCAATTTTGCACAAACACGTGTTTTTGCATGCATTACTTTTGTGCAGTTGTTGTCTCCTATTCAGCTTTGCCTTTTTCATACTACAGGTACACGGTTCCGAATCGATATTTCGTTTGTTTCTAGAACACGCCTCTTTTTTCTCATCGTAATATTCTGCCATACTTTTACAGATTATAGATATCAGATTCGTGTTTAATGAGATATCATCCTTACAATTTTTACTGCAACGACAACAAGCTTTCTCCTTCAGTCTTCGAAACTTCTTCACTCTACTTTCTAATAACTGAATTTTTTTCTCCATTTCTTTAATAGAGGAAGAGTGTTTGACTAGTAAATCGTCAGAACAGAAATTTTCCCTTGCATAATTACTATTTTGAGGTAAAGTAAGTGTTGTAGGAATTGAGCCGAGATTATTGGGTGAACTGGCTTCAATTGGTATATGTAAAATGTCCATATTGCTTAATTCAACATTTTCACAAATTTGCGCCATCGTGGATGACTGTTCTGATTGAAATTTTGAATTGTCAACTATTGAATCGCTATATGAACTGTATGAACTGGGTCGTGGCACAGATGTTCTAGAGAGAGCGTCTTCATTCATTCTATTTGTAGAGTCTGGGTACGTACCTAAAGATTTTTAAAAATATAAACAAGATATTATATATATATATATATATATATATATATAAAATAATGTAATGCAATATATGTAAATAATGTAACATAGATATAATATAAGAGAATATACATGTAGAAATATATTTTAATGTATTATATATATATATATATATATATATATATATATATATATATATAGATGAGTAATATGACAATGCATTATATAGAATCATTGCTACTTACTGGGTAATGAACACAGCGGCGAAAAAATCTTTTTCGATAGAGGAGACAAATCTCTCTCAATTAATTCTGGGAATGTGCTCATGGTTTTGCATATCTTTTCAGGAGTTAAATCCGGGGACAAATGAGCTTCACATTTTGCACAAAACAATGGATGTGGATCGTCTTTTATGTTATAAAATTCGTCAGTCAAAATGCTTTTGTCTTGAACTTTGCGTTTCACGCTCAATTCGTTATCGCCCAATGATACATTAATACCGATATCTGAAGTTGATTTTGTACCTGGGAATATTACTTCACATAGTAAAAATATAACAGAATAGAGAAAACATTTGCTTTTAGTTTTGTACTTACCTATACTTGGTTTAGGTATATCAGAGTCTGTAGAAATTATCTTTTTCTCCTTTTTCTTGGGTATGGATATTGCTTTTGACTTTTTATATTCATGTTCTAAATCTTTAATTTTGTCTGTAAAGAAAGAATGAATTTTATCTTTAAACGTAAATGAACAAATTTAATATTCTGTATTTATCAAATAATAAATAATAATAATAAATGTACGAAAGAAATATTTATTTGGTCGGTACCTTCAAAAATTGACTTTTGCAGCTCGTATTCCATAACTTTAGCAGAACATTCGTCCTCCAGCTGTTTTATTTTACATTCTAATTGTAGTATAGTCTGTTTATCTGCAGCTGTTTTTATCTCATATTCATTTATCTTGTTTTCTAACTCTTGTTCTCTTTTTTCGTCTCTTTTTTTGTCTTCTCCAATTTTCTGAATTTTTAAAAATATTATTGCCAACATATAAAACACGACAATAAATAAAATAAAAAATGATTCGCTTATAGAAAAATCTAATCAGAGACATTCACGTCAATATGAGCAGTCAGTATGAGCAAACAAGCGCAGATATATAAAGCGATATAATTATACACTAATATAACATTCATATTTTTAATCTCTACCAGTCTGATATTATAGCTAACATTTATTTACAAAGAATTAAAAAAAGGAACCAAAATTAATGCTATAAATAACTATACATATGTTACAAACATATATATCTGTTCATTGTAAATTTTGTATAGTACTAAAATCTGCGCTCGCCGGTACGTATAAAATGATTTTTCCAGACAAAATTCAGCTAACAAAAACAATAGAAACAATTAACCTTTCAAGCCAATAGTCACCGAAACTTGCTTAGTCATACATAAAAAATTTCATTATCGCAATATCCCAAAAATGATTTTGCAAGCGTCACCTCTTAATAAGTTATCACTCTGTGATTTTATCTGATGAAATTTATTTAATAGAACCTATGAACCTGTTTCTTTTTCTCTCCTTTTTTAGTACTTAGCATGTTTGCTTGTCAAAAGCACAGTGAACTTCATTAATGTGATCTAACAAGATCATAGGATTTTCCGAGAGCTGAACTTAAATAATCATCAATATTAAACATGATTATCAAAATTGACTACTTTAGAATTCAAATCGTGAATAAACATAACAAAATTTTTAATACGTGCCACAAATAGAAAACGCGTCAATACTCTGTTTTATAATTTTGCATGTTTCTAAATATCAGCTTGAAAAGTTGCAATTCTTTTGTATTTACAGAAGGCCATTATTATATTATTTTATAAATAATTTAAAAGTATACTAATAATAAATAAATAATCTAGAATATTATATTATTTACAAGTTCCAACTCCCTTATTTTGTGCAGAGAAGTTCCATAATTTGTTATCATGTGTTTTTTGTCCTTCTTTGCATTTTCCAAATCTGATTTCAAATCATCAATTTGCTTCATATTTCTAGCATACTGCTTAATTAAATCACTGAAATAGATAAAAATTCTATTAAACTTCTTCATGATATTTGTATCACATATATTGATAGCGTATCAAAATTAATCTAATAAAAAAAACACAGGAAACACTTACTGCGTCTTACACATTTTCTGTTTCAATAAAGAAATTGAATCTTTTTCTCTCTTTATCTTATAATCGTCTTCCTGAAAATCATTTCTTGATTAAATCATGTCCCTCAAAGGATTGAAAAAAAAAGTTGCAAAAATAGCCCGGAAAACACAGGAATCCCATAGTATGTACATAAACGTTTTTTAATACGCTTGTACTTTAATCGACATAAAAATAAAGCGAAAGATAAGGACAAGAAAACAGTAATAATAATTATAATCACCATTGATTTTTCTCAGTAAGTAGTATAAAATCAATTTCTTTCCGACAGAATTATGTTGCACTTTCTGCACTTCAAAAAAAAAATAAATACAATTAGACACTAAGGAAAAAGAAAAAAAAAGATGAGGAATACGTGATATTCAGCTAAATTTGCAAAAAAAGCAAATCTACAAAACGACCACGCTACCGGCACGTCAGCGTGATCGCGAAAGCTTTCCGGCCGTTGAAAAAGTTTTGAGGGACAATTTATATGCTTTACAAGCTTGACAATTCGGATTAGGAGAAATGTTTAAAAAATATTTAAAAAGTAGAGTATTTGTGCTTTTCATACACATAGAATTAGAATCTAATGTTACAACCTAACCTAACTTAACCTCACATTGTCGAACGTGCATCCTCGCGCGATTAAAGTCGCTTAAGAAAATGCACCGTTTTTTATACTCACGATGTCCGTGATATTGTGAAAATCCGTGATGTTATCCATATTGCATTAAAGGGTAGCACGTAATACTTATTTCGGAAAACTGTCGATTCTCGCACATTACTAACATTACTCCATGCGAATATCAACACTTCTCCCGCTGTTAATTTTCATGTACTTGCACCTTTTGCACTCAGAATCTGTACTTTCTCTTGTGTCTCTCTCCTTTCTCTCTCTCTCTCTCTCTCCTTTTTCCCAGCACCCGAATATATATTTATCTCGTTTCAAATTAATATCGTGTAAACAATTTTTGGGTTTCAAGCAACAATTGTGCTATCACAAATAGAGCTATACAAAAGCCGATCAACGCTTGATGCTTTTTTTAATGAAATTGATTAGTTTTTCAATGCTTTTAGATTCGATTAATCGAATCTAATTTCAGACCCGATTAATCTCCATATCGATAATTTTTTCAATTATTACAACAAATTTTGATATTTGAACACATGACAAACGTAAATATATTTATATTAATATAAAAACATATTTATAAATTAAAACATAACTTTCTATATGTCGAAATTAATTCCTTATTCTTTACATTATTCTTATTTCCCAATTTTATTAATTTCTTAAATATTGAATGAAATGGTCATATGAATTAAAATGCATGAGTATACTGACAGACTGCTGTAAAAAAAAAATAACGAAATATCAAATTTTAACTCTAAAAGAAATACATACTGTCCTCTCATAGAAACAATGCTTAGGAATAGCATTTACATCACTTTGTTAATAAATCTTCTTCAACCAATATTCCAAATATTAATTTTATTATATCTTTATTAATGAAAGAATCGTGACAACAATAAATAAAAATTTGAAAAAAACATTTTTCTTTAAACACCCGTTTCTTGAAAAAATTAAAATAATAGAGTCCTTGATAAGAACTTGTGTACAATTCGTACTAATGGCAACCGCATGTTTATTAATCAATTCTATAAGGATTAAGATAAGAGTAAGATATTAAGTGTGATCTGAAGTTATGTTACCTATTTATCATGATTTAGAGAATATGTAGTATTTATGTAACGTACAATAAAGTGTATGTGAGTGCGAGTGTGATAAAGCTATTTCCTTATACATAGATCGGCGTTTTTTAATGAGCGCACATTGTTAAATTGAAATAGAATTTTGCTCTAATTGGGTTTATTGTCTATATTCAGCCGTCTCACCACCACTCTAGCACCCTCCGTGATGTCCTGAATAAACTTTAACATTTCTATACGCACTTTACCGCCACTTTTAATGTCGTCGAGATTGTTCAAAGACCTTTGTTTTTGCCTGAGGCATCTCTGTCGAATGGCATTGTCTTTGTTATGTACATGCAATAGGTCGTAATAAAATTCCTCTGTGATATCCTGTAATTTTCTTGGCGAACCGTGCTTTGATGACGAACTCCTTCGTAAAGTGCGACGAGTCTCGTTTTTTCCCTTTGAATTCTTCACGCGTGTATCTCTACTAGTCTCTGGAACATCCTTATCGATCGTTACATGAGATTTCTCGTTGTCGCGCTTTAGTCTTTCAGAATCAATTGCTAATTTGATAGACAATGAGTTATTCGCTACATTAGGATCCGTATATTTATCCTCTAACAAGACATCCGCTTCGGAAATTGTGTCCCCTGCCAATGCCATGTGTTGCATTTTCTGTTCGTCCTGCTGCAACATTCCACTGCCGATTGTTGACGAAAACCTACGTGCTCTACATGTGTGTCGCAGGGCCTTCTGCAAGGCAGGTGGCATTTGCTTAGTGGTGATAGCCTTGTCCGAAACTATCCTGGGTACGTTTGCCCCCTGTTGAAATAAGTTAATCAAATTAGATTCTTTAGAGATTACAGAAGTTGTTTTCGTAGACATTCCATTTGGATTTAATGAGGAATATAGCGCGGAATTATGTCCATCCGTTAATTTATCACGTTTGTCTATCTCTTCGATATTTCTGATCAGTAAATTTGTATCTCGCAGTTCTGCATTTATTTTCTTAAATGATGAAATCTCGGGAATAATATCGTCTTCTTGTTTTCTCATTTCGGTGTTATTTTTATAATTTTTGTCCTGTCCATTGTCATCGTCTTGCCACTCCATTAATTGTTCGCGTTTTTCTGTCGATATTCCTGCCGAGCAACTATCGCTATTATTCTTAATGTTAAAGGGGACGCATTGATGCTGCCATTGTGGCTGATACAGATTTAAATGATTCATCGCATTATGCCTATCATAATTAGAAACACTTGATTTGTCCATTCCTATATCTACATAATTAGTATTTACATTATGTACAGCGTCACTAGGAAAAGCATTAAACGACGATAGATTTGCACCGTTGCTGATTGCTTGCTGATTTTTATGCTGTTTGTCTCTATTGCGTGGAGAGTCGATCATGGTTACTAAGTTCTCCAACCTCAGTAAGCTTGAATTTAATAAACATTTTTCTCCAGCTTTCGTTTCAACTTTCTCCGAATTTTCCAAGACTTCATCCACTTCTAATTTGGTCTTTTGTTCAATGACGGCTACGCTATCCTGATCTTGTCGTATGGTAAACATTAGGCCCTCCATCACTAAATCGGTAATATTAGAGGAACGCAAAACCTTGTCGGGTATGGTTTTTCTCTCGGACTCTCTGCTTTTTTGTTTACGAATTTTGTACGACTTACTACTGTGCACATTATCTTCTGATTGTTTATCGTCAATATTCATTGTAGTTTTAGTATGTTGCCTATCATTCTCTTGGACTTCTAAGTTTGCCATCTCATTGCAAATCTCTTTTTGTTTTGTGTGTACAGACTTGTTGTTCCCTTTAATCACTTTTTGAACACAATCTTTATTTATATCTTTATTTATATCCTTTATCTCAGTCTGCAGATTCTTTTGTACCGGTTGATCCATAATCAAGTTAGGTTTTGCACCCTGTATCTCTTTCTCAATGAAAGATTGATACGTTAGTACATTACTAGAATCTACAATATTTTCACCCTTGTCATCTAAACTGTCTAACTCATCACTACCTTTTGTTATTTCTGTAAGAGAAGGTTTTAACAAAGAAGATATTTTGTATTTCTGAACATCTTGTACATGTTGATTTTGTTTCTGTATTTCTACCAATTCTGTTTCTTTCACCTCTTCTATTCCATGTGCCTTTTCAATTTCAATTTCATCTGTCTTCTTTGCTCTTAAAGATTGTTCTTGTATGCACTCAGTGGAACATTGTTCTATGTTTTTCTCACATCTTTCAGTAATACAGTTTATAGACTTACTTTCTTGTATATTATTATGACATTCTGTATTATGTTTATCAACAAGACGCATTTCAGCTGTAGTTGCGCCACTTCCAATTCTCTCATCCAGATTTTCACGAAAGATTGCAGAGTCCCTTATGTCGTCATCTTGAAAAGAATCGATTGTTGTTTTCAAAGCTTGATCCAATACATCCTCGAAAGCATTATATTTTGAAATTTGATCTATTTTTTTAATTTGACATATTGCAGCATTACTTGAAGGTACTTTGTCAGTGGTGGATATTGCGGTATTGATCATTTTCTCTTCAGTATCCAAAGAGGCATTCAAATCTTTAAATGTGGTACCGGCGTCAGCTTCTTTAACAATGGGATATTTTAAATCAAATAACGAGTTTTCCGTTGACGACAAAGTTCTTATAGTTAATACAAATGCGTGTGAAAACGCCGCAGCATTAGTTCGCTGCTGGAATTTCATTATTGCAAACATTTTGTCTTGACGAGTCCAAGATGTACAGTCTGCATTAATTAAAAAATAGTGTTAGAGTAAAGGAATTTATTCTTTTTAAAAAGTCTTACTTATCTAGAAAGAAATATCAATAACAATAAGAAAAGGATACTGTAAGTAACAAGAAGGTGTTGCGTGCCAAATTGTTGACCTTGCGTTGGATGACACTTTATGATTCTTCTAATAATTTTTAATAATTCTCGTCCGTATGAAAATTGCATGGTGTTTCTGAAAATACATGTAAGTGAAGTTTTCGAAAATTAACAGTAAGGCGATACCAAATTTTCTTACTTCATTGTACGGTGGTATCTAAAGATAAACTTGTATATGTTCTTTTTGTGACACAGCCAATAAGAGCCAGGAATGGTTAACAGAGACTCTTTCTCTTGTTCGAGCCAATCAAATTGGCTAAGCGTTCGTACATATATTCCAGGCATTTTCTTTCAGGCAATAGATCTTGGAACACTGGAACTAATCTCAAGTCCTGCCTACCGACTGATCCTTTCACGATAAACGCAAGACAATAAAGCACCCTTTGCTAAAAACAATCATTTTAGAAGTTTGAATTATTTTCTCTCTACAGTGCATACAAACGCAGATATATGAACTTACTCCTTTTATGACTTCATTAATAAATACATCTTCCACTATGTCCCATGGTAAAAATTCTGTCGATGTAAAAATGCCAAATCCTCTCTTACTTTCGATATGTACACCTACTGATTCTACAACCAATAGCGTATCTGTAAGACAATATATGTATTAACAAACACAATATTATCCCTTTAAAAAATGGTTTCTGTTAAAAACTTCATTTTTTATTAAAAATTTAAAATTTACCCTGCTTGATAGAGGTGACGAATGATTTACACTGCTGTATCAGAATACACGCCGATACGATGAGAGAAACTGAAGCTCCCGATATAATCCATGTAAAGAGAATTGCACAGACTAACGTTAAACACAGACTGACATTAAAATGCCTTCCGCTTCGCAACGCAAAGTTTATGATGTTGGCATTTGACAGATTCGTGCTTGCTTTCTCTTCCAGTGTTAACTGTATCCCATTGGCATTTCTAAATGATACTTCGGTGGTAAGTGCTGGTATTCGAAAATTCGACGACATCAATGATGATTCTGTGTACAAACACTTCGGTGAACATCAAGTTTGTTTAACAATATACATGAAATAGTAAAACTCTGTTCGAAAATAAGATTTGCTTACTCGTTGTATTTTTGTCACTTTTTGAAGCATATTTAAGCGATCCGATATATTCGTCGCTTATTTTTTCAATTATATCCTAAGTGATAAAATGTCAGTATTCATAATGTCGAACTTACATTCTTGTACAAAATATATAAAAACTTCGATTAGAGAAAGAGAGAGAAAAAGTGGTGATTGAACAAACACAGATGTAACTCCTTATCCGCCTCCTCCTCCATACAGGAATGTTCGTGGATCGCCTAATGTCCGCGTGGCGCTAGTGACAGTCACCATCCGGTCCATAGACCTAGTAGACATAGATTGCCTATGAACAGTCAAGATTTGACACCCCCTGGAGCCGGCATTTAATAAGAAAGGACTCTAGAGTCCCTATACTTATATAACTTACGATAATTCCTTCGCGTAAATGGGATTTACTAGATTTCGACAAATGAAATTGTAGATTCTCTAGTGAATTTCCTCACTTTTGTAATTTTCACCTCGTCCCAAGATACAGAATCGAACCCCAGGAAAACGGAGGAAAAAGAAATCTCCAGAGATCTCTGCAATTAGTTGTATATTTGCCTAGAGCTTGCATTGAATAGAATAAGATTATTATTGCATTAAAAAAAAAACGGAAATTCTTATATTTGTGAAAGATCTGTGATTTTAAGTTTAATTTTTATTTTAAATCGTGAAGAAGGCTCTTGGCCTGTATCCTCATGGGAGAAAGAAAGGGCGAGTTAAAAACTCGCCCAAATAGCGGAACAGAAAACGGAATTACTCTTATTGGCTAATCTCCAGGTTGAGGCTGTCTAGATAGGGATATTAGCCAATCAGAGTGTTTCCGTTTTAATTCCGTTCCGCTATTTCTTCCTCCATCATGGGGATGCACCCTTACCTTTATACCACATCCCGACGTCCAATAGTAGAGTTTGTTGTCTAAAGTTTTTTAGCTAGTGATATTTTTGTTCCTAACAGCTCCTGCACAGTGCACACTTTCCGCTATTCCGCTGGAGAAATCTGTTCTTTCGTTCTTTATTGTTGTTCTTTGGCGTGAGTCTCTTCTCCGTATAAAGCGTAGAAATGGCTGAGGTAGGTTTTTGTAATTTAATAAATTAAATCCGAGAAATTCTCACACATCGATTATGCGAAGCGTAATTGCACGAATTATACGGTTTACTTGATTCTTTAAATATATCGGTAAAATAATATTTAAGTACCACATGGGCTTATCACACACGCATCTAACGAATATTAAATTATTATTTTTTTCTCTGTATTCTTCATAGACGGATGAAACTCAGAAGAAGAAGAGGACCTTCAGGAAGTTTACCTTCCGGGGGGTCGATCTCGACCAACTCCTGGACATGCCAAAGTAATATTGATTGTCAGAACATAACCTATATAACAATTTTTTAACCTTCCAATAAATAGTCTTGCAATCTACATTCTTAAGTTTCTTTTAACACACACACAAGTTCGAGATAGAACAAGATTTATTTATTTTACGTAAACAGCTTATATTTATGATACATCCTTTAAATTGTTCGAACATGGAGAAATGATAAAGGAAAAGTTATCATTTTGACAAATTTTTTCCAGTGAACAGCTGATGGATTTGATGCATGCGAGAGCACGTAGGCGCTTCTCTCACGGTCTGAAAAGAAAATCCATGGCTCTTGTCAAGAAGCTACGCAAGGCAAAGAAGGAGACTCCACCTAACGAAAAGCCTGAGATTGTCAAGACGCACTTGCGTAATATGATTATCGTTCCAGAAATGGTTGGCTCGATTGTTGGCGTATATAATGGCAAGACCTTTAACCAGGTTGAAATCAAACCAGAAATGATTGGCCATTATCTTGGAGAATTCTCCGTTACGTACAAACCTGTTAAACACGGTAGACCTGGTATTGGTGCCACTCATTCTTCACGATTTATTCCACTCAAATAAAATGTATTTCTCTATGCATTAATAAATTGTCAAAAGTGTAACAAAAAAGTTAATTTTTTTTTTGCGAGTATTTGCACAAATAAATTTGTAACATTATGAGAACAAAAACTCATATTTTTGCAAAATTTGCAAGTTTTAAAGAAAATAATTAATGTGTGTGTGTGTGTGTGTAGTAGATTTCTCAAAATTTAATTATAAGTATGGGAAAACAAGTAATTTTGATGAATACGAAAACTAGAAGGAACATGATGTATAAGGAATCTTTATATCGAAATATCTTGCAGATTATATTCTTATATATTTAATTATATTTGAGTATTTATTCATTATATAATGCGTGCTCTAAGATTTTGTTTCGAGAAGATTTTTATTAAATACTTTGCAAATTAATAGGTAACACACTGTAGAAGAATTCAACATTTTACATGCCAAAGTGTAAGAAATGTGTTATTCGAATATGTCTACCCGTCATTACTATTACTTTGTGTCATAGCAAAGTAGGCACTTTGAAGTTCTCGAAGATTGTTCTCTAGCGTTGCGACCTCGTCGTACTTGCAATCGTCGCGGGCTTGTTTAATGTACGCGCGAAGATTGCTCATTTGTTCAATTATTGGATCCATGGAGGAAGACATGATGGGTGTAATATGAGACGGACCCCAGCCTTGAGATTGAGTCACCATCGCTTGTGCCTAAAAATTTGAAAACTGTTATAACGAAACTTGAATGAATCAACAAATGATTAATCGATAATTTGACAACGAAATCTTAGCCTATGCAAATTTATCTTTTTTAGTAAGAAATAGATATCTTGTATTTTGAAAAATATCAGATATTAATTAATAATTATACTACGTAAAAGAAGCTAAGAGCATAAAATAAAGACTGGGTCGGATATTAAGTTTTTTGTGTGACTCTGACATTAGATCTGACTATAATTTGGAATTTGTGTCCTCAATTATCCACTAATTTGTTAGTATATGTTACCTGACTGGTTTTCAAAGATGGACTGCTGTCTAAATTCCATGTATCTTTCTTGCGCTGTTCTTTCGGTTTCTCTCGTTGTTCTTCCTCCAATTGCCGCTCGTACGCTATTCGGGCCTCTATCCTTTTCTGACGTTCCTCTTGTAAAGCTGCATATTCTTCTACCGAGGGCAAGGGCTGTAGAGCTAACAACTCCTCTTTCAGAAATATCATTGCCGATGTTCTAACCATCTGATATAGCCTCAATTCTTGTCCCAATGCCTCCTGCGAATCCTCCGTACCTTTCTTCACGCCATGGACTAGAATTCTTTTACTGGTCGCATCGATGTTTTCCCCCAACTTTGCCAGTTTGACCCGTAACGATTGAGCATCTTCTAAACCGTATATAGTCTCGCCTTCTCTAAAACAGTTTTATAAGCATTCTAATATAAGTTCCTTCGAGATACTAGGTTTTATAACTGATAAGTTACACATGAAGGTAATCGCTCGGTGTATTTTTTTAATGCAGTATATTATATTGTGCAGATAAAGATAGATTATCTTAAATATAAGTTGACATACTTCAACGATTCCCACATTTTGTTGTACATCGCTAAATACTGCGACGCTTCGTTCATGTATTCCCTCATTTTCTCGTAGAATTCGCAAATGATCGGTTTGTCGAATTGCTTCGCTTTCTGCATCTCCCTTGCATCGAGCAAGTTTATGCAGTGAGTACAAACTCTAAAATGCTGTTCACCGCTAGCCGGATCATTGACCAGCGATAGAACGCTGTTCAGGCTACCGTTGGAAGGTGAACGCGCTAATTTTGTGAGACCAATACCCGCACGTGTTACCCTCTCGGTGAATGCTCGTTCCGACGTAGGAGACAGAGCGGAATCATCTTGTATCGATACAGGACTAGTCATTTTTCCTGTAAAAAAAAAAACATTTTGGCCAAGTGTCATGTTAGGAATGCATTTAAATCATTTCGTAGATGATAATGTTACACGTGTTACATACGTGCATCGATCAGGGACAAAAATACTGTACAATTATGGCACATAACCGCCCCACATAATCTACAGTGATGTTTTCGTCTTGCCAGATGAAAGCTCTTAGCACAATTAGGACACAATTTCACATCCTTTTCATCGATCCACGGTACAATGGTGCGTTCGTGAGCTGTTGAAAAATTTCATTTACGTCACGCCTCAATTGTACAAGCAAGATACAAGTGGGATATATTAGTAGATTCGATAAGTTGAATTTATATAAATTTTCTCACCTTTTCTATCGACAGGGTCAGACGGTAAGTTATTTAATAGTTTGTCTAGCCTTATGAGAAGCTTATTTGTTTCATACGCGTATCTCTCTAGCCGAGCGTTTCTCACACCCTTAAAATACTTTGTGTGAGATGTAATTGCACCTGGAATAGTTTTCAGAAATCGATTACGATAAATTAAATTCAATCGCGTATATCTCGCCACTTGCAAATGCTGCACGCAATTTCCAAATACTGATTTTAGGAAACTGAAGAGCTAAATCTGACTGTTTGGGAACTTTGATAAGAAAACTTTTTCTCATGAAAACTAGTTTCTTGGCCTGTACAAGTACCACAGCGATACCTATTTCTTGTGGTCCCCAATTGATCTCAGGACTCCGTCTCTTGTCCTGCGGTATCGCGCTTGGAAACGCCTCCGGGATATCGTCCTGCTTCAAGATCTTCTTCTTGGCTTTGCCAAACAGATCTAAAATAAAAATCGATATTCCGACAATTCGTTCCGTACATCTGCACAGTGAACTTAACACCGATGAAGGCGGCCGCTAGAAATCCGCGAGCTCTCGTTCCGCTTGTCCGAGGTCACGTTGTCGAGAGGTACGTGCACGCGCGTACGTACCTTTCAGCGATCTCAGGATCTCCGGATCGTCGTTGTGAACCTCCTCGAAGTGTTTGGTCAGGTGATTGGGCGCCTTGAAATCGGTCATGCATATAGGGCATATAAATCCCTCCAGCACTACGTCGTTGCCCGCCATCGCGAATATCCTCTCGCCGGGATATCCTCGCGATTCGCAGTATGGAGGAGTCCCTCGATCGCGTTCAACCACGTTCACGTCCCAATCGTCCTGATGTAGGCGTCTCTCCAGCGTTGCGGAGGAAAGCGCGTCTTGCGCGAGCAGCCATATTGAGCGCGACAGCTGATATAGAAATGTCAAATGCGTTAACCTCGCGCAACCGGGTCGTATCTTTTATCCTCGACGGGTCAGCCGTTCTCAAAATATTGAACGATAACGCTTTTACGCGACTCGCTTTCTTCCCGAGGCAACGATGCGTCTTGCTGATGCAGATTTTATCGCGTCATGCGTTATCGGTATTCCTTATGACGAAAAAAACCCTGATTTTTATCGGTGTATCCAGTATCATTTATCTGGGCGCATTTTGCTGGAATCGAAGATAAGTGTGTGAAAAGCATCAATAACTTTGTGAAATATTAAACTGGCTTGAGAAAAGTAACGCGCTTTATTTATTCGAATCGTAGATTATAGAAAATTGAATTGGCAATTATAGGCGATTCTTTTTTTTTTGTTGCACTGGATTTTAAAACTCCCCTTCTTGCTTTCGTCAAATTTCAGACAAGAAGAATTATATAAGTTTAATATAGAGGAGAAGCCTTTAATTGCTATATAAAGACTAGTTCAGAGTTTTAAGTTTTTATTAATAATGTAGTAAAAATTCCAATATCTTACTTTAACATTACAAAAAGTAGCGAATTGTTACTTTCTGAGTAACGCTAACGTGTTTTAATAAAATAAAAATTATCGCGGTATTAAAATTATACCAGAAAAAGTGATAGAATTGTTACAAATTATAGCAAACATTTTATTTTGTAAAATACTTAATATTTTATAACGTTAGTCAGGCATGTGTCATAAAAGCAAATAAATTGAAAGATGTGTATTTTTTCACAGTTATTTTTACCTGAGATAGAGTACGAATAAAATTGTTGTATAAACGTATATTTACTGTGTTGTGTGTCATTACGATTAATACGTGTAATTGCATTAATCACACACAGACACATAAATAAAAAAGCTTCTAACTATATAACCTGATGACGTACGGAAATGATGGTATCTGTGTTCCTTTTTACAAACTATAGGTTCTTTGATCTATCTGTGACAGCATGGATAGAATTATTAATTTTTCATCACCTAATTATCTGGTACATGGAAAGGAGACCTAGAAATGACAAATTGTAGTTAGAAATCCTGCTGTAAACAATTGTATGTACCTACGTTGATTAATTTATCAAGTTAACTTCTGCAATATCTTTTTAACATGAATAGAATTATTAATTTTTTGTTTGACGCACGGAAAGAAAAATCAGATCAGAGAAACAACAAATAATATAGTCGAAAATTTTGCAATTTAAATTAATAACTGATCAAGTTAACTAGAGCTTGGTCAAAGTTGCCATAAGCTAAGAATTAAACAACAGTGTATTATTAAAAAATGGTACGAACGTTTATTTAATTTTTAACTGTTTAAATAATTAGATATATGCTCTACATGTTATGAGAGATATGAAAAGTATGAAGAACTTGATACATTATAGGTATAGAGTGTTGAATCTCAAGATCATTGAATATTCTTTTAATAACAGATTCTTTGGCTAATTTATACACGATATCACGATAATTAATATTTTAACGATCAGAAAGGAGAAAAAAGTCGTGTTATGTTTTTTTTTAATGTTTATTCGTCTCACACATTCCAGAACATTTACATAAATTAGTATACAAGTCAATAACACAGGTATAATAAGGCTCTCACGTAAATGTAAAAAAGAAAAAAATGAAGCTATTATACGTGTGATTGATCCGTAACAGCATTGAATTCAGACAAACTTACAGGCCGTCCTTTGATGGTTCCTCTAAAATTCTCATCGCACAAGACTGAACGCATCGTTTCAGCGAGAAACGACAGACATATAAAAATTATCTCAAAAATCAGTGTTTTATACAATGTTATGTACCATCCTCGGAAGTAACGTTGTATATTCCGTTAAAAATATCTTACAGGATGGACTCTACATTTATACTCTACGTCTACATGAGAGATCAATTAAAGTGATTGTATAAAATCATGAAAAGTGTGCAAATAGATATCCAATTAAAGCAAATATATCTATTGTATAAGATTAACTTATAATAGTATCATGTGCGATATAAAATTATGATCGTGTATGTCACAAATTAAAAATAAAAACGTAAGATAAACGGAAGTGAAAAAGTTGTGCATTATGGCATGCTTGTGCCTTATTGCAGCTTAAGTACGTCATGAACATTTTCAAATCAAGCGTCTTCTAAAACTGTAATCGTTTCGTTTCAGAGATGTGTTTCATATATACACATTACATTAATATATACATAATCGTTTTGTATTCTAATTACAGTAATAATTACCGACTTAATTGATATACGTACCAATATGCATTTAATTTACAATATATATTGTCAATAATAATTGCTATTGTTACTACTAATTTAGAGATTTGGTACTTAGATATTAGGGTATGCGTACCGATATCATGAGCATATTAATATTAAATCAAGGCAAAATGATTTAGGATTTGCCTAGACGCATGCAAAACTTGCATAAAGCGTATATGCGTGTGAAACGTATAATTATTTAATAATATAAATGTAAATTAAAAGATATTTTGTATAATTTAGTAAATTCAGTTCGATATCAGGATTGTTATCAAACTTACGAGACGCATTGTCATAACGCATATTGCATTTTTTTTCTATCTGGATTCAATGCTTACTTAACATATTAATGACGATAGTGGACGGAGTGAAGGAATGCACACAAGCAAAAGTGAAAAAAAAAAAAAAAATAATAAGTACTATAACACCTTAAATGTACTATAAAACGAGATCTCTCAAGTCGCACTTGTGCCTAAGTCTAAATAAAAATTTCTATAAACTATACAAAAAGTGGGAATAAAATTTCTGAATCACAAGATCCGTGTCAATGAATCAGGCATAAATGCCGTGACTTTCCGAGTTTTAAATGAAACCCTTGCAAAACCGTAATCAAAACGATAATAAAAACTTTTGGAATATGTTAGAAAATTTATAAAACGAAAGCTATGTCCGTTGTTACACGTGCGCTTGTACGCGCGTACGGGAGCGATCGATTTTTTACTCAACCTGGGATTTGATTAGCGATGGCGTTAGATCCAACGGACACCGACGGCGGGCTCGCCGAGTCCTGATGCATTAGCGTGTGCATTTCCTCCTCTTGGTCGGAAAGCGGTATGGCCGGCATGTCGTGCGCGTTGGCTTGCTTTATCTTCAGCTGGCTTGGCACCTCTGTGAGTACTGGCCCGTACTGCGAAGTGGAACCCACCAGCAAGTCAGTCGATGGATTCAAACCGCCCAACATCTTTCCTCATAGCAACGCGTACATAAGATAAAGAAATAAATGTACGAAAACGTACCAGAGAGCGGATGGCTTCCGGTAAAATAAAATTAGACGTAAAAACATTTGTTAACGGCTGGAGACCCGTTTGCTTACCTGACCACTGCTACTCGTCATGCCGTTCCTCGGCGATTTGTTGTGGTGGAAGAAGCTAAGCCATGTCCAAACAAAGCCGAGCAATACGCCGACCAGCATTATCCCAGCGCCCAACGCTATAGAACTTTTTCCCGTATTTTCCACGTGTTGCTGTACGTCCGGAGCCGTCGTCGATTGTCCTTCTGGCTTCACCTGTAGTTGTCACATCGTTCGGTATCAATTATTAAAGTATATCTAAAGTAAATAAAATAGAGTTGAGGCCCAGTAACAGAGCTCCAAGAAAAATAACGACAATGCTCAATAATCCTTTTGTACTGAAGTTTTGTTTTAATCTTTATAGGCAAATTTATGTATTTCATTAGCACAATCGGGGAAGATTTTTAAACATCTCAGAAGGAAAAGTCTATACAAAAAAAGAACGAAATACGCTTCGTTCAAGCCAAATATGAAATACGAGCTTGGAAAAGCTCACAAATCACAAACGTTCTATACGTTTACAGGGTTTACGGTGCGAGAATCACGATTTTTGTACCTCCGGTGCAGGATCGTCGCAGGAGACGAGGCTGACCGACATCGTCGTGAGGCCGGCGACGAAGAAGCAGAGCGCGACCGACAGCAGCGTCCACTCGAGCCACTTCCTGGAGCTGAGCTTGTGCCTGGACATGACGCGCCAGAAGCCATGCCTGAGCCCGGCGGCGCCGCCACCACCGCCGCCGCCGCCGCCGCTGCCGTCGCCGCCGCTGTCGTACGTGTAGCCGACGGTGGTCGGCTGGTAGACGGCCCCGCTGTCCGGCATACCCTCCCGCGACACGTACGACGGTATCTTTCCCTCCTTAGCCTCCTCTCGGACCGAAAGGAACGCCGCCGCGAGGAGCGCGGAGTCCTGGACGATCTCGGGCGCCGCTCCCTCGACTACTCGACGGGGGAGAAACGAGTCGCGACGTCACGTCGCGTTCGGTGGAGACCCTGGGCCGCACTCGCGACTCACCTCTCCGAGAGGGAAAAAAAACCACCCGCCTCTCTCTTCTCTCGCGTAGCGCAACGACGCGGCTGGCGAACTCTCAACTGCTGCTCACTGCGCCTCCAGCCTCCAGCCTCCTCGGCCTCCTGGCTCGGTCTCTCGGTCTTGGTTGGTTCGGTGCGGCCGCTGGCAGCCGCGTGTTCGTGTGTAATATGCCGTATGCGCAATTACTGGCAATTACGACGCGCGGCTACGTTGAGTTCGTCATTCGTGTCGTTCGTGAATACGTGCGAAGGTATGCGAAGATTGCGAAGGATGCCGCGTACGTGACAGTGCCGCACACTGCACCGTGCCGTGCACACCGACGCGCGTGACCTGCGCAGTGCGCGCGCGCTCGGACGTTCCTTTTCAATTTTAAAGAATGCAGCATCGGCAACGCATCACCCGGATCACCCCCCGCCCCTTTTTTTATTTCTTATTTCTCCGCTTTCGTCCGATGATTCCTTATAAGCTTTGATTTATTCGTCGCATTCCCGTGTCCTTTTCTAATTTCTCTCGAAACGTTGTAGGATGTGTATCGGTCTCGACATGCGAGCGGATTCATAATTCGCTGTATTCGACGCGAGCCTGTATTGTCAAATGATGCAGCGTCGCGATCGATCGACATTTATTTTTACGAAAAATTAGATGCGCGCACGACGCGCGCAAGGTTAGAATTTCACCCGCACCGAGTCAAGGATAAATATTAATTACTCAGTAGATGACGGAATAAAGAATATGAATTATGAATATTGATGTTTCAGTCGCTGTGCGGGAATTTTTGTTCTCAAGCTACATCGCAAGTGCCTGTAAAATCGTCGCAATAAACATCTCGTAAATTCTTGCAAAGAAAGTCTTCAACATTTTTTAATTTTGACATCCGCCGTATGTAAGTATTTGTTTTACAAGTTCAATTACTTTAAATAATTTCAGATATTTAAAAAATTTTTCAAATATCCCGAGCTTTACTTAATCAAACTTTATTTAAAAATTTTCATCATTTTTGCTTTATTATGTATACACTATATATATGTAATGAAATGAATATATGTATATGTATATAAATATAAGCTATAACTCTGGCTACGGTCAACGTGACGCTACAGATGCTTCGAAGCATTCCTCTTCTCTTTTCTTTCAATGAAGAAAGAAAGAGAAGAAGAACGCTCCAAAGCATGTGTAGCGTCACGTTGACCGTAGCCTCTGTCCAGCGAGAGAACCCACGAACTCGTCTGTTTCAGGCAGATCTCCGCCCCATGCCCCATAGCTCCGCCCACAGAACGTCCAGGAAGCCCACTCTTCCTCCATACCTCCGTAGCACCCGGGGAGTACCCAGACTTCAGACCCCCAGAGCATCAGACTACCTGGCACACCGCTGCAGTCATTTCTTCTCGAAATAAATATCAGTTTGGTTTAATATAACGAGTGTTTTTCTGCCAGTAAAGTGTTTACAAAATCTTATACGGTACGATGAAAGAAGAGGCTATTGATGAGATGACATTGGAGGATATTAAAATACCGCCAATATATATATCACCTCCTTTGAGGAAAAACAAGCGAGGCCAGGTAAACAATGATGAATAAAAATTATCAATTTGTTTGTCGTATATCGGAGGCTTTAAAGTTTAAAGTATCTTTTTTAATATGAGTTTACTGCGAGAAGAAAATGTTGAAATTTAATAAATTGTCTGAATAATAAACGAGTGAATATCTTTTTGATACAAATGTATCTTATTTATATAGTACAAATAAGGGGAAGCTCAAGCTCCCTCCCTCGCGTTTTCGCACCCGTGAAGAACCGTGCGAGAGAGATAGAGCTAAAATTTTGAACAGTTTTTTCTTTTGAGGTTATGTTGACCTGACACTTCGCCTTAACACCAACATTTGCTTCTATAAAGTAAAATATGTATCGAGTATATATTTACTCTTGACTATTTAAACAAATTTCCATTAAATTTCAATATATTTTTCGCGCAGTGTTGAAATTTTAAACCAAAAAATGCTTCGGCAATTGAATGTAGCTTTCTCTCTCCCATCAGCCATCAAATCACTGACCTCACTGACTATGCTTATTGTACTGTTTAACTAAACTTCTTTTGGACGGTTTATCTTTCCTCTTTTTCGTTTCACGTTGAAGAGAAAAAGAGAAAATATGAAGTGTGCAAGAAATTCAGCTAAACAGAACAGACTTAATGTGTAAAATTTGTTTTGATTGAAATTCAAATTTATCCATAAGGAACTAAATTTTGAAGTATTTAAATCTGCACAATTCAATAATAACGTAATGTTTATGAAAAATTAATATGCCCACTAAAACGATAGCAATTAAAAATTACATATTCAAAGTTTGTTTATTGCTTCTTTTTGTAACGTATATTTTTTATTTGTACTTTCAGATGGTCCACAAAAGTCAGAAGCTCATAATTATCAATTTACAAGAAAAATTGATGAAAGACAATCCAGCAATTTTAATGAAAGATATTATTAAACAATTGTCAGAACACACGGGTATTGGTACTCGCACCATAAAAAAAACATTGTTGGAGTATGAGAAGACGGGTACGGTTACATCCCCGAATACAAAGAAACGTCGCCTAACTTTTAAAGAAAAAATCGACGACATTGACAAGAGCGCTATTCGGAGAAAAGTTCACGAATTTTATACCAATGAAAAATGTCCAACGTTGAGAACAGTTCTGCAAGCCGTAAACACTGACGAAAATCTCCCAAATTTTAAACGATCGACCTTTCACTCGTTGTTGAAGGAATTATATTTTACATGCACTACCCGGCTCCGACGTAGCATCCTGACAGAGAGAGAAGATCTAATTGTTTGGAGGAGAAAATATCTGAGGACTATTGAGAGATACCGAGAAGAGGGTCGGCAAATTTATTACCTGGACGAGACCTGGATTGACGCCGATGACGCCACGAATATAGTTTGGGTGGATGAAATAGTTAAATCCGACGAGGACGCATCTTCTCCGTTGACTACGAGGCGAACTAATCCAAGCGGAAAAGGCAAACTATTTATTGTTCTACATATTGGAAGTGCTGCCGGTTTCGTTCCTGGCGGGCTTCTATGCATCGAATCGAAGAAACACACGGGAGATTATTTTGACGAAATGAACGGCGACACATTTCACGAATGGTTCAAAAATATTTTACCATCGCTAGACGACAATGCTGTTATCGTCATGGACAACGCTCCGTATCATTCCGTGAAGGTGGAAGAACTGCCGAATGCTTCCTGGAGAAAAGACGAAATAATAAAATGGTTAGAGGATAAAGGAAAAGAAATATCAGAGACTATGGTGAAGGCCGAACTCTTGCAAATTGTTACACTACACAAAGACAGATTTGATAAATATGTCACAGACGAAATGGCAAAACAGGCCGATAAAACGGTTCTCAGGCTACCTCCGTATCATTGCGAACTTAATCCGATTGAAATGGTATGGTCAATGGTTAAGGGATACGTTAAGATTAATAACAACACTTTTAAAACTCAAGATGTGAAACTATTACTTGAACAAGGTATCGAACGGGTGACCACTGAACATTGGAATAATTTTATTAAGCAAGTTAGAGATAAAGAGAAAAAGATGTGGGAGATCGACCATATAGCTGATAGACTGATTGACAGGACATCCTTACATGTCACAGGTGAAACAGATTCTGAAACCTCTGATAGCGGTTATTAATCCTGTATGCCAAGCTCGTGTGTAATATTACCATTTCGTAACTTCTATGTGATATTATTATTTTATGTCATCTTTGTATATTTATTATTAGAATATTTCATATTCTGCTGACTTATCTCAGAAAACGTGCCGTATTTACGTACACGGTACTTAGCAGCATGTCACGCTCTCCTCACTTTGCTCGCCTATGCGCCGACCGTGGATAGTGCTTCGATGGAGTAAGATAAATGTACCAATGCCTGGACACGTATCTATGCTGGACATTTTTATCATTTAGTCCTTAAATAAGTTATAATGCAAATTAAAGTCAAAGAGATTCAAAGATAAAAATATTTTTTTTGTATTATATTTTTTTCTTTGATTTTGATTCGCGTTATATTTATTTAAAAACTAAAATGATAAAGGTGTTCGACATAGGTCTTAAGTGTCCCGGCATTGGTACATTTACCTTATAGTTAAGTATTATATTATACAACATACACGCACACAGAGAGAGAATCCTATAATTAATGATACAAACAAAATGATCCTATATACAAGACTATATACTATATACAAGACTATATTGAACAAAGCTTTTTTGTATTGTGTTGTATTATTTATTTTTTAAAAAGTTAATTTTAGAGAAATTTATTGAGCGTACTCAACTCGAGCACTCAAGTTCGCATATTAATAATTACAAAATATGTATGATTTTACACGATACAAATTGTAAAATATATTATTTGATTTGCAGTTAAATATGACGTAGCATATGACGGACAAATAAAAATATATTCGCAAGCAATTTATCCTTCACATTACACAAATAAAACTTGTCCCCATTACATTACATTCTTCAATTTTGTACAAAAGATACTTCATACACTTGAAAAGAATGAATAATATAAATATTGTATCATTTCATTTAGTATATCTTCACATAGTATACCTCATTATCATAAATAATAATTGTACAGTCACGCTACTAATTAACTTGAATTTATATTAAATAATTATTAATCGGCTTTTCATTATTTATATATCTCTAACGCTAACTCTCAGCCCCCGAATAGTTTGAGCTATCTTCGATACTTATCGTATATGGAATATATTCCTGTCCAGATTCCTGAAAGAGATAAAGATAGATTATGCGATAAAGATAAGAATCAATCAATCTGCTATTGAAAGTTTGTAAAAGCGTCAGAAATGCAAGAAATTCATACCGAATTTACAATAATTTGTCTGCCTCCCTCCAGATTCAGTTCGTCCATGTCCTCCGTTGTTAATATTATCACGGAATCCTCAGGTATACTATCCTCATCTATGTAAGTTATAGGTATTTCCGATGCAACCTGCGCAACCCGCGAGTCCGTCAGCAACGAAAAATTATGCCGAAGAGATTCATAAATTGCAATCAATGTATTACCTCGCAATAACTGAAATTAGATGTTTCTTGCGTCTTCGCCTGAGCGTCGTGCGGCACTGGCGTATCGGGCAATCGTTGTTTCTTCTTCGCATTCGACGATCTTTCCACCTTCTTCCCTTCCTGTTGAAGCCTTCGCCATATCGTAGTTTTTGGAATGCGATACGTCATGGATGCCGCGGCTTGCGACATTCTGCCACCCTTGCAAGCAGCCACAGCCTCTTCCAATCGCGACTTCTTTAATTCCTCATTCTCAGATTTGCGTTTCTTCCAAAACGATAACGGCAATTTACCTTGATCTACCAGCCGTGCCTTTTCTCTAAACAATGTAGTCTTTGGTATCTAGGCATTATTGATATCTCAAGTTACATTCGGTTAACAATTCGGTTAAATCTGTTTGTAATGAAATCAAAAAATTTCAAAATGTGATAATAAAATTGTAATGAAATTTACTTTAAATTGCAGAGCTACTTTCGTCAAATTTTCCCCTCTTTCTAAAGCTTTAACAGCGGCCTGTCTCGTGTCCAAACCATACGACCTCTTCATTTCAGGACGTAGGGTCTGATAGCCTTCCTTTTGTATACGCCTCCATAACACGGTTTTAGGTATTCTAAATATCTCTGACGCATGCTGCAAGCTCGAGCCATCTATGGTGAAATTAGTACAAGTTAAACGATTTAAATATAAATAAATAATTGTAGATACATGTCGCGTATAATCTAAATCTAAAAACATACATACAAACAAACATACATACAAACATACATACATACATACATACAAAAATAAACGAAGTATAAGAGAAAGCACTAACTGATCACGGCATTTATAGCTGCATTCATGCACTCTGCGGGATATCCGTTTCTTGATGCGTTTAGATGTATGCCTAATGCTTTCGCCCGCATATACAACGTTGAGCGTGGTATATTGTGCTTAGTAGCAGCCTCTATTAAAGTCTGTCCTAATTTCAAGTCATTAATCGCAGACGCCAACATATCGTCGTTGTAATCTTTCTTCACAGTCTCGCGGCGACGTTTCTTCTTTTTATTTGATATACAATTTTCAGTAGTGCTCGCTTCGGGCGAGTCATTCTCCAGGGATTCAGCATTGTCTCCAATTTTTTCTACCTCTGTCGCAGTCTCTTCCGCAGAATCCTTTCTGTTTTTAACAATTACGTTCTCTCCAATTCCATTTATCTGTTGAAGATACAAGCGACAATTATATAAATTTGTAAATATCAAATGTGTATGAAGTCTCACAACAAACTGAAACTTTATAGTCTATAACAGAAAATATAATTAACAGTGAACAATAAATTTGATACTAACGTTGATGAGACCGTTTATTTTTAACGATCGTCCAGCTTCAAGTAAACTATTGATATTTTCAACGGGAACACGGATCTCACCGTGATACATGAATTCGATAATTGATTTTATATCCTGAGGTGATATATCACTTAGAATAATCGTTGGACAATCTTCTGTCACTTGGCTGAGCACTTCCTATAAATTATATTATACATTAATCGCATATCAATTACTGTATATATCAAGTAGCAATGTACATAGTTGTTATTATTATGTGTTGTGCAAGCTAGAGTTACTTTGTGAATAAACATGCGTTATTATTACTCTGGCAATAGAGTTTATACAATAGCGTAATAAAGTAATTAAAAACAAATTTTCAAGAGAATATTGCTCCAGCAAAGAGCAGTCGTTATCGCCACTACTAAACACAATATGCAACTGTATTTCTAATCGTCTAATCTAATCGTGAGATCTCCCCAAGTTGGCGGAACTACTCTGTACGTGTAACAAAGTTCCTGGAGGCAAAGCTGTTTACTTGAAACAAAATGCTACACGCGCACAGTACAATGCGATGCGCGTGAATACGTTGACCGGCTGCGGACAGAGTGACATCCACCATGCAGTCCTCCTTCAAGAGCTGCCGCACGACGTCGGACAGATGATTCTGATGGTTGTTCCATTTAAAGCGATAACTCTGATTGACTTTACATTGGCCAGCGTCGGTCATGCTGTCTCGGTTTTATCTCCTTTCCACTCTTTTCGAGACGTACATTCGAGGCGAATGATATTCAGAAATGCGGGACTGTATTGTCGAGCTTGAGTATTGTTAATTCTCTTCTAAAACAAGCCGTGCATCGCTATCAAATCTGAAATCTGACTAGGTTGTAGCAGAACAAATCTGACTGATGAGCCAGAACAGAGAATACTCGGAGGACGGAGTGAAGTCCCATGTCCCATGGAGCCAGCATGCCCAGCATACGACGCACGTATACCGATGTATGGCGTAAAGAAACTTGGCCAATGGCCGCGTTCAGCAGACACAACTGTTGAGTGTCGTCTTATCAACACTCTGCGTTGATTGGTTGGTTCTAAAAGTAAGAGCCAATCACGTTCGACTGCTACTGAGCGGTTTGGTCTGCTGAACGCGACCAATCACAGGCTTCGTTTTCATTGAGTCTGTTCGCGTTGCTTGCACTTTTTGCACTCAGCATCTTCGCTTTCTCTCTCTCCAACGGCCGAATATATATTTATCTCATTTCAAGTGCAAAAATGTTTGGGGATTTCAAGCAACGCGAACAAGCCTATTACGCCAACGAGTGGGACTCAATTGACCACGTCGTCAATTGGCTGATTGAGAATGAAAATATCCGATTGGCTGGTCCAGTGGAAAAACTCCAGGCACCGGGGCTGTGAGTGGCTGCGGTCAAACGGGACGCTCCCCCCGCAGGCTTCATGGGACTTGAACGAAAACGAAATGAAACTGGAGAACTCCCTAGTGCAGATCGAATATATCAGTTGGCTTCCTGCGAGGCATCGGTTAGGTTAGGTCATCGGTTTGAAAGCGTTTAAATCGGAGGGAACTGTTGAATTGTATCTTCGTTGATATCAAAACCCAATCCATTGTACCGTGACGTGTTATCTTACTACTGATTTAACATGTATATCAGATCGATGGTACTGGAAGGATTCAAATCTTATGGCAAACGAATCGAAATAAATGGTTTCGATAAGGAATTCAATGCGATTACGGGATTCAACGGCAGCGGAAAGTCGAACATTCTGGACGCGATATGCTTCGTTTTGGGAATTGCGAATCTCAGCCAGGTGAATTTTGTTTGTCTATCGCACGCGTGCATTTTACAATTCATGAGAGATTTACTTCAAATTAATCTACTAAATTTTGTAACTAACAACATTGTGTCTATTTAATACAGGTACGTGCCACTTCCTTGCAAGACTTGGTCTACAAGTCAGGCCAAGCAGGGATAAAGAAGGCCAGCGTTACGATAACTTTTGACAATCGTGACAGAGAATCGTCTCCCATGGGTTATGAGCAACACGAAGAGATTGTGATCACGAGACAGGTGGTGATTGGCGGTAAAAACAAGTACATGATCAACGGGACGAATGTACCAAATAAACGGGTGACAGATCTGTTCTGTTCCGTTCAATTAAATGTGAACAATCCACACTTTTTAATCATGCAAGGTAGAATAACGAAAGTATTGAATATGAAACCGGTGGAGATTTTGTCTATGCTCGAAGAAGCAGCAGGGACAAAAATGTACGAGAAGAAGAAGCAATTGGCACTAAACACCATAGAAAAAAAGGATAATAAATTAAAAGAAATAGATACTGTATATATTTTTTGTTGATACCATGTTTGGCACTTGTATCTTGATATCTTGATTTCCTGATATTCTATTCGCTGTATTTTAGATTTTGAAAGAAGACATTAGTCCAAAGTTGAACAAATTGAAAGAAGAGAGAACGAGATATGTAGAATTTCAAGGAATAGAAAGAGAACTTGAACACAGCAAACGAATTTATCTTGCGTGGAAGTATGTTGCTGCTTTCAATAATAGTCAGAAGATAGAAGAAAATGTCAAGATTGTACAAAGCAAGATAGATTCAAAATTAGAGAGCATAGCTGCTGGCGAAGAAGAGATCAAGAATATAGAAGCCAAGTGTGCCGAATTGCTGATTAAAAAGGAAGCGGTATGGTTTCTTGTTTTTTGTTTTATTTCTTTAGTAACTCTGTAACATAGACAACTTATAACTTTATATATTATGTATTTCCAACAATATGCGTTCAATATGCCTGACAAAACTAAAAGAATATGTCTTCAACTTGTATCTATTGATATGCATCGTGCATCATTAGATGTATTAAATTTTCATTATATTTATCTAGCATATTATTTTGATAACAAACAAAAAAATATGACACTATTATACATAATAATATAATCTTCAATAATAGTATTGAATTTCCAATTAGTATAGATAATATTTAAAATATTACTATTTAATATCTATTAAATAATCTCTTAACAGGAAAAAGGTAGCGTGTTGGAATCTTTAGAGAAAGAGCTGCAAGAATATGAGAAGAAGCAATATAAATTATCAGCTGAAGTGAACAGTAATAAGGAAAATATTAAAACTCTGAAAAAAACATTGGAGCAAATACAGATTAATATAACAGAAGAAAACAATGCACTCATCTTAAAGGAGAAGGAATTGGAGAAAGTTGGAGGGCTTTTTCATAATTTGAAAGAAATGTGTCGGAAAGATGTCGAGGCTCTATTAGATGCACAAGAGAAATACCAGAAGGTTAGTGCGGGTCTGCTGGAGAGTGAAGACGGTGAAAATGCAACATTGGAACAACAACTGATAAATGCCAAGCAAAGTGTGACGCAAGCGCAAACCGAGCTTAAACAATGTGAGATGACGCTAAATCACAATAGGCAACAGTTGAATAAAAAACAGAAAGACATGTATAGTACCGAGAATGAATATAAGAAATGTGACACGGATTTGGAAAAGAAAGAAAAAGAATTGAAGTGCTTGGAGAATGAAATGCAAAAGTTGAATTACAAGGATGGTTATTCGGAAGACTTGAAAAAGCAAAGAAGTAACTTGCTCGCAGAAATGAAGCCATTGCGTGAGAAACTAGATCAGTTTGAGTCAAGATATCCTCGCACGAGGTTCCAGTATCAGAATCCTGAACCTAATTTTAATGCAAAATCTGTAAAAGGTGTCGTATGCAAATTGATTACGGTGAAGGATAAAAAAGCTGCGTACGCCTTGGAAGTTGCCGCAGGTGGAAAGGTAACACTTTCTCTAATTTATACTTTATTTTCATGAAAAATTTTAATTCATTAATATTAAATAATCTTTGAATGTAATTATGTTCCAGCTTTATAATGTGATAGTTGACACTGATACCACCAGCAAGAAAATTCTCCAACATGGGCAATTACAGCAACGAGTTACGATTATCCCACTCAATCGAGTGGCTGGTAAATTTATGGATCAACAAACAATCAGTTTGGCAGAAAGATTGGTTGGGAAAGAGAACGTTCAACCTGCTTTGTCTCTTATAGATTTTCCAGATGAGATTAGGTCGGCAATGACCTGGATATTCGGTCAAATATTTGTATGCAAAGATATGGAAACTGCCAAGAAAATAGCTTTCCACGAAAGGATTATGAAGAAATGCGTTACTTTAGAAGGCGATCTTTTTGATCCGGTTGGTACGTTGTCCGGCGGTGCTCCAGCACAATCTGGATCAGTTCTATTGAAACTGGAAGAATTGAAAGAAATTCGGAATGAACTGAATCACAAAGAACAGCTATTGAGAGACATAGAAACTGCTTTATCAAATATTGTACAAACCGCGGAAAAGTATGCATCGTTGAAACAGAAACATGATCTGTTGACTTATGAAATTAGTATGATACGACAAAAATTGCAACAAACGAGTTACCATAAAATCAAGGAAGAGGTACGCATACATATGTAATCTGTAAATATTTTGTATGTGCATTTATATGAGTTAATAAATTGATAATTATATTTAAATACAAGCAACATGAGAATAAGCAAGAAATTTTTGCTCATATAGGTAAACTAGATGTCTAACTTTAAACTCTTCTTTGTACAATATATATATGTATATATATTTATTTTCAGGTGGATTCTCTGAATGCAGCTATTGAAGAGCTTACACAACGAATGGCTGCAGCAAAGAATTTAGAAAAGGAAAGTGCAATACGTGCAAAAGACGTAGAAATTCAATTAAAGGATGCAGTAAATATTCGTGAAAGACAGTTAAAGGACGCTGAGAATCAATTGAATATCTTAAAGAAAAAAGCGGAACAAAGTCGCAAGGAATGGCAGAAGAGAGAACAAGAGTCGGAAACGCTCGAATTGGAAATAAAAGAATTCAAGAAAAGCATTGAAAATGGTAATAAACAATTGCTTCAGGCAAATGAGGAAAGCAATATGTTTGAAGAAAAAGGAGAAGCTCTTCGGCGAGAATTGGAAGAAACCAAAGCTCGAGTTACAGAATTGCAGAATAATGTTAAAAAGCAAAAAGACATTATTAATCAGCAGAATAAAGATATACAAAGATTGACAGCGAAAAAGGAAGATATTATTAAACAAAATAAAGATCAGGAATTGGACATTAAAAAATTGAATCATGAAATTAATGATATCAAAAAAAGTGCGGCGGAATGTAAGCAAAAAGTTTTGGAACTCACAAGAAAATATGAGTGGATCGAGCAAGAGAAACCTTACTTTGGAAAAAAAGGTATTTACAGAAGTAAACATTGCTCGATTATGTGATATATCATATGTGTGTTGTATGCTTTTAGGTGGTATATATGATTTTGAAGTTAATAAACCGGAGGAAATGGAACACAAGGTACATTATCTACAAGAAATGCGTGAAAAATTAAGTCGCAATATAAATACGCGGGCAATCAATCTTCTTGATAAAGAAGAAGAACAATATAATGACACGTTAAAAAAGAAAAGAATAGTCGAGAATGATAAGAAGAAAATTATCGAGACGATTAAGCACTTGGATGAAAAGAAAAAAGAAACCTTACTTGTAGCTTGGAAACAGGTAATGATTCTTTGAAAAATTCGTTTCACATATATGTATAATTGTATACGTATAAATCTACAAAGTCCGAAATATATCAATTTTATATTTTATCAGGTTAATAGGGACTTCGGCTCCATATTTAGTACTTTATTACCAGGAGCCGCGGCCAAGTTACAACCCCCGGAGAACCAAACGATAACAGATGGTTTAGAAGTAAAAGTTGGATTCTCAGGTGTCTGGAAAGAGTCGTTAGGAGAATTATCTGGTGGTCAGAGATCCCTAGTTGCTTTGTCATTAGTCTTGGCTATGCTTCTTTATAAACCTGCACCGCTTTATATTCTGGACGAAGTAGATGCCGCTTTGGATCTTTCACATACAGAAAACATAGGTACAATGTTAAAGAGACATTTTAAACATTCGCAATTTATTATTGTATCCTTAAAGAACGGTATGTTCAACAATGCCAATGTTTTATTTACAACTAGATTTATTGATGGTATGTCAACGATAGGTAGAAGTGAAAAAGTAAGATCTAAATAATTATCTAACATAAGTTTTATTATTATGACAAAATCAACATTTTTAAATATATAATTTAAGTGAAACTAGTTTTATAATATTGAAATACATTTTTGGCCGTAAAATAAATTTGTACCTTCATTATATAATAATAAATATTTATGTTATAACTATTACAACAAATGTAAAATTGATTAATTTCTTAATAATGTTAGCATTAAGTTTGCGAATTGATCATGTTCAACCAATCAGTTCTTGCAAAAAATGAATGACGCTTTATTTCATTTACTGTTAGTCGTTCTTCTGGATGATATTTCAGCATCTGCAACAATAATTTTATAAATAACATTATAATTTATCACTTTTTATAATTATGTGCACATGTGCGAGTGCATAGCAAATATTGATGGCAACAAAAAGTTTTATTAAACATAATAGAGTTCTGAAATTGAACATCATAAAGTTAAATCAAGAGACTAATGTCAAAAAGTAGGACAGAATGTAGACTTACGCCGCCTAGTAAAGATCTTGCACTTTCCGATAAGCTACTAGGAATGTTAATTGTGGAATGTGAATGAAACGATCCTGGATGTTTCTTGCTAAACATCTGTGAAACAAAATTGGACTTTATTAGTATTGTTAAAGTATATAATTTTTTATATCTAATTTTTTTTTACATACGGTGCCGGTAAGTAGCTCGTACAAAATAACTCCGAAACTCCAAACATCTGTGGCGGACGTAACGGGAATAGTCGGAGAAAACATTACTGACTCGGGTGACGAATATGGATATATTAGTTTAGACAATTCAACATTGTGTCGCGGTATGGTATAAGTAAGCCGGATATGTCCTGCGTCGTCGAGAAGAATATCATCGGGTTTGAAATCGAGAATCAGGATATTCTGTTGATGAAGTGCTTCTAAAGCTAAAAGAATTTCCGCTGCCCATGATCGAATTACACTTTCCGGCACTCGCCAAAACTCCTGCTCTTCATCTACATTATTCTCTTTACACAAATGCGAATATTGCGTTTCATCAGTGCTAAAATTAATGTTTGATGAATTTATGTGATTGGATATGCTTTCAGTATTATTATTTTCACAGATGTGTATTGTATTATTGGTCGACGCGTTCTGCATTGAAATAATCCTCGAAGTAGAGTTGTTACGCAATAAATTATCCATTTTATTATTTTTGAGTGAATCGCGAGCCATACTTCCATTTAATATAGATGCACAAATGTTTCTCGACATATTTGGATCTTGGTTGCTGTTCGTTAATGAAGAATTATCGCCTTTTGGATCTTTGTTCTCTACAAAACTGTTTTTCGAAGACTTTTCTGCAACAATAATGTCATCTATCTTCATATTATTAAGATTTGGTGACTTGTTGCGATAAGTATTAGATAATGTAAGATCTGTCTCCTTATAGAACTGTGTGACAGTTTTTGTATTCAGCGATGGTATACTTTCGGAATGTCTTAATTCTTTATATTCATTTAATCGATTTGCGATAGAGTTGCTTTTCCTCAATGTTGCGTTAACAGATTGTAATAATTCTTGCGACTTTTCTAACAATTGTATAGTAGGCATTTTTATATAGTTATCACTTTGAATATCCGTCGCGTATTGATGATCTCCCTGTACTTTATTTTCCGTAACTTCATCTGCCTTATTTGGTCCACGAATATTTTCATTGCTATTGGCCTGTCCACTGATATCTCTATTATACGTGTGATTTGAAATTACATTACACGAACTGTCAGATACTTTGTAATGTAGTCTTACAAAGTCCCACAGTTTTCCACAACTGCAACACAATATAAAAAATATATATAAGCCAATGATATTGTAGCCCATATCAGACTACCGACTGCAAAGGCCCGTATCGTAACTATCGACTGCCGACTCGAAAAATAGATTCCAATTTAAACGCGAGTTGGCCGATCCAGTCAGTCGGCAGTCGGGTCGGCCTTTGCAGTCGGTAGTCCGATATGGTCTCGTGCAAAATATCACAGATAAAATTATCATACTGTACCTTGCATATTGGAGGACTAAAAATACAGAAGTCTCAGTTTCAATACACGCGCATAAATATACCATGTAAGGTACTTGGTTGCGTAACACATAATTGCTTATGTTGTCTTCATAAATACAAGATTTTTCTACAGTCTGAAATTATGAATTATACTTATAAATTAAAATTTTCTCAAGCTACATGTATTACTGCATTTAATCACTATCATAAAATGTTCTTTTATATAAAGTTTTTGTTTATAATAAAATTATTTAAAAAATACTACTCTTGTATGAAACATAGCTAAGTAACTTTGTATCTCAAACATGTAGCTAAGAATCTTTTACCTTGATTATTCTGTTACAATTTGAACGTATATCCATTACAAGCATCACGGATTTCATTATTTTAAGCACTTTATAATATTGAAGCTCTGATATCGGTTTGTGTATTACTGAAATGTTACAATTTAAATGCTTGTTATATAATTGTTCAGCTCTAGCCAAGTATTTTGATATTTTATCCTTTATGCTTGGTACTCTTGTGCTGTCTGTGTCAAACTGCACACCGTTTATCAGACACGATATTCCCAATTTGTACTGTGCGAAAGCTTCCTTGTATTCCGCTATGGATTCATGCGTGAAGGCTGCACTTATATGAGCGGCAGCTATCAAAAGATATTGCGTAGAATCTGTCCGCGCCTGGGAAACATTTACTTCCTTATGTAATATTACAGGGTGTGTATCGTAATTTGAAATAAGTTTACTGATATTGTTGTTCAGACAATCAAATCCTGATGCATCGCCGAGCGTCGCCGCATCACTTTTATCTAAATTTTTATTTTGATGCGCGTCATAATGTTCAATGATAGCATCTTGCGTTTGCAATTTTGCCGTTTTACAGTTTTGCTCCTCTCTACTAACGTTGGCATTCTGTAGATTAATACTGCCATGAGATTCATTCTTTCTCCGATACACCGTTAATTCGTTCTTGTTCGTACGATTAACGCTTGACAAAGTGGAACATGGATTTGTCGATACATTGCGAGACGCTTTCAATGGAGCCGGAAGGGTGCTTTGCACTGTATTATCATTTACAAGCGCAGAATCGCCGAAAGCAGCAATACGATCGTCTTCGGACGTATCGGAATTCAGGGAATGTGCGCAATCATTAGTATAATTATCTACGTGACTAGTTTCGAAGAACGTTATAAAGATATCGCTCGAATATAAGTACGAGTATCGTCCTACAAATTCCAAAAATTTAAGAGCGTATCTCTTCCTCTCCTCCAAAACTTCAGCCTCAAATCTGCCAAAGTATTTCGACTTGGGAAAAGTTGGGAAGGTCTCCTTTGTTCCCAAACGCTTGTGTAAGTGACTAAGTTCCGAGTGCAGCTTTTTAAAATCATTGTAACGCTTCCATACGGATACCTTCGACACCTCCTCGTGAGAGGATTTCAGAAATACCTAAACAGAAAAAAGATAAGAAACTTAATATCGAAATCCAGGAAGAAAATACAATATTACCAAGTGTACCATAGAATCGTACCATAGAAATAACTTTGTAAATTGTAAAGCCCTTCTTGTGCCGTCTCGTTTCGGTAATTATAAAACGCCTGATCCATTTGTCCTTTGCAGGTGCCATCGCTCAATTCATATTGATCGATGAAGTCTTTCTTACTTTAACAATACTGAGATTCCTCGTCTGTTGTAATTATGTAAAATATAAACAAACGTAATATAATTTGTCTGCTCCCATGTCTCATTACACATGTTACACTCGCAGAGCTAATGCTGACAATATTTTCGTTAATACCCGTGAAATCGTGTGCCCTATCATTTTATATTGTTTGCATTTTCATACGAATTTTAACTCAGTATCACCATTACTCAACTGAAACGGTAGACGACAAAATGTGTATTTTTTTATATATGGAAATAAATAATAGCGTTTTCGACTTCCTGTAATTTGTTGACTCGACCCGACACTGAATTTGAGTTAGGTTAGGTCAGATCGAAAGTTCGATTTGGAACTGTAGCTGCACTAACTGAACTGGTGCAGTAAGTTAGAGTGAAGTGCACCTGTTCAGCCTGGTTCAGCTCTAGTGCAGCTAAAAAGAAACAGACCCATAACCTTCATCCTCTATCAAAGATTCTTTTTCATTGTTTTACTGTCTGCTTTTATATTTCAGAGATATCTTCGCAAGTTTTGATATTATTATTTGAAATGAATCAAACAAGAGAAATCGATGAAGGAGAGACGCGCACAGTTATGGAACCTAACGAGAGACTTCGCAATGAAGTCAGGTAAAATGAACGGAGTGTGTTTGTGCAATATAAATACATATGAATATTTTTTTATTGTACGTACAATTTATAAATTACCTGCAGAAATAATTTTTGCGTTTAAATTTGAAATGTATTTAACGTTATTTGCTCTCTGTTTCTTTTGCTTGGTTTTAACGTCGACGAGATACTGGTTAAAGACCGACAACCCTGGGCGGATGATAAATGAAGAAAATTTAAATTTTTTGCAGTAATTTTCTTCCACGGATCGCCGATAGAAGTTCGAAAGAGAAAATTACATTGGCAGATATAATGCCACAGGTAAGTCCTGAATATTTTCACAGGCGTAGCAAAATACACAGGCACAATGAATGCTATAAATCGTGTAACAGAATCTAGTTGACTAATACAGCGGCTAAAATAGATAATAAATAAATTATTATGTATCATCTTTTAGATTATTGCAAGCTGTATGATTCAGTGTATAAACATAAAGGCTGGTATAAACATGGCTTACAGTACCATTTTATTAGATGGATTAGAATCAGATAATTCTGATATAAAAGTAACCGAGAGCGAAGGATCTTGGATCGGTTAGTCTTTGAAATTTATTTGCGCTTAAGGAATACAGTAGATGTTCAGTAGAAAATTAGTGCTGTTTATAGAGCGTAGAGTTTTATGTGGCTTGTGCTGTACAGTAATCGATAGACAATTAGAATTGTAGTTAGTAATATTATGTATTTTGCATTTATTTTGTTCTACAGCAAGTCTAGTTACAATAACATTGCCAATAGGATCTATCATTGCTGGGCCTCTGATGGATAAATTTGGACGCAAAACAATTTGTCTGTTATCTTGCGTTCCCGCAGCAGTATCATGGGTTTCTTTGTTATTTGCCAACTCCTTAATTACTATTTATGCGGCTCGAGTTGTAGCTGGAATCGCAGCAGGCTTAACAACCGTCGCTTTGGTTTACATATCAGAACTTACACATCCGCAAGTCAGACCGATGCTTCTGTGCCTTACTTCCGTGTTTGTGTCGTTAGGTATATTGATTACCTGCTGTCTGGCCGTGATGCTAGACTGGCGCAAAATGACTATAATTTTCCTCGCACTAGAGTGTTGTATTTTCTCAATACTTTACTTTATACCTGAAAGTCCCTACTGGCTTATGTGCTTTCAAAATGGCATGTTTAATGAGAAACGAATTTCCAAAATGAAACACAGTTTGAAACGGCTTAACAGAAGGCAAACAGTGAGTACAATATAGTGTTTTGCATTGTCCACATTCAGAATTTCAGAGTGTCAACGAATAAATTAAATTTTCTAGATTTATGAGGAAGAATATTCGCGAATTATGGAGACTTGCGGAAGTCGTGTGGCGAGTGACGAAGCGCCAAAAAGTATAGCAGTAGCCATAAAAAATTATTACCACATGTTTACATCCCCGGCAGCCTATAAGCCTCTGCTGATACTTTTCTTCCTTTTTTTACTGCAGCAATTATCCGGCTCATATGTGATCATATTTTATGCCATTTCCGTTTTTCGCGAAATGGGTGGAACATTTGGCAAGAATTTTAACGAACACAGCGCGCTCGTTATGCTAGGTATCATTCGATTCGTTATAAGTATAGTAACAGTTTTTTGTAGTAGAAAATACGGCAGGAGAGTTCTTTGCATCTTGAGTGGGATTGGAATGGCCATTTCTATGTTTCTTTCTGGAATGTACATGCATTTTGCGCTGTCGTACGATGAAAATGGTAATACGGAGGAAACCACGGTGGATCAAAAGTGGCTATTATTATTCTTCGTATTGGCTTACATCTGCACTAGTTCGCTTGGATTTATAGTCATACCGTGGACAATGATCGGGGAACTATTACCCGTGTCTATACGTGGTATTGGTGGGGGTCTCATGGTTTCTCTCGCTTACATAATGATGTTTGCTGTGATAAAGAGCTATCCGTACCTTTTGAAAAGCATGACTATCGAGGGTATTTTTTTCTCTTTTAGCTTCATATCTCTAACTGGTACAGCTTTTGTATATTTTTTTCTGCCTGAAACTCTGGGCAAATCATTTTCCGATATTGAAAAGTTCTTCTCCTCTACTAAAGAGAGAAAAACGCGCAATGCTAATTCTAGAAATTCTTAATTTTGCCGCTTTCACTTTGGTTTTATTTGTGTGTGCGTGTGTGTGTGTTGCATGATATATTTACAAAGGGGACTATTAGAAGAGATGGGACTGCTAATATTATGTACAGGAAACATTTTAATGTTTCAATCTTGACAATAAATTAGAAGAAATTGTAGAATAATTTTGCATTTAGAATGTTGTAATTTTTCCCTTATGTGTGTAGACAAGTGTCGTAATTTATTTACGGAGATTTCTCGACGTTATTGGATATTCTTTTAATAATAGATTTCTCGGCTAAACTAATATCAATTTGTCTTCGACAAAAATATTGAGGCATCAATAATTTTCGAATTACAAATAATTGAGAAAAAGAGTCTTTTGCAAATTACATCTGAAAAAGCCAAATGGGTATGGTGCATTCTTGACTGATTTCGGATGGAATTTCCTTTAATTCGAATTTCAGGCTTACAAAAATGTAAAATACAAAGGATTAGAGAAAGTTGCAATAGATAATGATCTTCTTCGACATTTCGGCCAAGGAAAGCTCTATCTCAGATTAAAAGCGTTTAGCCAAAGAGCCTGTTATTAAAAAGACATCCAGTGATTTTGAAACACCCTATTGTTACGATATTTTCCCTCTAATAACATTTACTCTGTTGCATGGAATTAAATACAAGTTTAACTTATATGTAAACGTGCGTATATATGCACATGTACATTTAGAAAGTTCTTTTACCCAGCAAAATGTAAATAGTATTGATTTTATGTACGAATTTTACAAAATTTTTACTTTTCCTTCTTTCTAATATAAGGAGCAAGAGAATTTCAATGCTCGAGATTCTCAGTAAGCAAAATATGTTAGCGGATATATCATCAGTTTGTCAACAGATACGAATAGCAGAATATCGCGGATTGACTGACGTCAATCTACATTGAGCCTGATCGAGCAGAAGCCGTCGTTTCGTAATCGTCATTTACACGGGATATATTATTCAAATGATTACGAAATTGGGGATGGCAGATTTCGCACGATTTCCGCCGTTATCATTTTATTAGCGGATTTCGTCGTACTTGGCGTTGTTTTTGTTGCACTTGCAGCAGTTCACAATCCATTATATGACAGATCTAGCTATCAGCTGGGTTGATATGACCCACCCATATGCTCAATTCCGCAAACTTATATGAAAGAAGGAGAGAAAGAAAACGCGAGAGATAGACACGCGTATATTAAATGCACAACCGGTTAGAGCGGTTCCATTACACAGGCGCTGATACATGCTTAAATTTAGCCTTTTCCTCTCTTTCGTCCTTTTTTCCTTACGTTCGTTAAGCGAGTGAGTATATCCGGCACACGTTGCGTTAATATCGCAGCATATGTGACGTCTCCGCCGCATTAATGCGATATTTTTTACGAATGTACGTACAAAGTGGCTCGCTTTCACGCTGTACTTTGATTCACCTGTTGCAGATGTGCACGTGATACGAGCGGAGTATAGGACCTCGCTCATCCGACAAGTGTTGCTCCGCCATAACCTAGCGCAACTGACAGCTGTGTCTTATCAACAATAATTACAACAGCTGGCATGCCGCCGGTTGTTCGGTAGTTCACGTCAGGATGGTATATTCTGACGGTACATCTGATGACACGTCCGACGGTATATTCCTGAAGGAGAGAGAGAATGGCGCTTACCCGTCGCAAGTCTCTGGTGAAATTGTTATTTTGCACATTGTACATAATCGGTATTCTGATCATTGCCAAGCAATTATTTCGTGCCAATGACAATCCCAGAGTTTACAAGGAGCAGCTTCCATTCCCGAGGGATGGCAATAACTCTCGGAGGCAGAAAGATGTGGATATTGCGTTACAAAGGTTGCAGGTGGAGAGGTAATTTTGTTTGACCTATAGAGATTCTATAATAAGAGACCGGCCAGTTTTAGTCAAAATCCTGCGAGGGAGAAGGATATACATTCATATTTCTTTCTCTTTCTCTTTTGACAGAACTGGCGGGACAATAAAAACTGGCTGTCTTATGGCCAGGCTCTAATTCACTCTAGTTTGAGACCTACTTTTCTCAACTCTATTGCAATTGCAATCTGTTTATCTGTAAATCTTACATTAATTATTATTTTTTTAATTTTAAATTAAAATAATATACTAGTTATTAATATTTTAGATATGAGCAGCAGATATCAAAATTGGAACGCAACGTTGTACCTGGACTCGGGGACGACGGAGAACCCGCTTATCTATACGGAAGAGATAAGGTTCTAGGTGAAGCGGCACTTGCGAAAAAAGCGTTGAATGTCGTCCTCTCAAATAAGATATCGTTGACCAGAAAATTACCAGATGTACGCAACCCCCTGTAAGATTTTAATGTGCATAGTACGCATAGCGTTTGAAAAGATATTTTTACATAAATATAATATATGTAGATGTACGTATAGAATATCCTTTCTCTTTTGTATTTCTAAATGGATGTGATATTTACTGATTCCAGATGTGCAAATCTTACATACGATAGATTATTACCAAGTGCTAGTATAATAATTATTTTTTATAACGAACCATGGAGCGTTCTGTTACGCACAGTGCACAGTGTCTTGAAGGGTTCTCCGCCAAATCTATTAAAAGAGATTATTTTAGTGGACGATCACAGCGAGGAAGGTATCGAAATTAATGTAACTAATATATAAATCAACATATTGGTGATTTCTTAAACTGTATATCTGCTATTGGCTATTTATGTTACATTATTAGACATCATTTTAGATCTAGCAATGATATTCGCAAATGCCATAAAATGCTCTTTTTATAAAATATAATCGTTACACAAGAATTATTACATAAGAATGATGTAACCATTTGGCAGAATGCAATGTGTTAAATAATTAATGTTGTATGTAAAATATATTTTCTGATTGTGTTAATTTGTAGAAGAACTTCAGGGACAATTGGATTATTATCTTTCGACGCGTTTACCCGCCAAAGTAAAGCTACTGAGATTACCGTATAGACAAGGATTGATACGTGCTCGTCTACATGGGGCTAAAATTGCTAGGGGCGATGTTCTCGTCTTCCTGGATGCACATTGCGAAGTTATTAAAGACTGGTATTTTGACCCGTGATATCAATTTAATTAGAAGATACTGTTTTTTCTAGATACTGTTTATTGAAATAACTTTACATAAAAGAGAAAGAGAACTTTATTAATACATGCATTTTAACATAATGCAGGTTACAACCTCTGCTACAGCGAATAAAGGAGAATAAAAGTGCTGTACTAATGCCAATAATTGATAACATTTCCGAGGAGACATTAGAATACTTCCACGATAACGAGGCGTTTTTCTTTCAAGTTGGTGGTTTTACATGGTCGGGACATTTCACGTGGATAAATATTCAGAAACCCGAGATCGAGTCGCGTTCCTCTCCTATATCGCCAACTAGGTCTCCTACTATGGCAGGCGGTCTATTTGCTATTGATAAAAGATATTTTTGGGAAATTGGTAGTTATGACGATAAGATGGATGGCTGGGGAGGCGAAAACTTGGAGATATCCTTCAGAGTGAGTAAAATTTCTCCAAGTACATTAAAATTATATGACGTAGGTTTATTACTACAAGCATGTACGCTAAAAATTTTATATTGGTTTAATGAGATTTTATGTTCTTTGATAAATTGATAATCTTCAACAGATTTGGCAGTGCGGTGGTACTCTAGAAATCATTCCTTGCTCTCGCGTTGGCCATATATTTCGAAACTTTCATCCATATAAATTCCCAAACGATAAAGATACTCACGGAATAAATACTGCCCGTTTAGCATTTGTATGGATGGATGAATATAAACGATTATTTTTACTTCATCGTAGTGAATTCAAGGTGAGATTAAAATATTATGTAATCAAGATCTTTGCATCTGTATAGATAAATAATATCCGTAGGACAATCCAAAACTCATTGGCGACATAAGCAAACGTTTGGAATTGCGGAAAAAACTCAAATGTAAAAGTTTTAAATGGTATCTCGACAATGTTTACCCGGAAAAATTCATTCCCGATGAAAACGCAATAGCTTACGGCCGTGTCAAATTGCGCAATAGACGACTGTGTTTAGACAATCTGCAACGTGAAGAAGATAAACCGTACAATTTAGGTTTATATAATTGTCACACCAAGTTATATCCAAGTCAGGTATGTAAATACTGATACAGATTACAATAACGTTAACGCATCTGTGTTCGTGTTTAAATCTAAAGATTTGTTATATTTGGGCAATTTAGTTTTTCTCGTTGAGCAAGTCCGGCGAATTACGGAGAGAGGAAACATGTGGGAGAATATTGGATATTGATGCAAAACCGTATGCGCAAATTCAAATGTCTGACTGCAACAGTGAGAAAGGTGGAAAGGAATGGGTATTAACGAAGGTGCTACATTAATTTCCGACATTAATAAGCGCAGTACGATTCACGAGTGATTAAAATGTATTATTTTTAACCATAGGACGGCAGGATAATACATGTGGAAACTGGTCTCTGCCTCGACGGTACTAAACTACATAGCGATGAGAACGTACGAGCGACTCGTTGTAGTAATGTACCAGATCAATTCTGGAAATTTGATTTCTACTCTAATAAAGTGCTATCTGCATAGCGTATCGTGCACTGTGTATTCGTTACTTTTACCATATACTTTGTTCCTCGTATGTTAAGAAAGAAACATTTTTTTACCCTTTTTACAAAATATATTCGAATTGTCTGCAAATGTTTAAGAGATCGTTATTATGTTACATTTATTGTCATTAGGAAAATTAGTTTTACAGACTATATATTTTAGATTTAGAAAAAACCTGCGACATAAATTATAACTGACTGACTATGATAAGAAAGAAATAATATATATTTGAGATATTTCGATGTTTGATTTTGACGCCACTGTACATAATCAAAAACTGAGAGAATCTAGCAGGCAAAAATATATCAGACAAAAGTTGTATGGTCTAGAGGGGAACAAATAATAGTAAAATCCACTTTTTTTAGAGAATGATCTTTAGTTCAAGCGAGGGAGTATACGCGGGGTTTCGGTTACGAGAACAGACACGTGTGGGTATTGCTTTTCCCACTGCTTCGCCAAGCAGCGACTAATATTGCAGCACACAAGATGAAATTTTTGCAATTCGAGACATTGCTCGAAAATGATAGAATATGTTAGAAATGAATTATACGCTATGTTACATCTATAAAGATATAACTGTTTCAAGTTTTTGCACTGCGCTAGTAATCCCAAAGCGTAATCGGTGAACCGAATCCTGCTCAAATGGACTTCTTCCAAGGACTCTCGACAGGAGGAAAATAAACTGCAGTAGTTATTCTCATCACTATTGTACGGGATTCTGTAACAAAATTATATAAGTATTACAGTACTCCAATCGCAAATAGAAAATCAATGTAACTTTTTAAAGATGCTTGCTAGAAAAGCAAACATACAAATTTCAATAAAGAATATGGTAATATGTACTTCAAAAGAAAATGTAGCACATATACTTACCGAAGGTTCACTTTTCGTAAATTCTTACAGCCACCAAGGATTTTAATACTTTGCGGTGTAATATTAAATACGCCTGCTAAATTTATTTTTTCCAAGTCTCGACACGAATTTCTCAACTCTAATGCGACTCTTTTGTAATACACTTCGGCTTCTTCCGAAATTTCAAATGAAAATATAAGATCACATTCGAACCGTTCCAAATTTAATTCACGCATTCCTTGATTTTTTTGCAGTATTTTACAAAGAGTTTGATGTGTTATACATGTAACACCAAGACTTAAATGTTCCAGCCGGCCATCTAGATTCTCGAGATATGAAAAGCCTTCTTCCGTAATGTCTTGACATCCCCTTAGATCTAATTCTAAGAAAAATATGTATTGGTCAGAAACAATTTACCTATAATCTTGATAATCGCGCGCGCGCGCTCGTATACATACCTTTTAATTTTTTGCATATTGTTGAAATTTTGAGTAGGACATGATCATTAACAGATCTGCATTGACCTAATCGTAAGTGTGTTAAATGCTTCCCGCAATTCTCAAAAAATTTTTCGAAAAGCGAAATAGAAAAGTCGCTATGTGTAAAATCTACCCGTTCCAAATATTTACATCTAGGCATAAAGTAATTAAATATATTATTAATATATATAATAGGCATATCGCGGGTATTTCGCACGTTCAAACATGTATAAAGTCTAGAGTCCTGTGCTATCTTATTGAAGCGCTTATTTACGCAGCTCACGCTGTATAACGTCATTAAATCCAAGTTCATTAATATTTTTAGTAATATTTCGTCCTGCAAAAATAAAATATAAAACTTTAATATATGAGATAGCATCGCAATAAATAATATGAAAAATAGACTTTTTAGGATACTTTACAGGAAAGAAAGATAAACTGTAATGTGACAGCTTTCTGGATTCATCCGAAGAGAGTTTTATACGCTTCGAAGAACCAAGATCATTTTTTGGTAATTTCTGATTATGATGTTTTGAAGATAATATCCTGGAAACATAATCAGGGATGTCTTTCCAAGATACTTTTGTACGTTTGTAATCATGATAACATTTTTCCCCATAACATTTTCTGGAAACCTCTTCTATATTTCTGCAAATAAAGTCAAAACAAATTTATTTTTATCATTAAGAAAATAAAAAAATATTGAATATTACTTAATGTCGACGATTGTAATACCTTTCATAAATAATACAATATTCAGAAACATTCTTTCGAAGAGTGCATATATCCGAGTGTGCATTTCTATAATCTGGTGTCAAATTATAAACATCCTCCTGATGAAGAGCTGTGCAGTTTATTCTTTTTAGCAGATCAGTTAAACTCTCTCCAAAGTTTTTGGAATAGATCTTTTTCGATGTTCCAATAAACATCACAGCATCTATCGCTGTTTCATAATTCATTATGGTGTTCTTAAATTCCAGTCTGAACGTTCTGGTTTTGAAGTTACACTTTCGCAATGGTGGCGAAAATAGTCTTGCTGTCTGGGGCACAATCTGAGGCGATCCCTTCCACAATAGATCCCATTGACCACTAGGTTTTTGAGCCCAAATTTTAATTACATTTCCAGGATTATATATTTCGTATATAGAAATTCTGACTGGATATGCACATGTATCAAACGCGATGTCTTTAAAACAGAAAATATAATTATAATTTCTTTTCCACAGAAGCGTATCTTCTTTAACAATATTTCATATTTTTATCAATTCAAACAATATTACATACCGATATAATTACTGATATTTTTGTTCCTAATATCCCTTGGTGTATAATCAACTTCTGCTTCCTCTCGCCATGGGGATATTGAGATATCCACGCCATAATTTTTCTGTATTAAAAAATCAGAAAGTGTCAAATGTTACAAAATTTTGTAGCACAAAGATAGATTGCAATTACTTTCTACAGGACAATTAAATAACAGAAAATATAAGGAAATTAATATACGTACCATAACGAACGTTTGTGGAAAATCTGCTCCATAGTTTGGAAAATGTTTAGGTATCCCACATATATAGTCGACATACTTATATATGTTAGGATTATTGTCGTCGCAATTGTCAAGACCACAAAATTTCTTCACAAATTGATACCTGAAGGTAATATCATCCTTTCTTGCGACGAATCTGCCGAGGTAGGGATATTCAGTGCAATGTGAAGGATAACAATTTAGTATCTCATTCCTATCATCTATCATCTCTGAAAGAAAATGAAAGATATGGAGAATAATAATTTTTGAGCTTTCTTTAGCATATGCTAAAAAATGCTGCGTACTATAATATCTATTATAATTATATTGTAAAAATTAATAATCTAAATTTATCTTGCTTGCTTTCACTTTGTCAGTACTAACAATCAAAAGTATAGCCAGCACTTTGTCCGTTCATTAAAATACATCAGCATACAAACGCTATTTGTTAGCCCGGTGAGCCGATCGGTAATCAGCGCGTATAGTGTGATCAAAATTAATTTTACAAAATAATTGTATTTAACAATTTTCAATAATAATTCTTGATTAGTAATAAATGAATTTCGTATATTTTTATCTTCATTTAGAGAGAAATAAAGATAATTTCGAATTACATTGATACTGATTTCAGAAAGTAATCTTAATCGGGCATTAAAAATAAACCTCTTTATTTAACAGAAATATGAGAAATATGAGAAATATGCGTAAGTACGAATAATGTTTTAAAAAGTTGTATAAATTAAACAGGATTTATGTTACATCAATAATATGCAGGTGTTTTGTAACACCTATTAATGGTAGATTCTTGAGAAAATCTGAGATATCGTGAGCACGTGCTCTCTGTGTTCATTTATCACCACGTGGAGGGCCGCAGGAGGAAGTGATCCGCGCAAGTTCAAGACATCGCGGTCATACACATACAATTATACATACACACATACACTTACACATTCTCGAGTTTGAAGTCTTACGAGTTTGCGAGTTTACGAGTTAGTTATACACCTACAACGAATAGAATAATGGCCGTTGCAAATCCGAGAGGAATGCAGCGCTAATAATCAGGCAAGAAAGAAGAATCATCACGTGAGCACCAAAGAAGAAACGAGAAAAATTGCAAAAATTACTTATCGCTGCACTTACGTTTAACTTTTCTAAATAACTAATATTTTTTAAGAATAATGTATATTTTTTTGTCATTTAATATATTTTAAAATATATCAATATATGTAATACCGATTATATAAAGTCAAACATATATATGAATATATAACGAATAAAAAAAATTATCGAAACTTTGACGGAAGCTGAATAAAAAATTAATCGGAAAAATTAATCGGTTTTTATACTCACCCATTGTTTATGCGAAGTAGGTTTGATTTTTTTTCTGTATATAAAATAAAAAATCAAGGAAGAGAGAAGATGCGGGAACACGTGGTGAGCACACGCTTCTACAGACTTCGTATAGAACGTACCAGACTGCGGGTGCTGCGAGCAATGCGAGCACAGGCCATGGGCACGGGGTGCCAGTGAAATGGGGTTGAAAGTTTGAAAGAGTGAACTGGAGGGGTGAATAATGAATGGGGGTGAAGCACTGGTGGGGACTGGGAACCACGTGGGACTTGGGGAGGGAGATCAGTGCCACTCGTGGTGTCACCTATCGATACTTAACTGTATCATCTGCTTAATAATTTGGTAATACAGAAGAGACATTTTAAAATAATGTATGAGAAATAATATACAGCTTCTAAAGAGAGCTATATACAATTAGCTCCGCTATACAAACAGCTTTAGTTTAGCTCCAAAATTGTGCTAATACTTATTACGCACTTTTTCTGCTTATATTTGGACTTGACTACTTACCATGTGTGTACTTGGATCATTGAATTGACTTGAAAATTCCAAATAATGTCCAGCAGACAGCAGCACGAGTGGTCCATAAAAACATGGCCGACGATTCAATCCCCCTCCCCACCAGTGCCTCAACCCCGCGCCGACAAGTTGACAGGGGTGTTTACTCCTTAACCTCCATGGATTGTCTCAATGTATACTGTGCTTTTTTATTATTCTAATGCAGTCTAGTGTTAAAACACAAACCTCGTGGCTGAAGTTCAGATGTGGCCGACGTGGGTGATGTTCAGACGGATTTTAATTTAAATCCCTTTCGAAGAAGGGTGAGATATTACAATTTTCTGACATTTCAGTAAATGTGAGGCATGGTTATATGAAATATCTATATAAAATACTTATTATTATAAAAAATTACTTAATACTAATTAATCTAATTTTTGTTTTATCTCTATTTTAGGCAAAACCATCGACAGTAATTAAACAACGTCCCCAACACATTAATCGATTAATCAGTCCTCATGATTTTCAAAGATTTAATTTAAATCATTCAAATTGTTGGAATACATGTGCACAAGCTAATATTTGATGAGAACAATTGATACTATACTATGTCGAGATGGAACTGGCGAAGGAAATTATCGACGGCGTAGCAGACATCCAAAATAGCAATATTTTACCCGAAGAAACGTTTCTACAATTATTAGATATTATAATGTTGCATATTTCTAAGAACGTTAGCAACGGAAAAAGTAAGTAGGTCTCACTATAAGGTTTATCTCAATATAAAAGTATTTGAAATACAAATTTTTATATAATTAATTATATCTTTTGTAGCTGCTGTCGCTAATGTATATCCATCCAAGTCGGATCTGATAAAAGCTGCTTTCGCCAATATATCTTGCCTCTTCATAGAGGCTGCTCGACACGACTATGATGAAGAAAGTCTGAAACATTTCCTACACAATGAACATATCGATGGGCAAAGAATTGAAACGCTATGTAGTAGGTACATAAACAACAAGGAAAATATCCAGACTCAATTGGAATTGACAGGAAATAACTTACCGCACGTAGTGGACATAGATTGGCGTTTACATCATTGCGTTAAGGTAAATTCACTATCCTTCAACAATGTTATGTTGATCCTATTACTTCGTACAATGTAATTTCAACAATATAAACATTTTTCGTGAATTACATTATGTAATCTGTATATATGTATAATTAAATATTGTATTGTTTACAGATGAGCACTCATTTTACCAACGTACCAATTTATAACATACGAGTGAGTACAAAAGAGTGCAATCAAATGAGACATGTAACATTTACGTGTACCGTACAACAACTGCAAGAGTTGGTGCACAAGCTGAAGGATGTTGTAAGACACATTGAAAAAATATCCAATATATAGATCTGATAGACGATTATAATGTGCAATTTAGAGATTCTTCAACTTTGCTTTGACAGCGATTTGTATATATGAAGGAGAAATGTTCTATATTAATAATACAGTTTTATGTAGGTGCAGTCAATTATATTTTTGCATTATTAGCGAAGAGAATATCTTCTAATTCCATATAGAATTATTAGTTTTATATGTTTATACATGTATATGCACATACATGTACACATATATAAAAACTGATTAAAAATACAATATATTTTCTATTCTGCAGCCCAGTATTTATCTAAAAATTTGTTTTTGTTTCGACGGAAAGATACATGCTGTGTGGTTATATCCTTTTAATTAAATATATAATTATATTAATTAGTAATTCTTTCTCTATTACTATGTAATATATATTTTATAATCGTAGTACACTATATACAAATAAAATTAGCATATCTAAGAGAAATTGATCTCCAACCATAAAAATTATTTAAAACTTCACTTTGTTGATGCTTCTCTCAATTCACGTTTGTTTGCTTTTTCATCGATGCACACAATCGTATAAACGGACAATACAATGCATAAATATATTATTAAAAATGAAGAAACATATGGATTAGATGAATAGAGTTGAAAGAAAATAGAGGGAGAAATAAAACGCAGAAAGAACAGATGAGGAGGAGAAGAAAGAGGGAGAGGAAAGACAGAAAGAGAGACAGAAAAATATTATGCATTTACGACTAATAATTTTGCTTTGTTAAAATATCTTTTTCATCTAAGATGAAGTAACGTAATGATCACAGTATTTAATTGTCAACTAATTTTTTTGTCGTAATCATATCGCATATACATTTTATCATTTTTATTGTTCCATATTAATTATTCGATATATGACAGGATAAGGCCTCGGACATTTCACTACCATTAGCAGTCTCTTCGAATATTTTCAAAATTACCCTCGAAAATTATATTACTTTCGTTTTGATACTGGATTGGTCTGAAAGTGAGAAACCTAAAATTTAATTAAAATAGAATGTGCTCTAGTAATTATGAATACTCTAACTGATAACATTTTATATAGTTGTATAACTTCAATAACAAGAGTAATTTTAAATCGTTAATTCCATTTTAATTTTCGTTTTTCCAAAATTATTATCTGTTACAGATCACTAATTGATACAGTGGAAAGCAAAAATGCTATCGATTCAAATAGCAAATAGAAGTGCTTTCGAACTTTTTCCTCTACTAGTCTCTTTTTTTTCTTCTCGCTGTGCTTTTTTATTCAACGATAGATTGATCTACTAAAGAGAAAAAAAGCTCCATCCAAGTGCAATTCAGTCTCTCTACGTCGAAAAAAAGATAGCATTTTGGCTCTCGATTGTACAAAATGACATGTAAACTGAATTTTATTTTCACATACTTTAACCGATATTGCATTAAATACACATTAAGGATGTTCTGGAGGCACCGACCCAACCAAAAGTATGGAGGAAATATTAAAAACATCGATATTAATTCTCCAGGGATCTAAAGGCAAAAAATGCATATAAATAATTGGGGCAAATAGTTTCAAATTTTGTTGCTACTTATGTGTAAAATATCATTATATTGGTAGCATTTTTTGTTTACACTTTTCTCTGTAAAACTGCGATATTAAACAACTGATAACTTTTTATCTAAATTGTGAGTCGATCTGAAATTTAGCCTCGATATTTTGAAAGAGGATGCAGAACATGATATTAAATTTTCATCAACTTCGTAGCATTTTGACAAACCGTCCAGAACATCCTTAAAAAATGTTGTACAAAGATGTATTATCTAAAAAAATATTAAAATTGGAAATAAAATTGTTTCTCAGAAACATTATTGCATCATATATATATATAAATATAGTACAATCCTAATTCCTTTTAATATACATAAATAAAGGGCCTTTCAAAAATATTCAACGCTGCCAGACTATATAAATTTTTTTCATCAATCTTATATGATATAAAAATGTATAATTTAAATTTAGGTAACATTATTATTAATTTAATTAGATCAACTATACTTAATACTTTTTTATACACATATCTAATGTGCTCGTGTGTGTATGGGTACTCTCTTCCTACTATGAATAATTATGTGTTCACACGTTCCATAAACATGTTTTTTTTCCGTAATTACATTATTTATCGAAAAAGTGATTGCAACACTTTTAGTTACTTAACGCTAAGGAATAACTTGCATCCGTTTAATATGCACAAGAACGCACATTATATGTTATTAAGACATTATAATGCATTATACATAACGCTATTAACAAATTAACAGCAAGCATATGCACTAAAAGATACAAATCATATAGTTGATTTAAATATATAACTTTACAGATAACCTGTTTTCCAAGTGCTCAGTGCACAACTTATATTCATATCTGTGAAAAAAAATAATTATATTATATATGTTTCGTTATGTTGCAATATGTAATATATGTGTAACGAAGTAAGAAAAACATGACATAGAGAATGTCCCACTTGAAACATATTTCACTGCTTTTTTTCATACTATGACACGATACATATGATCGTGGCGTATCAAAATAGTTTCACATATTTTAATCAAATACCGTTTAACAATTTAATCATTGTATTCAATATCGAATAATATCATAGAAATGGCTAAAGATCGCGGTGGTAAAGAGTTACGAACGTCCGTTAAACAGAAATCGGTTTGAAACTCATTTGAAATAAAAAACAAATATATGGGAGAGACATAGGGAATAAAAGTGGGATCTTAGATACACATCTATACATGTATGCAAGTACAGTAACAATGGTGGATTAACGTCAATAACGTTAATATCAGTGTTAGATATGCGTATGAAAATTCAGACGACCTCATAATTATGTCATTAACGTACACTTATAAAATAATATATTCAACATATTTGTCATAATAACTCATTTATAATATAAAATAATTAGATCTTTTGCGATTGCTATTTACAGAAATATACAGATTTCTAACACGTCGTGAAACATCTTCAACAATGGTCATAAGTGCTCTTTGCTCCTTACATGATGCACATGTTGTAAAAACTTATCAGCATCCAGCTTCATAACCAGCTTATCTTCTGACATTTTTCGTAATGCGCCGGCAGAGATGGCATAAGCACAATTTTTACAAATATCCAAGTGTGTGTATGTGTGTGTGTGTGTGTATATATATATACACACCTCAACTGACCTTTAATGTCCTCATATAATAATCATTAAACTTATCTTAAAAAGGGCTATTGGACTATAAAATAAAAAGCATTCCATTAAAAAAATAATAATAATAAAATTAACAGTAATCGTTTCCACTATATCGCATCCCGAAAAGAATACTGTCGCTACTCAACAATTCACGATTTTCAGGGGAGAGAAAAAACAAATTTAATTCAATTTTTTTGAATTGTGAGATAACTAACGCAATTTCAATTATGATATTTTGTTATAATAGGTCTAATTCCTATTGCTTACTAGTGAACACTCTCTGTACTTGAAGTGAACTAGGTATACATTTGCAATTTGGCGAAAGCGAGAAGGAAAGTTCTAGTGCAGTCCAGCACAGCAATAACAAAAACAGCCTAACATAACTTATATACCGTTTCTTGAAGCGGTCTACCGTGATTCACTTGTCAATTAGCTTGCGATACTATTATCCAAGAAATCGCGAATATAACTGGCTCAAAAGAAGAACGACACTTTATTAGCCCCGTGCAACGAATTTCGCATGTAGACTTGTGACACTATCATAACATAGATAATTTTAGGCACTTTTTATAATTAACTCAAAATCAAAATTTTTTTTAGTTACGACAGTATTCTTTCGGGCTACTTTTTCATACGTCTTCAAATTTTGCTAATAATCAAATCGGTTACTTTATACGAATCACTCTGTATGTATACATGTATCATGTATACAATATGCATACGCATACACACACTCAATCGTGCGGTTGGAAATGCTAGATTCACCGGCAGTAAACGTCAGAACATGGGCCGTGTATAAGCTTGTTACAGGATTCATTCTACACTTAAGCCGCACTGTGCCGAATTAAATGCCACCGAATACGCGTAGCGAGACCTTTTGCAACTCGCATCTAAAGATGATTAATCCTTCTTATCTCACGATCACGTCTCCGCTTTACTTTTTTGTACTTCAGATTTATTACCCTGTATCTGCTCACCGCTCTTGCCGAGATCTTCGTTCTTGGAATCATCCGCCGGCGAGTCGTTGATATTGGCTTGAGTGCTATTCTTCGGAATATTATTCCGTTCTTTGGACGAGGGCCGTTCTACCTGGCCGTCTCGTTCGGTCGCCTCCGCCTTCGTCGCCGTCACGTCGCTACTACCGTCCTCCTTAGATTTCTTACTCGCGATTTGTTCCGTTGTAACGTCGCCGTTGATCTTGGCCGCTTGGCTCCTCTCCCTTTTGTCATGCAGGCTCGCAGCGTTCTCAGCGGTCTCGACGCTGCACCTCGTCTCCGTAAGCTTCGCTTTGGAATTGTCCTCTTTACATCGCGCGGCCTCCTGTGTCTTCCGCGCTTCCGTCTCCTTACCCTGCTTTCGTTCATTGGTGCCGTTCGACGAGTTCTCGGGTGTCTCCGCGCTCGTCGGCAAATTGAGCGACATCGACATCGAGGAAGAGTTCGGCTTCGGCTGCGCCTCGACGTCAGCGTCGCTCGCGGTTGACGTCTTGACGACGTTGGAAGTCGAACTCGGCGACAAGCCGCCGGTCTTGGATAGATTGAACGCGTTTAGCTCGCGTTGCAGCGACACGGACACCGGCACCGGCATCGATACCGGCACGGCCACGCTCTTGGAGAGCAGCAGCGCGACGCTGTCCACCGTCGACGTGATCGGCGACTGTGACTCCGTTTTCCCGAGATTGAACGATGCGGAGGAGATCGAGCTCGGCGAGGAGGCCTTGGGCGACTTCGGCGAGGACGAGTGCGTGCTAGGTGGTATTCTCTGTACCGCCGGCGGCTGGCCGACAACCGGCGCGTAACCGGTGGTCTGCGGGATGTAGCTCGACCGTTGGTACAGCTTGTTGATCGAGGGCGGTAGACTGCTGTGAAAGGCACTGGGAGGCGGGATGCCGATGGGCGACCGTATCAGGGGATTCGGGAATCGGCTGGCATCTGGGAACGGGGGTGGAAAGTGAGAATATATGATCCGGGGATTCGTGTTGGGCGTGGGAGACGGTATGAATGGATTGGTCGACAGCATATTTACCGGGGAGTTCCTCGGCGATATGGGCGAGCCGGTGTTCCGGCATATGTCCCGCGAGAACGGGGTGTTCTGATAGCTCCGTGCGTTCGGCGAGTAAGGCGGCGGCGAGACGATCGGCGAGTTGATCGTCGAGACGATGGGCGACAGGGTCTTGGGATCGATCTTCATCATGTTGAGGGTGGCGCTTTTCGCGTTGGCCGTCGACTGCTCCTTCTCCTTCGTGTCGTTCGTCACCCCGTACATGGGTTTCACGCCTGACGCGGGATTGCCCAGGTACCGCGGCATGTTTCGCATCTTGAAGATCTTGGCCGGCTTAGACGGGATCTGCTTGTTCGCGCCGTCGGATACGGAGGTCTGTGCCTGATTCTGCATCTCCTTCGCCTGATTCTTCGCCGCCACGTAGTTGTTTTTCGACAACGTGGGATTCCAGGACTTGGGCGGGTCGCGCAGGGTCTTGTACCCGACCGTTCTCTGCTTCGTGAGGAGCGCCAGTCTCTGGGTCGCGTGGGACGACGCCGGTGCCGACGACGTCGGCACCGCCAGCGCACCGGCGGACGTAGACGTAGGTAAGGCGGGCTTGGAGCTCTTATTTTCCATCGTCGCCGCGTTGCTGCTCGGTGTATACACCGGAACGTTCGGGATGTTCGGTATATGCTTGATCGCCGTGTCCGAATTGGGCAATAACGGCGTAGAGTTCTTCTTACCGCTTATTCTAAGCAGATCCGGCACGTCCGCTTTACCGTGCGCGTCCATTCTGTTCTTCTCCTTCGAGTTCTCCCCTATCTTCGCGCAGATATCGTTGATCTTCGAGCCAATCGTGTTGGAGCCGATTTTCGCGCAAATCTCATTCAGATTGGTACCTTTCGCGGTCACGTCCTGCTTGCGCATGGACATCTGCTTCATCAGCGATATGGGGATCGCGTCCGGACACGGAGGTATCGGGCATGATGTTGACATCGGTTTCGACATTGCCGTCGTTGGGATCGTTGCTGTTGACATGGCCGTCACGGTATTTACATCCTGACCGACGTTACCGTAGTTATTCTTCAGCGACGTGGGTATGGAATACACATTTATGGATGACGTTTGCACGTTGAACTGAGGCAACGGGCACATTTGGTTGTTGGACGTTGAACAAGCAATGGAAGGCGTCCCTAACGGTTTCTGAGGTATGCTGCTGGAATTTAGTGCTGATTTCAGAACGGCCGAGTTGGTCACGATGTCGTGAAGCGTGTAAGGGAATGTCGACGTCGTTTGACTGATCGTGGATGTGGAAACGTTCGGTACGGTGGACGCGATGTTCTCATTCACCGCCGCTATATTGTTGCTCTGTAATCTCTGATTGGCCACATCGGCGGCGTGACTCGTTCTCGGGACAGATTCCGTCGACGTTTGTACGGGTGAGTTTCTTTGCTCCAGCAAATTCAAAGCTTGCTGCAAATCGATGTTTATACTTTGATTATCCCTCTCGTCGGGAGCTTTTTGCTTGTCAGATCCGGACGAAGAGTTCGAAGTATTTTGAGACGCCACCGCGGACGCGGACGCTGACTTCTGCGAAGGAGTCGCCGTCGAAATTGATACTTTACCCGTTACACTCCCGCAGTTCGTTTGCGCTTTCGCGTCAGTAAGCTTTGTGTCTTCGGTCGATGATTTTACGTCAGACTTCTTCGCACTTTGTTGTTGAACAGTCGCTCGCTTCTCCTTCGGCGCTCTCTTGGAGTAAGTGTTATTAACTTGACCCATTTTCGGTTGAAATTGTAATTTTACGCTCAACGCGTCAATTTTCGATCCAGCACTTCCCATCTTTGCCTCGTTCGAACTTTTTATGCATTCCTTCTGAGTCTCGGCCTGGAAATCTGCGTTATTGTTGTTGTTATTTATCGACATTTTTTTCGCATGCGCATCTGTCTTTTCCGTGTCTTCAATAACAATTACGTTCTCCTCCGTAAATTGCGTCGCTGAGTGACCAATGCCTTTTTGCCCTTGCGAAACCGTCTCCGATTTATCTTCGACTTTAACGCTTTGATTGGGAATTTTTACTTCTTGTGCGTCCTGTTGCAGTTTTGCAGAAGCTGTGCAATTTCTCGTTTCACTTGTCTGCCTCGTTGCAGTCCCATTCTGCTGATTAGTTAGCGACGTACAATTCGAGTTAGTCGATAAATTGTCGCCTGTAAACTTAATGTCATTTGTAACGAGGAATGCGTTGCTCGTTTCAGAAAATATTGGAGTCTTTGTCATTTGTGCGTCAATAATCAAAGTAGACGGTATTATTTCTACAGAAGACTTAGATACACCACAATTTTCTATTTTCACTGAATCCGCTTTATTAATTTCCGCAATGGAAGTTATAGTCTCCCCTCCAGTTTTTTCACCTTCCAAATTCTCAATTCCTGCCTCCCTCTTGACTACTGTACTCGATATATCGGTTATGCTCATCACACCTGTTTCCGATATTTTTAATTGCACCTCTTTCCACTCGCGTTTCAACGACTTCTCGTCCTTCAGATCTATGGAATCGATACCAGCGTCCATTAACGATTTATTATAGTTCGCATTGTCTTCCGATAATTTCAGGCGTTTCGAAGATGTTTCAAATATCCTATAGCTTAAATGTAACGGTACTTTCTGCAACATAATAAATATAGTATTAGCGTGGATAAGTATGCCTCTTAATGAAATTAACGTAACGTTAAATGAATTGAATACATACCCGCCTCCAATGATAGATATACATCACATCCATTAATGTATAACTACTGCATAACGGTTCCTCTTCGTACATTACATCGACTCTATTTGCATCACCAAGGCCGTACTTGGCCCTTATTAGTTTTTGTAAATGGAATATAGTAACCGCTGCAGGACACCGAAAGTATCGCCTTAAAAGAGATTTCCCAGCATTCGTCTCATTTAAATCTTTTGTACAAGGATTATAGTATTCCAGGGACAAGCTGAGAGATTCATCCGGAGAATATATGTGCGAGTCTGCAGGTTCTCCACGAGCTTCCGGAGGCATCGCATCTTGACTACACGCCTCTGGATGTTTCGCATAAAATTCTCTCCGACATCGCATCTCGTCTGAAACAATATTTTTCGTCATCGTTATCATACCTAATGTGATAAAAAAGTCGAGTCTCTTCCCATTAAAGAAAAAGCATACTTTGATAACATCCAGGTACCAGTTTATAAACAATATCCTGTAACATATAGTCGGGACGTATATTTAATAGCGGCCTACTTTTGTGAACCTGTACCTCGCAGATCGGGCAATACTTGTTATTCGCCAAATATTTAACGATGCAACTTCTGCAAACTGTAAAAAAAAAAACATTAGAAATCTTACAGTAATATTATATATCCAGCTATTAGTTATAGCTCGAATGCACGTAGCGTTATAAAAAAAGATACCGTACATGAGTGTAAACATTCTATGATGGTAGTCGCATCGATAAAATATCCACCGCATAATTTGCATGTCAAATGTTCGTTAAGTTTGGCCAAGCACGCTCGACGTCCACCGCTCTGCCCTGACATTCTATAACACAATATTCAAAAATAAACATCAAATATATCACCTTTGGTACATGAGTAAAATTTAACAAAATGTTAACCATATCATCAATTATAATAGAGATAATAGAATTTAATCATTAAATCAATTTAATAACATAATACATGATCTTAATCGTTATCTACGTCACATTTCCATATTTATTTATTTATAATTGAAGGAATGTATAACCAAATTACTAATAAGTCCGAACTCTCGCCAGCATATAAAATAGATGTACTTTTTGAACAATCTACGAGTAACTTATATTTAATATGAGACTTCGATTTTTATAAAATGTTCCAAAGTGTTCGAAATCGTGTCGTTTAAGATAGCAAGTGAGTCAATAGCTGAAAGTCACAGAAAAGAATAAAAAAGTTGAAAAATTAAATCTAACGTAACATGTAATAAGATTTTTTCTGTTTTCCTTCATGCAAAAGTGCAAGAAGACAATGTTATGATAAAACAACTATTTCTTCAACCATTAGAAGGTGAATCCACTTAATTGCACCGTTACATGAAAACTTTTATCTAATATTACCCAATATTACGGTAAAATTGTGTTATAAAAGTATCTTGTTCTACGACAGTCATCCACGTATACTCTCTATAAACAAATATACAAATTATTACAATTCTGTCAATACGATAAGCGTACGATTAACATGTCATCATCAAATTAACAGGCGTGAATCAGTGTACCTTAATTTTATAATACAAAATATGCGTAGCTGATACATAAACCTGTACCATCAACGTAACCAAACTAAAAGGAGTATACGGTACAACAGCTGCTAAGCGCAATCGACATGATTGATCGGAGCAAACGCGAAGGATATACAACAAGATTAATAGGATTAACGGAATCAGTTATGACACCATTTCTTTTCGACGGGAACGGCGATCGGATAACGGTTCACAAAATTGAGGGAAAAACACACACACACACACACACACACACACACACACACACACATTAGTATGACCGTGATACGGGTCGATCCGAGATCACTTTTTCGACGTCTCGCAAGCGTCGAACAAAAATATTTAATTACTCGGCGTCGCTCGGCGCGCACACGCCGCTAAAATGCTCCGGATGGACTTACGTGACGAACGAGGCGAAGAATCCGTCCGTTTTATTTAGTAATCGTCATTTGGCCTCAAAAGTCAGGAAAGTTGGGTCGGACGTAACTTGTCACGGGTTGCCATCACGGGTATACGTCCTTTAGAGACCTCCCCCGTCGGGTTTTTCACATTATTCGCGCGACGAACACTTCTCGCGGATGAACGTATACGGAGGAACGGCAAGGCGGCGAGACGATGCGCAGATCGAATTCGCCCTCAGCGGCTTGTATTCATCTTGAAGTGGACCACCGTGCCGAAAACTGCGCGTACGACGGCAGAACAAAATGGCGGATAAACAATCGTACTACGTGCAGTACGTGCGACACTCGGGAAAAACATTGCGCAGCGCCGCAAAATGCAGACGGGGATCCGGCATCGAAAAACTTCCGATGTCCGGCCGATAGAGAGAACGAGCGCACGGCACAAAATGGCCGTGCGTAATTATTCACATGAATTAGCGCGATTAACCAATCGCGAAATCAATTTGGAAGAGCCACATTGCCGCATCCGCGTTGCATGTATATCGGGATTCGCGATTCGCGGTTACCTGCACTCTGTTTTGCGTAATGGCTGTTACACATGAAGTTTATCTGAGGAGTCCCAATTTTTAATATGGGACATTTGAAAATATTTAATATATATATTGTACGCAATTTAAAATAATTAATAATATCAAAAATATTTAATAATCTTTGCTTTATAATTCTTTAAGTTCCTTGGATGTAAAAGTCAGTTAAAAGGGAATAATACTGAAAAGAGTAAATTACAGTATGGAGAAAGACCGATAAAATCGACTAACGAGATGAATATAATATTCAAACGTTGAGAAAAAATAAAAAATCAAAGTGCAAAAGGTGCAGTAAAACAATGGCCGCGTTCAGCAGACACAACTGTTGAGTTCGTCTTATCAACACTCTGCGTTGATTGGTTGGTTCTAAAAGTAAGAGCCAATCACGTTCGACTGCTACTCAGCAGCTTGGTCTGCTGAACGCGGCCAATCGGATTTCAAAAGTAGCACATTCATTGAGAGCCAATCAGATTATTGGACAACTACAGCTCGGTCAAAGTAATATGGCCGCGTTCAGCAGACACAACTGTTGAGTTCGTCTTATTAAGGCCATTGCACGTGATCAGTTAGTTTAAACGTAAGTAGTGAAATGCCACTCACTGTCTATTTTTCAAGCGCAAGGAGAATAACGACTGGATGAGTTAGCTTAACCTACGATTAAGCTAAACTTGTCACGTGCAATGGCTTATTACACTCTGCGTTGATTGGTTGGTTCTAAAAGTAAGAGCCAATGGCCGCGTTCAGCAGACCAAGCCGCTGTGTAGCAGTCGAACGTGATTGGCATTTACTTTTAGAACCAACCAATCAACGCAGAGTGTTGATAAGACGAACTCAACAGTTGTGTCTGCTGAACGCGCCCAATATTTGGCTTCGATAGGTTCCTTTCTACGTATCGTTCACAACTCATGGCTATTCGTGGACAAGTTCCCTCTTCCCTCGTTCATTTTTTCAGCGTCTGTCTCGTCGGAAGGTACGTGAGATCTAATTAGGGTTCCAAACGTACATATTGTTGCGCGCATATTAATTGTTTAAACGTATAAAGGATTAATAATCGCGAATATTGTTACAGCCGCGAGAAGAACTGCCGATCGCAAAAATGGTGGCTCAGAAGAAACAGGTAATTTCACCACCGCCGCACCCACGTGCTCGGCCACGAATATTCTCGTAGCGAAGTTTAACGTTAAATTATTTCAATACATTTATTAATTATGTACTCTATTATAATATTACTATTACAATTATTGTAATGCACGCGTATCGTATTTGTGGTTATTCTCCAATTAAATGGATTGATGGAACGAAGCTCACGTGTAGTAGGCATTGGAACGAGGCTACGGTCAACGTGATGCTACAAATGCTTCGAAGCATTCCTCTTCTCTTTTTCTTTCAATGAAGAAAGAAGAGAAGAAGAACGCTCCAAAGCATTTGTAGCGTCACGTTGACCGTAGCCGTAGTCACGGCAGTTTGGAACGAGTTGGCTTACGTGAATAGCATTCATATTGTTCCTTCTAAACTTTATTTTCGTCTAATGCTGGAGATTTAAAAAAAAAAATTTCATTTTCTAAATGTAGCGAGTACATCAGCGTTCTAATTGACAATTTGTGATCTAACTTCTTGTTATCTCTATGACGCTAAGCGTATTTAATGAAATTTTATCGCTCGATTGTACAGAAAAAGGCTCAGGAGAGCATCAACACCAGATTAGCACTTGTCATGAAATCTGGTAAATACGTCCTTGGCTATAAGCAGACTCTGAAGTCTCTTCGTCAAGGCAAAGCGAAATTGGTCATCATTGCCAGTAACACGCCGCCGTTGAGGTGAGACTGAGAAGTAGCACTCCTTTTGTACTCAGCAAATTGACATATGTAACAAAGACGTGATTTCTCTTAAATCGATGAATTTGATGAATTTATAAGTATAAAATTTTCTCAGTATATCTAGATATATATTTTTGAGAACTAATGGAATATCAATTAAATAAATAGTCCATATTTTGAAATTGCATAAAGTTCAGCGATACGATTGTCAATTTGTGCATTAAAAATCGAATAGGAGTACTATGGAGTAGTCTCCTGCCCCTGCTTGTAAGTGCGTGGGGTTTTTAAACCGTAACTCTCGTAATGTTCTAAAGCACACTTTGTCTGGATTTAACAGGAAATCGGAGATCGAATACTACGCGATGTTGGCGAAAACTGGCGTGCATCATTACACGGGGAATAACATCGAATTAGGTACAGCCTGCGGTAAATATTTCCGTGTCTGTACGCTCTCGATCACAGATCCCGGCAATTCTGACATTATAAAGTCCATGCCGACTGGTGATCAGGCGTAATGTAAATTTTTAATCTAATAAATAATACAAAAACATCTTAAAAAATTATTTTCTATTTATTTTCGTCCTCAAAATGTAATTTATATTAGTTTATATTAAGCCAAAATATTTTATATGAAAGATTCATGTACCGTAGGTATATGTTGACCATCGTTCAACTTGCTCGCGCATTGTTCTTCCAAGTGATTCGGTTTCTTATAATGACGATGTATTTGACCCTGCGCTGGACACGTCGATGCCGCATGATTCGTACCACATTTTGAGCAACTTGTCGTGGAGGGGCATTTCAACGAGAAATGATTTCTCTCGCCGCACTTTGTACACAGTTCGCCATATGCCGGGCAATGTAAATCAAGATGATTCATTCCACATTTAGCACAACTGTATATGTACTTAGCTTTATGTCTATCCGTGAAATAATTTAATTGTTTACACTTGTTACATTGGGCACAAAACAACAAGTGTAAACAATTTCTCCAAGCCGGGCATCGGTTTCGTTTGTGTTCCATACTCGATCGAGTATATTCCACTCCAGTGGGCTCGGCATAGGGAGAATCCCGCTTTGGTGTTTCCTCGATCTTTTGTGCCATTAAATCCTCACACTGTTTCCAGAATAGAATAATCTCGTTGAGACCCAACGATTGCAAGTACGGTATGAAATTTTCTCCTTTACTTTCTATGAGAAGCGCAGCTTTTCCCGTGAAACGTTGAGCACTTATATCTTGTATAATTTTCTCCTTCACAATTGCTGCTGGATCATCGTGATTCCACGTAACAGCGATAAACTGCAAAAGTTAAATGTACAAATAACTACAAGAATTGCATTCGAAAAGTATACGGTCATTACACAGGTACTTCCATACATACTATCAAATCATTGATGTATCTGTCGATGTCTTCGCCGCCTCTTTTTGCATCTCCATACATGCAGTAGATATCAAATCTTTTAATTAACGCAGTTATATCTTCCTGCTCGTTCTTGTCGTAGAAAGTGAATGTTCTATGGATCTTTTGCCCAACGGGACCCATACGATTTAGAAGCATGATACCCCACAAGTGTCTGTTGTCCCCGGCTTTGTCGATCCTCCTCAAGTAAGCAAGGAATTCGTTCTTCCATGAAAACCAGTTTGCAATTAGATGATCCTTCGTAGCAAATATAGGTGGTACTGTTACAGCTGTGACCGTAGATTCATTAGGAAATTCTGCTTGCTCACTGTTAACGGGCTCTTGCACTTGACTAGACAAACTACCTAAAATTTTGTAACGATACTTTTATTACAAAAGGAAGACAGTATTAAACGTTGTCTTATGTATCTTATGTATAATTACCTATTTTTTCCATTATCACTAATCACTCCGATATTTATACGTATAAAAGAGATTTTATATTCAACTTTTTTTGCGGAGAGAGAGAAGAGAACTTGCAAACAAATGTTTTTAACATTGTCAACAAAAAAATAAATTATCTTCACTACGATAGATACAGATAAGCGTGATAAGATAAAAGAAAGAAATGGTAAATCCCATTATACAGATGAGGCAAAGGTCTGCATATGTCCGGTATATTTACGGATCGTCGAATCACCTGCGCATAACTGCAAAACACTACTGATCTCGTTAAACTCTTGATATATAAAGAGAAATAATTATATTGTTAATACTAATTACTAATTATATCTAATGGATATTGCGTTTGAAATACGGACGGAGAAACGCGGCGGCCAATCGCTTTCCAAGTATTCGTTTTATCGGGGAAACTGAAGAATGATTGGCCACCAGTGACGACTCATCCTTAGGTCTCGTGGTCTGGATTTAACAGGAAATTGGAGATCGAATACTACGCGATGTTGGCGAAAACCGACGTGCATCATTACACGGGGAATAACATCGAATTAGGTACAGCCTGCGGTAAATATTTCCGTCTCTGTACGCTCTCAATCAGAGGTCCTGGCCACGTTCCGTAACGCGCATATGCGCGCATTTTCTATAGTAAACGTTACGCATACTATAGATAAATGCGCGCATATGCACGTTACGGAACGCAAAGTATGGCAATTCTGACATTATAAAGTCCATGCCGACTGATGGTGATCAAGCGTAATGTAAATTTTTTACCTAATAAATAATACGAAAACATGTTGAAAAAATTTTTTCTATTTATTTTTATCCTTAAACTGCAATTTATATATATATACATATAAAATAATTCTTAATTTTATACAAAAGAATAACAATAACAATTAATATTAGTTTATGTTAAGATAAAATATTTTATACGAAAGATTCATGTATTGTAGGTATACATTGACCATCGTTCAACTTGCTCGCACATTGTTCTTCCAAGTTTCCTCGATTGCTTTTATGCTATTAAATCTTCACACAGTTTCCAGTACAGAATAATTTCGTTGAGACTCAACGATTGTAAGTACGGTATCAAATTTTCTCCTTTACTTTCTATGAGAAGCGCAGCGTTTCCCGTGAAACGTTGAGTACTTATATCTTGTATAATTTTCTCCTTTACAATCCCTGTGGGATCAACATGATTCCATGTAACAGCGATAAACTGCAAAAGTTAAGTGTACAAATAACTACAAGAATATTGCATTCGAAGATATATAGTCATTACATAGGTGCTTTCATACATACTATCAAATCACTTGTGTATCTGTTGATGTCTTTGCAGCCTCTTTTTTCATTTCTATACATGCAGTAGATATCAAATTTCTTAATTAACACATTTATATCTTCCTGCGCATTCTTGTTGTAGAAAGGAAATGTTCTATGGATCTCTTGGCCAACAGGACCCATACGATTTAAAAGCATAATACCCCACAATTGTTTCTTGTCTTCGGCTTTGTCAATCTTCTTTAAATAAGCAAGAAATTTGTCCTTCCATAAAAACCAGTTTGCAATAAAATGATCCTTCGTAACGAATGCAGGCGGTACTGTCACATCTGTGACCATAGATCCATTAGGTAATTCTGTTTGTTCACTGTTAACAGATTTTTCCAATTCACTAGATGAACCACCTAAAAGTTCGTAACGATACTTTTATTATAAAAGAAAAACAATATCAAGACGTGTCTACATATCCTATAATTACCCATTTTTCAAATAATTACTCTAATATTTATACGCATAAAACGGTTTTTATATTAAACTTCTTTACAAAGAGAGAGAAGAGAACTTGCAGACAAATGTTTTTAACATTGGCCGCGTTCAGTCGTCTTATTAACACGCTACGTTGATTTCTTGGGTCTAGAAGTAAGAGTCAATCACGTTTGATTGCTACTGAGCGGTTTGTTCTGCTGAACGCGGTCATTGTCTGCAAAAAAAAATTAATTATCTTCACTACGATAATATAACACAGATAAGCGTGATAGCAAAAAGAAAGGTGAATTCCCCAATGTTCACTATATACAGACGTGAGACAAAGATCCACATATGTCGATAAATTTACGGATCGTCGAAGCACCTGCGAATAACTGCAAAACACTGATTTTAGTTGCTCTTGATATACATACAAAGAGATAATTATATTATTACTAATTACTAATTATGTGTAATGGATTGTGTGTATTGCATTCGAAATATGGATAAAGGACGCGGCAGCCAATCGCTTTCCGCGTATTCTTTTTACCGGCGACGCTGAAGTATGATTGCGGCCACCATCAGTGACGACTCAAGCGGGGAGCACACACTTCTGCATAACGCATAATGCGTAAGCATAAAAAAATTGATTGGTCCATACACATGTGCATAAGGAAATAGACCAATCAATTTTCTTATGCTTACATATTATGCGTTGTCCAGAAGTGTGTGCA